>NC_141138.1:181209953-182437898 GCF_053477565.2 Lygodium microphyllum | reverse complement strand
TGATGCGTAGAAGCAATGAATCACATGTTTACATGTATTGCGGTAGTTGCAACTATTTTTCCTCCTTTAGATCTACTTCATTATCTCTAGGAAGGATTCATCCTTGTCGCGAGACAAGCATAGTGAATTACCCAAATCACCTAGTCACAAAGGATTCACATGGGTATGGTTCAGTCAATACGATAGATACCCCAAACATTAACTAGGGATTAGCACGTTAAGGATTCGGCCAAGTTTTCCCATTGTCGCTAAGTCGAAACCTTCAAACCCAATAGTCCTAACCATATTCCCAAAAATGTTGAGCTAATTGGATGCTCATGTAAACAATAATCTAGGATTCCTACCTTAAGGACCAAGCGTTCAAAATGATGAAACTCGAATTGAGTTGGATCCCTAGGACTAAACGTTGTCGATTTAGTGAAATTAAGGATGGGATGGGTAAAAAGACACCCTAAATCCTCCTTCTCGTCTGAAGTTAATTCCGTGACCTGAATACGCCATTCATTAGGCGAAATGATGGAGGCGACACTTGTGCAGTAAATTGCAACGTCACTTAGCCTTGCGGGTTGATCGTAAGAAGTTTTGCCATTCCGTGGATTAAGGTTGGCAGGTTCTTGCGCGAGTTTAACTTGCAAGGGAAAAGGGTAGTCATCCTCTTGCTCTATCCTCATTAGGGAAAATTTGCCAAGTTAAGGGGGAGCTAGGTATTTGCTTGGACGCAAATGATTAGTCAATAAACTAAAGCGACATGGTCGCCGGAATCTACCATAAACAAAACCTAAAGTATTGACAGGGTATGACCCTAACCCAAGGACGATAGGAATCTTGCCAAGTTGCAATTGATTCCGGAATCGAATGCGGGTTGCATTCGGAGAGAAGGAATCACTCCTTAAACAGTTTGCCAGCTAAACGTCCACTGGAATTGATTGTGCTTGTAACAGTTTAGAAGCACTGTTTGCATTGTTTTGCTCAATGAACTAAAGGATGAAAAGATATCTAAATACTTCAGGTTGAAGGCCTGAAGGGAGAGGCAGCTTCAGTTACCCCCGACTGCCTACCTGACCCTAACCAAGGGGGTTGTTGACCGCGCCGGGAACGTGGACCGAACCCGTTGTGAGAGGTCTCTCCGTTGAGTTCTACTTGGAGCAGGAGGACGCTTGGGTGCCAGGGGGGGCTCTGGCCGTAAATCCCTCGCCTTCCGGGCCCTGCACAAGAGGCTAACGTGACTCGGGATTGGATCTCGAGGCCCGCATACTAGTCTACGGGCAGAAGCTTGGATTAGTGATCCCTAGCGGATTACTGGATAGCCTTCGAGCGGATTATGAACAAGCCTACGGCGGAACTCCTTGTATTTCAAAGATAAAAGGATAAAATGATAATAAAGAAGTTGTTTGACATTGTTTTCTTTATGTCCTGTGATAAGATTACGTGAAGGAACCAGTGCTTAACAGGATTAATCAAGGAAGCTGTTTGTTACATGTCAAATTAATGTGGTAGGTAATTACATAACTAAAACAAACCGAGGAAAGTGCGGAGGATGGACCATGGGTTCGTCCTATGGATGGGTGGTCCCGGTTAGCCGGGAACTTTTCCAAAAATCTTCGACGAACAGAGGGATGATCATCATCGCCGAAACAAATAACAAGAACGATGACTTAGAATTACCTATTACCCGATTCATGCTGTTTTAGGGGAACGGAATGGGACTATGCCTTATGGCAGAGAGGTCGAGCCTTGCATCCCTCTCGTTTCCCATTCTCCTTGAACCAAGTGCAGCATGAATCCGCTTCGGACCTGGCGTTTCTGCGTAAAGTAGTTCGCTCGGGTCTGACGCTAGTTGCTGCTAGTTAACGACCAAATAGGAAAAACCTTAATTCCGGTCGATCCTAGGCGGGAAACGGCCAGGACACTTCCGCTACGTGGCAGACGCGGGGAGACCTAGATTGCAAAACCCGTAACATTCCATGGGAGTGCCGGGTGGAGTTCTCTAGACAGTCTTTTCGATGGACTGCCAAGACGTGTCCTAGAGGATTCTAGTGGACACGTTACAGCGTGCCTGCACTTGAGACATTAACGGGAAGGGTGAATCGAGTGACAAGGACCTAAGACAACACATTAGACCAACTGCTGATGTCACCACACTTAAAACACGACCATTATTGAGAAACAGAATGTGTGGAGTTAGAAAAACTTGGCCCATGTTGTCGAGAATTGAAGTTGATTGTCGATGTCATGTGTTGTGTTGCAGTTGGTTGCAGGAAGTACCAAAATTTCTTCATAGCACGTCTAGCATAGCAAGGACCATGCAGCAGCACCTAGGGAGGCAGCTTTGCTGAGAAAATCATGGGAAATCATCGATGGTAAAGGGTATTGCCCTCGACTCACAGGCACTCAAATTAGAATAAAAGAACATTCACTCGTCCCATTACTGACGTCGCTCAATTGAATAATGATGGAAACCCAGTCCCAGCTTAGAAATAAAAAAGGGAGATGGTTTAGAGATAGTATTCCAGTGTGCACAATTGATGGTGCATTAGTACATCCGACCCCGTTTGACATAGGTGTAAGCAGGAAAGTTAGGGAGCCTTGTAATGCAGTGTACAGAATAGGGTGACTTGTCCTAGGGTGATGGCAAAGACCCATCCCATATGTCCTCCCTCAATCCGCACCTCAAGAAACATTATGAGGAAACATTAGTCACGCTCAGCTCCCCTTTTGTCTCACACTCTATTAATAGATACAGGAGGGCAACCCGTTCTTGAAACCCATTGATGTTATCCTCACAGTCACTTGTGCAAAGGGTGTATATCTTGTGTACAATTGATAGTGCAACTGTGCATCCCACCATATGTCGGCATAGGGTGCAAGAAGGAAGGCTAGGGAGCCTTATAGTGCCATGCGTAGGACAATTTTGTGCTTTGTACATTGAGAGGCCCATCCCATGCGTGCAACTCTCCATTCACACATCTCACCTCTTTGTTGGATATAACGATGGTCACTCACACCACCCATTATCTCACCCTCTGTTGATAGATACAGAGGGAAGCCCATACTTACATCCCCATCCAGTTAGGATGAAAGCTCACATCGCTCAAGGTTTTTCGATGAAGATCGACATCAACAGGTTGATAATGTTACTTGGATCGGTTGTTGATGAAGAGGCATACCCAGGGAGGTAGCCAACAAGGTCAGTACTTGAATTGCATGTTGACAACTTAGTTTGTTGTAGGAATTAGAAGCACCGATGACATTACAGGATCCATTGCACCAAGGGAGGTAGCTTGGAAACTTCTTTTGCAAGAGTTCTACAAGAGATTCGGTTGTCTTGGACTATGAGATGTGACCAACTTTTCCATAGCCAGCATCCCGTCCAAGGGTGTGTGCCACCTTTGGAATGAGGCCTATTATGAGAGGGAATTTCTTCAGTTTCTCCCATAACAATTTTTTTTTGTTTGTTTTTCTTTTCTTTTCTTTTCTTTTGTCCTACTCTCGAGGGTGTTTCCACATTTTTTCAAAGAATAGGTCGGCATGACAGGGACCTAAGTCTTTTTCTCCCATGATCGATATATTTTTATTTTGTTTTATTTTATTGTTTTTAAAGAGTAGAATGGTAGGAATACCATGTATCAGAACCATCCTCGCCACCTTTGTTGCATTGGATGGAAAGGAAGCCAAGGAGGAGGGGAAGGTGGCTATGAGGGACTAATAGAGAGAAACCACATCATTAGGATCGAAAGAGGGTTATCAGGAGCATTAGGTAAAGCTATATTGACCATCATGCAAGAAATGAAGAAGCTATCGATAGTGATTGTCAGGATTTGCAGTGACGGTAATACAACTTGAGGCGATAGTCATTAATCAGGAAGGGATCATCTGAAGCATCGACTATTTGGACTTGGACAGAGCCATTAGGGTTGACAGAAAGTACCTTATAAGGGCCCATCTAACGTTGTTGAAGCTTGCCTTGAAAGTTACCAAATCGGAAATCATAGGCTAGGACTAAGTTGCCTTCCTTGAACTCCTTCTACTTGATGAAGTTGTCATGATAGGCCTTTCTGCGAGCTTGCGTGGCTTCCATGCACTTTAGGGCCATCTTGCGAGTCTCATCTAGACATTCCAAGTGCAAGAGACAGCATTGGAGGGACTTGTCATCTCCCAATCGCTCTTCGATAGCCGCGCGTAGAGAGGGTAGCTCGAGTTCAACATGAAATACAACTTTTGTTCCATACACCAGTTGGAAAAGGGTTTGTCTCGTAGTAGCCTTATGGGAAGTTCAACAAGAAAGACAGCTTCTGTTCCATACACCAGTTGGAAAAGGGTTTATTCTGTAGCAGCCTTATGGGAAGTTTTGTATGCCCAGAGGGCCTCTATAAGTTGATCATCCCAATCATGATGATGTGCGGCTATTGTTCTTGTCAAAATCGAGCAGAGGATGCGATTGGTAACTTTGACTTGGCCGTTGGCTCTAGGGTAATAGGGTATGGACCTACGATGATGGATCTTGCACAGTGCTATCAATTCTTCCATGTTCATGTTAAGAAAATGAATACCTTGGTCACTTAGGAGCTCGAGAGGACTACCAAAACGGTTGACGATGTTCTCATATAGGAATAGAGCCACACTGTTGCCATCGTCCCGCTTCAGAGCTTTAGCTTCACACCACTTGGTTACATAGTCTATACAGACCAAGATGTATCTATTTTGTTTCCTTCTGGTTTGTGGATCAATGGGACCAACGAAGTCAATTCGCCACTTCTCGAACGGCTGTAGGGGAAGGATAGGTTGTAGGGGCATAGCACTGAATTTGGTAGGCTTTTCCATTCGCTGACAAGCATCACAACGTTTAAGTAGTCATAGGCATCCTTGTGGAGGGTCGGCTATCAATACCCTACAAGTAAGGCCTTTTTGACTGCTGTTGATATCACATATAATTCATCTTCAAAGATTTCATGGCTTTCCCTCAAAATCTCTCATAGATAGATACATTGTTTGGCATAAAATTAGCTATCTCTGACTCTCTCTCTCTCTCAATCAATAGTACATCATATCTATTAGAAGATAGGCATAGGAACCCACTATAAGCAAGGAAGTATGAGGGCAGATGGGTGTGAATAGCCTTAGGGATAGGGGAAACCCTAACCCTAGCTTGGCAGAGGCTATATAAACAGCTTATGGGTCACTATCAAGTGTGAGATAGAGTGTACCCAAGTTGTACCTTGAGCAACTTATTAAACAAGAATTTGTTCTTGTACTTTGAGCCTCTTTCTCCCTCTTGTGCACACATTCCAATGCTGCAAATCTACTTTCAAACATGGTATCAGAGCCTCCTCTGATCCCCTCAGCTTCCTATACCCTCAGCCTCACTAATTGCACATGATTGTCCATCATCTTCACCTTTTATCTCTTGCCTCCATAGCCAAACCAGAACCACCTCTGATGGAGGACTTGGGGAGGACAAAGGAGGCCATATCAGCTCCTTGTTCCTTCTGAGGAACTCTTCCACATCTCAGGGCATAGCTGCCTATCACCATAGACCGTGGAATAAGGCACGCAGAAGGACAGCATTACATTCTGAGTCAGAACGGTGCAGTTCTGGGCAGGAGACTAATTCGTGCTGAAACACGGGCTGCTGTAGGAGATGCATTGATGGGGGCCACCATAGGGATTTTGTAGCTCCCCTAGTGGGCCATCTACTCCTAAGAGGGCTATGAGAAATTCAACCTTTGCTGGCTGCTACATGCCAAACCCTAATTGTTAGTCATTGGCAGCCATAGCCAGGAGCTTCAAGCTTTATCCATTGTAAAAAATTTTCAATGTTTGGTCATCAACAGTGATTTTAATCACTGATTCAACTCTTCCAAAGCGTGTTATTAATTTGGGAATCTCATTTCAGAAGTCCCTCTACTCGAAGAGTCAACTATAAAATATTACACGGCGCAGCGAACAGAATTTGAGAAAGAGATAGAGAGAGTACACAACAGATAAGAGGAGAATCAGTAAATTCTTTAACTCCAAACAACTGATACAAAGATGGCTCTGTCCACCCGTGCGCTTCCACAGTGTGAAGCTTAGATGGCGATCTAGACAGAAGATAGGTGAAGAGCTTAAGGCTAGCTGGAACAACAACTCTGACTGGGTGAAAGATGGATGATCAATAGCTATGAAGGGGTTTAGCTTTTATAGCTTGTGAAGGGGGTCATGATGGATGACCTTCCATATGCACTTGTGTCTGTTGACCTTCCATGTGCCCATGTGTCTGTTGACCTTCCATATGCACATGTGTCTGTTGACCTTTCATATGAACATGTGTCTGTTGACCTTCCATGTGCCCATGTGTCTATTGACCTTCCATGTGCACCTCCACTAGTTGGCTAGGGAATATTCTAGGGAATATTCCCTTTACCATTGGCTAGGGCCCCTGATAACTCTCTTACCCCGCAACTCGATGCAATGTGCCTCGATTTGCTACCAGCTTAACTACTCTGTCTAACCCAAGGATTAGACCCACAACGGTCACCTTTTTGCCATCCGGTCACATAGACCTCATCTGACATACAAGTCAGGACTCAACCAATGTCCGGGCTCACATATGGCTTCTCCTCATAATGGGGGCCTTACAACTTTGAGCACCATGGATCATTGGTAGCACCTAATGAGGGTGGGGCATTGATCATATCTAACATCAACATCAAGCTCATTAAGACCGACATTTACCATCTCTAGCAATATGAGTTACAGATGAGTGCTTGTAAGTATTAAGGCACTTTGTTTAAATCATCATTGCTGCTAATACCTACACAATTTGAATGTTTTTATCAGGAAATGAAAACAACTAAGTGCTCAGCTTAAAATTGTAAGGCTATGTGTACAATTATAAACACATAGACCATCATACACTAGAAGTGTATTGCATATCTTGAGTGACTTTGTTTCAAGTACACTGGTCAATGAAATCAAAAGGATGAGTGTCATTGTACTCTCTTCGGAATCATCAGCAACAAGCATTGAGATCATAGACCAACCTTGTCCAACACAAGCTTCATCTACTAAGGCATACCACAAGGAGGAGCCTCAAGTCCAGTCTAGGTTTACTTCATTAAAACCTAAAAAGACTATTAAACCTCGGAAGAAGATTGCACATAAGAAATGACCACCACAGTCATACCTTGAAATATTACATTTGTATGATTTTTAGCCTTTCTCCTCATTGCAACTTTGATTTCAATTGTTTGATCTGCTTCCGCATTCAGTGGAAAATTTGTAAGGGACTAGACATTGTCCTTGTCCTAAAAAGTAGTAAGACCTTCCCAATGGCCACAACATATGTTGATGTCCGTCCTCAAATTCGAAAGTTTGATGGCAAAGATTTCCACTCATGGCAGGTACTTATAAAGTACAAAATGATGGAGAGAGGGTATTGGCCTCTCATTCAAGGCACTAGAGTTGTAAACTCTACAAATCTAGTTGATATAGAGGATGATCAACATGCCCAAGCAATCATAATGTTACACTTAGATGAGTCCCTCATTCATCATGTTGATCAACTAAACACTACTAAAGAAAAATAGGATGAGCTTGAAAAGCTCTATGGAGCCACTGGTAAAAATACTAAAATCTTCCTTAAAATTGAATTCTTTAGCTTGGAATATAGATTAGGAGAAGATTTGGGAAAATTCATCTCTCTCATGAAGGGGCTTATGGCTCTACCTATAGAAGCTCAACAAAGGGTATAGAAGGTCAACAGAAAGCATCAGAGAGCCACATAAATCATACTAAAACCACTACAAACTATCAAAAACCATTCAATGATCTTTCAAACAACCTCAAACTTCATTAACCATTTCTCCATACTTCATACAAAAGAAAAATAGAACCAATCCGAACCTCAACAACAGAACCTATCAGAACATCACAGAGCCTCATATCTCTACTATAAAACATTATG
Source organism: Lygodium microphyllum (assembly GCF_053477565.2). NCBI lineage: Eukaryota > Viridiplantae > Streptophyta > Polypodiopsida > Schizaeales > Lygodiaceae > Lygodium > Lygodium microphyllum. Next base: position 182,429,953 of record NC_141138.1, on the reverse strand, counting down.
AGCTTCCAAAACATGATCAAACTCATCCAAAACACTCTCAAACACTTCCAAAACAACTAAGTATAATTCAAAATCCATGAAAAATCAACCATTTAGGCCTCAAAAATAACAAAAATCAACCAAAAAACCAAGTCATTTCAGCATTCAACATTGAGATTCTATAGCTTATACGTACATTAAAAAAATGCATGTACTTCTTAAGTCAAAGTTGGCATATAAAAAAAGTTCATAAGATTACTTTTCAAGCATAATGAAAATACATTGTCTATAAATATAAGGTTGCATCACAAAATTTATTTTGAGTTTGTATTATATGAGATGACATTTTGGGAATGGAAATATTCTGTTGATTATACAATACTTAAAGTTTGACATTCATAATTCTCTAATGATATTAGAGGTTTGGTTGGAGGATGAGCTATTCATATTGCTCGGTGTAAAGGAAAATGTTTCTTTGTCAAGTTTGAATGGACCTAGAAAATGAAAAGGACACAAATATCCCTACTAAATGAAGAGGACATAAATGTCCCTACTACATATCTACTCAAGTGCTTCTTTCCTTCTCCTTGATTTTCTGATTTTTTAGCTTGCTACCTATTGGAACAGTCCCTTGCAAAGTGACCCTCCTCTTCACAAATAAAACATTTATTTGTTGCCATCAATTTCCTACATTCTGCCAATGTTTTCGAGCCCTTTCTTTGCTGTTTTGGCCTCTTTTCAAGCTAATTTTCAGATCTGCCCCTTTTCTCAAGCTTTAAACAACTTTTTATTCAGCTTCTCCCTACTCTCAATTGTTGCACCATAATCAAAAGACCTAATCTAAAATTATGTTTGATTATTTAAAATACAAGATTTTTACTAATATTAATTTTTATGAAGTTTATGCATAGGTGTCTCAAAGAAAATAGAGAAATTTTTTATGTAAAGATACTTCTATGAAGCAAGATTTTCTCCTACCACAACTTTTAGGAAAGAAATTACGACACTATAAGATTGAGATTCTGTATCAATGATATACGTACCAAATTTTGACACAAAAAACAAATAGTTGAACATATTTCTTTCATATATTGATATACAACTTAGCCATTATGTATAAATTTGATAAAGTGTTCTCAACTTGATTAGAAAATTATGGCTATATACATGGAGATAATCTATTGATTTGATTACAAAATTGTGGCTACCACACATGCGGTTGAGCCTACCTATAGCTATTGTATATCGAACTCTTCTTCTATGTTGATTTTGCATTCTCTATTGCAATAGTTATATCCACACAATCTAAATCTATCATGTTTGAGTTAGGGGGTGTGGATGTGGGTGCATGCCTTGCCAAATCTCTAGATGGTTGGCGTGAAAATGGAGGCACATATGCAGATGGTATAGAACCGTTTTTGTGTGAAGCGCAACTTATTAGATTCTCCATACTCGTAGCTTTGAATAGCAAAAGGTTATAATCTATATAGTATGCCAAGTGATCACCTTGCATAAAGCCATAAAAAATGAGGCTAACAATCAAAGATGAACGATCATGCTAGGTCAATATCAAAAAAGCATACTTACATCACATGTGCATAGTCCAACAGTTTATTGAGGAGTAGATTTGTGTTGTAGCAAACTCTTAACATATAACTATGATCATCCTTGTCCTCTAGAACTTTGCAACATATAATTCTTGTCTCCTCTATCAAGTGTTGTTTCATAGTTTCCTCATAGCCCTTAATTACATTTGCAATAGAACTATTTTGAAAAGTAAAGAAATCTCTCTCTCTCTCTCTCTCTCTCTCTCTCTCTCTCTCTCTCTCTCTCTCTCTCTCTCTCTCTCTCTCTCTCTCTCTCTCTCTCATGCTTAAGGAACTTACAACTTTACATTGTCTTAGTAGCCTTCTATAGAGTTTATTAAAGTAGTAATGGTTTGTTAAATCATATACGATTAGACTTTAGTGCTTCTCACTAACTATGCATCTTTGTGGTTTTTTCCTCAAAAGTTCTTCTCTCTCCATCCTCTACACATTCAACCTAGTAGTGGGAGAATGGTCCCATCCCTAAAAGACTCCAATATATAAGATATTTGTTGAAATTAATATATATTAAAGTGCAATTGATGTGAATTTCTCAGACTTGAGCCTTTCCCTCTTTTGTGATGGGGTGAACCTTTTTCTATCATCCCTTTGCACGAATTCATAGGTTTGAGTTAGTGATGACCTCTAAGAACTTCACCTTTATTTCAATGGGTGAAATCTCAAAAATGGCCTTGATCTTCATATTCAATATGCCATCAAGACTAAGGGACATCCTATATCAAGACTATAACAACTTGAGGGGAGTGAAGTCCCTTGGCATCATTATCACCTATGCACATTGGCAGCCAAAATATAGCTATCTTATAAGAACACAATCATGGCTATCCTATAAGAACTCATTCATAATGTCTTCTATTTCCATGTGAATGTATCCCCCCAGAGACAAAGCCTACCAATGAAAGCCAAATTTGTTTTTCATGTAGATATCCTTAACCGCCCTTGTAAATGGCAACTTTAGAATGGTGACTAACTACATTGTAAATTCCTCATAAGTTCCTTTGCCACAAAGCTACTTTGCTCATGATGCCTCCAATGACTAGTGCCCTCTCCAATGCTGATATAGTCTTCTTGGATGAGGAGCCCATTTATCCTAGTTATGGATCTTTAGACAAGGATTAGCCATCTACTTTCTGTGAGCCATTTATAGAAACATATACATAATTAGTTAATTAAAAAAACAACCCAAAAACTAAGTAAAGAAAAAGAAATGGGATCTTCCATAGAGTGCATTTACACCCGTGGAAGATACCATGTTAAACAAGAACCCAAGCTTGGTTACCTAGCATTTCTTGGTCTATTTTTAGCATGTTTTCTATACTTGTTACCCTAAAGTTAATTTGTTATTTTAAAGCATTAAATGGCGTGGGTAAGTGGGTATTTTTGGATTGCTATAAGGCATGTTACTTTCTCCATAAGCACCTCCTTGAGGGATTTCCTAAGTTTATAACAGAAATTAGGGTTTGACAACCACCTTAGGATGTGTGCTTAGAACTAAGGGCCTAAGACTTGAATTCCAGGAGAGCCAAAACTGAGGAATTTTAGGGAGATTCAAGAGGCCAACCAGCCAATATCGAATTTGGGACTGAATTTGTCTTTCAAAAAGCAAAGTGAAGGTCAAGAACCAAGGGAAAAATTGGTTTGGAGCCTTATTAATCAATTGTGATAGTAAGAGGCTCTTGGATTAGTGGAGGAGATCAGAGGATGTCAATTATACTCCATCCATTTGCAATAAAAGTTAAAGAAGTACCGCAAGGGGCACTAGTTTTTGATATTGGAGAATGAGAAATTGTATTTTTCTCTCCTATAAATCCTAATTTATAGCAAAAATTAGGGTTTGACAACATCCTCGGGTAGTGTGTCAGGAGATTAAATCCTCAACACTTGAATTTTTAGGATTGAGAATTAATTCTCAATAAAATTCAAGTGAGGGACCAACTAACATTCAAATTTGGGACAAATTTTATTTTCCAAGGAGATATAGTGAAGGCCGATTTTTCGAGAAAATCAAGGGGCAAAACAAATTGAAGACTTATTGGTCATTATTGACAGCAAGGGGCTTTTGGATTGCAAAGAGGATTAAGGGATCCCATTGTATTAGAATTTAATTTCAATATAAATAAATACTAAAATAGGTGCTAGTTTTGGGGCCAATAAAGTATTCAATGTTCTTTGTATAGCTCTTTGGTCTCCAAAACTATGTTGAAATCCAATATCTTTCTTGTATTTATGGGCATACTGTTTAGCAAGCTCTATTGCTTGGAAAAGTGTAGTGGAATTTTGTGCCATTACATTAGTGGTAGATAAATGGGCTTCAAAATATGTGTGTATGTGTGTGTGTGTGTTTTAGCATCATCACTAACACTTCCCACATACATTGTCAAATTGAGAAATTGGTATGATTGACTATTGTATTTGGTGAGGTTTATTTTGTTTTGAATCTCTCTATAATAAGCACCTTGCTGTCCATTTAGGCCATATTGGTCATAGTAAGCATGGTACCCATTATATCTATGATGCTCATTTTGGCCATACTGCCCATTATATGCATGTTATCCATTTTGGCCATGTTTCCCATGATTATCATGCTATCCATTTTGTCCATTATGAGGCCAAAAACTACTCAAAAGTGGGGGCTAACTTCTAATGCAGGGTGCATAGGGAAGGGACTCATCATTGGCTCTTCGTTTCTATTAGGTGGTCATCCACTTCAAAGCTATTGATGTGGATACCTCTACTCCTAATCATATTGGGCTACAAGTTTGCATTGGAGGGTGGGGTGGGTTGCCTTAAATCCATTGAGAATTGGCATTAGGGGATGGAATGGGCTTCCTCGATTCGGTTCTATCTCCACTCTCTTTGTCTTGCAAGCAATTGATGGCCATTTGAGAGACAAAGATTGTGAGCCTATCCAAGGTTTGTTGGATTTGAGCTTGTGCAAGCATGGCTTGTTTGTTGGAAATGGTTATCTGTTCAATCAAAAAGTCCATCTTGGAGGGCTATCCGTGTGGGCCATATCAATCAGTCAATTGATCCAATTTTGACATTAGTTTATTATGCTTGGAGACCATGTCAGTATGCCTCAATGCATGGTGCATCTCATGTTGGCATAGGGTTTGGTTGAGTGTATTGAAGGCTCCTCAATTGTCTCATTCTTTCTCGTAGTCATCCCCATTGAGGCTCTTTGACCATAGGCTCTCAAGCATCAGTCATTTCCCTTTGTAGGTCACCATGCGCCTTGCATTTACCTTTATTTCATTCCATTCTAGATCTAATCCACTAGACCTACTATTGGCAAACTAACCATAACTTTTAATAGCCAACTCCAAATGGCATACTTTTTTATTCAAATCAAAGAGAACAATTCCTTCTTCAAGATGAGTGATTAACCTTTATGAGAGAGAGAGAGAGAGAGAGAGAGAGAGAGAGAGAGAGAGAGAGAGAGAGAGAGAGAGAGAGAGAGAGAGAGAATGTATGTGTGTGTGTGTGTGTATCTTGATAAAGGTCCAAAGTTATTAATGTAAGAGAAGCCTAAAGGTAGTATTGTAGTATCATAGAAGAGAGTTACTATAATTGTTTTAAGCCATGTATGTATGTATATATATATATATATAGAGTGTGTGAGTGAGTGAGTGAGAGAGAGTGTGTGCATGTGTATGTGTGTTGATAAATCAAGGAGAAAGGCGCACAAGAAAAAGTGCAAGTCAATACTTTTGCAAAAGAGCGCAAGGCACCCCATGATTTATTTTAAGAGTGTCGGGCTCTCATCCGTGCAAATGGTAAAGGTAGATGGATGGTAGGAAGGAAGCTAGGAAGATAAGAGGACAATGGGAAAAAGGGCCTATGCCACGACTGGTCATGTAAAAAAATGGGATAAGGGGATGACCGGCCAAAAGGGATTTAGGGTTTTGTATATAAAGTTGAAAAGTGAATGAGAAGCTTATTCTTGTGTGTGGCCAAAAGTGGCTCTCCTCTTCTTCTTCTTTTTCTTCGTATTTTTGCTTGATCCTGTGCTTGAGAGAGGGAGTGTAAGAGTGTGAGGGAGTGAGTGTGTGAGGGTGAGGGACACTTGTGGAGAAGCTCTCTATCTTCTCCTCTCTTCTTCTCTTCTCTTGTCTTTTCTTGTCTTGCTTGTGGCAATGGAGCTTGGAGCATGGAGCTTGAGGATTGAGCTCACTTGAAGCTTGAACTTGGATCGTGGAGCTACCGCACTACTTGGGAGAGGAGGCAACTCAATTGGGCATGGAGGTAAGCTCACTACACTAGTAGATATGGATAGTGCGTCGGCTATATGAGAGGCAACCATTAGTGCTTGGCTTGGAATGCTTGAAACAATAAGTGGTTCGTGGGTCTTGGTGGTTGACGCCTCTACATTTTGGTTCCATTGCTGGGACCAATGGATTCAAGCCTTGAGTGCTTGCGCACTTCGAATTGAGCATTGAAGTAGGGTTTTCCCTGAACCGGTGCTTGAGATACATAGATAGGATGTGAGGGAGTTTGAAGAGGTATTCGATCTCCTTAGCAAGTAGGTTTTTGGTTTTTTGGATTTGGAAAAGTAGGTTGGAGTAGTATCAAGGGGATGCAATGGCAGTGGAGAAGGAGAAGAGGAAGATGCGGGAGAGAAGAGCACACACAATGTAGGTGCTGTCCAACTAAACTGACAGCCTTATTGCAGTATCATATTATATATGAATAAAGGATGGCGGTCACTGTATACACGGGTAGGCCCAGAGGCCTTTTACCCCAGCAACCTCCCATTAAAAGGCCAATGTGGCTAGGGAGTGAAAACAAAGAAAAGAAAAGAAAAAAAAAGACAAGGTGAGGAATCATAACATCTCACCCTGTTGACATATCGAGCTCCACTCGTGATACGCCAGGGTGACCGTTGTGCATTTATGTCACCGACGTGTTAGTTGCAGACGCGGTTGGTACACCGCCCCTGAATAATAGCTACACGATAGCTATCCTTATCTACTCTAGTTTGTGGCTCAGTTAGTATGCCACCTTAGTTAGTTGAGTTTGGTTTGAGACCCATATATACAGGGTTCTTCTATTTCTTTGTAAGAGAGTTCATTTTGGCTTCCACAACTAAGAAGAGGAAAACTGTTTTCAGCCTCCACCCTTGTGTGTATTCCCCCATTGTGCAAGCAAGAAAGCTACAAGTGAGACTCCTTCCTTCTCTCCCACAATCTTGACATGGTATCAGAGCCTTGTTCGTGGTAAGGAGCTCAAGAAAGCAAGCCAAGCTCGCGGTGTTCTGGTAAGAGGAGCAGTGTTGCTTTCATCTTCTGTTTTGGGAGCAGATCTCTGCAGGTAGCACAGCCGGAAATTGCAGGAGTGCATTGTCTCAGGTTGAGACGCCCTTCGCGGTGAAGCAAGAGGGCAATATATGCTACGGGTGAGGGCTTTAGCCCTCGGCGACCTTGTTTTTTTGATTTGAAGCCATTTCGGGGCCTGTTTTGCAGACGGAAGTTTTCTGCAGGCACTCAGGAAAAGGCTCAGTTTTATGCTGTGCAGCCACTGTTCTACAGGTCGGTGAAAAGTTACTGTAGAAATTGCATCGTATGCTTGTGCGCAGAGACATTGGGAGTTACAGAATCATCCCTGTTGCATGTTGATGTAAAATCGTCACTAGGAAGGTGTGGTCAAATACCACATTCGCCAGTTTTGCAGATTTGCCCTTGTGAGGGTGAAGCTGAGTTTTTGCAGTGACAGAATTTTTCGCAGTGTTCTGTAATGGCGTCTGATTCTCTCTCACAGATTGTCACTGAAAAGCTTGACAAGAACAACTTCCAAGCATGGAAGTTTAGAATGACGAATTTCCTTATGGGAAAAGGATAATGGGAATTTGTTGCAGGAAATGAGGAAGAACCAGTTCTTCCTGATGTTCCCAATCAACAGCAAATGCAGGCATTCAAAGCATGGCATGAGAGAGCCATGAAAGTTATGTACTGGCTGTCTATCAGTATTTCAGACTCTATGATTGTGCATATTCAGGATGCAAGTACGCCAAAGGAGGCATGGGATACTTTGTCAAAAATGTATAGCACAAATACGCAAGCCAGGAAAATGGAGCTCAAGCAAGAGTTGCACAATGTGCAAAGAGAAAATATGAGCATCAATGACTACCACATGAAGGTGAAGAAGATTGCAGATGCACTTGCTTCCATTGGGTCACCAGTGGAAGATGATGATTTAGTTTCTGTGACCTTGAATGGTCTAGGAAAGGATTATGCACAGTTTCGGACATCCATTTCAGTTCGTGAAAGATTTTCTGATTTTGAGGAGTTGATTGCTCTTCTAATTTCTGAGGAATAGAGAAATGGTGGTGCATCTTCTTCAGGAGGAACTTCAAAAGAAACTGTCTTCTACTCAAATGCTGGAAGAGGTAGAGGCAGAGGTAGAGGAGGCCGATTTGGAGGCCGTGGTAGAAATTAGAATATGCAGCAAACTCAAGAAAACCAGTCCTATGGAGGAGGACGTGGTAACTCTAGAGGCAGGGGGAGCCAAAGAGGTCGTGGTGGATGGCAAAGAGGTCAAAATGCAAACAGTAATGTTGAATGCTACTACTGTGGTAAAATGGGTCATATGGCTAAAGACTGCTATAAAAAGCAGAATGACATCATGAATGGAAAACTGCAACAAGGGAATTATGCATCTTCTAGCAGACAGGGTGATGACAGAAATGAGCATTTGTTCATGGTGCAGCACATGAACAATTCTGTGACAAGTGCAGAAGAAAGCAATGATGTATGGTATGTTGACTCAGGTGCATCAAACCACATGACAGGTCATGCAGAATGGATGGAGGATGCAAGGAAAATGGAAAAACCAGGATTTGTGGAGACTGGTGATGATACTACACATCCTATTGTGCAGATAGGAAAAATTCCCTTGTCTATGCAGGATGGGAAAAAGAAATACCTATCCGATGTATTTCATGTCCCGAATATCACCAAGAATCTGGTTTCTGTTGGTCAAATGGTTGAGCAGGGCTTGCAGGTCAGATTTAATCCTCATGGATGCTTTGTTGAGGATATGAAAAATAAAGGTCGCTTGATAGCAAAAGGAAAGAAGAAGGGCAGAATGTTTACATTGGATGCAGACATGCCTGAATTGAGTGCAGCAATGTTTGCACATGGGACCGGTGTAGTTGCAGATATTGATATCTGGCATAAACGCATTGGTCATGTTAATGTACAGCGACTTAAATCAATGCAGGCCCAAAATATTGCTGCAGGATTGCCTAAGTTCAAGGTTGCAGAAATGCATAAGGTATGTGAAGCCTGTCAGTTTGGAAAACAGGCAAGGAAACCATTTCCTAGACATGTTCAAGAGAGTGAGAAGCCATTGGAATTAATCCACTCTGATGTGTGGACTACTAAAGCTGCATCTCTTGGAGGCTGTCATTATTTTGTCACTTTTATTGATGACTATAGCAGAAAAGTTTGGGTGTATTTTATGAAAAAGAAAAGTGAAGTTTTTGGGCATTTCAAAACCCTTAAAGCTATGGCTGAAAAAGAAACAGGTCTGCAAATAAAATGCCTAAGGTCAGATGGAGGGGGAGAGTACCTCTCAAATGAGTTTGCAAAGTTCTTGCAGGAGCATGGCATAAAGCAGCAATATTCATGCAGTTATACCCCACAACAAAATGGAATTGCAGAAAGGAAAAACAGGCATATTGGAGAGGTATCTCGTGCCATGCTCAATGAAAAAGACTTGCCAGATTTTTATTGGGCTGAAGCAGTTGCTACAGCAGTCTACATAATGAACAGGACTCCCACTGCAGCAATACATGGAATGACTCCAGAGGAGAGGTATACTGGTAGGAAACCAGATATTTCTCATTTGAAAATTTTTGGTTGCATTGCCTATGTACATGTGCCAGATGAGTTGAGATCCAAGTTGGATCCAAAAGCTGAGAAGTGCATCTTTATTGGTTACTCTCTGCAGCAAAAAGGGTATAGATGCTATAACCCTTCTACTCGTAAGTTTACAGTGAGCAGAGATGTTGTTTTTGATGAGATGAGTAGCTGGTATAAACCAGTAAATGTGATTGATGATGTAGATGCACAAAATGGTAATGCTGCACAGAATTCACAGCAGCAGTCACAAAATATTAGTGGACCTGGAGCGTCTTCTAGCAGTGGTTCACATTCTTCGCCATGGACAGGCAGATTGAGATCAGGAGAATCTTCTCAAAGTAATGCAGATAGTGGTATGCAGGTATCACGAAAAGGAAAAGAGAAGGTTGATCAGCCCATGTTTGATGTGAATGCAGGTCACTCTTATGTGGATGGTGAATCCAGTGGCTCAGAACAGAGCATTGATGATGAGTTGGGTATTCCTTCTATTGTTACACCTGGAGTAAGGAAGACCAGGGATGTTTTGAGAGCACCTGGGAGTGAACCTACTTTGCGCAGGTCTACGAGAGCTAGGTATCCTGTGGATAGGCTGAAATATGATGGATTTACAGCCATTCACTATGCATATATGGTTAAAGTGATACAGGAACCAGAACCCACTTCTTTTGAGGAAGCCATGGGAAAAGAAAAATGGGAGAAAGCCATGGATGAAGAAATGGATGCCTTGGAAGCAAATGCTACATGGGAATTGGTACCTTTGCCTAAAGGTAAAAATGCAATTGGCTGTAAGTGGGTTTATAAGGTGAAGCACAATGCAGATGGTTCTGTGAACAGATACAAGGCAAGATTAGTAGTCAAGGGGTATGCACAAACATATGGCATTGACTATGAAGAAACATTCAGTCCGGTTGCAAGGATGGCAACCGTAAGAGCAGTCATTGCTATGGCTGCATCAAAGGGATGGTCTTTACATCAGATGGATGTAAAGAATGCCTTCTTGCATGGTGATTTGCAAGAAGAGGTCTATATGGAGCAGCCACCAGGTTATGTGCATGCTGTTCATCCAGAGTTTGTTTGCAGGTTGAAGAAAGCCTTGTATGGCTTGAAGCAAGCACCTAAAGCATGGTCTGACAAGATAGGACAGTATCTTGTCACTATTGGCTTTCAGATTTCCAAGGCAGATTTCTCACTTTATGTGAGAAAAACAGAGAAAGGTATTATGCTACTTGCCATTTATGTTGATGATTTGATTATGACAGGTGACAGTGATGAAGATATCCTTCATGTGAAAATGCTATTGAAGCAGAAGTTTGAGATGAAGGATTTGGGAGAGCTGCGTTATTTCTTGGGCATTGAGGTGATTAGATCACCAAGTGGGATACAGCTCTTGCAGAGGCAGTATGGATTGGACATGCTGTCCAAATATGGGATGACATGCTGTAAGCCTATTTCAGTTCCTTTGGAGCAGAATGTGAAGCTGAGCGCAGATCCAGGTGAGCTTCTGGAAGACCCTACTATGTACAGACGCATAGTAGGAAGCTTGATTTATATGACTATTACCAGGCCAGATTTGAGCTATGCTGTTGGATTGGTAAGTCAGTTTATGCAGGCTCCAAGGAAACCACATTTGGATGCGGCTAGACGCATACTCAGGTATGTGAAGTCCACATTGCAGTATGGACTATTTTATGAGACTGGGGTTCAGATACAGTTGCATGGATACACTGATGCTGATTGGGCTGGTAGTATTTCTGATAGACGATCTACCAGTGGATATGTGTTCTCTTTTGGGAGTGCTGCAGTCACTTGGAGCAGCAAGAAACAGCCTACAGTTGCCTTGTCGAGCACAGAGGCTGAGTACAGGGGTGCAGCAATGGCTGCATGTGAGGTAGCTTGGTTGCATAAGCTACTTTATGATATGCATCAGTCTACAGATGGACCAGTTGTCATTTATTGTGACAACATGAGTAGTATACACTTGGCAAATAACCCAGTCTATCATGCTAGAACAAAGCACATTGAGGTGCATTATCACTATGTGCGAGAGAGGGTTTTACTAGGTCTTATTAATCTAGTTTATGTCAGCACAGAGGATCAGGTAGCTGACATATTCACGAAGGCATTGGGCGCAGAGAAGCTGCGCAAGTTCAGAGACCTGCTTGGTGTGCAGGAATTGGGATTGAGCTCGAGGGGGAGTGTTGACATATCGAGCTCCACTCGTGATACGCCAGGGTGACCGTTGTGCATTTATGTCACCGACGTGTTAGTTGCAGACGCGGTTGGTACACCGCCCCTGAATAATAGCTACACGATAGCTATCCTTATCTACTCTAGTTTGTGGCTCAGTTAGTATGCCACCTTAGTTAGTTGAGTTTGGTTTGAGACCCATATATACAGGGTTCTTCTATTTCTTTGTAAGAGAGTTCATTTTGGCTTCCACAACTAAGAAGAGGAAAACTGTTTTCAGCCTCCACCCTTGTGTGTATTCCCCCATTGTGCAAGCAAGAAAGCTACAAGTGAGACTCCTTCCTTCTCTCCCACAATCTTGACACACCCAACACCCAATAGGAAAGCGAGGTGTGCAAGAAGTGTTGGGAACCTCTACAGAAGAAGAAGTATCCCCAAGTCCATGACATCTAGGAGATAAGCAATCTCACAACTCCATACAATGGAGCAATCCAAGAATGCTTCTCATGAAGCAAGCACAACTCATCAATGCATGGCTGTAAAGCATCAGAGTCACGCATAGCATCAGCGTGGCACATATAAGACAGCGGAGAGTAGTCAAACTCTCCAGAGTCAATCACTGAAAGAGGGCCAACATCCCAAACACTCGTCCAATGGGGTCTCAAGACTACATGTGGCCTCAGCGAAGCGGAAGACTGACATATGGATGGTTGTCTAGCCTGCAAAACTACAAGAAAACGGCTCTCATGAGCTTGCAAGGGGTCTAGCAACTGACCACCAACATCTTGACCCTGATTGCTATGCATAGCTACGTCATCTGGGCCAATAAGTGCCTCATTTTCAACATAAACAGCTTGCTATAATGGCATTGTAGTTGCAGTAAAATCAGCCATAAAGCATACTGAACGCTCATCAAGAGGGCTAAGAGGTGTCTGTGTCTCATAGAAGACAGCATGACGGCTGCGTCTGACCTGCTGGGCATCCAAATCCCATAATCTATAGGCCTTAAAGTCACCATCTCCATAACCAAGGAGGATACATTTACGTGACATAGGCTCATATGGCATATGTACAGATGCTTGGCAGCCAAACATCCTCAAGTAATCATAGGAGGGTTGCATGCCACTCCATGCCTCATGGGGTGTAATACCAACCATCCAAGGTCAAGCATGGCATCCTATTAACCAAATAGACTGCTGTCATATGGGCCTCAGTCCAAAAGCCATAAGACAATCCAACTGTGGTAAGCATAGAAGCAACCTTTGCCTGTAAGGTCAGACACATGCCATGAGAAATCCCATAATACTGTGGGCACAAGAAATCAATGCCATACTACTGACAAGAGGTCCGAAAGCTGGGAGAGAGAGCATGAATCTCATAATTCATCTGCAAGCACCTAGGCCTGCTACCAGTAGAATCCATAAACCTGTCAAGAAAAACTGCAACATCCTCAATTTGTACTAAGGGAAAAGCCCAAACACGATGGGTAGCATGATCAACAAAGGTCACAAAGTACGATGCTCCACTAAGTGACTGGGAAGGCATAGGTCCATATACTGCACAATCAACAAGATCTAGAGGAGCATGCCTCATACGATCGCCATAATCCAAGGGGGCTCTGAAAGGACCAAGAGTACAATCAGGGCAAGCATCAAGATCTATAAGTGACATAGGAGGCAACAATGAGTCTGAATGAGACAAGATCTCCATCTCTCTATGGTGCATATGGCCTAGGCAATAATGCCATAACAATGCATGTGGTATCCGGATAACTGCAACCATAGAATCTTCCACATGAGAGACATGCACTGGGTAATGAGAACCAACTCGAGAACCTCTGGCCAAAATCAAGCAACCATGATAGATCTTCCATGACTTATCTTGAAGAGAAATAGAGTAACCTGCATCATGCAACTGATTGACAGAAATCATGCTCTTACTGAGCATGGGAACATGTAGAACATCCCTGAGCATAAGAGAAGTCCCATTAGGCAAAGCTAGGTGTATGTTCCCTGCACCAACAATAGCATAAGTCTGCTCAAGGCCCAGATTAATACATCCATCAACCTCCCTGTAAGAAGAGAACCATGATCTATGAGGGGTAACATGACAAGATGCCATAGAGTCGAAAAGCCAATCAAAGGCATGGGCCTGATCATTGATCAAGTAAGCTGTAAGGAAACTAGATGACAAGAGGACATGCTCAACTGCATCATCATGGGTAACTGCATGTACCTCACCACTACACCACTAAAAAGAGTGGTAATACCTGCTGCATTGCTGACTCTCTGCTCATGTCGAGTCCATCTCTGTCTCTGCTGCTGCTCTCTAATCAGTCTAAAGCATTTTCTTTGAACATGCCCAAGCTTCCCACAATGGAAGCAAACAACATCTAAAGTAGAAGAACATGTAGAAGATGACAAGGAATCCAAGTCATCATGAATAGGGCTATCCATAGCATCCATGGAGCTCAAGCAGTCGAGGGCTGTCCCAACATAGGGAACATCCTCATAAAGACAATCATCTGCTAGTACATCAGTGGTAGAAGCATGCTGCAAATGCTCATGAAACCTCAATGGATGGGAGGACATAAAGGCATCAATCAAGGATGAAAAAGCTCCCACATGAAGAAGAGTCATAGTCAACTGCATGACATAACCAACCACAGTATAGTAAAGCATAAGACATCTGTCATAAGAGCATATGATATTCAGCCATGAAATCAGCCCATAACCATATGCATACGCATAGCTCTGCAGTACATCATGCCACCAAGGAACATCCAAGTCAAGTAAAGACCGACAAGTGGAAAAGCATCTTGCAAGAGTCAAGCTCTAGATGAAGCCCAAACATCTATACAACAACATCCAAATAAGTGGCTCTGTAAGGGATACAATAGTAGACCATGTGCATAGACGGGTAAGCATACATAGCATTTGCTCTCTAACATGGACTGGCAACAGGAGCCCAACTAGCATAGAAGCTAGACAACAGAGGAACAAGAAAGCCATAACTGTAAATCCCAAGCACTATCCAAGTCCACTGATCAGTGAGTATCCCGCATATCAAATGCAAATGAGCAATCACAGCTCAATAGGCAACTGCCAAAACAAGGGAGTAGTTCACTGCTCAATACCTGTAAGTGCATCCAAGTAATAGCCAAGATCTATAATCGGAGCATCAAATCCCATATAGCATCCAAGGTCCTAATAAAAAAAGCCAAGTCTAATGCAAAAAGCCAATTCAATGTCCAACTACTCAAGGGAATACTCAAATGAATGTCGAAACGAGCTCAAACAACTGCCATCCACAGCCAAAGCATAAAGCATTCACCAAGACATCATAAACCCGTACTGGGTAGCCTAGGCATAAACCATGTCATAGATGAAATGCCAGCTGCAAAGAAGTGACAGTCAAATCCAAATCGAGCTCTAATCTCAGCTCAAAAGCATTTCGGAGCATAAACAAGACATGTGGCATAGTCCAAATACATCATGACATCATACTAAGTAGCCGGGAGCACCCCATAACCAATAGGCATAACCCAACTGTAGCATAAATAGCTTCAGTCCTGAAGTTTCCAGCAGCATATAACCTCTGTAAACTGAGCAAATCAGTGCTCAATCCAAGATCAAATCCATAGGCAAACCATAGGCATACATTCCCGAATGTATAGGCACCAACTGGGCATAATTGGGCATCAAATGCCAAGACCTGTAAGCATAAAATTGAAGTAACAGGTGGCTACCCTATTTTGGACAAATCTGGGATTGTTCAAAATAGTCAATGGCTGAGTTAAATCAGCTCCAAATGCCTCTCACATAAGGGGCATAACATCCACAAGTGATACGGTATCAATAGACATCAGTAGAAGCATCACATAAGCCATAGGCATACAAATACATGTTGTTTCAGACCTAAAATCTGTTGCAGAATATTCTATCATCAGAATTTGGCAAATCCGACATCACCGTCACATCTGGAGCGTGCCAAAACCCCAATTTAGACTCTAACCTTTCTTGAATCGGGTTCCGAATGCCCAAGATATGAGAAAAAGAGTGATTT
Organism: Lygodium microphyllum; assembly: GCF_053477565.2. Taxonomy (NCBI): domain Eukaryota; kingdom Viridiplantae; phylum Streptophyta; class Polypodiopsida; order Schizaeales; family Lygodiaceae; genus Lygodium; species Lygodium microphyllum. The sequence goes on along the minus strand of NC_141138.1, from coordinate 182,414,253 downwards.
TTGGGCCAGATTTTGAAACATGCGCAAAAAAAACGTGAGCTGGCTGGGGGGGTCTGCTGTCCAACGTGTCAACAATGGGGCCCAAAGGGGGCACAAATGGGGGCCAAAGAAGGCCTACACCAAGCCTCAGCAAGCCTTGATAGGCTGGAAGCAAGATCCAGGTGAAGGAAGCTCCAAGAGGTGTGAGCTATGGCTGTCCACAACCTGTGAAAACCCTGTTGAGCTGAAAAATGAGTGAGAATGAAGATCTCATACCTCATGTGGAAGGCCAGGATGAGCTCTTGAAGACCCGCTCTGATACCAATTGAAGGGGATGCAATGGCAATGGAGAAGGAGAAGATGAAGATGCAGGAGAGAAGAGCACACACAACGTAGGTGCTGTCCAACTGAACTGACAGCCTCATTGCACTATCATATTATATATCAATAAAGAATGGGCGGTCATAGTATACACGAGTAGGCCCAAAGGCCTTTTACCCCAACATAATATAGGTATTTGCTTTGTGACTTGGATGCATTAGGGTAGGGAAAAACAAAGAAAAAAAGAAAAATATGCATTAGGGTTTCTCCTCTCATAACATGGTAAGAGGATTTGATTTGTTTACTAATTTGTATTTTGGGGTTTATTTGCTCTTTCATGTATACACAATCCTTCATTAGGGTCTATTCTTACATTCTGGAAGTTTTTGCGACCCCTCATAACCAAAATCGTTAGAAATGAGTGATTTTTGTCATTGTTGAAAACTCATCCACAGGAATCAGACACTGTTACCAAAGTCTGATTCCCAGAATCGTACTCAGACGGTTCGATTTCGAGAATCCGACAGTCTGATTTTTCGGACTTGGACCAACCCATCCTGTCTGATCGGACATACCTTGTCTGACTTTGAAAATTGGACATCCTAGAATCGGACATGAAAATCGGACCATCTAGAATCAGATACTTGAAATCAAACACATGTCAAATTGGACGTCTGATTCCCGGAATCAGATGCACGAAAATAAGATACACGAAGATCGGACGTACAAAAATCAAACATCTCATAATGGCATGTTCGATTTCTAGAATCAAACTCCCAGAATCAGACACGTACAAAAATCAAACCACCAAAAATGGACAAACTCATAATCAAATCACCAGAATTGGACCACTTGGACTCGGACCCCGTAAAATCGGACATTCGATTTTGATAATCGGACTCCTGAGAATCGAACCTTTGAGAATTGAACAGAAACTATCAAAATTGGATAGGTGAATAGAATACAAATTTGACACATCTAAGACCTGAAACCGACCCAGAGACCGTATTGAGCTGAAAGTCAATCATAGATCTATCAGCGAGCTGAAATCTAGAGCAAGTAGTTCAAAACTTAGCTACGAATGGTCCTTCAAATTGTGCATGGTGTTTAGAGTAACAATGTTGGAGCGTGTAGGGCTAAAGGTCACCACAGGGGTTTGGCAAGAAAACTAGACAAGATAGATGGAGATGTGTCTTCAAGAGATAAGTAGATCCAAGTGAATGTTTACAGGTCCAGGAGGAACTTCACATCCTTCAGTTCATCATATATTTTGGCTTTTCTTGGAAAGAAAAATTTATACATAAGATGGTTGAATAAATGGGTTAAGAGCTTGAAACTTATGGTCACAAAGATGGATGATTTGCAAATAGGAGTACAACTTCAATTGATACAAGAAGAGTCTTGCCTTTCCTTGCCTATGAATATAGCTACCTATTTCAGCCTAGGCATGAAGAAGATCTACAATATACATTCTCTTTTCAACTGATTAGTACAATAAAGATAGAGGTTCAAGATAAAGACTACCTATATCAACCTTTAAATGACTCAAGGTTATGGAACTAGCATCATTGTTGTCAGTTTTCATAAAAGATCATGATATTCAAGACTTAGATTAATGCCACTTGAATAAAGAAGTTGCATAAAAGCTTTAGCTTATGGATTGAATGTTATGGACAACCAAGATTTATTCCAAAGCATGGCAAGAAATCACCAAAAGTCTTCTTTGAAACCTCCCTTGAATGAAGAGGAAGCAAGTTACTATGTAGAGGGAAATACAAGTCTAGTTTGTACTTGCAATGATTGTAGATGAAGTAGAATCTGTGATTATAGGTTTCAGCCCTGAATTACCTTGTTTTAGTTTGAGAAGAAGAGGCCAAAAGTATCACAAAACAGTGCCAAAAGATGTCCTTGAAACTTTCTTACAAAGAGTATAGCTCATAGTCACTCATGTGAATCAGGAACAACCCATGATTTACCAAGATTATAGAGGAGGATCACAAATTAAACTTCAGCTCATGAATTCCCTGTTTTGGGCTGACAAGGATAATCCAAGGTAACACCAATAATCTCCCAAAGAGTACTTGCAATGCCCTTTCAAGGCAAGAGTATTTAGTTGCAGCTGTTACAAGTGAAAGTAGAGCATGGTCTCTTCATAAACCATAGGAGTAGAAAATGGAACATCAATGAAACAAGAATTAGCCAAAGAAAGTGTTGGGTTGCATATGACAGTCCAAAATCAGAGTTTAATGTCTCCCAAGATCTCTCCTTGATAGAGAAAAGAGTCTACATCAAGCGATAGGTACACAAGGCATTGTCCTTCTCTTCTTCCTCACAAATACATGTACCTCTTGAACTGTACAAGAGGTGGTTTGCAAAATAGAGATTCAGCCCATAAAAGAGCAAGCTTGGGCTTTAAGAATAGCCTTGATAATTTAGATCAATAAGTGGAACAAGAGGCTCTCTTGATAGGAAAGAGTTGCTGTCCCATAGACATAGATACAAACAATGTTCCTAGCTTCCTTCTTTCTTCTTCAATGAGCATAAAAAATCCTCTTTGAATGGGCTGTTGCCCTCCTCTTTATACAACTTTTTCCTATTTTCCATAGCCAAGAGTGGCCTTCCATTTTCGTCAATACATGGGAAGAGTGGTACTTACATGTCAAGTGGAGTCCTCTTCAGTTGCTTGTGGTTGCATGGCTTGAGCTCCTCCTTTGTGTGGTGGCTTGGACACCTCTTTCTCTCCTCCATCCATGGTGCCCTGGACAACCCGAAAAAAGCGGCAAAAAAAAAGGGCTTCATCTTGGACTTCATGATGGTCACAACTAAGTCATATAGGCAAGGGTTACACCATATACAATGTCTTATACTTATCCAACTTAATCAACTTTAACCTCTTTGTGATTCTTCTTATAAAAAAACTTGTAAACTTTGAATGTCATGGTTGCACAAGCATATCATATGCTTCATGAAAACACAGCCTATGGTATCTTGCTAAGTCACTTGAATTATCATGTCCACTAACACCATATGATAAATTGGTGGACTTAGGCGTTTAAGATTTATTGCACTAGGCAAGTCTTTATGTAGCATGTCTAGGATACAAGTGACTAAGCAATACATGTATGGGAAACACAACCTATGGTATATTGCTAAGTCACTTGAATTATCATGTGTACTAACACCATGTCATAAATTGGTGGACTTAGGTGTTTAAGATTTATTGCACTAGGCAAGTCTTTATGTAGCATGTGTAGGATACAAGTGACTAATTGATACATGTATGGGATAAACGTTTTATCTTTAAACCATAGGCAAGGAATCCCATGACATTCACCTTCTCCTAACCCGCACATCCTTCGGCATGTGCCACTTCTTTGGATTTGCAGCATTAAGAAAGATCTTCATTTGTCATGTTTTCATCTTCATCTTGTAATCCTTCATCTTCTTCTACGTCTTCATGTTCTTGGATTATATCCAAGTCTTCTAACTCATATCTTGAACTTTCTCTTCATTTGAAGAGCTTGATTCTTCTTTCAGCTATGGGTATCTTCATGCTTGTCCCATCCAATTTAGCCAATGAATATGTGGCATTGTCATGAACAACCTTTAGCACATACAGGTCAAACCAATGCTTTACCATTTTCCTAAAAGCACTGTATTGATTGTCTAGGATGCTGCCATAGACAAGCACCCAGTCATTTTCTTGGATAGCTCTTGGTCAAAGTCGATGTTGCCTATCAAATCTTCTTTTGTTCTTTAGTCTTGCTGTTTTTAGCTTTTGAATAGCTGCTTGAACATCTTCAAACCTTTTTTCTAGCTGCCATATGCGCAAAGTCATCAACTTTTCTCTACTGATGCCTTCCTCCCAAGGTAGAAGACTCCATGTGAGAATAGATTCTTCAATTGGCATAATTGGTTGCTACCCATGCATAATTTCAGCTGGCATATAGCCAGTTACGGTACTGTGAGTAGTCTGGTTAGCCCATAATGCGAAAGGCAGCATTTTAGGCCATTCTTTGATCTTTCCTCTATAAGACTTTGCTAGAGCTTTGAGAATAGGATGATGCCCTCTCACACTTTTCCCATTGCCTTCAGGATTGTAGGTTGATGTCAAAGCCAACTTAATACCCAATTGAGCAAAGAATTTACGTGCCTCATCGGCATCCAACTCTCCTCTATCTGTAGTTGCTTTGCCAACACAACCATATCTACAAAATACTTCTTCAAGCAAAAAGCAACAAATAGCCTGAGTGGTTTTGGTTGTTAAAGCTTTACCTTCAACTTGATTAGTTAGATCCTCTCTTGCAAGCACTAAATACCACATATTGCATATCCTGTAGGCATGGTTACAAGATCAAAAACCCATCTATAATGTATAGACAAGAGATAAGTCGGTTGTAACCCATCTTGATGCTTAATCATAGAGTACATCTGACACACATAACAAGTTTAAAAAAAATGCTCTATGTCTTGATACATGTTCTGCCGCCAGTATTTTTCTTTGACTTTAATAAAGGTTCCCCATATGCCTCTATGGCCAGCCCACAAACTTTCATGAAATTCCTTCATTACATGTTGTTGCAATCTTTTGTTACTTAAAATGTGGACATGCACTCCTTTTTCTTCTTTGTGTGCTTCTATAGATGCCTATCTTTAAGAAAAAAGCCATAAGCTTTCCTCTTAATATGCTTGAACTCCTCATCAATACAAGTCTCCTTCTTCTTCATTGTGCTCAAATATTGGTCAATCTTTAGCCAATCTTCTTCATAATCTTCTTCAAGGAAATGAGCTAGAAATTGAGTAATGCAATGAGCATGTTGGCTTCTAGTTGACCACCCTTCTTGCTATTCTCTGATTTACAGCAGTACCTTTTTCTATTCTTGCTGTACTTAATGTTATACCATTAAGAATATCGGCTACATTTGTTGTTTTCAGCTTTGGTTCTGTATATGCAGCAAAAGCTGAAAATGTATTTTCAGTAGTCATGGAATGAAATTCAGCAAGTATAGACTCTTCAACTTCACCTTCTTCCATTAGTTCCTCTTCATTGTCTATCTTGTGCGTGACAACATGTCAACAACTGGATTCTTTTTTCCTACAATATATTTTAATTCAGGGTTGAGAGATTTAATATTTGCAATCCATCTTAGCATAGCTATGTCGGGTGTAGAGCAGTTGGCAACCAAGATTAAGAGACAATCAGTTTCTATCACTACGGGGGCACCTATAAAGTATTCACGATCACACTCTAATGCAGTTACCACTCCCCACAATTCCCTTTTTACTTGTGCACACCTTCTTTGATGTTCATTGAGAACCTTTGATCCAAAATGAATTGCGTACCTATTATCTTCAAGATCTTCTTGGCCAACAACACATCCTATTTCAATAGGGCTTGTATCTACAGTAAGGATGATGGGTTGTCCATTTGAATAATCAACCCTTTTGAGAGTGGGGGTTAAAATTAACAGCTTCTTTAATGTACGTATAGTGAGAGTATGCTATTTACCCCAAAAAAATCTTTGGCCTTTTCTTAATAATTGATAAAGATTTTCAGCTACATGAGCAAAATGTGGTATCCATATGAGATAGAATACACATGCGCCAAGAAAAATTCTCACCTCTGAAATATTTGTGTATTTTTCTTGCATTCTGTTGATGGCATCTATCTTGATTGGTGAAGGTTTACGTCCGTAGGGGCCACACAAATGTCCGACCACTAGGACTTCTTCAACTCCAAAAGTCGATTTAGCTCTAGAAAGGGTAAGATGAACCTCTTCTAGCCTTTTCAAAATCCTGTCACAATCTTGAATATGGTTAACTACAAATTTCCTACAGCCATGTTTGTTAAGCTCCTCATTCTTTTCATAGACTTCACATCCCTTGATAGGTACATCATCAAGAAAAGGAAGAGTAAGCTATGGAATAAAGTCCCTTACGACTTTGTGCATGGCGTTCATCATATGGGCCACGGAATTTATTGCACCTTTGGTAGAGTACACATGCAGACAAATCCAAGAGGTGTCTTCATTGTGGTAATGTCTCGGCTCTCTAATGAAAGCTGAAATTGGTCATATCCTGAATATAGATCACCCATGGAATAAATTGCTCTACCTACAAAAAGCTTCAGCAAACTTGTCAACAATTGGACCCAAACCAACATTTTGGATTGTGACTCAATTAACATGTAGATCTTGGATGAATCGTAAAGATCCATTTTTCTTGGGCACAGTAAACCATCAATTTGAGTAAGGTGCTGAAGAAGGTTCTAAAATCTTCATTATGATCTTTTCATTCAGAAGTTCCAGTAATTTGGAAAAATGCATCGTTGGAACATGAATAGACTTAAGGTTCCAAGGCATATGTGGAATCGTAAAAATGACCATAGAAGCCACAATATTTGGATCCACACAGCCTGTTTGACTTGGATGAAATGTAAAAGCTTTACCATGTTTCATTAGCATTTGCATAAAAGAGTGTCTTTCAGTCGATAAAAGAAAATAATTATTACCTATTTTAAGCTCTTTTATACTTTTCAATGTAAAATTGTGACCAATGTTGGTAGGATCACGAAGACTTGGCTGATTTGCTACCCTATCAACTAGCCCTTCACTTTCAAGAGGTAGTGGGACTGCCATAGGCTTGACTTTCTTACCCACCGTTTTGTATTTTGTCTCCACTTGCATTTCAACCTTGTTGAGAAAACCAATATCTTCCTGTTCAACAAATTCTTGAATTTTTTGATAATAATCTAACATATATACTTCTATGGACTGATTTTCAGCCTGATTTTTTGCATGAACAACTGCATATATTTTAGTCAATGTGTCGGTAGTAATTAGCCCAAAAAAGATGCCTGAAATATCTTCATTTTCAACCATCATGCTGTAAGTTTTCAACTACCTTTTTACATGATATAAATATTTTCTTTCAGCTTTAGTCATGGCTGGAAGAGACTTATAACAGCCCATAGTGTTGGTTGTACATACATGTAGATTTGCTAGAGACACAACTTCAGTAGCATGAGGAGGCACATTCTTTTTACAAGAAGCACTCCCATAGCCTCCTTTTATAGTAGTGCAACCCAAAAACCATTGAATTATCGGGCATTAGGAGGCACAGGATAATCTCGCAATCGATCTCTGTTTCGATGATGATTAACACACAGAGTAAGAAGTTGGACAACTCGTTCATTATCCTTGCTTCGGATTCGAGCATAGGAAGAACCATCATCAAGAGATTTTGTTTCCAAGTGGGCTTAAAAAATGTAAGGTTTCCCAAGAATGATGGGGTAACTACAAGAGTCTTGAACAAAGAAGTGAAAATTGTCTTTTATGTATCTAATAGTTACCTACACATTGGGACATGCAGCATATAACTCTCTAGAAGAATTGTTTGTAGCTCTCATTTGCTAGCCTAGATCAACATCTATGGGCCATCCGCTGCTTTCATAGAGACTCTTAGCCATGACGTTTATCTCAGAACCATGGTCTAAGAGTGCAATACATGGTGTTTCTTTTTCTCCAATTTTGACAATTGTCTCTGTTGTTGCTCATGCCCAATGCATACGGGAGTAGTGACTGCTTGGAATGAATCGAGCTTCTTCCTCATCATGCATGTGTTGTAGACGACCTTGTTTTTGAGGAGGCAGGTTGCCCAACTAGCTTAGTCCAGTCGACTATTACATTTTCAATCTTTACTTCTTTAATTTCTACTTCCATGGTTTCTTTATCTTCAGCTTCAATTGCTGTAATTAATTCTTTAACTACTTCAAGCTAAATTCTTTGTGCATTCAGCTTCTCTTCATCCTGCGCAAATACTCGAAGAGGTTGCAAAAAAGCATGCACTGTTTCTTCAGCATCATCACCAACATATTGTCTTTTTCTTTTGATTACATTAATAATTACACCATGAAATTCACATTTGGAAATTCCAAGAATTTCGCCTAAGGCAAACTCAATTTTACTTCCCAGAATTCTTTTTTATAGGACTCGTTTGAGATCAGTTGAAGTTTCTATGTCAGACTGCAATTTGTAGCTTGGCTGCTTGCCTTCTTAGTTTGTGGCACATCTTCTATCTCTTGATTTGGGATTGTATTTTCAACAGGCTTTGGTTGTTCAGGCGTTCTTCTAGTTACCCGTTTTGGTGGGCCAGAAGGGGAAGGACTAGGTTCATCTTCTCTTCTTCTCTTTTCTTCAATCAAGACTTCTTTATGATTGACTTCAGCCAAATGTGCAAAGACAGAAAAAGAATCTACCAGTTCTTCCCAACTAGTTATTCCTCGAATGCATTGATTAGCATTAGTCAAATCTTTTTTTGCTGCTTTATCGTGTTCCATTTGATCTAATGCCTGCATCCATACTTTAGATTACACATCAGTTTTACATGCTTTCAAATTAGATTTAATTGGCTCAACTTGCAGCCCATAGGTAGTTGCATCAATTGTTGCGTAGGTATTCTTTACAACTAAATCTTTTGATATTTTCTTCATTCCACCATTGCCAAAATTTGGCTCTAGTGGAAGTCCAGTTTCTGCTGCATGAAATTTTTTATCTTTCCAAAAGACGAGCTTCTGTGCTTTAGCCTCATAGAAGGTAGTACACTCCCTCTTGTCATGTTATTGATTGTCACACCAAATACATTGCCTTTTATAGCCTTCTCTCATGGGTCTTTGGATTGATGATCGTCCTCATTCTTCAACTTTGACATCCAACTTTTCTACTTTGGAATTAATTTCTATAAGATTTAGATGAAGATCTCACATGCTTTTAATGAGTTCATCCATGACATCATTTTTAAGAGGTGGAATAGAAGTTACAGAAGAAGAAATAGTTGGTTGATTAGTCAAAGAGATAGGGGTTTTTGGAGTTGCAAGAGGCTCATCAATGGAGTTGTTCAAGTTGAAGTAGAGCCCGATCTTAGTCGCATCCGCTCTCTTCAAGCAATCATGTTAACTGCATTAGTAACATCTGTCCATGCAGTTTTGACTCCTGTTTTGGAGGTAGCATCCTCTGGGGGATCAGCAAGCTTCTCTTGCAGGATGGGATCTACAACCTTAAGGAATAATTCAATCTTCTGACCTTCCATACTTTGTTGATCTTCAACATCAAGGTGTCCAAATTTACTTTCAAACTCATGGTATAGAGTTGTTGTAGCTAAACCTTTATTGGGTTTCTCAACCCAATCAATGAAACTTTTCTTCGTCATAAGGTCAGAGTCTTCTAAGAAAAATTCTTCGCCTATGGATTTTTTGAATGTAGCCCAATTTGCATCTCATTGAAAAAGACCATGGATTCTCTCTTGAAGACCATGCTTGGCTAGTCTGGCAAAATAGTGACCAAAGAATAGCATTTTCTCAACATACAAGCAAATGAAAATAGAGACATTTTGACCATTAAATTGTTTTCATTCCTACCCAACTTCTTCTAGGGCCTTGATAGCTGTGGAATCAATCTTCTCTTTATCTTGCCTTTGTTCTTCTGGTTGTAACATTTGGATTTGTTGTTAATGGGTCTGTTTTAGTATGCGCACCAATTGTTGTAGAGTATCTCCCAAAGAATCCCCCATCTTGGAGTATCTTACAACTGACCTTCACATCAGGTTCACTAGTGTCGCAACGCGTAGGGCTGAAGGTCACACACAGGGTTTGGCGAGAAAACTGGACAAGATAGATGGAGATGTGTCTTCAAGAGATAAGTAGATCCAAGTGAATGTTTATAGGTCTAGGAGGAACTTCACATCCTTTAGTTCATCATATATTTTGGCTTTTCTTGGAAAGACAAATTTATACATAAGATGGTTGAATAAATGGGTTAAGCGCTTGAAACTTATGGTCACAAAGATGGATGATTTGCAAATAGGAGTACAACTTCAATTGATACAAGAAGAGTCTTGCCTTTCCTTGCCTATGAATATAGCTACCTATTTCAGCCTAGGCATGAAGAAGATCTACAAGATACATTCTCTTTTCAATTAATTAGTATAATAAAGATAGAGGTTCAAGCTAAAGACTGCCTATATCAGCCTTTGAATTCAAGGTTATTGAACTAGCATCATTGTTGTCAGTTTTCATAAAAGATCATGATATTCATGACTTAGATTAATGTCACTTGAATAAAGGAGTTGCATAAAAGCTTTAGCTTATGGATTGAATGTTATGGACAACCAAGATTTATTCCAAAGCATGGCAAGAAATCACCAAAAGTATTCTTTGAAACCTCCCTTGAATGAAGAGGAAGCAAGTTACTATGTAGAGGGAAATACAAGTCTAGTTTGTACTTGCAATGATTGTAGATGAAGTAGAATCCGTGATTATAGGTTTCAGCCTTGAACTACCTTGTTTTAGTTTGAGAAGAAGAGGCCAAAAGTATCACAAAACAGTGCCAAAAGATGTCCTTGAAACTTTCTTACAAAGAGTATAGCTTGTAATCACTCATGTGAACCAGGAACAACCCATGATTTACCAAGATTACAGAGGAGGATCACAAATTAAACTTCAGCCTAGGAATTCCCTGTTTTGGGCTACCAAGGATAATCCAAGGTAACACCAATAATCTCCCAAAGAGTACTTGCAATGTCCTTTCAAGGCAAGAGTGTTTAGTTGTAGCTATTACAAGTGAAAGTAGAGCATGTTCTCTTCATAAACCATAAGAGTAGAAAATGGAACATCAATGAAACAAGAATCAGCCAAAGAAAGTGTTGGGTTGCATATGACAGTCCAAAATTAGAGTTTAATGTCTCCCAAAGATCTCTCATTGATAGAGAAAAGAGTCTACATCAAGTGATAGGTACACAAGGCATTGTCCTTCTCTTCTTCTTCACAAATAAATGTACCTCTTGAACTATACAAGAGGTGGTTTGCAAAATAGGGATTCAATCCATAAAAGAGCAAGCTGGGCCTTTAAGAACAGCCCACAAACCTTGATGATTTAGATTAAGAAGTGGAACAAGAGGCTCTCTTGATAGGAAAGAGTTGCTGTCCCATAGACATAGATATAAATAATGTTCATAGCTTCCTTCTTTCTTCTTCAATGAGCATCAAAAATCCTCTTTCAATGGGCTACTGCCCTCCTCTTTATACAAATTTTCCTTATTTCCCACATCCAAGAGTGGCCTTCCATTTTTCTCAATACATGGGAAGAGTGGTACTTACATGTCAAGTGGAGTCCTCTTCAGTTGCTTGTGGTTGCATGGCTTGAGCTCCTCCTTTGTGTGGTGGCTTGGACACATCTTTCTCTCCTCCATCCATGGTGCCTTGAACAGCCCAAAAAATGCGGCGAAAAAAATGGGCTTCATCTTGTACTTCATGATGGTCACAACTAAGTCATATAGGCAAGGGTACACCATATACAATGTCTTATACTTATCCAACTTAATCAACTTTAACCTCTTTGTGAATCTTCTTATCAAAACACTTGTAAACTTTGAATGTCATGGTTGCACAAGCATATCATATGCTTCATGAAAACACAGCCTATGGTATCTTGCTAAGTCACTCGAATTATCATGTGTACTAACACCATGTCATAAACTGGTGGACTTAGGTGTTTAAGTTTTATTGCACTAGGCAAGTCTTTATGTAGCATGTCTAGGATACAAGTGAGTAAGATTTATTGCACTAGGAAAGTGTTTATTGCACTAGGCTCTGAAAGGAGGGTAAAACAATAGAACATCTAATCAAAATTCTCTCAGATCACTCCTCCCCCCCTCCCATCTGGAGTATTGTTTGCTACCTAAAAATTATAATCGTACGCTACACGAATTCAAGAGCTCTTCTTTTTGCATGAGATCTCCCAAACTGGTTGAAAAGCAACTTGCTTTTTGCAAGTTACCTTATTGTAAAGTTTACTATACATTTTTAGGATATTTATAAGAAATAATATTCAAAAGATTAAAAATAGGCTAAAAAGATCTAAAAACCTCATATTTTTGAACCAACCATATTGTGGACACTAACACTAATGGCTAATATGACATTGACTCTCTAGATTAATAAGAAAGTCAAATGATGACACACTCCATGCTTTTTCACATTGTGTCCACGTAGTGGCACGACAATGCATTCAAGGGAAATTAATGAATAGAATATATTCATTCTAGTGTACATTTGTAGCACACAATTTTGTCATAAATTAGCCATCGATAGATTGAAATGCTTTCCCACCAAATTATAGCACCCCCTCAAAGTTCAAGTGGCAAATGACCATGATGAAATCATCATACACATATGCTCTAAGATACCCCTTTGCTTAACTAAGAGTTATGTGGCATCAATTGGTGTAATTGCACTAAAAAAGGGTCCCCCATTGATGTTGTCTTTGGCTATGATTGGGCTAAAACACTTGAGCAAAATTTCTCTAGACTTTTCTCATTTGTATATGGAGTTTGTCATGGAGTGGTAGCTCATCCGTTTAGAGAGAGTTCATGATAATGCAAATTTTTAGCTTATTATAGCAAAGCAACTCAAATAGGAATTTAAGAATTACTCACAAATATTACTTGCACTTGAATAAACTATTAGTCACTTAGGTGTCTTCAAGACATATGATAAAATTTCCAAAAAAAATTATTGGAAGGGCCTATGGAGACATGTCAAGGATTTTGTCTGTAGCTAAATTCCATGCCAACAAAACAAGGAAGGCACTCTTAAATCAATTAGTTTTTTGTAGCCCTTGCCTATCCTATGGGAAAATGGAAGCATATCACTGTGGACTTCATTAAAAGATTGCTTACAACTAAGAAAGGATGGAACAACATATATGCGGTAGTAGGCTTGTCAAAAATGCCCACTTCATCCCTACCAAGACTCAATATACATAATCTCAAGTGGCTACTCAATTTCTAGAGCATGTATCTAGATTTCATGGACTAATGCATGCCATACTCTATGATAGAGATGCTAAGTTTATGAGCAGCTTCTAGTCATCAGCTTTCAGCTCTATGGGTACCAAGCTAGCTCCATCCATGCCACACCACCCCCAGACTGATGGACATATAGAGAGGGTTAATAAATGGTTTGAGACCTATCTAAGGCACTTGTGTCATGATGTACAACATAGTTGTGATTTGTGTCACCACTCCGATGAGTTTGCTTACAACCCCTCCACTCATTCTAGCATTGGAGTTTCTCCTGAGGCATTGTATGAGTATAAGGTCCCCCTCCCTAGGGTCCTATTCAATGATAAGATAAACCCTCAGATCAAAGAGGAGTTAGAGTACACACATACAATGCTTCCACAATGTAAGGTGAATATTTGGAAAGCCCAATATCATATGAAGCTCTATGCCGATAAGAAGAGATGGCACATGGAGTTCCAAGAGGGAGAGTTGCTCCTTTTGAAAGTGTCAAAGTATCATTACTCCACTCTCAAAAAGGGTGGTAGCAGTAACAAGCTAGCCCATAAATTCTATGGCCCATATCAAATCATCAATCAAGATTCACAATGTGCTTCATGCCAACTAGTTGAACCCCTTCATTGGTGCCTCAATGGACTATGTGGAGAAGTTATCTCTCATAAACAAAGAAGGCATCATCTAGTATATTGCTAATGCAATCATTAGGCAACAAGACAACTATCTGAGGTCTTGAACCATCTCATTAAATGGTAAGGATACCCTTGAAAGAAACCTCTTCGCAGCCAACCACCATTTTGGAGGAGTTTCCCCACTTAAAAAAGGCTCAATAGGTTGGAAACTAGTTGGACATGCCCTATTTTGACTCGAGACTACATGGAGACAATACTCTATTCTCAAACAGTTTTGACCCTACATGAACTACAACAAAGATCCTTGTACATGGCCTAAAAGTAGTCACCATAAGATTCCTTTTGACATGTGGCATGTCCCATTCTAACAACTCATCAAAGTTATGGCATATTTATCCTAGTAGGCCTATGGTGGACAACGTGCTATCCACAGTCTTTGAAACCCCATTTGTGATGAATTGGTGGCCAAGTCTCCCATGTACCAATGCCTATTTCATGTCCATCATTCATATATACCTATATGCCCCGATTCCACTTTGATATGAGCTCCCCGTCCAAATTTTCTCTCATTGTATTGCTTATCATAGTAGTACTCTATAGCCCCACTCTAAGCCACCCTAGTAAGTCTCTTTTGTCTTTTAGGACCAAAATCTTTGGGGTTAGGATGGAGTGTAAAGAGTCAGATCACACATGAGAACCATGTGAAAATACCAAGTCATACTAATGGGCTATAAAAGGTTAGGGCATCTAGAAATTATTAATCAACTAGTCTCTTTACCTTCTCCAAGTTTCCATGGTTTCTTCTCCTTCTTTCTCTCTCTTCATGCCTTTCTCTCTCCTTTTCTAATGTTTCTCTCTCCTATTCTCTCTCCCTCTACTGCAATATTCTCTCTCTTCTCTTCTCCCTCTCTAGTCCTCTTCATTACAACAACTGATAATGAAGATGAGGTTCCTCATCATCGATCCATGAAAGAAAATATGTTATCCTCATTGATATTCAAACCCTTTTTAATATCATGGCAGACTATTACCTTGCCATTATCTCACATAACCTTGAAGAAGATGTTGAATTTGTAATGGAATAATGGATAAATGTATGTTGATAGATTCAAATGTGAAGGATAATAGCAAGTTTTACTCTACTATACAAACAAAAACTATGATTTACAATGATACACTTCGATACAAGGCGACCCTTTCTACAAAGGAAGAGTTTCAAGCAATGTATAGAAAATTGAAAGTACCTTACTTTGGGAAATCCCAAAATAATTTGAATCCTATGCCTTTATAGATTGAAAAATTCAATATTCAAATATGGAGCAAAGAGTTAGTTGCTTCTGGTGGAGATGAGAATGTTTATTTCAAGCTATGTTCATTTGGACATCATATGGATTTTATAAGATTTTGGCTATAATTAACTATGTTCCTAGTGTTCAACTTCTAGAAAATGACAAATGGATTTATTGATTATCCAATTAGCAAATGAAAGGGAAGTCTAGGCAAGGACTCTTTCTTGGGGCAATATATCAAGGACCATCCCATCGAGATACCTTGGAGGGTATCCTATTTGTGGAGCATAGAGAAGATGATGTATGTGAAAACAAGAAGCTTTGTGAATTTTTTGTCAAGGTCTTAGTTATTTGCCACGCACTATGTAGATACTACCATTTAGCATATGTATCATATTGGTTAATGTGTGGGATCAAGGATCCAAATTTTATTGGCAAATAGGGAAAAAGGTGACCCCTAGATCTAGAACAACTCCAATAGTAGAGCAAGAAACATTGTAAGTAGAGGATGGAGCTAGGCCATCTTCCAAGAGGCCACAAATGAAGGAAAAGACAATTGTATTGTATTAGTACTTACAAAAAATTTATCAAAAATGGGAAAGTATTTTTATTGTGCAAGGATTTCTACAAAATTAACAAGTACTTCATTGTGTGAGGCTTTTTGAGGAATGGTTAGTTATGAACACTATATTAGGGAATTTGGGAATTTTCATGCACTTTGGGAACCCCCTATACCTTTATTATTTGATCACATGGTCAAATCTTATTGTCTTACTTAAAGGTGGAGTCCACCTTAAATGCTATATAAGCTATCTTCTCAAATCCCACTTTCAAATATGGATCAAGATTTAGTCATGTGGTCAAATATTTATCACATTTGAAATTGGAACTTGAAATTTTTCCAAATTCTCTAATATGGCATTTATGCGTATCATCCGAGCCTTTTCTTATCTTTGTTTGATTTGTTGCCACAAAGAATGTTTATTAATTATTGCGTTATATTTTGCGAGTAATCCTTTCTGCTTTGTCTCTTTAAATGCTACATTGCTTTGTTAATTTCAAATGTTCTTAGTGTTTTTTTCCTATTGGATCTAATAGGAAGCTTTTGACAAGTTCATTGGTGTCATTCTTCTAGACTATTAGCTTTCTCTACTCTATCATGCCTTGTATGGATTAAATAACTAGAATGAACTATAATGGATCTCCATTCCTCGAGTTGATCACATTGATAGACTATAACATTCCTTTGTAAAATAAGGGATGTAATTATAATAATATTTTGTCGAAGCATTAAAAAAGGTTGAGTAAAAAAACATTTCTAATCAAACAACTGAACTTTGTCAAAATTTAAGAAGATAAAGTACCATCTAGTGGTTGATATATTGATTTATTCATGCACTAACCATTGCCTTTTTGAACTCATCTAATGTTTCTTGATAGGGTTAATAGTCATATCCACTCCATACTTGTCTACCATAGTACTTAAAGGTTATATCCAAAGACTTTTGGATATTGGCCTTATGGGATTCATGCTTCATCATTAACGCATTATCTATCCACCAAAGAGGTTGGAGCCATTTTGTTGAAGGGAAGACTGAAAAGAGCAAAATTAGGTAGCTACTTTCACCAATTGTATTGAATCATTTGACTAGAATGTATTCCTTAACAATGAGGATTCTTATTTGAGGATAGTGTAGATAAAAGTCATCTTTCTTTCACACCTTGTAATGAAGAGGATTGGAGAGGGAGAAGAGAAGACTATAGAGAGGAGAGAGAAAGAGAGAGAGAGAGAGAGAGAGAGAGAGACTAGAGGAGAGAGAAAGGCAAGAAGAGAGAGAAAGGAGAACAAGCCATAGCACCTTGGAGAAGATGAAGAGACTAGTTGATCGATAATTTTTAGATTCCCTAACTAAGTCTCTTTACACTTTTATACCCCGTTAGTGTGACCAATATCTTCTCGTGGTTCCCGTGCAATCTCACTCTTTTCAGTTGCTTGCTCATCAATTGGACTCACCTCTATGTTCTGCCTTCTCAAAGCTTTGATATCCAATTGAGCACTTTGCTCCCTTTGATTGGCCAAATCTACTAGTTGGGAAACCTCTCTACCTCATTAGCATATGCTTCAATAGAGTATTGTATATCCTTTGCACCTTCTTTGGGTTCTTTCCCTTCATCTCCTAGCAAAAATATAGAAAGGAGGCATGCCCATGAAAATACTTGACGAGATGACATTTTATTATGCACAAACCATTGAAAATCAAGTCAACTAGAACCCTCAGAATTTCTTGATTGATTTTCTTCTTAGGGGACTTTTCAATGAATGCATCATTAATGTGCAAATATCAAGCGCTATTTATAAGAATTTATCCAACATATATGCACTCCTCAAAATGTAGCTCATGCTTCTTGATGCTTTTTTGTGAAGCCTTTATCTAGACTTTCATTGACAAAGTGTCAAAAAATGAACAACATGTGGATGGAGATGTTCTTACCCCTCTTGGTAGGGAAGTGTAACAACATCTCTTTTTATGTGGCTTCACTATTTCTAGATTGTTGCGCCTCCATTTTTTGGCACCTTAGTAGAATCGATCTCCAAATAAATGTGGACAACTATATTTGGCTCTACACTAATATACGACAACAAAAGAGAAGGTTGGGGGTGGTCCTATGGCCCCAAACAATGCTATATTGGTCTAGGATGAGACTATTGATAAGGAAATCACAACATAATATAGGCATTGAGCCATCTAGATCAAGGCCAACACTATAGGAGGGTGGTTTTGGACTGGTACAATGTGATGGAGGCCCCCCTAGATTGATGCTGACATAACATGAGGGAGGCCCCTTGATGATTGTTAGGGGTCCCCTCCACATTGTGCTAGTCCATTCCCCCCACAAGGCTCTTGTTTAAGGATAAAAATGAAAAATATTTCTAACTTGCTAAATAGTTGGCTACAATGAGTTTTAGGACTTCCACAATGTGATATGGTGATCCTAAAGGTTTAAAGGACCCTAGATTGGCTGAACCAACACAATACAATTAGAAGGTCCTCGATACTAGTAGAGGTCTCTTGCTCAAGTTGTGTTGGTTCCATTAGGGAGGAGACGAGACTCATAGACTCCATATGAAAACATTTTCTTGTACCTCAATGCATCATTCACCCAAATACATAATTTTAGAGCAAGGACATCAAGCATGCCAACCACTTAATTAGTAGTTGATGAAATTGAGGACCATAATCAGAAGCATGCTTGATGCACGATATATATATATATATATATATATATATATAGAGAGAGAGAGAGAGAGTGTGTGTGTGTGTGTACCCATAGTCCCCCTCAATGCACACAAAATAGCCATCTCGAGGCCTTCATCTTATGTGTGTGAACATGTCTTGTAGCCTTAAAAATGAAGGATTTAATTAGTTCTTTACATGCTAGATAATTTAGTTGCATTATTTGGATTGGAAATTTAGTAAGTAAATTAGTCTAGCTAGTTGATTGAGCTATCTTATTAAGTAGATTAATTAGTTTAGTTAATAGTCTTAGTAATAATTTTTCAAAAACGTATTGAATAAGGTTAGTATGGGAGGGGAGGGGATTAAAAAAGGGGGCAAAGGTGGTTAGAGGCCACCCATCCTCTAACTATAGTGTTGTATCCCCCAAATCCCACTTGTAGTTCTAGTTCACGCATCATGAACAATGATCTTGATATCAGGACCATTGGATATGCTCGTATTATTTCAACATTACGACATATGCAACCTAGGACTAGCTCTCACCTAGCCTACTCACATAACGGATCCATACGAGATGGGAGAATGCACTTACCTATACTATGTATTGGTTTTCCTTGTTCTTGATCTAAGCGTACACACCTTCACCTTGGATTTTGCCTCTTTATGACCACAATGGAGAGGAGATAACCACAATGAGCTTAACGAGATCTCGTTGCATGACCCTCACCCTCTCACACTCTCAACCCATGCACTTTGACTCACAAAGGCACTCACCATGAGAAGATGGAGAAGAGAAGATATTATATGAAGAGTTTCACACTCCATGTTCCTTGCTCTTAGAATATCTCAACTCACTCTCCTTCACTTTCACTCTCAAGGTATCAGTTGCAAGAAATCACGAAGACTATGTTTGCACACACATGGATAGCATTTTCCATTAGTCTTCATTATTTTTATACAAGAAATTTAGGGTTAGGGTTTCCCAATGTCCCTTGGGTATCTTGCCCCCTTTTGTGTCATTTTTGACTAGTCATGATTTCTATTCATGCTTCTAGACCTTAGTTTTTAGCTGGAAATTGACTAATACAAATGACTTCAAAGTATCAACAGGTTTTTACAATTTGCATGGGTAGGGGCCTCACTCTCAACCAAACAATCATTAAAGCTATTATAAAAATGTTTCCTTTTTGAAAATTTTTAGGCCTCTTTTTTTGTTACAGTTAGCATTATTCCCCCTCCTAGATGAGTGCTAGTCCCATGGCATTTATGCCAAGGGTATCGTGTTGCTACTAGCAAGAGGCTATGGGATGTTTGATGAGAGGTCATGGTAGAGAAGGATAGTGTGCTAACAGAATAACCGAGGGATTGGCTCAAAGTAATGGTGTTGAAAAACTCGATATTGGGTAGGTTATCGAGAACAAGTAGTGATGGGTGGTGCATGAGGGATCATGATGGCTATGGGCCGTTGATGTGAATGGATCTTCAAAAGCTCCACTATACTTGTTAAGTCACTCATGCTCTACTTATAGGGTGTTTTACTTATGTATGATTTGTGTGCATGCCAATGCTATTCTTAGGGGGGTGAACTTTTTGGAGCAAGAGGTTCTGACATGGAGAAGTGGGCTACTATGTTTCACTAGATGTAGTGAGGGTGCAGTGCGGTTTCTTTTAATGTCTTATTATCTTTTTTCTTTTATTTTCTTTTGATGCAATTTTTTTGAAAAGTACAAGTGATTGAATGAAAAGAAACAAATCACCTAGAGAGTGGCTTGAGTGTATACTAAAGATATCCCTTATTGCAATTACATTCTTTGAAAGATTCATGCAACTGCAATGATGACTCTAGGTAGAAAGGATGTCCACTAGTAAACTGAGTATAAAATATTGATGTAGGGCTTGAAGGTGAAGGTAAACCATTGCCACTCTATCAAATCTTGCATTGACATAAAAAAATACTGTGGTAAGGTGTTACCAATTGTTGTAGAAACCTGACGTGGAGTCTGAGGAAATTACAGGTGGCAATGAAGAAAGAATTACGAAAATTGGTAAATTCTTTTACAAAATGGCCAAAAGAATGGACTAGCTTGATGGGTGCCCAGGTAGGTTTTGTTGGCATGGGTTTCTATGATATTAGAGATATTTGGAAATTTGTATCTACCATGTTCTTTCACTTGATACTCCTGACCATGCTTCCATGGGTAGGGGCAATAGAGTGGATTTTCTTGCTCTTTGTTCTGAGAGTAAACAAAGGCCTCCCAAGCCCTCTTGTTATTTTTGAGAATGGGATAGCACCATTCTTGTAAACTTGGCCACACTTCTCCAAGATTTATCTTTAAGTATCTTCCCCTGTCTCCTTGGTTGAGTGCTCTTCCTCTGTGTATCAAGTTCAAGTAGCCCAAGCATATACATAGGAGCAGTGAGTGGCTCTAGGGTGAGAGGAGAGGTTGACATAGATATGTCCAGTTGTATGATGAGACCTATGGCTTTCAACATGTGCTTCTTATGCCCTTTCTTCCTTGAGTGGCAAAGGAGATCTTCGTTAGTTTACTCCTCATTCATTAGCGCAATCTCCTTGATTTTTTCCATGCTTTCTAGGATTTTTGAGATCAACTCTAACTGAGCTTTGGGATCCTCTAGGTCATAAGTGTGTGGAATGTTGAGGGATGAATTGACTTGTTTTTTTGGATTGATGTTTGTTGTTTTTGTGAGTTGAATGGTTGATTTTGTGGGTTAATTTATTGATTTTGATTGAATTGAAAGTGTTTTGGAAAGTGTTCGAATAGGTTGAGTATGTTTGAGAAGCTCACGATGGTTTTTGTTTGAGATATGATATTTTGATAGGTTTTGTAATGTGTTTGTTTGGTTCTGATAGGATTTGTTTTGCCTTTGTTTTTATCTAAATTATTTTTATTTGTGACATTGAGATTGTGAATGAGTATTTTGAGGAATGATTAAGAGTATCTTGAATGGTTTTGGATGGTTTGAAGTGGTTTTGGTTTGAGCTACATAGTTTTTATGCCTTCTATTGACTCTCTGTAGTGTTTTGTAGAGCTTTTGTTTCTATTCTGTAAGCCTCTGTTTGCTTCTGTATTTGTTTTGATGGATGGATGTTTAGATTAGGAATATTTTGCCATCTTAAAAGAGGAATAATACAAGCTTTAAATAGCTCAAAGAAGCAAAAGAAGTAGCTAAAGGAGACTTGAAGTGAAGACTAAAGTGACAATGATAATAGTGAGCTCTCAAGGGACATTGTAGTGGCTCTGGTGACTCTTCATATTAAACATACCTCTTGGGAGGGATATCCATAACCAAGAGAGGTTTATTGAGGATTATTGATTCCAAAGTACTATTGAGAGAGAGTATGTGTGAGAGAGATCAAGTATGAGAGATAGTCATTTCTATGCTAAAAAACATTATATCTATATGAGAGACTAAGAGAAGACTATGAAGATATTGAAGATGAATACTATGTCATGAAATCCATTCAAAGTTGATCTTTCTTTTGTGTCATTGTGGTTTTTTGATGGTTTCTATGAATAATATATTGAAGATTTTTGTGATAAATTCGTGAGAGAACTATCATATGATGTTGTGTGAAGATTGGTATTGTTTTTCTTCTTGTGGTTGATTAATATATAAAGAAAATACTTGTTAGTGTGATAAGATAGATTTTCTTGTAGTAGATTTCCCATTTTTCTTGGTGTTCATCTTGGGGCTCCATATTTTTGGTGCACTACTGGGGAAAACTAACATCAATAAGCACCAACAAAGGCTAAAAATGGAAGAAGTAGGACTATTGAAGAGAAAGAAAAGCAATTGAAGATTGTAGAATCCCTGCTATTGTTGAAGAATTGGAGATCTTCATTGCCAAATCCATTATCTACAAAAATTGCATCCCTCAATGGTGGAATCACGTCTCTATCTTGATGTAGGCTCTATGTGACAAATGAAAGGTGAGAAGGATCGAAGCTTGCACTCGAGAGCTATGGCGGGAGAGCAACAGCAAGAAAGAGAGAGACAAGAAATGGGAACTCCAACAGTCACAATGTGTGACCGGGCCTTCCTTTATTCAAATTGTCACTAAGAGAATAAAGAATAAAGTGATGGTGATGGGCACCCGCCACCTGCAATGTGCAGTGGCGATGACTGTTAGTGTAGTAATACACGGGCGGCTAGGCGGAGGCGCCTTTACCCCCAACAACCTCCCACTTAAAAGTGAATCTGCCCTAGTGAGGAGTGGCAAGAAAAAAGAAAAAAGACAATACATGTACACATGTACAACAGGATATGGAAAGACATCATCTCATCCCACGCCATCAACCTCTTGAGGAAGGCAAAGCGCTCTGTAGAGAGGCTTTTCGTGAGCAGATGTGCAGGATTCTGGTCAGTCAAGATCTTGAAAAGGTCAACAAACTTGTCCTCAATGACCCCATGTATGAAGTGATATCTCACCTCAATGTGTTTCGTCTTCGCATGGAAGACCGGATTCTTGGCTAACTGAATAGCACTCATAGAATCCGATTGCAGTGTAGGGATAGCATCAATACCAAGGTCAGCAACCAAACGACCCAACCAAATGGCCTCCTTGCAAGCCTCAGTGGCTGCAACATACTCGGCCTCTATAGTAGAAAGGGTCGTGCATTTTTGCACCCTGGACATCCAAGAAATAGCACCTCCAGCATAGGTGAATACATAGCCGGAAGTGGATTTCCTACTATCTGCATGTCCTGCATAATTAGAGTTAGTGTACCCCATGACTCCTATATCCTGGCTACCATAAAATAGGCACATATCTGCAGTGCCCTTCAGGTACCTCATGATGCCCTTCACAGCATCCCAATGCTTCTTGCCAGGTGTAGCCATATAGCATGCCACAATACCAACTGCAAAGGCAATATCTGGACAAGTGGCTATCATGGCATACATAAGACTGCCCATTGCGGATGCATAGGGAATCTTGGCCATCTCGGCCCTTTGCTCATCTGTCTGTGGACAATCAGCCTCTGATACCTTCACATAAGAAGGCAATGGACAGCCAATAGGCTTTACGTTCTGCATGCAAAAGCACTCAAGGACTTTATGAATGTACTCCCTCTATGACAAGCAGAGGAGTCCTTGATGCCTGTCGCGTCTAATGTGCATACCAAGTATGTGAGAGGCTTGTCCCAAATCTTATATCTCAAAGCTCTTCTTGAGCTGAGCCTTAAGAGCATCTAGCTCATCATGAGCTTTCCTTGCTATCAGCATATCATCCACATAGAGTACCAAAATCAATAAAGAACCGTCACAGCCTTTCTTCTGTAAAGACACGGATCCATAGCACTCGTGCTGTAGCCCTGTGACTGCATAAAGGCATCAAACTTATGATACCACTCCCTAGGTGCCTGCTTCAAGCCATAAAGACTTTTCTTCAATTTGCACACTAGGTGTTCCTTGCCAGGTTATGCAAAGCCCGTAGGCTGCTCCATATAAATCTCATCACGCAAGTCCCATGTAAGAAAGCCGTCTTGACATCCATCTGGTATAAATCCAAGTCAAGTTGAGCAACCAAAGCCAAGACTAAGCACAGGGTGGTTATCTTAACCATAGAAGAAAATACCTCATTAAAGTCCACACCATGCTCCTGCTTAAAACCCTTTGCTACCAATCTAGCCTTGTATGCTCGCTTGGGGTATCCAGGGGTACTTTTCAGCTTGTACACCCACTTGCATGGAAAAGCCTTCTTTCCCTTAGGCAAGGAAACCAAATCCCAAGTCTCATTCTTATGCAAGGAGTCTATCTCAGACTGCATAGCCCTCTCCCAGGAGTGACTGTCACCCTTGCGCATAGCCTCATCATAAGTGAAAGGCTCTCCTGCATCTGTAACCAAGACATAATGCATCGAGGGCTGAAATCTATCAGGTGGACGTCTATCTCTAGCAGACCGTCTCACGGCAGGCTCTGCTGCCTGCCCAACTGCCTGTCCAACACCCTGACCATGAGCATCTGTTGTAGCTGTAGGCTATCCAACTGGCTGTGCGGGAGCCCTCGGCTCCTCCTGAAATATGACCATGCGGATCTCAACAACTCTCTCAGGCTGCCTATGCATCTTGTCTTCATGGAAGACTACATCATGACTGCAGATGAATTTTTGCACCTGCGGATCCCAGAGACGGTAACCCATCTCGCCTGCATCTCCATAACCAAGAAAAATGCATTTGACACTCTTAGGATCCAACTTACTTCTCTTGTCCCTTGGGCACATGGCAAAATGCCACACATCCAAAGACACGGAGATGCGCATAAGAGGGAGGTTTTCCAATCCATACCTCCTCTGCAACCTGAAAATCCAAACCACTAGAAGGTGATTTGTTTATGATATGCACGCATAGCTGTACTAACTGCCTCAGCCCAAAAGCTCTATGGTAGGCCTGCACGACTAAGCATACTGTGTACATGCTCCTGGATGGTTCTATTCATCCACTCAACCAAACCATTCTAGGGGGGGGTGTAGGGGGCGGTGAACTGACGCTTAATACCCCTCTCATCACATAGCTGCTCAAAAGTACATGAGACATACTCACCCCCATTATCTGGCCTTAGGCATTTTAGCCTATACCCAGACTGGTTCTCAACCAATGCAAGCCACCTTTGAAACACAACCAAGACATTGGATTTTAGCTTAATGGGATAAGCCCAAAATTTTAGTGAAAAATCATCTATGAAAGTAACAAAATACTTTGCACCACCCATAGACTGAGAAGGCATGGGCTCACAGACATCCGAATGTACCAATGCCAAGGGCTCACTCATGCATGGCCTACCAGACTTCTTATGCGTAGACCTAGTCTGCCTGCCATAAAGACAATGCTCACATGAATCAAAACATGCATAATCAAGGGGCGGTAAGTACTGCAAACCAGAAAGCATTTTCATTCTCTTCAAAGACATATGGCCCAAACGGGCATGCCAAAGAGATATATGTGGGATAGAACCCACAAACAAAAATGATCAAAGGAAGAAGCGATTACAATCAAGGGATAGAGGCTGCCAGCCTTCGCACCTCTCGCAATCACAAGTCTGCCACGAGTGATCTTCCATGAAGAGTCTCCAAAAGATACATGATAACCTGTGTCATCAGGCTGTCCAGCTGATAGGAGACTGTGTGTCAATGCAGGTACATGATGACGTACATCCTACATAACAAAACTGCTGCTAGAAGGAAACTGCAGCCTAACATCACCAATGCCCACAATATCAAGAGAGCTGTCATCACTTAAGTGCACAGAGCCCGAAACAGTACGATATGAATGAAACCACTTTCGGCAAGGTGTCACATGAAAGGACACCCTGAGTCCAAGAGCCAACACTGTGCATATATAGAGTGTATCTCTATCATCTGCGAAGCACTAGAAGAAGCTGCAAGGATATAATCATCATCATCAACATCCTCATGTTGCATAACATTGATCTCTTCAATTTTAACACTGGACTTTGCAGGCACTATGCTGCGTTCAGAAGACTTATCCTGCACTTTGTCTTTCCCCTTATTTTTGTGTGTCTTTCATTGCGCAGTTCATGGCATTGTGGCCTAATATGACCCTTTTTCCCACAATGGTGACAAGTAGCATCTGCATTCCTGCCACGGGATTTGCTACGTGACTTCCCACGAGACTTGGACTGAGATTTCAAAGAATCTCGTCTGCGGCCACTGCCATTTCCATGCTTTCCATATCCATCATTCCTGCATCTAACTGTCATAGCATGCGACACACGAGAGGCATCCAAATTCTTACGGTTAACCTCTTCTTGTAGAAGAGCACTCTCAATATCAGATAATTTCAAGGTAGCAGTAGAGGCACATAATGCAGTGCAGAATACATCCCATGACTCATTTAGAGTATCAAGCAAGAAAAGAGGAGTGACATCCTCTGCAAAAGTGATGTCCTGCAAAGTCAAGTTCTTGACTATAGCATGGAACTGGCTCAAGTGAGTAGACATAGTCACATTCTCCTTCATGCGCAGATCCATAAGCTGCTTCAGCCAATACATTTGACTCGCTGGACTTTTCTTATCATAGAGATTCTTGATTTTATCCCACAACTGCCATGCACTCTGTTCTTCCTCAAATACATTGTAATGAACCTGTTTTGTGAGAGATAATACAATAGTGGACTTGCATAACTCATCAAGCTCAAGCCATTCCTCATCTGGCATTGTTGCAAGCGGATGCTCGCTCAACCTCAAAGGTTTGATCTGCGATTTCTACACCAACACTTACCAAATCTAGCTCTTCCAATAAGAGTAATTCGTACCATCAAGCTTAGTGATGTTGAAAATAGCATGATCAGTGGACGAACTCACCATAATGCAAGCTAGAAGACTGCATACAGTTTAAAAATTGCTTGATGTTTACTGCAAAAAATGACAAAAAAATCACTAAAATCACCAAAGCTGCTGCCCACCAAGTACTAGTGAAAGTACATCATTTCAGAAGGTTTCAACATGAAAATTCCATGTCAGTCCAGAGTTATATGCTTGCTGTAATAAATGACAGCAGGGTACTGTGAGAGTCAATGGTTGACCAAATCACTGTACCAAGTCAATAAATGGCAGCCAAGACATGACCAGCCCCATAAACGGGCATAAATCAGCACCAAACAGTCATCAAGACCCTGAGCAAACACCCAAACATGTCACCAAAGCATCCGTCAGTGAGTAGGTATACCCCCTAGACAGTACGGCAAAGTATATATAACATTGGCAAGACTTGACACCAGTAGATGTATGCTCACAAGAGTGCAAAGCACAAGCTCAGGTCAAAAGCAACTCCAAGATATCAGTGCATGAACCATGCAACATTTAAGTGTAAGAAATCCCAAAGTCTCAAGTATCTGCAAAATGCTCAAATAGCATAAACCTTCTGCTCAATGTCGGTCAAGCATACAAGATGCTCCCATTGGCACAAAAGGTGGATAAACGAGCTCAACAGCTCAATCAAACCAAGTCAAAGTACCAAAGACAGGTAACCAAGACAATGCCTCAATAGCATCCCAAGAGCATGATGGCTACAAGGCAATTGTAGGTAGCATCCATGAGCAAGTCATACATCCCAATAAAGATCTCTGACAACCAAAGTGACATCCAATACAAAATTCTAGAATAGAAAATGAGAATCCAAGCCAAGTATTCAGAGAGCACTAAAGCTCAACAAGTACATGGTACACTATACTAAGACAAATACATCAAGCCGTAGGCGTCGGGTAAGTATGTACCCAAAGAGCATATAACTGTCAAATCAGTGACCACTGTCAAGCATAGATCGATGTCAATAAGTGCGGTTGAAATAAGCTCAAGCTTCCAAAAGCATCTGGATCCAATGACAGGCTCAAAGTCGTCCCTCAAGATGATCAATACATCATAGCATAACCCAAGACATACACCTGGAATCAATAGGCATATGTCAAAGCATGAAAGATAGCTTTAGCCCAAGATTATTCAACATGCATTTACAGTTATAAACTGAGTATTTCCAGCCCCACAATCAGGCCAAAATTATAGCATTACATGTAGCTTCAATCCCCAAATCAATTGGGATGCAATAGACATCAAATCGGTTACGTAGTCATGCCCAAACAAGCATAGGCATAAACTGTGAATGTAGCACTAGCATCAAATGTCTGTGGACTGTTTATAACAGTCCTGAAACACTATTTTCAGCCACCAACCAATGCCTAATATCAAACGATCAATGCCAAGTATCAATACATGTGCAAGAAGCCCGGAATGTAGCTTGAACAAGTGTTGAATGCCAAGCTGGAGCTCGAGCTGAAGTGGCTGAATGGTGGCTGTCCAAAAAATAGGCATAGATTTGCGTGTTGTTGCTGCTACTCATGTTGGTCCACGTGGCAGATTTGGAGAGGTTGGAGGGCTCAAACATGAGCTAAAGAGGTGTAGCATTCCCCCCCCTCTTTTAATTTTTTTTAAAAAATTAAATTTTTTTTTAACCTCTCCCTCTCTCTCCCCGCCGACAGCATGTCGGGGAGAGAGAGGGGGAGTTAAGAGAAGGGGAGGGGGGCATGCACCCCCCCAGGTGGAGGGTTGGCGGCTGTTAAACGGCCATCTCCCCCCTCATATACCCCCCCTCCCCACTATAAAGGGGAGCCCCCCCCCCCCCCCTCGTGGGCTCAGAAGTAGGCGTCGCATCCCTGCCCTCCGTGATGTGTAGCAGCGCCGTCAGCCCCTCCTCTGCCTGAAACCACCACCGAGCTGCCAAAGCCATCGCCACCATCATCATCATCATCTCGTCTTCATCAGCACGATGCCCCCCACCCCCCTATCAGAAACCAAAAATTTAAAAAAAAAAGCTTCCTAGAAGATTATATAAAAAAAGCTTCCTAGGGGATTTTTCACCCGCAGACTGCGAAAGGGCACAACCCGTTTGCAAAGGGAGTTCCCTTGCGGGAAGGAAGGTCTGCCAGTTCACAGAGAACTTCAGCACACCCTCCACTTGCCCAAGCCCCGATAGCGATGGCCCCAAAACACCACATGAGAGGAGCACACACGGGAGTAAGAGGGGCACATGTAGAAGTCTCCATCCGAAGAGCGAAAGCCAATAATACCCCTCCTGCGGAAGTTTAGGTTCCATCAAATTCACCCTTTTCGTTTTCCGCATGATATGGGTGCAATAAGTTAAATTCACATAGGCTATTCTTAATCGCATTGAAATTTTACTATAATTGGACATTTTTTTTTAAAAAGATCATAGGAATGTTTCAGGAAAGTTTTAGATCGCATCACAAGGTACTTATATTTCCCGCACCATCATGATGAAAGGCTGTTGCATTCTTGAATATATGGTTCATGTGTTAAAAGATGCACGCATGCAATAATGTCTTAGTTGCATCGCACACATAGGTTAAATATATATTGTGATGCTCATGTACATTGGAAGGTTTACATTGGGTAACTTATGTTGGCAAGAATGAGTTATGTTGTACACAATGCATTTGTGCAATAAAAAAATCCCTTGTGACGATCATAAATAGGTTGATTCATAGAAGGATGTTTAATTAAAGAATAGGTAGCTGCTATGGAGAGGAATAGAAGGGCTATATTTTCGCATAAGCAACTGCATTCTATTTCACGTGACTTGCATGGGAAAGGAAAAGATTATATTTTATTTCACTATCATTGTAACTGTACATGGCATAACGTGCATGCATAAGTAAATGTATGAAAAGGAAAAGGGTTATATTTCATTTGATGAAAAGCCTATAGGATACAATACGCATGTAATGATAATTACATTCAATATGAAAGATAGGGTAAGATAAGTTAAAATGTTGCTTAGTATTGCACTTGCAGAGTTAATCTAGCGTTCTCATACTTAGATCATTCTATGTTGCAAGTAATGAGGGGGTACCAGGTCTTAGGACATGAATACTAGTAATATCGACAAAAGGAATGTAATTTCTCAAGATAGGCACTACTACCTATCTTGTGCAACTAGTCCACAAGGTCAGATGCTATTGCAACTAAATCATAAGATGTTATTACTACGTCATAGGCCAAGGGAGGTGAGATCTAATTACTAGTTAGATTCGTCAAGAGGTCGAGTACTCGCCCTACTACAACTCTCTCTCTTGGGGACTGATTTGTCAAACTTAGGGAAATTGTGAATTGCCAAGAAGCAAATTGACCAACTGAGGATGACAGGGTTGTCTAAGATCTATTCTACAAGGAGACCTGAGGTAAGGATAATTGGGGTCGGTAGGGTACAAACCCTAACCCAAAAAAAAAGGGGAAACAAGCAACCTAGCTTGCCAAGCCCTTGGAATCTCACCAAGTCACGAACGATCCATGATCGAATGCTGGGAGTATTCGGAAAAAAGGAATCACACCTTAGCAGTTGGTCGTATGAACGACCACAGAAATGATCATGATTGTACACTTAGGTACATTGTTTGAACTTCTTTGCTTAAGGAACTAATTCAAGGCCAAATGCTTAATGCTTCACGTTAATAGCCTGGAGGGAGAGGCAAGTTCAGTTACCTATGACTATCTGCTTGGCCCTATCCAAGGGGGTTGTTAGCCGTGCCGGGTACATGGACTGAACCCGCCGCGAGAGATCTCTCCGTGGGTGCTGCTTGGAGCGGGAGGATGCTTGTGTTGAGATATCGAGCTCCACTCATGATACGCCAGGGTGACCGTTGTGTATTTATGTCACCGACTTGTCAGTTGTAGACGCGGTTGGTACACCGCCCATAAATAATAGCCACATGATAGCTATCCTTATCTACTCTAGTTCGTGGCTCAGTTAGTATGCCACCTTAGTTAGTTGAGTCTGGTTTGAGACCCATATATAGGGTTCTCCTATTTTCTTTGTATGAGAGTTCTTTTGGCTTCCACAACTAAGAAGAGGAAAACTGTTTTCAGCCTCCACCCTTGTGTGCAAGCAAGAAAGCTACAAGTTAGACTCCTTCCTTCTCTCCCACAATCTTGATATGGTATCAGAGCCTTGTTCGTGGTAACGAGATCAAGAAAGCAAGCCAAGCTCGCGGTGTTCTCGTAAGAGGAGCAGTGTTGCTTTCATTTTCTGTTTTGGGAGCAGATCTCTGCAGGTAGCACAGTCGGAAATTGCAAGAGTGCATTGTCTCAGGTTGAGACGCCCTTCGCGGTGAAGCAAGAGGGCAGTATATGTTGCGGGGACCTTGTTTTTTTTATTTGAGGCCATTTCAGGGCCTGTTTTGGAGGCGGAAGTTTTCTGCACGCACTCAGGAAAAGGCCCAGTTTTATGCTGTGCACCCACTGTTCTACAGGTCGGTGAAAAGTTACCACAGAAATTGCATCGTATGCTTATGTGCGGAGACATTGGGAGTTACAGAATCATCCTTGGTTCCTGTTTATGCAAAATCGTCACTAGGAAGTGACTGTGTGGTCAAATACCACTTTCGCCAGTTTTGCAGATTTGCCCTTGTGAGGGTGAAGCTGTGTTTTTTGCAGTGACAGAATTTTTTTCAGTGTTCTGTAATGGCGTCTGATTCTCTTTCACAGATTGTCACTGAAAAGCTTGACAAGAACAACTTCCAAGCATGAAAGTTTAGAATGACGAATTTCCTTATGGGAAAAGGATATTGGGAATTTGTTGCAGGAAATGAAGAAGAACCAGTTCTTCCTGATGTTCCCAATCAACAACAAATGCAGGCATTTAAAGCATGGCATGAGAGAGCCAGGAAAGTTATGTATTGGTTGTCTATCAGCATTTCAAATTCTATGATTGTGCATATTCAGGATGCAAGTACGCCAAAGGAGGCATGGGATACTTTGTCAAAAATGTATAGCACAAATACGCAAGCCAGGAAAATGCAGCTCAAGCAAGAGTTGCATAATGTGCAAAGAGAAAATATGAGCATCAATGACTACCACATGAAGGTGAAGAAGATTGCAGATGCACTTGCTTCCATTGGGTCGCCAGTGGAAGATGATGATTTAGTTTCTGTGACCTTGAATGGTCTAGGAAAGGATTATGCATAGTTTCGGATATCCATTTCAGTTCGTGAAAGATTTCCTGATTTTGAGGAGTTGATTGCTCTTCTAATTTCTGAGGAGCAGAGAAATGGTGGTGCATCTTCTTCAGGAGAAAATTCAAAAGAAGTTGTCTTCTACTCAAATGCTGGAAGAGGTAGAGGCAGAGGTAGAGAAGGCCGATTTGGAGGCCGTGGTAGAAATCAGAATATGCAGCAAACTCAAGAAAACCAGTCCTATGAAGGAGGACGTGGTAACTCTAGAGGCAGGGGGAGCCAAAGAGGTCGTGGTGGATGGCAAAGAGGCCAAAATGCAAACAACAATGTTGAATGCTACTACTGTGGTAAAATGGGTCATATGGCTAAAGACTGCTATTAAAGTAGAATGACATCATGAATGGGAAATTGCAACAAGGGAATTATGCATATTCTAGTAGACAGCGTGATGACAGAAATGAGCACTTGTTTATGGTGCAGCACATGAACAATTCTGTGACAAGTGCAGAAGAAAGCAACGATGTATGGTATGTTGACTCAGGTGCATCAAACCACATGACAGGTCATGCAGAATGGATGGAGGATGCAAGGAAAATGGAAAAACCAGGATTTGTGGAGACTGGTGATGATACTGCACATCCTATTGAACAGATTGGAAAAATTCCCTTGTCTATGCAGGATGGGAAAAAGAAATACCTGTCGGATGTATTTCATGTTCCGAATATCACCAAGAATCTAGTTTCTGTTGGTCAAATGGTTGAGCAGGGCTTGCAGGTCAGATTTAATCCTCATGGATGCTTTGTTGAGGATATGAAAAATAAAGGTCGCTTGATAGCAAAAGGAAATAAGAAGAGCAGAATGTTTACATTGGATGCAGACATGCCTGAATTGAGTGCAGCAATGTTTGCACATGGGACCGGTGTAGTTGCAGATATTGATATCTGGCATAAACGCATTGGTCATGTTAATGTACAGCGACTTAAATCAATGCAGGCCCAAAATATTGTTGCACGATTGCCAAAATTCAAGGTTGCAGAAATGCATAAGGTATGTGAAGCCTGTCAGTTTGGAAAACAGGCAAGGAAACCATTTCCTAGACATGTTCAAGAGAGTGAGAAGCCATTGGAATTAATCCACTCTGATGTGTGGACTACTAAAGCTGCATCTCTTGGAGGCTGTCATTATTTTGTCAGTTTTATTGATGACTATAGCAGAAAAGTTTGGGTGTATTTTATGAAAAAGAAAAGTGAAGTTTTTGGGCATTTTAAAACCCTTAAAGCTATGGTTGAAAAAGAAACAGGCCTGCAGATAAAATGCCTAAGGTCAGATGGAGGGGGAGAGTACCTCTCAAATGAGTTTGCAAGGTTCCTGCAGGAGCATGGCATAAAGCAGCAATATTCATGCAAACATACCCCACAACAAAAAGGAATTGCAGAAAGGAAAAACAGGCATATTGGAGAGGTATCTCGTGCCATGCTCAATGAAAAAGACTTGCCAGATTTTTATTGGGCTGAAGCAGTTGCTACAGCAGTCTACATAATGAACAGGACTCCCACTACAACAATACATGGAATGACTCCAGAGGAGAGGTATACTGGTAGGAAACCAGATATTTCTCATTTGAAAATTTTTTGTTGCATTGCCTATGTACATGTGCCAGATGAGTTGAGATCCAAGTTGGATCCAAAAGCTGAAAAGTGCATCTTTATTGGTTACTCTCTGCAGCAAAAAGGGTATAGGTGCTATAACCCTTCTACTCGTAAGTTTACAATGAGCAGAGATGTTGTTTTTGATGAGATGAGTAGCTGGTATAAACCAGTAAATGTGATTGATGATGTAGATGCACAAAATGGTAATGCTGCACAGAATTCACAGCAGCAGTCACAAAATATTAGTGGACCTGGAGCGTCCTCTAGCAGTGGTTCACATTCTTCGCCATGGACAGGCAGATTGAGATCAGGAGAATCTTCTCAAAGCAATGCAGATAGTGGTATGCAGGTATCACGAAAAGGAAAAGAGAAGGTTGATCAACCCATGTTTGATGTGAATGCAGGTCACTCTTATGTGGATGGTGAATCCAGTGGCTCAGAACAGAGCATTGATGATGAGTTGGGTATTCCTTCTATTGTTACACCTGGAGTAAGGAAGACCAGGAATGTTTTGAGAGCACCTGGGAGTGAACCTATTTTGTGCAGGTCTACGAGAGCTAGGTATCCTGTGGATAGGCTGAAATATGATGGATTTACAGCCATTCACTATGCATATATGGTTAAAGTGATACAGGAACCAGAACCCACTTCTTTTGAGGAAGCCATGGGAAAAGAAAAATGGGAGAAAGCCATGGATGAAGAAATGGATGCCTTGGAAGCAAATGCTACATGGGAATTGGTACCTTTGCCTAAAAGTAAAAATGCAATTGGCTGTAAGTGGGTTTATAAGGTGAAGCATAATGCAAATGGTTCTGTGAATAGATACAAGGCAAGATTAGTAGTCAAGGGGTATGCACAAACATATGGCATTGACTTTGAAGAAACATTCAATCCGGTTGCAAGGATGGCAACCGTAAGAGCAGTCATTGCTATGGCTGCATCAAAGGGATGGTCTTTACATCAGATGGATGTAAAGAATGCCTTCTTGCATGGTGATTTGCAAGAAGAGGTCTATATGAAGCAGCCATCAGGTTATGTGCATGTTGTTTATCCTGAGTTTGTTTGCAGGTTGAAGAAAGCCTTATATGGCTTGAAGCAAGCACCTAGAGCATGGTCTGACAAGATAGGGCAGTATCTTGTCACTATTGGCTTTCAGATTTCCAAGGCAGATTTCTCACTTTATGTGAGAAAAACAGAGAAAGGTATTATGCTACTTGTCATTTATGTTGATGATTTGATTATGACAGGTGACAGTGATGAAGATATCCTTCATGTGAAAATGCTATTGAAGCAGAAGTTTGAGATGAAGGATTTGGGAGAGCTGTGTTATTTCTTGGGCATTGAGGTGATAAGATCACCAAGTGGGATACAGCTCTTGCAGAGGCAGTATGGATTGGACATGCTGTCCAAATATGGGATGACAGGCTGTAAGCCTATTTCAGTTTCTTTGGAGCAGAATGTGAAGCTGAGCACAGATATAGGTGAGCTTCTAGAAGACCCTACTATGTACAGACGCATAGTAGGAAGTTTGATTTATATGACTATTACCAGGCCAGATTTGAGCTATGTTGTTGGATTGGTAAGTCAGTTTATGCAGGCTCCAAGGAAACCACATTTGGATGCGGCTAGACGCATACTCAGGTATGTGAAGTACACATTGCAGTATGGACTATTTTATGAGACTAGGGTTCAGATACAGTTGCATGGATACACTGATGCTGATTGGGCTGGTAGTATTTCTGATAGACGATCTACCAGTGGATATGTGTTCTCTTTTGGGAGTGCTGCAGTCACTTGGAGCAGCAAGAAACAGCCTACAGTTGCCTTGTCGAGCACAGAGGCTGAGTACAGGGGTGCAGCAATGGCTGCATGTGAGGTAGCTTGGTTGCATAAGCTACTTTATGATATGCATCAGTCTACAGATGGGCCAGTTGTCATTTATTGTGACAACATGAGTAGTATACACGGCAAATAACCCAGTCTATCATGCTAGAACAAAGCACATTGAGGTGCATTATCACTATGTGCGAGAGAGGGTTTTACTAGGTCTTATTGATCTAGTTTATGTCAGCACAGAGGATCAGGTAGCTGACATATTCACGAAGGCATTGGGTGCAGAGAAGTTGCGCAAGTTCAGAGACCTGCTTGGTGTGCAGGAATTGGGATTGAGCTCGAGGGGGAGTGTTGAGATATCGAGCTCCACTCGTGATACGCCAGGGTGACCGTTGTGTATTTATGTCACCGACTTGTCAGTTGTAGACGCGGTTGGTACACCGCCCATGAATAATAGCTACATGATAGCTATCCTTATCTACTCTAGTTCGTGGCTCAGTTAGTATGCCACCTTAGTTAGTTGAGTTTGGTTTGAGACCCATATATAGGGTTCTCCTATTTTCTTTGTATGAGAGTTCTTTTGGCTTCCATAACTAAGAAGAGGAAAACTGTTTTCAGCCTCCACCCTTGTGTGCAAGCAAGAAAGCTACAAGTGAGACTCCTTCCTTCTCTCCCACAATCTTGACAGCTTGGGTGCCAGGGGAGGCTCTAGCTTTAAATTCCTTGCCTCCGGACCCCGCACAAGAGGCCGACGTGACTCAAGATGGAATCTCGAGGCCCGTGTACTAGTCTACGGGCGAAACTTGGAGCAACAATCTTGTTGATTGCTGGGATAGCCTTTGGGCATGATACTTGATGTATTCCAAGACTATGATAAATAAAGGACAAATATTTGGAAAAGGAACTTGCTCGACATTGTTTTTTTTAATGTCAGTGCCTAAGTTGCATGAAGGAACTTGTGTTTAAATTGGGTAATTAAGGAAGCTGCTTTTGCATGTCAAGTATAATGTGGTAGGTAATTAGATAACTAAGCAACCCGAGGAAAGTGTGGTGGATGTGACTTGGATTCATCCTACGGAAGGGTGGTCCCAGTTAGCTGGAAACTTTTCTCCAAAAGATGTGATAACGAAATTGTGAAGACCTAGATTCAGTAGAGTTAAAATCCCGCTTTATGCTGTTTTAGGGGAGCGGAATGGGACTATGCCTTATGGGCAGAGAGGTTGAGCTTTGCATCTCTCTTGTTTCCCATTCTCCATGAACCAAGTGCACCATAAATCTGCTTCAACTCTGTTGTTCCTACGCAAAGTGGTTCATCTAGAGCTCGATGCTAGCTACTTCCTAGAGACTTGGCTGATAGGAAAGAAACCCTGATTTCAGGTCGCTCCTAAGTGGGAATGGCGGGATACTTTCACTTCGGGGTAGACTCAGGAAGACCTAGATCACAAACCTTGTGGCATTCCTTGTGAGTGCCAGGTGGCACTTTCTAGACTCCCCTCCTGATGGGCTGCTAAGACGTGTCCCACAAGTGGACAAGCGGACACAAGTGAACACGTTACAAGAGGCCTCGGAACAAGCCTCTAGCAGCCCACTACCAGTGGCAAGGAGATATGAAGGTTGGAAGCTTCAATGGTGGTTGACCTGTTTGCCTAGACCTGTGGACTGAGATGAATCTCTGAAATAATGAAGCAATACCTCAATGTCAATGCCCTGATGGTGCCTCAATAGACAGGAAAGAAGCTCGGAAAGCCAGGGAGTGACGGGAGCTCAAGAGAATGAGCTATGGCTGCCGGGAAGGAGACCCAATGCGAGTGGGGAGTCGATGGGAAGCTGAGAATGCCACAATCCAAGCTCAAGATTCGGGAAGCCGTGATCTGATACGAGTTGAAAGGTAAGAGGATCGAAGCTTACACTCGAGAGCTATGGCTGGAGAGCAAGAGCAAGAAAGAGAGAGACAAGAAATGGGAACTCCAACAGTCACAATGTGTGACTGGGCCTTCCTTTATTCAAACTATCACTAAAAGAATAAAGAATAAAGTGACAATGACGGGTGCCCGCCACCTGCAGTGTGCAATGGTGGTGACTGTCAGTGTAGTAATACACGGGTGGCTAGGCAAATGCGCCTTTACCCCCAACAAAAAATTGATCCCATGATCTTTTGAAGCTACAAAAAGTTATATCACAATAGCCAATTATTTCCTACAAAACTAAAAAGTAAAGAAGAAATAGAGAGAATGATCATCCTTTGGAGTTTTTTCCTTCTCATTGAAGAATCTCCAAACATCATTAAGTGGGAGATCGTGAAGAAGCTTCAGGAGTCGTGGTTAGTTGAAGTTCACAAGAATAAGAAGGAATAGAGTTGGAATTTATTCATGGATGCTCAACAGCAAGGTATGTGGGATACTTGGTGCATTGATAACCTTCTATTTGTCCAATTGGAAACCCATTGGAAGCTAGTAGATAGAGTATTGTTCACAACCTATGCTATTGAAGCCCTCTGAACTTAGTATTATCAAGACAATGGCACTATGGTGATCCTCACAATAATGAGTTTTGATACCTTTAGAACTGAATATCTTCCCCTCTACAATGGAATGAAAGAAAAATTCAGAGATGTTGAAAAGAAGGAAGTAGAAAAAATGTTGGCAAGAGATTCCTCCAGAGACTCAAGCGCTTCTGATTCTGTTCTATTAAGTAAAAACAAGCTAGATGGAGCTAGCTCCATAATGAATTATGCGATCAAGAGGCAAGCACTAGAAGGAATCCAAAGATACATGAGAAGAGAGAAGGCAAAAATCAAAGCCGAGAACAAGCTAACAATAAAAGCCTCTATTGATGCCCTTGCAGCACTCTTTAAAGAAGTCCCCATGGTGGGTCAAGTTCCCCTTCCTAGCTAGATCCATCCTAGAAATATTTATGACAAGCTAATGAATGTAGTCCTATTTCCAATCTTTAAGGGAGAGTACAATGAAGACCTTGATCTTCATATAGTCGAGTTCATGGTAGTGTGTATAGACAACAATGCCAGAACCCCCAAGCATTGGTTGGTGATATTCCTTGCCACTTTCAAAGGCAAGGCATTTCAATGGTATAAGAGACAAGCAGTAGGAACATTTGGCACATCGAATGACTTGAAGGTGGCCTTTCTCACCAAATTCAAGTGCAAAGGTTTTGAAGAGTAGATGCAAAAGGATTTCATGAATGTAAGTCAGTCCCCTGGTGAATGGGTGGAAGCATATGTCTCTAGAATGGAATCCATATTGAAGAGATGGACCAACCATCTCTTGGATGAAGATATATAAGTGGGATTATCTTAGCGGCTTAAAACCAGAAGTTAGTAAGTTTTTTGAGCTGAGGAAACTAGTTAACCTACAAGTTATAGTGGAAGGTGCGAGATTGTATGATGAAGTTGAAGCAAGATTGTTGATGACCTCAGGAGGAATCTTACCTCCTCCTATGCCAGGAATGGTATACCCACCAAATGTAGTCCCAGGGATTGTTCCCTACCCCCACTCTTAGATATAAAAAAAGTTCCAATATAGTACACCAAATCCATAGTTGGCATCACAAACATCAAGATCTCAATTGATGGTTTAACCACAACAATAGTAGCCTCAAACAGCTTCCCCAATGGAAACTCAACAATAGTGGAACTCTACCAAATGGAGCCAACAACCAGTAGCCTCAATAAGAGCTCTAAATCA
This sequence comes from Lygodium microphyllum, assembly GCF_053477565.2. Taxonomy (NCBI): domain Eukaryota; kingdom Viridiplantae; phylum Streptophyta; class Polypodiopsida; order Schizaeales; family Lygodiaceae; genus Lygodium; species Lygodium microphyllum. Next base: position 182,375,256 of record NC_141138.1, on the reverse strand, counting down.
AAATCAATATACAGGATCCTTTGGAACAACACCCAACCAGCCTATGTAGTGATTACAAAGACTTCCCAAAATCCTATTGTGAGTAGTCTAGAAGGAGAAATTTTGAAAGACTATTTGTCCAATTCAGCTATAAGTATCAAGAAAGATTTTATGGATGTGATTACAGAATAGCTACAGACATTAAAGGTGAATGCCACCAACATACCCAGTACTATAGGAGATGGAAAAGATGTGATGCGATCTATTACATGGTGCAAAAAGTGCCATCATGTGGGACATTTGGCCACTAAATGTACTCAAAAAACAATTATCCTTGGAGCCTTTTGTTAGTATTGTTTAAGGAAGAATCATATAGAAGATATTTTCTCTCTAAAAGGAGATGCATAAAAGAAGGAAGAAAGATCAGGAAGCAAGATTCAACTTATTGGAATCCAAGATGACTACCCAAGATATCGGACCAAAGCCTAGAGAGTTTGATCCTAATTTCGAACCAAGGAAATTTTTCTCTCAAAGTTACAAAGGATGACAGTTTGATGGTACATTAGTAGACAAAGAAGCTATCAAATAGATATTTCCCAATAAAATAGAGGCAAGGTCCCTAACAGTGGGCACTATAGGACAACTCCCAAAATAAGCAAAGTCTCTGATGATGTGTGAATACCTACTGCCTAAACCAGGAATAACTCCCAAAATTACTTCAAACTATGAGATAGAGACATTGATGTATTATTCTCCCTATTACATGGCCATAGCAGCAAAGCTAGAGATAGAAGCAAAGACTGAGACAAACACAAAAGTAGAGCCAAAGGTAGAATCAAAAGCAAGAGAGACAATAGAGAGTTTGCTTTTCTCCTACTAGAACCCTATAAAGGTAGAGCTAGAGTTTGAAAAGGACGATGATGAAAGTCAAGATGAAGATAATGCAAATGTCATGGAGGAAGCTATACAAAGATAGGAGAATACTAATGAAGAGAACTCCCAGAAGCTTTGGAAGCTAAAGTTCCCATGTTGTTGAATAGAATGACTCTAGTATCCTTTAGACTGGTAAATGAATCACATCATATGCAAAACCTCCATAAGAAATAGATTAAGTAGAATAATCCCTCCTTTAATAGTGGCTCTTGTTTCCCTATTTTACCCTTCTCAAGAAAGGAAAATGATGATGCACATTGCTAACAAACACCAGTCTTGCAGCCTAAGCAGAGCTCAAATGGTTCTTGTTATGTGACGTTCCTGGAGGCATCCTTAGAACATGAGTCCTTGAGTCAAGAGATAATTAACTCTACCACAAAATCTGAAATAATCATGATACCATTTGAGCATCCCAAAGTGCTAGCCGAGTCCCCAAGGAAAAGGAAAAGTCACTTCTAGTGGAGCATCATGATGAGGAAGCCACTCCCTTGAAGGAGTCAGATCTATATCCAAAAGCAGTCTGTGGGACCTTCATCCTGAAGTGAAAGGTGAAAAACAATTAACTTTTATGGATACATATGGCACTAAACATCACCTAAAGGTATCAGTCTTCCAAAGATGAGTTGTTAGTCCTGTGTTACCTACTGAAGGAGAACTTGGACATGTTTGCATGGTCGTATAAAGGTTTAAAGGGGATCGATCCCATGATGTGTCAGCATCACACAGATCTTGAGCCTGATGCCAAACCCATGAGGCAAAGACAAAGGTGCATAAATCCAAATTACTCAGCCCCCTAGTGAAAGCCAAGTTGTTGAAGCTCCTTGAAGCTGAGTTTATCTATCCAGTGGCCAATAGTGAATGGGTTTCACCCATCATGGTAGTACCTAAGAAGAATGGAAAACTACAAATATGTGTGGACTTTTGCAAGCTGAATTCCAAGGCCTAGGAAATAATGAGTCACTACAATGCCACCTCTTACACTTTGAATATTTAGATGAAACACGATGGATGGCATTATAATGTATGGAAGCCACATAGGCTCAATGGAAGGCTTACCATAAAAGCTTTATCAAGTACAAAGAATTCAAGAAAGGTGACCTAGTCCTCACCTATGATTCAAGATTTGACAAGTTTCCAATCAGGCTCCAATAGCGCTAGATGGGCCCCTACAAGGTACTTGCTGTCAACCTTAATGGCTCTGTCCAAGTGTATGCCATGGATGCATCTAAAGATCCCTTCATCATCAATGGCTATCACCTAAAGAAGTACTTCCCTCCCTAAGGTCCTAACAATCATAGTTGATACTCACTCTCCCACTGGGATATACCTCATTCTTGCCTTTGATGTTGTTACTAACAGTCTTCATTTTGATATTGTTGAGGTGGGTGACGCCTTCTATCCCCTCAGTTCCACCTCCCACCCCCTACTCTACTACCTCCTCGTCTAATCTTACAGAGGTGGTGTGGATGGTTCTAATAAGTAATATTCTAGTCTTGTGAAAAAAAAAAAATTGGTTATGGGAGAAAATGACCTTGGTCTCTGTCATGTCGACCTACTCTTCAAGAAAAGGTGGAAACACCCTCGAGAGTAGGGTAAAGAAAAAAGAAAGAAAGAAAATAAAAATTATTATGCCAGAAAAGTCGCAGTGGAGCCACGGCAATCAGTCGAGAGGTGCTTCCCTATGTGTGTATTACGAGGCACTATGCCTATATGTTATGGGATCTCCCTCTGAGGAGAAGGGAAGGTGAACGTTGGACTATATATTGGATACAAACGCAAAATCGTCATAAGCATTTAGTGCAAAGTGAGTTTTAGACACTCCTGGCCCATGAGGCCGTGTGGTGGGGTTGTCTGTCGTATGCATGAGGTCCGCCGGCTAGTGCCATAGCCAGTGCCGGCCCATTTTAAGTCCCATCAGTGGTGCGTTTGCTGGGAGCTGCCTATAAGTGGCGGTCTCTGAATCTAGGTTGTAAAGGGACCTAAGTTTATAATTTCCATTAGGAGTATGCTAAGCTAATCATAAAATGGGTTTTGTTCAAGGATGGAGCTTTCCCTATACAAAACTTACTAATGGACTTAGTTAGTTATGTAGAGCATGAGTCCTCTACAGAAGAGAATTTAGGTGATGAGAAGAGTAACCAGTTAGTGGTTACCCCATCCTCTAATGCGATGGCATGGGCCGAGGTTTGCCTTGGTGTGGTCTCTACCCAAGAGAAATCATGTATAACCATCCATCAACCTAGAGGGCATGGAATAAGTATGTTGGAAGCTATGATAGTTATGGCATCAACAAGTGATTATGCTAAAGCCGTAGTGCCATGGGAAAAACTCGACACACAATAGAGTGCAATTATGGCTGAAACATCCCATGTGGTGGGGCATCGTGCCAAAATTTTAAGTATCACAAGGATGTTAGAAGCCCTAGATGTAAAGGGAAAACCGTTGCTTAAAAGACACGATCCCTAGGTCCTAAGTGCTAAGGATAAGTTTGCTTTTGATGAGGGGCAGAAGCTCCTAGATAAAGCCATCATGGAATTGCCTAGGAAGGGGCAAGATATGGAAGATCCTCTAAGAAAGGATCCGAATGACATGCTAAGAGCTATAGGTCTCCCTAGACCACTTTATGAGTTGGCAGAAAGGGACATTAAGGATAATATTAACCTCCCTACACTAGTAAAGGTGGAAATGGAAGAGTTTGGAGACCCTAAGCCACTAGAATTGGGTTATGATTACAAGATTTTAATGCCCCAGTGCTGATCAAGGAAAGGACTAAATGCCCTCCTCCTTATAGGGATCTCCTAGTGTTTCATGGGGGCTTGGTTAATGAGGATCCGATGGTGCATTTACGAGAATACGGCCTAACTTACCTTGCAAGTGGGTTCAATGATATTCATCAGATGCTCGCATTCTCAAGTACCCTAAAGGGAGAGGCTAGAAAATGGTACTGGAGCCTCCCAAGGGGGTCTATTAAATCCTTTAAGGAGTTGAGTGATCGATTTTTAAATGAATATGAGAAGAAGGTGCCTATGACCCAATTTTTAGGGCAACTGATGCAGATTATGCAAGAGTCCTATCCTTCTATTAAAGAATACGTTAGAGCCTTTGATGATATTCTGAGGCTTTGGCCAAGAAGAGCTACTACATTGCCAGGTGATGTGCTATGTGAGCTCTTTTTGAGTGGCTTAGAGATTAACATGCAAATCCAAGTGGGATTGCGGAATCCTAAATCGTTAAGGGAACCAAAGATGCATGCCATTGATTATGAGGGACATATTCAAAGATGTTGGGAAAACTTTTGGTTCCCCGCTCACTACAAGTGCATCCTAGCTTCCAACCATTTCTACAAGGAGATAGCTCACTTGATGATACCAAGGTAGCCTATGAGAGGAACCTTGGTAGCCAAAATCTCCAAGCCAGAAAATGGCAATAGTAGGGATAATATACCCCTTGGGGATAAAAAGATTCCAAGCCTAGTAAGTCCCATCAAGGCTTGCAACACTTCCATGAGAGGTAGTTGTGAGCGTGGAATTGATGGAACCATTAGGTCTACAAGATTAGATGAGCATTCTATGAGTGGCTCTAGTTGTGCTCCTAGTAAGGCTCGTGAGAGACCTTTCCAATTTATAGATGAATCATGCTTTTGAGTAGATGCTATTCCTTTTAGTAAAAGCATGGTTCCTATGGCTAAGCAGTTGCAGAGTGGACAAAGGAAAGGGAAGACATCTCATATGAAGAAGATGCAGCATGCCCATTGGACCAATGTGGGTAGATGAGGCAATCTAAGAATATGAAAAGGAATATAAGATGGGTTTGGAGGCCCAAAACCCCTAAAAATATTGTTGGTGTGTCAGATGAAGGGCCAGGAATTGCATGTGGACATGCTTTGATGGATTCCCAAGAGGATGCGACTAAAGGCCATAATGCGACATCTGACAATAGGGACCATCATCCTGAGATGCATCTATGTGATGGGTCTAGGCTTGAAGCTCTGTCTAGTTTGGATCATATCATTAACATATGTAATGGTCCAATTAGAGAAGAGTTGAATGATCCTAAATCCATGATTCTCCATGTAGGAGGAGTTACTGGAAAGTTGGGACAAGCGATCCATTTGAATGACAACCAAGGGGATGAGATATATCAACCTAATGATGTCATTCATTCAGCTCATAGTACCCAAGAAGAGATGGCCATTATTACTGAGATATCAGTAGAAAGGCTTGGGCTAGTAAATCTACAAAGAGTATAGATCAAGCTTTTAGCTTACTCACATGAGGAGCATGAGGCTAGTCCTCCTGTTTTATGCTATCCTTGGTATCCTGATTATTTTAATAGGATGTGATGTATATGCCAAGGAAATCATATATTGCATGGATTAGAATGAACTATCCATTTTAGGCCAAGAGGGCCAGTTGCTTTAAGTAGTTAATATCTGATCTCTTTAGGCCAAGAGGGCCAGTTGTTTTTAGGTTTTAATAATCTATCTCTTTAGGCCAAGAGGGCCAATTAGTTTGCTGTGAAATGTGTTATTTCTTTAGGCTAAGAGGGCCCTATCTCTATTTGGTGCAGGTACGTTAAATGCTTTGTTATTTTGACGAAGTCGCTAGAGGGAGCCTTTGCTGCGAAGAAGCTTCTTGTGCCCATTCCAGGTGGTTTCGTCCCCTTTTTTAGTTTTTCCCTTAAGCAATTAATGATATATGTGCGGGTGAGGGTTACTTTCTTTTGTTTGTTGGGGACTGGCACTTGAGGCATGAAGTCCTAGGTTTAGGCTAGGAATGTCTGGGGGAGGTTTGAGTAGTCATTGCCTCCTGCAAGGCATTGTCAAGCATTGAAATACCTATTTTAGAAGGTAGTTCTAGTGAGCCTTTTCTGCCAGCCGGCTAGGCAGCCGTTCTAGGAGTTATTGCTTAGTTGTGAGGCAGTTAGAGAAGCCTGCTACAGAAAAATGATGATGATAAAAAGAAAAAAAACCCTTGAATATCTCAAAGAAAGTATATATATACGGAGGTGTGTAAAAAGGAGTTCTAACCCCTATAAAAATAGAAAATGAAAGAAAGAAAAATCCTTGAGCTGTTGTTTATCGCCTTGCGAAGGCCTGGTAGGTCCCTGGGGATGAGTAAGATCTAGGGCCGATGCCTTGTCTTCCTTGGGGCATCTTGCCATAAAATAAAGGAAATAGAAAAAGGTTAGAGCGAAAATAAAAGTGAGTGTTGGAAAAGGATTAAGGGTTGCCTTGCGAGGGCTTGGTAGGTTCTTGGGTACCGAGACACGTCCCGAGGCCGATGCCCTGTTCTCCTTGGGTCACTACGGTCAACTCCCTCCTTTTTACACGCTCGAGTATGGAAAAATAAAAGCTTAGAACAAGAAATGTGCTAAAATAAACTATCTCTTGATCAGGCTATAGGTGTCCTCGCCTAGGAGGAGCTCTTGGTTGAGTTGTCCTTAGTTAGGTAAGTAGTTCAGACCACCACTTAGGGCAACCTCTTTGATAGTTCTTTTTAGCTTGGCTGTGTTGCAGTAGTTGATTAGCGACTGGCTTCAAACTCTCTGTCAGATTATGCTGGGCCTACTCCTCATGGATTTCATGCCTTGGTTTTGTCAAGGGGTAGGGTATGAGTTGTGATGTGTGCTTTTTGTATCAACTTGATGCTCCTTTTTGTTCATGTGTGTTTTTTGTATCAATTTGATGCCCTATCCCGTGGTCGCCAATGAGACAGATGATTTTTTATGCCGAGAAGTGCTTAAAAATAGCCAAAAATTACAAATATCAGGGAAAAAATAGACTTCATCGAAGGCGGTGGTGGCAATCAGTACGATTTTAAGCGGCAAGTCCCTAAAGCGTTAGTGCTTATTTTCATGGAAATCAAACAATGGCGGATGGTTGAGCTGGAGTTTTCCTAGATGTAAAATAGCGTCAGGAATCCAACGCAAGTCTCGGATCTCTGTTCCGAGGTCGTTTGATCCCCCATTTAATCCCCGCAAGGTTCGGGGTTGTGAAGCGACTACTGGATCTAGAAGTTGAGAAGAGCATGACGAAGCCCAACTTTGTAGATTTCCATGCCACGGAGCCATCCGTCCGATCGGATCGTGAATCAAAGTCCATTTGCACCCCCAAACTGGCTGAAACCCCTTCCATAAAAGTGTGAAAGTGGTTTTTTTTGAAGTGGACAGTTTATAAATGAAATGAAATGAAACTCTAAATGAAGAAAACATGCAAAAACATGTTGTGATGCAGGGAGGGGCATTTTTTTATTGACGCCCCATTTTTTGGGGATGTATGTGCCTCTTGGATATTCAATCATGTAGAAGGAGAAGGGAAGATCCCTGGTCTATGCAGAGAGGGCAAGATTTTGATGGTAACCACGTGCAATATGATGAAGGGAATGAAATTCCGATTTTTATCTTTCTCTCTCCTGCATAGAGGCAATTCGTGTGCAAGAAATCAAAAAGAAGAGGAGATGAAAAATGCTTGTTCAGTTGTGATCGGATTGCTTCAAGATGAAGAGGAGGTTGAAGAAAGAGGTTCAGCACTGAAGAATGGTTGCTGGTCGGTCTGTGGGCTGCTTAGAATAATGATTAAAAAACCCACAACACGCAAGACACGCAGTATGCTTCAATTTTACAAAGAAATTTGATTGTTTTTGTTGTTTCATGGTCCAAATGTTGTTCATATGCAATGAAATTTTGTTTGAACCTTGTTTACATCATGATTGAGGGCAATAACTATAGAAATACAAAACCCGTAATGATTTAGAGTTGTTATTAATTCTTTAAAACCCGCAAAATGTCATTTTCAATGGAAATTAGTGGTTTTTTTCGATTTTGAGTTGGAGAAAGGGGATGGAAATGGAACAAAATCAGAGAAAATGTTAAGTTTTAGTAAAAATGATAAGCCAATACAAATAAATCAGAAAATTCCTATTTTTCATAAATAATAAATAGGGAAAAATAGTGAAAAATTGGGAAAATTGGGATTTTCGCACTAAAAAAATATGGAAAAATAAGATTTATGTGTGTGAATGTTTGGTGAGGTTAAAGCATGAGGTTAAGCCTCAGGTTGGCCTTGTCCTTTGTTTTTTAGTCTCTGTTTATCGTTTTTACATACAAAAATGATACAAAACCACCATTTACACCTATGCACCGCAGCAACACCTAAACAGTGAGGGGAGGATGAAGTTTGTACGACGATCTAATTGATGAAAAGATACAAATTCTGATTTTCCTCTTTGTGCATAGCATTTAGGGATTGTTCCATAATTAAATATAGGTAACTAGTAGCACGGAAGTCGTGGTGCTAGTCCCTAAAGCAGTACAACATGTAACACCTAGTTAAAATTCATGAAAGGGATGTTTTTTGCACCTCACATGGCTAGTTTTTTAATCATAAAATGGTTGTGCACAATTGTCATACACCTTGCATCAAGCATGCCACGTGGTATCTCCTGGAATGCATTGCACTTGTTTGATAAACTTTGACCAACGCTGAGAGCGCAGGAAACCTAAGCTATAGGTTAGACGAGTGCTTCCGTTGGGGAAAGTTTTGTGAGAAAAATCAAAATCTCCTGGAACGATGAATTATGAAAGAGTGGAGTTTGTGTGTTATGTTATATATGTTGGAGTGACGCATCTTGGGGACAATCCCCGAGGTGTAGGAGAGTCGCAGTGGAGCCACAGCAATCAGTGAGAGGTGCTTCCCTATGTGTGTATTAGGAGGCACTATGCCTATATGTTATGGAATCTCCCTCTGAGGAGAAGGGAAGGTGAACGTTGGACTACATATTGGATACAAACGCAAAATCGTCATAAGTATTTAGTGCAAAGTGAGTTTTAGACGCTTCTGGCCCGCGAGGCCATGTGGTGGGGTTGTCTGTCATATGCATGAGGTCCGACTAGTGCCATAACCAGTGCCGACCCATTTTAGGTCCCATCACAACACTCCACAATCTAGACTAGTTGATTCATTAGTCAAATTTTCAACATGTAGTTTCGAAGCCGCCTCCCTTGTTGATGCGCTGTGTCCTGTGACTCTATAGAGCATTTGACTCCTCTAGTAGACATAACCTTCTATATTCACAAGAAGTTCTTGATTTGTCAGCTACCTCCCTTGGTATGCCTTCTTCTCAATGGATATTGTTCTCCATCATCAACAAGTCCAGATGATCTTCATTGCCAACCCCTTGAGTGTTGTGAGCTTTCATTCTAACAAGATGGGGATGTGTGTATGGGCTACCTTTGGAATCTCTCAATTGAGTGTATGCTAGAGGGTAGGGTGAGTGACTAGTCCTTGCCCTTTTAATCCAAATGAGAGGTCAAATGTATGAATGGAGTGTTGTATGTATATGTTAAGCCTCCCAATGGGACAAAGCACGATTTGTTATTGTGCATAGCACTATAAGGCTCCTTGGCCTTTCTTCTTGCACTGTATGCTAGCACAGGGTGGGATGCACTATTGTACCATCAATTGTGCACAAGGTATACAACATTTGTATAAGTGGCAATGATTATATCAATGGGTATGATGAATCAAGTTGCCCTCCTATATTTATCAATGGAGTGTGAGACAGAGGGGGATTGAGCATGATTGATTTTCCCTTTCATCAAGCGAGAGCTGAGATTTGAGGGACATTTATAACCTATGCATACACAAGACGAGCCTCTACCATCACCACATAATACATCACTCTATTTTTGTGTACTACATTGCAAGGCTCCCTTTCTTGCATTCTTCCATCTATTCTAGATGGGTTGGAACACACTATTGCACCATCAATTGTGTGCGCTCACATACTTCATCTGGATCAATCTCCTTGTCAATTTCTCAACCAAGTGCGAGATATGGGATTTTCTTTCTTCCCCTTTGAGTGATGTGAGCTGTGAGGCGAGCAACTGATCTATCATTCTTATATGAAGCACCCATTAAGCAGAGTATCATATTCTTTGGTCCCAACAACTTAATTGGTTCTTCATCAACATTGCTACCTACTTGGGTGCTACAACATGCTCCTTGCCATGCTAGACGCATACTGCGGTGAGCTGTGATACCTTTTGTGGCTAACTCCGACTCCACATGCATTGACGAGAGTCCACATTGACCAACTGCATGGGCCAAGTGTTTCTAACCCTACCTCTTGCATTTATTTATATGTGTGATATTTTAAGTGTGAGTCATGGTTGAGTACTAGGTTCTTTGCTGATTAGACAAACCAATTTGTTCACGTTTTAAATATGGAACCGTGTCTTTGCACGTCTTGTTTACATATATTTATGAACACCCCACTATTTGATTCTTAATTGATATCATGTTTTATTTATGCCCTATTGAGGTCCCTTCCTCATCCACCTATCCTATTCTACCCCATTCAGTGGTCTTTCCTTGCCTTTTCTCTTTTTTGATCATTTTACTGATCTTCCATGTAAACATATCTTATGTTCACTAAAATCGAAGTCTGACCTTACAATCCTATTCATCCCTTTGAATTGACCACTTTTTTTTAATAATGCCCATTATTCCGAGTAACAATTCATCGGTTATTAATTTTTGAAGGATTTTATACGAATTAGATATTTTTTTATGCAAGCACGCCTTTCTCGTGCCAGAACTACAGTTTGACCTAATAGCCCTAATCTTTCAATTCTCAAGGACACTTTTTTTAAACAGTCTTTTTGATGCACATATTGGTCATTATTTATTTTGCGTGTTTGCGGGTTTATTTTTTACACTTTTTTTTTGTTTTTTAATGTGAACACGCTCTTTTCTCATCAGAATGCCATCCTGCACTCAAGTTGTTGATCCCATCGGACACTTTTTCTTTTTCCTCCCCTCATTCTGGCCCACATAATGCCTTCTGACTTGCTAGCCCTATCGAACATTGTTGCACTGAAAATTTTTCATTTTGTTGCCCCTTGTTTTGACTAACAAATTGTCTCGAATTGATTTTTGTTCTACTTTTCATATGTATTTTTATCATTTTTCCCATGTGAAAGCCCCCATTTTTCATCAGATCTGTGTTTTGACTTGATGGCCTTGTTTGCCTTCTCAATCCAAACATTTTTTCTTTTCATTACATTCTGTTCTAGCCAAAAGATTTTTCATTATAATTTTGATTCCATTTTTATGTGTATTTTTTTTGTTTTTTTCATGTGAACGTCTAGCTTGGCCATCAGACATGTCATTCGAGTGGTACCCTCTATTCCCCTTGTCGCCTTGTCCATTTTTGCTTTTTATTGCACATTCCACTCTTTTCGAATCCATTTTTTTGTGAATTTTTGACCCATTGCCCTTGTGTGTCTTGTGAACGCATGGTTTTCTCCTCGTTACACGTGCTGTGGATCCAACGCGTCTCATCCACCCCATGCATACTTTCCCCCGCACCATGTTAGCTCTTGACGATGTAAAATTTTTAAAAACCCCCAATCTTTACTTTTAAAAAAAACTATACCCCCCCTTACCCCAACTGGTCCCCTCCCACCCCCAACCCTACCCTCCTGGTTCCCCCCCCCCCCCCCCCCCCCCTTTCCCTTCACCCCCTCCTTAGCATGCCCTGCCTTTTCACTAGTTGTCGTTTACGTGCGGGTATTGTCGGGAATTTCTTGCATGTTTTTCTTAGTGAATGTTCGCATGTTGCGCTTTCATGGTTAGTCGTGTTTGTGTGTGTTTGCCATCTACACCCTATTCCCATGTGAGGATACGCGTGTGGTTTTCTTTGTTCATAGTGGACTTACTGTTGTTCACATGTTGTTATTTAAAAGCAACTCAATATGCACCCAAGTCGAGGTACATGCATCCTTGCAATTTTTCAATTCTTGAAAATATCCAAAACATTAAAAATTTACAAAATTTTAGAAAACAAAAAATATGTCAACAAAACAAAAACAAAGATACAAAAAATATAAAAATTCAAATAAAATATTAAAAATTATAAAATAGTAGAAAAACCTAAAACATAAAAAATAAAAATGTGAAAAATACTAAAAATAAAAAATCCATTAAAGTTCCAAATAAATTATAATTATAATTATAATTATAATTATAATAAAGTTAAAATTTAATAACTACAAAGTTCCACCATTTTTGTTGTTGATTGGTCGTGAAATGTGGGCTTTCTTTATTTTTTTCCACATTTGAAAGAAATTTATATTTAAGAAAAAAAACCCCTTACACACAATCATGAACCCATACATGCCTACTTCTTAATCAACCAAAATAGAAAATCAAACAAACCCATGAGACCTAAAATTCAATGACCTATCATACACATCCATTATGACCATATGATTTGGTTAAAACTTTAAAAAAATAACACTTCAAACTAACGATCAACACCAACACACCCTCATAAACATCACAAATAAACATGACACAAAATTTAATTTTATTTAAAAAAAATAACAACAAAACTCCATCTATTCCCATTATAGTTTTTTTTTTGGTATTTTGGTTAGCCGTTGGTGTTTTTCCTCTTGTCCAGGTTATCGACTTTCTACTAGTTGGCAGGTTGTTCTTCCGTTCATGGTGTTTTTATTCTTGCCAAGGATCTTTACTTTCTTTTCCAGCGTGCTGACAAACCTTGTAGGTGTTCCACACACCACCAAGTTCAATTTCTTTACTCTCTTTCATGTGCACCATAACACACATGTTAATGGTATATAAAATTAATCTGATTGTTGCACACACCAAATTAGCAAAATGCATCCCATAAACTTTCAATTAAAATGAAGGGACCATTAATTGTAGAAGGAATCATGTCATCACACGCACACCTTGCACAATCACTCACATAAGTTTGTAAATTACCCCTGATGTTGCACGCACACACGCATTGTAGATACATTTAAATTGTAAATAAAATTAAATCCCCCGTCGTCACTCATGCATGCACTTTTTTGTGCTAAATATCATTTAATTTGTAACAAGGAAGTGCATTTGTAGAGACCATCGTCCAGTCGAGTCATTGTGCATTAAGGGCATAATTTGACAATGAATTGTTGCTAATATCATCTGCTAAAAGAAATCTATGTAGTTTTTACATGTCCACATCACCGCACTGCACTTATGGGGATGGGATTTATCCGTCATATGTTAGTCTTATTAGTCCTTCCTGTCTATTCTAGGTATTAATCAATGTTCATTTTGATATGTTTGGTCTAGTCAGTGTCAGGGATGTGACATGATTGTGCTTCTATTTGATTCAATTACTTGATTACCGGGGATCATGGGCCCGTCTGTCTACATATCACCACACTATCAGTCGCATGTGTGCATAGGTCATATTGAAATTTTTCCTTAGACTATGGTTTTCTTGGGGAAGTCTAGTCCAGTCCCTGCCTGTCCTCTTTTTTTTTATATTTGTCTTAGTGGTGGTATGTTTGATTTTTGCAAGAATTTTTTCTTTTTCTTAGTTTTTTTGTGTGTGTTTTATCCCATGTAGTCTGAATGGCATCCTCTTCCACGCCATCAATAGTAATTTAGTATGTCCCAGTACCAATTCTTGACTACTCCCTCCTGTTAGATGCTGATTGTATCCGTCGGGGTGCCCTTCATTAGTTTGTTTCCCTGAAGTTTCTTCCCTTGGATGAGAAGCTTTGATATCCTTTTTTGGCATCCGATAAAAACCATTATGGCTTGGTGTATGAGTGCAATTTCTACTTATCTCCCGCCAACGTCATGGAGGCATTGTTATTACCCCTTTTAGCCTCCTTTGTGCCTAGCGGTAATCAATTGTTAATAGCACAAGAGATCATTGCCCTTCTACAGAAGGAGCTTTTGTCCTCTAGGTACCAACTCAACTTATTAGCAGTTCAAGAGTGTCAGTGGCCCACAATTCTTCACCGATCTCTGGAAGCACTTGTGTTAATTCCTACAAGATCACTTCATGTTGGGTAAGCATGCATCCAAGTGCTTGTCTAGGGAAATATTCACTATGTCTGTCAAAATCCTTGAGGGGATTAAGTTTAATTGGGTAGTATTTGTGGATGAGCTAATTTCTCATAAGGCCTAATTATCTTATTTCATGTATCTAAAAGGAGATTTTTAGATTCTTGATGAAGAGGACATGAATTTCTATATGGGTCATGTGATCTTATAGGATGTCATATATCTAAAACGATTCTTTTAGTAGATGGCCCTAAAAATTATCATCAATAGACTTCTTGGTGTAGAGAACATGCTTGGCATCCTCTTTTGGAGGATGGTGTCATGGACCCATGCTGTCGATGGAGTGTTTTTTCATAAGTCTGATATCCAATCATTATTTTCTCAAGTATTAACCCATGTGGTGAATAATCCCTTGTTCACAACTGACTTCTTTCAAAATTTCAAATTTCATTGTTCTATTTATCCATATGATCCCAACGACCTTCTTTCATATTCCCTGATTTCTTATCACCTACCTTTATACATTTCTATTCTCACTTCTAACCTAGATACCATTCCCATCTTATCCTTCACTCTTGCTAACTCCCCTCAAATTCCTATTTTCACAAGTTGTCCATTCATCGCCAATCCTACATCTTCTCCTACTCCTTTTGAGCCTTCCCATGTTGTTCCTCCTATTTCATCTATCTTTTCAGCAAAGTCTCTTCATATGTTTTTATTATCTTTTCATGCGTTGCCATCCTCATTGTCACAAGATCTATATTTAATTGGCCTCTCATTCTTTGGTCCTATGAGACTTCCTCAGCATGTTCAAACTCCTATCTTCAATTTGCTCGCGTGCATGCTTAGTCTTAGGATAATTCTGTGATTCTTGATGCACATTTTTGTTGGTATCTTGCCTTCATGTATCAACAGTCCAATCTGAACACTTGAAAGACCATTCCAATGACAATAAATCCTAACAAGGACGTGACTATTGTTGCTCAGTTGGATGTGTCATGCTACTTTGCACATGCTTTTTCTACTAGATTCATTATCTTGTTGGAAAGGACATGTTGTTTGCAGTTCCTCTCCAGAACGTGCCCATATGCTTTGTAGATGAGAGTAAAGCCTTAGAATGTCTCAAGCTTAGCATGAAGTTTAAGAAGAAATATCTTCATTCTACACCATAGTGGCATAGTTTTTAGATGTATCATCTTTTTAATGAAAATTCTTCTTCTTTTTAGCTCTCCATTTTTGGGGACCAATGCTATTCAGACTACATTTTGTTGTGTATTTGTGAGTTTTGTATTCTATGTTTTGTGATATGTGTGGTGTGTGTGCATTATCCTTGTCACATAGTGATGATGAAGTTGCTATTGAAGAAGCTGATCAAAGCTAGTTGCACGTTGAAGTTAAATATTTTCTCGTGACAATGTGCTGCAATGCAAAACACTTTTATTTCCTTCACTAATTTATTTGATTTTAGTTTGACCACTAAGGATTCATCTATACTTTAAGGTTGATGGAGATTGATGGAGTTGAGGTTTGTTTGTGAATGTTGATTACGATCAATGTTTGAGAAGCAATGTTGAGCTAGTTTTTGGGCTTAGCATTCTTCCTTATTCACGATCGCGAGGACACTCCCTAATTAAGTGTGGGGATATGTTGAGGGCTGAATTTACTTGTTTTTTTGGGTTGATTTTTGTTGTTTTTGTGAGCTGAATGGTTGATTTTAAAGGTTTAGTGATTGATTTTGGTTGAGTTGGAAGTGTTTTGGAAAGTGTTAGGATGGGTTGAGTATGTTTGAGAAGCTCATGACGATTCTTGGTTTGAGATTTGATGTTTTGATAGGTTTTGTAATGTGTCTGTTTGGTTCTGATAGGGTCTCTTTTGTCTCATTTTTTATTTGAACTCTTTCTTTCTCTGAGGTTGAGACTGTGAGTGTGTCTTTTGAGAAATTATTGAGAGAATGTTGAATGGTTTTGGATGGTTTGAAGTGGTTTTGGTTTGAGCTACATGGTTTTTATGCCCTTTGTTGACCCTTTGTAGTGTTTTGTAGAGCTTATATTTCTGTTCTGTAAGTCCATGTTTGCTTCTGTATCTACTGTGATGGATGGACATTTAGCTTGGGGAATGTTTTGCAATCTTGAAAGAGGAAGAATAAAATCTCAAAATATCTCAAAGAAGCAAAAGAAGTAGCTCAAGAAGATTTGAAGTGAAGACTACAGTGACAATGACAATGACAATAGTGAGCTCTCAAGGGACACTGTAATGGCTCTGGTGACTCTTCATATTAGAGATACCTCTTGGGAGGGGTATCTATGACCAAGAGAGGGTTATTGAGAATTATTTATTTTAATTTCAAGGTATTATTAAGAGAGAGCATGTGTGAAAGAGATCAAGTATGAGAGATAGTCATTTCTATGCTAAAAAACATTGTATCTATATGAGAGACTAAGAGAAGACTATGGAGATAATGAAGATGAATACTATGTGATGAATTCTATTCAAGTTTGATCTTTCTTTTGTGTCATTGTGGTTCTTTGATCGTTTCTATGAGGAATATGAAGAATATATTGAAGATTTATTGTGATAAATTTTGTGGGAGAATTGCTATATGATGATGTGTGAAGATTTGTGAATATTGGTGTTGTTCTTTTCTTGTGGTAGATTAAAATATGAAGAAATGCTTGTTGGTGTGACAAGATGGATTTTCTTGCAATAGATTCATCATTTCTCTTTGTGTTCCTCTTGGGACTCCATGGAATATGGGCCACTAGTATTGCTTCTTTAAAGCATTCCTCCAACTTAGCCATGACAAATTTATAAGCCTCCAATTGCACTTTTTGCTAGGTTTTATTGAATAATTCTAGATCTACATTGCTAGAGAGCTTCATCAAATCTCTTTTATATAGCCTTTGTGTTTCATTCTCCACCTAACCAACATCTCGTGTCACTTTATAGAGATTATGTTGAGAGATCGAGCTCTACTCATGATATGCTAGGGTGACCGTTGTGCATTTATGTCACCGACTTGTCAGTTTGCAGATGCGGTTGGTACACCGCCCATGAATAATAGCTAGATGACAGCTATCCTTATCTACTCTAGTTCGTGGCTCAGTTAGTATGCCACCTTAGTTATTTGAGTTTGGTTTGAGACCCATATATAGGGTTCTTCTATTTCTTTGTATGAGAGTTCTTTTTGGCTTACACAACTAAGAAGAGGAAAACTATTTTCAGCCTCCACCTCTGTGTGTATTCCCCCATTGTGCAAGCAAGAAAGCTACAAGTGAGACTCCTTCCTTCTCTCCCACAATCTTGACATGGTATCAGAACCTTGTTCGTGGTAAGGAGCTCAAGAAAGCAAGCCAAGCTCGCGGTGTTCTGGTAAGAGGAGCAGTGTTGCTTTCATTTTCTGTTTTGGGAGTAGATCTCTGCAGGTAGCACAGCCGGAAATTGCAAGAGTGCATTGTCTCAGGTTGAGACGCCCTTAGCGGTGAAGCAAGAGGGCAGTATATGTTGCGGGAAAGGGCTTTAGCCCTAGGCGACCCTGTTTTTTTTATTTGAGGCCATTTCGGGGCCTGTTTTGGAGGCGAAAGTTTTCTACACGCACTCAGGAAAAGGCCCAGTTTTATACTGTGCAGGCACTGTTCTACAGGTCGGTGAAAAGTTACTGTAGAAATTGCATCGTATGCTTCTGCGCAGAGACATTGGGAGTTACAGAATCATCCTTGTTGCCTGTTGATGCAAAATCGTCACTAGGAAGTGACTGTGTGGTCAAATACCACTTTCATCAGTTTTGCAGATTAGCCCTTGTGAGGCTGAAGCTGTGTTCTTTGCAATGACAGAACTTTCTGCAATGTTCTGTAATGGCATCTGATTCTCTCTCATAGATTGTCACTAAAAAGCTTGACAAGAACAACTTCCAAGCATGGAAGTTTAGAATGACGAATTTCCTTATGGGAAAAGGATATTGGGAATTTGTTGCAGGAAATGAAGAAGAACCAGTTCTTCCTGATGTTCCCAATCAACAGCAAATGCAGGCATTTAAAGCATGGCATGAGAGAGCCAGGAAAGTTATGTACTGGCTGTCTATCAGTATTTCAGACTCTATGATTGTGCATATTCAGGATGCAAGTACGTCAAAGGAGGCATGGGATACTTTGTCAAAAATGTATAGCACAAATACTCAAGCCAGGAAAATGCAGCTCAAGCAAGAGTTGCATAATGTGCAAAGAGAAAATATGAGCATCAATGACTACCGCATGAAGGTGAAGAAGATTGCAGATGCACTTGCTTCCATTGGGTCGCCAGTGGAAGATGATGATTTAGTTTCTGTGACCTTGAATGGTCTAGGAAAGGATTATGCACTGTTTCGAACATCCATTTCCGTCCGTGAAAGATTTTCTGATTTTGAGGAGTTGATTGCTCTTCTAATTTCTGAGCAGCAAATAAATGGTGGTGCATCTTCTTCAAGAGGAACTTCAAAAGAAGCTATCTTCTACTCAAATGCTGGAAGAGGTAGAGGCAGAGGTAGAGGAGGCCGATTTGGAGGCCGTGGTAGAAATCAGAATATGCAGCAAACTCAAGAAAACCAGTCCTATGGAGAAGGACGTGGTAACTCTAGAGGCAGGGGGAGCCAAAGAGGTCGTGGTGGATGGCAAAGAGGCCAAAATGCAAACAGTAATGTTGAATGCTACTACTGTGGTAAAATGGGTCATATGGCTAAAGACTGCTATAAAAAGCAGAATGACATCATGAATGGAAAACTGCAACAAGGAAATTATGCATCTTCTAGTAGACAGGGTGATGACAAAAATGAACATTTGTTTATGGTGCAACACATAAACTATTCTGTGACAAGTGCAGAAGAAAGCAACGAAGTGTGGTATGTTGACTCAGGTGCATCAAACCACATGACAGGTCATGCAGAATGGATGGAGGATGCAAGGAAAATGGAAAAACCAAGATTTGTGGAGACTGGTGATGATACTACACATCCTATTGTGCAGATTGGAAAAATTCATTTGTCTATATAGGATGGGAAAAAGAAATACCTGTAAGATGTATTTCATGTCCCGAATATCACCAAGAATCTGGTTTCTGTTGGTCAAATGGTTGAGCAAGGCTTGCAGGTCAGATTTAATCCTCATGGATGCTTTGTTAAGGATATGAAAAATAAAGGTCGCTTGATAGCAAAAGGAAAGAAGAAGGGCAGAATGTTTACATTGGATGCAAACATGTCTGAATTGAGTGCAGCAATGTTTGCACATGGGACCGGTGTAGTTGCAGATATTGATATCTGGCATAAACGCATTGGTCATGTTAATGTACAGCGACTTAAATCAATGCAGGCCCAAAATATTGTTGCAGGATTGCCTAAATTCAAGGTTGTAGAAATGCATAAGGTATGTGAAGCCTGTCAATTTGGAAAACAGGCAAGGAAACCATTTCCTAGACATGTTCAAGAGAGTAAGAAGCCATTGGAATTAATCCACTCTGATGTGTGGACTACTAAAGCTGCATCTCTTGGAGGCTGTCATTATTTTGTCAGTTTTATTGATGACTATAGCAGAAAAGTTTGGGTGTATTTTATGAAAAAGAAAAGTGAAGTTTTTGGGCATTTCAAAACTCTTAAATCTATGGTTGAAAAAGAAACATGCCTGCAAATAAAATGCCTAAGGTCTGATGGAGGGGGAGAGTACCTCTCAAATGAGTTTGCAAGGTTCCTGCAGGAGCATGGCATAAAGCAGCAATATTCATGCAGCCATACCCCACAACAAAATGGAGTTGCAGAAAGGAAAAACAGGCATATTGGAGAGGTATCTCGTGCCATGCTCAATGAAAAAGACGTGCCAGATTTTTACCGGGCTGAAGCAGTTGCTATAGCTGTCTACATAATGAGCAGGACTCCCACTGCAGCAATACATGGGATGACTCTAGAGGAGAGGTATACTGGTACGAAACCAGATATTTCTCATTTGAAGATTTTTGGCTGCATTGCCTATGTTCATGTCCGATGAGTTGAGATCCAAGTTGGATCCAAAAGCTGAGAAGTGCATCTTTATTGGTTACTCTCTGCAGCAGAAAGGGTATAGATGTTATAACCCTTCTACTCGTAAGTTTACAGTGAGCAAAGATGTTGTTTTTAATGAGATGAGTAGCTCGTATAAACCAGTAAATGTGATTGATGATGTAGATGCACAAAACGGTAATGCTGCACAGAATTCACAGCAGCAGTCACAAAATATTAGTGGACCCGGAGCGTCCTCTAGGAGTGGTTCACATTCTTCGCCATGGACAGGCAGATTGAGATCATGAGAATCTTCTCAAAGCAATGCAGATAGTGGTATGCAAGTATCATGAAAAGGAAAAGAGAAGGTAGATCAGCCCATGTTTGATGTGAATGCAGGTCACTCTTATGTGGATGGTGAATCGAGTGGCTCAGAACAGAGCATTGATGATGAGTTGGGTATCCCTTCTATTGTTACACCTGGAGTAAGGAAGACCAGGGATGTTTTGAGAGCACCTAGAAGTGAGCCTACTTTGCGTAGGTCTACGAGAGCTAGGTATCCTGTGGATAGGCTGAAATATGATGGATTTACAGCCATTCACTATGCATATATGGTCAAAGTGATACAGGAACCAGAACCCACTTCTTTTGAGAAAGCCATGGGAAAAGAAAAATGGGAGAAAGCCATGGATGAAGAAATGGATGCCTTGGAAGCAAATGCTACATGGGAGTTGGTACCTTTGCCTAAAGGTAAGAATGCAATTGGCTGTAAGTGGGTTTATAAGGTGAAGCACAATGCAGATGGTTCTGTGAACAGATACAATGCAAGATTAGTAGTCAAGGGGTATGCACAAACATATGGCATTGACTATGAAGAAACATTCAGTCCAGTTGCAAGGATGGCAACCGTAAGAGCAGTCATTGCTATGGCTGCATCAAAGGGATGGTCTTTACATCAGATGGATGTAAAGAATGCCTTCTTGCATGGTGATTTGCAAGAAGAGGTCTATATGGAGCAGCCACCAGGTTATGTGCATGATGTTCATCCTGAGTTTGTTTGCAAGTTGAAGAAAGCCTTGTATGGCTTGAAGCAAGCACCTAGAGCATGGTCTGACAAGATAGGGCAGTATCTTGTCACTATTGGCTTTCAGATTTCCAAGGCAGATTTCTCACTTTATGTGAGAAAAATAGAGAAATGTATTATGATGCTTGTCATTTATGTTGATGATTTGATTATGACAGGTGACAGTGATGAAGATATCCTTCATGTGAAAATGCTATTGAAGCAAAAGTTTGAGATGAAGGATTTGGGAGAGCTGTGTTATTTCTTGGGCATTGAGGTGATAAGATCACCAAGTGGGATACATCTCTTGCAGAGGCAGTATGGATTGGACATGTTGTCCAAATATGGGATGACATGCTGTAAGCCTATTTCAGTTCCTTTGGAGCAGAATGTGAAGTTGAGCGCAGATGCAGGTGAACTTCTGGAAGACCCTACTATGTATAGACGCATAGTAGGAAGTTGGATTGGTAAGTCAGTTTATGCAGGCTCCAAGGAAATCGCATTTGGATGCAACTAGACGCATAGTCAGGTATGTGAAGTCCACATTGCAGTATGGACTATTTTATGAGACTAGGGTTCAGATACAGTTGCATGGATACACTGATGCTGATTGGGCTGGTAGTATTTCTGATAGACGATCTACCAGTGGGTATGTGTTCTCTTTTGGGAGTGCTGCAGTCACTTGGAGCAGCAAGAAACAGCCTACAGTTGCCTTGTCGAGCACAGAGGCTGAGTACAGGGGTGCAGCAATGGCTGCATGTGAGGTAGCTTGGTTGCATAAGCTACTTTATGATATGCATCAGTCTACAGATGGGCCAGTTGTCATTTATTGTGACAACATGAGTAGTATACACTTGGCAAATAACCCAGTCTATCATGCTAGAACAAAGCACATTGAGGTGCATTATCACTATGTGTGGGAGAGGGTTTTACTAGGTCTTATTGATCTAGTTTATGTCAGCACAGAGGATCAGGTAGCTGACATATTCACGAAGGCATTGGGCGCAGAGAAGCCGCGCAAGTTCAGAGACCTGCTTGGTGTGCAGGAATTGGGACTGAGCTCGAGGGGGAGTGTTGAGAGATCGAGCTCTACTCGTGATATGCTAGGGTGACCGTTGTTCATTTATGTCACCGACTTGTCAGTTTGCAAATGCGGTTGGTACACCGCCCATGAATAATAGCTAGATGACAGCTATCCTTATCTACTCTAGTTCGTGGCTCAGTTAGTATGCCACCTTAGTTATTTGAGTTTGGTTTGAGACCCATATATAGGGTTCTTCTATTTCTTTGTATGAGAGTTCTTTTTGCCTTACACAACTAAGAAGAGGAAAACTATTTTCAACCTCCACCTCTGTGTGTATTCCCCCATTGTGCAAGCAAGAAAGCTACAAGTGAGACTCCTTCCTTCTCTCCCACAATCTTGACAGATTATTTCCTATAACTCTACATATGTAGCCTTCCATTGGGCTTATGTTTATTGATGCTACAATGTTAGCATCTGATGTAGTCTTGTCTTAGTTTTTTCTTAGTTCAACTCTAGAAAAATATCCATCCATTTTTTGTTTATATCTTAGACTTTATTGCACAATTTTTCTATTTTTTTCTCATTGACTATGAATATCTAATCTTTTTGTAGGATCTCAAAATCCTTCTCCTACAGCTTGCAATTATTTTCCTTGATAAGAGATTGGAGATCTGTCACTTATTCTTCTGACACTCTAGAATTCCTATAAGATTCTTGAGTTTTATCTAGTCTTTTTTGCAAGTTTTGTCTAGCCATTGAGGTTTTAGCTTTATCTCTTCTCAGCTCTTTGTATAATCATTCCAAACTTCTATAAGGTTCTTGAGTTTCATCTAGTATTTTCTGTAGGTTCTATCTAGCCATTGAGGTTTTAGCTTTATCTCTTCTAAGCTCTTTGCATGATCATTTCCAAATCTTGCATCTTGATTGGTGCATTTGTCCTCCTATAGGTGGTCCATGGGTACCTTTTGATGATTCTTCTAGACATGGTATGCTATCTTGACTTCTTTGTGGTTTCCTTGGCCTTGGTGAGTTTATCAATCTGTGCTTTCACAATCCTCAACTGAGTCATTAACTTATGAAGATTCATTGACTCAAATGATTGTAACTCTTTTGAGATATTCTCTTTCCCTTTGTGTGACTCTCCTTTCTTTACCAAGATCTACACTACTTGTTGAAAAATTGATTGATCATTTCTATATAAGACCTCCTTGACAAAATCCATGCTTGCCCTCTCATGTTTCTCTTGGCTCTATTTCATTCTGGCTTCAAACTTTTTTGACTCCTTCCTTGATCTCCTTTTGGCAGTTTTTACAATCATTTGTTGTTCTTCCATTTCTTCTTCATCTAATTCTCTTGATGAAGATGGCGAGTAAAGCTCAATCTATTCTCTTTGTTTCTTCTTCCTTTTATCTAGATCATTGAGGGATTTGGGTTTTTTGTTTCCTCCCTCTATCTCATCTCTTTTTCTTGTGTGTTATGCTCTCCTATAGTCTCTCGTGGTGGTTTCTATTGCCAGGCTACAAACATAGATGGCATAACATCTTGCAAGGGCATATCCATATTGACTACAAAGATTGCATATATTATTGCACTACCATAGTTCATAATGTTATTGCATGCCTCTATGTGATTGAGTTTTTATTGGGATATTTCAAGGGGACTTTATTTGCCTTAATTAATGGCTCACTACACACTGACAATAATGGCTAATAAAATCTTCTAGGCCAAAAGCTAACACTAGACACCACCTAGTACTTGTCAAGGATAACTTATTACAACTTTTACCCTTGGCACTCGCTAACTTCTAAGGGTCTTTGGCTCGTGAATGTAAAACAACCAACTTTCACATAACATGTGCATCTTAAATTTACACATTTGATTAATATTTAATCAAATGCGAAGCAAAGTATCAAAATTTGGACATCCTCATGACGAAACTCTCCCTTAAAATCCTTGCAATTGCTCTCGATTGCACTCCAATTTGTCAAAATCATCCATTGCTTAACCATGCTCATACCCTCTATATGTTTGAAACTCCAACCACTTAGACCAGTTGTGGTCCATACACATGAATCATAGCATTAACAACACATGATAGCAATGATGTACCACATCACAATCATGTAAAGCATACATCAGTTGTGCAAACCACATGTAACTTATGCAATTACACTTCTCTTGCATCACCTGCAAATACACATGGCATACATCCATGTGTCCCATACATGCCTTGCAAGTGGATATACATTCCATGTATTCCGTAGATGTTAGTGACCTTGCAAATGTATAGTTCTAGAGCCTAGGTGTAAACCATACGCATCCACATACAAACTCATGATGACATGAAACCAATCTTCCTCATCAAATAGGGTGGTAATAACCAAATTAAGCACTAATTATAGCGAGTATAAAATCATAAAATTTGAAAATACATAGTTTACTACTTAATCTTAGACAATGGATACACTTTTGATCCCAAAAACTAGCACCCCTTGTGGTATTTCTTTATCTTATATCTTTGAAGGTTGAAGTCTACTAAGATCTAGTATGATCTCCTTCAGTCTTTAATACATCTTTGTGTCCATAGCAATCAACAAGCCTTCAAACCAATTTTCCCCTTGATTTGCTCAGAGATTATCCTTAAATATTTCTTCTTAGGTGACAAATTATGCCCAAACTTAATGTTAGCTAGCTACCCTCTTGACATTCTTTAAAATCACCAAAATTTAGCTACTAAATTTCAAGTATTAGACATCTATTTCTGAGCACTTTTCCTAGGGTGACTAGAAAACCTAATTTCTACTATAAATTAGGATTTAACAAAATAAATTCTTCAATTGCATCCTCCTAGACTTAAATTTGGTTGAAATAAATACATTTTTAAATAATTTTTTTCTAATTAAATTAATTTTCAAAATAGCCATTCTAAAAATTAATTTAATTTTTACTTCTTCCTCCAAAAAGTAATTGTATGAGCTAACAATTAAATTGTCTAGGCCAATTTGTCTTCCAAGTACTCTTGAGCATTTATAAGCCCTCAAACTGGCATTACTTACTCAATTAATGCCGAAATCCTAATGTCAATACTAGTTATGACTTTTTAGGGTCCTTGGCTCATGATTGTGAAATAATTAACTTTCATATAACATGTGCATCATATTGGCATGATAGCTAGGGCAAAAAGTGACATATTGTTAATTCATCTATGTAGCTCTGTATGTTTCAAACTCATGGTATTCATGTTGGCCATACAAATGCTCCATATAATATTGGTCATGTGGGAAATGCAACCAATGTACTCTTTTTGGCAAGATTGTGAAAGATTCAAGGATCTATGTAGCCTAAAGATATAAAGGGCAAGAATGTAGTGTAAGTTTTGTGGCATAAAGGGTTAGAGGTAAGTAAAGTTTCCATATGCTTCTTGGTCAAGCTTTAGCATTGTTTCACCTATGATAGATGCAAATGGAATTGGAGCTGATAGTGGATTGGGCTCAATGGGGTTTAACAAAGCATAGAGGGTTTAGAGTATTACCTAATGATCAAGGAGGAGATTTTACTTCAACTTCCCTAACTAGTGATGTAAAGCTTGATTATGTGGTGGATCCCATATATACCTGGTTTCTATCTAGGGTAATATATACTAATAGTATTTTTGTCATTGGGATTACTATTCAGTGATATAATCAGTGTGACTTGGAATGGGATGTGTATAGTTTGCATCTAGGCTCTAAAGCTATATATTTGCAAGATTATTGACATGTATAGACATGAAATGTACATTTGGATATGATTCGCATTTGTAAGGCATGTATGGGATACATGGATGGTATGTAATGTACATTTGCAGGTGATGCAAGTACAATTGCATAAGTTACATGTGGTTTGCAACCGATGTATGCTTTACATTATTATCATGTGGTAATTCATTGCTATGAGGCATTGTTTATGCTTAGATATATATTGTCATTCCTTCATGGTAAGAACAATGTTGGGTTTTGGCATGTAGATGCATCCCTTATGGTTTTGATAGGTGTTATGATTCATGTATATGGATTGTAATCAGTTTAAGGAATTGGAATTTCAAACATGTAGAGGGCATGCACATGCCTAAGTAGTAGATGTAGATGTTGTTTAACTAGGATGCGACCATGTATTTCTAGTAGTGGCAATGGATGCTTTTGAAAAATTACAATGTAATAAGGGGCTATTGCAAGGATTTCAAGGGGAGGTTTGTTATTACAAGAACATGAAATTTCAAATATGCAAATGTGTGCATCCCACTTGCCATAATCCAATACATTGGACCTAACATTGAATGCATAGGTGGCTACATACCAAATGCATTTGGTTCTTGGATCCCCATGGTTGAAGCATCACTAGCCATTTCTTGGAAAAGTGAACCATCACCAAAATGTCCTCAATACCCCACATTGGCATGCATGCCCTATTGTCCAAAAAAAGCATTAGATTGGCACTTCCAATTTGGCCTTTCATATGGATCAATTACCCCACTAGCATCATTTGCTTATGCTCATTACTCAAATTTGGAACATCATGTTGATTCATTAGCTCTTCCTTTGGTACATATTGCTGTCCCAAAGCTCTAGAAGGCAGTTTCCTCTTTTTCCTTTTGCTCCTTTGGGGAGTTCAAAAAGTGCATAAATTGAGGATCATTTGACAATTGCGCAAACATTTCAATTGCTATCCTTGTTAAAGGTGATGGAAATTAGCGGCCTTTAAAGCTAGGGGCCGCCAACTAGTGCTCTAATGAGACGACAGGTGTAGGAGCAATGAATACCAATTGGCACGGCACATGGGCAAAGAGAATGTCACAACAAGCAACGAGCTATATAAGGAAGGGAATAAGGAGATCAAGGGTTGCACAATCCAAGGGAGCAAGGGATCAAGTATCCAATGGAAATTAGAACTTGAAGAAAAGGGCTCCCATGCTTGACTGGTAGATCTTTCCTATGTCCCTCCAAGCACTTCTTTGATTGGCATCTCGAGTGCTATCTAGTAGAAGAGCTATCACTTGTGTTGTCCTCAATCACAATATCTAGCAATAATACTATCATCTTCTTTGTATTCATAATTTGTCTTAAGTCTATGAAGATTCTATGATCCCTCTTTGATTTTCCATGAGTATTATGTCACCATCACTTTCTATCTCTACTAAGACAGTTGTATTATTTTCATATAGCAATATACATTTGGGATTGTTTTGTTGAGTACATGTGGTATCTATTTTCATTGTTGTGACTATTTCGAGCTCTGCACACCAAACACTGACTATAGAGTAGGATGTCGTTTTCCACCTGTGTCGACTCTTAGTATGATTGCACTACTTTGTGGCAGTGGTGCTCAGACCCGATTACACATGGAGACCATGATCATCATTCCTACATAGGCTAAGCTGAATGCATACACGTTTACAAAATACCTACCCGAGCTCTAGGCCAAGCACGACGTTCTAGGTCAAGCCCCAAACAATACCATCTCTTGAGGCTTCTTCAATCCTTAGCGATTATGTATCCCAAGTGCAACAATCTTCTTCACAGTTCCAAAGGTACCATTTGCATTCCACTCCCCCAATTGGTAGCTAATCTGCCCTTCCCCTAATTGCTCCCACTACTTCACTAAATCTAACAAGTCATTTCTTAGCTTCTATTAACCCAATTTTTATCCCCTCAATATTCCTCAACTCCACCCTCACTTTCGATTCTAATGGCCCACCTACCCACTATCTCATTTTCAAATATTGTGGATCTTCCAATGAGGATCCAACAAAGCTGTAACCTAGCTAGTGACACAACATGGCTAGCCAAAATGGAATGACACACTCACCACATTTCATATTTGATTTCAACCTAAAAGAACATATGCGTAGAAGCTTGAAAGGCTCTACAACCTTAAGCAAGGGGATTGATGAGACCAATCATATAACACCAAGTTCACTATTCTCAACACTAGAATTGACCCCAATGCTCAATCAAAAGATGAGATGTTGAATACATTATATGTTCAAAGTTTCAATAAATCTATCTGAAAAGCATTTACTTTTGATTATTTATCCAATAATAGCATAAATCAATTCTATAAGAAAAGTCAAGAAAATGAAGGAAATCCAATAAGTCAACCCAAAAGCACCACAATGATGATAATAGTGATTATGATTTTGATTCTAACCTAGAGGAAGAATCTAGCATTAAGGAATTTGACTCTAAAAAAGAGGACAAAAAGCCCACCAAGAGTAAGAAGCATGAAAAGATCAAGAAAACTTCAAAAAATGCCAAGAAAAATGAAGTCAAAAATCTCTAGTACACACAATACAACAATCTTGAACACTTTCAATGCCGAATGCAAGCTTGAACCAATGATGGTGCAGTATTTGCAACATGGCTACTCATAACACCAAATATTGCACTGGTATAATGGTGGGTACCAAATGGCCCATCCAGAAGCATGACAAGGTA
This sequence comes from Lygodium microphyllum, assembly GCF_053477565.2. Classification (NCBI taxonomy): domain Eukaryota; kingdom Viridiplantae; phylum Streptophyta; class Polypodiopsida; order Schizaeales; family Lygodiaceae; genus Lygodium; species Lygodium microphyllum. The sequence goes on along the minus strand of NC_141138.1, from coordinate 182,346,915 downwards.
TTAGAGCATCTCTCTTTAGCCAATGGACCACCATTCCAGCCAATCAATCTTTGACATTGGTTATTGCCTACACAAATCAAGAATACCAGGAACCCCATAGGGGCACATGGTATGCATGGTAGAGGAGAAAGAGGTCAAGGAAATTTCTAGCCCTTCTCTAAACATTATTTCTTTTGCATGTGGGAAGGTCACTAGAGATCAAAGTGTCTAGATGCTCAATCATATGATTCTTAGAAAAGGCAAGGACAAGTCCCGACGACTCACATGCCTAGATCTAACATAGTGAAAAGTAAGAACTACTAGAACGGAATGTTCGCATGATAACCCCATCGAACAAAACATTAAAAAATGCTGCATTACAACCCACAAGAACTGTGTGGGGCAGAACAAGAGAAAGCATGCTTTCATGTGGCTAGATGGTTAGCCAAGGGTCATGAAATATCTAGCCCTAATATCTAATCCAAAGATTAAACCCAAAAATTGGTCGGATAGCCCATACCCAAGGAAACATCCACCGTCTAATGCACATCCCCCACCAACTCAAGAATGCAACAAGGGGTGAAGATAAACCCACACCTAGGATGGAGTCACTCAAACCCCAAATTGGTCATAGACCCAGAGCTTGTGAAGTTCAAACCACAGTAAGAATCTACATGGGGAGCAGTAAACCAAAGTACGAGAAAAACAAGCAAGTTACGAGAGAGGATCTGCAACCTAGTTGGAGTGAAGAATCCAAGTGGTCACCCTGGGATTCACAAAAGGAAGCGACCATTAGTTTATCTTGACAAATAGAAGAGCCAATTACTGGATGAGAACCTTGGTAAAGATAACAAGATGAATTCAAAAGATCACCTTGAACAAAGACAGGTTAAAGTCCCAAGCACTAATCATAGATAAAGTAGAACCCAACAGACTGATGTTAAGCCCACATGAGCATAAGGGAACACAGCAATCATTTTGATTGTTTCGGAGTCATCTATAAGTATCAACTTGATGGGAACCAGTGAATATTATTGTGCCACTAGGTGACCTCTTGACACTTGTCCCAACTCTCAAGGATCACCTCTTGAAGATGATTCAATTAGAGTGCCCTATATTACCAAAACCAAAGGTAGCAACTATGATTTCTAATGCTATGAAGGCAACCATTCATAAATTCAGCAAGAGCTATTGCTATCAAGCCCCCTATCTGATCCGAGCATTCTGGTTATTCCTATTTGATGCAAGGACGAGATCATCTAGAGTGTCCTCCTCAACAGCAAATTGAGTGTCAATATCATCCAATTGACAACTCGTCAAGAATAATAAGAATGGCCAATCAAAAATCATATGCTCTGTCCTTTTGGAAATTGCTACAATTCGAATCTTGGTTTCTTTGGTGGCATTGAATATGGAACATGCCAACGAAGATTACCACCTATTATTGGGAAGACCTTGGCTACGCCAAGCAAGCCATAACTCAAATAAAGACAAACTTACAATCTATACAAATCAACACAAAGTGACTTTATTCTTGACCAATGTTTCCCCACCTACACCTCAGTGCTTGCATATCAGCTATCACTATGAAACAATCAATGGTAGAAAGCTTAAGTGATGATGATGATGATGATGAGGAGGAATTCTTGAAGGCTAATTCTGACTTATAGCCTTAGTATCTCATTAATGTGTTGTAGATTAGTGAACAATACATGAAACCACAAAATTTGCACATTGAAGTCCTGGAGAAGTAGGAGAAGAACAACACTTCAAACAGTTCTAAAACCCATAACCCAAACTATGAGATGGAAACTACTGATGCTAATTAGGTTGTTGATGCTAACCCAAAGGAAATCCTAAGCCAAGGGCACAAGTTTGAGGCACCAAATGCAAAAGGTCACAAGGTAAAGGAGGATGAATTGGACATTGTATATCTTGGTTCATAAAAGACTAAACCAATCAAGATCAATGCCTAGACTTTCAACATCACTCTTCATCGGTTTGCTAATAGAGTTTAAAGATGCTTTTCACCTAGGAATACTCAAAGATGAAAGGAATGGATCCTCACTTCTATCAGCACCAAATTCCTTTGAAATCACATGTTTCTCCAATCTAGATGCAATGCTACAGGATGAACCCTCACACTGCCAAATAGCAAAGAGAAGCCAGATCGATTACTGTGAGTGGGTTTATAGCTCTAGCAGACCGAGCAAATTGGATTTCCTTGATTTTCATAGTTTCCAAAAAGAACAAGAAATTACAAATATGTACGGACTACAAAAAGATTAATACAGTCACAGTGTGAGATCCCTTCCCCATCCCCTATCTAGATAGTATCTTGGATGAAGTGGCTAGCCACGAGATGTACTCTTTTCTTGATAGTTTCAATGGATACAACCAAGTTCAAAGGATCAACCTAAAAAAGCATTCATCACTACATGGGGAGTGCCTATCTGTACAATGATGTGGTTTGGCCTCTAGAGCGCTTTGGCCTCTTTTCAAAGAGACATGCAAAGAACTTTGGGCCTTAACTAGCTAATTTTATGAGAGTTTTTTAGGATGATTTTAGTATCTTTGGAAAAGCCATGCTCCATTTGATGCATCTCTAGCTTTGCCTCACACATTGCCGCAAGGTAAGTTTAAGCAATAATCCTCTAAAATGTGTACTTATTGTTAGAGGTGGCATTTTATTGGGCCACATTATTTCTCAAGATGGCATCATTGTCGACCTCACCAAGATGGTAGCAATCATGGAATCCGTAGTACGAGATTCACCATCCACACTACTCAAATTCATGGACCAAATCTAGTGGCACGGCTACCACCTATGACTTTTGACACACTTGGCTATCCCCTTGAATAAATTGGCACATGTGGCCAAACCTATCTATCAGTGGAATGAAGAGACCAACCTAGCATTTCATCACCTTAGGCTATTACTTTCTAGAGCCCCAATTTTGATTCCACTGGATTGTGTGAAAACCTTTCATGTATTTTTGTTGATTCCTCTAACATGGCAATTAGTAGTGTGCTTATACAGCATGATGTAATGGATGGTTCCATCCAATGTTTTATGCAAGCAAAAGATTGTCCAATGTAGAAAGAAACTATTTAGCCTCCGAAGGAGAATGTCTTGGTATGATCTACTCAATCAGGAAGTTTTGGAATTTACTTAAACATGCTTTCATTTTCCATATGTATCATTTATCTTTAGTCTACTTGGTCAAGCAAAAAAATATCATTAGACAACTCTCCTTATGGATTTTAATGATGCAAGAGTTTGAGTACACAGCAATACATCGCCTTGATACCCAAGGTATCATCGCAGACTTTCTATCCCGCCCTGATTTGAGAGAACCTCCAATGGATGTTGAAGATGACTTTCCAAATGCACAATTATTTGTAGCGAAAATGGATCCACTAGAGCCTGAGCCACCAAAATCCTCCATGGTCATGGTATGAAGAAATGATGGCTTTCTTGGAGACATGAATGCCTCTGACCCATCTCTAGAAGGACCAACAAAAATGATTGACTCTCTAGAAATGATATTTTGAGGTTATTATGGCCCAATTGTATTATTGCACTCTCTCTTGAGTGCTACAAAGAGTAGTACTCCCAATGGAGTAGCCTACTATCCTAGAGGAAGCTCATCAAGGGATTGCCAGTAGCCACTTCAGTGCTAAAGTAACAATCTGCAAAATCCAACACGCTAGCTTATGGTGGTCAACCATGCATAGTGCTGCCCAAAATTGGATCCACCATTGTGATACCTACCAAAGATTGGGTCAACCTGGCCCTTCTAAAAATAGGGTTTGGACTTTATTGGTCCAATCTCTCTAGTGACTACTTACACAAAAAACAAGTACATCCCGACCACAATTAATTATTGCATGAAATGAGTTGAAACATGGGCTCTACTAGATAGTTGCTAAATGTTCATCCCAAGATATCTTTAGTGACAGAGATATACACTTTGTGAATAAGATAATCAAAGAGATCACCTCATTTTTTCTCATTGTCCATAAAAATTATTCTCCTTATTATTAGCAAGCCAATGGCTTAGCCAAATCAACCAACAAGGTCCCATGTAAAATTTTAATCAAGTTGGCATATCAAAACAAAAAAGATTAGGATACTAAGATCCCCGTACCATTATGAGCCTTCCAAACTTTCTTCAATCCCACTAGCAACATGACTCCGTACAATTTAACATTCGGTCTAGAAGCCATTATATACTTAGAGTATCTAGTACCAAGTTTACAACTCAGGGTACAAGATCGGCTCATCCTAGAGGACTCTCTTCCATTTTGAATGGAAACCATTACACAACTAGAAGAAGATTGAATCCACATCACCTACATTCTATGTGAAGTCCAAGATCAGAAAAAGCACCAAGTGGATGAACTATCCTCTCTAGGTCTTTCATGTTTTCGGCACTAACTCCTTCCATCTGAACAATTTACATGGTAAGCTATTGTTGAAGCCTATTAATGAATTCTGACTGTACCACTATCATGTGGAAGGTTTCTAGTGCCCCTTCCCTACCAACCCACATTTCCTTCTCTCTCCTTTGCGCTTGTATTCCAAATTCCATCCCCCATGGGTTACTTGCTATAGATTGACTCATGGCTAAAAGTCGCTAGTCTTGCTGATGTGGCATTCTGTTGACTACTGAAATGATTTGATTTTTCGAATGATTTTTGTTGTTTTTTAGGACTGAATGATTGATTTTTGATTGATTCTTTTGTAAGTGTTTTATAGTATTTTGGATAAGCATGATTAAGTTTGAAAAGCGCATAATGTTTTTTAGTAGAGATATGATGTTTTGACATGTTTTGTTGATGTCCTGATAGTGTTTGATTAGTTCTTATTAAGTCTGTTGAGCTTCTGTTTTGCTTTGTTTTCTTTCTGTATGAGAGGTTGAAATAATGATTGATGGAGTTTGAGAGTGTTTGAAATCTTATTGAATGATTCTTGATGGTTTTGAATGGTTTTAGTTGAGGTAAATGTTTTTTTATGATCTTTTATATGGTACTGTTGACCATCTGTAGAGCCTTTGTTTCTGTTTTGTATGCCTCTGTAAGTGTTATGTGGGATGAATGTGTAGCTTGGGAAAGTTTTCCAACCTTTGAAAGAGATGAATAAAAGTTTAAAATAGCTCAAAAAAGTGGAAGAAGTAGCTGTTGAAAACTCAAGAAAAGACTGAAGTGACAATGACACTGTTGAGCTACGAAAGGACATTGTAATGGCTCTAGTGACATTTCATAGTAGGCATACCTCTTGGAAGGGGTATCTATGACCAAAGAGGGGTTATGTATGATTATTCTTGATTAAGGGACTACCTATCCAATTCAATCACAAGCATCGAGGAGTTCATGGACATGATTACAGAACAGTTGCAGATGCTAAAGGTGAATACCGCCAACATATCTAGTCTTGCAGGAGGTGGGAGAGATGTGATGTGATCTAATACATGGCTTAGAAAGTGCCATGAAGCAGGACTTTTAGCTACTAAATGTACCCAAAAACCAACTATTCATAGATCCAATTGTTCATACTATTTAAGGAAGAACCATACAAAGGATATATACTCTCTGAAGGAGATGCATGAAAGAAGGAAGAAAGATGAAGAAGCAAGATTCAACTTGTTGGAATCAAAGATGATAACTCAAGATAACCAACCAAAGCCTAGAGAGTTTGATCCTAATTTTGTCCCAAGGAGATTTCCCTCTCAAAGTTACAGAGGATGACAATCTAGAGGTGGCCGAAGATCAAAAGTTGAGTATTATAGATGTGGAGAAAAGAGACATATCTCACCAAACTACCCAAACCCTAGAAGGTCCATGGACTTCAAACCCTTATGCAGTTGATGCAAAGGAGAGGGTCACACTACAAAAGACTATCCTGGTCCAAGTCTTGTGAAAGCTACATCCAAGAACCTGCCTCCAACTTGGTGGAATTGGAAGTTACCGCAATAACATGTGCTAAGAAAAGAGAACCCACAATTCCAAAAGAGAACATTCCCTATCCCAAAACGGTGAAGTTCAATCTTCCAAAGGAGAAACAAAACAATACATAACAGATTGGTATAGTACAGAGCCATTCCAGCAGTACAGACGGATACAAAGACAAGACTAGAGGTCCAAGAGATAAAGGATGCTAAAGTACCTCTAGTAGTAGAAGAAGTGCAAGTGTTGCTACTTCTGAAAGAAAGAGGAAAGATAAAAGTGGGGGTTGCCCCATTCCCTAGCTGATTGGAGAAGCCCGTAGATCCCATCAAATAATATGACTTGGTCAAAGACCTAGACACCTTCAAACCAAACCTAACATTATGATAGTTATTGATGTTATCCCCTAGCTATCGAAATAAATTCAAAAGCATATTGACTAGAAGAAGAGGGCTAAGGATTGCACCCTTAATAGAAATAGAGTCAAAGCCCCAAAGTCTGTGTGAGAGAAGTAGATGTGGCTAATGCCTTCTTGGATCTTGGTGCCCCAGAGATCGGTGTGTGAATTGAATGATACTTTATTGCAAAAGCATTGATTAATGGAGGTTCATTAGTGAGCATAATGACGGATGTGACAATGAATGATCTAGGCTTGCAAGGTATGCAGCCTACGTAGTGGCTTACCAGAGTGGCAGACCAAAGTAGAATTAAGCCTTTGGGCATTGTCCCATTTGTGAAGGCAATCCTCACAGGAAGAGACTATTGGCTGACCTATCTCGTGGTAAAACCAAATTCCTACGAGACCTCATATCCTCTACTATTGGAAAGACCATGGCTTTTTTAAGCAAGGGCACAAACGAATTGGTTCAAAGGAATCCTAACCCTAGATAGAGGACCCAACAAAGTGGTGTTGAAGTTGTATGGATCACAAAAAGATAATGGATCCACCTCCATTGAAGTCTTAACAGACTCTTCCAACAAAGTAACAGATGGCACATCAGGAGATAAAGAAGCTGTCAAACAGATCTTTTCCAAGAAAATAGAGGCACAGTCCATGATGATGGGCACTATAAGCCAACTTCTGAAAGAAAAAATATCTTTGTCAATGGGTGAATACCTCCTACCTGAACCTGAATTGACTTCTGAAATCACCTTTGACAGTGAGATAGAGGCATAGATGTATTGTTCTCCCTTTTACATGGTAGTAGCAGAGACAAAGACAGAGACAAATGTAGAAGTAGAGGTAAAGGATACCATAGAGAATCTATTCCTGTCTTACAAAGCTCCTACAGAGACGAAAACAAAGTTTGAAGAGGACGAAGATGACAGTGAAGAAGAAGACTATAAAAGCAAGCTAGAAGAATCTATCTGGATGAGAAAGCTGGTCCCTGTTATGTAACGTTCCTGGAGGCATCCTCAAAAGACAAGTCCTCAAGCCAAGAGGTAATTGATTTCCAAGCCAAACCCAAAATAGCCATAATACTCTTTCAACTTCCCAAGGAGCAAGCAAGGTCCTCATGGAAAGAGGAAGTCAATTCTATTGGTGCCTTAGAATAGGAGACCAGTCCCTTGAAGGAGTTGGATTTGTACCCAAAAGCAGTCTGTGGGATCTTTATCCGCAAAGTGGAAGGTAAAAAGTAATTAATGTTTGTAGATGCAGATGGTATTGAACGTCTCCTGAAGGTGGGTATCAATCTTCTAGAAGAAGAACTGTCAGTTTTGCATGATCTACTGAAGGAGAACTTGGACGTGTTTGCATGGTCATACAAACAACTAAAGGGGATTGATCCCATAGTGTTCTAGCGTCACATAGACCTAGAGCCTCATGCCAACCTGTGAGGCAAAAATAGAGGCATATGAATCCAAATTACTCTGCCCTAGTGAAAGCCAAATTGTTGAAGCTCCTTGAAGCTGAGTTTATCTATCCAATGGCCAATAGTGAATGGGTTTGACCCATTGTGGTAGTACCCAAGAAGAATGGAAAGCTACGAATATGTGTGGACTTCCGAAAGCTAGAACTCCAAGACTAAGAAAGATCATTTTCCTATTCCTTACACAAACCAACTGTTAGATACAATGGGTGGCCATGAGCTCTATTCCCTTTTGGACGAATTCAGTGGATACAACCAAGTCCAGATTGTAAAAGAAGATAAATACAAAACAACTTTCACAACAGAATGAGGAACTTATGCTTACAGAGTGATGTCATTTGGGCTTTGTAATGCTCCTTCTACCTTCTAACGAGTGATGATGGCTCCATTTCAAAACCATCTGCATGATTTCATTGAAGTGTACCTAGATGACTTTTATATCTATAGCCTAATCTATGAGCATTGGGAACACCTAGAGTAGTACTTTGACAGATATGTTGAGAGTATGAGATATCTCTCAGCCCAGACAAATGTGTCTTCAGAGTCTCTTTAGGAATTCTTTTGGGCCACATCGTCTTTGCACAAGGCATAGCAACAAATCTTGCAAAGATTGAGAAGATTGAACTTTAACAGTGCAAACTAACCTCAAATAGTTGAGGGGATTCCTTGGCCATGTGGGCTATTACAGAAGGTTTATCACACACTTTACAACAAAGGCAACTCCCTTGCATAAGATCTTGAGTAAAGATATAGAGTTTATGTGGACTATTGATTGTGACGAGGCGTTCAATATCCAAAAGTAGTATCTCATGCAGCCGCTTAATTAGACGAAGGAATTCCATGTGCACACTAATGTGTCAGTCGAAGGCCTAGGTGTAGTTTTATGTCAAAAGGGCTTCTCAAAGTTAGATCAACCCATCTATTATGTAAGTCAAAAAGTAACTAATCGATAACAAAACTATACATTGATAGAGCTTGAGTGCTTGGCAATGGTGCTTGCCTTTGAGAAATTCCGACACTACTTGTTGTTGTCGATGCATTTCAAATTCTATGTGCATCATGAGGCGTTGTCCTTCTTGATGAACTAAGGATATGTGAAGGGAAGAATAATGAGATGGCTCCTTCTGTTTCAAGAGTTCAATTTTGAAGTGGTTACTAAACAAGGTCACTTACATGTCCTAGTCGATCATCTATTACGAATCTCTCAAAGCCTCTCTTTTTCTAGTCGAAACTGTAACCCCATGGTATGCAGACATAGCCAATCTCTTGGCTACTCAACACTATCCCCATGGTATCTCCACAGTGAGAAGATGAAGCTTCTGTTGGAATCAGCCCCCTACGCCCTGTAAGGAGGCGCTCTGTACAAGAAAGGCAAGGATAAAATATTGCGAAGCTGTGTGGCAGGAGATGAGATTGCAGTAGTGGTGAAAGGATACCATGATGAGCCTTGTGGAGGACACTTTGCAGGAGAGGTGATAGCCAAAAAGGCCTTGCTCGTGGGATATTGGTAGCCGATCCTCCACAAGGATGCCTATGACTACTACAAACATTGTGATGCTTTTCAACAAATGGGAAATCCTACCAAATCTAGCACTATGCCACTATAGCCATCCTTCTCCTAAAGCCATTCAAGAAGTGGAAATTTGACTTCATGTGCCCCATCAATCTACCGACCAGAAGGAAGTAGAACAAATACATTTTGGTATGTACGGAGGACTACATGACAAAGTGGTATGAAGCCAAAGCTCTCAAGTGGGATGATGGCAACAGTATGGCTTTGTTCCTATACGAGAACATCATTGCCCATTTTGGTAATCCCCTAAAGCTAGTCACTGATAGAGGCGCTCACATTCTTAACAAGATTATAGAAGAATTGACAAAGTTGTACAAGATCTGCCACCATCACAAGTCCGCACCTTAATACCCCAAAGCCAATGGCCAAGTCAAAGTTACCAATCTCATCCTCTACTTAATTCTGACAAGGATGATTGACATCCCTCATATGCCCATTTGTGAGCCATTCAATGTGAGGTATTGTGTCACATTCCCAACACATCCTACGTTTACCAAAATTAAAATATGATGTTATAGCCTTTTTTTTTCCTTCGAAGTGGCCACTTTTTCTTTTTATGGCCCTCACTTTCGAGCCATGGTTCATGAGTTATTAATTTTTGAAAAAATTTACGTGATTAGAATGTGTTTCCATACGAATGTGCCTTTTTTACTTTAGAAAAACAATCCGATGTAACAATCCTAACCTACACCTTCCTCTTTACATTTTTTCTTTTTACTACTTGTCATTCTGATGCACAGTTTGTCAATTATTAATTTTTATGTTTTTGGGTATCATATATGATTTTTGCTCTTTTCACATCTGAACTTGCCCTATTCTACTCGAAAATTAATTTCGATTAGATAACCTTGTCCGACTTACTCCATACACAAGTTTTATTTTTTATTCATCATGTTTTGGTCCACTAATTTTATGTTATTAATTTTTTAGTGTGTTTTCCTATTATTTTTTCCATATGAACATGCCTCTCTTGCACCGCAATCGCATTCTAATCTGACAACCCTATCGTCGTAATGAAAAAATCCAAGTCAATGTCCAATTGCTCAAGGGAATACTCAAATGAATGTCGAGACGAGCTCAAACAACTGCCATCCACAGCCAAAGCATAAAGCATTCACCAAGATATCATAACCCGTATTGGGTAGCCTAGACATAAACTATGTCATAGATGAAATGCCAAGTGCAAAGAAGTGATAGTCAAACCAAAATCGAGCTCTAATCTCAGCTCAAAAGCATTCCGGAGCATAAACAAGACATGTGGCATAGTCCAAATACATCATGACATCATACTGAGTAGCCAGGAGCACCCCGTGACCAATAGGCATAACCCAATTGTAGTATAAATAGCTTCAGCCCTGAAGTTTTCAGCAGCATATAACCTTTGTAAACTGAGCAAATCAGTGCTCAATCCAAGCTCAAATCCATAGGCAAACCATAGGCATACATTCCCGTATGCATAGGCACCAACCGGGCATAATCGGACATCAAATGCCAAGACCTGTAAGCATAAAATTGAAGTAACAGGTGGCTGCCCTGTTTTGGACAGATCTGGGATTGTTCAAAATAGTCAATGGCTGAGCTAAATCAGCTCCAAATGCATCTCACATAAGAGGCATAACATCCACAAGTGATCCAGTATCAATAGACATCAGTAAAAGCATCACATAAGCCATAGAATCTAGTGCAGAATATTCTATCATCAAAATTTGGCAAATCTAACATCACCATCGTGTTCGGAGCGTGCCAAAACCCCAACTTATACTCTTACATTACCTGAATCGGGTTCCGAATGCCCGAGATATGACAAAAAGAGTGATTTTTGGGCCAAATTTTGAAACAATCGCAAAAAAAAAAAACGTGAGCTAGCTAGGGGGGTCTGCTATCCCACGTGTCAACAATGGGGCCCAAAGGGGGCACAACTAGGAGCCAAAGAAGGCCTACACCAAGCCTCAGCAAGCCTTGATAGGCTAGAAGTAAGATCCAGGTAAAGGAAGCTCCAAGAGGTGTGAGCTATGGCTGCCCACAACCTGTGAAAACCCTGTTTACCTAGACCTGTGGACTGATATAAATCTCTGAAATAATGAAGCAATACCTCAATGTCAATGCCCTGATGGTGCCTCAATAGGCCAAGAAGAAGCTCGCGGAAAGAAGCTCGGGAAGCCGGGGAGTGACGGGAACCCAAGAGAATGAGCTATGGCTACAAGGAAGGAGACCCAATGCAAGTGGGGAGCCGATGGGAAGCTGAGAATGCCACGAGCCAAGCTCAAGAGTCGGGAAGCCGTGCTCGGATACCAGTTGAAAGGAGAGAAGGATCTAAGCTTGCACTCGAGAGCTATGGCGGGGGAGCAAGAGCAAGAAAGAGAGATATAAGAAATGGGAACTCCAACAGTCACAATGTGTGACCAGGCCTTCCTTTATTCAAACTGTCACTAAAAGAATAAAGAATAAAGTGACGGTGATGGGCGCCTGCCACCTACAGTGTGCAGTGACGGTGATTGTCAGTGTAGTTATACACGGGCGGCTAGGCAGAGGCGCCTTTATCCCCAACACTTTATCGATTTTTAGACTGACATGCATTATCATTGTTTGATCCCATTTCATTGTATGAAAACATTCTTGATGTAATGCACACCTAATTACAATTTTAGTAATAAAGCAATACTTTTGAATTCCAATCAGGTGCCACAGCCAATGAATTCAAAGAGTTTGATGGTATCCCAATAATGGAACCTTGAAATCAGTTGTCCTTCTCAACAAGGGTGGTATATAACCTAATAAGCATTAATTACTAAAAGCATAAATTCATAAATTGAAATGCAAATTTTACGACTTAATCTTGGACATCGAACACCCCATTGGCCCCATAACACATGCCCCTTGTGGTATTTCTTTGATTTGTAATGCAAAAGGTTGAAGTACACCAAATCAAGGGAATTGATTGTATCCTGGCATTGGAACCTTGAAACCAACCTTCCTTCTCAAATAGGATGGTAAATAATTTGATTAATTGCTAATTACAATAAGCATGCAATTCACACAACGTAAAAATATAAATATTACCACTTAATCTTAGACACTAGGATACGCGATTGGCCCTAAAATGGATGCCCCTTGCAGTATTTCTTTAACTTGTAATGCCAAAGGTTAACGTACACTAAGAACCAACCTAATCTCTTTCAATCTTCAATACATCTTGTCGTCCATAATAACCAGCAATCCTTCAAACTAATTTTCCTCTTGGTTTGCTTGGGGATTGTTCTTGAATTTTCTCCTTGGATGACAAATTCTACCCCAATCTTGATGTTGGTTGGCCAGCCTCTTAAAATTCCTAAATTTTAGCTACCATTCTCTATTGGGACTAAATTTGGTTGAGACCTCATGAGGGGAGCTATAACTTGGCTAAGAGCATAGAGAGAGAAGATAAAGAGAGAAATTTCAAAGTTTTATCACTAAATTTGGATGAAGTTTAATGATGCCCTATTGTAAATGGTTGATTGGCTACAAGCCACCATCAATAGGAGCTCCACATATAGTCACATGTCCTTGTGGGCCCCAAAACTGATGTCACCTACTTGTAAATAGTCTATGGGTGCTATCATCTGCCTCTAATGGCCTCCTGATCAGCTACTAGGGGCAACTCTTTGACATCCTTCAATGGCTAGACTACTCGCCCATGGCTGGAAAATTGCAACAGTAGCTCTCTCTTCCTCGCCCACTTGTCCTTTGCAATCTTCTCCTTTTCCTACTACTTTACTCGCTCACTTTTCTCCTTCTTCACGCTCTCCCTCTCTTTGAATCTTATCATAATTGGTTTAAGTGGCTAGAATTTGAGGCACGCAAAGGGCATGAGCATGGTTAAGCAATATTTGCACATGTTGCTTAAGTATGATGCCACTATGTATTTCCAATAGTGGCAAAGGATGCTTTTGACAAATTATAGTGCAATTGTAATGATTTCAAGGGGGAGGTTTACCACCGAGACATGAAATTTTGAAGCTTTACTTAGCATTTGGTTAATTATTAATCAAAAGTGCAAATGTGAGATGCACATATTATTTGCAAGTTCGTTATTTCATAGTGATGGACCAAGCATCTTGAGAAGTCAATGGGATTGCAGAAGGCAAAGGTTTTAAAAATAATCCTTGATAGGTACTAGGTGGTACCCTATGTCAGATTTTGGTCTATAAGATTTTATTAACCATCAATGTTAATGATGACATTAGTAGCTAGGAATTAGTTAAGTAATTCATGCCAATTGAGGGGCTAAAAAATGCCTAGGAATACTTGGACTACAAATTGGCATAGCCAATTTAATTATTTGCTAGTCTAGTTACTTTTTTGAGGAAGAATTAACCATTAATAAATTTTAAAATTTAATTCAATTGGACCAAAAATACTTAAATATGCATTTAGAAGATTGGGACCACCTGACAAAGTGAGGGAAATGTTGTTAGAGGGTAGTGGAGCCTCATTCCAACATTATCGTGAAGGAGGGCTTCAAGGGAGCAAGTGTGTGTCTTTGAGCCTCAAGGTAAGCCCTTTCCTTATATATATATATATATATATATATATATATATATATAGAGGTAGGGAGGGAGGGAGGGAGGGAGGTTACATAGACTTTAGTAATACAAGCTTCTAATTGTCTCCAATTATCATCATCCATCCTTAGAATTATGGAGGCATCTTTTTGAATCTTTAATCCTAGCCTCTCCATCAATTCTGAGCTCATAATCTTAACAAAGATTCCTATATCCACAATGGCATGGTCCACCAATATACCATCAACATAAGCTGGCACCCTTGGATAATCTTTTTTGGCATACTCAAACCACTCATCACCAACATGGGCTATACCCAAGGGTTCGACAATATATCCAATATATCCTATTTGAAGGATTTTCTTGAAATCCTTACACACTCCTGGTGATAGTTTAATTAGCTGTAGGAGGTTAACATTAGGCTTGACCTCACAAAGGGAACTTGCTAGATCAAAGTCTTGAAAGTTAGTAATAGCTCTCTTCTCCCACCAGATTGTCCGCTCTCTTCTCCCACCAGACTATTCGCTCTCTTAGTCACTTCATAGGCTTAGGCACCTCTTTCTTAGCCTTCACTTTCTTCTTCGTCAACTCCTTATTTAGCTCTACCGTCAGCAACCCTCAAAGGACCACTTTGTACATCACGATTAAGGATTTACTTGCCCTTATTATCCTATTTAGGGGTTTCCTCAATAGGTTCTTCATTATCTTTATCTCCCTCTTTGGCCTTCCAACCTCTCCTAGTTTCTCATAGATTAGAAGCATCAATGGCATTAACACGCACTCCTTCAATCAAACTTACACCACTACCACTTGGTAGTTCTTCCACAAAAGTTTTTCCTCTTTGCAAAATTTGCTTCAATCCCTTATCTTGATTAAAATTGTTTCCTTGTCTGTGGTAATTAATAGGATCTAGTTGTCTACCTCCTTGCTGAAGGGAACTAATCTTGCTCCAACAACTATTGGCTAAGTGATTGGACATCCCACATACGTCACATTTAACACTGAGGCAGTTTCAAGGGAAATCTTGATCACCACACCACTTACAGTTGAATCTTGGACCCACCTCATTAAGTTTCCTAGTGCCCATCATATTTTGTTGACAATTTAGGAAATTAATATCCATAGTAATCTGTTGACACTGTTCAACAATCATGTCGGTGTAATGTTTCATCATATCCTTAACTTCCTCAACAATATTTGATGCAAAAGATTAGTAGCCACTAGTATCAGGAGCCATCCCCACATTAGGTTTTACAATTTGTAAAGGGGTTGGTGGCTACACAAATCCTTGGTTTACGATGGGACCTTGCCTTTTTGCTCATAGGCATCATGGGACTTGGTTGGGCAACATTGCCCTACAAGTGTAGGTAATTGAGTCCCTTCACTTTGATCCATTATATTATTGGTTGGGTGGTGCATGTATTGAGTTCTATCATGTTAGTATTCCATTCAGCACCATCCTAGTCATTGAGAAGGCTTGCCCTCTTGCTATGTAGGCAACCTCAATCCTTGATTTGATTCCCTCTGTTGCTATTATAGCCATGTCTAGATCATTTAGTATAGTGTTACTCAAGTGCAATTGGATCATGAAATCTAACCCTCTTAAGAAAAATTACAACTAAGCGGTAGGGGGAATTGGATAGTATTACCTAAACACCGAAAGACTTTGTGTAGTTTTTGGGCATACGCCTTTACACTCTCATTGAATTCTTGCCAAGTCTCATTAAGGACATGCAGCCAATATTGGATCCCCTTTTCAAGAGAGAAATCTCTATGAAACGCAATGTAGAATGCTTGCATAGTGGCAATCGAATGTGTCACAAGTTAGTAGTGCCATTAGTCTACATTTTCTTTCAAATTCATGCAAAAGAACATCAAATGATGTGCTTCCTCATCCACTTGATAGTTAAACATAAGTTTTTATTATGCATCTTCATTTGGACTTCCACTAAAGATAAGTAATGCATACTCTAAAGGGGGTAGAGCAAGCGTGGCCACTAGGATTCATATTGCTTGAGGGGATATTAAGAGTGGTTGTGCCTCCCTAGGAATGTAGAAATAGGCTTAAGAGGGATCACTTTGATGCTGATAATGGCACCACTAGATGGTGGTGTTGATACACCACTTTGACTACTCCTAGAAGGATTCAATCACCCAGCTTTAGGTGTTAAAGGTAAGCTTCCACTCGTGCATGTACTGGGACTGCTCTTACTATGAGGGGCTATAAGGCCCCTAACTTTAAGGGGTACATGACTAGTATGGTCCAAGGAGTATTTGCGGAAAAAAAAATGTGCATTTCCATATCCGATCTTCAAGTTACTCTTGTTGAATTCGAGAGATCTCTCTAACATGCACTCATGTTTCTATCTTAATAGCTCCTTTCCCATTTCTAAGCAAAGAGTCATACACTTAAGAACCAAGTCTTAGGCCCTTATAGGAATCCTAAAGACTCTCGACAAAGGCACCACTTATTAGGACCTAAAATGAACTTGGCACTAGCTCTAATGGCTCTAACCAATCTCTTAAGCATACCAAACAACACTACACAGCCTCCCGGCCAAGAGTGTCTAGGTACTATAAATAATTGCTCTAACTCTTGCATTTGTAGATACAATTTCGGACTATAGTTCAACTAATTACCCCTCCCAACTCCAAGCAAAGGAATTTTTCCCATGTAGGTGACTATCTCACCTCAAATCATATGCATAAAGAGCCCCCCCTAGCCAACTATTGTGGCCCCTATGGCTCTCCTATACTCTAGGAATTGACCCTAGGATACGGTAGCTAAAACATATAACACATCGTAACATGCTTCTCTCTTGATAGTATCATTCAAGAAAATTGTTTATAACCTCACATAATTTTTTTCCAATAAATAAATGCTCTAAGCTATAGCTCGAGATCCTCTTCTACTCCACGTAGGTCAAGGGGTTTGTAAACAATTGCTATGCATCAAAGAGATTTATTCTAATACCATCCTTATATACTTATGCGATGTGTCATGCCACATAGTGCTTAAACAAAAAATAAAATAGTCAAGTGACATGTAAAATCATTATTTTCATGATTTATTCTAGTGTAATACAGCGTTGCAAAGATGAAACCAAGCTACCCCTACTTCCACTCCTATAAATATTCACTAAAACCCTAAATGCCTTACCACGATGCACAAACATTTGGTTCTTCATTGAAAATATGTAAAATATTAGGATTCATTTCATGTCTATGTCTTGTATATATCAATTTTTATCTTTTGTGTGTCATTTTTCATAGAATCTACGCTTACTCAACCACTTTAACACAAAAGCGAGGGTAGAATAAGGTTAAAAACCCCATGCCCTATTGCTCACTACATGTTCATCAACATTTCTCTTATTTTTCTAAGCTCAAAACTCCATTTCTTCCTAATTGTTCTTACTTTTTTATTATCATTAGCAATTATTATCATCATAATTACTAATAAATCTACACTTTCTAATTATCATAAAAAACAAAAGCACAGCCATGGTAACTAGCATGCATTATTTTGCCCCATGTGTGTTATTATTTTCATCAATTTTATTTACTATCATCATATTTCTTAGTTTCATAAATTTTACGTGACTTGAATCATTGATTTTTGCATTATAATAACTATAAATTTTGAAATTGCAACACTTGAAAACAATACATATTCCTTCCATATCCAATTTCAATCCATATACACCCCAATTTTAGGATGAAAGCAGAAATAGAATCAATTTTCTTTTAAAACCAAGACTTATTGTCAAAATATTCTATAAAACCGCTAAATCTTTTATGATTTCGAAGTCTCTAAGGCAGCCCCTAATGCTCCACATAGGTACTAATAGCCATCTTTATACTCCTTTGCTCCATTTCTCACATTGTACCACGTTCAAGAGCCATTCCCACTCATCCTCTTAGCCCGTATGAACAGCAATTTTGTTCAAAGAGAAAGACCAAAAACTAAACTTTTGAAAGAATGCATCATTCTCGACAATTTTTGTGGCGATTTAAAGTGACAAAAATCAGCATCCCATGGCTAAGGTCGTTGCTTACATCTCTGTTGGTTCCAAAAGGGCATTTCATGGGGATTGAAGGGGTGCGTCAAAAAATGTATCTACACCCCCCCCCCCCCCCCCCCCCAATGAGATTTTTGGTTATTTAAGCTCATTAAGCTTAATGCACCAAATAATAGTGCAACCCTTTTGCGTTTGCATTACCAGCAAAGTGGTTCAGTTGAAATCGAAGGCCCAAATGAACTCGAATTCAAGATTTGAAAACACCACATTCCTAATGTCATTTTATTCTAACTTGACCTCCTAAACACTATTTTCAACTTCAAGATCATGCAGCTACTTTGTAACACAAAATTTGTCTCGTTTTAAATGGCCATCTAACGAACTCTAATTGACAAACGAATGCTTCCAATGCATTTTAGGCCACCTATTTTCTCTTAAAACTCCAACGCCTCTTCATTTTGACCGCAATTGCTCTATTTTATGCTTTAGTTTTGGCGCCTACTCACACGAGAGAGAGAGAGAGAGAGAGAGAGAGAGAGAGAGAGAGAGAGAGAGAGAGAGAGAGAGAGAGAGAGAGAGAGAGAGAGAGAGAGAGAGAGAGAGAGAGAGAGAGAGAGAGAGAGAGAGGGGGGGGAAGGGGAAGGGGAAGGGGAGATGGAAAGGGAGAGTGAGAGAGAAAATTAAGAAATTTGAGAGTGAGAGAGAGAGGGGAAAGAAAGAGAGGGGAAGGAGAGATGGAGACGGAAAGAGAGGGAGAGGGGGAAGAGAGAAAATTAAGAAAATTGGGAAAAAGAGAGAGGGAGAGAGAGGGGGGGGGGGGGGGGGGAGTAGGAGAAAAAAACATGATATGCAAAAATCCTAAATGTAATAAGAAAGATTTATTGGCCATGCCTAATGTTAGATGTGTTGCATTATGCAAGAGAGTGCTTATATTGTCATGGATTAAAGTTGAAATGATATAGATGCCATGCAAAATACAACCCTTAAACATACCACAAATGAAGTGGGAGTGTGTCAGTATGAAATGTATCACAAAGTCTTCACACCATGCAAGGAGTGTAGTAGTGGTGGATCTACTCACTAAGGCAAAATATATTATTCCAATGAAAAACACATTTTAAGTCTTTAGATATTACTTGACCCTTCAAGGAATTTTTTGAATAGTATGGCATACCTCAAAGAATAATTAGTGATCATGAACCTAGGTTCACCTCCAACTTTTGGAAGACTATATTTTAAGCATCCTCAAATGGATGGACAAACAAAGTAGGGATGGTACATGCATTGATGAATCCTCCCTTGTAAAAGATTGCCCCAAAATCTTGTCGAGAAGAGGACACTTGGGAGTTCTTCAAGGGGGAGTAGATGTAATGTTTCCATTTTTCACTCAAGTATCAAACACTAAGCTACATCTAACTCTTGACTTAGTATGCATAAGAACCAGCTATAGTTACAAAATCACGCATAAAAAGAAGTAGAAAACGTGATAGACAAACAATGACATTGACAACACCATGGTCACCACCATCATTCAAAAATGGCCATCAAACAACATGTTGCCAATGCTAGGCTATCGATTGTAAGTCTAGGTTGCCATCGAAACATAGTCAAAAGCGAACAATACCATGAACCACAAGTTGAAGCATGATGCTCTCAACTACCAATAAGCATAGCAAAAGGTTGCTTTGATAACATGCATGCTCAAGCCATTATGGCATTAATGCAACCTAAAATGTAGCTTATTAACTTGAGCTTTGGTCTTTGGAAAGCGACATACTTACGTACGCCATCTAGAAAGCCTATAGAAAGGGGACCTTGAGACCCTTAGCATCATCATCCTCAACACAACATATACTATTCCCACTCCCAAAAACCCACTCCACTCCACTAGTACTCAATCAAGGTATTGGGAGGATCTAATGTCAAGATCCACCTCACCATATGACCCTCCCTAGACAAAACTCTACTGAGGCAAAAGCCGAAGGGCTACTGCTATGAAAATTAATGTATAGACACCTCATGGCCCCAAAACACCACTCAAATGCTACCTACCATCACTCATGCTAATATTGTTGTCACCAAATGCTCTTGATGCAAGCGACAACTAAGTGGAGAGATGACAAACATAGCTCCATCCCATGATGAAATTCCTATGCCTCAAATGATAAATTCAGTGATGTTTGGAACATGATGTTTTCATATGAAAGAAAGATGCATTGTAACTTCTATTTTCGTGCTTAAATTGTGGTGGAACTACCAATGTTCATCTTTTTCATATTCACCCCCTATGTCATGCATATGGCTAGGAATGACTAAGAATAAGTCAAGTGTGTTGTAGTTAAGGCAATGCTCTCATCTTGGAGTAGGATGGTAACCTTTGGTGTGGACCTACGTTCACAATAAGCCTTGCTTTTGGAGCAAAAGGATCAAGTATTAAGGCATTTTGTAAAGAGTGTCATGTTAATAATCGCTTATTAGTTATTAAAGCCAAACTCTTTATATATCTTTTCTTAAAATTGCAAGAGGGTGGAGATTCTGATGACCCCATCCTATAAACAATTGGCCCAATTAGTCGAATGGCTTTCTATGTAACTACAATTAGAGTTGAGTGATCCTAACCACCTGTGTAGGAAATAAGAACTCCATCTAACATTATTTTAGGAGTTGAATATGTGCCTATGCTATGACCTAGGGTTGATTGTGAAGCCCCCCTCATTACACACTATGTTTAAAACAAGTTGAATGTTAGCTATTGTCATCTTTGATTGGTGACAAAGGGAGCTTTTCTAGATGGGAGTTAGATTGGTTTTAGTGTGACCATCCATCATTCCCTATTAGGTAGGATTGGAAGTCCCAAGTTCAATCAAGAGGGTTGCTAATGGACCCCTAAGATTTCAATTGACTACTAGTAAAAGGACCCCTATTAAGGTTCTAACAAGAGGGTAACATGTGTGGTTTAGAAACTAGCAGCATAATCTGACCTGATTTTAAGATTATGATTTCGTATTCCGTGCATTCGGATTAATGATGATGCATGTGAAAGACAAGGCTTGTAATAGCATGAAACTAAGGGTTTGAATAAACACTTAAAGAAGCCTTGGAATCATTTAGATTTCCCTATCTCATCATCACCATCCCTTGGGGTTGATGAAGTTATATAAAATAGCCTTCGCTAACGGCCTTGGGGTTGATGAAGCAATCGTTTTCTTGTAGTGCTGCATTGAGGGGGCCAGCTGGTGAAGTGATTGAAGACAAGGATTTTATTTATATTTGGAAACGACACCAAATCCCCATCTACCCTTCCTCATCATCCGCCTCATCAAATTCCTCCCTTTTCTTTCCACTCGCCTCTGCCTGCCTCCCTTTCCCAAAACCTACTATCTATGCTTCTTTATCCTGCATTTGGATTCTTTATCTACTCTATACTTACCCTATCTTCCCAAATTCTAATCCTCATTTAGCATCATACATTTGATTACAACAATTTCCCAAAAAAGGCATTCCAGTTCATATTATCAACTAATGAATATAGAAATTGAAAGGTTACAAGAAAGAAAGTATGCAATAGAATGACATCATTTTACATTAAATTATCCAATATTATACAATGTATGGTTATCCAAAAAAGCACACCTACATAGGGGCAAAGGTGGAAACTAGTATTTGTGTGTGTGTGTGTGTGTGTGTGTGTGTGTGTGTGTGTGTGTGTGTGTGTGTGTGTGACAACGAAGCAATAGAAAAAGATCTTCAAACAAAACTTTGCAAGAGATGTGTAAAGAAAAATGGGTTTCATGTCATTATTTAATCTCAAAAATTTGAGTTTGCAATGCTTCTACAATAAAGGTTAGGAATTGATAGCAGAAATTATTGAGTGAAAGTACACATCAAGATGCAAAGGAATTATGCCTCGTACCTACATACCGACTAGGAAGTGAGTTAGTAAAAACTAATGCAAACAACCATGTATTGCAAGTCTCAAGGGCACAACCTGATTGCCATCCCTATCATCATATCTCAGCATCTACCTTGTTAATGTTGCAAGGACCATTTCTTTTTGCCATACCAACCATTGACCTTTATTTGCAATGTAAAGCCAAGAGTCCAATAGGCGTCCTCCTTGAGATACTGTATATTTGAGACAAACCAAAGCTAAATAATTACAATGGCTTCCTTCGAGGTGTAATACAAGAAGTGGTGTGAGATTATGGCTTATATATCAAAGAGAAAGCATGTTTATTTTCAAAAACCTAGGATTTGGCTCTTTGCTATCTTAGATTCACCAACCACCAATTTATCACACTTTTTCAAGGAATGTCATCTTCATACTAGGAGCAAGGCGAAACCTCTATTTCCCACCACATTATCAAGCTAAATTTATTGCTAGATCCCTTATCTTAACATAGTTTATTGCATCCATAAAGTATATACGATATATGTATAATTCCCTAAGTTCCTTTGGCAAGGATCACCACTTTACTCCCCCTGGGTAATTATGGCCCACCCTCATTATGTTTCGGTAACCTACTTACAAGATTGAGACCACCAACTTTCCAAGGGTGCAATATAAATCAAAGTATATGCTAAGAAGCAAAATTGAGGACGATGAATATCGCTTCATGCCCATATAGTATGAATTAGACTTTACTATGAATGTACAACTTCCACGTCAAGCCACAATGACAATCCAAAGAACATTCAAAAAGCCACTCACAAGAATCCAATTATGAGTGTCCCTACATAATATATGTCCATAGCTTTATCCATGTAACCTAGTTCAAGATTCAAACCAATTGTGTGAAGGGTGTAATAAGGGAAAGTTAAAGTCTGTTACAAAATATTCATGAGGTAGTGATGAAAGAACTTCAACATATATCATTATGTTAATATTATAGAGGATATTATGTTATCCTGATCAAGAAGTGACATTCAAATTACCATAAGGAGTTGAACGATAGGAGACTCTTCACGTTTGTTTTTTAATTCAAGCCGCTAGAAACATGAAATAGCATTGACTATAAACCTTAGCCCTCCAAGCTACTTGCACCTAGAGTTTTGAAGCTTTCAACATTACAAAGAGATATTGTGTGCTATCCAGTGAATATAATTTGTGTAGTTCCTTAGCTCTACCTCAAGAGCTTGATACCCACTATTAACAATGGTTTTCAAAGCTAGTAAATAGACTCAATTTAAACATGTAAAAAGATTATCCACGAAGAAGCTCTTATTTACCATTAATATTGTTTTTCCAATTATATACAATATAGCTTTCACATAAATTGTATTAGTATAGAAACTCACTAAAATTTGCTACTTACTAAACCACATGTATTCTTTCATGTCTCATTTGTTTCTATGGCAATTTTGACATTGTTCAAAATATTGCCTATACCTCAAAAAATTACTTTCATGCCATATAGAGGTTTTTTTGGAGTATTTCCAAACCATGTCAGCTTTTAGCCAAATTAGCAATTGGATTTAGCACCCTAAGACCTTCCCATTAGTGGACATGCACATAAGCAACCACATTCACTTCTACATGTCACTCTACCACACTCTTCCATGTGTGTGCATTTTGGCTATGCTCATGTTTTGTGCCTTCATCCATTGTGAGACTATTCGCTAGCTAGCATTAGGATGACACATGCCTTCAAATTTAAGCATACTTACCTTACTCATCTTGAGTTCCCCTTAAACCAATAACTTTTTCGTTCCCACTTATGCTTTCCAACCTCATTACCATGTCTCATGGATTTTTATGCCTTTGACAAGGTCAACATTGTTCAAAATTTGCATAAATCTCAAAAATTTATTTTCATGCCATATGGAAGCCTTGTTTTTCTCTTTATTCCAGACTGTCTCAACTTTTGGTTGAATTAACAATTGGGTTTAGCACTCTAGGGCATCCCCAATTGTGGGCATGCATACAAGCAACCCCATTCACGTCTACGCATCATTCTACTACATACTCTTCCATATGTATGCACTTTAAACCAAATCGCATTTTGGAGCATTCATTCATTGTGAGACTTTGCTAGCTGGTATTATAGTGATTACATCATTCTCATTATAATGATTTCCATTCTCATTACCACAATTGTTAACATTCTTATGATGATTACATCACACACTACCCCCCACGCTGCGAAATAATAAACTACTCTTCAAAATTCACTAAACTACTAAAATGATATTGAAGCATTAGACTTTCAATCATGCTTTAGGGACATCAAAGTAGAGGTAAGCATGGTTTGATTAATGATTATGCCCTTCTTGCTCCTTTCTTGGTAATTGATATATAAGATCACAATGCCAAAAGGTGTTTTTAATGTATCAATCTAATTTTCACTTCCACAATCCTTAAATGTGGTCTATGCTCCTCTCTTACAACCTCCACCATTCCATTAGTATTGAAAAGAACTAACAATGGTATATTGCCCTCAAGATAGCAGTAGACTTTCACTAAAAGCATATCTTCGAGGCAATTTCTTTTAAGCCATTATAAACATTTAACCTTGTCATCGCCTTTTCGAGCTTAGAACATGTTAATCATACCTAATTTTACTTTGGATTTGTTTCTTGTTTAATATGCTAACCATTAACTTTTTCTAAGAAAGATCGTGCCAAATGATCTGAAATTGACTTTCATGCTAGCCTTTCAATGATGCATATGGAAAGAGGGTTGTGTTTAAAATGCTTCGAGTGATAAGGCATAACAAAGCATTTTCTATCGCACTCACATGGCCCCTCTAGGTTAGAGCATTACGAACATTTTAAATGGCACCAAGTGTCCTTGGGAATTGGAAAGGAATTATTGGCTCACCAACAAGTAATTTTGTGGAGCAACACTTGAACATTTTCCAATTTGGTGACAAACCTTACATCAACAAAGAGGTAAAGCATCATCTAGAATAATATATCACATTTCTCCTCCAACCTTTGCAATCAACTCTTGGGGTCTACGAGCTAGATTGTTACTATGAAAAGAATTCCTAAGTCCCAAAATAAAAATAAAGCCAAGAGGACCAAGTTGCACCACCACCAGTGGACTCCTAGATTGTTTAAATGTTGGTTTTCATGGCAAACTTTTGTTCAAATTGACGTTAGTCAATTGAGTTTCCTATCAAGCTTGACCCACTTCTTTCTTAAAACATGAACTTCTTTACCAAATTATGTCAAGCTACCTATAGAACATGCTATGTTCTCTAGTTTGTTCTCAAAAGGTTACTAAGTAACACTCAAAACACAAAAACCCAACTAAATATACATATAATCATTGCACATCATTAAAGCTAAACGGATATTTTCTCAAAGCTAAGTATACACCTCCACCCCTATCTTGGACAAATGGTGAGCTAGTAAGGTACCAAGGCCAATGGGGATGCCATCCACAAAAAGGTTACAAGGGTGGAAACAAGTCACGCTTGTCTAGAGATAAATGGAGATTTGATTGGACGGCGATTTGGATCTCAACTTGCAATTGTTTGCTAAAAAGTTCGATTGTGTCCATTTTTTGGCTGCACAATGAATTTTTTCTTTTTAGTAAAGCAAGCCTACATTAGGGTTGATAGGTTGCTCTAGGAACAACTTTGATACTTCCCTCCAACTTCGCGACCCTCGCAATAGCAACATAAGGTCAAACAATCAACCATGGAAACTCTTTGATTGGGTTGGAGATTGGTGACACCGTATTGGCTCCTGTACCATACTTACATAAGCAAGTCTTCCACCCATGCTCCCAGCTTTAAAGAGTCTTCTTGGACTCTCTCGAGCATACCCAATCAATGCGCCCAACTAGGACATCCATGGTCCTTGCATTATCACAAGCTCCCAACTACTGAAAGATAGGAAGATTTTTACTTTCTACCAAAAGACATACCAAAGAACTGTCTCCTTCAAAGATCTTGATTAAACAAAGAAAGCTATAACAGGCTTTGGCATTCTAGCTCTCTTTTCTCTTAGCAAGCAAGGAGGATGGACAATCACTAAAATATCTCTCATTTTAAGCAATAGAACGGGCATACTTCAAAAGTAATGCTGTTTTCAGTTTTCTCCATAAAGCAATAGAACGGACATACTTCAAAAGTAATGCTGTTTTCAGTCTTCTCCATCAGAATAGCAAGGAAACAACCAAGAATGTAAGGATGTGGGCTAGGAACTGAGCCATTGAAGGTTGTGCTAAAATTATACTAAAAATTTCGGGGTCAACTGGAGTGACATTCACTAGCCTATATCAGAAAACAACCCTAGCTCTGATCTTTATTCTCAAATACAACAAAGGATATGTCTATCCTGATGATAACACCCATGCAATGAAAAACTGATTAATTCTCTCCTCGCATAGATCTTTTCATTGAGTTTCCAGTGAGAAGATTTCATGCTACCATAATTATTCTTCTCAATAAAAGAAAATTAAAATAAACCGTTCACCCCAAGAGGGCAACTGATCATTGCTTATGAATACATGTGAGAAAATGGAACCCTGCAACCTATTGCTTTGACTGGCTTCTATAATCCAATTTAAAATCTTACTTTTGTCCCTGATTGGACTTAACAAACTGGGTCTACTGATAAAAGGACACGTGACTGGCATTACATGGTAATCTCCATCTTGCTGATTTCGCATGACCTGTATCCAGGAAAAAAACGGATGGCCCTTCTCCATCACTCTCTCTTTATACAGAGAAAGGTAATTATTTCGATATTCTATAGTACAGAACAAACTGGTGTCTAGCACAATGGCTACACATCAGCTCAAATGATACAACATCAGGCTTTTGAGAACCACAATCAAATTAGATGAGAAACATCATGTTGCAAAACCAATACACCAAGAATCAACTCATTGGATTGACATAAAGTGCAAAAGCCCAACCTGCCAGGCACTTGCACGTGGCAAGATGCTTACACTCAAGTAGAGAGATTCGCACAACCAGGGGACTTTATTGCATCCCAATGGATTGCCTCGAGTGGAGCATGTGAAGCACATCAGACCATATGTCCTATTCCATGCTCTTGGATTCCCGATCAATAGATTCAAATTCATAGAGCTGCCGAATATTGCCAGATGCTGCACAATGACATAATTTAGAAAGTAACACCAATCAAAAACACAGGCATAAGCATGCAGCTTGAAATCATGAACCTTCAAATGGATTCTCACCATAAAGCCATTCTCTAAAATGAACATGAATGGCATGCGATAGATCTTGTTTTCTCCCTTCATCAAGTGAGACAGTCCTAAGTGCCTGCTTCAGCATCTCAACAGACTTGCTCTGCACAATACAGAGGTACATTCATAAAATGTATACTAACCAACATAGAAGCTCACAGCTTTCCCAGACCAAAATGAGAAGACATTCCATATCCTGATAAAGAACACCACCCTCCCATTCACAAAGCCAGACAACTGCACATGCCCAAATAGAATGACTTTCCACATTCTAACAGGCACAAAAACTATAAACTGACGTAAAGAAAACTATCTTCACACACCTACATCTATACACGTACTCCAAATGACATGAAGGACACAACAAGCATACCCTCTGCTGCTGAGCTAGCAGGTATGGCTTTGGCAACAAAAATGGATTGCCAACAGTCAAAGGCTCTTGGTGACCTTCAGTATCGCTCCATTTTGGAATCTGCTAAGGCATGAGCAATTGACAGATAAAAGTACCGATTCAATACAAGGGTCAAAACTTGGGAACAGTACCAAGCGTCAGCAAAATGGGCACACACCACAAAATTCATCAGGCGATCTGGAGGTAAAAGTGATGCACCCTCTGTTTGAGCATCCGCAACACCAGCTGCATGTGTGAGTGGATCATGAGGGTCTAGAGCACCCAGTATTAATTGTTCATCCCACCGGTTCACACCTGAATCAATACCAACTTGCCGCAAGTGCACCTCTAATCTGGGATAGAATGTATTATAAGGTGCTATCTGTTTCAAGGCAAATAAATAGCTCATTACAACTTTATCATGCATACACAGCAGCCAATGTCAATGTTACATCATTAATAGCTCATCCATAGGCATTCCTTGCTTCTTTGAAGCACATGAATTTGCACAATTAAATCAGGTTTTACATGCCACTCTAGGATTCATAGCAGTCAGAAGTTTTAGATGCGGCAAGGTAGGAAGCAAGTTGACAACGGTAATTATTTAGAAACATCTACATGGTTTCCCACAAATATACCAAAAGAAATGGATCAAAGAAAAAGTCAAAGAAATAACCCTAGTTACTCATACCTACCTGACTAATGACCAAATTCCACTATACAAACCTCCAAAAAACGTCACATCTTCAAAGCTCAAGCACATAGGCGTTACTTGCTGATTCAAAAATACCAAGATAACAGAAAAATAGAACAGATAAGAGCATAACATGTGCTTAGTGCGTACGCACATGTGCACTGTGTCTGTTCTTGCATCTGAGTGTATGCATGCATGCAGGCATGCATGTGTGTGTCTGCATCTGTGTGTGCATGCGCATGTGCATAAGCAAGAGACTGTTCCATTTATTGCATCCCATAGCAGTGACTACCACTATAACTACAACATATTGCACAATGCAACGATGTCACTTTATTTTGTGAAAGAAGGAAGACAGAAAAATTTAGGTATTCCCATGTACTGCAAAAGAGGGGGAGTTTGTGATCTGCAAAGCCTTCAAAGAGAGGGAGAGAAAGACAGACGAGCTTCATTAATCTGCACGCACACACACACACACAGAATCTGTAGTGTCAAATCGCGCATGTTGTAAACAGTCCGGGCTGGTACCATACATATTGTTATGTACATGTTCAGTATAAAGGTACGGTATTTGCTATGGTCCGAGATGTAAGGTATCTATAATTTTAAAGGCACGTAAAAATTACCTAAATACATCAAATAGCCCCATTGTAAATTATTGTTCATGTAAGATAAAGAAAAGCTATAATCCATTTTTGGGGCACCAGCAGGCTGCCCAAAGAATGGACTGTACTGGGGCTCTGCATCTACAGACGTAGTGCTCCTCACTCTCTACCTCCTCACATAATCTGCAAATCAACAGATGTAGTGCTCCTCTCTACCTCCTCACATAATCTGCAAATCCACTCAACACTAGGGATGTGGGCTACTCTCTTGGTCTTAACCTCAAGCTGTTGAGAGGATACCCTAAGCTGGCCAATGGCTACCCGCCTCTCATGTGGCATGTATACATCTAGGTATCCAAGTCTCTCAATGAGGCCATCCACACTAGTCTTCATGAAGTGGTCTTTGTAGTAAAACAACTTTGGGGGAGGGGCTGCCTAGGTGATAGCCATGTATGTTGTAGACACAACTGATAGAGATCGTGTCACATGACCAAGTTCCTCTCTACATGGGAGAGGCGTATGAAGGGGGAGTCCGGATCATATTGAAAGGGGAGGAGAAGGTCCATGTCGATCACATACCCTATAAGCCATTGCTCGACTTGTGCATACCATGAAGTCTCCTGTCTTGCTTGAGCTAGCTGCCTAGAGGCCTCAAAGGTCCTCCTAGGCAGTCTATCTGGGTGCGTATCACATACTCTGTGTATGAAGCTGATGGTTTGAAAGAGGGCCTCCATCATCATGGGGGTCCAGCAAACTCGGCTCTGATAATCTCATATAGTGCTGACGGTTTGCTGCAGATCACCCGTGAGAGCATAATGACATGTGGTCTCTCGATCTATGTCCATAGGTATGTAGCCAAGCCGAGGGTCCAAAGAGGTGCACCATGCATCCCCATCGCCATCCCCTCGTGTGATGTGATCTTCTATCTCGTCTATGTAGAGATCAAAGAGTGTTGGGGAGACGGGACAACCTTGCTTCACTCCAATGGTGCTAGAGACCATGTCTGAAAGTCCTCATGGGCATTTCACTCGTCCTACCACCCTCTCATACAACGCATAGATGCCCCAAATCATGTCTAATGGGATCCCCAGTGTATGCACCCTCCATAATAGTCTATCTCGTGGAATTGTATCGAAGGCTTTCCGAAAATCCACAAAGCAGTAATAAAGCTTCTTCTTTCTCATTTTCGCTTGCTCAATCATGCTCCTCAAGGTGAAGATATGGTCGAGTGTAGAGAACCTTTGACAAAGACCGACCTATCCTACTGCTCGCAACCTTCCTCCCTCTCCATATGCACTCAAATCTACCTCTAGCACTGCTCCATATATCTTTGCCAATGTGTGGCCCACCATGATGGTTCTATAGTTACTTGGATCTAAAGGGTCTCTAGACTTGTGGATGGGCACGATGGTATGCATGATCCACTTCTCCGAGAAGCCCTCTACTAGAGCCTTATTGAACATTAAGGCAAGGAGAGGAGCCAAAATGTCGACTACATAAATGAAGTACTCACCCTATATCCCTGTGTGATCCATCGATCACTCTGCTCACCATATCATGTGTGAAGAAGGTGAATGTGGTAGGCAAGGCTCTAGTGGGTGGGGAATCAATGGCTAGTGTGATATATCATATAGTCCCTCTACATAGTAGCTACATCTCTGCTCATGAATAAATTATATAAATCCCAATATTGTGCCTCCTCATATGCTTATCATTTACGACGAGTCAAGGTATTCATCTCCCTGCGGTTTTATCTCTCTATGGTGGTCCCTAGTCCTTTCTAAATCCAAAGATCTATGTACAAATCTCAACACTCATCATCATACCATCTGTTTTCATGGCATGGTGCCCAATCAGGTAAATCTAATAGTGCGTGTGGAGTGTGTGAAAAGCTTTGGAAAGTAGCCAACTGGAGGATGGAAATGAGCTAGGAGATGAGTGTCTCTAAGGGCGCAATATGTTCAAACTATGTGAGCCCATCGGATATGTGATGACTATATATGTCAACTAGCTCATGCCTAAAATAAAAAGTGGTGGTTTAGGTATAGGCAATGGCCAGCATCTATGGGTGTGGAGAGAAGGATATGGTGAGGGATAGACAGGTATGGTCTACTCCAATCAAACAAGGGGCGATGGTGAAGGATTTAACTAGTTCCATCGTCTCAATGAAGCCCAGTATATGATCTACTGTACTGGAGTCATTGGGCTAGAAGCAAGTCAAAGCTCCGCATCCAAGCCATTTCATCCCATTGTAAATGATCAGATGGTGTTGCGATCCTAGCTCTAGTAAGTATTGATTGTAGCGAGTACTATCCCCTCCAATCTCAACGAGTATCTTACATGTGCTAACCTCCTCTATATCCATCACATGTAGCCTCCCTAGATCCTCAAAATCATATATATCACAGTCTGCTTTGCATTCTAGCATTAAAATCTCCTACCATGAGAATCTCTCACTCTTTGAAATAGTGTACAATCTCATCTAATAAGTCTGTGAAAGAGGACTCTCCTCCATTCCCCTCTCCCTCTTATTGATGGGACTCCTCGGTGGCATATCTCGACCAAGAGTAGAAAAAAAACTTGTATCCTTGCAATAAATATCTATTACAGTTTTTTCCTTTGCACTTACTAGATACGAAGAAAAGTGTATTAGAGCTCGCCACTGATAAGTGGTCATAGATTATGGTGGACCCACGCAACAGGTTAAAGAAAAGATAATATACACTTTCACCTATATGACCCGATTGGACGCCTATGACCGGAACAAGTATATTAGAGTCAAACTTACACACAAAAAAGATTAGTGCCTTCAAATGTGAGCTAAATCTACCAAAATAGATAGTTACAATCAACAAGATGGCATAATCATGAAATGTTTATACAAAATGCATGTGTAAGCTGAAAGCTTAAAATGCATATATCTTAGCACAAAAAAGTCATATGAAGATTCCAACAAAGTTTTTGTAATGTATTGGAAAAGAGCTTTTACATAACATTTATACTAATCTCTAAATTTTAGTAGCCTCAGATTTGTCTATAAATGCTAGCTGTAAAAAATAGGGATGGCTTTCTAAAAATTGTAAGTTGTGTTGTAGTAATACTTACTAAATTTGGTTGTTTGTATTCTTGATAAGTTTCAACCCAAAAAGGAAGTCCATAAAAAGGAGACAAGTGTCATGGCACTTATCACCCAATCTTCCGAGCGTCCTGTTGGAAAATAGGTCAAATGATGTATACTGCATGATGAGGAGAGTTGTATCCCATAAGCACAGTGAGGAGAGTGGAGAAGCTGGAAAGCTATAAAGGCATGTACTTGGTTCACTTTTCAATGCAATCCTATTGTACTTTTGTGCTTGACCAAGAGTCAATGTCATTATCTGTGCACACAAGTCTGTGGTCATGAGTCCAAGCACTTAATCTTGGAACCTCATTCACTTGTGTGACTATCATTGTTCTAGTCTATGTCTCCATGAGTTTGTTCTTCGAGTTTCAACCTCCATAGCCATATCCAAGATCCATGTTTTATTATATGTCCCACCACTTGTCACACATCATGGCATGTGGCTAGACATGTGCCTTATACTACTCTACTTTCCCTTTCTACACAAACTTTCCCTTTTCTCCAAGAAAAAAAACTCATTTTCTCTCATTTTACACCAATTTTATTAGCTATAAACCCTTATACAACAATTCAAGATAGCCTAAAGTTAGCCCCATCCATCTACATCAACATCCTCCACTCCATCATTGTCGAATACGTCCATATTCCCTTTTTTTTCGTTGCTATTTTATAGGACAGCAAGCCTATAAATCCATTACAACCCCTGCTTCTTAAGCACTTCTTGCATTCCAAAAACAAGCAGCAAGTTATATCAACGATGTATTGGTAATCAACAATAAAGAAAGGCTGATTTTTCCTTTTGCTACTATCATCTTGTAAAGAAATCAATTATTTTTATTACATAGTAAGTGATGCATATACATCTTTACACAATCTTCTGGAGGTGAGAAATACTTGTCCTCACTCTCAAGTTGATTGTAATTGAGCTCTTTCTTAAAAGACTTGGGTTGAGCAAAAATACATTTGTTCACCCCGAGCAGTGGAAATACGGTTGTAATTTTTTTAAAAATTATCATATTCAGCTTTAAGTATTTGTTTTCTCCATTTCTAGAAATGTGAAGTCTTCAAAACAGGTGAATATTATATTTGTTAAGCATACTACATTGCTCCGGGCACTTGCATGTTTCTTTCAGTACCTTAGTTTAGATCTAGACATTCAATTCACTTATTTAGGTATACTTTAATTAGACTTTTTGATCAAACATCACTATAGTTCTACTGTATTCTCGAGTCTCATAGGCTACTTTGGCCTGATGCAAATGGTAATATTTCTTTCTTTCTCTCTCACAAAAAGATTCACGACTTAGCACACAAAACTTAGAGTAGCTAGTCTATTGCCATACTAACTTGTGCATGATGTAAACAAAATGCTCAATATGGATACCACCATCTAATAGAAGCAACTGTGTGCCTATAATCTCATGTCTAATCTTGTGCATTCCCTTCTTTTATTTAATCTCTACTCTCCTTTTGCACCAACGTAGATCATTCAGTAGCTTCGACATGGACAAGGAGACGTTTGAGTGGCATGCAAACATATGTGAGATGGGGCTTTAGGAGCTTCAATCAAGTGTCTCAAGATGATATCTAATTGCCTATAAAATCATCATTTAGTGATGATTGTAATTTCACTAGTGAGTATAAGTCCGAAAGTATTTCACCATCCGCCTCTACGGAGTCATCTTCACTCTCTTGATGAGCACTCTAATATATACGGCATTGATGATGATAATAGTAACAGCTCATTCTAGGCCCTTCTCTCCATCCACCCTACACTTCTCTTTTTATATGATTATTGATATAGGTGTACCATTAATCCACTTCCATTTATCTACTTCTAAGTTGTAGTATATGCTACACAAGCAACATATGCCATAGAGGTTTTGGCTTGTCCTTTCATACCTAACAACTATCATTGTGTTTCATTGAACATTTTTTGTGTACGTTTGATATCATACAAAAATCCATTGACTAGATGAATCTGATGAATCGTACCTAACTACCTTGTTCCAAGGAAACCTATATTGAATTATGTGATTTAGACAATTATATGCTTATTTAATAAACAAGTTCATTTTTACTCCAGTGAGAAAGAAGATAAAAGCAAATCATATGGTGAAGTTGTTCATGCATAATATATTCAATATCACGATATGCCTCAATCTATCATCAGCAATAGAATTACAAAAATAAACAAAGTTTTAAAAATTAAATTAAATCTTTTGAAGATGGCTTTTTTAAAATATGTATACTTCTTTGAAGTTTCATTCATCCATAGACAAGAACAATTAAAAGAGGATCAGTCTATTCACCTAGATTTTTGAACATATTATGTCTTTGAACATAAAACCACATGGAAACTATTTCTTCTAGTAGTGGAGTTTGAGCATAGACATATTGTGTCTTTGAGCATAAGACCACATGAAAATTGTTTCTTCTAGTACTGAAGTAGGCAATATAAAATTGTTCGTAGTTTCACAGTAAGGCTCTATTTGAGGTAGTTGACAATGATATGTTTGGAGTATGTATGAAGTGTATAAGAAAGTAAAGAGGGCTCTTCAAAAGTCACAAGAACAGCAACAAACCATTATCACATGTTATCAAGTGTTCTTGCCCTTTGAAAAGGCAAGGCCTAAGAAGATAAAGGGAAAAATAAGTCTACAAGGCATTATGGGCCTTTTCAAGTGAGAGAGAAGATAGGTGATATGGCTGACAAATTGAAGCATAGTTGCCCACATACAACATACAGACAAGATCATACCATAAGATCTATACCATACATATCCATACAAGTTTGTATGTAAAACTTGATATCCCTTGGCCACTGCAAGAGTGTCACCCGTCAACTTGAAGATATCTATATTCATATACACATAAAGATAAAACTCGTAAATTGTAAAGCGTGAATTTGAAAACAACAAACTAAATTTAAGTATATATTCTTAAGACTTATGGTTTTGTATTTAACGGATGGTGCTACCCATACTAAGTATCACCCGTATCATTTCTCCAGTTAGTATGGTAATACACTAGCCCCTCTAATTGTCATGTAATAAATCAATTGTCAACCTTTGTGTCTATGAGAGAATAGGCAACTCCAGTTTCTCTCACATGCACCCAAAGAGCAATCTTGGATGAGAACTGTCACGGCTAAGGGTTGAACAGCCTAGTCTAATCTCATACAGTAGATGAAGTGACATGTGAGCTTGCCTATGTAGAAACAGGACAAACCAAGTAGATTTTTATGAAGGCTACGGGTATAGAGTACATTCTAGAGTTTGATAATGCCACCATTAACTGCTCTCTGGAGGACTTCTAGTACGAGCTCTGCTTTATCCGCAAACAAAATTAGTTTAAGCTATAGAGTAAAAACCTGCTACAAGTCCATGTCCACACCTCAAGGACTCGAGTATACTTGCGAATTACATTTAAATATTTCCACAAATAGCTTAATATGAAGGATGGTAAACATGCTAGTTGATCGAATCATGAAGGATGGAAAAAATTTATTGGCTTATCAAATTCTTTATCAAGCTATGAGGCAAATTAGACGAGAGACCAATAGAAATCCACTATCTATTCTATGACAAGCCGTACGTGAGAAGACTCATGGTAAGAATAGAATGTTAAGTTTAGGATAAAGCGTCTCCAATATTCATATGTTATTAAAATTATGTTGTCTAATTGTTTATAATATAATGCTAAGTTTTCAAAGAATAATTGTTTATGATTAGCATGGCAAGAATAGAACGTTGAGTTTTGGATTAAGCATTCATAGTATTCATATGTTATCAAAAATATGTTGTCTAGTTGTCTTTCTTTTGTGTTCTAAATTATAATCCAAACCCAAGAAAACTTATAAGTCTTTATCTATAGTCAATCCTCGTATCTCTATTTCTTGTCAAAATAGTGATACTAAAAGTCTTCAGTAGTTTCTTTAGCCATCAAACAACTTTTAGATATCCCAAAGAGATACCTCTTCCTCGCGAACTTATTCTTGATCAAGATGTTATGGCTCAAATATATCCCAGTTTTGCAAAGGGATTGACTCCATTAAAGTGTGTTTGGAGAGTAAAATTGAAAAGGAAGGATCGTAGTCCATCATTTGGTCTTTGTGTTCTGCTTCGTTTTAGCATTTGTTATTAATCTTCATGGTTGTTTCTTAGGTAAAGTGATCAAACTTTAACTTATATTTAGAGGATTTGGTGCTTAAATCCTAGCAGAACAGAGCATGTAAATGAACCAATCCAAACCAATAGAGATATAGAGCATCTTGAAAACATATCTATGAGCGTAGATATTCTTCCCTTTCGCTTATGGTTACACATAACTTTTTTTTTTGCATTTGCATTATTGAAAAAGAAATAGAGTTACGGATCTTTCTTAACTTTACAAAATACTTTAACCACCTTTTAAGCATCCTAACGGTTTAAAGTAGTTATTTCATTTAGAAATCAAACCCGTATTATAGTAAAAATATCTAGATTATAAGTAGTGATCTCTTGAAAAAAACCACATCGGTTTACCATACCGGCCAACTGTAATGCCTTAAATTGGCACGCTATAAGAAAAACGATGTTAGTTATAATAGAAACAATGCCTATTTTAAACCCTGGCAAGAATCAGGACAGAGAGACAATGCTAAAATATGGATTGAACCAAACTTTAAGGCCTAGGTACAATAGCTGGCCTGCATTGAAGAGACATAATATTATAACATGTAGTCTTGGATCCAAAGCCAATGAAATACTCACTACTAAGTTAAGAAAGACTTGACCAAGGGTCCCAACATTGCAATGCATGATAATGCAAGTGCTTGTGTATACCTGCAAATTATGGTTATCACCAACAAGAAGAGGCCTTTGGTTAACAGCCAAATGAAAAAGACACTCCCGACAATTTGCAATATATATGCGCATAGCAGCAACAATCAGCTGCACTCTTTCACAATGTTCAACACGAACCGCCTGTCACCAAAAGCAAACTGTTTGAGGAATATGGAGCAGAATAATAAACTCAAATAAATGTTATCTTCAAGCTAAAAGCAACAACTCATAAAAACAGAACTATTTCCAATCAAACCCATGTGTATCCCTTCACAAATAAACTACTAATCAAAGCTGGTAGCCTATTAAACGAGTGGCCTACTCAATATACGAGATGACCTGTCAGTGCTGTACCCAAAGAAAAGGGGCCCAAAAGGCACTCTAAGCACTGTGATCTTTTTACAGGGCCTTGGTTTCACAGGCAACTATTGCTTTGGTCTCACACATAAGAAGTTAGAAGCCCAGAATAAATGCCAGAAATTTCAAAAGATGATTTCCCAAACTTCAAATTTTTTTCTGGAAAATGGACCACTCCCCACCAGTTTCCAAAAAGTCAAAGCAATAGTTACATCTCATACAAGAGATTCAGATTCACTCACACACCGAATATCTGAATTCATTTCATTGGTATCACTTTCAAAAAGCCAAAAGTAATGGAAGTTCTACAATCATTAGCAGCCCTACCATGTGTTACATACAATAACAAACAGGACATTTGACTGCATTACATAGTCAAAAACTTGAGCATAGGGACATCTCTTCCTCAATAAACTATGAAAATGCATCACTAATTTTTCCAGAATGTATGGCCAAATTCAGTGCCAGCTAGCTGCCAAATCCATACTTGCAGTACACCACCAGCAATCATTGTATGAACATGGAACCAATTATAACCAACTTCACCATTCTCAAATCATTAACACATTTACTTTTCTTCCAGGTAACTCTGGAACATAAAAACCGAAAAAGTTAACTAATCTCGCTACATGCTAACCTTTCCAACAGCTCCAAGAACAACTATGGAATCTGAGCATCCATAAACAGACACATACTTCATAGGGGCCAATATATAAACAGCAGCATCATGGCAATTGGAAACCTGCACTTGAACCAATTAAGTGTGTGAAATAAGGCTTTAACCAGTTAAACAAGAAGTGCATTGAAAATAAATAGCTTGACCTGTAAGGCACCCAAAATCCACATAACACAATGTCTAGAAAGAAACAATTTTTTAATGATCCTAGTGTCTTTAATGTGCATGCACAAATTGATCTACAGCACTACTTCAAAGAAAATTAATAATTTTGGACACTGCATAAGGTCTGAAATTCGGTTAAGAACCCCTTCCCTTATTCTCTCTGTAATGGCTTAGGCAATGTACTTGAGCAAAGGATGCATGCGGACTTGCAAGAAGATTAGAGATTTTCGAAACACTATACAAGGTCTGACATTCAGTTAAGATTGCCTTCCCTTTGCCTCTCTTTGGTGGCATAGGCAATGTCTACAGCTTGGGCAAATAATGCATGCAGACATGTGCATCTGAAAGCCCTTAATATGTTTATTATAAGTAGTCAGATATTTCTAGAAGTAAATATCTTAAAGGAAGAGTGGAGATATCTGTTGAATGCGGAGATTTGTTAGCCATCTCATGAGCTACCCGCTGATGCCATTTGTTCCTTGGTACAAGCTTCCTAGCTATACTAATTGTCACTTAAGACACTTAAGCCAAATAGTACACCTAGCACAATTCAGGCTAGGGTTTCTTAAGACTCTTTGTACAGTTAGTCACAAGTTTCCTATTCAAATACATTTTTGTATGTTTTAGCACATCATGGAGAATCATTATGATCATTGTGAGAGATTGATTGTGCTCTGAT
Source organism: Lygodium microphyllum (assembly GCF_053477565.2). NCBI lineage: Eukaryota > Viridiplantae > Streptophyta > Polypodiopsida > Schizaeales > Lygodiaceae > Lygodium > Lygodium microphyllum. Next base: position 182,308,297 of record NC_141138.1, on the reverse strand, counting down.
TTGTTTAAATTGAGTACATCGATTGATCATGATTGTGTTGAGTATTCTTGTGTGCTCTATTTCTCTTTCTCTCTGACACAATTCCTCACACACTTGGGCCAAGAACGGTATCAGAGCCAGCTTCCCCATAACCTTTGCTCTCCACCATTTGTCAACAAAATGAGAAATGGGTTTAATGATTTAGTTAAATTGAACTCTAATTCTGATAACCCTAGGTCTTGGCATAGTGACAATTGCACCAACAATGAAGGATTCAACATCAAGGCATGCAATGGACGTGTATTATTGTGCAATTGGTTATGACATGAATTATTGTTGTCCAATTGGTTATAGCTTGCCAAAGCCTTTGTGTTCATGATCTTGCGAGCTTGAATCACGAACTTATATTGAGGCCTTTTGCATATGTTCATTCGTTGTTTTTGTGCACCCAATCTATTGATCATAGATGTGAGCATCAAGGATGATCCACCACTAGATGGGAGTGGGTTAATCTCTCATTGTGGCAGCTTAGTGTGTTTGAACCTCTAGCACATAAAGCATATGATCTATTGAGTTTGACAGTTGAATGACATGGATTCTTTAAAATATATGGTCGTCTTTGGTATCAAGCAAAGTTGTGATCTATAGTTGCAAAGCATCAACATATTGATGCTTCTGAAAAAGGACTTAAGGCTTTCTTAGGCAAACTTTGAGACAAGAAATGGGTGCTTATGTAAGTAATTTGCAATGCCTGAATGAAACTATTGGGTTTGTTGTACCCTTTCGTCTTAGTAGATAGTGAGCTTTGAGACTTCCTATTATCAATGTGGCTGACACTTGTGTTTCTACAGCTCTACTTTGTTATTCACTAGTGCAATATGATCAATGTGCCTGACACGTGTATTTCTACAGCTCTACTTCGTTATTCACTAGTGCAATGGTGTCACTTTGATAGCCATGCATTTGTATAGTTGTGATTGCTTGTTTACTAGCGCAATGACTACCATCTTGCACAATTGTAGTTGGTAGTACATGGAGTAACAGCTCGGTTACTTGAAATATTTGTACATTTGATAGTACATGTAGTAACAACCACCTGCTTGGTTACTAGGAACCATATATAGACATTTGTGCATTGCTAGTATATGTAACAATAATATGCTCATTTACTTGCAAACATGTATGGACAACTATATATTGACAATATATGCAATGACAGTATGTTTGGTTTTTGGAAAACGTGTACTGGTCATTTTGTATGCCATACTGGATCTTTGTTCTACACAACCGGGGTCGTTGGCAATGTTTTGAGAGGGGACATGTCAACAAAATGAGAAAAGGGCTTAGTGAATTAATAAAGATAAACTTTAATCCTAGTATCCTTAGCTCTTGGCAAAATGACCATTGTACCAAAAGTGACGAATTCAACATCAAGGCACATGGAAGACAAGTGTGCAAGCTATGTAATGCAAGAATAGGGCAAAAGGAACAAGGTGCAATCTATGGAACTTTCATTAATTCAAAGTTTACACCTTACATTTAATGGTCATTTGAAAGTTTCACCCAATAAGCAACTCACTTAAGTTATAAAGCAAATGGCCATAGGCTTAAGTTTGGCTCATGACTAGCTCACTTATGCTTAATGATCAAGTCATTAATTAGCCCTTAATCAAAAACAAGATCTGATTAAGGAGCAGCTCATTACTCATTGAGAAAGCTTAACATGGCTATTTGGGGATCCTTCTCTCCCATTTTAAGAAGCACAAGATTGGAGACAGTCATTCTTCTCTTCTTTACTGCAAAAATTGCAATTTTCAGCCATGAGACATGAGTTGACAACACATATAGAGTCGATAGTCAATCTTCTCCTCTTCACATGGAAAATATATTGGGTAGCTTTGTAAATCCATTCACAGCAAAGTATGCTTCTCGTTTTTGTCTTATTCCCATTAAGACAAGTTATTTTAGCACTCCAAGTTGAGATCCTCTATTTTTCCCTAAGATCTCAAGCCCAATGTACTTTCTAAGCAATTTTGTCACAAAGAATGTGATTCTCTCATAGTTTCATTGCGAGAAATTCCTCTCTTTGTAGACGGAGCAATGTGAGGTTGCATAAAATCGCCATCATTTTGGATGACGAAAGGTGCAGCAAAGATGCTAACATAGCACCGGTAGCCTTCTACACTAAGAAACAACCGCCCAAGTGCTGATATTGCAAGCATATTGGTCACACTATTGATCAATGCTACAAGAAGAAAGATAAGCAACACACCCAATATGCTACTACTAATACCTTCTCTAGTGCACCTCTGATAAGGCCCTTAATGTATCTATTCAATCATTGTCTCTTGGCAATGATGAACCCTATCAATATGCTTTTTGAACCAAATCCTAAATAAATAAACAATGTGTTTTGGAATTAGACATTGATCATACCAATGCTTGTGTTACGACCTTTCCAAAGACTTACTATGTGGGGTACTCTACTCGGATTCTCATCCAAAAAGATTTTTACTTTCCTTTAATAATTCTATTCGGAGCTATATTTCAAGGGGGCTTGTAACCACTTACCGCATTACCTCTGTGTTGCTCCTAAAAGATATACCCATGTATTTGACCTTTGGTCACGTGCCTAATGCCTCTAAGCCACACTGGCTTTTGATCAACCTTCTCTCTCTCTCTCTCTCTCTCTCTCTCTCTCTCTCTCTCTCTCTCTCTCTCTCTCTCTCTGATTTGGCGTGCTGGTCTCTCTCTCTCTCTCCCTCTCTCTCTCTCTGTCTCTCTCTCTCAAATCATGGAGCTTCACTCTCCATAGCCTGCTGGTCCATCTTCATGAACTTTATACCCAACACTTTGTTTATTTGCTGATTTATTTCACGTGTGCAAGTTGCTTTATGATCACTGCCCTTTAGATTATTTCCAACAGCCAAATCAGCCATTACCATTGAGCGTCATCCTCGTTTGGCTACTATTCCAATCCATTGCCTGTGAGACAGCTCTCACTTCCAATCTCCGCAATCATACAACCAGCATTTGCTACCAAGAGCAGCTCCTGCCATTTCCACTGCTCTGGCCATAAGCTCTTCCATTTCGGCACCACCTTCCCAGGAACCAACCTGCTGGTTTCATACACCTATTGCTACCCTGCACCTGCAGGAGTGTCATGCAATAGCAATTCTGGCACTGCTAGCACTGCCCAATCCTGCTGTTGCTGCCTGTTCAGCCAGCAGTCCTAACACAGTCTGCCACCCCTACTCTGAACTGCTACCTTCGTCACCCAGTTGTCCTGAGCCACCAGTGCTCACACTATTCAGGTTCAGCTGCTGCCATTCCTCCTGAAGTGCTGCCTACTTCTGCCACCTTTGTTCAGGAGCACTGCCTCATCTGCAGCTGCTGCCACCTTACAATTGCCTCCTGGGGTACCTCTAGTGCCTCCAACCCCAACTCAGCGAGTTGGCAGTATCTTCAGTTTCCCTCTCTGGCATTGACATCAGCAAAAGAATTTGCAGAAACCTGGGTCACATTTGAAAAATCTGCAAAACATGGTCTCAAAATTTGGGCCTTTTCAACATTTTCCCTCTTTTAGCTCAATTTCATTGCCAAATTTGGGGCTTTTCCCAAATTTGCAGACACCTATCCAGAATTCGGGGTTCTCATGGACACCAGGGCAACAGTGACGGCCATTCCAACAACATCAGGCAAGCTGTCAGAACATCAAGTCTCGATTTTGGTAAATTTCCTAATCAGCCCTCTCTAAAAATTGGGTCTTTGCCCATTTTATCTTCTTTAACTTCCAAATTGTCTAATTTGACATTACACTCTTAGCCCGCAAGAATTTGGGGCATCTGTTCATCTCACCTTGCATTGGCTCTCAAGCTTTGCAGATGTCCTTTTTGAGTCCATTGGAGCTCATTTGGACATATTGGAGTAAAATCATGCCATTGGGGATCTTTTACAAGGCAATCAGGTCAACTACCTGCTGCTGCTATTCCTTCTAGGAGACTTCACCCACTTCATCAACCCTTCATTCGTCCATCACAACATTCAAAACACCACGTAAGATACATTAAAGTTTCTCTCTCCAATTTCATTGTACTTTCTCTCTCTCTTTGTCCCTTCAATTCAAGAAGGCATTGTGTAAGTGTTCATGGTAGGTCACACATGTGCTTCAAGCTGAATATATTCTCTCTCCCCATCTATTGGCATCTTTATTCACTGATCTGTCACAATGACCAGCAACAATAATGACTTTCTTTGCATGCTTACGGCCAACGATAAGCTTGATGGGACTAATCGTCCCATTTGGGCTTATATGTTGAGCCATGTTCTTGTCACAAGGAATCTCTAGAGCATTGTTTTTAGCATTGAGGGGAGGCCCGTATCTCCAACTCCTTCCACATCTCCTCCTTCCGACTCTACGACAAGTGATGGTGCTTATGATCCCAAATCATCCTCCATATTTCCCCCCTCCTACTCAAGAACAAGTTCAAGTGTTGCTTGTGTCTACTACATTAAATGTCTCCATGAATCCCATCAAGGTTTTGCTACCACCATAAGGTTAGTGACTATGGGAAACTAAGTTCACTACACCTTCAACCAGCTTGCTTCTCTCTTATTGCAAGAAGAGCAAACCATCAAAATCACAATTCCACGCTGACTTCAAATCCAGCCTTTTCCATGCACCATAAAGGAAAGGGCAAATCCAAGTATGCTAGCAAAAAACCAGCCACTGTACATGTTGGTCATGATTCCTCATCCTCTCATGCCGCTCCAAAATCAGCATCTTCCTATACCGGTCACTCTTTAACCCATTCCCAAACAAGTGCTAGATCCAAGAACAACATTACTATATGTCATAAGCACATTGCCTCAAAGAAGAAGAATCATCGTCCAGCCCATCACTAGCCATGCAACCCATGAGACTATCAACTTCACTATACTCTTCACATTGTACAAGATATGTATAATCCATCCATTCATGATAGTTGTTATCTATTTCTAATGCATCAAGTTCTTGGTATTTTGATAGTGGTGCTTCCAAGCACAGACAACTATCTATCTCTCTCATATACCTAAGAAGAGCACTATCATGTATGCAACTAACGCCTCATATGCCATGAAATGAACTAGTCAAGTGCAAGTCATCGCTCTTTTTGATACTCCTATGTTGTTGGAGGAAGCCCTCACAAGGCTTGTACATGCATGTGCCTTCTTAAAAGAGGCATAAGCTTGATGACAAGATTGTCCAATGCACCTTCATTGGTTATAGTCATGGAAGCAAAGGCTATTGTGTCTTCCACTCTTCTCCCAATAAAGTAATTGTCATGAAAACATGAAATTTTAATGTTTTACTTAGCATTTGATTAAGTTGTCAATCAAACATGCAAATGTGAGCTGCACATGTGATTTACAAGTTAGTTATTTCACAATGACAAGCAAAGGGCCTTGAGAAGTTAGTGGGTACCAAAGGCAAAAGTTGAAATAAGTTGTACTTCACATGCATAAGGTGGTATCTCGTATCAATTTGGACCTAGGGTATTTATTTGACCAATTAGTGTCAATAATGACACTAAGAACTAGTCATCGGTTAATTAACTAATGCTATTTCAAGGGTTAAATAATACACATAACTACTTGGGGGTCAAAATAGCCTTGTCAATTTAATTGTGGATGGGCATAATTACTTTTCTAGGTAAGAACAAGGACTGGAATTAAATACAGATATTACTACTTAAACTTGGGACAATTTTAAAAATTAATTAAATGGCTGAAAATTGCTGAAAATGGATTACGACAACCGCCACTTCAAAAACATTCAAAGAGAGAAGCATAGAAGGCATTTGGACATTCTATTCAATGAGCTGTGTGAGCATTGTTTGGTGATCAATAACAAAAAAAAGTGAGTTCTTTTTAAAGAAAATCCACTTTTTGGGGCATATAGTATTGGTTGATGATATACGTATGGACCCTACAAAGGTTGAAGCAATGCGTTCATGGCCACATTTGAAGAACATACCTAAGATTCGCACCTTTCAAGGTCTGTGTTCCCATTACTTAGAGATGGCTTTCTAATGATGCATGGGCGGTTGTGCATTACAAAGCAGTTGAGGCCAAAGATGATGATAGAGAGTCATGCTCCTCCTTATACACACATAGAGGTATTGATACTATAGTTAAGGCAATGGAGCACTTTTTCCATTGGCTAGCTTTGAGACACGATATAGAGCAATTTATACTTACATGCACTGTGTGTCAAAAAATCAAGTATAATGGACAAAAGATACTAAGTTTATTGCAGCCTTGCCCATACCTCTTAGGCCTTGGCAAAAGCATTGCTATAGACTTTTATCTTTGATATTTTAAGGACACCCATATGGAATGATAGGATATGGACTATCATTTGCAAGTTCAGTAAGCAAGCTCATTTCATTCAGATGAGAAAGAAGATAAAGGTTGATCATATGGTATAATTATGTTTGCAACTTGTCTATAAGCATCATGGCAAGCCAAAGTCGATCATCAATGATCGAGATCAATAGATGACTTATTTGTTTTGGAAGGGACTATTTGAGAATATGGGTACCACATTCAAACTTTCTTTGTCCTTTCATCCACATACAAATGGTCAATTTGAAGAGGCAAACTCCACAGTTTTAGATCTCTGAGGTATAGTTTCACTAGTAAGGCTCCATTTGAGATTATGGAGACTAGCCAAAAAGTACCTTCTATTTGCACACTAAGGATAAGATCTTTGAGATTCATCATTAAGTAGAGAATGTAGATGTGGGTATCGCAAAAAATGCAAAAGAGGGCAGCTAATTACCATAGATGTGCTTTGCAATTTGCAAAGTGCAACTATGTATTCCTTCATTTTGAAAAGGCAAGTTTGGAAAAGATAAAGGGCAAAGAGAATTTGTATCCAAAGCTGAATATGCATTACTATGAGCCCTTCTAGGTGTTGGAGAAGAGTAGAGACGTTGCATATAGGCTAAAATTATCTCCATAGTGACCGATACATAATGCATTTCATGTGGCCTTGTTGAGGCCTATTCATGGTAATGTGCCAAAGAGAGATTGTATCTAAAGCTGAATACACATCACTATGGGCCCCTTCTAGGTATTGAAGAACAATATACATAATGCCATTCATGCGAGCTTGTTGAGGCCTATTCACAATGATGTGCCATACGATGTCTCTATTGAAATTCAACCAAAGGTTGAGGTGCTAGATGAGATATTGATACCCAAGCAAATTTTGGCACATAGAGAGAGAGAGAGAGAGAGAGAGAGGTAACATTTCTAGAAGATATTTGGCCAAGTTACAAAATTATTTATCAATGTATCCTAAATGGATGGAGAGACTTGGCAAACTACTCTCAATTGTTGTAGCTTGACCTCTATGGAATACATGAAATGTACATTTAGATGTGATATACATTTGCGACACATGTATGGAATACATGAATGGTATACAATGAACATCTCCAAGTGATGCAAGAGAAGTATGATTGCATAGGTTACATGTAATTTCAGTTTATGTATACTTTACATCACTATCATCTAGTACATCATTGCTATGTGGTGTTGTTTATGCTCAGTTTATGCGTTACAATGCCTCAGTTGTTAAAATAGTGTTGAGTTTTAACATGTGGATGCATCCCTTATGGTTCTCACAGTGGTTATGATGCATGTGTATGGATGTCACTGGCTTAACTGACTGAAATTTCACATATAGAGGACATATGTTTCACTACACAATAGGTGTACATGTTGTTTAACTATGATGCCAGTATGTATTTCCAATAGTGGCAACAGATGCTTTGGCACATTGTTGTGCGATTGAGGCCCATTACAAGGATTTCAAGGGGATAGTCTATAACTAGGATGTGAAATTTTATTGCTTTACTTAGCCTTTGACAAAAATTATTCAAATGTGCAAATGTGACTTGCACATGTGATGCAAGTTAATCATTTCATAGTGTGGAATCCAAGGCCCCAAGATATCAATTGATGCCAAAGGTAAAAGTTGTAATAAGTTATGCCTGACAAGTACTAGGTGGTACTCGATGTCAAATTTGCACCTAAACCAATTTATTAGCCACTAATGTCAATAGTGACATTAGAGACTAGGCATTAATTAATTAATTTAATAAGCTAGGCAATGCCGGAAAATGGGATTAGAAGGCTACCACTTAGCAAAACTTGCCAATGCAAGTGAAAAAAAAAAGTTTTCAGAATCTAGTGAAAGTTTACTCCAACCATTGCGAGAGGCAAGGAGGCTATTAGAAAGCAAGGAGAGATTGATGTGATTTGCAGACACAAGGATCAATCTTACAGTGTGTGACAACAGCTTAGTGTCCTCCAGGAGCAAGTGACAACAGCCCAAGGTCCCTCTGGTGTAGATGACCACATACAAGAGAAAGCACCAATGTTTTTGGTGGTCCTAAGCTATAGGTGACATTTCTCATGGCTATTTGAGCGAGGCAACAGTAGCTTTTCAGCATTTCTCACCATGAAACTCTGAAATTTCTTTCTCTACAACACTCTCATTCTCCAGCGATCTCTCAAGTTATCTCAACATTTTCTAGCACTTTGATCCATCAGAGGAAGAGATTTCAATCAATCTCTACTGTAAACTCCAATTTAGGGTAAAAATTAGGGTTTGACAGTCACCTCGAGATACATGCTCATAATTCAGGGCCTAAGACTTGAATTCTAGAAGCTGAAATTAAGGAATTTCAAGAAGATTCGGGGTTTTGGTTACACAGACAACGCGATGACATGATTGATGCAAGAACTTTTCTAGGAACCTTCCAATCAAAACTCTACAACCTCTAAGAATCTTCTAGAACTTTCTTGGATATTCTAGAAGTTTCTAGAAGTTTCTAGAAAATAGTAGGTTTCTTGGCATCCATGCCATTATCCCCTCCTTTAGCAACGAATTCCATAAGGAACATTAGAGTTTCTTGGTAAGGCTCTTGGCTTCAATGGATGTCATTAATGAAACTCCTTTACTTTAGCAATTGCTCAACAAAGGCAAAAGACTCATTCTAATGTTTGGCCACTAGCATCATAGCTCTTTCAATAAACAAGGCATTCAATCCTTTTGTGAGAGTTTTTGAATCAAGGATAGTCTCAACATTGTACTCTAGGTGACCTTCCATTTCAACTAGAAGTGGGAGTTCCTCCCCCTTATTAAGAATATATGGCAAGGCTCCAAGACTGAGATATGGCTCGATGAATTCTCATGGAGTGTGGTAGTTGGAGACAAGAGGTGAGTGAATTCCCTTGGTCAATGATCTTGAATAGCCCAAGTCTTTGATAATCCAACTTCTTAAATGTGAAGAGGGAACATAAATCTTGCCACAAAAGCCCTATAAGTTGGATGTTTCATCCATAGTCAATCAGCATTGTCTTTATATCTTGCCTAGGCTTCTTGAATATGTGACCATAACTCCTTATGAGTCCTTAACAAGTATTCAGCTAGATTTGTAGCTATTGGATTCTTTACTGAGTAACTCATATAAATGTCCAGTTTAGGATCTCTTCCATAGGTGGAAAATAATGGAGTTTGTCTACTTTGAGGATGGTTGGCCGAAGAGAGGTTAGTTTGGACACTTAGGAGCTTGAGTAGACTACTCCAAAATTTTACAAAAATGGTGATCCTCAATCTAAAACAATATCATCTAGTAACCTGTGATAGCAGTAGATAGATTCGCGACGGTGCCCTCACTAATAACCATCTTGTGGGTGGAGATAAAGCCTGCAATCTTGGTAAATCTATCAACCATCACAAGAATGAAATTGAAACCCGTGGAGAAAGGTAGATAAATGATTAAGCTCATTGATACAGATGACCAAGGGTGATGAGTAAGCAACAAGTGAAACAACCCATGAGGTTGGCGACAAGGAACTTTGACTCTCTTGCATATATCACATGTGAATATCAATTCTTTTAACTAATTTCCACATTTGAGGCTACTTGAGAGATGAGCTCTATTATTTTATTAATCCAACATGTCTTGCAATTGGATAGTCATGTCTTGTTTGAAGTATATATAACTAAAGTTATTCGAGCGGTATTTACAATAGCCCCTGATAATAGAGCAAGCCTTCAACTTTCTCAAACCCTTCAACTCTTATATACACTTCTTGAAGTTTTTGCTTGATATTCTCGACAAAGTGATCCTTGGAAACTTCTTTCTTGACTTGTAGAAGAAAGGTTTGATCTTCTAGAGCTTTGCTTGTTATTATGCATAGTTGGAATTATCTTAGTTTTAAGAGAACAAGGTCCTACTAAATTGCATCTCCTTTTTTCAATACAAGATAGGAGTATTGAGACAATGCATTCAAGACTACCAGGTTGATATGATATGAAAAAATCAAATCCAAAAAGAAAGATACTCTATCTCAGTATCAAAGTTCCACATAAATTTATCATTTTTAGTTAATCCATGAGTGGGATAGTGATCTTAGAATAATCATAAATGAAGTTTCGATCAAAGTTTAGGAATCCCAAGAAGCACTGTAGATCACAAAGTCATCTTAGAATTTCCTGGGTATGAGAACGTGACATTACATTGAGCAAAATGCCCAGGTCCTCCACAAAACAAACATAATCCTTGAGAGTATCGTCATTGCTTTTCTTGAGTTGACAATGGCTTGAATCGAGCCCAATCAATCTGCATAGGCTTGATATTAGTTTCTTCTTTTTCTCGGGAGTAGTACAGCTTCATTACTTGCAACCTTTTGTTGACATAACATTGAGCAAAATGTTGGAGTCCTCCACAAAACAAACATAATCCTTGAGGGTATCGTCATTGCTTTTCTTGAGTTAACAATGGCTTGAATCGAGCCCAATCAATCTACATAGCCTTGATATTAGTTTCTTGTTTTCCTTGGGAGGTCATTGTTGTCGTGGCATCTAGACTTGATGAAGCCTCTATGCACTTCTTTTGATGTTTCTTGAATAGTCGATTATCACATTCTATTGCTTGAGAAATTAAAACACTTAGTGTGTAAACCTTTGGCATTGTCAACAAAAGAGAGCTCACATCACTATTCAATCACCAAGAAAATTGGCTAATAAAATAATCCTCATGCAAAGTCAAATCACAAGTAACTTATTAAAACTCAAATCCATAAACTAATGCCAGTCTAGATTCTTAATCTTTTTTATTTAAATCTCGGCAACTCTAGCTCTATTTATGTCTCCAAAGGTAACAAGAGTTCTCAAACAAAAATCTTCAAAATCAATAAGGAGAGGAGATTTCTTCTCAAGTAAGGGTGCCAATAAAGAGAGGGTTGTACTTAAGACTAGTGTGTCGATAAGCCCCATTTGAGAAGCATCATCATGATAGCACTTAGCTTACATGTAAATGAGCAACTAAACTTGCTGCAAAAAATCTCTAAATCTTAATCTTATTCCATCCAACTCTTCAAGTAGGCTAACCTTTCACTCTCGTAACTAGAAGAGCAGCTACAAGATGTTCAAAGGCCGCCTTGATGTAGACTTGCCTCTCGAAGTTCTTAGAGCAATTTTTTTAAAGGTCTTGGATGGCTAATCCCAAAGCTTGGGGTTTCTTCACTTGTAATCGAATATTATTCTCACAAAGTTTTTAAATTTATTCTTGAATATTTTGTAAAGTGGTGATGACACTTACCATCACTATATCCAACATCCAGCATAACTACACAAGATCAAGTATGTAATCTTGCCAAACTGTTATGAGGCCAACAAAAACTTCGTGAGGAGAAGGATTGTTACCTCACAACTTGTAAGAGAATGACTTAAAGAAAAAGAATAAGAAGAATAACTTATTTCTCTCATAGAAACAAGGAGCAGACCTTCCGGCCTAAAGAAATCGCCTAACACGTTCCAAACTGTCCCAACCCGTTCCTTGTTGTTCCCTCTACTATTTACTTGTTTGGAAGGGGGTTTCCACACCTACTAGTCAAAAATTGATGTTTTTTCCTATTTTTTCTTATTGCTTGTGTCATGCTTCTCTTGCTACATGTTCATCCATCTCCATTACCTAATGCGCGCACGCACACGCACACACACTCTCCCTCTCGTTGGGGTAATGTAAGCATTTGGGGTAATTTAGGACAATTTGAAGCTATGGGGATAATAGAGCTAATTTTAAGGTATTTGGAGCAATATGGAGTATTTAGGGTTATAGGGGCAATTAGAGGCGCATTCTGGGCATTTGAGGCATTTGAAACCTTTGTGGCATTTTGGGGACATTGAGAACAATTTGAGACAATATTCAAGGCAATTTGGACAATTTGTAGCATTGGACGGCTATTGAGCCAATTTGTCGTAATTTGGGCCATGCAAGTCTATTTGGAACATTTGGGGCAATTTGGGACACTTAAGACGTATTGTTCCCCTATTGTTGTTCCCTGATCTTAAGTATTCCCTCCCATTCCAAGGGGTCTTGTTACTGTTTCCGCTCCCCATTCCAAGCAACTATGATTTCTCTATTAAAAATAATGGAGTACAACAATACATTTCTTGATACAAAATTGATACAAGGCAAGGCCTCAATACAATACTAGATCAAAAGCAAAACAAGACAAGACGAGAGAACTTACCTTGTATGAGCCTCACAACTGGCGTAAGCAAAAACTGAAAGGCTTGTAGCCCATGTAAAAGTTACGCGCGAAACGGACAGAATTTAAGTAAGGAGTAGAAAAGACATAGCAAATGTAAGAAGAACAAAAACTTCTTTAATTCCAAACAAATTGATATAAAGATGGCTCTATCCACCCATGTGCTTCCACTATGAAGCTTAGATGATGATCCAAACAGATAATAGAGAAAGAAGTTAAGGCTACCTGGAAGAACTCTAACTAGGTGAAAGATAGATTGACGCTGGCTTTGGAGGGGTCTTTTTTTTTTAGCCCGAGAAGGTAGTCTTGTCCCTGATAACTCCCCCACCTCACAACTTGATGCAATTGTGCCTCAAGTTGCTACCAACGTAACTACTTTATCTAACCCAAAGGCTAAATCCAAAAAGGTCACCTTTTTCCCATCCTGTCACATAGATCGTATCTAACATACAAGTCGGGGCCCAACTAATGTCCAAGCTCACACATGGCTTCCCCTCAAAATGGGAGTCTTACAACTTATGCAAGCGTTGATACAAGTACCCTTCTAGAACCTTTAAGAACATTCTCAAAATCTTGTAGAACTTTCTCGAATCTTCTGCAAGTTTCTAAAAGATATTAGGTTTCTTCGTGTCCATAACAATCTGAGCCCAAAAATTAATCGTGCCCATCCACAATCAAATTGGCTAGGCCATTTTGCCCCCCGAGTAGTCATGTGCATTATTCGAGCCCTGAACTGGAATTGATTAATTGATTAATGACTAGTTTCTGGTGACACTCCATACACACTTATTGGTTAAATTAACTTAATCAAATGCTAAGTAAAGCATCAAAATTTTCTATCCTTGTAATAGTTAGCATCAACTTTTGTTGAGCATTCCAATATATTATATACCTTAAATGAACAATCAAATCCAGCGTACTAGACTATCAAAACCCGCCCAATATTTGTTTTTGTGATTATTCAATGGACTTCTTTCTTTGTTCAAAAATAGCTAGAATGTTGATGAGCCTTCAAGGGCTTCAACTCCGCTGATTGCAAGTCATTCTAAGCTACCTAATCAGCCTGAACTACAGTGTTAAATGCAGCCCAATTTACACTTAATGACTGATATTCCACATGATGCTTTGGAGGAAAAACATGCTGCATTGCCAACAGCTGCTAGAGAACTTAAAGGATAGCAAGCAGTCCCTTCCACCAGTTGCTTGTACACAAGCAAGAGCTTGTCAAGATCAAGGTCATTTATTGGCGTCTGCGTTGGTCCCTATCGCATACAATAAAGAACTTGAAGATCATTCAAGAGCTCTACATTGATGCCCTTTGTCCAATGGTTTGGGTGCCCTAGCTAGCCTAAACTATCACTTAGGATACAATTAGGACACTTAAGACCCCAGTTTCCTAAAGTTAGAGTTTTTTTATAGCGGTTAAGATATGAGGGCTCTGGTTATCTATTTAAACCTGATTTGTGCATTTTAGCACATCAGTGTGGCCACTATTCAATGTGATTGTCTAATTATTGTATTTCCATTCACTTATCGAGTACATGCATTTCCATTTGCAATTGAGTATCATTATGCTTGTATTCTCTTTCTCAATTACTCTACACATGGGCCAACAGTGGCATCAAAGCGTCCAGGGTCATTGCTCATAGTCACTTGCCTACAACCATTGCCATTGAGTGCTACACCTTGACCATCTCCCACCCAAGGCATTCCTAATTCCTTCGATTAGTGATGAGTGGCCATTAGTGATCGTACATCATCGTGATGCCATTGTTGCTGCCATTTCTTAAACATATAGTATGACACTTTGCTACAACAAGTAGCATTGCCTAGGGTTCCACCACAATAGCCACTCTACAGCTCATTGCCGCCAACAATTGCCACCACAACCAATGGTTCTACCAACTATATGACCACCCAATGTTGCCTCTTGCAACCGCCCAAGAATAGCTTTGTTCAACCTTCACTCTCCTCCACTGCCCAACACAATAGAACTATCCAAGGTCCACCAAAACCGCTTAAAGTTCTACTCTTGCCACCTAGGCCCTTGCCACCTATGCGAAAATGCCATTGCATGATTTGCCAACACCGCACAGGATTGTCACCTACTGACAAAGACATCGCCCATTCCCAGTCATGACTTACACCACCTGAACTAGCTACCGCCCTTCCTCAACTATTTTCCATCAACACCACCCCTATTGCATATTGTATTGCCTAAGTAAACAATGTCACCATAGCAATCTAATTCTAGCACCGCCCGCTACACTAGGACTACACAATAACAACTTCATCGTTCTTGCAACTGTCTATTGGTAACATTGCCCAAACCTGAAGCAAGGTTGTCATGTTTAATGGTGTTCAATTAGGACCATCCAATACTAGTACGATACTAATCAAACTAATAAATATTGAACCTATATTCGATGAAAAAAAAATCATATAATTTAAAGTCTACACTTAATGTTTGGACTTAAAATATAGACTTAGAGATTCAAATCAAAAGTAAGTGCAGAAAAGGGTTGAAACAAGACTCAAGACACAAGAGTATAGTATGAGTCATGACTCAATGATTTGTGCATAATGAAACCAACTTTATTATAAGCCAAATTGGCAATCTCATACAAAAAGATATACTAAAATGGATTGAGATAAAAGCCATAGCTCAATCTGAATCAAGATACATGATTAAATGACAAATCCTAGGCTTCAAGTGCTCATATCACTCTTGGCATCAAAGATAGAAGCATCCTCGTCACCACTTGAGGAGCCATCACGCCCCTCAACAAAATTACCCTTACTAATGGCATTGCCCTCCTCATCATACTTGGGCTCTCTAAGCTCTATGTGAGAGGTAGTGATAGGTATATCCTCATGGGCTAGGCTAGGAGTGCTTCTCAAGCCACTCCCACATCTCATGTAGCATCTGAGGGCCCCACAGGCATCATGGGCAGCCAATGTGGATGCCAAAGTAGAAGCTCCACCACTAGTGACACGCAAGCAAACAACATAGGCTCGACGTGCACGAGTGCGAGAGACCCGCCAGTCTTTCTTCTCAAGCTCTAAATAAAGCTCCCTAAATATTTGCTCCTCTTGTAAGTCCCTCTCCTGAGTCACACTTTCAAGTGTGCTAGGGGAGAGCCTGAGTGCATCCACATTTGCCCATACATTTAAAGGATGAAAAAATAAATGAAACATCTCTAAATATATTACATACTTTATGAATAAATTTATGACTAAAAAGTATAAAAATATAGTATACATGTCTTGCCATAGATATCTCGTGCATATTATGCAGCATCTGTAAAGTAGAGCGATAATAAATTTGTCGCTCCAATTGCCACACGCTAAGCTTATTATGAATTTTTGGTGTGCATGAGGGAATAGACGGACCAATTCCTCTTATATCAACCCAACAAACTATCCTAAATCATATGAAGGGAAAATAAGTTTAGACTTCAAACTTGCAAGTTATAACTAGAATCAAGTGAAAAAAACTAAGAGATTTTCAAACTTATGCAAGAATGAGTAAGGCTACTCTTTCGAGGTGAGACAATCCGTAGCCAAATGACTCCCACCAAAAAAGAAGCTTCACCAACGGTTCTTGAGGAGAAACCACTTCTTCTGTGTATCAACCTCAATTAGTATTTTGCACTAACCACCCCAAAAAGGGCTGGGACCCACATTCTAGGATCTTAATCAATGAGCGCCCACATAGGGGTGCGCCACCCTAGATAGCTAATGCCTACCAATAGGCCACCCCTCTCATTCTCGTTCAAGTGCCATGTTCCCGTCCCCCTCTTCACACTTCGTTTGAAGGCTCCAACCTTATTGGCATCATCATCAGACTGCTGGCAACATTCTATCCCACCTAGCAACCATTTGGCGTCACTCCTACAAGTTGCTAGCATCATCTCCAATGCTGTCTACATTTTCAGCCTAGATCTTCTCTCACTTGCCTAGCATCATCTTACACATCACTAACATCAACATTTTAGAGCTCCTGACATCTACCGTTGCAGCTCATCACACTCTAATATCTACCTTTGCAGCTCCCATGCTTCAGTTATCATTCTCCCTCTAGCGTTTTGCTATCTGGCCCACCTCCTACCATCAATGGAGAGTGATGCGCTTCCTTGACAGCTATTTTTCACCTTCTAGTGATTAATTCGATTACCCCCTACACCAGAGAATTGCATCTCGCTCCCTTCACTGTGGAAATTCCCCACAGTTGTTGTTGCTTGCTTCACACAAGAGAGTGCAATCATCTTCTAAGCTTTGGCTCCACTGTATCAGCTTCTCTTCACATAGCATGATTCAATGCTTCATCATCTTGTTCTCTTGTGTTTTTGAGTTCCTCTTCCCTCTCAGTGTTTGCCATTCCGGTGTTGTGACTTCTCCACAAGCAAATGGACAAACCATTGGGTGCTCCCATTCCAGCATCACCAAATCCCCCACTGATGCTTGCCCACATTGACCTTTACTCGCTACATCACTGGAGTATATGCTTCTACCCCCAAGCACTCATTGTGCCACCTCTCTCTTTCAAGCCACAAAGTTTATTGTGCACTGACTTCAAAATTTTTATGCTTAAGGCAATAAGACGCATCCAATGCACACTATGCAAGGAAGGCCTAGAATTATACTCGAATCATTCTTGACGAGATGTCCAAGAGAAATTGCAAGTTTGGTAGAGCGATATTATGGACCAAAAAGCCCAAAGACAATAAAAACTTTTTCACTCCGGTAGTCACATTTACTAAAAACCCATATAATGAGTGGTTTCAAAAAGTAAAACCAAATGCTAATAATTAAAGAAACAAACCATGAACTAATGAACTTATACAATTAAGCTCTCAAAAATCTAAATTTGGCGATTCATATTTAGGAGGTTACAACTTTCAAAAATTACTCAAATTGAAAATCTATTCCCATCAAAAACTCTGGAATTTTGCAAGGAACAATTTTGTCTTCGACAACTATCTCAAATTCTTAACCATTTGAAACATTTTTAGAGTGCAAACTTTATAAGCTTCTTCCTCTAGAAGGATGCAAAATTTCGATGCTTTGCTTAGCATTTGATTAAGCGTTAATCAAATGTGCAAATGTGAGATGCACATGTGATGTGTAAGTTTGTTATTTCACAATGACGACCAAAGATCCTTAGAAGTCAATGAGTGCAAAAGGCAAAAGTTGTAATAAGTTATCCTTGAAATGTAGTAAATGGCACTTGATGTTAGATTTTGGCCTAAAAGATCTTACTAGCCATTAATCTCAATGGTGAACCGTAACATTAGGAACTACAAATTGAATAACTAATTAATGCCAATTCAAGGGCTACTAAATACTCAAGAATATCTAGGTGACATATTAGCCTAGTAAATTTAATTTTGGCTAGCAGAAAATTAATTTAATTAGACTCAAAAGTTGTTGAAACATGCAATTAGAAGACTACACTCGGCAAAACTTGCTCATGCAAGTGAGGAAAAGCCTATTGGAGCCTCATTCCAGTATTATGCAAGTTGGCAGAGGAGGAGAAGAGAGTTATTGTTACAATTTTTCAGCCATCACAAGTTGTCAAAGACCCGAGCTGATGAAGGGGCCATTGGAGGCAAGCAAGAGCCCTTATAGGCTATCTTCATGCAGGTGACAACAAGTATTGGGCCCACAAAGACAAGTGATTGCATATGGTACTCTTGTTGATTGTGGGCTGCAATCAATTAGTCATTCATAGCAAGGCAGCATTAATTTCAAGCAATCTTTGCAATGAAACTCTGAAATTTGTCTCTACGACTTGTTGTCTAAAAATTAATATTCTAAAAATTAAATTAATTGGACTTAAAATTCATTGAAACATGCAATTAAAAGGCTTCCACTCAACAAAACTTGCCCATGCAAGTGAGGGAAAGGCTATTAGACACTATTGGGGCCTCATTTCAACATTGTGGAGATTGGGAGAAGAAGAGAGAGAGTTGTTGCTGCAATTTTCCAACCATTGGAGGTTGTCAAAGGCCTCAACTAATCAAGAGGCCATTGGAGACAGGTGACAACCCCTGTAGGCCATCTTCAATCAAGTGACAACAAGTTTGGCGCCCATAAAGATAGGTGTCTGCACGTGGGGCTCTTGTTGATCATTGGCTGCAATCAATCAACCATTCACAGTAGGGCAACATTAATTTCAGCCAATTTTTGCAATGAAACTCTGAAATTTCTCTCTCCAACTTGCTCTCGATTCTTTCAGTCAATACATAGCTTCCCTCGAGAGACCTCAACCAAATCCAATCCCAAGAGGGTGCAATGGAAGAATTTCTGTTGCTAAACCCTTATTTACAACACAAATTAGGGTTTACCAACCACCCTAGGAAGAGTGTTCAGAATTCAAGGCCTCAATAGTTGAAATTCAATACTTGAAATTGGTCAATCCCCAAGCAAATCAAAGGGAAAACTGGTTTGAAGGCTTGTTGGTTGCTATGGAGAACAAGATGTATTGAAGATCTCTCAGTGTACTTCAACCTTTAGCAATACAAGTTAAAGACAAGGGGGTGCCAATTTTGGAGCCAACTAGGTGTCCAATATCCAAGATTGATTGGTAACATTTGGGGAAAATTGGTTTGAAGGCTTCCTGGTTGCTATGGACAACAAGATGTATTGTAGATTGGAGGAGATCGAGTTGAATCTCAATGTACTTCAACCTTCAGCAATATAAGTTAAAGACAAGGGGTGCCAATTTTGGGGCCAACTAGGTATCCAATGTCTACAATTGATTGATAACATTTGTACTTCAGTTTATGTGAATTTTATGCTTGCTTAGTGTAAAATCAGGTAATTACCACCCTTTTGAGAAGGAAAGTTGGTTTCACTTTGAATTCTCTTTTTTGGCTTCCGCATATTCAGCATGTCATCCCTGATCAGTTTGTGATAATCAAAGATGACATTGAAGACAAATTGCCACAGCTGGGCTGTATAGTTATCTATTTATTTTTCAGTATTTTGCATCGACGCCTACTGTTGTCCACTATTTACTTGAATTTCTATTCTCAGTGCATCTCTCTCCTAACTGCTTTAAACCAGCAAGAGGCATATTTTCATGCATGTCCTCATCATGAAGAGCCCTTGGAATATTGTATGTGGCACCAAGCAAAGGCCAAATTCACACTCTCTTGCACCACCTTCCAGCTGAGGAGGCACAAAGACTAGCTCCATTGGAGCAACACTTGGAGTTGGCTACCATATACAAGCAGAAGAGCCATTCTACCCTTGCAAAGGCCAATGGGAAAAAGATACTCACATGAACAAAACTCAATTGAACCTAGTGCAAATCAGGCCTAAAGTAGCTTGATGTAGAGGGAAGACCTCACACGCCTCAGTTGGTAGAGTCGGAAGGAGAATGAGCTGCCTTTGGGGCTAGGATGTGCATATACTAGATCTCGAGAGATGGCTCATGTGCTAACTACATGTCACAAGTGTGCCTGAAACTTACCTCGAGATGACTCGTGTGCTCATCTCAAAAGATGGCTCATGTGCTGACTAAGTGTGGTAGGTGTGCCTAAACTAAAGTGATGGCTCCAATGCTGATTAAGAATTTGAAGGGACAACCACCAACATAGCAATCCACCATGAAAATAAACCTACTGGATGAAAAAGGAAGACCTGACCTGTAAGAGTGAGTGATGGAAGCAAAGGACCACAAAGACAAGAGCGAAGAGTATGAGAGAAGAATCACCCCACATGAAGCTAAAGGAATAACACTCTGATCTGAACACAATACCCATAACACTCTGATCTGAACCCAATACAAGGCTGCCAAGTTCCAACAATCAGCCTATGTACGTGTGAATGCCACACCAGCGAGGGCAGTGGACTGATAGCAAAAGATGACGAGAATGCAGTCGATGATGATGAGACTAAGGTAGAAATTTCTTGTTGGTCATGGAGGCTCAAATATGGCAGCCTAATATAGGCTAAGGGCTGGAAAACAGCCCTGCCTGGGCTGGCAGACACTCCAAACTGGCTGCCCAACCGAAAAAAGATGCTGCCAAGGCTGCTACGTGGCAAGGGATGAGATTATGCCCTAAAACAGGGTAAGAACAGTGGGTGATGACTCCTAGTCCATGCACACACAGAAGGCATGTAGACCAAACCATATATCAACATGTAAATACCAATACCCTAAGTCCATGTCTGCTGCTAGTTGTCATGAGAGGAGTCAAAGGATAGTCTAGAGTCCATTTCTGTAGAGGTATCCCATAATCAGCATAAAAAGCAGTCTTTTGAATAGGGCCTCAATTGCAATAGGCAGATCCCAACGCTATACATACAATGGGTGTAGGACCAAGTGTTGCTTTGGTTATACAAGAGATCATCATCAGAGTCTGCTCCCATGCATGTCATCCATCATAATATCCCTCTTTAATTCATGATGCAGACTCTACCCTTGCAATGGCCTCCACTATAGTATCCTCATCCCCCTCTTGTGCAACATCTGCAACATCTGGTGTGCCATCCCCCTCCTGTGCTCCATTTATCTGCCCACTGCCTCCATCTCTGTGGACCAAGCCCACCTGAAATTTTTGTTCAAAACGCACCTACAACAAGAAATCCTGCATTAAGCAGTTTCAGCCATCTACAAAACCAGCTTGGATATCTTGTTTTTGGTACTCAAGTGAGTGGGCATCCTTTACAGGTTTGGTTGTCGGTGATGCAGAGCAGAAAGTGGAGAATAAGAGGAAGGTGTACAGTCACAATAACAGATTTGGCTGTCACAACCAGGACTGCAGCAGCATCAGTTCTTGGAGAGAGTGCACACTGATTGTAGGCAGCCTTATAATTCTGGTTAAGCATTTCAGACTGCAGTGGCTGCAAGCAATGAAAGTGAGAAGCTGCAGGACTAGTTGTCATTAGTAAACAAACTGTAATGAATACACTAGAGTGGAAAGTTGGACACATCCAAAAGTCAACAACCCATAGATACCAGTGACAACAAACTTTGTTACCAGGTGATGGCACTTGCTACTGTGCATGTGGAGGAGGAGAAGAGAGGACAAAAGCTAAATGAGGGTCTAATCTCAGTATTGAAAACTGAATCCTTGCATAAAAGGCAAGAATGCAGCTACGACTACATCTTGGAAACAGTTTGGATTGAGAAAGGTTTTGAAGCCTTAGATACAAAGGTGAGAATGATTGCTTGATGCCGCACATCAAAGAGAAAAGTGTGAACATTAGACTAATTTAGATATACAAGGTGAGATACTGCACATGTCCCAGGGTGATTCGATAGGGGTCCTGCTAAGCGTCCATAACCACTCTACACACATTTCAATATATAAGGTATTTCAATGAGCTAGTACACATCATTTTTTAATTATATTTCCCCAACATATTTATGTTGTACACTATCAAAATGATACCATCTGACTGCAATTCACTAGCCAGATGGCTTGTCCAATTTGAAAAAACAGCACTCTTTAAATTAAAACTAGAGCTCTCTACAAAAAGAACAAGTATTCCACCTTTACTGAGGTTCCATTGATGTTACTTTCCTCCTTCAGAACAGAAGACTTGGCTACTCCATCAATAAAAGTGAGACCCTCTGAGCACCAATTTTTCTGCTGGTTTCCACCATTGAGAGTATTGCCTTGACTCACTGACATGCTACCACAAGCATCATCCATTGTCACATCAATTTCAGGTGGACCATTTTCCTTTAAATTAGACCTCTCTGCAGGGCATTCTGATGCAACACACAGATGCTCTAACATCCACTCAAGCACTTCAGACAGAGAAACTGGGGCTGCAGGCATGTCTGGATCCGAGTTTGCAAAAAAGGGAGCAGCTTGGCTAAGTGGCAGCAGCTCAGAGCCAGACTTTACAGATCTAAATAAGAACCCAAGATGATTGAACTGCTCTATAGTTAAGACCTGTAGACAAGTCCAAAAAAGGTTCAGCTGAATTCCAGAGGATAAACTTTTAGATAGCTTACGGGGGAGCAAACTTCAAAAAAGAGCAAATAGATAGAGCAGATAAAAACATTTAAAACTTCTCCATGCAACTTTTCAAGCATCTTTATTCGCTAAACATAATGTGGTCCTTGACCTCATGGCAATTCACTTACAAAACACCAAGCTGTATTTCATCAACCACAAACAATGCCAAACAGTAGAAATTCATGAAAGAGTTGGCTTATAAAATTCTCTCTTACAACTTGAAGGTAGAGCTGTCCTTGGCAAAGTCGTTTACAAAACAGCAAAACCATTGATTTCATCAACATAAAGACCCCCACTCTTGAAACACCATACCATGTATTTATTGAAACACAGACTGCATGCACAAAGTAACATTGGAACAACCTTAAGAAATTTTGGCAAACCGATATTTTCACAACTTACTTGTATATATATACTAATCCCAATGCATTAGGGCGTAACCCTAATTTATAACAATGGTAGGGTTATGAGATAAGAGTACAAGATTGCACAGTGAACAATGTAACTAAACATTGATGAAGTTGAGGAATCAAGGTTTGTAGCATAACTAGAATTTATTTATAAAAATCCCACAAGTAGAAAAAACATTTCAAGATAGTTCATTTGATTATAAATATGACCATGTTTCATAATGATGACCTAGTATTGTGATATGGAAAATACATAACTTTGTTGATGCGGCATCAAGGAAGCTACATTTGAATTTTAAAATGTTAACAAGTTTATTGGTTTGGATTTCTAAGACTCTAAAAGAAAGAAAAGTGCATTTGATTTCTAAATGTGATGTCTTTCTTTCATTTAAAAGCTACTACTTTTGGAAGAGAATCATGGCGAGATCAACTTTCCTTGCTACAAGCACAAAATAGCAGAACCTGACTGTTGGCACCATACACACTATTGTGGGGACAAGTGGCAAGAGATCTAGTTATGCATGCTGCTACATGGACATATATGAGGTGCCAATCTACACTCCTGGTCACACATTTGAGGTGGTTGTATAGGGATCTAGGATTCTGCTTGTAATCTGTTGACAAAATAGAAATTCCATGAGATTTCTTTGTTCTAGATTGATCATGCCAGAAGTGGGAGCCTATGATCTCTATACTAAGGGGAAGAGTTGCTGGGCATACCTCTGGGCACCTACTTAAAGATCAGTCTACTGTTGGTGATCTTTCTTTGTAAAGATCAAAGAGCATATTCAATCATCCATTGTACTCCATTCTCTTGGCAACAAATTGAAGAGAGATCTCACATTGTACAAAGGTTTTGGGCCAATACAATGTTGGTGTCTAGGTGAATTTGTGCAATTATGGAGGGGCAAACCTAGGTCCATCTATTTTGTGGTCTTCTAAGTGACGGAATTAGCATTCCTACCCTGTATTTTTTGAAGACCAATTATATAGGTTTCATTGCTGATAATGGTCACCATCATCAGCTTTCTGAAGGGGATGAACATGCATTGGTTGGGTTCACATATCCTTAACCAAAGAATAAATGGATTATTTCGACTCTCATCAAGAGTCATCCATAGATAGATGTGAAGAGCAGCCATCCCTTGGTAAATAAGAACAAGGTGTGATGCAGCCTTTGGAAGACATTGCAAATGATGATGATGATGATGTTTATTGCACATGTGTGAAAAGAATTTTGAATGTGCCAAGAACTTTAGCCAAAGACCATGGTAATGTAACAACACAACACATTTTAGGCATGACAAAAAACCAAGCAAGTTTCAAGAAGAGGGCAGAGTGGAACTCCGTTTGGGGAATCTATTTAACAAAGGTTCCAAGATCCTCCTTTAGAGAGTGAAGTAAATTTAGAATCAACTACTATCAGAAGTGGGTGCAGCAATGGACACATTTTAGGCACGATGAAAAATCAAGCAAGTTTCAAGAAGAGGGCAAAGTGGAAATCCGTTTGGGGAATCTATTTAACAAAGGTTCCAAGATCCTCCTTCAAAGAGTGAAGCAAATTTAGAATCCACAACTATCAGAAGTGGGTGCAGCGATGGAAGTGTAGAAGATTGTTGTAATAGACTACACAACACAAGAGAAAATACAAAAGAGAAGAACAGTGCAAAGGGCGAACTTAGAGATATGCTCGGGAAATGGAATCCATATACCAAATATGAAATAGTTGCTTTACAACAGTGAGTATCTACTAGCTACCTATATGGGCACTAGCACCGCCTCCCTCTCTCCAATATGAATTGGCTCCCTCTCTCCAATACAAATTGCTTTGCAAGTTTACAAGTGATGAATGACTATGGACAACGGAGCCCAACAATAAATAGGCAAAAATATGCCTAAATCTGAATCAGGTCAGCCAGCAATAAAATATTCATAAATGCTGGTAGGCTACAAAATAATGACATAAAATCACAAAAATAGGCACCAAAAAAATTACATATACTCGTGCCTAGCCCACTAAATTGCATCCAGACTCACACATGAGTTGACTAATCTGCTAACACCCTCTCTCAAACCATATGTGATTTGATATGATACAATGATACAAGAACAATGACTCATCATAGTACATACGACAATGACCATCAAAATAGAACCATGGATACCCAAGCAGTGAGTGGCTAGTCCACCACCAAGGTGCCTCAGAGAGAACCTAATGTCAATGTCGATCATACCAACTCCTAAAATAAAGAAGAATCATAGCAACTCTCTATGTTAGTTAACAATGCCTTGCAATAGCATATGTAACCATCCTGTCAGCAATGCCTTTGAGCACATGTGACCATAGATTCCCCATCTTTGGCCAAACTGCCAATGTGTACCTTCATGTGTACTCAAACTAGGAGCCAATTCCACTCTCTGTCATAAAACAACCCATCATAAACTTGGATGTCAATCCCAACTCTAGGATTTCAAAACATGTCCGACTTTAGTCAATGAGAAAGGGAAGTCCCTCTCTAGATCCTTTGCACCTATATACCTTCATAGAATCTAGATGAGGCTCACCGGCCCCATCTCACCACCCTCCCACACTCCCTCTTTGACACTAGAGTATCGTGAGGGATAACCACATCACTTGCACCAAAAAGCAACAAAGAGAGAGGCAACTAGCCCTTCCCCTTTTTTTGAAGATGACCCCTTCCGCACCTTTGCCTTCGCTTGGCCAAAGGATCTCAGTCGGAGTCAGAGGAGGATAAGGATGAATCATCTAAGCAGTCCATATCCTGCTTCTTCTTCTTCCCCTTCTTCTTCCACAAATTCACTAACTCTTTACAATCCTTGCGCAAATGTCCCTTCTTACCACATTGATAGCACTCCACCTTCGACTTCTTCTTCCTATCACCCCTTTTGAAGCTGCAAATGCCCCATCATGGCCACCATACTGAGATGGCAACCTCCCTTGTAATCTCAATGACCCCTCACGCTCAAGCAACATCAAGGACATATGTGTGAAACTCACTAGCATCGATGATGTCTAGGCCCACAAAGCATTGGTCACTCCATCAAACTTTGAAGGGAACTTAAAGAGCACAATCCCCACAAGATGAGCCTCAGACTAAACAATATCTTTAGGCTCAAACTTGATCTACTCGAGCTGTCCATAGAGAGTAACTATACGCATAGTCAATGGAGCCTCGTTCAACGTCTCAAGCTTCTTCCATACCGTTGAAGCTATTCTCTGGGAGGTAATCCTTGATAGAGCCTCTTTAGAGATACATCCGAAAAGAGCAAAGTATGCACACGCATCATCATAATCCTATGTAAGCACAACTTTCTCTTGGTTGACAAGGTCCCAATCATCTAAAAGAAGAGCTCAATAGCTCCTAAAACCACGTATTGTGCACAAACCATGGTTTCATGATAACAATCCAAGTTAAATACTCGAGGCCATGAAGTTTATCATCAATAGAGCAACAAGGAGGTGCCATTCAAAGAGGCTAGGATGAGAAGATTAAGGAAAAGAGAGAGAGAGAGAGAGAGAGAGAGAGAGAGTACAACCAAACATAGCACCGATTGCACTAAAAGATCATGAGTTCACACGCATTGGATAGACAATTGATCAGAAAACGATTACTTAAAGAAGGCAAAAACTGATCAAAGACAAACAACAAAGGATAGAAAAGGAAGATAGCAACCAAAAACACTGAGAAAAGCCTGAAAATACTGTCACCCAACCTGCACAAAGCCAAAAACAGGAAAACACAGGCAGCTGTAGCAAAAATGAATGCAATCTGATCATTAAATGCAGCCGTACAAGATCAAACAAATGCAAAAAATAGAAACGCAAGCTGTTGTTCACAAAAAACAGAGTCAAGATGACTGAAAAACAAGCCAATTCGCTGCAGATTGAAGTCACCTAGCACCAACTAGCAGTCGAAAGCTGATCAACAGCAAAAAGGTGTGAGGGCAAACTGTCCACAGCAGAAAACAGCACCTAGGGCCCAAACACAGACATCTAATACTACGTCAAAAGTGAGTGCAGCAATGGAAGCATAGAAGACTAATTTAATAGACTACACAACACAAGAAAGAAGAGAAACAAAAGAACACTGCAAACAAGAACTTAGAAAAATGCTCCGGAAACGGAATCCATATACCAAACATGAGACAGTCACGTACAATAGTGAGTCACTAGCTGCGTGAGCACTAGCATTGGTTCCCTCTCTCCAATAGGACCTACCCTAGAAGACTGCAAGTGAATGATTGAGTAGGAAGGAGCCCCAATTAATAGGCATAACCAGCAATAAAATAATCATAAAATGCTGGTCAGCCATAAAATAATGCAAGAAACCACAAAAATAAGCACCAAAAAAGTGATTTAAATAATCTCTTGTGCCCAACCCACAAATACACATGCACAAACTCACCCATGAGCTGACTAATCTGCTAATAGCATAAGCATGTCTAAGGCTTCGTAAAGCTCTCAAATCAATGTGGAGCTAAGATTGCATGTATTACACATCATTTGCAATGCAACTAGACTAAGAACAGCATGTCCCTTTGCAAGGCAACTAGACTAAGAACAGCATGTCTTAATATACATTACACTTGTTAAAGTGTGAACAAACATGTTAGGCATGCATTTGGTCAAGGTTGCTGAGAGCAATTGAGTTACTAAGGACACCATGCAAGAGGTAGTTTGGCTAATTCAAGAGCAAAACAAAGGGGAATCATTGGCATTGAGAGACTGATAGTTTTTTATAGCAAGTCACTTGTGATTGCAGCAAGCTTTGAAAAACAATAAAGAAATACCGAAAGGAGTGTCCTCGCTTACTTGAGAGTTATCTTTCTTCTCTCTTTGCATTTTAGTATTTTTGTCCAAGTTATTAAAATTAAAGTCATGTGTGTACACTCTTGAGTTTTCTCAAAGAAAACCCTAGCATATCTTCAAAAGCAATAGCCTCCAAAATGGGCAGAAGATGAAAAACAAAGATGTTGATGATGTGGCAACTACAAGAGCTGATGGAACACAACTTCAAGGATCGCAGAACCTGAAAAATGCGGGTGGGCAGTTGCTCCTATGGACTGGGCAGCTGCCTACCATTGTGGGTGATAGCACAAGCTGACTCGGCAAACCTCCGACTATGTGGGTAGCAACTCTAAGTCAGACAATAGCTCCAAGACGAGCTGCATCCACTACGCCCCGAAGGGAAGGAAAGGAACATCACTCATCCTTTATCTAGGAAACATCAATCTTCAACCACCTCGTGTGTTGCATCACGAGCTTGATTAGATACAAGAGCAATAATTTGAGACGGTCTATGATCAAGTGTCTGGTGGAAAATAGTATCATATTTACATGCTTAGAGATGTATTGTTGTTGTTGCATGGTGAATTGTTCATCACTAGGCCTTTGAGATTGAAGGCCATTATTGGAAGTCATACACCACCATATGCCATAGTCACATGGAACTCCATTCTATGACTGAAGAAACATGGGAGCATATCATAAGCATCACAATCATGGAGTGTGATGAAGCTACCTTAGGGTGTATGTGGATGGAATTCTCAACTTAAATCACTTCTTAATCATGTCGTACAATGCTACATTGGAATAGTTACATGTTTTGGGCCTTGTATCATCTTATGTTGCAAAGCTTGCTAATATATCATAGTGACGTGGCATTTCAAAATATATTTAGTACCCTCATCCCCATTCTGAAAAGGATTCTCATTTCATCTTTACATTCTAGTTCCATGTGACTATGCCATATACATGCTAAAGGAGTTGATTTCACAATACATACAAATTATCAAACTTCTAGATATTTCCTTATTTGATCTAAGTTGTCGAAAAAGCATGTGAGGTTCTTGTCCATGTTTCTTTGGATTTGTACATGTGGATGGCAAGAAGAATGAGGTGTTTGATGCATTGTCTAGGAAGCCCCGATCTTCAATAGTCTCCCTTGTATTGTATCATGAGCTTAATCAAATACAAGAGAAATACTTTGACATGGTCTATGATCAAATGTCTTAGTGGGAAATAGTATAATTTTACATGCTTAGAGACAAATTCTTGTTGTTGCATGGTAAATTATACATCACTAGGCCTTTGAGATTGGAGACCATTATTGGAAGTCGTGCACCACCATATGCAAGCCACAAGAGCATTAAAGTAATAATGAAGACATTGGAGGCTCTCTTTTATTGGCCCACCTTGAGACAATCTGTTTATTCCATTGTGCAAGAATGTTTAAAGGTGAAGTATGGTAGGGAAAAAGCTCCTAGTATACTTCAGCTTTTATCGATATCAAGTAGCCCATGAGGGAGTATTGTTATAGGCTCTTATTTTCGATCTTCCTAGGCCTCACAGTGGGAAAGATGGCATCTAGACTATAGTTTTTTCCACACACTTCTACGTAGAAAATGCATATCAGTGTGGAAGCAAGGAAAAAATATGATTCACTATCCCAACTAAAACATACATAGGCCCTAAAAAATTTTATACTTTAAGCATAGCAAAAATGGATCTTAAACCATAAAGAGATTACAAATCCAAAAACATTAGGAGGCAGTAGACTTGCCACTTGATGGTTCATTAAACATTTGTCACCAAATACATCACTGGTCGAGTAAGAAGCTCAAGAAAGGAAGCCCACAAATTTTTTGTCAAAGAGCAAATTTTATAACACTTTTAGGACATCAATTTTTAAAATCTGGAATCCCTCCCATGCAAATCGTATTTAACAACTAGTATCTCAATCATAGCTTATGTTATATTGTATACTTATCTTCTTGCTTTTCATTTACGAGAGCGGCAGAGAGTTGAGAGTGGATTGAAGCATCATAAAACCAAAAACTTTAAAGAGAAGTGATAAGTCTAGGAAACACTTACCAACACAATAATCTAAAAGCTGAAAATTATAGGCCATAGGCGGAGAAAGAATAAGGTTGTAAACTTTAAAATTAAGTATCCCTCAGCCTAAAGTCAACATCAATAGGAGCATCATCATCATCAACATCAAAATCACCATCATCAGCATGATCATCATCATTGTCATAT
This sequence comes from Lygodium microphyllum, assembly GCF_053477565.2. NCBI lineage: Eukaryota > Viridiplantae > Streptophyta > Polypodiopsida > Schizaeales > Lygodiaceae > Lygodium > Lygodium microphyllum. The sequence continues at coordinate 182,278,247 of NC_141138.1, read as the reverse complement.
TACCTTCTTCAGAAGTGCACAAGCTCCCCAAAGCCAAACAAGCTTTGAAATAGCTGGCTAACACAAGTTCATGGCTCTTTGTGGCAGTTTTTGCTTTGTTCATGACAATTTTTGCCTCAATTTCTATGCAATAGGCTCAAAAATCAGTTTGTAGGTCTTTAGCCAAGATAGCAAACTCATCCATCAACAAGCCAATCCAATAAAACAACTCACAAGCCTACAATGCTATAATAGCTATCTCCCACTGCTCCCATGAGCCAAGACCAAGAACACTAGATCCAAGGAAAACACAACTATGATTCCACGAAGGCATAAGAGGACCAGGACACCACGAATCACAGCTAAAAAAGCACAAAATCCTGCAGGAAAGTCCAAAACAGCTCTAGAACCAATCAACATTTCCAAAGTGCTCAGCCCAGAACAACATCACCCTGTATGGGATATTGATCACTTGCCCAAAGATCCCTTCCCCTACCCTAAAACAGCATCGCCAACCTGTAGAACAACAAAATGAAGGACAGCTTCGCGACATTGGAGGACAGCACCGTATGCTTATAGATCAGCATAATCAGCAAAGCAAGAAATACATTGTGTATTGGCAACCACAATCCATCTTTTAAATCTTCACAATGAAAAAAGCTATGTTTTCATGCCTTTCATTGCCCTTTCCTGCTTTCCATGTGTTTTTTCAACTTTTCGACTAAAGAATTAAATGCAATGAAAATTTTTAATTATTCAGCCATGAATTTTTGAATTTTAAGAGTCCCAACCCCAAACTTTGGCCCACATCTAGACTTGATGAATTATACGAGACTTCCTCATTAAGATTCATTAACTTGAATGAATTAAATTTGCACACAAACTTAACATCACTTAATTTATAGTTAATCCACAAAACCGTAGCAACTGATGGGCTTGCCCATGTCCAGCACAACTTATGCAATGTCTTGGACAAGCCAAAAGAGTTTCAAAGACAAATGATGTCCCCGTGAGTTTTTTTTTGGGTGTCGCACAGAGAGAGAGAGAGAGAGAGAGAGAGAGAGAGAGTCTGTGTGTGTGTGTGTGTGTGTGTGTGTTGCATGCAAATCAGCCCTCCTATAGACCTCTAGAATCTTACCAATTCTATCGTCCACTGTCCGAATTTGCATCAACAACTTCCTCAATCATTAATGTACACATGCATGCATTCCAACCATAGAGACAAGGAACACCTATTCCAGCACATAGGAACGGATTAACGCGTTCCGAGAGGTTTGAGCCCAAGAAACACTGGCGGAACGTTCCAGCCCGTTTCCTGACCCATTCCCTCCCGTTCCGGTCTGTTCCCTGTCCGTTCCAGAGCCATTCCCTGTTTGGAACAACTGTTCCAACACAAGAATTTTTTTTAATTTTTTATTTTTACCTTTATTTGAGCGGGCTCGTTTGACGCCTGTTGCCCGTTTCGCGCCAACTGCTTGGCCCGTTTCGCACCGACTGTGCCGACTGCACTCCCGTCAACTGCGTTGTTGCTCCTGCTTGCCGATTGCACTCCCACCGACTATCCCTGGCTCACGTTGATCCAGCCGACCGCTCCACCTGCTCCGCTTGCCCTACCGACTGTCCCACCAACTATCTCGCCTGCCCCCACTGCCTACTCCCACCTGCTCTCAGGACCCGCCTACATGGCCCACCTCTCTTGCCTGGCGTGACTCCTGCCTGCGATCAAGTGAGATCTGGAGGATCGTTATCTCGATTCTCCCCCAAATTTGGGGCATTTTGGGTCAAACTTCAATTGTTGGTAGTTGCCCCAAAATTTGGGCCTTTCTCAAGGATTGGAATTTGGGACTTAAATTTGGTTGCAATGTCCCCAAATTTGGGGCATTTTAAATCAATCATTGTCCCAAATTTGGGAGCTGAAAATGAGCCAAATTTTGGGGCATTTTCAGCAAGGGAATGTAGGCTGGAATGCCCCAAATTTGGGGCATTTTGAGTCAGTCATTGCCCCAAGTTTGGGAGCTGAAAATACTCCAAATTTTGGGGTATTTTCAGCAAGGGAATGTAGGCTAGAATGCCCCAAATTTGTGGCATTTTCAGTAAAAAGAATGCAGGCTGAAGTAGCACCAAAGTTCTAGCATTTTTAGCATTGCTAAAAATTTAACACACGCATGTTGAAATTTTGGCTGCAAATTTCTGCAATTTTATTGAACTTTACTGATTATTTGTCACTTTTATATAGATGGCAGCATTGACATCTATGGGATCTTCATTATCCTCAGCAGGTACTTCGTCAACAATTGGACGAAGTCGAAGCACTACTTGGTCATGGTGGGATGAGGTAGATGCAGGGGTGCCATTGAGAGGTGGAGGGGCTCGCCCTTGGAAATGCAAACTTTGCTCTTATGCTCACACTAGTGGAGCTGATAAAGTGAGAGCCCATCTTCTACACGAGGAGGGGAGTATCAATTGAGAAAAGGCAGGAGTTACTTGACCGCATAGCCACTTCTATGGGGAATTCACATGCCAGGAGGACTCCAAATATAGCAGTGGATCCAACAACATGGACTCCAAGGCCAGTAGGGCATGGTGCTTCATGTAGAAGACCACCAGGTTTATTGGCTACACAACCTTCTCGTGGGCCATCAATGGCAGTAGGTCGTGGTGTTAGACAGAGTTCATTGCACACTTCATGGGAACCAAAGAAAAAAGAGGAAACACATGCAACAGTGACACGCTTTTTTTACCATGACCATATTGCATTCAAATCAGCCAGGTCACCTTATTTTTTAAATATGCTGACAAAGATTGCAGAGTATAGATCCACATATAAGCCCCCTTCATCAGAAACTATGAGGACTACATTGCTTCAAAAGGAGAAAGCAGCCATAGAGATTGCAACAACAAATATTCGCAATCAATGGGCAAGAAATGGAGTGACATTGATAGCAGATGGATGGAGTGACACACGCCATAGGTCCATACATAGCATTGTCGCATATTCTCGTGGAGATGTATACTTTATTGATAGTCATGATGCTTCAGAGACTGGAAAGAGTGCAGATGTATTGGCATCCGAGTGGTACGAGGCAGTGCAGGCTGTTGGGGCAGAAAATGTAGTGCAGTTTGTGGCAGATGGTGAACCTACAAACAGGGCAGCATGAAACATTTTAATGGCAATGTATCCACATATCACCTTTAGTCCATGCATGGCGCATTGCTTGAATAACTTGTTGAAGGATATTGGGGACTTGCCATGGATTGCATCTCTTGTTACGAAAGGCAACAAGATTATCACATTTATATGTAATCATCAATACTTGCATGCTGAGTTCCGCAAGAGAAGTGACAAAGAACTTCTCAAATACTCGAATACACGATTTGCATATAGCTTTCTTATGCTTGGTCGATTGCACTATTGCAAAGGTGTAATTAGGGAGCTATTTGCTAGTGATGAGTATGAAAATTGGATTGGGGCTGCCATTGCTACAGTTGTGTTATGCAATGCATTTGTCTCTAATAGAGATTTTTGGGATTAGGTGAATTGCACCAACAAAATGGTTGATCCTATTATGCACATGTTGAGGCTTGCAGATGGCATGGATCCATGAATTGGAAAGATCTATGAAGGTATGGATCACATGATTGAGAGGTTGGAGAGTTTGGAACCAAATGCAGACAAGTATGAGCAGATCAAGGAGTTATGCATCAACAGATGGAATGAGTATGACTCTCCTATGCATGCTGCAGCATATGTACTTGATCCTGAGTTTCAAGGAAAAATGCAAGAAAGAGACCTTGAGGTGGTCAAGGCTTGGAACACATTGCTTGCCAGACTTTATCTTAGCCGTGAAATGCAACGCAAAATTAAAAATTGGCTCTCTGTGTACCGGCAAACATTAGGGATGTTTGGTACAGAGCATACATTAGAGGATAGGAGAAATATTGGGGCTGCTTTATGGTGGGAGGACTATGGGGCAGAAGCTCCAGAGTTGCAGAGTTTGGCTATTCGTATTCTTAGCCACACAATTAGCTCTTCTTGTTTAGAGCAACTATGGAGCTCATTCAATCACATTCACTCAAAGAAGAGAAATCGTCTTGGTACAATGAAGACAAATTACCTAGTTTATGTGAGCTCCAATCTTTGCTTGCTAGCTCGTACATCACTTGCAAAGGCTGATTCTTTTATACGTTGGAAAAAAGATGACGATGACAATGATGATGGTGATGGTGATGGCGAGAATGTTGTTCAGCAGGATGAGCATTCAGGCACAGTGGAGCCATCTTCCATGAATCAAAGTGCTTAAGCCTTAGCAGCTAGCCTTTTGAAACTTAAGAGTATTGACTTGGAAATTGGGGCTCTTGTAACTTGGATCTTTAGACTTTAAAGTTTAGTGCATATTTTGTGTCTTTGCAATGTACACTTGTTGGACTTATGCAACATTGTTGATTACAATGTTGAATCATGAATGCGATAATTTATTTCTGATTACAATGTTTTGAATCTTTATTATTGATGAAACTTGATTATTATGTCTCTAATTTCACCAATTATGGTTGATATGATATCTCTCTCTAGATTCTGAGACTCAAGTGTTGATTCTCTCTCTCTCTCTATATATATATATATATATATATATCCTGTTTCCGTTCCCATTCCCCATTCCTGGTAACTATGATTCCAACAATGCCATGAAAGCCCTAAACCTTGCTGGTTTCAGACTAGGATCACCAGATTCCCAATCACAACACATCAAGTTCAGATAGAAGGATCAAATCTCCAATTTCTAATGCCGAATTCAACATGCATGTGACATAAATGAAGGAAAATGAATAGAGAGAGAAATTTCTGATTTTCAGCTCTAAAACACTAACCAGCATTAATTTTCAGTCTAAAGGTAGTGACCAGCATCATTAATCTCAATTTTGTCCCTTGTTTCTAGGCTCAAAGAGCCAAACTAACTCTTCAATTTGCGTACAGGTCACTCTTGCTGTTACTGTCTGTAAATGACCAAATCTCTTCAAATCTACTACAGATCTTCAATTTGACAACCACAATCCTTCATGCATGCTAAGATTGCTGGGATGCATCCCAAGCCCCTAATTTCTACTAAAATCAAGTCTATAAGTAGCAAATTTACTGCTGAAATGCTTCAAATTCATTGATGAGGCTTAATTGGTTGATTTTCTGTTTCCTCTTTTTTTTTTTTTTGGAGGGGGGGGAGAGGACACATGCTACAAAATGCATTCCATGCTGATTAGCCACTTAAACAGCCCCAAAACAAGCTTAATTTAATGAAAAACCCTAAAACACGGAGCAGTTCGATAGAGTTCAGTGAAACCCTAATTTGGTAGAGTCCATCCTCATCTATAAATAGACAAGCTGCCCCCATTCAGTCTCATCTCTTCCGTGCAGGTTTCTCACCCTAGAAATGCATTCCATGCTGATAAGCCATTTAAACAACCCCAAAACAAGCTTAATTTAATAAAAAACCCTAAAACAAGGAGCGGTTCGAGAGAGTTCAGTGAAACACTAATTTGGTAGGGTCCATCCTCATCTATAAATAGACAAGTTGCACCCATTCAATCTCATCTCTTCCGTGCAAGTTTCTCACCCTTGTGTGCAGATCTCAGCCATCAATCTTCCACCACGTGGCGGTCCAGCCTTCGCAACTGTCACCATCACCTCGTTTGCTCCTCTACTACGGCATCCTATTGCTATGTTTTACTACCACATTTTATTGCGGCATTCTACTGCTATATTTTGCTACTTCGTCCACATCATCAAGCATCATCCTCTGCAGTCGCATCAATCTGCTCACACTCGTGATCAGCGTTCAATGTTTCTCTCACTCTATCACTGAGTCATCGTCATAGCATTTGGGATCTGTCTGCAATGGACATCACTCTCCAACACACTGCTCTCCCCTTGGGCACACTATATACTCTTACATTCATTTACAGCATTCATTCACTTCAGAGTTGTGTTCTTTCTATCCCTTCTTCTGTTTGTGTTTGAGTTTTGAGTCTTACGTTTAGGGTTTGAGTTTTGCTTTCTATGTCTATTTTTTTCTCGTTGTGCTTCTATCGTGGTCGTACACTGTGTTTTCTCAATGCAAACCCTAGTAGTGCCTCCACACTCTTTTTCACATGGTATCAGAGCTAGTGCTCTTATAAAGAGTATCCTACGGATATTGTGGGGTGCTAGTCTTTGCATGAGGCACACAATACGACTCATAACCGAATCATAATGTCTCAAAGACCTTCTCGTGACCCCATGATGTCTTACCAGGCTTCTCCATCACTGGAGGCCTTGAGGAGGCATTATGGGCTCGGCGAGGAAGACGATACTCCATATTCACCCTAACCACACCCTCTATGTTTACACCCATGCCAGATATGCCAGATTTCATTAACTCACAGAGGAGCAATTTGAGGAGTACCTACACAATAAGTATGGACCAAAAGACATCCCTTCTTCCAATTTTGCTACTCCTTCTGGACCGGTTGGTAAGGCTGGCCACCTTTCTAATCATGGAGGCAATATGACATTTGGAACAACTGGCAATCCATCTTCATCATCTTTGCCAAGCCCTATATCAAGTACAACCCTTTTGAGTCATTCAAACCAAAACCCTCTCCTATTTTATTTGAGCAAGTCAATTACTCTTCTTCTCTCCTTCCCACCCCACCCTCTTCTCTTGAAGCCATATCACACACATTTCAAAACCTCGTCTTGCATTCCACATCTCCCTCTACCACACTGGAAGTTGGACCTTCTATCTCCGCTCCTAACACATTCTCAATCTCTATTCCATATTCACATCATGATGCCTCGTTAGGGGCATTCCACCTCTTTGCTTGCATTACTTACTCTTATGAAGTTTAGGAAACATAGGTTGTCTTTAGAGCAAGTGAAACTGATTTGTACACTGAACTTTGAAAGACATTGAGAATTTTATTCACTCTCTTATACCCAATTATAGTGTATTTTCAAGAGTTGTGGTGGTCATTTTATGTAGTTGTTTCTCATGGTAAATTCAAAGGAAAGTTGTTCTAGTTGCTCAAGGAAAAACTTTTGGAAGAAGAGCCACTCAAGGCTTGACATAGGAATGCATGTTGGTGAGGAGTTTCTAATGTTAGAAAATAACATTGTCACCTACCCTTTTCTACAAGCCATTCCGCACTATGAGACTTCGTTACAAGGAATGCCACCCTCTAACACAGTTTCCTCTACCTTTCCTCATGTAGATATATATTTTCCTACCGGGACAACTATGATGGGCATCCCCCTCATTACCCCTAGCTACACACATACCATGACCTCTCAGATGCACAAATTTTCTTCCTCTACTTATGGTGCTTTGTCTCACTTTCCATGGGTCACTCCTACATAAGGATATCCATCCTCTGCTCCACATGTCCCTATCCCTCCACCATGGGGTCCTCATGCAGTCACAATGCCCATGCCTAGTCATCCCGTGCACACATTTGGATTCACCATGCACGCTTCTCAAATGCCTAGCGGGCACTATGGGACCCATTCCCAAGTGTACTCCTTTCCACCACAATACCCACCCTATCCACCTTATCCAAGCACTACCACTCTTGTTGCCTCAGCCAAGAATGCCTTCACAAATAAGACTCGTTTCAATGGGTCAAATTTCACTACTTGGTCGAACTATGTGCATCAAGTGCTTGAGTCTCAAGGTCTTTGGGACCTTGCTGTTGGTCTTGAGCCTATGCCTCACCCTCACCTAGCCCGCCTTGATTATGTTCGTCTATGCAGAGCTCACAATGCCACAGCCAATGTCGAGCTGATGCAGGGTTTGCTTCTTAAGTTTCACTCTCAATTACAGCACTTCCCTCTTGCATCGGAAAGTTGGAGTCATCTCATTGACCGCTATGTGGCCAGAGATCGTACTCGACGTATCAACATCAACTTTGAGCTTCGAGAATTTTCCATTAAGAAAGGGGATGATCTAAAAGTTAAGTTGGCCGAATATCGAAGGTTACTAGCCAAGTTCGCCACTATTGGCTCTCCGAAGTCAAATGACGATCAAGTCATGTTATTCTTAAACAAGTTGCTTGACAAATACTTCAATTTTATCCAGTACATTAGTCGGTTGCCTCTTCTTCGAGAGGGAAAACCAACAGTGGCAAAAACTCGCAAGATACAAAGGCAAGCCAAAACAAGAGTGACACCACTTCCTCCGATAGAAACAAAGAACCTCAATCCCTTTGGCAACAAATTCCTCAAGAAAATAGATTTCGCACCCACTGGCAGAGGTTGGACAATGTGGACGAGGAGAGATGTACTAAGGCCCAAGGTCTTCCTCCTAGGGTTTAGTAGACTACTACGACTACATAGTCTAGTGGGGCTATGCCTCTCACTGCTGCCCCATCTACTCATTCAGCCCCCACGGCTGTTGGGCATGTGGCACACGAATTGCCTCAACGGCCATCCTACTCTCCTCCTGAGGGGTTGACTGATTGGTCTGCTAGCATCGATCCTATTGCACTTTACGCATCCCTTCCTAGAAACTACACTGCACCTTCTAGGCCTTCTTCCCCACCAATGGTTGCTACATACTTAGCCTTTCATTTTCAAGTCTTTCGCTACATTTACACACACATACACATTTGCATTATTGCATTTGTTCATTCCGTTCATTTTTCATCTCAATTTTGTTTTTCTTTTTAGAGCATCTCACTATTGACCTCTATGATTTCAAATCTTACTCTTTTGCAAACTTTGTTTTCGATACAAAGCTAACATACAAGTTTGTCTAGTCCATAGTTGTCAGGTACCAAAAGTACGGTACAGTACGGTACGATAAAATACGGTACTAAATGGTACCTTAAGATTTTATAAGGTACGGTACGATATTAGTACGAAAAAAAATTTAACTTCATTATTTTGAACTATAGATGATAGAACAAATGTTTAAAGTCTAAATAGCAATGCTATTGGAGACTGGAGTATATAAGATGAATACTTGAGGGTAACACGCCAAAACCTCTATGGCATATGCCGCATGTGCAACATGCGCTACAACTTACAAGTACATACATAAGAGTGGATACATCATACATGAATGATTATACAAATAAAAGGTATGTATGCTTGAGAGAGAGAAGGTTGAGAGAGAGGGAGAGGCTAGAGAGAGAGAGAGAGAGAGAGAGAGAGATGAAATGACATGAGATGCTTTATTAACGTCTACAAGAGGCCAAAATGACCTGTGAGACCAACAATTACCAAACAAACCACCAAAGGTTTTGGTAAAAGATTTATGAATTTTGTTATGGTTTTGTTTGGCATTGCTAAGGTTAAAGTAGCTACCGATGGTACATTCACTAATTCATGTACTCTCGAAAGGTACATTAGGCCAAGCTATCCTCTGGCCTAGCTTTATTAGCAATGTATACTAATGCTTTGGGTTGGGTGGTGCAAAATGAACTGTGAACAAAGGTAAAATCAATAGAATTAAGCTACTTGATGATTCTCAAATGGTGCTGAATTTATTTATTGATGACACTAACATATTATGAAAAATGATGGGACATCAATTAGAAACGTTTGGAACTGCTTGAATACCTTATGCATGGCCTTTGGCTCTAGGATAAATCATAACAAAACATGTATGAGGAGTCTAATCAAGCTTCCACCCCCTTTCTTGGTCGATCGATCAAGGCTACAAAATCACCACCACCACCACCACAACAATAGTCAACAACCCAAACCACCACCAACAACACCAGCCACGCAAAAAAAAAAACAAAACAAAACAAAAAACGCTTGTTTTTTTTTACAAATTCGTACGGTACGAACCGTATAGTACGAACCAGTTCGTACTAGGTACGAGTGTAATTATGGTTGTACCACATCTACCTTGTAATGCATATCCTCAAAAGTAGAGATTACAAATTAATGCATATTCTTACCAAAATTTACTAAATTTTCCCAAATTTTCTGCTCAATTTGATTGTAACAGCAATTAAATGTTGTTGTAACGCTTATCTGCTATCTTGGAATGTGTATTGATCAAAAGCCCCAGATTTCATCCAAAAATTTCAAAGAAATTAAAGAATTTTGTACCTTACAGCTTGAATGTCTGCAGTATTGTCACCTTGGGGTACGTGCCAACAGCAAACAACAGTTGAAATCTGCCTTAAGATACATGATGGCTCTAGGATAAGAAGCCCCAAATTTCTTACACAAATGTCTATGAAATTGTGCAATGTCGACGTTATCAATGAAGATTCATATCTGGGACTACAGACCATGCCAAAACCCAAATTTTTTTGGCGTGAATGTCAAAGAAATTGTGAAATTTCTTCGAATTGATTGTCAATTTGAACTTCGAGTGAAAATTGACAAAAAGCCTCAACTTTTGGCCAGCACAAGCTGAGATTTGGAAAGAGATAGCCAAGATAGGACATTGCAAAAATTTTGAAAAAAACCCAAATCTGAAAATTAGGGTTTCTGCACTTTTTAGGGTTTGCAAAAAATCGTAGGAAAGGCTGAGAATATAGCAGGCAAAGGTGAGAAAATAAGAGGCAGAGCTGAAAACAGCAACAACTCCTCCAAAACAGTGGCTTCTCAGGCTGCGTGCGGACTGCACGTAGGGCTGCACATAGCAGCAACTCACTCTTCTCTTCCTTGAGCAAATAGCTAGCTGACAACAACATGACCTTAGGCGAGGCGGCACTGACTGACGGTGGCTGAACTAAATCCGCACGTAGAACCTACTTTGATACCAAATGTTGGAAAATGATAGCTAGCTATGGAGGAGAGAAAAGAGAGACAATGAGAGTGTGCTAAAGCAAAAGAGTAGAGTGTACATAAACTGAAAGAATGAGAATGAAAGGTGCAAGATAGATCTAAGATAAACCTAGCTCTAACTCAACTGGAGTTAACCAACTCCAACTCTCACTTTAAGAGTAGTGACACAACTTATAACTTTTGTTGTGTTCACACTAAGAACTGAAAAAAAACTAAAGACTAAAAGCATTGGGTACTACTCCTAGAATTGGCTGATTCTATCAAAATGGATTATGGAAACTACTAAAAGTCAATCCTAAGTCCTAGAGAATGTATCATGAGTCATGACTCAGGTTGAATGTCCTCCTTATTGTCCTCAATCTCTCATCCTCCTCATCACTCTCGTTGCAAGAGTTAGAGCTCTCAAGTAGATCCTCATCAGTAGCTACAATGATACTTTTGCTAGCTACATTACAAGTATGAGTTGTTGTATCTTATAGCTCGAAGATGTATCATAAGCTCCTCATAAGTTCGTAGATTGCAAACTGTCACGTATTGACTGAAAGGGTTGTAGTCTATCACGATTCATGAATCCCAAAGTTTCAAGTAGAATACATGATTGCAAGGAAAAAAACGCCACTTTCAAGCACTTTCACAAGGCAAAAAGATACTTCCATAATAGGGGTCACTTTTCGGGCCAAAATATCACTTTCCAACCAAGAAATGTTTCTTAACTGTTTCAAATGTTTCCTACCTTGAGGAATGTGTTTCCATACAACCATGCTTGAGGCAAAGTATATTGTTATGGCCTTTATCTGATGTCACAATTTCTTTTATGATCATCCACTGAGAGCTTCAGGCTTCATGGCATATATGATTTGGCTTTGGCTAAATCACCTTTTAATGATGAGCATCTTTGGCACCATAGGCTAGGCCACTTTGGCTACGAATCTCATTTTGAGTTATTGATACATCAATTAGTTAAATCAAAAACATTATATGATTAAGGAGCGGGTGGTTACTCATTTGGAAAGCTTATCTTGGCTATTTGGAGCGGCTTCTCTCTCATTTGGGACAACCCAAGTTTAGTTAGAGACAACCACTCTTCTCTTTCTTGCCGCAAAAATTTGCAAATTTCAACCATAGAATGAGTTTACAGCGTAGATGAAGTGTGGACAACATCCAATTTTTCTCCTCTTGGCATAGGGATTTCATTGGGTAGTCTTGTAACTCCATGTACAGTAAGGTATGCTGCTGTTTTTTAGCTAAATATCACAAAAGCAAGTTATGACAGTACTACGGGCTGAGATCCTTTCTTCTTCTTCGAGATATCAAGCCTAGTGCACTTTCTACGTAATTTTGTCCCAAAGAAATAGACCTTTTCACAATTTCCTCATGAGAAACCCTCTCTGTTTGTAAGAGAGACAGCGTGAGACTGCATAGGGACTATGCAATATGCAAGAGAGTTATCTTACCAAACGCTCCATGAAATTGGGTTGAAATGCTTACTGTCATTTTTAGGGTTTGGCAGGCTGAAGTGTTCGTTTGCAGTTTTGAACACTCTACAATTGGTTGGAGGCTAGTAATGAAGATGTCAAGGCCATTATGCATCCGTGGATCAATTATGTTACGAGAAATCACTAAGATACAACCGTTTGTAACCAATTTCGAGCATAGTTCAATAATCCAAAGAAATACTGAAAGGGGCGCCAAGCTTTGGGGCCAACAAGTGTCAATGTGGTGAGCACGAGCACTCTAGCTCTAGCTATGTGTGGAATTTTCTTGCTGAATTTACTGTTAAGCTAAATTAAACATTTGCTAAAATGTCATTTACTACCCTTTGGGCTTCCAAAGGCTGGTTTCATGGTTCTGTTGCTTGAACATCACCAACTTTCTAAAGGAGGTGAGCTTGTGGTTATCTCAAGCAAACACATGCATTTAGGTTTACAATAATTCAGTTACAACAAGATTTATACTCACTGAAAACTGTGTACAACAAGGGGCAAACAGTAAAAGATGTCACACAACAATGGTAGTAGGAGTGAGCAACATGAATCCCCTCTTGAAAGGCACTTAACACATAGTTTTGAGTCTCCAAATCTTGAACATACTTCAGAACAACGAGCAACAAATGTAATCAATGAGCATACAGCTCAATCACATGTAATTCCACAAGTCCAAGGTGCTCAGGAAGCAAATGTAATGTTTATGGCACAATTAGCAAGTCTTGTTATGAACTTGCAACAGTTAATTCAGCAACCTCAATTTGTTGAATTTATGCAATCAGTTCCTAATGTTGAAGGTAAAAATGTTGTTTCACGTTCTAAACATCCAAGTGTGGCTCATAGGCAAACTTTTCAACCAAAGATATTACATACAAGTGCATGGTGAAGTAAATTATCAGGTCTATCTACAATGCCAAATGTGCAAGGAACTTCAATTTAGTAGCATGATCATCTATTAGGAAATAATGTGCAACATATTCCTCATGGACAGCAAACAATTCCCCCACCATCTACACATCCACATTATTTTGGGAGTGGATTAGTGTTCAGACTATGGATGCCACTGCACCAACCAATGTTGACATGCAAAATGCAGCTAGTTTTCAGCCACCTATATTAGGTATTCAAGGAACTATCATGGGGCAATGCAGCCCCAAATGCACATTGGCATGTATAGTAACATTGGTACGCAGCCAAGTATGCAGCCAGATGTGCAAACTGGAATGTTCGGTCACTTGGGAGGCACTACTCAGCATATGTCAAATGCAAATGCAGCAATGGCATCACCAAGAGCACCATTTTTACAACCACTTGTGTACAATAGCTTGACTCCTTTGGATAAAGTTAAAAACTATAAAGAAAGTGGGGCAGCAATCAAATTTGAAACCTTTAATGGTATGCAGGCTAGATTGAAGGCTTTGACTTTCATTCAACAATTTGATACAACCTACTCTTGGGGCAATTTTTCAAAGCCTTCAAAAGTGCACAAGGCAAACACTTAAAAGGGAATGCACTTCAGAGGTGGACAACCCTTTTGATGCAAGGCAAGGCACCAACAACATGGGTGCAATTCAAACAAGTTTTCTCTTCTCAATGGCTCACAAACACTTTTGAAGTGGATGTAACAACGGCTTGGCACAAATTGAATGCAATTCATTGCCTTGCATCAAAAGGGTTCAAAACTGCAAGTGAACACTTCAGCCTGCCAAACCCTAAAAATGACAACAAGCATTTTGAACTCCATTTCACATAGCATTTGTTGAGATGACTCTCTTGCATAGTTTATATCGAATGATACAAAAGCCTCTAATCTTGGCCAAGAAACTCTTCATGTAACATTCATTGTCTATGCCAACTCACAAGAGACAAATGTCTTGGAAGGGGAAACATATAATTAGTAGCTCCACTGTCCATGATGCACTTGACCTAATGGCTACATGGAAACATGGAGTAGACCTCTAAGCAAGAAGACTTGTCGAGAGGCAACTTCAAACTCAGACTGCGGCTCACCTTCCTCCAAGATGTAAACCCGATCATTAAGATGATACCCAAAAGGGAAAAGACTATGATGAGGTGAATCTTGAGTATAAGGGTTATAACCTTGTTTGACTCGCACATTTTTGCCTCAAAATCACTACCTATTCATCTTGGGTAAGAAGATACATGGACCTTGGAGAAATACCTTTCAACTCATGAAAATCTTATGTTTGTGAATGAAAATGTGAATACCATTCTCTCAAAAACCTGCAATGAGGGGGATATCAACACCAAGGAAAGAGGCTCAAAGAGACTGCTTTGGTGATGAGAACTAATATATCTCTTCTTGCATTCTCATGTCTCTCGAATGCTAAGCCTTCTATCGAGGCTCGGGTGTCAATTGAGACCACGTAGCTCTAATACCATGTAAAGAAATACTAGGGAAAACACAGAAATGCAAACTATACAATAGTAAAACACAATTTGTAGAATGCTCAATGAAAATGAATGAATGCGAATGTGTATCGTACAACTAGGGGCCTCAAACCTCCATGTTTGAAGTGTTAGCAAATATGTCTATTCATGGCTAAGTCTATGCATGCCAAGAGGGCTGGGCACATTCTAAATATTTTAGGCATTTTTTATTTGTCATTTTGATGGTACTTATAGCATTTATTGCTGGCCGACCTGACATCATTTATGACATTGTTTTTGCCTATTCATTCAGGCTCCTCCTCCACAGTCATTAAGTATCATGCATCATCTGTCATTCATCTGACAAGTTCTGGAGGAGGAAGAGGAGTAAGTGCTAGTGCCTACACAGTTGGAGACTCACATTGGTTCTGTATTGTCTCGTATCTTGGTATATGCATTCTATTTCCCAAGTATCTCTTTGCTTCTAAGTTCTCTGTGCAGTGTTCTTTTCTTTTGCAATGTTTCTGTTTCTCTTTCTCTTTCCCTTGTCTCTTTTGTTCATCAGTCTATTATAGCAGTTTTCCACACTTCCATCACTACATCCACTTCTGACATGATATCAAATTGCAGATCATTGTTCCTGCTGCTGTTTTGCACTGTTTCAGGTCTGAATTTCAACTTTTCATCTGCTGTTTGGACCTGTTCTTGCTGCTGCAACTGATTTACAGCCTAGGTGACCTTCCTCTGCTAATTTTCAGCCTGTTCTGCTGCAATTTTGCAGTCAACCATTTGCATTTACCGATTTCTAGGGCTATTTCAAGGGTAGGGACCTATTATTGACCCTTCCCAATCTGCATTTTGGGGACAGCAGGCTGAGGCGACCTGTTTTCCTGCAGGTCGATTTCCTTTAATGCAGCTATTGTCTGTGTTTTCCCGACCAGCATCTGTGTTTTGCTTTTATGCTTCTATGGGCTGCTGGGCAATAGGTTTCAGGCTATTTTTTGGCCGTTTGATTCGAATTTTCCGTCTGTGATACACTGCCTAGCTTTAGAGGGAGTTCGTGTGCATCCGATTGTCGTGTTCTCATCACTACTCTCTAGTTACTCTTTTTCTCTATGTGCTTTCTTTACTACTTTGAACTTGTGTAAACCTTGTAAGTCTATATTTTTAGCATATTTTTCCCCTTGAAAATCCGGTGTCTTTCTTCATCTTCTCTGTATCTCCCTCCTCATGGCTCCTCCAACACCTCCTCCTAATGGTCGGCATGCCAACATTATTTCTTCATCTACCAATGTTCTATTCGAGACTTGCTATGTTTAGCTTCAAGTTTCTATGAGGATGCTATCTCTTGGTGCTTCAAATGTTCCACTTTTAGAGAAGGGTGCCATACGACAGAAGACGACGACATCTCAATGCTATTATTGTAGCAAGAAGAGCCAACATCGCAAGGACTGCAAGACATTAGCAACTTTACATACTTTACAACACGAGCAAGAGCAAACGGTGACAAAGGGTGACAACTCTCTCGGTGGGTGTTCCTTCTCTCCATGTCCAGGTTTAGGCTCCAACTATGTGGCCCCGGCAATGGCTGCAAGGGCCTCCCTTCTAGGTTGCTAGTACAAATGATGCGGTCAACCGTCACAACTCTCCAATACCAAAGAGGAAGTGTGAGAGGGTGGTGAGATGGGGTTGGTACACCTCATCTATACAAGTATACAAGTGCCCAAGTTTCTGAGAGGGGTTTCCCTGATGCATGGACCAAAGTCTAGCATATTCAAATCCTGGAGCTAGGATTGGCATCCAAGTTCATGATGAGCTAGTTATTTGACAGAGATAGAGATTGGCTCCTAGTCTGAGCTCACCTAAGGGGATCCTTTGGCAGTTGGCCAAAGGCAGGCAGGGAACCCATGGTCGCATATATTCAAAGGCATTTTTAACAGGCTGGTCTTGTATGCTACTACGAGACATTGTTGACAGATATTGAGAGCTGCTATGATTCTTCTCTATTTTCAAGCATTGATACGATCGACATCGACATCAAGTTCTCTTCAAGGCACCTTGGTGGTGGCTTGTGCACCCACTGCTTGGGTATCCATGGTTCTACTCTGTTGGTCCTTGTTGTATGTACTATGATGGAACATTATCATTGTATATTCTATTGTATCAAATCACCCTTGATCTGAGAGAGGGTGTTAGCAAATATGTCACTTCATGGCTGAGTCTATGCATACCAAAGAGGGTTGGGCACATTCTAGATATTTTAGGCATTTCTTATTTGTCATTTTGATGGTGTTTATGGCATTTATTGCTGGCCAACCAGCATTTAATGCTAGCCGATCTGACATCATTTATGGCATTAATTTTTGCCTATTTATTCACGCTCCTCCTCCATAGTCATTTAAGTATCATATATCATCTATCATTCATCATCTAACAGGTTTCGGTGGAGGGAGAGGAGTAGGTGCTAGTGCCTTAGTGACTCACATTGGTTCTATATCGTCTCATATCTTGGTATATGGATTCCATTTCCCGAGTATCTCTTCACTTTTGAGTACTTTATGCAGTGCCTTTTCTTTTGCAGTGTTTATTTTTTCCTTTCCTTTGTCTCTTGTGTTCAACAATCTATTACAACAGTTTTCCATGCTTCCATCACCGCATCCACTTCTGACGTGGAGGACCGAGAATGAGGTCAACTAAGAATGGTATCAAGGACACCATGAACACCTTCAAGACTGTGTCATACTTGTCACCAATCCCAACACTCAACAATAGCAATGCACCAACAAAAACATTCACATATCAAGGACTATGGAGAATGTAAGTACAACATGTGTAGATTGCTAACCAACATTGTGACCATCAAGAAGAGCATCCGGATCAGCAAGGCAGCTTTGAGGCACTATGTGTTGGGATAGAAAGGCCCAGTAACCTCTATGTATAGTACACACACATTATACATGTGAATGCACCCTTTACGTGCCCTAGGTATAAATACATTTTATTCTTTGTGTACCAACACATTGTTTGTACACTCTAATCGTCTGGTACTATTCACTCTACTCAAAACTCTCTTCAGTCGTCACACACACATGCTCACTCCTGCTCAATCTCCATCTCTCTCTCAGCCGTGCCCCTATTAGTCCAACAACTGGTATCAAAGCACAGGTTGTGCATGCAAGTCTGGTCTGACCTGACGGGACTAGCTAACAGAGCCGACAACAAGCAGATGATGTAACTCCAGGCGGCAATTGTTCGCGACTGGGCGACGAGCGTGGACTAGGCGCCGACTATTGCGTGCGCGGAGGACTCGAATAGCAGTCGTGTCGTGACGAAGGGGACCAGGGACCATCATGGCGAACTGCAGACAAGCGGCGACTGCACGATAGGCGGGCGACCAGCGGGCATGCGGGTGACTGGCGAGCACGTGGGTGACACGCAGACGACGACTTCAACGTAGCGTGTAAGCACGCGACAATCAATGGTCAACGTCCTCCTATCAATCTCCCAAAATTAAAAGTTTCTTTTAATTTTACAATTACTCTCTTTTTTTTACGGTAGTTCACACATCAAAAGCACAGATCACAGATCTATGAGAATTCGAGCCAGAAATTTGGGGCTTTTCCCAGATTTGACATAATTCATGCCTGTTAGTGACTATCGAGTCAAAAATTGCAGACATCGCTAGCGGTGACCCAAATTAATTTGGGGATTTTGCCAAATTAGTCAAAATTTTGACCCTTTGAGCAAAATTTCCTGACATTGGACCCCAGAAACTTGGGGCTTTTCATGTATTGGCAAAGCTTTACTTAGCTAGGTCGGATTGACTGACATTTATGCAATTTTGGACTTGAAATTTTGGGGATTTGCGCAAATTTCGGTGCCCATTTGGTGGCTAGTTCATGTACAAACAGCAGAGATTTATTTTTGGTTAAGGAAGAACAGTAATGTATTTTGCTGGTTCAGCTTGGGCTTCCGCAGATTAGTGCATTTACTCCTGTGTTCGTGATAAAATGGCTGCAACTTCTTCCAGTTCAGACATCAAGAGTTTGATGGGGATCAGACAGTTTGATCGTCATGGCTTTGACCTTTGAAAAGACCGTATGCAGAGCATTTTGTTCCTAAAGGATTGTAAGGATACTTTGCAGGAAGATAAACCCGCACTAATGTCTGATGCAGATTGGGCCAGAGTGAATAAAAAGGCTGTGGCTTACATAAAGATCGGTGCCACTGATGACATTCTGACAGACATTAAGGGCTTACATGTTATGTGAAACCAACCTTCCTCCTGAGTCCTCAGATAGGGTGGTAAATCCCTGATTACAACTTAATTACAACAGCAAACAATAAATGCGAATCTGAAAATACAAAATTACCTACTGATCTTGGACAATGCACACCCGATTGGCCCCAAAATTGGCGCCCCTTTTAGTATTTCTTTAGCTTTATTGAAGAAAAAGTTAACTTACAATGGGATTCTCCCAATCCCTTTCGGTATTTCAACTCCCCTTTGCTGTCCAAAGCGACCAGCAAGTCTTCAATCTATTTTGCCCCTTGATTCGAGCACTCAATTGGCCTTCACCCACTTCATAGACGATGGAAAATGCCCCAAATTCAATGGTTGGTTAGTCCTCCACCTGAATTCAGCTGAAATTTACCTTCGGCCTTGTTGAATCCAAGTCTTGGAGACTCCAATTTCTAGCACACTTCCCAAGGCTGCTACTAAACCCTAATTTATAAATTAGAGTTTACAGCAGAGAAATTTGCAATTTCTCAGCCTCCAAGGGTCCAAATGCTGAGATCTTTGGAACAACGCTATGAAATGGCTAGGAGATAAGAGCGAAAGCTATAGAGAGAAAATTCAGAGTTTTGTCCCGAAGAATGACTGAAAATCAGTCAAGTGCAGCTGCTACCCTACCACAACAGCATGTAGATGCAAAGAACTGAAGAAAATCAATCATTTACTACTGCTGCCCTACCTTAACAACCTATAGATGTTGTCTCCTGCTGTTGATATGTCTTCTTTTGACCCTAGCTGCCTCAAAACGTCCTCCAATGGCTGCAAATCAAACCAGCAGCCTCCCCTCCCTCTCCCTTGCAGGCTGAATTTATAGAAATGCTTCTCTCCAACCTTTAAAGACGTTTTTCAGTCTTGCATGGGCATTTTTGACAAGTGGCAGCCTTTTCAAATGGTTTTTCCAGCATTTTTCATGATTAAACATTAATTTTCAGTCTTTAAATACTGAAAATTAATCTAATAATTGTTTCAATGCCCTGAAAAATAATCTGACTGGCCAATAATTAAATTGGCTAGGCAACTTTCATTCCCAAGTATCTCTAGGCCATCTTCGACCATCAGATTGGTGTTAGGTACCATTAAATGTCACTTCTCTAGTGTCACCACAACTGACACTTATGGCCAAATGGATGACCTAGGCCAACAACTAGCACCAGATACCACCAAGTACCTATGCAGCATAACTTATAGCAACTTTTGCCTTTGACATCTCGTGATTTCTTCAGGTGTCGGGCTTATAAATTTAGTATCCCAATTGCACCTCACATATGCATCATTTACTTAATCATGTGATTAAAAATTAATCCACATGTTAGGTGAGGTTTCAAAAATACATCTCCTCATGACATTATGCAATATGGGAGAAGCTGAAAACTACTTATGAGATCACCACACCTATTAATCAAGTCCATTTAATACGCAAGTTGGTGAATAGACAACTGGATGAGTCAAAGCCTACAGTTGAGCACTTGAGTGCATTTACAGGGATTCTAAATCAACTCAAAGATGCAAATTTAAACTTTGATGATAAGTTGAGGGTGATCTTTTTTATCATAACACTGCTTGACTCTTAGAAGACCTTGGTGGTTTCACTCAGCAATAACCCCAATCTCTCATGTGATGGGGTGAGGGGTTCTATCTTGAATGAAGAAATTAGACGTATGTCTAGTGGAAAAGACAGCAACTCAGCTTATAATGTAAGAGGCAGGGCTGAAAAGAAAAATGCAAATGCAGGACAGAGAAACAGAAGCAAAAGCAAAGGAAAGGAAAGAGTGACATTACTTGCTCTCATTGCGGTTCGAAGGGCCACAAGAAACCTAACAACAGGTATTACAAGAAGGAACAAGAGAGAAAGAAGAATGCAGGAGAGAAAAAGAATAAGGAAGAAAAGTCAAATGCATCGAAGACAACCAAAGGCAAAGAGAAGGCCAATGTGGCCTCTAGCGTGGTCATAGAAGAGCTTTCAAATACAGAAACTAATGTATTGTGTGCAGTTGATTATGATGCCCTTGTATGTCACATGCAAGATATGCAGATTACCAAGCCTGATGTGATTGATGCACTCTTGTCAGTTAATGATGGTGTCACTCAGACTTGGATTATAGACACTGGTGCCTCTTTCCATGTGACTCCTTGCTTAGAGTGTTTTGCTATGTTCAATGCAGGCAGTTATGGAAAGGTGTATCTTGGAAATAACCATGCTTGTAGCATTCATGGGATTGGCACAGTACACTTGTCTTTAGACAATGGTCAAGAGCTTGTGTTGAAAGATGTCAGATATGTGTATGCCATTAAAAAGAGTTTACTATTTGTTGGTCAGCTTGACTTGCATGGCTACACTACACTGTTTGGTGGTGGTTTGTGCAAAGTGAAAAAGGATTCCATGCTGATTGCAAAAGGAACCAAGAAGGGCACTTTGTATTGCTTGCACTGTATAGCCTTGAATGGCAAGCTTCTTGCAGTTGTTGAAATTTGCAGCCACTTGGAGTTATGGCATAAGAGATTAGGCCATATGAGCCAAAAAGGACTTGATGTCTTTACCTCTCTAAAGAGGGTTGATGAAAAAGGCTCTAAACTTGATTTTTGTAATGAGTGTCAGATTGGAAAGCAAATAAAATTTTCCTTTTACTCTAGTGTCTCACGTAAGTCCAATGTCTTGGACTTAGTGCATTTTGATGTATGTAGTATGCCCGTGAAATCGTTGAGTGGTACTGCATATTTTATCTCCTTTATTGATGATTGTTCCAAGAAGATTTTGGTGTATTTGCTGAAAAAGAAAAGTGCAGTGTTTGCTGTTTTTAAAATTTTTCATGCATTTGTGACCACTCAGACAAGTAGAAAGCTAAAATGCTTGAGAACTGATAATGGGGGTGAGTTCACATCAACTGAATTCAACTCCTTTTGTGACTTACATTGTATTAAGAGGGAGCTTACAGCCCCTTACAACCCTTCTTCAAATGGGGTGGCTGAAAGATATAACAGAACTTTATGTAAAAGAGTGCGGTGCATGCTGTCTATCTTGAAATATCATAATATGCATTGAAGGGAATGCAAAAGGAGCACACTAGTTAGATTTAATTATTTTATCCCAAACTTTGTTCCCTACACCCACTATATCATAAGAACCCACCTTTCACCTACTAGTTCCACTTAAATTTTAATTAGTTAGGTGAGATTGCACCTACAAAACCACCTTCCAAAACCACCATTTGTAAAACCGTTACAAAGGAACTTCATTCTCACAAATAAGCAATTCACTTTGCTTCGATTTTAAGCTGACTCTATCACATTGTGTACTCATTGCATCTCTTCTCCATCTCTCTCTCTCAACATTTCAGCAAGGTATCTTAGAGCATAGCATTGAGGTATGGTTGGCGAGATCCTATGCTCCTTATCACTCAGCATTGAAGAGCTATGTCTAGCTTCTACTCAAACATTTGGATGTTACCTTAGATGTGTAGCCGCCATTGCTACTCTCAAATTCCCAATTGGTTCTAAGTTGAAATGAAATAGCTCCAGCAATCACAGTCACAGTAAAGTATAATGCCATAACTACCCTTTGAGGGGACCCTCCTGTGTTGAAGTTGTCACTCCACTAGAGAGTTGCAATATGCTGCTACTCATAGTGTGTTCAAAAATTATTGGATGATCCTCTCTGAAGCCATGTATTCTGCTTTAATGCCGTGCTGGATTACCCTAAAAGAAAGGTATCATTTGCTGAAATAGAGTTGCAAAGGTAGCTCTTGGACTCTAAATCCTAAATGAGATTAGTGTACTATGGTTACTCCATCTAAATCTTCAATGTAGTATCATCACTTTGTTTGCTACAGCTACTCCATTTCCAATACGCAACACTATTGTCATCTATATTGTTGAAACTTCAGAGCTAGTTCAGCCCATGTTATTCTACTCCTATGTTTCTAAAAACAGTATCATAAGTTCTTTATAACATTCAACCATCTCAAGACAACGAGCATGTCATCTAGTAATACACAATGGGGAACTACCAAGTTCAAAGGGTATGCATTTCACGCCTGGTACACAAGAATGAAAATAATTCTTATGAAGGAAAAAATATGTAATATTGCCAACGGGAAAGAGAAGAAGCCATGGAAAGCAATTCAAGTAGCTGCATTGGGAGTCAACAATGAAAAGCTCAAACCATTATCAAACTAGAGTTGAATGATACCTATGTTCATGAATCATCATGTAGATGGATGTGACACTGCAAAGGATACTTGAAACCAGCTCAACAAACCTTTTGTAGCTCGATCCAAATGCTCAAAGTTTAGCTTGCTCATTGAATTTTCCAGATTGAAAATGAAACCCCGGTCATGACTCATCTCTTGCATCTCATTTGGATCATATATAAGGCTTAGTAACTCCGAGAATGACCATGTGATCACTACTCTTATCAACATGCCCCTCCTAGGCTAGTTGAAGTTGAAGCCTTTCTTCTAGACAAAGAGAAAAGACTGAAGTTCAAGCAAGAAGTCAATGCAACACCTAAGCATAAAGCCCTCTACACCAAATCCAAATTCAAGGGGAAGAACAAGATCAATCACAATGAGCCGATTGTGTGACTTTTGTCACAAAATTGGCCATGAGGAGAAAAACTCCTTTAATAGAGAGAGACCCCAAGAGGTATTCCTTATGAAGATGATTCAAGAGAATGATCAAGAAGGAGAAGAAGACAAAAACCCAAAACCAAAAGAAGAAAAGCATAATGAAACACTTTTCGTGACTTTTAAGAAGAAGGGAGCTCAAAAGGCTCCTCTTAATGTTAGTATGCTAAACCATCCACACCTCTAAGCCACGAGTGATCAAGTCAAGAATGCCTTTGATCATCTTGAGTAGACAAGCCAATAAGCCTCTAAGCTATTCAAAGGTGGGTGGGTGTCCCTAAGTAAGTCATGTGGTGACCAAGCTATTGCAAAAGATAGCCATACATAAAACTCTGTATATCATGAGTTTGAAGGGGGGTATTGAAGTATCAAACCCATGATATGCAATAAGGGGAATGCACGAGAGGTACACTAGTTAGATTTAATTATTTTGGCATATGCAATATCAAAAAGCAATGTGATTATGGAAGGCCAACAATCATCTCCTTTAGTGTCCATTGTGAAACCTCCACAAAGTTGTAAGGATGCTTGGCACTCGTAAAACCAGTAACAAAAAGACTTGGGGAGCTCTTGGACCCAAAGTCATATCAAAATAAGGCTTGTCAAACTTGGAATTGTAAGGATGCTAGCCAACCCTTGCAGCTGGCAACAAAAGGCTTGCCAAACTTCATGCACGTATTGGTCTCCAATAGGTGCACCAAAGACTATGCCATGTGTAAACTACTTCAAGTGCTAGACTCACACAAAATATTTGGTGGTTCCCCCAAAAATCAACCCCAGACAAAACACGTCTCCAAGATTCCTACCACGAAGCCATTTGAATAATTAATGTGTGATGGAACTCGATCGAATCAAAGTTTTGCAACAACTCCACGAAAGTCCCCGTAATAAACACTGACTAGTTATTGGCACAGCTCCATGGAGCTACTGTTATCTGCAAGTCTTGGGACTCAGTTGAATCAAAGTTGTACATGACTTAAGAACAGGATTCACTTCATAGCATACAATGACTACTTAATACCACAGCCCTAAAGAGCTATTGTTATCTTTTTCAAGCAGAATATCGAAGACTGGTAGCGATCAACTGTGACCTGTGAATTGGCATCGTTGTTTTCTGTTGGCTCAGCCAACAAAGAAAGCAGTGCTGGCAAATGCTTCTGCACATAAGCAAGCTGGTGAGCTGCCTCATCTGCTTGAGAAGGCATACTTCTTTTGCTTGTTCGCACCTGCAAGAAGAATGCCACAGTTTGCTAAGATGACAGACTTGCTCACAGCAATGAAGGACACCCAAATTATTGTCAGCATACACTCCCCTCTAACCAAGCAAAAACTGGACACAGAATCCAAATGCTGACGTCGATTTGATGCAGAGCTGCCTGATCGTGCAAACTATTATGTGAATGGAAGGTCGTAATTTTTGCTTTTGCTATGTTCCAACTTTTTTAAACCTCGCACATGCTTAGGCTTCAAGGCTTACATGCATTTCCTAATGCATTCGATCTGAAGTTTAAGCCATTAAAATTCGGCTCTCAAAGCCTTGAACAACCATAGCCTTAGAAAGGAGCTTACTTGGAGAGGCGACAAGGTAGAGAACAGCGAATCAAAAGCTGAATTGGATGGCCATACGTCTGCAACTGCAGCAGCATCCTTGTGCGAGCGAATGATGGGCTTCTTGTAGCTCTGGAGGTAAAGGAAGAGCAGCAGGTCGTCGATACTTGCTCCCACAGAGTCGATAAAAGCCGGTAAGGCATGGCACAGGGGATCTGTGTCAGGCCCTTGGTCCGGCAGCACGGAGGCCAAGGTCTCCAGCACAAGGCGTGCTTGGTAGAGGGGGAGCTCTAGGGTTTGGGCGATGCCGGGGGTGCTGACACGGGGCCAGGGTGCAGATCCTTGGGCCGGTTGCTGCAGAAGCCTGGCGCGCAGGGCCCGCAGAACCGAGGATGCGGCATCGGGCGAGGAGAAGATGAGGGAGGGTAGGGGGAGGAGGCCATACTCGAAGGGCTCGCGCCGGACAAAGAGTCGGACCGGGGCGGGGGCAGGGGCAGGGGCAGGGGCAGAGGGACACGAGGAGGGGGAAGGGGAGGGAGAGGGAGAGGATGAAGGGGGAGACGAAGAGGAAGCTGCTGCTGCTGCTGCTGCTGCTGCTGATGGTGATGGTGATGGTGATGATGATATGGATGATGATGAAGATATTGATGATGCTGCGGCAGGAGAAGACGAGGAAGGTGAAGCAGCGGGAGAAGAAGAGCGTCCTGCTGCTTGCTCTGCTGCTGCTTCCGTGCTCGATGACCCAACATTCATCTTCCCTGGATCAACTCGAGTGCCACCACAGTTCCAAAATTTTAACCATTGCCTCTGGCCCCTACGCCTAATGTTTTTCTCTTTCTCATCGCTCCCATTTTTCTGTTTTGTTGCTAGCCCTCTTTCTTTTTTTTTTCCATTTTTCTTTGGCTGCCTTTTCCTCTTATATTTCAAACTCGGGGGACCATGATCCTACTACTAGGCTACTAGCCTAGGCCTGCCTGCCTTGATCCCCCCCAACTTCCAATGTTTAGATCCTCCTCTTAATCAAACCCTTCCCTTTGACTTCTTTCAATTGTTTGACTTCACCTAGATTTAGTTCATTTTATTAACCCTTGGATCGGTGATAAATTCATAGGGCAATGGGCCCAATTTTGAGGTCATGCGGCTGATTTTGGGCCTAGTAGTAGAACTCTTTATGATCACTTGCAACACAAAAGCACATGAGTGGTGATTGGATTACGCATATGCGGCTATTGCCATTGTGCATGAACGTGGGTTCAAACCCGTGTTTTACTATTGGATCTACCTTGTCGATTGTTTGACAACCAATACTTGGATGGCTTTTTTTTTTAAACATCGTTTCATTTTCAATGTGTGGGACATCAGTAATGTCCATCGTCGTGCAAGCAAAGATTTACTTTGTTGATTCCTCATGACGTTGCAAATAAATCCAGAGCAAAAGGCCATTTCATATCCGTTGATGAGAGCTTCGTGCAACGACTTAATGGTTCTAATAATAGCCCCTCTACCCTAGGTATACATGTGGCAAGCACAAGAGAGAAGGTCTAGCACGCACAAGGGTGATAAAGATAACAAAGAGAAAGCAATCTTAGAGGAGAGGTTTTTTTTTTTTTTTGCTGTACTTATATTATGTTAGAGTAAAGTAATTACATCATAATGCCAAATGGCATTTGCCATGCCCAAGCCAAAGATAGTGTGTCAATCTTTTATAGTACATATCCTTAAACACATGTGCCTTGCATTTTAGATTCCTAAGCAAAAGATTGTGTGTTAAACTTTTAGTACATAACCTTGAACGTAAGTGCCTTGCATTTTAGATTCTTGAGCAAAACTATCAAGTCGTCTTTAAGGCTTGGGAGTAGTTCCACAAGCTCATAATATTTATTCCTACCAAAAACAAGGTCATTCCAATGCTGCCTAGTACATTTGATTACCATGGATGTCAAAAGATAAATGACTTTAATTTATTCTTCATCAATGTTCCTCTAGTCTCCAAAAAGAGTTGTTCACACATCTAGGCAAGAGTCAAAATTAGCCACATCCAGCCATTTCTTTGCTTGTCTCCACATAGGCCTAACTTTGACGTATTGCCAAAATAGATGAATTATTAACTCCTCCTTCCTTCCACACAACACTACAACATATACATGCTATAACAACGTTTTCTTTATATATGAAAAATATCCCCGTCGTCGCTATTAGTATCGCTACAAAACCGTTGCTATTTGCCTCGTTATTTTCGTCGCTAATTTCGTCGATTGCAGATACCAACGATTACAGATTAGCGACGGTTACAGATGAATTTTCGACGCTAATACCAACGATTGCAGAAAAAAATTTGTGGCAGCGCTGTAGATGCAGCCCTGCCACAGTTAGAGCCACACAGGGCTAAGAGACAATTCTTGTTGTCAAAGAAGTTAGACAATCGATCCCAAATAATGACAAGACTTTGCAAACAAGTACTTTCATGACATTAATTAACACAAATGTGCACTGCATTGATAAAGAAAATAACATAACTTAAATTGAAAAGTGCTACTGCGACAAAGCAAATATGTATACACCTGTACATCAATATGTGGTGAATAACATGGAGATGTGTATATGGAGTCATGCTACAACATAGAAGTCCGAATCATATACACTTAGCTATTACATATGGAGGATAGAGGCCATAAGGCCTTGCATAATACAAGATGGGGAGTAATCCTATGTAGCCTAATCTGCTCTCTACGACTCATCCGCATCAAACAACTCCTCTCGCTGTAATGGCATACCGAAGGGAGCCTGCAACAGCAAATACATATATAATTGTGAGTACCAAATACAAACTGTCATATAATGATAGATTTCTCAAATTAGGAATGATATTTATTACTACTTACTGAACCTCCGCGAGCATAGAGCTTCTCGATCAGGGCACTCAAGCCATGCCTCTCCCCGTATGTCACCTCTAGTGCAGTCGGGTCGCGATTTGTAAAACCTTGTTGTGACAC
The DNA here is from genome assembly GCF_053477565.2 of Lygodium microphyllum. NCBI lineage: Eukaryota > Viridiplantae > Streptophyta > Polypodiopsida > Schizaeales > Lygodiaceae > Lygodium > Lygodium microphyllum. The sequence goes on along the minus strand of NC_141138.1, from coordinate 182,250,153 downwards.
ACAAACATTGAAAAACAACGTACTTGAGATTCATGTTCAAAATACATACATCAACATGGATGTCATTAAATTAGAGTACTCTACCCTATTAATACTTACGAAATCTGCTAGGAATGTTGTGTGGCTGCCGCTACCAAGGTGATGCACTAATCCTGTGTCCAAGCACGCCTTTGTTGCGTCCTTCTGCTGCTTCCACTTGTCTAGAGTGGATGTCGCCTCATCCTGGAGATTACTCCAGTCCTCTGTATCCAGCCACTCTGGCTTCGATTTGCCCTACTTGACTGCTTCGCGTACATCAGACTGCCTATGCGACTAATAGTCACGCATACGCGTCATCATCCACCCTCTCGAAAATCTATCATTGCTAGAGGGCTGAGGGAACTCTCGATACAATGTATCGATTATGTACTCCTTGCTGGCATTTGGGATCTCCTTCCACTTGTCTGTAATGTTGTGCCAAAATACTTGTTGGCACAACTCATGCATTCTAGAGATGATAGCTTTTCCCTCATCATTCATGTATAAATGGCCAGTGGCCTTATATATGAGATACGAGTAACCTACAAGATTTTGCAAATGGGTACTTTCATGACATTAATACAAATGTGTCAAACACAACTTAAATTGATAAGTGCTACTGCAAAAAAGGATGCGAAAATACATACTTGGAGGAGTGGGTTTCGTGTACTTTTTGTCGGCCCTAGGAGTGATCGGTGGGGTACGTGAAGGAGTGCAAGAAAAATAAGAAAACACGCTTTACCAAAGCATTCTCCATAACCTGGAAAGTCATGCATGGTCCACATAAGAATTTCCCTTATACTTGCGGATCGCCTACCAATATGTTTGCTTATGTCCTCCACTACAATTCCCTCCCACAACTCCTTTAGCTCATCAATCAGTGGAGAGAGGTAGACATCCATATTCTTGACTTTGTATCGTCCAGGCACAAGCAAGCTGAGCAAAAGGTGTCCTTTCTTGGTGGAAAGCCATGGCGGTATATTGCAGTTAACAAGGACCACGGGCCATACACTATAGGAGGTGGAACGTAAACCAAAAGGATTTACCCCATCCATGGCAAGACCAAATCGTAGATTCCTCACCTCCTTTGCAAAGTCAAGGAAAGTCTCGTCAATGTGATGCCATGCTTTTGAGTCAGCTGGTGCATGTTGTACACCATCAGTGGATAGATTTTTCGCATGCCTTGTAGTCAACTTTGCAAAACTCTTGGTCCGAAAAATGTGACGAACACGCAGTATCAGCAGAAAGTGCCTCAAAACCTTCTGCGGAACAATCTGTCCTTGCAAGTCATTTCAATACTTGTCCGCACCGCACTTGGGACATGTGGCCAACAATTCAAACTCTCCCCAGAAGAAAACACAATCATTGGGGCAAGCATGAATGCAATTATAATCCATGCCTAGCTTTCGCAGCACTTATCTTGCATCATCACGAGACTCAGGCATCGTGTTTTGGGTAGGCAAAATGTAAGATTTCAACGTTCTACAAATTGCAATGAAGCACGTTATTAAAGTACTACATAGCACATTTTAATGGCTTTCAATAAAGAATCATACACTTCATAATATACCTTAATAGCTCTATCACACTCGCATCGCTCCATCCATACTTTATTTGTATGCTCAACAATGCAAGAAGTGTCTTCAAACGGGATACCTGACTTCCATCATACAATGGAATGGCAGCCTCCGCAATTAAAGGATCTTGGGATTCCGAGTCCGTCAGAAGCAATGATTCGATCATGTCCTCTAACTCGAGCTCCAAAAAAGCAGGAGGATCGTCCATGTCTCTAGCATTCTCACCCATAGAAGGGGGTTGAGAGTTATCACCTTCTATGAGACAGTTAGTTATCTCGGACAGCATTTGTATAGAGCACGGACGAACCCGTCTTATTGGACGCAAGAGATCTGCGGACTGCAATGTATCGACATGGCCCTAACCCTGTAAAGGACGTTAAGGAGCTAACTTCTAAGATAACCCCAAACTGTTATACTTAAATCAATTACATGTCATATAGTAATGAGAGAACTTACCGCAATCTCGTAATTCAAGACTGCTTGGTCGATTATCTCAACTCGAAACTCTCCATACCGCTGCACATGCTCTACAGACAAACGACATTTCCGACGAATGGCCAATTTGCATTGCGTGCATGGACAGGGGACATGTTGATTAAGCCAAGCCTCACGATCCCCACCATGTTGGTCGTGAGTGCTAGACATCTTGACTGCGATGTAATGGAATGATAATTTAATAACGATTCTATATTGTATATTGGGACCACTCCACTATATATATTTCAGGTCTTTTTTTTTTAAATTTTCGTACCTATCTCTTTGAGTTCGGCTCTAAACTTATCTATCTTTGAGGTCGGCTCTAAGCTATACTCACACACGTACATTTTTATAACAATTAATAGATCTTCCACTATTCCTTGAAAGGCACAACTCCTTTTGAAGCCTTTATTGGTCAAACGCTAGTAGTGAGTTGTTTGAAAGTTTTTGGAAGCATTACTTATGCTCATAGAAAGAAATTAGACTCTAAATCTCTCAAACGTATTCTCATGAGTAATAGTAACATCACCAAAGCATTTTACTTTTATGATCCTAGAAAAAGAAGTATTTCTACATCTAGAAATATCATTGTGGATGAATATGTAATTTAGAAAGATCTTGCAAAAGATGCAATCCAAACAAAACAAGTATCTCATTTCTCTTTCTCTACATCTCTATCTCTCTCACTCTCTCTCTAAAATTATAATCAAGCAAAACAAGCATCCCCCTTCACACTCCTTTCCATTTCTCTTTCTTTCAACACTTCCTACCTTATATACATTGCAAAGATTGAAGAGAACCAACACAAGAAAAAATATAAAAACACTCTCTTCCATTTCTCTCTTTCAATACTTCCTAACCTACATTGCAAATTAAAGCAACACAAAGATTGAAGAAAAACAAACACTTTCTAACCTACATTGCAAAGAATAAAAACCAACACAACAAAAAATTTGAAAACACTCGCTTCCATTTCTCTCTCTTTCAATGCTTCCTAACCTATATTGCAAAGCAACACAAAGATCAAAGAGAAACCAACACTTTCTAACCTACATTGCAAAGCAAAACAAAGATTGTAAAGAAACCAAAACAGGGCATACCGTCGTGCTCTCTTCTTCTTCCACAACCTCTTCGTGCGGGCGACGCTCCTCTCCTCATGTGCGGCTCGCAGCTTGCTTCCTTGCTCACCTCCCTTTCTCTTTCTCTCCGCCTTCGCCTTGCTTCTGCAGTTTGCATGCACGTTTGAAAGAAACATTCGGGTTTTCGTGAAATGTTACCAGAGTAAGTCGTCGCTATTAGCGTCCCTATTTTCGTCACTATTTGCGTCGCTATTTAGCGATGCTAATACCAACACATTTTTTGACTTAAAATATTTCGAGGATTAGCGACGTAAATAGTGATGCCAGAAAAAAAAATCGTTGCTACTTAGCGTCGCTATATGTGTGTACCCTTGTAGTGCAACACACATTGGGCCAACTACCATTTTACCCATCAGTATATCCCTAATCAGGAGCTTGCTAGTTGCACCATAATCTTGGTGACTATTCTAGATGCTTTTTTCATGTCCATAACCTAGGATAAACACTCCACTTCATTACTTGTGAGCTAATATTTATTGTGGAGACCTTTTAAGTTATAGAAAGCATAAGCTTCCACATCCCATATATCCACCATATATTCAAGCCTTTATTATGCATTGATTTAGACAAGTAGGGTTCCTCCACAAGTAAAAAGAGCGACTCAAAGGCAAAGCCCCCTATCCAAATGTTATAGTACTCATTGAATCCGAATACAGTGTAGAAGTCATAGGCATACTAAGACTTACAACCATAGGGCCTCCTTGCAAGCTTCAATCGCTACAATGTACTCGGCGTTTGTAGTAGACAAGGTTGTGCATTTCTATGCACTAGACATCTAAGAGATAGTATCTCCAACATAGGTAAAGACATACCCAGAGATAGACTTCCTACTATATGCATTATTGGATAATCTAAGTCAATGCCCACGACTCCTATATCATGGTTACTATAGCAAATGCACATATTGAATATGCCTTTTAGGTGTAGCACACCCTTCATTGCATCCCAATGGTGGTTGCCAGGTGTACCCATATAGTGTGCCACAACTCCCACTACAAATTCTATGTCAAGACAAGTGGCTATCATGACATACATCAAACTTCCCATTATGGATGCATACGAAACACTAGCCAAGTACTCTATGTACGTACTCCTTCTACGATAAGGAGAGAAATCCCTTAGAGCAGTTGCACATAATGCACATACCAAGTATGTGTGAGGACTCTCGCATGTCCTTCATCTCAAAGCTCTTCTTGAGCTGAGTCTTTAAAGCATCCAACTCAAAATGAGGACACTCAACAATAAGCATATCACCAACATAAAGCATGAATATGATAAGGCTACCATCGCAAGTCTTCTTTGTGTATAAGGACAAATCCATATCACTATGGAAATACCCCTATGAATGCATGAAAGCCTCAAACTTATGGTAGCACTCCCTAGGTGCCTACTTAAGCCTATAAAGACTTTTCTTTAATTTACACACTAGACATTCCTTGCCTTTCTCTCCAAATCCCTTAAGTTGTTACATATAAATCTAATCATGCAAGTTCCCATGTAAAAATTTCATCTTAACACCCATTTGATAAAGCTCCAAATTCAATTGAGCAAATAAGGCCAAGACTAAGCACATGATAGTCACCTTAACTACAGGAGAAAAGACTTCATCAAATCAACACCATGCTCCTACTTAAAACCCTTTGCAACCAATCTAGTATTGTACGTTGGCTTAGGGTGACTATGATTACTCTTCAACTTGTACACCCACTTGCATGGCAATGCACTTTTCCCATCAAGCAAGGAAACTAAGTTCCATGTGTAGTTCTTCTATTGTGAATCAAACGCAAATTGCATAGCTCTTTCCCAAGAATGAGAATCACCTCTATGCATAGCTTCCTTGCATGTAAGTGGCTTAACAAAGTCTATGACTATGACATAATCCATAGAGGGCTCATAACAATCAAGAGGACGTCAAGCTTTAGCACAATGCCTCAAAGCTAGTTGCAAGGCTTGTACATCTCAACAAAAGCAATAAAGTGCTAAAATGTAGCTAGGACATCTCATTTTTGCTTAATAGGATAAGACCCAAACCTTATGTGGATAATCATCAATAAATGTCACAAAGTGCTTCGCACCAATCGATGTGACTAATAGGGCATGGGACACAAGAGTCATATGCAAACCCATGTGTGTAGAGCTAGACTTCTTATGTGAGTTATGGGTTTGCCTGCCATAAAGATAACGATCACAGGAATCAAAACGTGAGTAATCAAGAGGCAAAACATACTACAAACAAGTAAGTACTTTCATTCCTTTCAAATACATATTCCTAAGGCGATGATGCCATAAAGATACACGTGGTGAACTGATGACAATTAATACATGGTCAACAAACCCAGAAACAAACAAAGGATTGAGGCTACCAGCCTTGGCACCTCAAGCAAAAACAAGGCAATCACAGGTAATTTTCTAAGCAGAATCACCAAAAGGACACGATAACTTGCATTATCCAAGAGTCTAGTAAAGAGTAGGCTTTTGGTCAAAGTTCATGCATGACGTACATTGTGCAAAACAAAAGAGATGCGTGAAGCGAACTATAGTCTAACATCCCCAATGCCAATGGTATCCAATGCAACATCATTTTCCATTCTCACAGAACTTATAATGATGCAATAGGTATGAAACCAATCTTGATGTATAGTAACATTGAAAGAAGCCCTCGAATCAAGCATCCAACATTGAGAGTAAGTAGATGAAGCATCAACCTATTGAATAGCATCGAGAGACAAAGCAACTAAGATATAGTCATCATAGACTCAGGCTACACTACATCTATCTCTTCAATCTTCACACTCGACTTACTAGGAACAATGCTATAATCATCAAACTTTGCATTATCTTGCACTTTCCCCTTGCCTTTTTCATTACGCCTATCATTGTGCATTTTATGGCATTGTAGTAGAATATGACCTTGCTACCCACAATAATGACATGTCAAAGAGGACTTACATCCATGGGACTTATTGTGAGATTGTTTATGAGACTAAGACTTGCCCTTGGGGGTTGGGAGTCTTTACCATGGTTACCATTACCACCATTTCTACCTCTAACAGTCAATGCATGAGAAGTGCGGGTTGCATCAATGTTCTTCTTGTTTGCTCTTCTGTCTAGTAGAGCACTCTCTATATCATTAGATTTAACACCACCCTCATGAGGATGGGCAAACGGTGGCCCATGACTTAGATAGCGTACCAAGCAAGAACAAAGACTTGATATGCACATGTGCTAAACACGATGCATGGTCTAACCTACGACGTATCAAGCAAACTTACCTTCAATTACCATGTTGTAGTTGCAAATGGATGGACAAGAGTTGCTCCATGACCCATACGTGTCGCTTCTTGCTTGTTACCTTGCATCCATGGTTGCTATGGGTGGCAAGTCATCATAGACAAGTAGAGGAAAAGAAGAGAGAAAGAGGGCTTCACACACACCTCCCTCACCCCCTCACACTCTCTACCTCACACTCTCTCGCACACACGCATACTCAACACCACATAATGAAAAGAATAAGATAAGGCAAGAAGGGTTAAAGCTTCTCTCCTTGTTCCTTAGTATATCACACTCTCTTCCTCTCCCTCACATTCTCACTACTTGACTACACTTGGATATTAAAGTCAAATCCATGCAAGAAGTATTGCAATTGGGCATTTGTGTCAATACCACAAGGCTATTTTAACCTAGTTATTCCAGCACAAAGTTTATTTATGATTAGGAATGATCAATATGTTGAGTCACAGCAAATTATTGTAGAAGAAACAAACCTTTTCAATGCACCAATCTTCGCAAATATTTTGGACCAGACCAAAGATTTAGGAACTAAAAAAGAAGATAAGAGCAAAGTCACCACACACATGAATAGCTTTTTCATAGGTTGTCATCCTTTTTATACACCCATTTTAGGGTTTCTACCCTTTTTGGGCACCTAGCCCACTTTAATGTCTCATGACCACAAAAATTGTATGTATCTTAGTGTTCATATGGACTCACTTGTTTTTTTTTCAAAAAATAATGTGTGCAATTTGCACGAGAGGTACTTGACAAGATAGAAGAGGGCTTATGGATGTCTTGTTGATGGAGAGGATGACTAGCCACCAAAGTCATTGTGTCTTCAATAAAGTCTCATGTAGCCTTAGATCTTTAGATAACCTGCAACTCATGTGTTTCCTAGTACTTCTTTATTAGCTCATCCAAGTCTTCTTGTTGTTCCTCGTATCCTATGCAATTGAGAGGATGGTCAATGACTTTTGAGTAGGAGCATTCAACACATTGTAGAATGCAATGGTGCTCCTGCACCTCAGTGACAATTCCACCACCACTAGTGATGGCCTTGATGGTACATCCTCTGCACTTTCCCTTGGGTCATCAAATTCCCAAGGCATTATAAAATCTATAGGGGAGGACATAATCTCTGGTGGCTATAGGGGAAATGATAATTCTAATCATGAAGTATCTATTTTTCCTAGCCCTATAGTTTCCAAATTCCAATCTTTGAATCAAACACCTTTCAAGTGATGTCAATGTGCTTTTTTAAATGGGATTGGAGTCAAAGGATCTTAGACTTGGCCCGAATCCATATATGCCAAATGTTGCATTAGCTAAGCTTAATTGTGCTTTCACCTCAATTGTGTCATTAGTACTATAAGTTGAGATTGTATGAATTGTCTTTTTGTAGAGCTCTTGCTGTCATGACATGAGGAATGTATAGATTTTTGCTTGTGGTTTGAGTTGAGTCTCTCTGGCTAGTGAATTGGCTCACACTTCTATCAGAATTTTTTGCCAAAATGGACTATTCTTTGCATTGCATGTCTCCTTGCATAGTGTTACAGGCTACTTCAATGGATCTAACATTCTCCAATTTAGCCATTTTCTCATATAGGCCTTGCATTTGAGCCACTAGTTATTGCAACATTCCTAGTTCTAGGCTCTGAGAAGTATTGACACCTCTTTCTTTCCCCTCCTTGCTTGAGTTCTCTTCCTCCCTCTTAGTGATGAGTGCTTGGATTTGTTCAACCAAGGACTGCACGATTGTTTTCTAAACCTTTTTAGTGTGTTCTTTTGTTTTTGCTTCTATTATCTTTGCTTCCATTTTTATCCTTCTCTTAGTAGCTCATAAAGTTGCACACCCTTCTAAAGTGTCATCTTCATCAGAACTTAAGGTGGATAGACCTTCTTCACTCTCCTCTCTATCCCTCTTCTTTTGGTGTTGGCTACTTTGTCCTTTACTAGATGTCTAACTTCTCCTCCCTCCTCGCTTGTCCTTTTTGCTCTCGATGGCTCCTCTCAGCCTGTTCTTCTAGCTTTTCTTAGCTTGTTCTTTTTGCTCCCTTTCTTTTCTCCTCAATTCCTCCCTTTGTTGCCTCTCCTACTTTCTTGACCCTCTAATTTGTGACTGTCCAGGGATAGTGATTCCTTTGGGAAGTGTACGAGTCTCATAATAGTTGGTGTATTAGGTGGGAATCCTAGTCCCATGTTGATTACTCTTGTTAGTGCACTTGAAAACTATATGATCACTCCTATGCTCTCCATGGAACTTATATCAGGGGTTCATAAGAGTGCACCTTGTGCTTTTATGATGGCTTCAGGAGTTGCTCCTAACCAAAGGTCAATAAGTCTCTACTATTGGGGGTAAAGACACCTATGCCTACGCGTCCCGTGTATTCACTACACTCATAGTACCCACACATATGTATATTGTAGGTGGTGAGTAGCCATCACTATCACTTTATTCTTTATTCTTTCAATGACTATAGAATAAGGGAGGCCAATCCCACATAGTGACTATTAGAGTTTCCACATCTTCATCTTGAGTCTCTCTCTCTGCTCTCTTGCTCCATCTGCCATAGCTCACACTTCCATTACTTCTGCTTGCTCCCACTCGGGCTTCTCCCTTCAACTAGTATCAGAGCATTGGTTTGAGGAGCTTCTTCTTCGGTTTTCTTCAACCTGTGAATACCTACAACTCAAGGTTTAATGGTTGCCATGGCTTCTTCCATTCAAAACCATTTGTCTTCAACTTTCTCCAAGGGGTGTTTAAGCTTGCTTCAAGACCTTCCAAAGGCTTCACCGAGCACTACTAAGTGCTCTAGAGTGGCCAGCAAGAGCACCATAACCCTCAACTTAGCTAGCATGATTTGCGCTTGTCTCAGGTCTATGCGTCTCCCTGAGATCTGCAAAACAATCTTTGGTTGTTCATGGATACCCAACAAACATACTTGCCAACATTTAAATCTTGTGTTTGGGTACTCATTTGAGGTGTGAGATATACTATTGGTTGTATATTAAAGCAAATTTGCTATATATACTACAAGAACAACCATTTATTCACTCTATGAGGTTCATTAATGTTCATATACTAATTTATTATTGCTTATTGATGCTGGATCTTTGGTACATCCTTGGTGGATACGTTGAGATCTTCATTGGATGGATTTGAGCTACCATAGCTTAGTTTATATAAGGTTTTTCATTGTTGTAGTAAATAGGGTAGTAAGCTACTTGTCTCAAAAATCTATGCCTCTTGCCATTTGACGCTATTTAGATACTTCAGTGGTGGATGGATTGATGTATTACATTCATCTTATGCACTTTGGATATGCTTATGGTTTGCCTTGATTCTTGATTCTTGCTTTGAGCTAGGACCTATATTTGTTAGTATATTATCAATGACGTATCCACCTTGCTAGGTTATGTATTGAGCTTCGTTACCCTTGCTTAGTCGGTTGTGCATTTTGGCAGTTCTCTTCAATTATTCTTGAGACCTACTATATGCATGATGTTTATGCATCGGATGTATCTCTCTTTGACACATTGAGTTTGATAGTTCTCAGTACTAGTTACATGCTTCGTCAATGCTAGTTGCTCCTATATATCCCATTCATTTCAAGATATACCTCACAATTGGAGCTTGGATTTTCTAGATTGCTTGCTCACACTTGGTTTTAGATTTACTATTTAATTTATTTTAGAATGGTGTAATTGTAGTTTTCAACATTCTTTATGAGAGCAAATACTTTTTCTTGAGAGGTTCATTGGTTGCAATTAGTGGACATGTCACTTTCTTAGCAATTTCTCTTGGATAGCATTGTGTTAGTTATAATCTTGGGGCTGATTTATAGTAATCTACAACAGCATGTCTCCTTGTATTGTCCTTTTATTTCTTGGCATGATGGGTGGTGGATCAAATGACAATGTTATCTTTAACATTGACAATTTGGATGGCACTAATTATAGCTATTAGAAGGCACATATATGGCAAGTTTTGGTGTAAAATTTGCATATTAACTATTGAGATATGAGGATGTAAAGTTCAAATACTTTGATACAAAGAATTGGGTTGAATTGGATGAATTATATAAATCCACAATCATTTTGTCATTGTTTAAGCAGGTATTCTATAATATTATCTTTGAAGAGTAGATTGTCTAGTAGTTATGGGAGAAGATCGCTGATATTTATGATAATAAGAGCTCTACCTCTCAGATTTATTAGTTGAAGTAACTCATGGACCTTTGTATGAAGGAGGGGACTTCCATGTCCACCCACTTAAATGAGTTTCATTCTATTTTTAGAAAATTGTCTTCATAAGGGGCTTTAAGAACAATCTTCCACCATTATTCTTACTAGTTACATTATATGAATCATGGGACACATTCTGTACTGTTATGCGTACAAATATGTCTATTAATGGGTAAAATTACAAGATATAGAAGTTTTGGTATAGAAAGAGGGTGCACTAATGAATGAAGAAGTTAACACAAAGAATGTTGATGCTTCTTGTAGATTTTATGCTTTGAAAGTCAGAGGTAGTAATGGTAAGAGCAATAATGACCACTATGGAAGAGACTCTTAGAAGTCTCCTTCTCAATCACATAGATAGCATTGCAGTAAGTCTTGTGGCCATAAGTTCACATTGACTTGTCACTATTGTGGAAAGTAAGTTCATATTTGGTTGTAGTGCCACAAAATGCACGATGACAAGTGCAAGCAAAAGGGAAAGAGCAAGTGCAGGAAAATAATGATGATCGCAATATTGTTCCCAAGAAGTCCAATGTTAAGATTGAAGAGATTAATGTTTTGCAGCTTTTTCTCTTGATGTTTTGTAGTTGACTAATGCCCAATTGATTGTGCATTTAGAAGTTCTCTTCAATTATTCTTAAGACCTAGTATATGCATGATGTTTATGCCCATTGGATGTATCTCTCTTTGACATATTGAGTTTGACGATTCTCAGTACCGATTACACGTTCTGTCTTGCTAGTTGCTCATACATATCCCATTTTTGCAATATATACCTTGGAGTTGGAGCTTGGATTTTTTGGATCACTTGCCCACACTTGGTTTTAGATTTACTATTGTATTTATTTTAGAATGGTGTGATTACAATTTTCAGCAAAGTAGACACTTTGCCTTGATAGTTCATTGGTTGTAGTTAGTGGATAGCTCACTATCTTGGTAGTTTCTCTTGTTGCTTAGCCCTTGCATTAGTTGTAATATTGGGGCTGATTTACAATAATCTAAAATAGCCCATCTTATTGTATTGTGCTTTCATTTCTTGGCATGATGGGTAGTAGATCAAATGATACTGCTATCTTTAATATTGACAAATTGGATGGCATTAATTATAGCTATTGGAAGGAAGAGATATGGTAAGTTTTGGTATAAAAATGATAGATTAAGCCATAAAGACACGAAGGTGTAAAGTTTGAATGCTTTAATGCACATGATTGGGTTGAATTGGATAAGTTTTACAAATCTACAATCATTTTGTCAATATCTATGTAGGTATTTTGCAATATTATCTCTAAAGAGTAGACTACTTGGTAGTTATGGGGAAGATCCGTAATATTTATGATAAGCAAGACTGAAGCAACTCATGGACTTGCGTATGAAGGAGAGGACTTCCATGTTCACCCACTTAAATGAGTTTTATTCTATTTTTAACTAATTGTCTTAATAGGGGATTAACTTTAAGAACAATCTTCCACCATTATTACTAATTACATTACTTGAGTCATGGGTCACATTTCATACTACTATGTATACAAATATACCTATTAATGGGATGAAATTTTAGGATATAGAAGTCTTGGTGCAAGAATTGCAAATTAAGCCATTGAGATATGAGGGTGAATTATTGAATGAAGAAGTTAATAGAAAGCATGTTGATGCTTCTCATAGCTCTCATGCTTTGACAATCAAGGTAGTAATGGTAAGAGCAGTAATGACTGCCGTGGGAGAGACTCTTAGAAGTCTTATTCTTAGTCAAGTGAATAGTCTCATAGTAAGTCTTATGGCTGTAAGTCCACATTGGCTTGTCATTATTGTGGGAAGCAGAGTCATATTTGGTCGCAATGCCACAAAATGCATGATGACAAGTGCAAGTAAAAGGGAAAGAGCAAAATGATGATAACATCATTGTCCCTAGCAAGTCCAATGTCAAGATCGAAGACATTAATGTAGTGCAGACTAATTCTGATGATTATTACATACTTACAGTTTCTCCTCTTGATGTTTTGCAATTGATAGATACCTTATCAATTGATCCTCAGTATTGGCTGATTGATTCAAGGGCTTCATTTTGTGTTACTTCTCATCAAGAGTGGTTCCACTCCTATTGCAACATGACAAGATCTGTGAGATTGGATTGTGACTTGGCATTGGATATTGCTAGTATTGGAGATGTCCACTTACAGTTTGCTTCATGCAATATCTTTACTTTGCATGATGTATGCCATGTTTCGGGTTTGACTAAAAGCCTACTGCTGGACAATTGGATGATATAGGTTACTTTGTATCTTTTGGTAATTCCTCATGGAAGCTTACCCATGGGAATCTTATCCTGGCATGAGTTACTAAGTCTGGCACTCTTTATTCCTTACTTGTATTTGGGTATATTGACTATGTTTTGGTAGTGGCTATAATACCACATGTATTGCCATGGCATCGTCGCCTTGGGCACATATCATTAAAGAGAATGAAAATGCTTACATGTATGTGTGCAAATATACTTGTTGTTGATGGGTTGAAATTGAAGGATATAGAAGTTTTGGTGCATAAATTACAGATTAAGCCATTGAGACACAAGGGCACATTATTGAATGAATACAAAAAGAATGTTGATGCTTCCTAAAGGGAGTGAGCCCAAAGCGGAAGCATGCGAGCAGAAACAAGAGCTATGGTGAAAGGAGTAAGAGCAAGAGAGAGACATAGAAAAGACCACTTGTAGTGTATAGGTGTGCGGGTACTATTAGTGTAGTAATACATAGGTCCCTAGTGAGGAGAGAACAAGAAAAAAGAGACAAAGTATAAATGTACATAAGTACAACAGGATGAGGAAAGAAGCTCAATAATTACTACTTGGATCTATGTAGGGTACATTCAACAATGGCAATGTATTATAACATGATTGTAGAATAATGTGGTAGTAACTTATAGTAGCAAGGTCATCAATGAATTAAAGCTCAAAAGAGTTAGTGCACTTTGATGAATAGAGCCTTACAATTTGACAAAAATGGGACCCACGTAACTTTAGTATTCAATCAGAGTGCCATACATGGTGGCTTGCTGCAAACGTTTGAGATGATACATCTGTTCTTCATTCACACAAGTATCCCAAACATCATTGATTACCAAAAACATGGTGAGACGCTCTCAGTCGAAGGATATGGTGAAATACATGCTATTGCCTATGGGATCCGTAGGCTTGCAAGGTTATCCATAGCCATGATATTATTTTCCATTAGCAAAATATGCATAAGCGGCCTAAGCAGGTGGTTGAGGTACGCAGGGTGATCTTTCAAGAGGAGCCTCCTACTCTTGTACAACCAGCTAGACATCCTGTAATAGTTGATGCTCTAGTGGCCCAGGCCTCGCCTATTGTGCAAGATCAACCTTGACATGCTCTACTAGAGTTAGATGATAACTTGAGCACTTTACATCCTCCATGGATTATGTTATGGTGATGGATACAAGTGAGCCTCTCTCTTATGATGAGGCTATGCACATAGATGATAGTCACTCATGGGACAAGGCTATGCAGTTGGAGTTTGAATCCCTATAATCAACTAACCATACATGGGATTTGGTTCCTTTATTTAGTGGCAAGAAGGCATTGCCATGCAAGTGGGTATACAAGCTAAAAAGTATCCATGGTCGTCCCAAGCCCACTTATAAGGTGAAATTAGTAGCTAAGGATATTAAGTAGAAATATGGTGTTGACTTTGATGAAGTCTTTTCTCCTGTGGGGGTCAAAATGAAAATCATATGCTTGGTATTAGCGTTGGTTGCTCAACTAGATCTGGGTCTTTATCAGATGGGGGTCAGATAGATGTAAAGACAGCTTTTTTATATGGGGACTTGCATGATGAGATTTATATACAACAACCTAAGGGCTTTGAAGAAAAAGACAGGGAACACTCGGTGTGCAAGTTGAGAAAGAGCCTTTATGGCCTTAAGAAGGCACCTAAGGAATCGTACCACAAGTTTGATACTTTTATGCATTCACAAGGATATAGCCGTAGTGCCATGGATCCATGTTTATACATGAAGAAGGCTCATGATGGTGGCAGCCTTATGATTTTGATACTCTATGTGGATGATATGCTTATTATTGGGAGTGCTCATGATGAACTGGGTGCCTTGAAAACTCGGCTCAAGAAGAGCTTTGAGATGAAGGACATGGAATAGGCCTCATACATTCTTGGGATACACACCACACACAATTGCTCTAAGGGGCTCCTTTATCTATCATTGAAGGAGTATATCAAAAAAATCTTTAAGCAGTTTCATATGCAGGATGGTAAGCCTATTGAATGTCCTCTACCTTCTCATATGAAGGTTAATCAGACTGATTGTTTGTAGTTTGACAAGCAAAAGACCAAGATGGCCAAGATCCCTTATGTTTTTGTGGTGGCCAGTTTGATGTATGCCATGATAGCCACTCATCCTAACATCATAGCATTTTTAGTGGGAGTTATGGCATGCTATTTGGCTTCGCCTAGTAGATGGCATTGGGATGCCATCAAGGGTATCATGAGGTACCTGAAGGGCACAGTAGCTATGTGTATATGTTATGGTAGCTAGGATATAAGAGTCATGGAGTACATTGACTCTAATTATGTAGGACATGCAGACAGTAGGAAGTCTACGTCTGGCTATGTCTTCACCTTTTCTAGAGATGTTGTTTCTTGGATGTGCAGGATGCAAAAATGCATAGCTCTCTCTACTACCAATGCCAAGTATGTTGCAAGGAGGCTCTTTGGTTAGGCCATATGGTAGTAGACATTGGGATTACTAATGCGGTCCCTACACTACAATCAAATTCTACGAGTGTTATCTAGTTAGCCAAGAATCCAATATTCCATGCAAAGATGAAACACATTGAGGTGTGTTACTACTTCATCAAAGAGATCATTAAGGACAGATATCTTGAACTTGTTAAGATCTCAACTCACCAAAATCCTACAAATTTTCCCACAAAAAGTCTCTTCGAGGAGCATTTTGCCTTCCTTAGGAAGTTGATGTGGGTGTTGGATGGAATATTTAAGTCTACGGAGTTAGATTGAAGAACCATAGATAAATACGCACATATATTAATGAAAATAGAGTAATTCATTCTATAGATGTATGGAAAACTTGTATCAAGCTATATAGGTGTGGAAAACTTGTATTTGCATTATTGGAGATTCCATATATGCATTAAAAGTCCTCAAGTCTCATGCGAGGTGGCAAACCAAAGATGCAAAAATGAGCATATGATGGAGGCTTTCTAGTCCATGCCTCCTTTGCAACCTAGCAATCAATAGCACTAGAAGGGGATTGGTAAATCAAGTGTATGGCAGTGGTAAATGACTTAGTTCAAAAGTGCTAGTGGTAAGCCTGCCTAGCTAAGCATATTGCAAACTCTCTCCCAAATCGTCCTATTCACGAGTTCAACAATACCATTCGTGGGAGGGGTGTAAGGGGTGACCATTTTTGACACTTAATACCCTACTAATCATAAGACTATTCAAAAGATTTCAAGACATACTCACCCCCATTATCAAATCTTAGGCATTTTAGCCTATACCTAGACTAGTTCTTAACAAGAGCAAGCTAATGCTGAAAGGTAGACAAGACATCTAATTTTTGCTTAATAGAGGAAGCCCAGGCCTTTTCATATGATTAGATGTACCTAGATAGACATACCATACATCTTTATGTGTTCCCTTTCCTGTAACAACATTTATCATATGTTGCATAACAAATAGACAATCATTTTTTTCTTCGATCTATCGTGAAGATGATACATAGTTTCCTTGCTGCAATTTACCACTATGGATATCATCTTTCTTAGCATAATAATGAGTTGCAATATGACCTATTTTGCCACAATAATGACAAACAATAGCAGAATTTTCAGAACTTGTATTCTACCATCCACCTCTTTCTCTAGAGCTCCCCCTACCTCTAAAGTTTCCACGGCCACCTGAAACTTGTATTTCACTAAATTGCTAATTTAACCTATTTTGCTGGTTATCGCCAGCACATCCCATACCATGGCCTCTAGAAGAGGATCTACCACGTCTCCTTCCTAAACTTAAGTAAAATACTTGAACCTGCTCACTATTTCTTTCAGATGAGTCATATTGCATATTGATGTCTTTAATAATCATGAGAGAGACTAGCTCATCAAAATTTGGAAAGGGCTTTCATATATATACAAAAGTGACAAATGATTTCCTAGCCTTCTCATTATTAAGGCTACCTAAAGTGGATAGAACCAAATCATCATCATCAGACATTACATCAATCATTGCTAAAGTATATGTAATGCTCCTCACTTTCAAAACATACTCATTGACATATGTTTTCTCTTTCTTCAAGGTACTCAACTCTTGCTTGAGTTGAATCTTTCGTGCCTTTGTATTTATTGAAAACATGTTTCTAAAAAATTATCCCATCTACATGTGAAGTTTTTGCATTCTTGATATGCCCTAGCATAGTATTGTCAATGATTGCAAATAGCCAATACATCACCTTTTTATCTTTTGCATTCCATTCTTTCCACGCCTTTAATTCATCTATAGTACTCAGCTCTGCTTTAGTTGAATCTTTCATGCCTTTGTATTTATTGAAAAAATGCTCTAAAAAATCATCTAATCTACATGTGAAGTTTTTGCATTCTTGATATGTCCTAGCATAGTATTGTCAATTATTGCAAATAGCCAATACATCACCTTTTTATCTTTTGCATTTCGTTCTTTCCACGCCTTTAATTCATCTACAGTCAGAGGGATACTCAACTCTAGCTTCTTTTGTTAACCTAAAACAAACTCCTAATGAGAAAGTTTGTCACATGAAACTTTCATGATGGGTAGTTATTCTTGTCCAGCTTCTCAATGATAGGATTTTCATTATTCTCTACCATTATCACAAAAATGATATATAACAACAAGCAAGTCTTTTGCAATCTTTCACAACAAGTGCACAACAATACGCCAAGTAACCTTCTTCATTGATTGCTCAATAATACATGTAATTTGAAATGTGTTTGTAGATAAAGTTACATTTGTGTCCTAACAAACACCTAAAAAATTACAGATTTTAAATTTGCAACATGTGCACCCACTTTCGGACAATATAATCAAAATTGTAGTATATCCTAAAACTGTTATTCTCAACTTGGTGGCTTTGAAACGGGGCTTGAAACGGCCTTGTATGCCCAAAAAAGTAGGAAAAAGCCTTAAGGTCTAATCTATAGAATATAAGTGCTCTACTTGCACACCAAATCTCACAGCAATTTGAGATTTTCATTCTGCTCTATTTTCAGTGCCTCCACAAGCACTATCCAAGAGAAAGAGTCAAAGAATGGGAGAGCTTCCTACCTATTGCTTGCTTTCTCGAACCTTGCTTCTTCTTCTTCTTCACTTAAGCCTTCAAAACCAGTCTCTCTCAATGGTGCCGCATTGATACCATGTCAAGAATCGCGTGTGGTGAGGGGACTTGCTTGAGCTATTGCGCCAAACACACACTGTACACATAACTGTACACATAAGAGGAAGCTCACTCAAGAACACAAGAAGAGAGATGGAGACTAAAATGTTTTCTTGTTGGTTTATTCTTCTTTTTTCACACACAATACAATGTACATAAAGTGTAGATAATATACAACATAAAGGAAAGTGGCCTGCTAAATCAAACAGTGCATAACTTACTATACTAGTCGACTGGTGCTATATCTATGCTAGCTACAGGTAGGTGTAACAAAATAAATATAATAAGTGATAAGTCAGTGGCCATATGAGGATCATAATGACCACCAACATGCTAAGTGTAGATGTGTAGGCCCATCTAGCCAGGTTGTCCATTATTAATATCCGTATGTGTTGAGCTTGCTATCTCAACAATATGTATCATTTGGACATTGTTGCCTTGGGTGCATGTTATTAAAGGGAATGAGAATGCTGATATGTTTGCAGTATCTTCCACCCTTTGACTATAAATATTTTGATTCTTGTGATCATGTTTATTTCAATCTTTGTGGACCTACGATGCCTACAAGTCATAGGTGATGTGAAGTATTTTGTTACTTTCATTGATGATTACTCACATAAGGTGTGGGCATATCCTATAAAATAAAAGTTGAGGGTATTGGCTATGTTTCAAGATTAGCTTGCTTTTGCAGAGAATTAGTTTGGATAAAGGCTAAAATGCTTATGATCTGAAAATGGAGGAGAGTAGGTATCTAAAGCCTTTGAGTAGTTTTGTGATGAGAGGGACATTAAGCATCAGTTGATCGCCCATACACTCCATCCTAGAATGGTATGGCTAAGCACATGAATATGACTACTTAGGAGAGAGTTCATACTAGGCTTAGGCATGTAGGCTTATCGTATGCTTATGTAGTTTATGTTTTGAGCTTGACTGCTTGTGTACCATTCTGCTTTGCTTGAATGGGAGCTACTTGAAACTTGGATCTTTGTATTTAGCTTTGGACTTTTGCAGTTGAGCTTGAGCTTATTTCATTGAGATAGTGGTACATTTATATAATGTATATGCTCTTTGGATGCTATTTAGATGTAAGTACTTGCCTAGTGGGATGATTTAATTCTTTCCTTGGACCCGTGACCTATATTTGTCAGTGTGTTTCTAGTGATGTATCCACCCTGCTAGGCCATATATTGAGCTTCATTACCTTGCTTAGTCAGTTGTGCATTTGGCAGTTCTCTTCAATTATTCTTGAGACCTATTACATACATGATATTTATGCCCATTGGATGTAGTTCTATCTAACATATTGAGTTTGCAATTCTTAGTATAGTTAATCGTACGTATCCCATTTATTGTAAGATATACCTCACAATTGCCACTTGGATTTTTTGGATCACTTACCTACATTTTGTTTTAGATTTACTAATGTATTTATTTTAGAATGTTGTAATTGCTATTTTTAGCATTGTTCATGAGAGGAGACACATTGTCTTGATAGTTCATTGGTTGCAGTTAGTGGATAGCTCACTATCTTGGCAATTTTTATTGCTTAGCTCTTGCATTAGATATAATCTTGCGATTGATTTACAATTATCTATAATAGCTTGTATTCTTGTATTGTATTTCATTTCTCGACATGATGGGTGGTGGATCAAATGATAGTGCTATATTTAACATTGACAAACTAGATGACACTAATTATAGCTATTGGAAAGCACAAATATGGCACATTTTGGTACAAAAATTGCATATTAAGCCATTGAGACATGAGGGTGTAAAGCCTGAATGCTTTGGTGCAAAGGGTGATATTGAATTAGATGAGTTATGTAAATCTCCAATTATTTTCTCAATGTTTAAGTTGGTATTCTACAATATTATCTTTGAAGAGTAGATTGCCTGCCTGTTATGGGAGAGATATGTGATATTTATGATAAGCAGTACCTTGTCTCTCATATGTATTGGCCAAAGCAACTTAGGGACCTTCGTATAAAGGAGGGGAGTTCCACATCTGCTCCCTAAATGAGTTTCATTCTATTTTGAAACACTTGTCTTTGTATGTGATTAACTTTAAGGACAATCTTCCACCATTGTTCTTGTTGGTTACATTGCTTGAGTCATGAGACACATTCTATACTACTATGTGTGTAAATATGCATGTAGATGGACTAAAATTGTAGGATATAGAAGTTCTGGTGTAGAAATTAAAGATTAAGTCATTGAGATACAAGGGTGCATTATTGAATGAAGAAGTTAATATAAAGAATCTTGATACTTTTCATAGCTCTCATGCTTTGATAGTCTGAGATAGTAATGCTGAGAGCAGTAATGACCACCATGGAAGAGACTCTCAGAAGTCTCATTCTCAATCACGTGGATAGTCTTGCAATAAGTCTTGTGGCTGTAAGTCTACATTGACTTGTCACTATTGCGCGAAGGAGGGTCATGTTTAGCTGCAGTGCCATAAAATACACGATAACAAGTGCAAGAAAAGAATTATGAAAACAATATTGTCCTATATAAGTCCAATGTCAAGATTGAAGAGATTAATGTAGTGCAGACTGACACTGATGATGATTTTATAATTGTAGCTTTTTCTCTTGATGTTTTGCACTTGACTGATGCCTTATCAACCTAGGATCGGTTTTGATTGATTGAGGGGCTCCATTTCATATTAGCCCTCATGGAGAGTGGTTCCACTTGTATCACAGCATGATAGGATCTGTGAGATTGTGTAGTGACTTGGCATTGGATTTTGCTAGTAGTGGAGATTCTTAGCTACAATTTGCTTCAGGAAGTAGTATCTTTACTTTGTATGATATATGCCATGTTTCGGCTTTGACCAAAAGCTTGCTCTCTACTAGACAGTAGGATGATGCAAGTTACTTTGTATATTTTGGTGATTCCTCATGGAAGCTTATACATGGGAATCTTGTCCTGGCTTGAGGTGCCAAGTCTGGCACTCTTTATCCCTTACGTATATTTGGGTCTATCAACTATGTTTTGATAGTAGCTATAATACCACATATATCATTATGGCATTTTCACATTGGGCACATGCCATTAAAGGGAATGAAATGCTTACATGTTTGCAATATCTTCCACCCTTTGACTATAAATGTTTTGATTTTTGTGATCATTATTGTTATGGGAGGGAGAGATATAGATCGCATAAGAAGTTTAGCATTATGTACATGGATGAGCCTCTGGTTCTTGTTTATTTTGATCTTTGTGGACCTATGCCTTGCAAGTAATTAGATGGCACGAAGTATTTCGTTACTTTCATTGATGATTACTCACATAAGGTGTGGGTGTATCTTATAAAACAAAAGTCAAAAGTATTGGCTATGTTTTCCACATTGATTTGCTTTTGTTGAGAACTAGTTTAGGTATAGGCTAAAACGCCTACAATCTAATAATGGAAAAAGTATGTATCTAAAGCCTTTGAGAAGTTTTGTGATGAGAGGAGCATTAAGCATCAGTTGATTGCCCATACACCCCACCCTAGAATGGTATGGCTCAACACATGAACATGACAATTTAGGAGAGAATATGTACTATGCTTAGCTAGGTAGGCTTACTGTATGCTTATGTGGTTTATGTATTGAGCTTGATTGCTTGCGTATCATTTGGTTTTTCTTCAATGGGAGCTACTTGACACTTGGATCTTCACATTAAGCTTTGAACTTTGATAGATGAGCTTGAGCTTACTTCATTGAGATATTGGGACTTTTATATGATGTATAGGCTCTCTAGATGCTACTTAGATGTAATTACTTGCCTTGTGGGCTGATTTGATTATTGCTTTGGATCCAAGACCTATCTCAATCAGTGTGTTGTCAATGATGTATCCACCCAGCTAGGCTACATATTGAGCTTCGTTACCTTTGCTTAGTTGGTTGTGTATTTGGCAGTTCTCTTCAATTATTCTTGAGACCTACTACATGCATGATGCTTATGCCCATTGGACGTATCTCTCTCTGAAATATTGAGTTTGACAGTTCTCAATAGTGGCTATATGCTCTGTCACTACTAGTTACTCCTACATATCCCATTTATTGCAATATATACCTCATAATTGGAGGTTGGATTTTCTAGATTGCTTGCCCACACTTAGTTCTAGATTTACTATTGTATTTATTTCTTAATGTTGTAATTGTAGTTTTCGACATTCTTTATGAGAGTAGATACTTTGTCTTTATAGGCTCATTGATTGCAGTTAGTGGACATCTCACTATCTTGGCAATTTCTCTTGGATAGCCCTTGTGTTAGTTATAATCTTGGGGCTAATTCATAGTAATCTACAACAGCCCATATTCTTGTATTGTGCTTTTATTCTTGGCATGATGGGTTGTGGATCAAATAACAACAATATCTTTAATATTGACAAATTGGATGGCACTAATCATAGTTATTGGAAGGTATATGTATAGCAAGTTTTGGTATAAAAATTACATATTAAGCTTGGAGCCCCAAGAGGAACACCAAGGAAAAGGGGATTCTACTGCAAGAAAATCTATCTTATAACATCAATAAGCTTTTATTTAATTCTTTTGATGACCAAAACAAAGAAAACAACAAATCTTCATATAGCATCATGGTCGATATCTCCCACGGATTTGATAGAATCAACCATAATCTTCAACATCTTCTGGTGCACAGATCGGATGCTGTATGCTCGTGTAGTGAATGCCGGAAGGTCCCCAAGAACAAAAGAACTCTACTTTTTGCACAAAACTCAAGGTAGAAAGCATGCACGACATGAACAAGAGACCAATTGGGTGCAATCTCCCCCCATGCCTTGTGTGAGCGCTCCACAAAGCATGTATTTTATGTATTAATCATCTTCAAGCTCAAATAATAGCCCAAATTACAAAATAGCACGCTTTTGGCTTTTGAGTTTGCTTTAGTGCCAAATAGAAATAAAGCTAATGGGTAGGTGCCCAAAGAGTCAGGCATACCCAATACAATGTCCCAATACAAATATCATAATCGTGCGCCCATGCGCATATAAAAATAATAAATAAATATCCAACGCCTTACTAAATAGGCGCGACAAAATATAGGCGCCATGCCTAAGGTATGCGCCCATCAAAATATAAGTGATAACTTGAATACACGCTATCCTCCAATGCTTTCCTCTGCCACTGCTGCTATCTCTACACATCAACTGAAGCAATGCGCCCATCAAAATATAAGTGATAACTTGAATACACGCTATCCTCCAATGCTTTCCTCTGCCACTGCTGCTATCTCTACACATCAACTGAAGCATTCACAATCGTTAGTAAAATAATACAATTAAATCGACAAAAGTGAATACCTAGCAGTCTTCAGCTACATAAATAAATCAACTGGTTAGAATTCAATCCTAACCTTAATTTATCACGAGTGCGCACTCTAAACTCATAAATGTTTATTAATTTAATATGTATTTTGCGGAATCACCCGCTATGGAATCATCCATGTACACACTAAATTAATGAAACACTCGAAAAGGATAGGCGTCCCCATCTACTTCTCGCACAAAGAATCCACTTTGTGTATGAACCCTGGTAAACAAAGTTTACAGAATCCACCGTAAAACCTCACGGAATCCACCGTGGCACAGAATCCACTGTGAAATATGCCTCCTGGCATCATCTTCATAGAATCCTTCAATTAAATAAAGAACATAAAATAATACACCATTTTTGAATGAAAATCAATCACATAGTATTCATTTTCAATGTCTTCATAGTTCTCTCTCTTGATCTCTCATATACCAATACACTATTTTGATAGAATTGACTATCTTTGACTCTCTCTCTCTCTCCCTCTCTCTCAATAGAACATCATCTCCTCATTACAATACTCAATAATGACTCTCAAATAATCCTTCTTAGGTCGTGGATGCACCTTCCAAGAGGTATGTCTGATGTGAAGAGGCAGCAGAGCTAATACAGTGTCTCTTCATAGCTCACTACTGTCACTTTCACTTCAGTCTTCTCTTTAGTCTTCAGCAACTGCTTCTTCCATTTGTTTAAGCTCTTTTGAACTTAGATTCATCCTTTTCAAAAGTTAGAAAAGGTCACTCATACATTCTACAGAACACTTACAGAAGATCTACAGAACAGAACAAAACAGGAACAGAGCAAAGAAAGAGCAGAGACAGAGGCTCTACAGAAGGTCTACAGAGGGTTACAAAAGGTCATCAGAGAACAACAAATCCTCATAACTCATACTAAAACCATTCCAAACTATAAAAAAATATTCAATAAGCTTCCTAAAGATTTCAACATTTATCAATCATGAATCCATGCTTCATACACAAGAAAATCAGAACAAAACAGAGGCTATACAGAAGGTATTAGAACCAATCAGAACCTCAACAAAACCTCAACAAAACCTCATATTTCCACTAAGAATCATTATGAGCTTCCAAAACATAATAAATATTATCCAAAATACTCTCAAACACTTCCATTATCAACGATAAACCACTCTAAATCCATCAAAAATCAATTATTCAGACCTCAAAAACAACAAAAATAAGTCAAAATTTTAGTCTTTTTCCATTCTGAACATATCCCCACACTTAAGAAAGGAAGCGTCCTCGCGACCTAAGGAAAAGAGGAATATAAGTTCACTAAAGAGCTCAATTTTGATCTTCTTGAGTATCTTCAACAATCACTTCACCAGGACCCCAACTTATCACCTGTATCTCTAGAAAAAAATACTACTAAAGAAAAACTTTGTTATTCATTAACACATCTGATAATCAAGAAAAAGTCATAAAAAATTTGTAAAAGATATAAGAGGTTCTTCAGCTTTTCATCGTAAGCTTTCCATCCACCATCACCATCAATAGTTAAAAAGACAGCTCTTGAAGAAATTATTTAACCAGCACGAACTCATCACATACAAATTAATACAACACACACACAAACACAACCATCTGAATGGCACCTCCAAAAAATGTCTCATTAAGAAGCACAAAAGATACATCCAAGGGTATCAATGAAGATGATCCCTCTTAAAAGCTTGATTATTTCGAAAGTGTTCTAGGGATAAAGACTCATCTACAAAGGATTTTGGAGGATTTTGAAAGAATTGAAGGCAACACATCCGTTCTAGCAAAACAAGGTATCTGCTAGTTAGACAAATGACATGAAAATATAGGACATTCAACTGTTGGAAATCAATGTTCACATTACATTCATACAAAGCTTTGGAATGGCCTTTTGATCGTTATGGGAATGCCTATGCATAGATGCTAAGTATCAAGTAAAATGGGCTATCAATCTCATTGAATGATCTAGATATTGTGAATATTGTTGAGAAAAATGGAGGTAATTTTGGTATACTTGACTAGCAGTTGTCCAGTCCCTTGGAATTAATGGCCAATTAATCTGTGGTCCCATGAGAGAATCAGTTGAACTCCATTCTCTTCTTCTCGGAATCTGCTATCAAATCCTTGGTACCCACTAACCAATTGAGGGGGTTGAGAAATAGAAGTGGCAGGAGATGGAAGTGGAATAAGTAAAAGAGGACGAAGAGATGGGTAGGAAAAATCATAAAATGAGGAATAAGCTAAAGAAGGAGTGGCTGAAAATTTAAGTGAATCAGTTAGGAAAGGTGTCAATTGATAATAAGTAGGAAAAGTAGAAGGTATATGGATAGATGGAGAAGGACATGGTGGAGAAGGGAAAAAAACTTGAACTTCAATGAAAGAACAATAGATAAAGATTGGAATTTGAGGAAAACCCTAAGGTTGGAAAAGGAGAGGTAAGATAGCTGCTGAGTTGGATTTATAAAGGGAAAATAAGCATCATAGCGATGGGCCATTTGTTAATAGTACAATAAGCTAGGAACAGAGGGACTTAAAACAGATCATCGATGGTAGGCATCAAAGAAGGATGAATAAAATGGATGGTTCTTGGAAGGATAAGCTAGGAGATCCATCCTTAGTTGGTTAGTGCTCTACACATAAGTAGAAGTTGTATTCTGGCATTGGTTCAGGACTACAAAATCAATCATTGAATGCCATAAAGTGTCAAGGCAAGTAGCCACTTTAGAAGAATAGCACTGGAACATGTCATCTATCCTCAACTCCAAATAGTTGACATATAAGACAGCTTGTAAGACCACATCCCCCACATACCAAGCCAAATCTACATAATTTGAAATTAATAGATCACCTCATAGATACATATAAGACATCAACATGGTATCCATCGTTACGGAGTCTTCAAAGACCATACTGACAACTTCTGTCAGCAAATCAGAAGATCAAGCCCCACTCCAACCATCCTTTGGAAGAGGGAGATCCATTGTTGAGAGCTTAATATAGAAGTCCAACTTCTGCGATAGTGAACAAAAAAGGAATGGTTTGGAGGAACATACTCCTGAAACTGCTCAAATGTTGACCATAATAAATCCATCTTGGACTGCAATCTTTCCACTTTATCTTGAAACAATGGACATAATGTGGCTTGTCTCAGGAGAACTGCCAAGTCTTGCTAAGATATAGAAGGAATCATAGGAACACTAGGGCTTGGAGGAATGGACCGTGACTGCACCAGTTGGTCCTGCAACTACTTAATTTGGGAAGCTTGGGATTCCAATTTATGGTGAGCAGTTTGCAAAGTTGAGAGTTTCGCATCTAAAAGAGTCTTAAACTCTTGAGCTTCTTTGGACATTTTCTATTTCTCCTCCGAAACTTTAGTGACCTTTGACTGAGCTTTTGCTAGCTGAATTTTCAAAGAAGATATTTCTTCTCTCTCGGTCTCAATCATTTGGGTTTGCTACTCCATATGCTTAAACAGATCGGCAAGAGTGTCTTTAGCAGAGGCTAACTCTGTGGTTGCCTTATGCATCTGCTCATTGGATTGCATTAATTCTTTATAAAAAGAAGCAT
Organism: Lygodium microphyllum; assembly: GCF_053477565.2. Classification (NCBI taxonomy): domain Eukaryota; kingdom Viridiplantae; phylum Streptophyta; class Polypodiopsida; order Schizaeales; family Lygodiaceae; genus Lygodium; species Lygodium microphyllum. Next base: position 182,223,073 of record NC_141138.1, on the reverse strand, counting down.
ATAACTGTTGAACACAAGCTGTCACACTGAGAATTCAATAGAACTCTGGATGTCATTACAAAGGAAAGGAATGGCATCCCTTGACACTAAACTGTTCAGCAAAGGAACTGATATTTCCAAAGAACCCTCTTGATGTGCCTTGAATAAGTTGTTGCATATAAGGTAGGCAGGGAGGTCACTTCCAGAGGTAGCAGGAACTGTTACTGAAGGAATGACTGGGGGAATTTTCTCTGCTACATGCTTCAAGCACTTCCGCTGAATGACCAATGGAGGAGGGGAATCAAGATCATCTATGTCAATGGGTTTTGAATCTTCTGAAGGTGGAGGGGGAGGTACTGGATCACATGGAGGAGACACCCTTCTTAAGGCCTGAGTATGTCAAGAAAGCATATAAATATGAACCATAAGTTACATTGGTAACATTTCCTTTGGTCACTTTGACAAAATGTTGGTCCATCTTTGTAAGAAGGTAAGTACTCCAATCAATGGCAACCCCTTTTAACACCATTCTGGAAGTTGTGAAGAGCTCCTTGAACAAATAATGGGATGGTGTCTTGGCAGGCATAAACCTGTCTTGGAGAAATTGATAGACTAGCTTCCAAAGAGAATCAATGATCATTGAGAAAGACACTCTTGAAGTGTTAATCACCTTCTTGACATCAATGACCTCTTTGGTTTGCTTCTGTAACAGCTTGAGAATCTCGTCATTTGAGAATAACTGTCTGGCTATAACAAAGGGTTCTCCTTTGTAGGGAAGAGACAATGCCTTCCCTAACCCTCTAGGTGTCAAAACCATGGAAGTACCACGAACCAAGCCCGATTTCTTACTGTATGATGCAAGAAACTCATCACATAGGGCTGGATCATCTGGAATCAAAGGGAGTGGAGCAGCCACAAAAGATGCAAGGCCAGCTTTCCTGATAGGCTCAAAAGTCAGTAGGGAAGAATATCCCTATTGATCAATGGGACATACTGAACAAGAGGAGGAGCTTGAGGCACCATTCAGATGGAATATACACACACACACACACCAAACACAGACAATCACAGAGAATGCCTACAAAACAACAAAATAGCTATAAAAAAGGAAATCGATCAAAATAAGCACACACAGACGTAACTAACCAATTGACCACCCCAAACAACCCACATCCTAGAAAAAATTCGGCATGACCCCTACACATGACCCCTACATATATATGATCGAAAGCTTCATGCTATGCAACAAGCAGTTACCCAAGATCTCGTATCAGGCAAAAAAGAAAAAAAACTACAGACCGCACCCGTAATCGTATCACACAATCAAACCATTATACCTTAGAAACCTAAACATGACATAACCAAAACTTTGATAAACAATATCAGCTTGAATGACTATATGTTCCAATCCCACGATGCGTATTTATTGAAAATGGAAAAAGGTGTAGTGAGGGGAATGAGTTTAGTGAAGGGTTCATTTTAATAAATTATTAACAATGGTTGAAATTTTATTAGGTTGTAAACCTTAATAAGAAAATGGTGGATCATTTTTAAATTGATAGCTACAATTTATTAATGTGAAACGGTGCTTTTAACGAAACTCGGACTGCGATCCCCAGACTCAAGTCTCTAAATGCATATTCATTGATTAAAAAATTAATGTGTCTGAAGCACTCTTCTTTTTCAATGCGTGCAATTTTTGTGTGACGGCTAGTTTGTTTTTATTTAAAATTAAAGTGCCTTTGAAACACACATAGCACATGCAAAGTGAACGACGGATTGATTTTAAGTTATTAGAAAAATGTGTGTTTAGCGCGAGCACGCGTGGAAAAGTGGGTGAATAAAATTCATTTCAACAATTAACTATGGTTAAGGGATGACAAAAAATAAATAAAGCACGAAAAATAGATACCTAATAGGGGTGTGTATGCAAGAGACTGAGGACGCTGTCGTATTGCTGCGCATTCGAGGTGTGTAAACCACCCAAAAGTTGTGCATGGGATTTGGTACTTTGTACATATTTAGTTGTTGTGTTTACATTTATTTTCTGCGTATGAGTATAGTGAGGAGGAGTTGGAGGCATAGTGGTGAGCAAGATGAGATGCTTTCAACCTATGTTGTGCAAGGTCAAGAGAAAAGCAGTTTATCATGTTACAAGCAAATGCAAGATGAGGGTTGTATTCTTTGCAAGGCAATATTTGTCCTTAGCCTTCAGGCATGCATAGTAGTCATAGAGAAGATGACATTACTAGAAATTATACAAGCAAAGATAACACAAATGCATTGAAGGATGTGTTGGATGATGGGGCTTCACCAAAAGCAGCTGATTATGATAACAGAATTGCCTTATATCTTGTCGCTAGTGGATTTGCTACTTCAGTATAATGCTCTTGACAATCCAACGGATCGTTGGGATAGAACAAGTGTTTTGCAACATGGCTGATGCAACATTTTAACTTATAGTTCACACATCTCGGCTTCTTTGCGAGCATTATGGTATACACGGGAAGTTAAAAAGATGGAGGCCGCTTTTCTGTGTGTGATATGCTATGGAAGAAAGAGTGGCTAAAAAAAACAAAAGGGGATTGTGAATAGTAAATGGTAAGAAAAGCAAAAAGGCTATTTGGGGGGAAGAAAGGAGAGAAATAGCAGAGAGAACAGGGAATCCAAAAAAAGAAAAGAAAGAGTTTTTTTTGAATCGTGTAGGAGGGAAAATAGAGGGCGGAAGGAAAAGCATCGCAGGAAGAGGGAGCAAAGTCGCTTGTTGCGAAGGGAGAGCTCGTTCCATTAGCAAACCTGCTGGCCATGTCGAGTATATACATCAACTTGGGTTATGTTTTACTGCGCTTGACTGGAGATCGTCAATCGTTCCGCGTGACTAGAGATTCGCGCTTTTAAGTATCAGGGGGATCGCATGTTGCTGTACCCAACTCCTTTGTTGTGATGCAGCCATCTCCATCCTTGTCGAAAAGGCTGAAAGCCTCTTTAAACTCAGCGATCTGGTCGTCAGTCAGCTGCTCCGCCATAACTTTACCTCAAGCGTCCTTCCCTCCTGTTTTGCTCCTCCGTTTCCTCCGCGTTCTGCTTTCTTTCTTATTACGCCACAGAGACAGAGGCGCAGACTTAGACACAGACACAGAGAGAGAGAGAGAGAGAGAGAGAGAGAGAGAGAGAGAGAGACGTATCAGAATAAAAGCAATACCAAATGCAAAATAGAAAAGCTCCGTCGGCAGTTCCAGGGGAGTGTTTTGGAGCCACCTTGGAGCTTGTATATTGGGGCGATCAACTTCTACGAGATTTGGTGCGATCATAGAAGGAGACGGGAGAAAGAAAGTGGCGGTCTTTTTGGTTTTTGCCGCAGGCAGCTGAGCAAGCCCGAATTGCATGTTTCAAGCCTTTATTAGGGAAATTCATTTGTCAGGTGGAGGAAGTCGTGAACTGCGGAGAGTAGTCATCCCTTGTTGAGAACTCAATTTGCAGAGAATAATCATGCTGATATGCTGCAAAATGCCACAGAGCTTAATATACCGGTGGAGGGAGAAGAGATATTGAATCCATGCTATTCTGTTGATGATACTGTGGGATTTGTAGCAGAGACAAAAGAACTATTTGAAGCTCCATCTTTTATGAGCCTTGTGGATCCTGAATCTAATGCCCTGCAAAAGAACTATTTGAAGCTCCAACTTTTATGAGCCTTGTGGATCCTGAATCTAATGCCCTGTTCAAGGCATCGATGCCTGTATATCAATCCAGCAGCACTTCAGTTGACTATGGCACTGGAGAAAAGTGGGAGGCAAATTTTGATTTACTGTTTCCGTCTTCTCAAGGGATTTCAAGAACATCATCCTTGTGTAGAACAGATATAGCTGGTGGACAAAGTTATGATTCATCATTTTCTCAAAGAGGTTTAGATAGTCCAGATGCAGTTCAAAAGAAGGGAACTTGGTCTGCAGCTGCTTCTCCTAAATCCAGACCATCAGCTTTCCTCTTCCCCAAGCTAAGCCCCATGGTGAAGAAGGTGGCAGATAAAGTTCGCTCAACACCAACTGAGATGCTGAATACTGTTCGCAAAGTATTGAGCCCAATTTTCATGACACATACCTTAAATTTTTGGATAAGATAAACTCCAAGGTTTTACATAAGGAGGTGGTAACCATGTATGAAAACTGCAAGGTTCTTTAAAGGTTACAGAAACAGCCCATCATAACAATATAATATCACCTATTCATCCTATTCAGCTTGGAGTAACCCTGAAAACTTGATGATTGAGCTCACTATAAAGAGAGTCATATACCATCAGTGGATTACAAGAATGTTATTGGTACACTTTACCTGTATGACATGCTGAAGCTAAATCAGAATTTATTGATTGAAATCTGGAATTATTGTATGGCTATTAAAAAAATAAGACTCAGAGTTGAATGCTAGAACCATCTCTGACATTGGATTATTTATTTGTTTGATCTTCCATCTTGATATATATCAAGGTCTTCTGAAGACGCGACTTTGCTTTCGAAAACCCTTCGACAACGCATTGAGTAGTTTCAAATGCAAGGAATCCAACAGAATTGCAAAAACCACTGACTAAAAAAATAAACATTTGGCTTAGGTAATGTTGGTTAGTGTTTGGGTGAAATTGTTATTATTATTATTATTAATTATAATCTAGGTATGTTTTGATTTTGTATTTTGTATGTGTGTTTTTTATAAAAATATTTTTAATATTAAAATATTCCAAAAACTTTCAAATGTATTAATGGAATTTTTGGTGATTTTTTTGAGTTTAATTCTGATTTTTAGGGATTTTAATGTTTTTTTCTCAAATTTTAGTGAATTTTAAAAGGATTTTAAATAGTATATTTTTTTGGCAATTAATTCTTTATATTATAATCAACAAGATCAACCAAAAAATTACCAAATTCAAGAAGGAAATTTTTAGTAAAATTTTAAAATTGATTTTTTTGAATTTTTAATGTTTTTAGAAAATTTTGGAGTATTCTTCTCGGGTTTGTGGAAAATCAAAAGAAATACCCAGATTGCGTGTGAACAGCTGTGTGTGCTCGGGGACAGCATGCACCACTGCACGGGGAAGACCAAACGTGCGTCCTCGTGTGTGAACACCGGGCCACTCCCGTACGCACATGCACACTTGGACGCCCGCGCGGCATATGGAGGGTGGGGGTAGAGTGGGATAGGGGTAGGAAAGGGGGCTAAAATGGGGGGAAGCAGGGGTTAGTTGAGGTTAGTTAATTAGGTGATCTAAGTGAGGTTAGGTTAGGTTAAGTAACTTAGGTTAGTGAAGTGAATTAATGTAATTAAGTGAATTAAGTTAGTTAGGTTGATTAGATGAATTAAGTGAGTTAGGTTAATTAGGTTAAATAAGTTAGTTGAGTGAGGTTAGGAAATTAGGTTAATTAAGTTAGTTAACTGAAGTAAGGGAGAAACTGACCAGAGGGCTAGCGGGCGGTGTAAGAGGAGGAAGGGGAGGGGGGGGAGACAGTGGGCGGCGTCGTCAGGGGAGGAGGAGGTGTGGCGGAAGGCAGCGGGGGAGAGGATGAGGAGGAGAGGGGTTCGGCGGAAGTTGGCGTAAGGGGAGGAGGAGGTGTGGCGGAAGGCGCCGTGGAGGCAGAGAGAGCGCTGGATGAGGAAGAGGAGGGAGGGAGGACGTCGTGGACGTGGCGTGGAGGAGGAGGGAGGGAGGACATCATGGAGGTGGCGTGGAGGAGGAGAGAGGGAAGGAGGCGGGCGCTGTGGCGGGGAAGGAGGGGAGAAGATGGGCGGCACTGGCGTGGTGGCGGGAGAGGCGGGGGAGAGGATGAGGAGACGAAGGGAAGGGGATGAGGAGGAGGAGGCGAGGAACGCGGGAGGGGAGGGAGACAGGCAATGCAGAAAGATGAGGAGGAGGGAACGAATAGGTATGTCATTTTTTTAAATTAAAAAATTTAATATTGTTTTTTTAAAGATAAAATTTTTATTGGTGTTTGATATGTTATTTTGTTTTGAAAAATTTGTGTGAATGTGTGTGTTTTATGTTGGTTTTTTTTCACTTTTTTTTGTTTTTTTAAAAATGTGGTTTTTGTTTTTGGTTTGGAATTTTTAATTTCGGCCTTTGGCTTTGTTTTTGTTGTTGTCGTTTTTTTTTGGGTGATTTGTATTTTGTTTTTTTTTTTTGGTTTTTTGGTTTTTTGTTTTTTGTTTTGGGTTTAAATTTGTTTTGTTTGTTAAAAGTGAGCGTATCCCCGTCCCGCGTGCATGCGCGGGGTAGGAGTAAAAAAAAATTTGCATCAATGGGATCAGGCAGGGTGGGGGTGGCGACACGCGAGGCACAGAGGCCACGGGGGCGTTCCAAGGTGCTTAAAACAAAAAACAAGCGTGTTTACGCGCGACACGAGAAACGTAGCTACACAGCAAGAGGAATAAAATTTAATAAAACCGAAACCATACACCGGATCTAAAAACTTTAAAAAGAAAAAATGTGCCGAGAGACAGGGGGAAGATGATAGAAAAATACGACATTGGTTCCGGGGTAAAATCAAGGTATTCACATGGAAAAAACATGAAAAACAACTCCAAAAATACATACGAGGATTAATATGGAAAAATCCGCCTCCCTGAACGCAGGGCAGAAAGAAGGAAGAATGTGTCGAATAATGTGTCCGACAAACCTATCACGTCAACACGCGGTTTCAATCAATGGAAAAAACCAAAAATCGTACCTGAAAAGGGATTCGAAAATTAATATGGAATGATCCGTGCACCAGAATAGAGGACAATAAAAAGGAAAAATGTCCAGAGGAAGGGAATGCACAGGATTGTCACGTCAAAACGCACTGCTGGTGGAGCGAGGAGGGGTTTACATGCAAAAAACACAAAAACGGCACCTGAAAATACATGGAAAAATTAATAACTGAAAATTTGGCAATTGGAAGAGGAGGGAGAAAAAAGGAAAAAGTGGGGGAAAGGCTGGTGGGACACGACTATCAAATTTAACGAGACATCTGGTGCAAACAGGACCTGTGCACATGAAAAAATGTGAAAATGACGTACGAAAAGGTCCCAAAAACCCGCAAAAATTAATAGCGGACCAACCGTTGTCGTGATGTTATGAGGACATAGTGTGAAAAAGTATGGAATGCATCATCATCCGACTTCTCTATTGATCTAGAGAGTCAATGTGATCTGAGCCATTAGTACTAGTGTGAGTTGCATGGATTATCCGAAAATACTAGATTTTTGGATAATTTTAGTCTATTTTTGATATTATTTATTGTAAAAATCTAAAAAAGTTAGAAAAAGCTTCTAGATTAGGATGGCATGCAAAAAGCTAGTTGCTTTTTCAGCCAATTAGGAGATTTTTCATAAAAAAGACAGATTGACGAAATGACGCGCGTTGCGATCGCTGTAAACAGGCTGAAAACTGCATATTGAATTGAAAAAAGAAGAAGGAGTGATTTGGAAGATCCGTGATCAGGTGTCCTAGGGTTTTACCCCCCTTTCGGAGCCAACGAAGCCATCAAATTTGGGTTCCGGGCAGCAAAGAAAGAGTTGATTTTTTTGATCCACGTTTTTGGTCTACGAAGGAGCTCCAGGAGAACTAATGCCTGGAGATTGCTTTTGAGTATTGCGAAGATTCTAGGTTCTTTCAATACATATTGCTTCAATTCATTGTGATTTGTATTTTTCTTGTTTACCACTTGGGTATTCTCTATCTTCTCTTCCATCTCCTATCTCTACTTCCTTCTACTTTTGATTCTCAGTGGATTTGACCTTTCGACAAAAACCCCTCTGATATTGGTGAACTTGACGTGAAAGTCGACGGAAGGCGGGTAGACATGGGTGACTTATCACAAGGCATAGTTCCAGTTGTGAGTTCTATGGCGGATTTGAAGTAGTTTATTGACAGGTGTTCTTGGATAATTGAATTTGGAGATGCAGATATTGGTTTCAAAAAGTTTTTATTGGACACATGTAGACAGTTGTATGAGCAACAGAAGCAGATAGAAGAGCAAGGACAAAGCATGCTGGAAGAGGTGAAGACTGAAAAAGAGGATTTGATCAAGGATTATTTTCAGTGGATGACACAAGAATTGGGTTTCTTTGATGCAACATATCTCAACTATTTTAACATAGCGATGCAAAGGCACGATGTGCCTGAGGTACAAAGGGTTGTCTATTTTCTGCAGTTGGTGTAGCAAAATCTTAAGGACTGAATTGAGGGTATACATCGAAGGCATGGTGCAACTTGGAAAGGGTTCAAGGATGCCTTGAAAGAAGAATTCCCTGAGTCTGACAGTGTTGATGCACATGTGCATGATATCAGTGATGGAGATGTCTTGCCTACTGCAATTTTTGTTGATGTAGATGATACTGGGAGTTTATCTAGTGATACTTCTTTATAGGTAAATGGCCATGTGCATGAGGCACATTCCTTACTTGAGGCTCTGGTTGATGAGTGTTTGCAAGAAGATGTTACCCTGTGGAAGGCTTCGGATGAAGCTATAGTTGAGTTTGTTTATTCAAAGTTGGTGGTTGAATTGTTTGCTCCAGAAGTGAAAGTGAATGCAGCTTGTGATTCTATGACAGGTTTACAAGAGACTACTGAAGATATAGAGATCCACAAGGAAGAGACAAAAGTGTTAGATCAAAGGACTATGCAAGAAACATTAGACTCTCTGGCTACTTGTTTGCATGCAGATGACAAAGAGCATGTTGGCAACATTGAGGTATTTTATGAAGAGGCAAAGGGATCCATGTGTGGTTCATGTGAGACTCACTTGATTTTTAATGCAGGTGATGACTTTGATACTGTTGCTATGGATGAGACTTGTGCTCAAGAGGTTCCACAATATTTGGAGCAGGGTAGTGAACAAGATGAGAAGGATGCACTAGATGATTGGACAAATGCATTGGAGGATGCCGTGGTAAGGGATGATGAGGATGCACAAGAAATTATGAATACTTTTCTTGATGTGCAAGAGGCAGAATCATTGTTTGCTATTGAGCAGTCAGTTCTTGATGCTTTATGTGTTACAGGTAACACAGGAAAAGATGCTTTGGAAAAGGAAGTATCAAAGCGAGGGGATGCCGAGGAGAGTGTGCTTCAAGGAACCATGCCTATGGCTCTTACGCAGTCAGAGGACCTTGCTAATGAATGCATGATGCCATTTGATGCTTTGCCAGAAACTACAGTGGATACCTTATTTCTGGATGCTCATGATGTTATGGATGGCTTGGATATGGATGATGTTTTGAAGATCTTGGATGTGAAAAATCAAGTAAAGTATCAACATGGGTTGCTTCCAAAGCAATGGATTCAGAAGGAGCAAGGGTGTTGTTATGTCTATGAAGATGGGCACATTGTGACTATATTTATGGTATCTAGAGGGTCTTCAAAAGTGAAGCTATGTGGCTTGAATGCGTTGATAAAACCTTATGATCTAGGAGGGGCGAGTTTGGATGGTGAGATGTTCCTATGTTGGATGGAAGAGCATTGGATTTTTTATCCTGGAGGTGCTTTGTCTATGCGGCAGTTACTTTGGAAGATAATGTTGTGGCCCTTCAATCTAGGAGGACTATTTTGTGGTGCATATCGGAGGTTGCGTAGGTTTAGAGGGGGTGGATGTCGTGATGTTATGAGGACATAGTGTGAAAAAGTATGGAATGCATCATCATCTGACTTCTCTATTGATCTAGAGAGTCATTGTGATCTGAGCCATTAATACTAGTGTGAGTTGCATGGATTATCCGAAAATACTAGATTTTTGGATATTTTTAGCCTATTTTTGATATTATTTATTGTAAAAATATGAAAAAGTTAGAAAAAGCTTCTAGATCAGGATGGCATGCAAAAAGCTAGTTGCTTTTTCAGCCAATTAGGAGATTTTTCATAAAAAAGACAGATTGACCAAATTGCACGCGTCGCGATTGCTGTAAACAGGCTGAAAATTGCAGATTGAACTGAAAGAAGAAGAAGAAGTGATATGGGAGATCCGTGACCAAGTGTCCCAGGGTTTTAACCCCCCTTTCGGAGCCAACGGAGCCATCGGATTTGGGTTCCGGGTAGCAAAGAAAGAGCTGATTTTTCTGATCCACGTTTTTGGTCTACGAAGGAGCTCCAGGAGAACTAATGCCTGGAGCTTGCTTCTGAGTAGTGCAAAGATTCCAGGTTCTTTCAATATATATTGATTCAATTCATTGTGATTTGTATTTTTCGTGTTTACCACTTGGGTATTCTCTATCTTCTCTTCCATCTTCTATCTCTACTTCCTTCTACTTCTAATCCCCGGTGGATTTGACCTTTTGACAAAAACCCCTCCGACACCGTGCATCAGAAGGACACGGAGTAAAAACAAAAAATATCAAGGAGAAGGGGATTGTCAGGGCAGGCATGTTGAATCATAGCAATAAAGGCGCGTTCACATGGAAAAACCGTCTAATTTATGGAAATTGCATCAAAAATTAATAACTCAAGAACCATCAATCGAAACAGGGGTTGGTAAGAATAAAAATAGGGAGTTCTAAGGGACGAACAAGGATGTAAGGTTGGATTTGGATTTCGATGAACGTAGGATGCGTTCACATGGAAAAATCGCAAAACAAAGGATAAAGGCAAACGGACAAGGTATAGTCCCGAGGACAGGGTGAAATAGAATGGAGTGGGAAAGGCACCCCATTAGAGCATAAAAAATGAATTTTCTGCATTTGGAGGTGGATAGATGTATTTCCATGATGATATGTAGAACTGATGTGCAGGGACGCATCCCCACACTTAAAACCTTACCGGGCAGGGTTAGATGCAGCAACATAACCTAGGACTCGTCAACCGACTGGACTCTGACGTCCCCACACTTAAGACATCGCATACAATTGCAATCATAAGAATAGGGTTAGAAAGACTTGGCCCGTTTCGCGTATGGTCAAAGGAACCGTCATTGCTACAGAAGGGTTGGAGTCGGTTGCAAGAGGTACCACGGCTCGTTCCAGTGTTCAGCCAGCATGGCAGGGACCATACAGTAGCACCCAGGGAGGTAACTGGTTGATGAAGTCCATCAGGGGAGGTGTCGTTGTTGACGAAAGATAGTCACTCAACTCACGGGCACTCAAATGGAATGAGAGAATAGTCAATCACCCCATAACTTACATCACTCAAGTTAATATTGATAGAAACCTAGATCTCACATCCGGTTTAGGAATCGACAAGGGGGTGGTGTAGGGGGAGTATGTCAGGGTGCACAATTGATGGTGTATCAGTACGTCCAACTCGTTTGGCATAGGTGCAAGCAGGAAGGCTAGGGAGCCTTGCAATGCAGTGTACAAAACAGAGTGACGTGCCCTATATTGATAGCAGAGACCCATCCCGTGGGTGCATAGGGAAACAGAAACGTACCTGACTCCAATTGTCGTAATGTCCTTCAATCCTTACCTCTCAATACTTGCTTGAAGAAACATATGTCACACTTAGCCCACCCTCTGTCTCATGCTCTGTTGAAAGATATAGAGCGTAGCCCGTTCCTGAAACCCATTGATATCATCCTCACTGTCACTTGTGCAGGGGTTGTATGCCTTGTGCGCTTTTGATGGTGCAACAGTGCATCCCGCCCTTGTGCCGGCATACAATGCAATAAGGAAGGCTAGGGAGCCTTGTGGTGCAGTGCACAAGAACAGATCGTGAGTTGTGCATTGAGAGGCCCATCCTATGCATGCAACACTCCGTTCACACATCTCACCTCTCATTTGATTTGAAGGGAAAAACTGGTCACTCACCCCACCCTTTGTCTCACGCTCAGTGATAGATACAGAGGGTAGCCCATACTCATGTCCCTATCTTGTTAGGATGAAAGCTCACATCACTCAAGGGGTTGATGATGAAGATCATGTCGACTGTTGTTGTCATCAGGATCTTGAAGACGAGGCGTACCCAGGGAGGTAGCCAACAAGTCTGATACTTAAATGATTTGTAAGAAAGATCATCTATTAAGAAGGGCAGACGGACTGATATTGCAAAGACAGTGCACCAAGGGAGGTGGCTTCAAATTACTTTGCTGAAAAGGTTTTGCTGGTGAGTTAGCTATCCTGAACTATGGGACGTTACCACCTTTTCCACGGTCAGCTTCCCGCCCAAGGGTGTTTCCACATTTTCTTGGAACGAGGCCTGTTATGATAGGGAATTTCATTCTTTTCTTCCATAATAGTTTTGTTTTTTTTTTCTCTCTTTGTCTTTTCGTTAAGAAAGAGAGTGGTAGAAATACCATGTGTCAGGACCAACCTCGCCACCGTTGTTGGATCAGACGAGAAGATAACAAGGTAGGGTTAAGAGGTATCTGTGAGAGGCTAACAGAACAAGACCGCCTCATGAGGAGAATCATAAGGGCTATCAGAAGCACGACGAGAAGGATAGTGCGACGCCCAAAAGGGGGAGTGTAGGCCGACTGTGGTTGTCAAGATCCCTAGGGAGGGAAGTACTTCTTCAGACGATAACTATTGATCAGGAAAGGATCATTAGAGGCATCAACGGTCTGCACCTAAACAAAGCCATTAGGATTGACAGCAAGTACCTTGTACTGGCCCATCCACCGTTGTTGAAGTTTGCCAAGAAACTTGCCAAATCTCGAATCATAGGCTAGGACAAGATCACCTTCTTTAAACTCCTTGTGCTTGATAAAATTGTCATGATAGGCCTTGTGTCGCACCAGTGAGTGGTTTCCATACACTGTAGGGCCATCCGCCGTATCTCATCCAAGCATTCCAAGTGTAGGAGGTGGCGTTGTAGTGACTCATCATCTCCCAAGCGTTCTTTAACTGCCACTCGCAAAGAGGGCAATTCTAGTTCAATAAGGAAGACGACTTCTGTATCATACACTAATTGGAAAAGGATTTGTCTCGTAGCTGCCTTATGGGAGGTTCTGTATGCCGAGAGGGCCTCTGTAAGTTGATCGTCCCAGTCGCGATGATGTGCGGCAATCATTCTTGTCAGGATCGAGCAAAGGATGTGATTGGTGACTTCAACTTGGTCGTTGGCTTTGGGGTAGTAAGAAGTGGACTTGCGATAGCAGATCTTGTATAGCTCCGTCAGCTCCTCCATGATTTTTTTATGGAAATGAGTACTTATGTCACTTTTTCCAGCTCGAGGGGACTACCAAAATAGGTGATAATATTTTCATACATGAACATGGCTATGCTGTTACCATCATTCCGCTTCAGAGCTTTAGCTTCACACCACTTTGTGACATAATCCGTACATACTAAGATGTATTTGTTCTGTTTTTGTCTGGTGGGTGGATCAATGGGACCCACAAAATCAATCTCCCACTTCTCAAACGGCTTTAGGGGAAGAATAGGTTGCAGTGGCATGGCACTTGTTTTGGTGGGTTTTCCCATTCGCTGACAAGCATCACATCTCTTACAATAGTCATATGCATCCTTGTGGAGGGTCGACCACCATTATCCTGCTAATAGAGCATTTCTGGCCGTTGCTTCTCCTGCGAAGTGTCCACCACATGGTTCGTCATGGCATGCTTTCAATACTATGCCGATTTCATCCCTTGCAACACATCTTCGTAGCACTTCATCTTTGCCTTGCTTGTACAGTGTACCGCCTAGCAAGGTGTAGAGGGATGATTCTAACAGAGGCTTCTTCTTCTCACTGCTTGAGATGCCAGGAGGATATTGTTGAGTTGCCAGGAGGTTGGCTATGTCTGCATAGCAGGGAGTAACTGTTTCAACTAGAAACAAGGAAGCATCAGGAAGGTCTGGATCATCCCATTCCTCTTCTGCAGTTTGAGGGATCCGTGATAGATGATCGGCTAGGACATGGGAATGGCTAGGCTTAGTGACCGCTTCAAAATCAAACTCCTGGAATAGGAGCAACCATCTCATTAGTCGTCCTTTAACATATGCTTTATTCATCAAGAAGGACAGGGCTTCATGGTCCACGTAGAACTTGAAATGTGTTGACAGTAGATAGTGTCGAAAATTCTCTAGTGCAAACACCATTGCTAAGCATTCAAGCTCTGTCACTGTATAGTTTTGTTCCCTATCAGTGACCTTTCAGCTTGCATAATATATGGGTTGATTTAATTTAGAGGGACCCTTTTGACATAGGACATCACCTAGCCCTTCGAATGATGTATCTGTGTGCACATGAAACTCCTTTGTCCAATCAGGAGGATGTAAGATAGGTGCTTTGATAAGGCATTGTTTTAGGGCATTAAAGGCTTCTTCACAGTCATCAGTCCAAAGGAAATCCGCATCTTTCCTTAGGAGCTTGTGCAAAGGGGTTGCCTTGGTTGCAAAATGTGCAATAAATCTTCTGTAGTAGCCCACATGGCCAAGAAATCCCCTCAATTGCTTGAGGGTTGTTGGCGCTGCCAAGACGGCAATCTTCTCAATCTTCGCCGGGTCTATTGCAATCCCTTGTGTAGAGACAATATGGCCCAAAAGAACTCCTGATGAGACTCCAAAGACACATTTGTCGGGGTTGAGAGAAATCCGATACTCTTGTCATTTGTCAAAATATTGGTCTAGATGTCCCCAGTGCTCACGGATCAAACTATAGATATAGAAGTCATCAAGATACACCTTAATGAAATCATGAAGATGATTCTGGAAGGCAGCCATCATTACTTGTTGGAAGGTGGCGGGAGTATTACAGAGCCCAAATGGAATCACTCTATAGGCATAGGTCCCCCATTCTGTGGTGAAGGTTGTTTTGGATTGGTCCTCTTCTATGATTTGGACTTGGTTATATCCCCTGAATCCATCCAAGAGGGAATACAGCTCATGACCTGCCACTGTGTCCAACAGTTTGTCTATAAAAGAGATAGGGAAATGATCCTTCTTCGTCTTCGAATTGAGCTTTTGAAAGTTTGCGCATATTCAAAGTTTCCCCTTCTTCTTGGGTACTACCATAATGGGCAAAACCCATTCACTGTTAGCCATGGGATAAATGAACTCAGCTTTAAGAAGTTTCAATAATTCAGCCTTCACTAGAGCAGAATAATTAGGATTCATACGCCTTTTTCTTTGCCTTACAGGTTTGGCATCGGGCTCTAGGTCAATGTGATGTTGGCATACTATGGGATCAATCCCCTTTTGATCTTTATATGACCAAGCAAACATGTATAAGTTCTCCTTTAGTAGATCTCGCAGCACTGCTAGTTCCTCTTCTGGAAGATTGAGACCCACTTTCAGGTGATGTTCAGTACCGTCAGTATCAAGAACATCACTTGTCTTTTACCTTCCACTTCGCGGATGAATATCCCATGGGGATTGCTTTTGGATAGAGGTCTTTAGTGTCATCATCTGATGTTCCACTAGAACCAGTGTCCTCCTTCTGAATAGATGACTCATTTGTCTGTTGAGGTTGCTAGAAGGGTATCATAACTTTGTTTGCTTCTGTGTGAGTGGTGATTTCTTTTGGACTTAGGGATTCATCTTTAGAGGATGCGTCTAGGAATGTCACATAACACGGACCTTCTAGCAGCCGTGACTCTGATGGCTTTGGCTTCTGTTGACAGGGGGCATCATCATCATCGTTTCTCCAGAATGAATGGTTAGGGTGACAAGAGCCACTAGTGAACTTACTTTTTATGCCTTTAATCCATTGCTTATGTAGATTTTGCATACTTTGTGGTCCATTGGTCAACCCAAATGGAACCATGGTCATTCCATCCAACACTTCCAATACCCCGATGTTTTCGGCCTGTGAGGTCTCTGTAGGGACATTGACAAGATCATCCACTATGAGAGGATCTTCTTCAACTACACTTTCGTAAGTTGCTTCGTTTTCTTCCTCATCATTTCCATCCTCTTCCTGTGGCGGCTCTATCTCTGCTTCTGTAGAGGCTCTGTAGGAGAAGAACAAATCTTCTGCCTCTATGTCTGCTTTTGCTTCTGTTTCTGTCTATGGCTCTCTCTGTTATCATCTCTGCGACTACCATGTAACAGGGAGAACACTACATCCATGCTTCTATTTCACTGTCAGAGGTGATTTCAGAAGTCAATTCTAGTTGAGGCAGGAGGTATTCTCCCATGGACAAAGACTTTGCTTCCTTTGGTAGTTGGCTTACAGTGCCCACTATTAGGGAATGTGTCTCTGTTTTCTTGGGAAAGATCTGTTTAACAACCTCTTCATCTCCTGATGTACCATCTGTTATTTTGTTGCAGGAGTCAGTTATGACTTCGATGGATGTGGATCCATTGCCTTTTTGTGATCCATACAATTTCAACACCACTTTGTTGGGTCCTCTGCCTAGGGTCAGGGTTCCTTTGAACCAGTCCATCCTGGCTCTTGCTTCAAAAAGCCAAGGTCTTCCCAACAGTAGAGGATATGAGGTCCCATAAGAATTTGGTTTGACTACCAAATATGTCAGCCAATAGTCTCTCCCTGCAAGGGTTGTTTTTACGTATGGGAGGATGTCCAACGGTTTAAATCTGCTTTGGTATGCCAATCTGATAAGCCACTGTGTAGGTTGAATTCCTTGCAATGCTAAGTCCTTCATTGTCACATTCGTCATTATGTTTATTGATGAATCTCCATCAATCAATGCATTTGAAATAAAGCATCTCTATCCATACACTAATCTCTGGGGTTCCAGGATCTAGGAAGGCGTTAGCCACATCTACTTCCTTCACAGGTTCTGCAACTCTGTTGGACTATTGGCTATTAGTAGCATTGGCCTTAACAGGGGCTTGACTTGGACAGTCCTTTGCAGTGTGGCCTTCTCCTTTGCATCGGCTACATAAGGGCTTGTAATCCATAGATCGTCTAGGGTTTGGACAATTAGGGGAGATATAACCCTTTTCTCCACACCTGTAACATTTCAGCAAGTTGAGAGGGAAACCGCCAGACTGCTGTCCTCTGTAACTTTGAGAGGGAAACCTCCTTGGACTAAAATTATGACCAAATTTTCTAGGCTTTCATCCAATATCATGTGTTGTCATTTTGGATTCTAGCAAGTTGAATCTTGCATTTTCATCCTTCTGTCTTCATTCATGCATCTCTTTC
Organism: Lygodium microphyllum; assembly: GCF_053477565.2. Taxonomy (NCBI): domain Eukaryota; kingdom Viridiplantae; phylum Streptophyta; class Polypodiopsida; order Schizaeales; family Lygodiaceae; genus Lygodium; species Lygodium microphyllum. The sequence goes on along the minus strand of NC_141138.1, from coordinate 182,206,089 downwards.
AGAGAGCAAACATCCTCTGCATGATTCTTCCACAAATAGTAGGAATAGAAGGCTCCAGGAATGGTTGTTTTTCGGATACATTCAGTGGTTAAATGTCCTGCTTGAGGATTTTGTCCACACCATGTATTAGAGCGTATCACATCTCTCCCAGCTCCTGTAGGAGTGGATATATTGGCGGTATTTACCTTCAGCATCTGTAGCTGCTCTGTAATCACATCCATAAGCTCTTTCTTGATACTTGCAACTGAGTTGGATAAGTAGTCCTTCAAATTTTCACCTCCTAAAGTACTTGTAGTAGGGTTTTGGGAAGCTTCTGCAATTATTGCATACACTGGTTGGGTTGATGTAGAAGGTCCTCTGTTCTGGTTCTGATTCAGAGCTTCTGTTGAGACTTGGGGTTGTTGATTCCAATTGGTAGGGTTCCACTGTTGTTGAGTCACCATTGGAAGAACTATTTGAGGCCATTGTCGTTGTGATTGAACCATCATTTGAGGCTCTGTCGTCTGTGGTGACCACAGTTGATTTGGTGCATTATACTGCGGCACTGTTTACATTTGGGGATAGGGGTAGGGAATTGTCCTTGGGATTGCATTTGGTGGGTATACCATTCCTAGCATGGGAGGAGGTAAGACTCCTCTTCCTGGAGTCATTGACAACCTTGCTTCAACTTCGTCATACAATCTTGCACCTTCCACTGCAGCTTGTAGATTGACTGGTCTTCTCAATTCCACGAACTTGCAAACTTCTAGTTGTAGGCCTCGAAGGAACACTCCTTTCTGGATTCCTTCGTCCAAATGATGGTTAGTCCATCTCTTCAGGATGGATTCCATTCAAGAGACATAAGCTTCTACTCTTTCTCCAGAGGACTAACTTAGGTTCATGAGCTCCTCTCGCATCTGCTCTTCAAAACCTTCACGCTTGAATTTAGTGAGGAAGGCCAACTTCAGGTCGTTCCATGTGCCAAAAGTTCATGCTGCTTGTCTCTCATACCACTGAAACGTGGTGCCCTTGAAAGTGGTAGAAAATATTGGTAACTAATGCTCAGGGGTTCTGGTATTGTTAGCTACACATGCTACAATAAACTCTACTATATGAAGATCAGGGTCTTCATTGTACTCTCCCTTAAAAATTGGCCATGGGATTACATTTGCTGGCATGTCCTCATCAATATTTCTAGGATGAATCTGACTAGGAAGGGGACCTTGAGTTTCCATGGGGACTTCTATAAAGAGTGCTTTTAGGGCATCAAAGGAGGCTTCTGCTTCTACGAGCTCATTCTCAGCTTTGATTTTTGCCTTCTCTCTTCTCACGTACCTCTGGACTCGTTCTAACGGTTGCCTCTTGATTGCGTCATTCATCAGGGGGTTAGCTCCAACCAGTTGGCTTGTACTCAACAGAATAGTATCAGAGAGGGCTTCAGTCTCTAGGGGTTTCTTTGGCCAACATCTCTTCTACTTCCTTCTTTTCAACATCTCTGAAATCGGCTTTCAAACCACTACAAAGGGGGAGATATTCCGTTCTAAAAGTATCAAAACTCATTCTTCTTAGGATCATTGTTATGCCATTATAATAATGCCAACTTTTGAGGGTTTTAACAGTGTATGTTGTGAAAAACACTCTGTCTACCAACTTCCAGTGGGTTGCTAATTGGACAAACAGAAGATTGTCAGTGCACCAAACATCCCACGTATCTTGCTGGTTGAGCATTCACGAACAAAGTCCAACTCTTTCCCTTCTTGTTTTCGTGAACCTCCACTGACCACGACTCCTGAAGCTTCTTCACAATCTCCCACTTGATGATGTCTGGAAACTTCTCAATGAATACCAAATCTTCCATGGATAGTCATTCTCTCTACTTCTGCTCTTCACCAAACAATTTTTCACCAAGATGCAAGTTTCTGCTGCTTCAACAGGAAGAGGAAATAGTCCACTACATAGAGCTTGCATCATGATGGTAATATGTTTTTGCCATTGTGGGATGAACTTCTTGTGGAAAGTGGCTTTGATAATGAGAATCTCCAAATCTTAAGTAGAAGAAGAAACTTTGCAAACATCCATTGAATTCTTCTCTTATTGGCAATGCCATTTCTTTCATTTTCAACCTCTTTTGATGCTTGTTGATGGCAAGTTTCCTTGGTTGCGCACCAAAAACATGGAGCTCCAAGAGGAACACCAAGGAAAATGGAATTCTACTGCAAGAAAATGTATCTTGTAACGTCAACACGATTTTATTTCATTCTTTTGATGACCAAAACAAAGAAATCAGCAAATCTTCATGCAGCATCATAGTAGATATCTCCCACGGATTTGATAGAATCAAACATAATCTTCAACATCTTCACAAAATCCTTCAATAGAACAAGGAACATAAAAGAATAGACCATTTTTGAATAGAAATCAATCACATAGTATTCATCTTCGATGTCTTCATAGTTCTCTCTCTTGATCTCTCATATACCGATACACAATTTTGATAGAATTGACTATCTTTGACTCTCTCTCTCTCTCTCTCTCTCAATAGTACATCATCTCCTCACTACAATACTCAATAATGACTCTCAAATAATCCTTCTTAGGTCATGGATGCACCTCCCAAGAGGTATGTTTGATGTGAAGAGGCACCAGAGCCACTACAATGTCTCTTTATAGCTCACTACTGTCACTGTCACTTCAGTCTTCAGCAGTTACTTCTTCCATTTGTTTTAGCTTTTTGAACTTAGATTCATCCTTTCCAAAAGTTAGAAAACTTTCCCAAAGTCACTCATACAATCTACAAAACACTTACAGAAGATCTAGAGAACAGAACAAAACAGGAACAAAGTAGAGACATAGGCTCTACAGAAGGTCTATAGAGGTGGTTACAGAAGGTCATCAGAGAACAACAAATCCTCATAACTCATACTAAAACCATTCCAAACTATCAAAAAATATTCAATAAGCTTCCGAAAGATTTCAACATTTATCAATCATCAATCCATGCTTCATACACAATAAAATCAGAACAAAACAGAGGCTATACAGAAGGTATTAGAACCAATCAAAACCTCAACAGAACCTCATATTTCCATTGAGAATCATTATGAGCTTCCAAAACATAATCAATATTATCCAAAGCACTCTCAAACACTTCCATTATCAATGATACATCACTCTAAATCCATAAAAAATCAATGATTTAGACCTCAAAAACAACAAAAAGCAGTAAAAAATTCAGTCTTTTTCCACTCTCAACAAAGCCATTGAGACACAAGGGTGTAAAGTTCGAATGCTTTGGTGTAGAGAATGGGGTTTACTTAGATGAGTTTTGTAAATCTACAATCAATTTCTTAATGTTTAAGCTGGTATTTCAAAATATTATCTCTAAAAAGTAGATTGCATGGCACTTATGGGAGAAGATCCGTGTGATATTTATGATAGCAATGCCTTGCCTCTTAGATGTATTGGTTGAAGAAACTCATGGAACTTTGTATGATGGAGTGGAATTCCATGCCCATTCACTTAAACGAGTTCCATTCTATTTTCAACCACTTGTATTTTCAAGGGATTAACTTTAAGGACAATCTTCCACCATTGTTCTTATTGCTAGTTACATTGCTTGAATCATGGGACACATGTTGTACTGTTATGTATGCAAATATGCTTCATGATGGACTCAAATTGTAGTATATATACATTTTGGTGTAAAAATTGCAAATTAAGACATTGAGATATGAGGGCGCATTGTTGAATGACAAAGTTAACAAGAAGATTGTTGATGCCCCGTAGCTCTCATGCTTTGATAGTTAGAGGTAGTAATGGTAAGAGCATGATGATCACCGTGGGAGAGACTCTCAAAAGTCTCATTCTTAGTCACGTGGATAGTCTCGTGATAAGTCTTGTGGCCGTAAGCCCACATCAACTTATCATTATTGTGGAATGTAGGGTCATATATTGGCCGTAGTGCCATGAAATGCACAATGAAAAATGCAAGGAAATGGGAAAGAGCAAAGTGCAAGAAAAAAATGATGATTGTAGCATTTTCCCCAGTAAGTTCAATGTCAAGATTGAAGAGATTAATGTAGTGTGATCTGATTCTAATGATGATTACATACGTGCAAATTTTGCTCTTAATGATTCATAGTTGATTGATGCCTTGTCAACCTAGGCTCAGTGTTGGCTTATTGATGCAAGGGCTTTATTTCATGTTACCCCTCATCGAGAGTGGTTCCACTCCTATCACAACATGACAGGATCTGTGAGATTGGATAGTGACTTAGCATTGGATATTGCTAGTATTGGAGATGTCCAACCGTGTTTTACTTCAAGCAATGTCTTTACTTTACATGATGTACACCATGTTTCGGGTTTGACCAAAAGCCTACTCTCTATTGGATAGCTGGATGATACATGTTACTTTGTATGTTTTGGTGATTCCTCATGGAATCTTACCTTTGGGAATCTCTTCTTAGCTTGAGGTGCCAAGTCTAACACTCTTTATCCCTTCCTTGTATTGGGCTTGTGTTTGGATCTATCGACCATGTTTTAGCAGTGGTGGCTACAATATCACATGTATTGTTATGGTATCATCACCTTGGACATATATAATTAAAGGGAATACAAATGCTAATATGTTTGCAGTATGTTTCATTCTTTGACTATAAATATTTTGATTATTGTGATCATTGTATTTATGGCACGTAGAGATATAATTTGCACAAGAAGTTTGACATTACGTGCATGGGTGAGCCTCTAGCTCTTGTTCATTCTGACATTTGTGGACCTATGCCTTGCAAGCTGTTAAGTGGTGTGAAGTATTTTGTTACTTTCATTGATGATTACTCAAAAATGTATGGGCATACCCTATAAAGCATAAGTTGGAAGTATTGGCTTGTTTTTTTTGAGAATTAGTTTGAGTATAGGCTAAAATGCCCATGATCTAACAATGGGGAAGAGTGTGCATCGAAAGCCTTTGAGAAGTTTGTGATGAAAGGGACACTAAGCATGAGTTGATTGCTCCATACACTCCACCCTAGAATGATATGGCTAAGCACATGAACATGATGATTCAAGAGAGAGTTTGCCGTACTATGCCTAGCTAGCCAAGCTTACTATAGTACTTTTGGATTGATGAAGTTACCACTGCCATACATTTTATTAATTGATTCCTATGCACTTGTCTTGACTATTAGGTTGTAGAGAAGGTATAGTCTAGAAAACCTTGTTCATATGCTAATTTGTGTGTCTTTGCTTGTGAGGCTTTTTGCCAAGTTCCCAAGGCCAATAAGCACGCTTTGAATTGTAAGTCCATGAAATGCATCTTTCTTGGTTATGAGGATGGAAGTGAGATGGGCTATCATCTATGGAATCCATATGCTCGAAAGGTTATTCGCAGCCATAATGCTATCTTCCATGAGGAGAAAATGCAAAGTAGCTTGAGCAAGTTATTGAGGTATGCAACGTGATATTTCAGGAGAAGCCTCCTGTTAATGTACAATGAGCTAGACAGCCTACACCAAAACTGGGCTTCTAGTGGTCCATGACCGTGATGTTAGATAGGATGTATAGGTCCCATAGTTCATTTTGAGGCGATCTACTATGTAATAAAAGTGATAAAGAGAGAGAGAGATAATGAGACAATGAGATGGACAATGAATCACACACTTGTATTGCTCATTTGCATTGCAATAGTTGATAGTTTACTCATATATACAAGAAAGTTGTGGATATGGTAGGTCCTCTTACTAAAGTATCCTCCCCATGTTCTAGATCTATCTTAGCTAGTTTTCCTAAATATCCAAATGTTGTCCTCCTAGATATGCTTCGCGTATACGTTCATATGAGTATATCTCATCCTTCTAACATTTTTCCTCTCTCTGAAAAGGTTAACAATATCTTCTAACATTCTTTCTCCCTTCTCAAAAGAAAATGGGATTTTCTTTTGCAATATAAAGATTTTTTACCAATCATTTTGGCTACAAGAGAAGTAAGATTACAATGATGATTACAACATGAGAGATTGTCATTGTTTTTGTTGTTACAAAAGATATACATCAATCTTCACTTGCAACGATTCAAGGGATGTAAGTTGATGATGAAGATATTTGAACTTTGGTTGATGGATACCTTCATGAAGAGCTAATCACCATAGTTTGCTTCATGATAGACCTATTGCTCATCATGTAGATAGATGATGCATTGTAATTGGAACTTGATAGTGGTGGATGAAACAACAGTGAGTGAAACAAATGAGATTGCATGTTTGTAGATGGAGAGATGATTCTAATATCACTAGATACCATAATAAGAATGAGATAAGGTGTTTGTGACTTGATATTTTGAAGGGTTGTTGAAGATTTTGAAAAAGTAAAATAGCAAGTGATTGATAATAAATTTCAAGCATGTTATCTTTGAGAGGATTCCCAGAGTTGCACATAACATCTATAGTAACAACATAATTAGTATCAATGTGCTCTTTATCCATACAAAGTAGTTTGTGTAGATGTGCTTATGTGTTTCTTTGTATTTTATCCATTTTTTCCCTCCTTTGGAAGGCCAAGTTAGTTGGTCAATTTGTGAAAGATACGATTCGTAGATAATGATCTAGATAAGGTGAGTGATGGACCATTTGGCAATGAGATTGAGGAAAAATTGGAAGATAGAGTACTTGTGATTGTTGATGAGGTTGTTGCTATGTAAGGTAGAGTGATGATTGAGATTTGGGTATACAATTAGATCAAGATGATTGTAGGAGAAAGATAATTATGTGGATTGATAGATAGGGTAGGATGGAAAGAAACGACGATTTGATGGATTTGGGTTGATGGAAGATAAATAAATATAGTGTGGATGGAATGCGATGGTAGGATAAGGTCATGTGCATGGATTTAGAATTGCCCATTGAGAAGTAGTGATGTGATAATGAGTAACTCAAGGAGATAGGATTTTTATATGAACTTGGAAACATTGGAAGAATCTTGAATGTGTACAAGGAAGCTAAGAGTGTCTATAATTACATTTGGTCAAGAGATTGTGGCATAAGTTGAGTGGAGTGTGTGTGTGACCATAAGAAGATAAGGTTATTGAGCACATAGAAAGAGTGGAAGATAACCACCAAGATATGAGTTTGAAGTGGAGTTTAGATAGTGAGTAGATGTGGAGTGATGAATGTAAAGAAATATGATAGTACTTAGAGATGTAAGGGAAGCAGAAGTGATATACTTGACGAGGGAATGACCTTAAAGGTTGGTAGAAATATTCAGTAAGTGTTGATGAGGAATGGTAGGAGTATCCACATTGTCAACTAAGAGAGTGACAAGGTTTGGCCATCTTTTTGCCACTAAAGTACCATCCAAATGTTTTTGAGGAACACAATCTAATAAAGAGGCCATAGACAAGGGCCCTCGAGATGTAGGGTAAGAAGGGCAACCCCTTGTTTAATTTTTGTTCTAATTGAGATAATGATAGAGCCTTCTATTCCAGGATGCAAGAGGGAGATTAATAGGAATGACAAATGTTGTAGTATTGAAAGTGACCGAGAGAGTAAGACCATGCTTGGATGGATGAGTTGAGAGCATGAGTACAAAATGGAAGAGTCATGAGAGAGAGGTGGGTATGGGGGGTCTTCATCTAGTAGAGCATTGCTATTGTCCATCAAAGAATTTCTATTTAGTTCATTAGTTGACATGAGAGAGTTAGCAATGGACTTAATGAGGACTAAAGGATGGAACATATGTGTTGCATGATGTGATAGAAATTTCTTGTGATGATATGTAAGGATGAAATGAGAGAAAGCCTTTAGATAAGGGAGAACAAGCAGAGTTTAATGAAAGAGGAGAGAGTAATAGAATAGTGTGTGTGAGTGAGGATAAGATTAGAGATAAGGCTTGTAGATAGATGCAAATAAGGCTTAAATAGGAGGTGGGGATAAATGAGGTTAATAAAAAGCAACAAAGGGAAGATAGTATTAATGGAGGATAAGATTGGGATTGTATTCAATAGAGGAAAAGTGGCCTGATTAAGATTATAAAGGTTAAGAATAGTTAAAGCACTTATTTTTTGTATTAATCCTAATGAGTGGTGCTAGTTGTGTTAGTCCCTTGATTATGCTAGTAGGGATGCTTCTCTTTTTAAGAACCTCGTAGGATTCATATTGGTGCTGCAAAGAATAGTAGTTAGCCAAAAAGGTAGAAAGTTTCCTACCTCGGAGCTATGCCATTGCTTGCTGACCAAGGTGCCAAGTAGACACTACTATATGGGGGTTGTGAGTTAGTGGTAGAAGAGTTTGCCCATGGTAGTTGATTACATCAAATACTTGGCAAAAAAAAAAAGTAGGACAACACGCATAGTTGCCAAACGTTACTGAAAATGGAGATACAATGAAAGAGACAGCCTTGAGTGCTATGGCCGGACTCATAGAAGTCTCAACTACTATGGCCAAAGATGGAGCTAGAAGGATTGCAATCGATCAAGTAGTGGTGCACAAAGCTTTAGAGGGCGGAGATGATACTGAACTAGCCACACTGAGTGGATAATGTGCTGCTATAAACTAGGAAAGATGATATGGCTAATAGAGTTATCGATAAACTAGCAACATAGTATGACATGCTATAGTTGTTGAATATGATACTACATTGATGTTTCTATTGCATTTTGTTATCTAAGATAATGTTAATGACATTGTAGGGTACTGACAATATGTGCCACCATTTTGACAGCTATGAATGTATTAGAGTTGATGCCATGGACTGGTGAGTTTTAACTTTGGCTGATAGTTGGAGTAGGTGTCATTTTTTTCATGGAGCGATGTGGACTAGTAGCAACAAAACATCCTGGTTGGTTGAACAATACGAGTGCGTGTGAGAAGTGAGTTTTTGGAGTGAGCTTTTTTTGGCAACCTCTAGTTTTATTCCACGTAGTTCACTTGGTCCTGTTTTTCTTTTGGGCATATGTCAAGCACCACTGATGCTCCTCCATTGCCACCACCATCTCCAGCACTACCACCACTAGCCCTGCCACATCTTACTCTCCCCCTCCTCATTAGAATCACAACCAATTCTCCTCTCTCTCTCCTTATATGTTGGGGAACAACCACTGATATCTCACTCCCCTCAATAACATTACCACTACTAGCACCACCACTACCACATCTTACTCTCCCCCTCCTCATTTGAAGCACAACCAATTCTCCTCTCTCTCTCTCTCTCTCTCTCTCTCTCTCATATGTTGGGGATCAACCATCGACATCTCATTCCTCTCAATAACATCTATCTCTCTCACAAACCCACAACATGCATCTCCCTCTCCTCCCCCCTCAATAACACACACACTCTCTATCTCTATCTCTTTCTCTTTTTTACCCCCTAACTCTCTCATCTCTCTCTCTCTCTCTCTTCCTCTTTTTAATCTCTAACTCTCTCATCTCTCTCTCTCTCTAACAACACATTAGTAGTTCTCTCTTCTTAATTGCTCTACATCACTGCATTAAGCTTATGTGATTAATTTTTATAATATTATCACCATGTTAGTGGTTGAATTACATATGTACAAGCAATATCACACTCATGTATACATTCACATCCCCTCTCTCTCAATTACTTGCATGAATGTTACAATTATATCATGATGTATTAGTATTTCAATTTCGCACACATGAGCAAAACTAGATACAATTATACATTCCTCTCCCTCTCTCCCTCTCTCTCTCTCTCTCTCTCTCTCTCATATGTTAGGGACCAACCACTATTGACATGTCACTCCCCTCACACACACACACACACACACACACACACACACACGCACGCACGCACGCACGCACGCACGCACGCACGCACGCACGTTGGGGATCCATGACACATATCTCCCTCTCCTCCTCCTTATGAATAACAACTTCTCTCTCTCTCTCTCTAGCAATGCATTAGTAGTTCTCTCTCCTTAACTTATTCACATCACTAGAGTAAGCTTATGCACTTATCTTTGATAACAAAAAAAGCAAAGACTTTGCTAATTCTTAGAGAAAATGTATTTTATTTTGTTAAGAAAATATAGACATACTTGGATTGGTTAGCTATGATCAACAAAAGTCATTGCTACCAAGCATCATTACATGTTCTATCCCTTGTAGTGAGAGATGGAAGGGACAAATAACAACCCACAATTTTTGGTGCAAAATGTGTTGGCTATCCTAGTTTCTCCATGACTATCTATGATGCTCCTCTTCTTTAGTTTCTCTAATGTTGTCCTTCTCATAACTAACAAAATACTTAGGCTTCTTCCTCTACTTCACTCTCAATCATCATAAACACTATGTAGACAGGTTCACATTGTGTCTTTCATAACGTTCACTCTTCACACATAGTATTGCCATGTATCTTTTGTTCTATGACTTCAATCAAGTGATTTTTAGTTTTTAACGTCGTGATTTTAACACCACATGAAAATGTGATATAGATAATATACTTATACTGAGCCCCCCAAGCTAGGGACCATCATCTAGTTTTGAGGTTAGCTTAGGTTTATCATTGATAATATCAATACTTAAAATCACAATTAGATCCATGCCTCTCTCTAGAAGTATCTTGTAAGATTGTAGGCAAGGTGTGGCTAAGGTCTTGCTAAACGATGATGCTTTGTCCTCCACTTGGATAGTATTAAAGCTCTTCCAAACTTAATGGATGGATCAATGGAATGCTTATGTGTTCAAGTAGTTTGAGCGACATGGCTTGCTACCTCTCACATAACAATTGCACAGTTTCAAAAATACCATAGTGAACTTGCCAATTTACCTCTTCCTTGTAGTTTATCTAGAAAGCCTTTTGAATTGCTCCATGATTCAAGTGATGCTTCTCAACCATGATTCATTTCCATAGCTTTGACTTCTCCAATCTTGCTTCACAAAGTAAATGAGAAAAGTAATAAAGAAGAGGTGATGAGCCTCACACACGGATCGCTCATTCTTCTTATTTCTCTCCCTCTCATTCTCTCTATGCAAGCAAAGAAGATAGAAGTAAGAAATAGGACGAGAGCTCTCCCAAGATTGTATGCCACGTAAATAAGCTTATCCATTCATTTTTTGGCTTTTGTATATGGGCTTTAGTTGGACACCCCATCCTTGTTTTTGGTCCATAACTATATTTCCTTGATTTATGCATGGATTCTTGGCTTTAATTGCTATTTTCTTGTCTTCACATGTTGAATCCCCATGATCTGACAATACCTCATGCTCTTTTTGTGACCTGGCTATCCTCAATTAAGAAATATGCTAGAATTTGTATAGGAGCAAACCTATTCGCCTTAAAATATAGATACAATGAGGATACAGCATAGTAACCTTTAGAAAATATACCCATTTTGCACGCTTCCAGAGCTTGGACCATTGTTTTCTCGACTCTTGAATTTTTTGATTCTTGAAATTTTGACTTTTTGTGCGTTTCCTTTTTGAAAAGAGATTAATATTAGCCCCTTTCTTGATGAGTACCAATCCCATGGCACTCTAAACCTAGTTTACTACAACATAGGAAGGATAACTTGACAAAATATATGATGAAAATATACACACATTTATTTTGAAATGTCAACCCATGCCATCAATGTAAGCTTCAATATTAGGTACAATGCAAGTATGCAAGAATGCAAGTATGATCATCAAAATACATGATGGGTAAAAATATAAAAATAATCATCTCGCTAATAATTTTTTATGTTTATTCCAATCCACACAATTTTATTAAATTGATGCAACCAGAGAGGAACAAAAATTTTCAAGGATCTGGTCCCCTTATGAACTAGATCCTTACTGTCCATGTCTACTATCTACTTAGACATGGGTCAACCTTTTGATTGAAAGGCAATCATAAAATCTAACAAGAGCACTTCGTTCATTTTAAAAATAAAAACCAAATGATGATAAGCATGTAACATGTATAAGTTCATATCCCATTGTTTGAATTATATGACTCTAAAAAGTATAGGAAATACATATTTTACATAATAAATAATAAATTATCAATGTTGATGTGCCTTGGAGGCACACATGGGGTTCTCTCTCCTAGAAGAGAATGCCAATGTGTGTCAAGATCCTCTCACAAAGATGTAAGTGTAGTAGTGGATTGAGAGGGGTTGCCTCCTCCAAGTTAATACATGTTTTTATATTTTCTTACAAAAATGACTAATAATACATGATATACATCCACTAAGAACAATCAGTCAAATGATGATATGCATTAGGATTTGGGTTTACATCTACACATAGAAGATATTAATAAAAATCATCTTAATTTTCCTCCTCTATACTCCCTTCCTATAATCTGTCTCTACCCTCCCTTCCTCTCTCTTTTGTCTATCTTCTCTCTCTAGCTCTCTTCCATCTCTCCTCTCTCTTTCCTTCTCTCTCTCTCTCTCTCTCTCTCTCTCTCTCTCTCTCTCTCTCTCTCTCTCTCTCTCTCTCTCTCTCTCTCTCTCTCTCTCTCTCTCTCTCTCTCTCTCTCTCTCTCTCTCTCTCTCTCAATTACTAGCTCTCCCTCTCTTTCTCTCAATTCCTCTCTTTGTAAGCTCTCCTTCTCCCTTCCCCTTCTCTCTCTCTCTCTCTCTCTCTCTCTCTCTCTCTCTCTCTCTCTCTCTCTCTCTCTCTCTCTCTCTCTCTCTCTCTCTCTCTCTCTCTCTCTCTCTCTCTCTCTCTCTCTCTCTCTCTCTAGCTCTTAATCTCGCTTTGGCCTTCCTCTATCTCTTATTCATTAAAATTATTAGTCACAAAGCATAATAAAAGCACAATTGTGAGATATTAGAGCATCTAAGTTCTTATTTCTCTCTCTCTTTAATAATAGTCGGATCTAGAAATTCAAATAAAATAATATTCAAAAGATAAAGATTAGAAAAAATATAGAGGTAGGAGTGGAAGGTATCTCTTGGTTTAAGGATGATATGGCAAGATAAACTCCTACATCTAGAAAAATCACATTAAGGTAGGAAAGGGCAAAAAAAAAGAAAAAAATAAGAACAAAAAGGAGCCATGGAAGCTTAGTTTTCTAGAGAAAACATGTGTAAAATGAGCACAACAAGTAAATTCTAATTAGTTCCCATAATGTTGGAATATGGTATGATATATATATTTAGATCATGCCAAAATACGCGACAATAAATATTATAATCATTTCAAATAGAATACAAGAAATTTAATTGTAAAAGTCTAGGCATCATTGATTTACTCTAATATTTTCAACATTTATTTTGATGTAGATACCAACAACGCAAATCATTGTTAGATCTTTTGTGGAGAGCCCCACTCTCCTTAACCATTGCATACATATTCCTCCTTGGATAGTCCCTTGTACTTCAATTTGCACATGGTTGTTGCCATACTTTGCTTGAGTGCTCTCTTAGTGAGCTATGAATTCTTTCTTATATTCTCAAATGTGTCTCCTTAAATTTTTTTTTGTCACTTCCAATGGGGTATTAGCAAAGCTTTATTGCTGAACTTTCATAATCTCTTCCATTTCTCTTGTCCAATTCCACTAACACTCTAATTGTGCCAATTTCATGGTTGAATCAAGCATAGGAGATGCATTCTTCCCTTTCCATTGGTCCCCTTTTTCCTTCTCCTATTCTAGTCCTTTGTTATATCATGTTATTAGCATTTTCAATGTGGAACATTTTCTCCTTCCAAGCTTAACTCAACTCTATCCATTTTTGGTTTTGGAGTTTTTCATAATTGTGTGACACCCTTGCTACTTCATTGGCCAACTCCACAACCTTTCTATTTTCCTTTTCTCCATCATCCTTATCTTTCATTTATTCCTCTAGCTCCTTTTTCAATTGCTCTTTGTAGTTATGTCAATTTGTTTACTTCCTCTTCTAGTTAGGCCTTGTCCTTAATGACATTTACAAATTTCTTGTCCAATTGTACTCTATTTTCTCTTTCCACTTCAAATTGTTCCTACCACTCTCCATACATTTTTTATGTACAATCTCTAGATTTAAGTGTGATTGATTCTTTCTTTAAGTTGAAGGCCTCCTTAATTATCTTTGTAATGGAAGCTCACACTCAACCACCAAGACTCACGGACCACTTATTTTTTCAAGTGTTTCAAGTGAGCACAAATGGCTATTTCTCACCTAGCCGATGCGCCTTCTATCCTACGAGGGTGTAGTTAGCTTACCTTATGCCCGAATGAGTAGCCTCCTCTCTCAAGCAACTTGGTAGCTCCACGATTCTAGATGCAAGCTCAAGCAACCTCAAGCCTCCACCTTCAAGCTCTATCCTCCATAGCCCTGTGTGAGACAAGAGAAGAGAATAAGAGAGGAGATGATGGAGAGCTTCTTCTCCTCAATCCCTCACCCTTAGACACTCACTCCCTCACACTCTCACACTCCCTCTCTCAAGCATACACAAGCAAGCAAGAAGGAGAGAAGAAGAAGAGATCACATTTGCCACACACCAAAGAATGAGCTTCTCATTCACTTTTTGAGTTTATATAAATCCCTTTTGGTGGGTGGTCATCCCCTTTTTTACATGGCCAGCTAGGCCCTCTTTCCCATTGTCCTCCTATTTTCTTAGCTTTCTTTCTACCACCCGTCTACCCTTACAATTTGCAGAGGAGGGAGCCTAGCGCTATTTTACAAAAGTTTCAGGGGTGCCTTGCATTTAAAAATACGCTTTTGCCTTTGAATTAGCTTTTGAGGCCGCCCTTGTGCTTTCATCTGTGTCCCTTCCTACTTCTTCCATTGTGTCGGATTTTCTTCTGGGACGTCTCTTTCAACTCTTGACTTGCACTTTTCCACTTTTTTTACTTTTTCTTGTGTTGAGGTTGACATTACCAACCTCCTAGCTGAGTGCCAGTCCCATGGCAATGACGAGTAATAGTTGGAAGGTGGGATGGGTGTACACAAGCCCTTCCTAAGGATGGTTTTGGATGGATCTTCCCTTGAAATTGAAGATGAAGTTGGGGAAGTTCCCTCCCTAATGCTGATGGTGGGTGGATCTGTATTTTGAAATTGCAGATGGTGTTGGACAGATCCTTCTGAGAGAATGGTGGGTGGGTGGATCTATCCTTGAAATTGAATATAGTGTTGGACGGATCCTCTTGAGAGAATGACAGGTGGGTGGATTTGTCCTTGAAATTGAATATGGTGTTGGACAGATCCCCCTTAGAAAATGATGGGTGGGCGGATCTGTCCCTCGAAATTGACGATGGTATTGGATGGATCCCCCCTCTTGTCCTTCAAGGTCGATATGATGCAATCCTAACCTAGCTTTTCCGTATTCCCTTCAAGTTGCCTTATCCCTTCTCCTATGTTCGTTTAGACTATACAACTTGCACAGGAGGGAGCTTGGAACTCTTATAAAATGAATTACATTGCGCTTTGCACTTTGCTTTTGAGAGCCCTCAAAGGTTCTCCCTCACCCTTGAGAGAGCCTTGCTAGAATATTCGGTGCTTCCCCACTTTCTTTCTAAGTACCTTGCTAGAATATTTGGTGCTTTCCTTCACCCTTGAGAGCACCTTGCTTTCTCCTCTAGTTTTGCTACCTAGGTAGAATGATATTCTTCATTCACTTTTTGACTTGGGATTTCTTAGTCTTCCATTGCTTCATTTTGGTTGCATGGTGATATGTCTTGCAACAACATGCGTGTAAGTTGATGATGATGGGGTTTTGTAGGGATTGGTCCTAGGAAGAAATTGATCAACCGGTTGAGGTGGTGGAGGCCGAGAGTGAATTGAGTGGATGATGGGGCCTCCAAAGTTGGTGGGTTGCAATATTGGTATTTACTTGAAAAGAAAAGAAGGTGCACTACTTGGGGGTGTGTCTACCTTACCGTGTGGTATATTGTGCTCGTGCTAGTGGAACTAGGAGTTGGGTCAAACAAGCCTAGGCACCATCCCACAGTTGAGGACCTAGTTTGTGCATCATTGTACGTGTGGTGCATGGCTTAGGGACACAGGTCTGGAAGTCTTGCCCTTGAGGTGCCCTCAACGTGAAGTGGGGGGTGGGGCTACGTAAAAAATCCTAGGTGCAATGATTGTGGCACTCGAATGATTTGAGGAACTTAGCCTTTTCCTCCTTTTTTTTTTTGAATTACATACACATGACAAGAAACTAGTCTTTGTCATTCGAGTCGTGAGAGGGTAGTTCTGGGGGCTTAAGAGATTTTTCAAGAAATTTATAGCTCTGCATGTACCCTTTGAGGTTTAGACGTACTTGGAGAGGGGTGGTGGAAAGAAATGGATGATTACAGTGGGTGAAGCGGCTATCATTCATATCTTCTAGGAGGGCTAGGCAAAATGAGGGGACTAGAATAGCTCGCATCATTAATCTAGCCATAACATAACTATTTATGCTACCGTTGGGATTAAAAAAGAGTGCTAGGAGAGGCGGTGCTCTTGTGGTGTTGGGTCTTGCCTTAGTAGTATCCTAAGTAATCTAAGATAGTTACACATGGTGATGAAGGCGGGATTGAGGCAAGAAGAGAATTCATTAATGAAGCAGATTATTGAGGCGTAGAGGTCCTCTGATGTGAAGACTAGGGCTTCTTCGTGTTTAGTAGCATTCGCAAGATAGATCAATGAAAAATCATATCTGCCATGGATGCTTGGGTTAAAATCCATTCCTACCCGTTTTGGATATGACATGAAGGTTGGGTCATTCCTTTTGAAGGGTGGGGTGTTACAAAATGCCATCAAGGCATCCATGTTTACATCCAAAATGCACCTTCTCCATGCAAGTTGGCATTCATAGCATTTTACTACTTGGGCACTTCAAAACTTTCTTCTGCCAAAAATCTACATCCTTTGTCCCTAATAAAGTAGGGTTCTGTCCCCTCTCCAATATCCATTTGTCTCTCAGCCTCCTTTGACATTAATTACCTCTTCCACCACCTTGACTAGTAGTACTCTGCACAAGTTGGCGGGAAATTGGAAATTAAAGTCAAAGGGTTTACGAGCATTCTCTTGTTATTCCAAGATTATGAGTTCAGCATTAAAGCTTGCTGGGAAGTCATCTTGGCTTGGCAGGATAATAGGTGCTGTTGGTACTACTACTGGTTGAAGCTTTCAGCCTCCTGTATGCTTGCTCTACCATGTGTTCTCTATTCCTTTTAAGCGTAGCTCTCCTTTTTGCAGAGGTTTCCACTTGCTGCTGCTACTCTTTTGATCGAGGGGAAGGGGGCAGTGGGATGAGTTTTTCCTCTCGAGGTCCCATCTCAAAACTTATTTCTACCTCTTCCTCTTATCTATTGTCCTGTTGTACTTCCTTAATGAACCTTAGACCGTCCACTTCTTGTGGGGTCAAAGCCTGCTCTTAGTAGATGACTCCTTTGTTCTTTGAGGCCGAGGCAGCCGATACCCATTAGTTGCACTGGCAAATGCAATCCTGCTCTTAGAGCCCTATGAGCAATACCCAACTTCCTCTTTAATGGTTCAATGGCCTCCCCTTCTTCTATTTGAGCGACGTCTAGGATTGTGTGAAGGAAGGCATGTTGTTGGGTCTCTAAGCTTACTTAAGCAACCTCTACCTTGCTCTCTGCTAACACTTTATCTCCTTCCACACGGGCCAGATGATGCGCTAGGTCCCTGACTCTTCTTTCATTCTAATTAGTCCAATCCTCCCCTCTTCTTTTCATTTCTTCTAGACTCTCCCCTTGCCTTTGAGCCATGATCATGAGTCTTTGCTCTTGATTTTCAATCTCTCTCTCTCCAACCTCTTTTGCTTCTCCTGCCCCAAGGCTACTTCTTTTTTTTCAAATTCTCTATCTCCACTTGATACCTGCGTGCCCTCTCCTCTCGTGTTGTCTCTAACGTTTCCGTGGCGCCTACATTCTTCATTTCTTCTTATAGCTCTTCATACAACCATGCCATCTCCTCAATGCATCCTTCTTTGTCCCCCTTAGCTATGAGCTTTACCTTCAGTTCATGTATTTCTTTTTGGCACAGAGCTACTTGGTGAGCCTTCTCTAATTGGAGTGCTGCCATAGACTCATTTTGGGCTTCCAACTCAGCCACCATTGCTACCTTCTTATCCTCCTTTGCTTTCTCTAACTACGAGAGAAGCTCTTGGACATACTCGTCATAGTTTGTAGGTAGCGTCATCGTTGTGGGGATGGAGGTCTCCAACCTCTGCCTCTCTTAGGGTCCCGACATCTGCTACTGCTGGCCTCTTAGTTCATGCCTTAGGAGTTCCTTCACCTACCCCTTGGGCCATTTCCTTATTCACCAAGAATTGCACCCAGGCAAAGACGTTGTTGGCATTGATTTTAGGCATGGAGCCTTGGGTGGTTGTGGTTGTAGGGGTGGTGGAGGGCACTAGGAGAGTAGGGATGGGATCCATTGGGTCCTTGCCCTTGCCTTTGTTCACTGAAGGTAGCGTGATCTCTAGAACTTGGGCACTTGAGCTTGGTCCTTTGTCTCGTGGTGGGCTCATGGCACCTAGCTCGTCTTGTCGGCACTACTGTTCGATTGACATGCATGCTACTAGCATGATGTCCTCTTCTTCCTTCCTTCTCAATTCTTTCTCTCTTTTAGCTTTTTCCTCCTCCTCTCCTGTTTGGTTCTCTTTGATTCTTCTTTTAACCTCTCTGACTCCTCCTTTTCCTTCTTTTTTCTTCTTTCCTCTACTTTCTTAGACTCTTTCTTCACCTTTTCTAAGTTAGCCTTCTCCATTTTCCTACTTTCTTCTTCTTGCTTATCTTGTGTAGTCTGTTTCTTTGCTTTCTTAGCCCTTCCATGGCTACATCGTGTTTCCTTTTCCTCCTCTTTGTCATTTATCATTCTTTCATTGGATTTCTCTCGTTCATGGTGGGGAGGCGACTGTCTGACATTTCATCGAATCCTCCTTCTTCATTCTATACCTCTTTCATTGCCTCTTGGATAAGAGCACTCAATAGCACACCACTGTATCCAATGAACGAGACTTTTGACGACGGTTTCTTTCTTTTAGCTCCTACCTTTGACATTGGGGATTCCCGACCTGCCGGTTTGCTTCCTAGGGCTAGTGCCTTGGTTGATTGGTCGATTGTCTTTCTCACATACCCGTTCCAATACACCTCATCTAATGAATGGGTTGCCAAGCTCTCCAACATGGGCACACTAATTTTGTGCATAAGCAAATTATACTTTTAGCTAAAGAACAAGGAGTGGATGTCTTTTTCCTGAAGCCTTACTTCTGGGTTTGGGATGTCTTGGATGTTGATGCCACCATTGGTTAGAACCTGGTCCTTCTTCATGTTCGACATTACATAGACATCCCTTTTGGACCTCCTTTCCACTTTGTGCTCTAGTCCTAGTGTCTCCTCCACCAAGGCTTTACTCAACTAGACCTGTACCTGCTTGGCTCATTCTCCTCTTTTGACTATCACAGTGCCACATTCTCTATTGGGATCGTAGGTTCTCAAGAACTCTATGCACTTAGTGCGGTCAGTATCTTGCCCAAATTTTTTGACACATTAAGCAAAATTGCATTGTTCCACAACTCTTTTGGCAGCCTTCTCCTTGGCCATGACTTCTCTAATGTCGTGGATAGTCCTGAACTTCAGCTGGTTATAGGCATGGTTCTTGAGGGAGTTGTGGTACCTTGCCCTTTGTTCTTCTATGAATGGGAGTTGATGGGCCTTGTTGTGCTGCCATCTTGAGTTCCTGCCATGATACCATAGTTCACCATTAGTGTCCTTAAGATAATTTCTTGTTGAAAGGTAAGTATGAATTGATTACGCTTTTATGGAAAGAATAACATGTTTAAGTACAAAAATAGAAATTTTCCTTCAAGCAGTCCATTCATTCCAAAAATTTTAATACTTTTTTCCTCAATCACGAGTTGATTTTCATCCACTCTCTTCCACTCTTGGACATAGATTGAGGCTTTTTTCCTCGTGTTTTATTTACCTTACATGTTTACATGTTTGATTTCACCTTACCCTCCCCCCTTTGGAATTGAGAAGAATCCTTCACAGGATTAAGGTTTGAGAGGTCAAGGGCATTCAACGCGTGTTGTGGTGTTTTAGTTTTATATGAGCCAAGCATAGAAGTTCATATCGTATTCTAGATTAGCATAGTGGTCAATGTCAAAAGGACGGATGCCTACTTGAGTGATGTAGGTGAGAACATTCGTGAGGAAGTCACTGGAGTTGATCCTACTAGCAATATGTAGCTCTTCTTCAATAAGGACTTGATCTAGGTAAGGGTGGCTCATGACATGATCTTCCAATGGTCGATTGTGAGTAATGGCCAATACCCTAAAAGAGGTAGGAGCTACGTAAGTGGGATCATACTAGGAGGTATTAATGGCATGTTGTTGCTCAGCATTGGTCATGATTTGGCAGCCCTCTTGCTCCCATTGAAGTTTGAGAGCATACCATTTGGTTAAGAAAGAGGAGTCAGAGTCGTCTAGCTTTGTCAACTTTTCTAGCTCTTGGCCTGTTGCAGCAACTTTGCTCCTACGATATGATGGGATTAGCTCCCAAGTGCATGGAAAGGAGTGCAATCCCATTTCTAATGTCTTATCGAGGAGGCCTAAGTCTAGCTGTTCATAGTTCTTGGCTAGCGTGGTGAATGTGGTGTCCAAGCATTTGATGCAGGTGACTAAATTGTCCCCCGCATTTGTAGCTAGGTCCATGGCCATTGTAAGGATAGACTTATGCTTATAGGAGGGTTTGAGACTTGTGGAGGTTGGGGTTTGGTTGAGGAGCTGGATAGCTCAACTATTGATGCCTATCCTGTGGGCTATTCAATGGGGAGTCCATCGACCACTTGTGTGATAGATTGGTCATGCGGCTTGGTTGATGTACTACTCTCGGGCTGTGGAGCTGTTGAGACCCTGGAAGTGTTAGGTTGAGTTGGCCTAGGGCCAATTGCGGCTTTGGTTGATAGACTCCATGAGGTTCTATGGATTTTGCAATTTTTGATACAATGGATTTCTCATCACTAGTCGGCTCACCACTGGCTGGAGGGCTTGGATTGAGGAGCATGCATGTAGTTCCTGGACTTGGGCAACCAAATCCAGTTGTTGTCTTTCTAGTAGCCTTGAGCGTGCAATGGGTCCTCGAGTACCCATTGTGGCTTGACTATTCGTCTACTTTGCTAGTGCTGCCAGCTTTGCCTTCTAGGCCTAGGACATGACATTCTGTGGTCACGAGTTTGTGAGGGTTGGCTTCTAGGTGGCTACAATTGTCGTTTGGGCACCCATTTGAGCTCCTTCTCAATGGCCTAGGATGTGTCTCCTTTAGGATGCATCCAACTTGTCTTCGCTCGCAGGATGGGTCAAGTTACAACCCCCCTCCTTATACCTTACATTAGGTTCCTCCATCTGTGGCATTGTAGGCTTTGATGGAGCTGCGTTGCCCTTGCTGGAAGCTATCATATCCAAACATTGCTAATGGCAAGGTGAATGCATTGTGAGTCATAGTTGACATTGCAATGTGCTTGTTTCTTGAATGCGTGTCCTAGCAATGATTCTTTACCAACGGTCTTAGTGTTAGGCATAACATAGAAGATCATAGGTAGGCTTTCATTCTCGATAGAGATCGCTATTTTGCACTTTTCGAGCAGCGAGTAGGACTTTTCCCCAAATAAATCGAGTTTAGTGTTTGTAGGCTATAGCTGGGCTGACCAATGAGGTTCCAATGATCATGCATAAGGATGTTACAGTTAGCTCCCTTGTCGATGAGTATGTCAAAGACGTGTGCCTTCTGGGCAGTCATTGATATGTGTAGGTAGGCAGGTGCCACTACTTCCTCATCTTCATCTTCAATTTTCTTGATGGTGGCCACTCATATCTTAACAGGGTTGGGTTGTCTATGCGAGCTCCTTGCCATCATGTAGACTGGTATTGGGCATGTGTCACTAGGCTTACCAATTGCCTTAGTGACTTGCTTGTACTCCTCACTATTTGAGAATGGTAGATTGATTGTGTCTAGCACATGCATCTAATCTTGCTCATCCTCAAGACAAGGGATATACTTGGTGAGTGGCCAATACAATTTCCTAACTTGCGTAGCACCCTTCAGCATGGTTGAGATGGCATCTAAGTTGACCGATGTAGCCTTTCAAGTATCCATCTCTACCCTTACCACTTTCGTTTGATTGCCTAGGAAGATCAGACCGTTGCCCTAGTCTTCTATGACTCGTGCGTTGCACATCTAGGGTTGACC
Organism: Lygodium microphyllum; assembly: GCF_053477565.2. Classification (NCBI taxonomy): domain Eukaryota; kingdom Viridiplantae; phylum Streptophyta; class Polypodiopsida; order Schizaeales; family Lygodiaceae; genus Lygodium; species Lygodium microphyllum. The sequence goes on along the minus strand of NC_141138.1, from coordinate 182,183,983 downwards.
TAATAGGATGCCATAATCCACTCCCTTCATGACAATGAAGTTCACAGAAAACTAGACACCTGCGATCTTCAATGGAAAATTCTTCAACACTTTGAATGGCCTAACTTTCACTCCATTGGCTAGTGTAACATTAAACCTAGCATTTTCGACAGGTGGATTACCCCAAGCCTAGAGTATTGTATGGCTAAGCGTAGTGACTCTTGGCTCCTTGTCCATGATCCCTTTTCGTGTGGCATCTCCTAATACTAGGACTGGTAGGATTGCATGCATCTCTTTGCCCTCCCAAAAAGGATTAACATACAAGGACTTGGGCACTAAGTGCATCATCAACTGGGTATCTAAGTTATCGCATCATGATCTTGTAGATCAACTGCTCCTTGCTCCATTGGTCCTTCAACCCATTGCTTTAGTTCTTACCATAGTGTCGGATGTTGCTTAAGCAGATCTTCTAAACCTAGAGTCATTAGGGTGGTCACTAGCATTATAAGAAGATTGCTAGCTACTTGCTCTTCTTCTAATCTTGCGTCCCTTAGCCAATGACCTTGATTGGTTTGCTAGCACGTAGCATATAAACTCCGTCTAACGGCACTATTGCTTGTGGTGTAGATACATTTTTGGGGCCTCTTTCACCCACTTCTTGACCTTCTTTGTGGGGCCTCTTTCACCCACTTCTTGAGCTTCTTTTTGGGGCCTCTTTCACCCACTTCTTGACCTTCTTTGTGGCTTTGAGTTGGTGTTTTGGATTGGGGTACTCCCTCACCCTAGCACTTTCCTTCTCAGCAGTCCTTGGAGCAGATGTCTTTGCCTCTGCATCAGTGACTTTCTTTCCTGTGGGCAATGTCGTAGCACTCTCCATTTTAAGTGTGACCTTGGACTCTGTCCTCTTCTTCCTTCACCTACGGCTCTTTTTCCCTATCGAGGCTACATCTAGATTGCTGGGTCTAGGAGGTTGTGAGATGCTAGCCTGCTTTGTCTGTGCTCAAGTCATGACATGTAATGGGATAGGTGTGTCCTGTTTGTCAAATTTCTCAATCCCAAACAACCCCAATGGTACTGATGGCCCATTTGCCACACTAGAGGGTGGCTTTCTTCTAGGGGATTTGGCAAATAGGTGAGTGATTCCACATTATGGGCATCTAAGATGCATTTTCTCAATTAGCTTGCTCCTGTTTAGGGCAGCATGAGGAGATGTGTCCTAGGTGACCACAAATCCAACAAGAAATTGGTTCTTGGATCTACCCCCTAAGCCTTTGTCTCTACCTCTACCTAGTGCCATTAGCGACACTAGTTGATAGTCCATGAGGATTGGATTTCCCTCTTTGACATATGATATGTAAGGGTTCACATAGGGCTCATCTGGCTCCTCCACATAGTGGACTTGGTGGAGCATCCCTCATTGAATGGGTTACGAAAGGTCCAGGTGGTTGGGTTATGCTTGTGGGATTTATCTCCATCCTAGGGATGACTGGTTTAGCATCATTAGGTGCCAGGAGAGCCAATGGAGCTCCCCTCCTGAAGAAATTTGGTGGCCTATTCTCTATATGTAAGGTTGGTTGTAAGGTTGCAAGTATGGGAGTCATCTCGATAGTCTACAATGCATGGAATCGTGACTGAACCTACCGCAATTTGGTGCAAGATTGGGACCTAGGGTCCTTACACTCAACTGATAGGTGGTTTTCGCCACAATACATGCACTGGATGTGTGGGTGCATTGGATGTGTGGATGTGTGTGTGTGCATCACATAATCCTTGATATCCTCTCGATCTCTCTACTTCACGTTCATGAGCTGTACGATCAGGTTGTCTGAGCACCCACCTAGCCTCCAAGAATCTCTTATTAAAGAAGTTCTTGAGATGGTTGAAGTTCTTACATTTTGCAGCATTTAAGTTGGTGTACCAAGTCCTTCCCTTATCGCCTAAGCATAGACCAAAGGCCTGCGAGCACTGGGTGAAATCGAGGAGGCCCTTGGCCTCATAGACGTGCTCGAATTGCTCTACGAAGCTGTAGGGATAGTTGTTTGATTGGTTCTTGTCTAACTACTTAGCAATGATAGGGATTTTTGATTGGGTCTTTGAGCCTTGGTTGACTCCTAGCCCTGTAAGCAATGAGGTCACATGTGCTGTTGTGCCATGCTCTAAAGAGGTGTTGTCTAATAGTTGCTTCATGAGAAGCTTGCTTAATGTAAAGTCTCCTTCTAATGCTCTCTCTCTCTCTCTCTCTCTCTCTCTCTCTCTCTATGTCAGGTCCTGATTGATTTCTATTTGCTAAGGCTAATACTCGTTGGATCTCTTCTGTGTTCTGTTTTGCAAATCATGATTGTAGGCCACTATGCCTCATAAAGCTTACCGCGCTAGTCTCCTCTACTCTTCCAAGTCTGCTATGATATCCTTGGATGGCCTACCATGGTGGTCCATCTGGGTTTGCAAGTCGTACTTGCTCACCATCTGTTGGATTTCATTCGGGAAATCCCTTATATTGAGCTCTTTGTTGCGTTCGCGGTTCGGGCTAGTCTTTGCCATATGTGCGGTCTCTTGTTCCACCAGGGTGTCGATGAGGTTGATTATATCGAGTAGATTCACTCTGGCAATGATGTTGGGGACCTTCAATTCGTCTAGCTCTTGCTTCATGTATTCCTCTTGGTTCTACCACTTGGGGTTCTTGGTCATCCGTCTGAGTTTCAGGGTCTTCTCCTATTGGCAGGTTTGTTCAGTTTCTTAAGTCTACGTGAGTTCCTTGTTATTTGCAAATAGTCCTTAATTAACTGCCACTTAGTGTATATGTGTGTGTGCTCTTTTCTGTGCACTATGCGAAATCAGACTTTTAGTTTTTCTTCAGGTGCACTTCAAGTGTCGAAAAACAATGTGGGATGCAATGTAGAATTGTAAATGCAACTTCAGTACTCTCGTCTATAATCTTGGCCTAATAGGGCTTTAAGCTCAATCGCGCTGGCCACTCTCAATGGTCTCTAGGGTTTGTGTTGTGTCCTTATTCTCAATCAAGGTCTAGCTCAAGGTCTATGGTTTAGTTTGGTGCTCTTAGCGAGGTGGACAACTAGCATTGCTTCTAGGTTTGCGATTCACCAGTTCTCTCGTTTCTTGCACCAAAAAAATGTTCTATTTTTTTGTTGTATCTCTCTCAGGGGTTTGTACAGGTATAGTCCAGGTCAGTTAGGACCTACAGATGTCAAATTTGACAGATTCTAGATTCGGCCCAGCTAGTTCAAATTGCAGAGTCTGAATGTCAAATTTGGCTTGACTGAGTGGCCTAGGGCCGAATGATATTAGGGCCGAGTGTCCAAGGGCCGACCGTTCGAATTCCATGTGGCAAGGTGGGCCGAATGGCTGCTTGTTCGATTCGGATAGGATGAATACTATGGTTTGAGTGGTCAGGGCAAAGTGGCCATGTGGGCAGGTTCGGGCCGAGTGGGTCGAATATGAGTGGTCGAGGGCTGATTCTAGGACTCAATCCAAAGTGGCCGTCTGAATCTGGGAGTGTCTGAATTCCAAGGATCGGATGTCCGAGTGTCCGATTCTGGAAATCATACCTCTATGGACCCTGTTTGATTATGTCAGCACGTAAACAACGGCAACAAAAAATTGGTTCATGGCAACAATTTTTGCCATGCCTATAAGCAAGGCTCTCCAGAATCCAAGGATAGATACATAGGAAGGTTTCTACATACCTAATTAACCTTATTATTTCTAGTTGGGAAAATCAATTACTCAAGGTCAATTCCTTGTGTAAAGCGATTTATAAGAATGCTAGGACGTTGCATCCAAAATTGACCTTGAAATATTTACTAAAGGTGAATCTAAACAGTTGGCAGGATGATGCAATTGATGCAGATGCTAAATCTGATGGCTGTGAGAGTAGCCTTAGCATGTTGATGCTACTGATATCATATTTGGTTGTGATTCAAATAAACAAGCTATTGACATGGATTTGGTATAAGTTGGATATGAAGAGCAATATGCTAATTAAATAGGTTGCCTCTAAATTTGTCAGAAAAGAGAACAATGATTTCAAATTTGATGCTTCAAGGAATGCAAAAAAGAGGGCAGTTTGTAGATGCCTAAGTCTAAAGGCCAAATGCATCCTAAGAAGAAGATGAAAATTGGGAAAATTTGATTAAGAATTATGCATATGCAAGATAACAAGAATTAGGATACTTCTTATGAACCTCATTTCATGCCAACAATCAAGCTATGGATGTTCATGTGGACCTAAACTTTGTGTCAATTGTGAAGCTATGGATGAACATGTGGATGTTCATGAGGCTAATGTTCCTTATACTTTTATGCATTCTATGGCTTGCTAGTAGTATGACAGATGTGTTTGATGTCATGTAGAAAGTTATGGGTTATTTGCAATAGTTTGACAAGGTGAGTACTTGGACAATGGCATTGGTTAAAAAGCTATAGGTTTAGCTTCATGATCAGCTACAATAGAAATCCAAAAACTTGGCTCATCATTACATACAAAATAGCACGAGTGTGATGCATTGGAATTAAAGTATGCCAAGAAGATTTCCGAGATGCAGCAAGTGATTGACAAGGGCAAGATGTTGATAGCTATTGAGATATGGAATCAAGAACTCAACAAGTAAATGCATTGTTGAAATGGATAGCTTTATGGAGATGTATGTCAAGTTGTAGGTTGAGCATAAGATCTTACTTGAGAGGTTTCAGCCTCTAAAATAGGTGGAGAAGCACGTTTTACAAAACATAGAGGTTGATATGGATGCATGGGTAGTGCTGAAATCTGATTTTTAGGATATGAGAAATGCTTTACTAGTTGATGTAGAAAATGCATGGGACATGGTAGTTGAGATATTTACTGGTGTTATATCTGGGCCATATACCATGATTAAGGATTTATTTGTCTCAATGGATAATGATTCATTATTGCAAGAAAAGGAGGCATTGGTTCATGAGGTGCATGATTTGGAGACTAACTGTTTGGACTTGATTGAAAGATTGGAAAATGCCTTAGGTGCAAAAAGGAAAATGAATGATTATGTTGCTTCTCCAATGTAGCAGAAAGAGTTTAAGATTTCTGATAAGGATGAGGTGCTTAAAGAAGTATTCCATGAAGTGAATGAAGAGTTGAAGGCCATGGACCATGAATCTTCTTTAGTTCTTAGTGGTGATCCACAAGTTTTAGAGATGTCTTCATGCATGGCTATCACACCTTATATACCTAGACATAGTCTCTAGTTTCTATTTTAGTTGTACTTTTTGTTTACCTTCATTACATTCACTAGCTTCATTTTGTTGACACTGAGGACTAGTTATACAATTGCATCATAGAGCTTTAAGTATCCTAGAGGGGCTCTACTCATCACTGCTACTCAGTGTGGCTTGTCACGGGGTGCAAGGCCTATGGCAATGTATAACTATGTTCTATGAGTTAGTCTTCATGCTACTTAGTTTTCATGCTTTATACTACTTAGTTGCATGTTGATGGGTTCGAGTCTTGACTATCCCAATCATCCACTGGGTTGTGCTAGGTGTTAGTGCTTGGATTGCATCATCCACCTTAGTACTTATATGCATGTAGGTGCATGGATTCAACATGTGTAAAGTGACCTTGGATGTCACGAGACTTCATTTGAAAAGATGGTGCATGTCCTAGGTATTCAAGTTTATCTTTTCAAACATTTTTGGTCACGAGAAATGCAAGAACTTTAGGGTAGTGCCTATATAGGGTCACTAATGCTCGATTCTATGACTCTGTTCTTGTTTCCTGAAAATTAGTGCTATTTGTGATAAGTTATCTATTCAGGAATGATTGTGCTAAGAGTATTTTGATTGATAATTTTCAAGAGAGTAGTGCTTTGTGAATGATTATAATGTATATTTTATATTTGCATATTAGTCCTAAAGAGTAAATGGTTATTATATCTGCAAATCAATTCAAGGAGTTGTATGCAGTAGTACGAATATTTCACGCAGAACTTGTGTTTCTATGTTTTTGTTTAGGTCTTGAGAGGCCATTACAATCAAGAGCCTCAAGGTCCGCATTGCTAGTTTCTCTATTTCTATGGATGTTTGGATAGGCTCTTGGACTCCAAACATGCTGCGAATACAAGGCAGCATTGATGGAAAACATGCTTTTATTCTTGTGGATAGTGGTAGTACTCTCAAATTTGTGAACAAATCAGCCATTGATAGTTTGAGATGTTCCCACTAAATTAGAATAGCCCCTAAGAGTGAAAGTGGAAAATGGTGATGAGGAAATCAACACTCAAATATGCTCTAGAGTGCCCTTATGCTTGGCTGAAAATTATGTGTCAATTGTGAACTTGATTGCACTTGATATGGGCCCCATTGAGTTTTGGGTTGCGATTGACTGAAGCACTTGGGTAAGATTTCCATGAATTTGTCTTAGCTTTACATGGAGTTTTTTATGCATGGACAACTCATACACTTAAGGATTAGTGGGCTATGATTGATGGACATTCCATCTTATTCTTTTGCACAAGCACTTTTATATACTCACATCCATTGTAATATTTTGTAAACTTTGTTCTATTACAAAAGAGGGCATGTCACATAAGACTATATGATTTTTTGTGTGATTGAGTCTCTGTCAAAATGTCCTCTTGGGCTAACGAGATAATTCACAAAATGACCATCTAGTATGTCACGAATCGCGTGGTGGGAGGACTTGCTCAAGATGCTGCGCCGAACACACACAGAATGCACAAGGAGAAGCTCACTCAAGAGACAAGAAGAGAGATGGAGGCCAAAACGTTTTCTTGCTGGTTTCTTCTTCTTCTTCCACATACTTTTCAATGTACACAAAGTATAGATAAGATACAACATAAAGGAAAGTGGCCTACTAAGTCAAACAGTGCATAACCGACTACACTAGTCGACTGGCGCTATAACTATGCCAGCTCTGTAAATAGGTATAACAACCTGAATATAATAAGTAATGAGTCAGTGGCCATTTGAGAGTCATAATGACCACTGACATGCTAGGTGTAGATGTGTGGACCCATCTAACCAGGCGGTCCATCATTAATGTCCGCATGTGTTGAGCTTGTCATCTCAATACTCCCCCTCAAGCTCAACTGCATCTTTGCAACTCTAAGTAAGCTTCGAAACTTTTGAAGCTTCTCTGTACCCAATGCCTTCGTGAAGATGTCAACTATCTAATCCTGTGTGCTGACATACACCAAGTCAATCTCACCTGCTAGTACCTTCTCTCTCATAAAGTGGTAGTGTACCTCAATATGTTTTGTCCTGGCATGGAACACAGGTTCCTAGCCAACTGTATATTACTCATGTTGTCACAATAAATGACAACTGGACCTTCCACCTGCACATCTAAATCAACCAATAACTTTTGCAACCATACTACCTCACATGCTGCAATAGCACCACTCTATACTCAGCTTCTATACTCGACAAGGTAAGTGTAGATTGCTTTTTGCTGCTCCAAGTAACTACTGTACTACCAAGAGAGAACATGTATCCATTGGTAGATCTTCTATCAGATATACTACCAGCCCAATTTTCATTTGTGTATCCAAACACTTGTACATTTGTACCTGCCTCATAGAAAAGTCCATAATGTAATGTGGACTTCACATATCTCAATATGTGTCTGATTGCATCCAAATGTGGCTTTCTAGGTACTTGCACAAACTGACTCACAAGACCAACAGCGTAGCTCAAGTCTAGCCTTGTAATGGTCATGTAGATCAAACTCTCCACTATCCTCCTGAACATAGTAGGGTCTTCTATCTCATCCCCAACATCAGCACTCAACTTTACATTCTGCTCCAACAGGACTGAAAGTGGTTTACATGTTGTCATACCATACTTAGACAACATATCCAAGCCATACTGTCTTTGGGACAATCATATACCATCATCACATCTGATCACCTCAATGCCAAGGAAGTACCTTAGCTCACCTAAATCCTTCATCTCAACCTTCTTCTTCAAAAAGTCCTTGACTTCAGCAATCCCATTATCACTATCACCTGTAATAATCAAGTCATCCACATAGATAACTATGTTACCAAACCTGCATCTCCCTTTCTCACATAAAGCAAGTGATCAGCATCAGAAACATAAAAGCCAATATTGACAAGATACTCTCTGATCTTGTCAGACCATGCTCTAGGTGCTTGCTTGAGCCCATAGAGCGCCTTCTTCAACCTGCACACATACGTGGGATGCTCTAAATCTTCATAACCTGCTGGGTGATCCATATACACTTCTTCTTGCAAATCACCATGCAAGAAGGCATTCTTCACATCCATTTGCTGCAACTTCCAACCTTTGGCTGCTGCCAAAGCAATCACACATCTCAGTTGCCATCCTAGCAAACTGGACTGAAGGTTTCTTTATAATCTATGCCATATGTCTGGGCATAGCCTTTTGCAACTAGCCTAGCTTTGTACCTACTAATAGAACCATCTGCATTGTGCTTAATCTTATAAACCTACTTACATCCAATAGCTTTCTTGCCCTTTGGCAATGATACTAGATCCCAAGTCTTATTGGCCTCTAATGTAGCCATCTCCTCATCCATTACTGCATCCCAATGAGTATGACCAATAGCATCCTCAAAACAAGTGGACTCAACATCCTCAACTAGTTTCACCATATAAGCATAATGGTGAGTTGCATAACCTTCAAAACCAAATCTTTTAACAGGGTATTTGACCTTGCTAGATCTGCGTACCACTGGATCACTCAATGGAGCCTTTACATTACTATGAGCTCTCTATACACCTGGTGTCCTGACAGAAGGAATACCAAGCTTATCATCCAAGCTCTTTGAGCCACTAGAGTCTCCATCAAGAACTGCATTAATGCCATCTGACACTTTATTCTTTCCTTTGTCTTTACCTGTAGTGCTACTAGATGCACCTGAAGATGTAGAGCTACTCCTTAGTCTCCCAGACCAAGGACTACCAGATGATGTCTCTGGTCCACTAAGAGTCCGTGATTCTTGCTTTTCAGCCTGCACATGAGTGTCATGATCATCATCATCCAATGCATCACCACTAGATGCATACCAACAACTGCTCATTTCATCAAAGATGACATCCCTGCTCACTCTGAACTTACACGTGACAGGGTTATAACAGCGATACCCTTTTTGCTCTAAAGAGTATCCAATAAAGACAAATTTTTTTGCCTTTGGATCAAGCTTCTTTTGTAGCTCATCTGGCACATGAACATATGCAACACAGCCAAATACCTTCAAGTGCAATACATCAGGCTTCTTGCCAGTAAAGCATTCTTCAAGAGTCATCCTATGAACTGCAGCTGTGGGAGTTCTATTCATAATTTAGACAGCAGTATGGATAGCCTCAGACAAAAAATGTTTAGGCATATTCTTTTCAGCCATTAATGCCTGTGCAACTTTTGCAATATGCCTGTTTTTTCTTTCTGCAACACCATTTTGCTGTGGGGTATACCTGCATGTGGAACCCCAAGAGGAACACCAAGGAAAAGGGAATTCTCTTGCAAGAAAATCTATATTGTAACATCAACAAGCTTGTTTATTATGTTTCATATGATCACAATGAAGAAAAGAACACCAGGCAAGCACAACAAATCTTCATACAGCATCATGTAGATCTCCCACGGATTTGATAGAATCAACCATATTCTTCAATATCTTCACAAAATCCATCAATATAACAAAGAAAGCAAAGGAATACACCATCTTTGAATGGAAATACATCACATAGTATTCATCTTCAATATCGTCATAGTCTTCTCTCTCAATCTCTCATATACAATCACTCTATTTTAATAGAATTGGCTATCTCTGACTCTCTCTCTCTCTCCATCAATAATACATCATATCCTCACTACAATCTCTCAAAATCACTCTCAATAATCCTTCTTAGGTCGTGGATACCCCTCCCAAGATGTATGTCTGATATGAAGAGTCACCAGAGCCACTACAATGTCTTTTCATAGCTCACTACTGTCATTGTCACTTAGTCTTCACTTAAGTCTTCAGCAGCTACTTCTTTCACTTCTTTAAGCTCTTTTGCACTTGTATTCACCTCTTTCCAAGGCTAGAAAACTTTCCCAAGCTACACTCTCATCCAACAGAACACATACAGAAGCATACAGAACAGTCTACAGAACAGTACCAGAACAACTACAGTACAGAACAAAATAGAGACAGAAGCTCTACAGAAGACCTACAGAAGGTTACAGAAGGTCATCAAAACCACATAACTGATACTCAAACCATTCCAAACTCTCACAAACTATTCAATAAGCTTTCACAAGATCTCAATCTTCATCAATCAATACTCCATCCCTCCTTACAGAAGACAATCAGAACAAAACAGAACAAAACAGAAGCTATACAGAACCAATCATAACATCACAGAACCTCATATCTCCACTAATAAATATCATGAAATTCCAAAATACAATCAATATCATCCAAAAAACTCTCAAACCAATCAATCATTTCATAAAATCAACCATTCAGCTCTCAAAAACAACAAAAATCAGCAAAAAAACAAGTCATTTCAACACTCAACAGATCCCCACACTTAATAAGGAAGCGTCCTCGTGACCCATGAAAAAGGGAATACAAGTTCATTCAAAAAGCTCAACTTTGATCTTCAATATCTCTTCAAAAACAATCCATCCAACCATGACCCCAACTTATCACCTGTATCTGAGATAAAAATACAACGAAAGGAAAACCCTTTATACATTAACACGTCTTATCAAACTAGAAATCACAACAAACTTGTAAAGGATATAAGAGGTTTCTGTTTCTTCTTCCTCATCAGCATCTTCAACTCTCCAACCACGACCCCATCACCACAATTCTCCAAAATGTAGCTCGCACGAAATCTAATCCAATAGGAAACCACCACGATCTTTTTACATAAATTAACCCAAAACACAAACACTACACACAACACAACCATCTGAATGACTCCTCCAAAAAGAGAGATTTTCATTAAAAAGCATCCACCATACATTGGAAAAGGTATCAATGAAGATGATCCCTCTTGAAAGATTGATGATTTTGGAAACGATCCATAGACAAGGATTCATCTACAAATGTTTTGGAAGGATTCTAAAAAAGCTGAAGATAGCACATCCTTTCCAACAGGACCAGGTATCTGTTAGGCAAACAAAGGGCATGAAAATACAATATATCCAGCTGCTGGGAATCAATACTCACATTGACATTCATGCACAACTTTGGAATAGGCTTGGAATCATTATGAGAGTGCCTATGCATATACGCCAGGTACAAAGCAAAGTGAGCAGTTAATCTCACTGAAGGATCTGCAGACTGTGAATACTGTTGAGCAAAATGAATATAGTTCTGATAAGCTTGATTGGCAGCTGTCCATTCTCCTGGAATTACTAGCCAATTTATCTGAGGTCCTGTAAGGGAATCATTCGAGCTCCATCCCCTTCTTCTGGAAATCTGATGATCATACCCGTCATAGTCACTAACCAACTGAGGTGGTTGAGATATAGAAGTGTTAGGAGAGGAAGTGGAATAAGAAAAAGTGGATAAAGTGAGGGGTAGGCAAAATCATAAAAGGAAGAATGATTTAAAGAAGGAGTGGCTGAAATTTGTATGGAATCAGTAAGGAAGGGTGTTAACTGATAAATAGGAAAGGTGGAAGGTACATGAATGGATGGAGAAGGACATGGTGGAGAAGGGGAAAATACTCTATCCTCAATAAAGGAGCAGTATGTAAAAATGAAAATTTGAGGGAAAGATGAAGGTTGGAAAAGAAGGGGTAAAATAGTTGTGGAATTAGATTGACAAAGAGAAAGATATAGATCATATCGATGAGCCATTTTTTGGTAATACAGGAGGGTAGGAACAGAAGGTCCTAAGAGAGATCTTCTATGATAGGCATCAAAGAAGGTAGAATCAAACGGATTATGTTTTGAAAGATAAGCTAAGAGATCCACCCTCAGTTGATTAGTACTCTGGGTATAGGTAGGGGCTATGTTCTGTCTTTGATTTAGGACCACAGAATCAATCATGGTATGCCAGGAATTATCAGGGCAATTAGCCACTTTGGAAGAGTAACTTTGGAACATGTCATCTATTCGCAACTCCAAATGGTTAATATACAAAACAGCTTGTAGAACCACGTCCCCCACATACCAAGCCATATCCACCTCATCTGGAATTAACAAGTCTCCTCGTAGGTACATGTAGGACATCAACATGGTATCTGTCGCGATAGAATCTTCAAACACCATCCTTACCACCTCTGTCAGCAAGTCAGCAGACCAAGCCCCACTCCATCCATCCTCTGGAAGAGGTAAATCCATCGTGGAAAGCTTCATGTAGAAGGCCAACTTCTGTAAGTGATAGTGGACAAAGAAAGAATGGTCTGGAGGAACATATTCTTGAAACCGCTCAAATGTAGACCATAACAAATCCATTCTAGATTGCAATCTTTCCACTTTATCTTGGAAGAGAGGACACAAGGTAGCTTGTCTCTGAAGAGCAGCCAAGTCCTGCTGTGAGAGAGAAGGGATCAAGGGAACATGAGGGCTTGGAGGAACAGACCGTGACTTTGCCAGTTGATCTTGCAAATGCTTGATTTGGGAAGCTTGGGATTCCATTGTGTCATTAGTAGTCTGTAAGGTTGAAAGTTTGTCATCTAAGAGAGTTTGGAACTCCTGCGCTTCTCTGGACATCCTCTCCTTCTCCTCTGAAAGGCTAGTAACCTCTGATTGTGCCTCTGTTAATTGAATCTTCAAAGAAGAGATCTCATCTCGTTGGGTTGCAACCAGTTGGGTTTGTTGCTCCATCTGCTTAAACAAATCTGCTAGGGTATCCTTAGCAGAGGCTAACTCGGATGTTGCCTTATGCAACTGGTCCTTAGACTGCATCAGCTCTTCATAAAAGGAAGCGTACAGCTGTTGAACACAGGCTGTCACTGACAATTCAATGGAACTCTGAATGTCTTTACAAAGGAAAGGAATTGCATCTCCCGAGACTAGACTGTTCAGTGAGGGAATTGATATATCCAACGAACCTTCTCGATGTGCTTTGAACAGGTTATTACAAGTGAGATAACCAGGGAGATCACTGCCAGAGGTAGCAGGAATGGGCACTGAAGGAAGAATTGAAGGAGCTTTATCCGCTACCCGCTTCAAGCGTTTGCGCTGTATGACCAGGGAAGGCGGAGAATCATCATCCTCTATATCAATGGGTTTTGACTCATCTGAAGGTGGAGGAGGAGGAAGTGGATCTGATGGAGGAGGTGGAGGCACACTCTTCTGTAAATCTGAATAGGTCAAGAAGGCAGACAAGTACGATCCATAAGTGACATTGGTAACATTACCCCTGGTGACTTTGACAAAATGTTGATCCATTTTAGTGAGGAGGTAAGTGCTCCAATCAATAGCGACTCCTTTCAACACCATCCTTGAAGCTGTGAAAATCTCTTTGGATAAGTACTAGGATGGCGTTTTGGCAGGCATAAACTTGTCCTGGAGAAACTGAGAGACCATCTTTCACACAGGATCAGTGATCATGGAAAAGAAAACTCCTGAAGAGTTGATCACCTTCTTAACATCCAGCATTTCCCTTGTCTGTTTTTGTAACAGCTTCAAAATCTCTTTATTCGAGAAAAGCTGATGAGTGGTAACAAAAGGTTCACCTTTGGAGGGAAGAGACAGAGCCTTCCCTAGGCCTCGAGGTGTCAAAGTCATAGAAATACCCTGGACTAGTCCCGACTTCTTGCTGTAGGAGGCTAGAAACTCATCACACATCGATGGATCCTCTGGAAGCAATGGAAAGGAGGTAGACACAAAAGCAGCGAGTCCCGCCTTCATGAGAGGCTCAAAAGTGAGTAGGGAAGAGTAATCCCTACTAACTAGTGGGACATACTGGATAGGGGGAGGAGCGTGAGAAGGCGCCATTCAGATGGTTACACACACACCACAAACACAGACAAACAAGGAGAATGCCTGCAAAGCAACAGACAAAAAACCAAGGATAAGAGAACAACAAAAACAATAAAACGTGACTCGACCAACTATCCCCAAGCAAACCATAGCCTAGAAAAAAAATTCGACATGACCTTGAGACATATGCGACCGGAAGCTTCATGCTATGCATCATACAAACACCCAAATCCCCGTATCAGGCAATAAAGAAAAAAAACTACACACCGTACCCGTAACCGTAACAAAGACTCTAAACCAAAACATCACAACAACCTACACACATCAAGACCACAATTTTGATAAACCGGTGTTTGACCATGGAAATAACTCCAAAGACTACGCATACCCATCCCACGAAACCGGGTTTATTAAAAAGGGGAATTAAGTGCAGTGAGGGGGAATTAATTTAATGAAAGGTTCATTTTAATAAATTATTAAGAATGGGTGAATTTTTATTAAGTGATAAACCTTAGCAAGAAAATGGCGTTTTCTTCTTAAAAATTTAATTACCAATTATTAGGTGAAAGCGGTGCTTTAATTCGAATCCCGGACTTCGATACCCAGACTAGGTCTCTAAATGCAAGTTCATTGATTACAAATTAAGGTGATGTGGAGCGCTTTTTTGCCAGTGCATGCTCTTGTGATGGCTGGTTCATTTTAATTAAAAATTATTAAAGTGACTCTTTAGCGCACTCAACGCGTGCTAAGTGAACGACGGGTTTATTTTTATTAAAAAAAAGGTGTGTTTAGCGCGAATGCGCATGCTATGGTGGTGTGGAGGGTTCATTTTTTTTAGTATTTGTTTGTTTTTTTTGTGATTTTTTTTAAATTTTTGAATTAACTGTGGGTTTTGGGATAGCTGAAAAAAATAACAAATAAAACAAAAAATATCTGGTAGTGGGTGTATGGAAATGTAAAGAATACGCTCTCCTCAATCTAAAAATATCCGGATTTTTTTCTAGATGTTGAGTTCGTGTTTGGATGAAAAAGAATGTTTGTGATTTTTTTTTGTATTTTTAAATAATTGAGGTGTGAAATGAAATATTATGACAGCTTAGAAAAATATACCAAAAATAAATAAAAATATTAAGGGAAGTGTTAGAAATTTTTCAGAAATTAATTTGGAAATTTTTAGCATTTTTAATGAATTGTTTTTCATATTTTTGGGTATTTTTAAAAGATTGAGGAATTTTAAAATGGTCAGAAATGGTTTTTTTTGAAATTTACAGGTTTAGAAAAATATGGCCATGGGTTGTAGAAATAGTAGGAAATTTTCTAGATTTTTCTGAATTTTTTTCAGAATTTTAAAGGTTGTTTTGTGTTTAATTTTTATTTTTTTATTGTTTTTTTTAGTGTTTTAAAGGTTTCGGGTGTTTGAATTAAAAATCTAGGAAAATACCCAGAAATAAGCTGCGTGTCAACAACGGACGAACAAGCTCCCGCACTCGCGCACGATCACGAACAATCGATCTCAATCACCCACTCGCGTGTGTGGCGGCGTCGCGAGGGTGTCGGTGGGTGGGACGGGGGTTGATAAAGGGGGTTGCTGTGGTTCAGCCGTGCAGCGGGGCTGCAGCGTGGGATAGGGGGCTTACAGGGAGTGCGTGTTAGTGGGGGACACGTGGTAATGGGGGGAATGGGGGTGAGTGGAGGGTCAGTGTGTGTGTGCTGGGGGGGAATGGGGGCTAGGTAGGGGATGGGGGGGAAGTGTGTTTGTTGGGGGGGAATGGGGGCTAGGTAGGGGGTGGGGGGGAAGTGTGGGTAGGGCACGTGGCAGTGGGACGTGGAGGAGACCACGGCGATGTGGCAGCTGCAGGAGTGTAGGACGGCGGCTGCAGGAGGCCATGGCGAAGAGGAGCACGCGGTCGTCATGGCGTGGAGCAGGGCGGCGGACTGGCGTGGTACACGGCGTCACAGGGCGGGGAGGCAGGGCACAGAGGGCGACTGCAGAGGTGGGGCCTAGGGCGGCTGCAGAGACGGACAGGGCGGCGGGGAGGTCAACGGGGCGGTGCGGCGTCGTCACGGCGGCACAGGGCGGATGGCGGCGGGCAGCAGTCGAGGTAGGGACGTGGCAGGGCAGCGGGCACAAGGCCACGAGGGCATCAGCAGCCACAGGTGGGTGCAATGGCGGCATTGCTCGAGGAGTAGAGGGAGGGGAAGGAGGGGAAGGAGAGGAGGAGTTGGGGATGAAGAGAAGGAGATGGAGCAGGGCAGGCGGGAGAATAGGGAGGGAGGAGAGGAAGGATATGGAGGGGGGGGGGCATGCATGGAACGGGAAGGGAGAAAGGGAGGGAGGTAGTTGGGGTGGGGAGGTGTCGGGGAGAGAGAAGGGTGGGGTGGGGGATAGGGAAGGGTGTGGGGGGGTAAGGGCGGGGTAGAGTGAGGGGTAAGGTGAGTGGTTAGGTCATAGGGGGGGTGCCCAATGGGTAGGGTAGGGGGAGGGCCCAAAAAGGAGGCGCCCCCCCAGTCCTGCGCGCATGCGCGGGGTGGGGGTAAAAAAATTTGCCGTGACGGGATTGAAAGGGCACCCGGATGCGGGGACGAGGCACGCGGATGCGACCGGGGCGCGTTAAGACGCGTAAAATAAAAAACGAGCGCGTTCACGCGCGGGACGGGGCGCGTAAAAACACATAAAAAAAAGAAAAATTAATATCTCCCAATCCGAACGTAAAAAAGAAATGGCATAAAAACAAAAAGTGGGTAGGAAAACAAGAAAATGTGCAACGGAGGTTTCGGGGGAAAGACAGGGCGTTCACATGCAAAAAACCCCAAAAACGGATAAAAAACTCAATTAAAAATTAATATTGGAAGATCCGTGCATCAAAACGAGGTGCAAGAAAAAGGAAAAATGTGTAGAAAGACGTGCCCAAAAATCCTATAATGTGAAAACATAGTTTCGACTAAGATAAGATGCGTTCACGTGGGAAAAACCCAAAAAACAAACCAAAAAATGGGATCGAAAATTAATATTGGAGGAACCGTTCACTGGAATGACATATAGTAAGAAGGAAAAATGTCAGCAGGAAGGGGAGGTAGAGGGTTGTCATGTTAAATCGCAGTTCCGGTGGAAGTAGGAGGGGTTCACATGCAAAAAACACCAAAAATACACCCGAAAACACATTGAAAAATTAATAATTAATAATCCAGAAGTCGAAAGAGGGTGGAGGAAAAATGGAAAAGGTAGGGAAAGGCAGGGGGAACACATCTGTCAAATCAAATTGGAATTCCGATGCAAACAGGGCAGGTTCACATGGAAAAATGTCAAAAAGACGCACGAAAAAGTCTTGAAAAACCGGAAAATTAATATTGGACAAACCGTGCATCGGAATGACTCGGAGTAAAAAGGAAAAATGTCAGGGGAAAAGTGATTGTCAGGGCTATGATGTGAGATCACTGTTCCAAAGCAAGAAAAGCGCGTTCACATGGAAAACCGACTAATTTGCGCAAAATGCTTCAAAAATTAATAACTCAAAAACCGTGCAGCGGAACAGGGGTAGGTAAAAAGGAAAAATGGTCAGTTCAGAGGGCGGAACATGGCTATAAGGTTGGATGTGGACTTTGGTGAACGTAGGGTGCACATGGCATGACATCAAAAGCAGGGAATTAAGGAAAACTGCAAGGGAACAGTCCCAAGGGTGGGTGGAAAATAAACGGGTAGGTGGGAAGGGACCCCATTAGGGTAATAACAAGGCATGGCATAGAGGCACTAGCAGGTTGAGACATATGCAGAAGGGTATGCAATGTAGATGCGCAGGGACGCGTCCCCACACTTAAAACATTAACGGATAGGGTTAACTGAACAACAGGGACCTAAGACCATGCCACAGACCAGCCACTAACGTCCCCACACTTAAAACATGAACATCACTAAGAAACAAAAGGTGTAGGGTTAGAAAAACTTAGCCCATGCTGTCGAGAATCAAGGTTGATTGTCGATGGCACTTCCACTGTCTTTATCGGCTGCAGGAGGTACCAAGGCATCTTCACAGTACACATCCATCATGGCAGGGACCACGCAGCAGCACCCAGGGAGGTAGCTGGTTGAAGGAATTGCAGGAAATTCGTTGATTATAAGGAATGTTGCACTCAACTCACAGTCACTCAAATGAAATGAAAGAACTATCACTCGCCCCATAACTAATATCACTCGAGGAAGAATGATTGAAACCCATATCTCATACCCAGTTTAGAAATCGACAAGGGGGATGGTGCAGAGAGAGTATGCCAGGGTGCACAGTTGATGGTGCATTAGTGTGTCCAACCCGTCTGGCATAAGTGCAAGGAGGAAGGCAAGGGAGCCTTACAGTGCAGTGTACAGAACATGGCGACGTGTTCTGTGTTGACGGCAGAGACCCATCCTGTGGGTGCATAGGGAAATGGGAACATACCTGACTCCAAGTGTCGTAACGTCCCTCAATCTCACCTCTCGATAATTGATTGAAGAAACTCCAGTCACACTCAACCCACCCTCTGTCTCACTCTCTGTTAATAGATACAGGAGGGCAGCCATGTCCTGAAACCCGTTGATGTAATCCTCACGGTCACTTGTGCAAAGGTTGTATGCCTTGTGCGCATTTGATGGTGCAACTGTGCATCCCGCCCTGTGCCGGCATACGGTGCGAGAAGGAAGGCCAGGGAGCCTTATAGTGCAGTGTACAGAAACAAATTGTGCTTTGTGCATTGAGAGGCCCGTCCCGTGTGTGCAACACTTCATTCACACTACTCACCTCTCATTTGATTTGAAGGGAAAAGACTGGTCACTCGCCCCACCCTCTATCTCACTCGTTGTTGATAGTTACAGAGGGTAACCCATACTCACGTCCCCATCCGGTTAGGATGAAAGCTCACATCACTCAATTGTTTGTCGATGAAGATCACGTCGTCAGGTGTTGAAGAGGCGTACCCAGGGAGGTAGCCATCAAATCGAACGTTGGGTTGGATAGGAACATGTCATCTGCTAGAGGACAGTTAGACGCTCTGCAGAGAGACCTAGGACACAGCGTACCAAGGGAGGCAGCTTCGGAACTGCGCCACCTTTTCCACAGCTAGCTTCTCTCGCCCAAGGCTATGTGCCACCTTTTCTTGGAACGAGGCTTGCTATGACAGGGAATTGCTTCCTTTTCTCCCATAACAGATTTGTTTGTCTTATTTTTTCTTTCTTTTTCTCCTACTCCCGAGGGTGTTTCCACCTTTTCTCGAAGAATAGGTCGGCATGAAAGGGACCTAAGTCCTTTTCTCCCATGATCGATATTTTTTTTCCTTTTTTTTTTCGAATTAAGCAAGGGAATGGTAGAAATACCATGTATCAGAACCAACCTTGCCACTGTTGCTGGTGGAAAATAGAGGATAGAAGATTAGGGCTGGAAGGTGGGGCTGAGGGGACAGAGGGTTGCGTCCACCTCATCAGAAGTGGTTGAAGAAAGGCTATCATAATTAGCATCATAAGAGTTACAATGCCACACCAATGAGGGAAAGGATCAGGTGACAGTGATTGTCAAGATCCCCAAGGAGGAAAGTACTTCTTCAGGCGATATCCATTGATCAGAAAGGGATCATCATAGGCATCAATGGTCTGCACTTGGACAGAGCCATTAGGGTTGACGGCAAGTACCTTATATGGGCCCATCCACCGCTGTTGGAGCTTGCCAGGAAACTTACCAAATCGTGAATCATAGGCTAGGACCAAATCACATTCTTTGAACTCCTTGTGCTTGATGAAGCTGTCATGGTAAGCCTTGCGTCGAGCTTGTGTGGCTTCCATGCACTGTAGAGCCATCCTACGAGTTTCGTCCAAACATTCCAAGTGCAGGAGATGGCGTTGCAGTGAATCATCGTCCCCCAGACGCTCTTTGATAGCCACTCTCAAAGAGGGTAATTCCAGTTCAACAGGGAAAACAGCTTCT
Source organism: Lygodium microphyllum (assembly GCF_053477565.2). NCBI lineage: Eukaryota > Viridiplantae > Streptophyta > Polypodiopsida > Schizaeales > Lygodiaceae > Lygodium > Lygodium microphyllum. The sequence goes on along the minus strand of NC_141138.1, from coordinate 182,164,133 downwards.
GTACCATACACCAGCTGGAAGGGTGTCTGTTCTATTGCTGCTTTATGGGAGGTTCTATACGCCCGGAGGGCCTCTGTAAGTCGATCATCCTAATCATGACGATGTGCGGCAATCGTTCTTGTCAGAATCGAGCAGAGGATGCGATTGGTGACTTCGACTTGGCCGTTGGCTCTGGGGTAATAAGGAGTGAACTTGCAATGGCGGATCTTATACAACTTTGTCAACTCTTCCATGACTTTGTTAAGGAAATGAATGCCTCTGTCACTTACTAGCTCTAAGGGACTGCCAAAAAGGGTGATGATATTCTCGTACATGAACAGGGCCACGCTGTTACCATCGTCCCTCTTTAGGGCTTTAGCTTCACACCACTTTGTGACATAATCTGTACATACAAGGATGTATCGGTTCTGCTTCCTTTTGGTGGGAGGCTCAATCAGGCCTACGAAGTCAATGCCCCACTTCTCAAACGGCTTCAAAGGAAGAATAGGCTGCAGTGGCATGGCACTTGTCTTGGTAGGTTTCCCCATTCTCTGACAAGCATCACATCTTTTACAGTAAGCATAGGCATCCTTATGAATGGTAGGCCACCAGTATCCTGCTAGCAGAGCCTTCTTGGCTGTAGCTTCTCCTGCAAAGTGGCCTCCACATGGCTCGTCATGGCAAGCCTTCAAAACAATCCCAATCTCATCTCCTGCAACACATCTTCGGAGCACTTCATCTTTGCCTTTCTTGGACAGTGCACCGCCTAACAGGGTGTAGGGGGTTGATTCTAACATAAGCTTCTTTCTTTCCCGATTAGAGATACCAGGAGGGTATTGTTGGGTTGCCAGCAGATTGGCAATGTGTGCATACCAGGGGGTACAGTTTCTACCAGGATAGGGAAGCATCAGGGAGGTCTGGATCATCCTGCTCCTCGTCTATAGTTTGTGGGATACGCGACAGATGATCAGCCAGAACATGGGAACGACTAGGCTTAGTAATTACCTCAAAGTCGAACTCCTGGAATAGAAGGAGCCATCTCATCATTCGTCCTTTCACATATGCTTTGTTCATCAGGAAGGACAGGGCCTCATGATCCACATAAAATTTAAAGTGGGTAGATAGGAGGTAGTGGCGGAACTTCTCTAGGGCAAACACCATTGCGAAGCACTCAAGCTCTGTCACTGTATAGTTCCGTTCCCTATCAGTGACTTTTCAGCTTGCGTAATAGATCGATTGATCCAACTTCGAGGAGCCCTTTTGGCAGAGGACAACACCTAAGCCTTCAATAGATGCATCAGTATGTACACGGAACTCTTTCGTCCAATTAGGAGGTTGAAGAATGGGTGCCTAAATTAAACACTGCTTCAAAGTGGTGAAGGCTTTGTTACATTCTTCCGTCCAAGTAAACTTTGCATCTTTCCTCAGAAGCTTGTGCAAGGAGGTTGCCTTTGTTGCAAAATGGGCTATGAACCTTCTGTAGTAACCCACATGGCCTAGGAATCCCCTCAACTGTTCGAGGTTGGTGGGTGTTGTCAGAGCTGCGATCTTTTCGATCTTTGTAGGGTCTGTTGATATCCCTTGTGCAGAGACAATGTGGCCCAACAGAACTCCAGAAGAGACCCCAAAGATACATTTGTTGGGGTTGAGGGAAATCCCATGCTCCCGGCATCGGTCAAAGCATTGTTCCAAATGTCCCCATTGTTCACGGATCAAACTATAGACACAGAAGTCATCCAAATATACCTCAATAAAGTCATGCATATGATTTTGGAATGCGGCCATCATGACTCACAGAAAAGTAGCAGGGGCATGGCAGAGCCCAAACGGCATCACTCGGTAAGCGTAGGTTCCCCATTTTGTGGTGAAGGTTGTTTTAGACTGGTCCTCTTCTGCGATTTGGACTTGGTTGTATCCGCTAAATCCATCCAAAAGGGAATAAAGCTCATGTCCTGCCACTGTGTCCAACAGTTGGTCTGTGAAAGGAATCGGAAAGTGATCCTTCTTTGTCTTGGAATTGAGCTTTCGGAAATCCACACATATTCGAAATTTGCCATTCTTCTTGGGTACAACCACGATGGGTGAAACCCATTCACTATTTGCCACTGGATAGACGAACTCGGCTTCCAGAAGCTTCAGTAGCTCTGCTTTCACCAATGTGGAATAATTCGGGTTCATTCGCCTCTATCGTTGCCGTACTGGCTTGGCATCATGCTCCAAGTGAATATGATGCTGACATATTGTGGGATCAATCCCCTTTAGGTCTTTGTAGGACCAAGCAAACACGTCCAAATTTTCTTTCAACAAGTTATACAAGGTTGACAACTCCTCTTCTGGGAGGCTGCTACCCACCTTCAAGTGGCGTTCAGTGCCATCTGCATCCACAAAGGTTAACTGCCTTTCACCTTCTACTTCACGGATGAAGGTCCCACGGACTGCTTCTGGGTACAGATCCGACTCCTTCAAGGGAGTGGTGTCCTCTTCTGATGTCCCACTAGAACCAACTTCTTCTTTTGGTGGAGACTTAGGTTGCTCCTGGAGATGTTAAAATGGGATTAGGGCTGTTTCGGGCTTGGTTTCAAGATTAATTACCTCTTGGCTGGAAGACTCATCTTCTGATGACACATCCAAGAATGTCACATAACAGGGACCCTTTGATTTCTGTTGGGCTTGTGAGACTGGTGCTTGTTGGCACGGTGCATCATCATCATCTTTTCTTGGCAAAGGTGGTTGAGGACAGCAAGAGCCACTGCTAAAAGACGGCTTAGTCTTCTTAATCCATTTCTTATAAAGATTTTACATATGAGAAGATCCATTTACCAGACCAAATGGTACCATCGCCATTCTGTCCCATAGCATGAGCTCGTCTGCTTCTAATGCTTCTGGAACTTCTTCTTCATATGTAACCTCTTCGGATGGGATAGATTCTTCTGTCTCGCTTTCATAACCTTCTTCTTCCATATCATCTCCATCCTCTTTTGTCTCTGTCTCTATCTCTGTCTCTGTCTCTGTCTCTGTCTCTATCTCTGTAGGAGCTTTGTAAGAGAAGAACAGGTTCTCTGTTTCATCTTCTGCCTCTGTGTCTGGCTCTGCTTTGGCCATGTAACAGGGAGAGCAGTACATCCATGCTTCTATCTCACTGCCAGAAGTGATTTCAGAAATTGTTCCTGGTTCAGGCAGGAAGTATTCTCCCATTGACAATGGCTTTGCATCTTTTGGGAGCTGGCTTACAGTATCCACTGTTAAGGAACGTGCCACTGGTTTCTTGGGAAGAATCTGTTTGACAGCATCTTCGTCTGCTGATGTTCCATCTGTAGCCTCATTAGGTGAGTCAGAAGATAATTCCAAGGAGGTCGATCCATGTCCTTTTTGAGAACCATATAGCTTCAGCACCACTTTGTTGGGTCCTCGTCCCAAGGTCAAGGTTCCTTTGAACCAATCCATCCTTGCTCGGGCTTCAAAAAGCCATGGTCTGCCCACAGAGGATAGGATGTACCATAAGAGTTTGGCGTCACCACCAGATAGGTTAGCCAATAATCTTTTCCAGCCACTATAGTCTTCACATATGGGAGAATGCCCAAAGGCTTGATTCTGCTCTGATCCGCCAGTCTGATGAGCCATTGGGTGGGTTGCACACCTTGTAGGCCTAGATCCTTCATTGTCACATGCGTCATAATGTTCACTGATGAACCTCCATCAATCAGTGCATTTGCAATGAAGCAGCCTTCAATCCACATGCCAGTCTCTGGGGTACCTGGATCTAGGAAGGCGTTAGCCACATCCACTTCTTTGACAGGCTCTGGAGCTTTGTTGGACTTTGTTGCTGTTGAGGGAGAAATCCTTAAGCCACGTCTTCTTGTCAGTACACTTTTGAACCTTTTTCGGCAATTGGGAGACAACACCAATAATTGTTGAAATGTGAGGTTTGGTTTAAAGGTATCTAGATCTCTGACCAGATCGTATTCCTTAATAGGATCCACTGGCTTCTCTAACCGGTTAGGGAATGGGGCAACACCCATTTTCATCTTCCCTCTTTCTTCCAACAGGGGCATCATGGAAACTTCTTCTGCCCCTTGTGGCACTTCCTCCTCTTCTATCTCCTGGACCTCTGGTCTTGTCTTTGGAACTGTCTCTGTGACTCTCTGTGGCACTGTAGTGCTCTGTACGGCACTGTCAGGCTCTGTTCTGTTCTGTTCTTTTGGTGGAAGATTGAACTTCACTGTTCAGGAGGATTATTTTCTTTCTGGATAGGTGGTTCCTTCTTTGCACGTGTGATGGTAGCAACTTCCAATTCCACTAAATTGGAGGTAGGCTCTTTGGCCTTAGCCGGACTATTAGTAGCACTGTTTTTCACTGGGGCTAGGCTTGGACAGTCTTTTGCAATGTGGCCTTCTCCTTTGCATCGACTGCATAAGGGCTTGTAATCCACTGACCTTCTGGGATTTGGACAATTTGGTGAAATGTGTCCCTTTTCTCCGCATCTATAACACTCTAATTCTGATCTCTGACCACTGCCAGACTGTCTTCCTCTGTAACTTTGTGAGGGAAATCTTCTGGGTCCGAAATTAGGACCAAAATCCTTAGGCTTGGGTCCAATATCCTGTGTTGTCATTTTGGATTCCAGCAAGTTGAATCTTGCGTCTTCTTCCTTTCTTCTCCTATCATGCATCTCCTTCAGAGAGCAAATGTCCTCTATATGGTTCTTCCGCAAATAGTAGGAACAGAAAGCTCCAGGAATGGTTGGTTTTCGTGTACATTTAGTGCCTAAATGGCTTGCTTGATGACACTTACCACACCAAGTATTTGACCGCATCACATCTCTTCTTGCTCCTGCTACATTGGATATGCTAGCAGTATTCACTTTTAACGTCTGTAGCTGCTCTGTAATCACATCCATCAACTCCTTTTTGATATTTGCAACTGAGTTAGATAAGTAATCCTTCAAGCTTTCTCCTCCTGAGGTACTGATTGTAGGCGTTTGAGGAGTCTTTGTAATCACCGCATAAACAGGTTGGGCTGGTGCAGAGGGATCTCTGTTCTGATTCTGATTCAGAGCTCCTGTTTGAACTGTTGGATGTTGGCTCCAGTTGGTAGGATTCCATTGTTGCTGCTGATTTGGCATTGAGAAAATTGGTTGGGACCATTGTTGTTGTGGTTGAACCATCATTTGAGGCATGGCTTGTGGCCACTGTGGATTTGGTGTACTATACTGTGATATTGGGGGCATCTGTTGGTAGGGGTAGGGGACTGTCCCTGGGACTGCATTTGGTGGGTACATCATTCCTGGCATCAGAGGAGGTAGGACTCCTCTTCTTGGATTCATTGCCAATCTAGCTTCCACTTCATCGTACAGTCTTGCACCTTCTGTTGCAGCTTGCAGTGTGGCTGGTCTTTGCAGCTCCACAAACTTACGGACTTCTGGTTGTAATTCTCTGAGAAACACCCCCTTTTGAATGCCATCATCTAGATTATGGTTAGTCCATCTCTTTAGGATGGATTCCATTCGTGAGACATAAGCTTATACTCTTTCTCCAGAGGACTGACTTAGGTTCATAAATTCCTCTCGCATCCGCTCTTCAAAACCTTCACTCCTGAATTTAGTGAGGAAGGCCAACTTCAGGTCGTCCCATGTGCCAAAAGTTCCTGTTGCTTGTCTCTCATACCACTGAAACGCCGCGCCCTTGAAAGTGGCGGGGAATATTGCTAACCAATGCTCAGGGGTTCTGGCATTGTTAGCCACACATGCTACCATAAACTCTGCTACATGAAGATCGAGGTCTTCATTGTACTCTCCCTTAAAAACTGGCAACGGGACTACTTTTGCTGGCTTGTCATCAATATTTCCAGGACGGATCTGGCTTGGAAGTGGACCTCCAACACAAGAGGATGAAGGGCTTGATGTGCCATTGGGACTTCTGTAAAGAGTTCCACAAGGGCATCAAAGGCGGCTGCTGTTGTGAGCTCATTCTCAGCTCTGATTTTTGCTTTCTCTCTTTTCACGTACCTCTGGAGTTGTTCTAACGCTTGCCTCTTTATTGCGTCATTCATCAGGGGGTTGGCTCCACTAAGTTGTTAGTGCTCCACAGACGGTTAACAGAAGGCTTCAGTCTTTGGAGGACTCTCTTGCCAACATTTCCTCTACTTCTTCCTTTTCAACGTCTCTGAATTTTGCTTTCATGCCATTGCACAGAGGAAGGTATTCGGTTCTGAAGGTATCAAAATGCATATGTTTGAGCATTGTGGTGGTGCCATCATCATAGTAATGCTAGCTTCTGATGGTTTCAATAGTGTATGTTGTGAAAAACACTCTGTCTACCAACTTCCAGTGGGTTGCTAATTGAACAAATAGAAGATTATCAGTGCACCAAGCATCCCATGTATCTTGTTGTTGAGCATCCATAAACAAATTCCAACTCTTTTCCTTCTTGTCTCTGTGAACCTCCACAGATCAAGACTCCTGAAGCTTCTTCACAATCTCCCACTTGATGATGTTTGGAAACTTCTCAATGAATGCCAAATCTTCCATGTATGGTCATTCTCTCTGTTTCTGCTCTTCAGTTTGTTCCCAAATAGTTTGCCACCAAGATGCAAGTTTCTGCTGCTTCAACAGGAAGAGGAAACTGTCCACTACATAGAGCATGCATAATGGTGGTGATGTGTTTCCGCCATTGTGGGATGAACTTCTTGTGGAAAGTGGCTTTGATTATGAGAAATTCCAACTCTTCAGTGGAAGAAGGAACTTTACAAACATCCATTGAATTCTTCTCTTCTTGGCAATGCCAATTTCTTCATTTTCAGCCTCTTCTGATGCTTGTTGATGGCAAGTTTCCTTGGCTGCACACCAAAAACATGGAGCCCCAAGAGGAACACCAAGGAAAAGGGAAATCTCTTGCAAGAAAATCTATCTTGTAACATCAACAAGCTTGTTTATTATGTTTCATATGATCACAATGAAGAAAAGAACACCAGGCAAGCACAATAAATCTTCATACAGCATCATGTAGATCTCCCACGGATTTGATAGAATCAACCATATTCTTCAATATCTTCACAAAATCCATCAATATAACAAAGAAATAAAAGGAATACACAATATTTTAATGAAAATACATCACATAGTATTCATCTTCAATATCTTCATAGTCTTCTCTCTCAATCTCTCATATACAATCACTCTATTTTAATAGAATTGGCTATCTCTGACTCTCTCTCTCTCTCTCTCCATCAATAATACATCATATCCTCACTACAATCTCTCAAAATCACTCTCAATAATCCTTCTTGGGTCGTGGATACCCCTCCCAAGAGGTATGTTTGATATGAAGAGTCACTAGAGCCACTACAGTGTCTTTTCATAGCTCACTACTGTCATTGTCACTTAGTCTTCGCTTAAGTCTTCAGCAGCTACTTCTTTCACTTCTTTTAGCTCTTTTGCACTTGTATTCACCTCTTTCCAAGGCTAGAAAACTTTTCCAAGCTACACTCTCATCCAACAGAACACATATAGAACAGTCTATAGAACAGTACCAGAACAGCTACAGTACAGAACAGAACAGAGACATAAGCTCTACAGAAGACCTACAGAAGGTTACAGAATGTCATCAAAACCACATAACTCATACTCAAACCATTCCAAACTCTCACAAACTATTCAATAAGCTTTCACAAGATCTCAATCTTCATCAATCAATACTCTATCCCTCCTTACAGAAGACAATCAAAACAAAACAAAACAAAACAGAAGCTATACGGAAGGTATACATAACCAATCAGAACATCACAGAACCTCATATCTCCACCAATAAACATCATGAACTTCCAAAATACAATCAATATAATCCAAAACACTCTCAAACCACTTTCAAACCAATCAATCATTTCATAAAATCAACCATTTAGCTCTCAAAAACAACAAAAATCAGCCAAAAAACAAGTCATTTCAACACTCAACAGCATGTAAACTCTCTTTATCCCATGAGACCTTAGAAAATCACTGAACTCATTCGAGAGGTACTCTCTCCCTGTAACGTGTCCCCTAGAATCATCCCGGACATGTCTTAGCAGTCCATCGGAAAGGATGTCTAGAAAGCTCCGCCCGGCACTCCCATGGAATGTTACGGGACTTGCGATCTAGGTCTTCCCGCGTCTGCCACGTAGTGGAAGTATCCTGGCCGTTCCCACTTAGGATCGACCTGAATTTGGGTTTTCCTGTTTGGTCATTAGCTAGCAGCAACTAGCGTCAGACCCGAGCGAACTACTTTACGCAGAAACGCCAGGTCCGAAGCGGAATCACGCTGCACTTGGTTCAAGGAGAATGGGAACGAGAGGGATGCAAAACTCAACCTCTCTGCCATAAGGCATAGTCCCATTCCGTTCCCCCTAAAACAGCGTAAATTAGGTAAAACATAATTCTCGGTCATTGCTTTCGATGAACCTCCCGCTGCTCTTCGAGATTTTTGAGAAAAGTTCCCGGCTAACCGGGACCACCCATCCGTAGGACGGACCCATGGTCCATCCTCCGCACTTTCCTCGGTTTATTTTAGTTATGTAATTACCTAACACATTAATTTGACATATAACAAACAGCTTCTTTGATTACCCCTGTTAAACACTGGTTCCTTCACGTAATCTTATCACGTGACATAGAAAAACAATGTCAAACAACTTCTTTATTATCATTTTATCCTTTTATCTTTGAAATACAAGGAGTTCCGCCCGTAGGCCTGTTCATAATCCGCCCGAAGGCTATCCAGTAATCCACCAGGGATCACTATTCCAAGCTTCTGCCCGTAGACTAGTATGCGGGCCTCGAGATCCAATCCCGAGTCACGTTAGCCTCTTGTGCAGGACCCGGAAGGCGAGGGATTTACGGCCAGAGCCCCCCCTGGCACCCAAGCGTCCTCCTGCTCCAAGTAGAACTCAACGGAGAGACCTCTCACGGCGGGTTCGGTCCACGTTCCCGGCGCGGTCAACAACCCCCTTGGTTAGGGTCCTACCCTGCCAATACTTTAGTTTTTGTTTATGGTAGATTCCGGCGACCATGTCGCTTTAGTTTATTGACTAATCATTTGCGTCCAAGCAAATACCTAGCTTCCCTTAACTTGACAAATTTTCCCTAATGAGGATAGAGTAAGAGGATGACTACCCTTTCCCCTTGCAAGTTAAACTCGCGCAAGAACCTGCCAACCTTAATCCACGGAATGGCAAAACTTCTTACGATCAACCCGCAAGGCTAAGTGACGTTGCAATTTACTGCATAAGTGTCGCCTCCATTCCAAGAGATCATTTTGCCTAATGAATGGCGTATTCAGGTCACGGAATTAACTTCAGACGAGAAGGAGGGTTTAGGGTGTCTTTTTACCCACCCCATCCTTAATTTCACTAAATCGACAATGTTTAGTCCTAGGGTTCCAACTCAATTCGAGTTTCATCATTTTAAACGCTTGGTCCTTAAGGTAGGAATCCTAGATTATTGTTTACATGAGCATCCAATTAACTCAACATTTTGGGAGTGTGGTTAGGACTATTGGGCTTGAAGGTTTCGACATAGCGACAATTGGAAAACTTGGCCGAATCCTTAACGTGCTAATCCCTAGTTAGTGTTTGGGGTATCTATCGTATTGACTGAACCTTGCCCATACGAATCCTTTGCGGCTAGGTGATTTGGGTAATTCACTATGCTTGTCTCGCGACAAGGATGAATCCTTCCTAGAGATAATAAACTAGATCTAAAGACGAAAGATGGTTTCGACTACCACCATACATGTAAACATGCAACTCACTCTATCTTTTATTGGTAAAGTAAAAATACATAATAAGCTGGATACGAACTTTCTTAGGACCTACTAGGCCTTACTTCAAATAATCATATCTGCTACCTTGTTATCTTCACTTTAGAAACTCATGCTTGTTTAAATCCTTTCCTAAAGGCAACACTTGATGGATGAATTTTTATGCACGATGAAAGTGCAACATGCAACCCTTACATAACTACAACGTAGTTAATTGAGATTACTGTAGAGTTAGTGTTGGTATATTCTTTCTTGCAAGCACATGCCACATGCCAATCCCTAGATTCAATTTGTGATATGCCACCATTACTTTTCGGATAACCTCCTACGGGTGTCAACAATTTTTCGCCATGAACCATTACAATAAAGATTTTTCCTAAATTGCGACATAAGCTTATTCTTTCCATGTCTAGTCGAAATACACTTAATAACTTTAGCCTTATAATGATAGGCGGTAGGTGTTCTAGACTCTTTCTTTGAAATGCATGATAAGGCAACATAATACTAAGGTCGTAAGATGATAGACCACTCACGATCATCATATTGAAATTATTATTAACTCCATTTCATGTCACGAGATAATAGACAAATTTTCCTCAATTTCCTTTTTATTCGGCTTGATAAATTTGAACATGCATAGGTGCTTTCAATCCCGTAAGAGTTATCATACCTAATGCATTACTTTCGCGTAGAATCGAAATCATAAAAACCTGGGTCTGTGGGCTCGGGGAGATATCCACTTGAATGCTTGGAGATGAACCTCCCGCAGGCGCACCTTGTGACTTTTTAGGGGCCATCGTAGGCGTGGTTTCGGCTTCTGGTTGGCCTTTGCGGTCTATGAATTTACTTGCCTTGGTATGCAGCCTCCAGACCTTTGCCTTTTTCCCTCGTACGCAGGAGATTCCTTTGCGGGACTTTGGATAAATGGTGCTTGGGGAAGAGGGCTTTATGAGTTCTTTAGGAAAAACCCGGGTGGCTAGGAATGGGTTCACGAATGGCTTGTGGGCTTTGAAGCCTATTTGCGGAAAGCCTCTTACGATGGGTCTTGCGGGAGGGCTTTATAGCTTCTTCTTCTTCTCTTCAAAATCCCGGGGGGGGGGGGGGGGGTATGAATGGACTTATGGGGATCTAGTGGGAAGGGGGCTTAAGAAAGCCCCCTTAGAAGCTTCTTAAGAAGCTTCTAAGAAGCTTCTAGGCTTCTGCAGCAACGTCGGGGGGGGGGGGGGGGGGGGGGTCGTGATCAAGGCGAGGTGGCGGCGGGCTGTGGCGGCCTGGCGGACCGTGGCGGCGGACTATGGCGTCTGGCGGCTTCCTGCACGGCGGCGACGGCACCTTGGTCTCCCTCCTTTCCCCAACGGCGGGGCAGCATCGTCCCCTCCTCCCTCTCACAGCACCGTCCCTTTTTTTCTTCCTCTTCTCTCCCTAACGGGAGTTCATATAGGCAAGGGGGGGGGGGAGGGAAGAGAAAGCCTCCACACACGTGGCCAGTGCATGGGTTCCCCCCCTCCCATGCAGGCCACGACTCATCCATGGGCCATCCCCCCACATTCCCTCTTCTCCAGCCATGCATCGGCTGGGGAAAAGGGATTAAAGTAAAAAAATTTGCCTTGAATATTCAAAATTGCCCCTCCCAAGAGGGTGTTTACGCGGGAATTTCGATTTTGAACCTCGGCTTGCTTTTTCCAATGCGAATGGTCTCGATTTCTCACGTGCAGGTTACACATTATACTGCCGGTAGATCCAATATGTGGGATAACCTTTGTACAAGGTTTACGCAGTGTGCGGGAAGTCAATATTTACGGTACGCAGTGTGCGGGAAGTCAATATTCACGGTTGGGAATATTACATTCTCTCCCCCTTAGAAGAATCGAGATGTCCTCATCTCGAGATAAACTGGGGATATTGAAGATTGAGAGAGCTTTCATCCATCCAGGTAGCATCCTCTTCGGGGTAATCTTTCCACTGGACGAGGCATTCCTTCAAGGTTCTAGATCTTAACTGTCTCTTCCTAACATCTAAAATCTTTTCCGGTCTTAGTTCAAGGACTCCTTGACTAGGCATTACAACTTGTTGGTCATCAAGTACATGGCTAGGATTAGGTACATACTTGTTCAATAGGCTGATATGGAATACATTATGAACCTTTAGGTTCTCAGGGAGTTTCAGTCTATAAGCATTGGGTCCTAGGTATTTGAGGATCTTGTATGGTCCACAATACCTTGGACTTAGCTTCTTGCAATCCCCTAAGGATAGGGAACTCTTCTTTGGGCATACGTGAATGAAGACCATGTCTCCTTCCTCAAATATTCTATCTTGACACTTCAATTCCGTGTATGCCTTCTGTCTATCCTTCGCAGCTTTGATGTCCCGAGAAAGTGAAATCATGAGCTTCGCACAATCTCTTCTGTTTAAGTAACTGGCTTGCCGGTATACATGCTCTCATTCTATAGCAGACATGTCCATTATTGACAGAGAATTCATGACCTTTGGCCTATAGCTTTTGTTCCTGGTCCTTGATAGAGATTTTCCTTAGCACCTTTTGATAGGCTAGATCATGGCATGCTTCCTCTCTAGCTAGTTCGAAAATAGGGTTGCTTGGCATAGATACCTTTGTAGCTAGAGATCTAGCTATTGATGGATTCTGCAAGATTAGGGAATTTAGGAATGCCTTGCGACTGAGTGCATCAGCAACTACATACTCCTTTACAGTTCGGTACTTGATCTTAAGGTCATACTCCTCCAGCACTTCAATCAATTGACATTGCCTCATGTTGAGCTTGTTCTAGGTAAAGTTCCACTTGAGACTTTTTATGATCAGTCACTAGTGTAAACTTGTTACCCAGCAAGTAGTGTCTCCAAAGCTTGACAACTAAAAGTTCAAGATCATGGGTGGCATAATTCTTTTCATGGATCTTCAGTTTCTTGAAGATTTGGCTATAGGATGACTTTTCTACATAAGCATGCTAGTATCAGTTACTACCTCTACTCCTTACTGTGGTCTAGAAGTTTTAGGATCGGTACTAATACCAAACTTTGCTTCAACCTATCAAAGCTAGTTTGTTCGGCAGTTGACCATGCAATGGACGTTTGCTTCTTCAATAATTCTGTCAAAGGTGCTGCAATCAAAGCATAGTTTTTGATGAAGACCCCATACCGTCTTGTCAATCCAAGAAAGCTGAGTATTTCTTTGACAGTTGTTGGTATTTGGCCATCCTAGAACATTTCTAACTTAGGCTGGCTCCACTGAGATTCCTTCTACTGATATGATGAATCTCGGATAACCAATTTGATGTTTGGGGAATGCACATTTCGTCATCTTAGCATACAGCTTGTATGACCTCCTTGTCTCAAGGAAAATCCGAAGTTGGGGTTCATGATCTCCTTCCTGTTTGGAATAGTCTAGAGTGTCATCAAAGAAGACGAGCACAAAGTTTATCAAGATATGGTCTAAAGATATCCTTCATTAACCTATTGAATGTGGCAGGCACATTCGTAAGCCCTAATGACATAACTAGAACTCAAGTGTCCATATCTAGTGTTGAAGGTCGTCTTTGGGATATCTTCTTCCTTGATTCTTATCTGATAGTAACCAGACCTAAGATAATCTTGGAGAAGATTTTAACACCCTGAAGACTATCAAGAAGCTCATCTATTCTAAGAATATGATATTTGTTCTTGACTGTTGATTGATTCAACCCATTGTGATCAATATATAGTTGAAGTGTTCCATCTTTCTTTTTCTGGAACAGTACTGGTGCTTCCCATGGTGACTGTTAGGACGGATGTAGCCCTAATCTAGTAGTTGCTTGAGTTGTTCCTTCAACTCAATTGCTTCCGATATAGACATTCTATATGGTCTCTTCGCAATTGGCGCAGCTCCTATTACTGGCTTGATCTCATGATCTACTTCTCTTTGAAGCGGGAGTTCTGTTAACTCTTCAGAAACTACGTCCCGTATTTCTTCAGCCAAGTGACCAAATCACTTTACTTCTCTATCAATATTCACAGTCAAGACAATCGTTGATTTTTTAAACAAAAATTTATTCCATTCATATCAGCATAGCCCTTACAATTATTTCTTGGGGCGATGGAACAAGTTAATACATTAATTCGAGGAGAATAAGATGTTGTTGCATTCAGCTACAGGAACTGAGTAGTAGTACGGATTGGGGTCATCGATTTTCAGGAATCGATAGTTCATTGGAAGATTAGGGTATCTCTTCCTTCGATATCCATTCTTCTCATGACGCCCCAAAACCTTGATTCGGTCGGCAGGGATTCTTTGAATCACTTCTCCATACACATACTTATTCTGGTTAACCCTTCGACCCCCGACCTGTAGGGACGCGTTCGCGTGAGCCTCAACAAAGATGAACAGCTTCACGATCTTCAAATCCTCCATCCACTTGATTCTCTTCAAGTTAATTTGAAGGTACGCAGGTTGATAGGCAGTTATGTAATAGATCCCTGTAACACCCATCCATCTCCGTTCCACGTACACAGGCGATGGATTGTAAATGCGGTCTAGGATGTTCATCATCTCAACCCTTTGTCGATAATCCGTGGAATGCATCGCGGTCATAAACATGACTCGGAACACTAAGAATTTGTTCCATGCTTCATAATTCTGCAAGACAGCATTGAAAGTAAGGAAATGTTTGGGACAGTGGCATTTGCTTTACTTCGTCTTATTAAAATTTCTTAAAAACCAGTCTTTTGTTAGTTGGCTCTAATACCAACTGTAACGTGTCCCCTAGAATCATCCCGGACACGTCTTAGCAGTCCATCGGAAAGGATGTCTAGAAAGCTCCGCCCGGCACTCCCATGGAATGTTACGGGACTTGCGATCTAGGTCTTCCCGCGTCTGCCACGTAGCGGAAGTATCCTGGCCGTTCCCACTTAGGATCGACCTGAATTTGGGTTTTCCTGTTTGGTCATTAGCTAGCAGCAACTAGCGTCAGACCCGAGTGAACTACTTTACGCAGAAACGCCAGGTCCGAAGCGGAATCACGCTGCACTTGGTTCAAGGAGAATGGGAACGAGAGGGATGCAAAACTCAACCTCTCTGCCATAAGGCATAGTCCCATTCCGTTCCCCCTAAAACAGCGTAAATTAGGTAAAACATAATTCTCGGTCATTGCTTTCGATGAACCTCCCGCTGCTCTTCGAGATTTTTGAGAAAAGTTCCCGGCTAACCGGGACCACCCATCCGTAGGACGGACCCATGGTCCATCCTCCGCACTTTCCTCGGTTTGTTTTAGTTATGTAATTACCTAACACATTAATTTGACATATAACAAAAAGCTTCTTTGATTACCCCTGTTAAACACTGGTTCCTTCACGTAATCTTATCACGTGACATAGAAAAACAATGTCAAACAACTTCTTTATTATCATTTTATCCTTTTATCTTTGAAATACAAGGAGTTCCGCCCGTAGGCCTGTTCATAATCCGCCCGAAGGCTATCCAGTAATCCACCAGGGATCACTATTCCAAGCTTCTGCCCGTAGACTAGTATGCGGGCCTCGAGATCCAATCCCGAGTCACGTTAGCCTCTTGTGCAGGACCCGGAAGGCGAGGGATTTACGGCCAGAGCCCCCCCTGGCACCCAAGCGTCCTCCTGCTCCAAGTAGAACTCAACGGAGAGACCTCTCACGGCGGGTTCGGTCCACGTTCCCGGCACGGTCAACAACCCCCTTGGTTAGTGTCCTACCCTGCCAATACTTTAGTTTTTGTTTATGGTAGATTCCGGCGACCATGTCGCTTTAGTTTATTGACTAATCATTTGCGTCCAAGCAAATACCTAGCTTCCCTTAACTTGACAAATTTTCCCTAATGAGGATAGAGTAAGAGGATGACTACCCTTTCCCCTTGCAAGTTAAACTCGCGCAAGAACCTGCCAACCTTAATCCACGGAATGGCAAAACTTCTTACGATCAACCCGCAAGGCTAAGTGACGTTGCAATTTACTGCATAAGTGTCGCCTCCATTCCAAGAGATCATTTCGCCTAATGAATGGCGTATTCAGGTCACGGAATTAACTTCAGACGAGAAGGAGGGTTTAGGGTGTCTTTTTACCCACCCCATCCTTAATTTCACTAAATCGACAATGTTTAGTCCTAGGGTTCCAACTCAATTCGAGTTTCATCATTTTAAACGCTTGGTCCTTAAGGTAGGAATCCTAGATTATTGTTTACATGAGCATCCAATTAACTCAACATTTTGGGAGTGTGGTTAGGACTATTGGGCTTGAAGGTTTCGACATAGCGACAATTGGAAAACTTGGCCGAATCCTTAACGTGCTAATCCCTAGTTAGTGTTTGGGGTATCTATCGTATTGACTGAACCTTGCCCATACGAATCCTTTGCGGCTAGGTGATTTGGGTAATTCACTATGCTTGTCTCGCGACAAGGATGAATCCTTCCTAGAGATAATAAACTAGATCTAAAGACGAAAGATGGTTTCGACTACCACCATACATGTAAACATGCAACTCACTCTATCTTTTATTGGTAAAGTAAAAATACATAATAAGCTGGATACGAACTTTCTTAGGACCTACTAGGCCTTACTTCAAATAATCATATCTGCTACCTTGTTATCTTCACTTTAGAAACTCATGCTTGTTTAAATCCTTTCCTAAAGGCAACACTTGATGGATGAATTTTTATGCACGATGAAAGTGCAACATGCAACCCTTACATAACTACAACGTAGTTAATTGAGATTACTGTAGAGTTAGTGTTGGTATATTCTTTCTTGCAAGCACATGCCACATGCCAATCCCTAGATTCAATTTGTGATATGCCACCATTACTTTTCGGATAACCTCCTACGGGTGTCAACAATTTTTCGCCATGAACCATTACAATAAAGATTTTTCCTAAATTGCGACATAAGCTTATTCTTTCCATGTCTAGTCGAAATACACTTAATAACTTTAGCCTTATAATGATAGGCGGTAGGTGTTCTAGACTCTTTCTTTGAAATGCATGATAAGGCAACATAATACTAAGGTCGTAAGATGATAGACCACTCACGATCATCATATTGAAATTATTATTAACTCCATTTCATGTCACGAGATAATAGACAAATTTTCCTCAATTTCCTTTTTATTCGGCTTGATAAATTTGAACATGCATAGGTGCTTTCAATCCCGTAAGAGTTATCATACCTAATGCATTACTTTCGCGTAGAATCGAAATCATAAAAACCTGGGTCTGTGGGCTCGGGGAGATATCCACTTGAATGCTTGGAGATGAACCTCCCGCAGGCGCACCTTGTGACTTTTTAGGGGCCATCGTAGGCGTGGTTTCGGCTTCTGGTTAGCCTTTGCGGTCTATGAATTTACTTGCCTTGGTATGCAGCCTCCAGACCTTTGCCTTTTTCCCTCGTACGCAGGAGATTCCTTTGCGGGACTTTGGATAAATGGTGCTTGGGGAAGAGGGCTTTATGAGTTCTTTAGGAAAAACCCGGGTGGCTAGGAATGGGTTCACGAATGGCTTGTGGGCTTTGAAGCCTATTTGCGGAAAGCCTCTTACGATGGGTCTTGCGGGAGGGCTTTATAGCTTCTTCTTCTTCTCTTCAAAATCCCGGGGGGGGGGGGGGGGGTATGAATGGACTTATGGGGATCTAGTGGGAAGGGGGCTTAAGAAAGCCCCCTTAGAAGCTTCTTAAGAAGCTTCTAAGAAGCTTCTAGGCTTCTGCAGCAACGTCGGGGGGGGGGAGGGGGGGGGTCGTGATCAAGGCGAGGTGGCGGCGGGCTGTGGCGGCCTGGCGGACCGTGGCGGCGGACTATGGCGGCTGGCGGCTTCCTGCACGGCGGCGACGGCACCCTGGTCTCCCTCCTTTCCCCAACGGCGGGGCAGCAGCGTCCCCTCCTCCCTCTCACAGCACCGTCCCTTTTTTTCTTCCTCTTCTCTCCCTAACGGGAGTTCATATAGGCAAGGGGGGGGAGGGAAGAGAAAGCCTCCACACACGTGGCCAGTGCATGGGTTCCCCCCCTCCCATGCAGGCCACGACTCATCCATGGGCCATCCCCCCACACTCCCTCTTCTCCAGCCATGCATCGGCTGGGGAAAAGGGATTAAAGTAAAAAAAATTGCCTTGAATATTCAAAATTGCCCCTCCCAAGAGGGTGTTTACGCGGGAATTTCGATTTTGAACCTCGGCTTGCTTTTTCCAATGCGAATGGTCTCGATTTCTCACGTGCAGGTTACACATTATACTGCCGGTAGATCCAATATGTGGGATAACCTTTGTACAAGGTTTACGCAGTGTGCGGGAAGTCAATATTTACGGTACGCAGTGTGCGGGAAGTCAATATTCACGGTTGGGAATATTACACTCCCTCTATCTGACCTCAAGCATTTCAGTTTCAAGCCCATTTCTTTTTCAACTGTAGCCTTGAAAGTTCTAAAGTGCTCAAATGCTTCACTCTTTTCCTTTATAAAATATACCCACAGCTTTCTAGAACAATCATCAATGAATGTGACAAAGTATGAACTTCCTCCACGAGATACATTTTGTGTAGGTCCCTAAATATATGTATGCACAACATCAATAATATTTCTGCTTACATCTCTGTCATGTGAAAAGGGTTGTCTTGCCTGCTTACCAAACTGACATGCTTCGCATACCTTATGAAATTCTACAATTCTTCAATGTAGGCAAACTTGTAACCAACCCTTTGGACTGCATTAATTTCAGCCTTTGTACATTTGCATGTCTAATGCGTTTGTGCCAAATTTCAATATCTGCAACACCTTTTCCTTTAGCATACATAGCAGCATTCATAGTAGGAATTCTAGCATCCAAAGTGAACATACATCCAACTCTACTTCCCTTTGCAACCAACTTGCACTTGTTATTGAAGTCTTCTACAAAGTAGCCCTTTGCATTAAATCTGACTTGTAGCCCTTGCTCTACCATCTGACCAACTGACACCAAGTTCTTTGTAATAGATGGCACATGTAATACATCTAAAAGAATCTTTGTCTTACCATCATGCAAAGACAAGGGAACTTTTCCAATGTGTGAGATTGGGTGGCATGAATCATCACCCATCTGCACATAACCTGTATTTTGCAAATCCTACATCTCTCCAAACCATTCTGCATGGCTGGTCATATGATTGGATGCACCTAAATCAACATACCAAACATCATCATGTGTTCCCTTTCCTGTAATAGGATTCAGCATATGCTGCATAACAAACAGACGTTCATTTTTGTCTTCATTTTGTCGTGAAGACGATGCATAGTTTCCTTGCTGCAACTTACCACTGTGAATATCATCTTTCTTAGCATAATATTGGGCTGCAATATGACCTGTTTTGCCACAGTAGTGACACACAATACCAGAGTTGTTAGAACCTCTGTTCTGCCATCCACCTCTTCCTCTAAAGCCCCCCTGCCTCTAAAGTTACCATGACCTCTTGAAACCTGCATATCGCTAAATTACTGATTCAATCTGTTTTGCTGGTTGTCACTATCACATCCTATACCATAGCCTCTTGAAGAGGACTTGCCATGTCCCCTTCCTAAACTAGAGTAGAAAGCTTGGACCTATTCACCACTTTTTTCAGATGTCTCACTTTGCATGTTGATCTCTTCAGTGATCATAAGAGAGACCAACTCATCAAAATTTGGAAATGGCTTTCTGATATATACGGAAGTTACAAAAGACTTCCAAGCCTTATCATTGTTAAGTCCACCCAAGGTAGATGACACCAAATCATCATCGTCGGAAATTGCATCAATCGCTTCCAAGGCATCTGCAATGCTCCTTACCTTCAGTGCATACTCATTGATAGACATCTTCCCTTTCTTCAATGTATTCAACTCTTGCTTGAGTTGAATCTTTCATGCCTTTGTATTTACGAAAAACATACTTTCAAGTATGGTCCAAGCTGCATATGAATTCTCTGCATTTCTAATATTTCCCAGCATATTATTGTCAATTACTGCAGATAGCCAATACATGACCTTTTTGTCTTTTGCATTCCATTCCTTCTGTGCCTTTGTCTCTTTTGCAGTTGGAGGATCACTCACCTGTGGCTCCTTTTCTTCACTTGAAACAAACTCGTAGAGGCCTTTTCCAATAAGGATGTTCGTGACATGGAACTTCCATGAAGGGTAGTTGTTCTTGTTGAGCTTCTCAATGATGGGGTTTTCACTATTCTTTGCCATTATTACAAAACTAATATCAAACAACAAGCAAATCTTCTGCAACCCTGGACCTGTAGTGCATAACAATACACTAGACAACCTTTTTCATTGTCTGCTCAACAATACATGAAATCTGCAACCAGTTTGTAGATAAACCTTGTGTTTATTCATCGGTAAACACCTTTGAACTTACAGATCTAAAATTTGTAACCTGTGCACCTGTATACAGCAGACACAGGTGAAATTGCAGGATATCTTGAACTGCTGTCCGCAACCTTGCGAGCCTAAAACAGGGCCTGAAATGACCTCGGATGGCCAAAATAGCAACAGGAGAGCCCTGAAGGGAAAATATGCAAAATACGCAGCGCTCTTCGCACACACCAAATCTCAATGCGATTTGAGATTTTTGCTCTGTCCTGCTTCCAGTGCCTCCACAGGCACTGTCCAAGAGAAGAAGTAGAGAATGGAAGAGCTTCTTACTCGTTGCTTGCTTGCTCGAATCCTTGGCTCCTCTCCTTTGCTTTAGCCTTCAAAACTAGCCTCAATGAGTGGTGCAGCTCTAATACCATGTCACAAATCGCGTGGTGGGGGGACTTGCTCATGATGCTGTACTGAACACACACAGAATACACAAGGAGAAGCTCATTCAAGAGACAAGAAGAGAGATGGAGGCCAAAACGTTTTCTTACTGGTTTCTTCTTCTTCTTCCACACACTTTTCAATGTACACAAAGTATAGATAAGATACAACATAAAGAAAAGTGGCCTACTAAGTCAAACAATGCATAACCGACTACACTAGTCGACTAGTGCTATAACTATGCCAGCTATAAATAGGTGTAACAACCTGAATATAATAAGTAATGAGTCAGTGGCCATGTGAGAGTCATAATGACCACCGACATGTTAAGTGTAGATGTGTGGATCCATCTAACCAGGCGGTCCATCATTAATGTCCGCATGTGTTGAGCTTGTCATCTCAACACAGTAGTGTACTGCTCACTAAACGCATCAGGTTATTGGCTAACCCCCTACATAAACAACAAGGGGTGTCTGATGAATAAGCTGATAGTAGAGGATGCATAACATGCACAATCCCTCCTTCCTTGTTGAACTCGATAGGAATACTCATTAGAATTCATTGACAATGGTGGTAGTAAACTTTAATATCCCACATGAAAGATCCATCTTGCCACTCAATAACCTGGTAACCTTTAATCCCCCAGATACTCAACCTTAGTGGTAACGTTGCTCTAAATATGAATGCTCAAGGTAAGGAATGATTCTTTCCATTCGATTGTCTTGGCTACTATAAGTTAAAGCTAAATCATGAAGGATCTACACAGCCGAGTTCGACATCAGTCCTTGCACGTAGTAAGGCTTTAGCTTATTAAAGCTAACTTTATTGTTAAACTCTACCCCTTGCAAATATGCTAAAAGGGTTGTAGAGATATTCTTTCCTATACATACAATTTTATACAGCCCATCCCATTTGGGTTCTAGTTTACCAAAATACCTCATAACGAGTATCATAGTACATCATTTATATTTCTTGGCCCAAAGGTTGTGAAGTGCTCTCATTCTCTTGTTCCATATCTCTTGATGTAATAAAGTCTGCAATCGAATTTTATGAAGATGCGCAAGAGAAATAAATATTTCTTGCAATACTCCTGCCTCACCCAATGAATGATTGAGAGCAAAATGCATAGTAGGTAGCTCTATTTCCAATGGTAAGACACGCTCTTGCCCATATACTAGCTTGAACAGTGTGTGGCATGTAGCTCTCTTAAATGTTGTATTGTAAGACCAAACCGCCACAAAAAATTTCTTATTCCAATCTCACTTACTTTTAGACACTATCCTGGATAAGATCCCTACAAGTTGTTTATTCATACTCCCAACTTGACCATTTTCTTATGGATTATACAGGGTAGTTTTATTGTGTTTAATCTTCAAAGCTTTCATCAAGAGGCTATGATAACCTTATTCAGGAAGTGTGTCCCTCGATTAGACACTATCTCCTTAGATGGACCAAAATGGCAAACAATCTGCTCCATAATAAAACTGGCCATCTCCTTAGCGTTATCCTTCATCGTTGCTCGAGCTTCAAACCACTTCGTAAAGTAGTCCATCACTACAATAATTTAATGCTTTTGTGTAGTCGATGAAGGGCATATTGGTCCCACAAAATCAATACCCCATTTTTCAAAGGGTAGTGTAACTAAAATAGGGTTTAGAGGCCGCTTATGATTCTCCCTGGCATCGTGTCTTTGGCAGACATCACATCGCTTAACATAACTAAAAGCATATTGGAAAATTGATGCCACTAATATCTAGCACCACAGAGAGATTTTCGGGCAATAAGCCATATAGCAAAATGTCCCCCACATACTGAATCACGACATTCCTCAAGAATAAATGGTACCTCATCACGTACTACACATTGGTGATAAATCTCGTCCACACCTTTTTGATATAAGACACCCACTATAATTGAAAAGTGTAGTGCTTATGCTGCTTAATCTTTCTCTTCTCAAACTTTGATAGAGCACCCCTGAATCCCTTTGTAGAAAGATAATGGGTGCTTTTAGGATTGGTGCTTTTGCTAGTTCTTGCTTCACATCCTCAAAGGATATCTGACAAGCTTCTCTCCAATTAAATAGATAGGTAAAAGATAGCAAGTCCGTCAATGACAAAGTTCTTTCTACCAATGCATTGATAAATCTCAAATAATATCCCATTGATAACTAGCCATAGGCATGGCCACACTAGGAGGGGTTGGCAACATGGGCACACTAGGAGGGGCATGGCCACACTAGGAGGGGTTGGCAACATGGGCACATTTGGAATCATACTTTCTCTTATATTTGGAATCATACTTTCTCTTGATAACTAGCCATAGGCATGGGCACACTAGGAGGGGTTGGCAACATGGGCACACTAGAAGGGGCATGGGCACACTAGGAGGGGTTGGCAACATGGGCACATTTGGAATCCCATTGATAACTAGCCATAGGCATGGCCACACTAGGAGGGGTTGGCAACGTGGGCACACTAGGAGGGGCTGGCAACATGGGCACATTTGGAATCATACTTTCTCTTATATTAGAAGTACTCATGGGCATCCCTTGGCCTCGATTTGTCAATATCAAAGTATTTCCAACACTTAAGACTCAAATCCCAGTTTGCCCTAGAGGTATAGGCCACTTGTAATCACAACTCTACCTCCTTTGTGTCATGAAGGAGACCTGAAAGAGAGAGAGAGAGAGAGAGAGAGAGAGAGAGAGAGAGAGAGAGAGAGAGAGAGAGAGAGAGAGAGAGAGAGAGAGAGAGAGAGAGAGAGAGAGAGAGAGAGAGAGAGAGAGAGAGAGAGAGAGAGAGAGAGAGAGAGAGAGAGAGAGAGAGAAGAAGAAGACTACATAAGAGAGAGGAAGAGAGCAGAGGAGAGAGGAAGACTAGGAGAAGAGAGAGAAAGATAGAAAAAGAGAGAGAAAGAGGTGAGAGAGGGGGGAAGCCATGGGAGCTGAAGGTGAAGGTGAAGAGACAGATTTGTGTTTATCAAATGGTACCCTAATCAGGTCCTTGTACACCTTAAATACCCCATCGGTATAACCGGGTATTCACACGTGCTAACCGCGTGTTAACCCTGTGTAAGACCCTCTAATCCCATTCTTTACATTCCATCCCAACCCAGAAGGTTTTTGCCCTCAAAAACAAAAAGAGGACATATTGGTATGGCTGGGTGGGGGGGGGGGGAATCTTGTGGAACGGTGGCCTATGAGCATGTATGCAGCGTGAGCATGAGGGAAGAAGGTAACTCGGTACAAAGATAGGCACCAATTCCAAACAAGAAGGGTTGGACAACACTGGACATCATGCTGTCTCGAACAGGCCTACAGTGGAAAACTAATCATAACTTGCCATGGGCAACTCCAAACGAGACTTTCCGCATGTCAAAATGAAGCTCGTTGAGCGTACTTTCAGCCCAGGTAGGTCATGCATGGGTGCAATTAATGCAGGCCCAAAACTGTTCAAAAATCGATGGCTGTCTACTACAAAATAGGCCCAAATCGAGTTGTCCTTCAGCCAAGGTTGCCGCCTCAAGGTGAGGGGACTACACTGGGGGAGTGCTAATGTAGATAGAGCTTTTTTTCAACCCTCGGGATCAAATGGATAACCTGTATGGTAAGCATCACCAACATACAAGTCATCCATGCAAGCGTGGGTCTCTGCACTCACATCGGGGTCAAATAGAAAGTGGTTATCCTTTCCATGCATCAGGTTACCATCCACAGGTAAAGCTAGAATGGTCAGAACCACTAGCTGTTGCATTGAGTCTGCCAGCTCGGTCTGCACTTGGATGTCGTCAATAACACACGGGGTTGCGTAAGCTAAAAATTTTATTGCATCAGCCCCTAAGTGCTGCATATTCATGTACCCTGCATTCTTAGTGATGTCCAAGCATTCAAACTGTAGGTCTGTGGACTGAAGGGGCTCTCGCATGGGGTCATGATCATCCAAATCCACATGCTGCCCATGATATTCTTTCTTGAACTGAAGGTCTTGTTTTTGACCCGCACCAAAATGGTCTTTAGGAAGATCTTCTCCATCCTTTGCATCATAATACTCTGATACCAAGAGTATTTTTGCAAGCTTGGCCTTGCATGTGGCTTGATGATCACAAGACATCGGCCCGCAACATGTAGTTCCCGTATCGTATCACTAGCAAGGTGTCTAATACGTTTAGCCTTAGATAGCAATCTACACACATGCTCATCACCATCAATCAGCTCAGTAATAGTTCTAACATGCTGCTCATAGTTATCTTGCTGCTCATGTACAATAGATGGCTATCCATGCTCATTATCATAATGCTCATGCTGTCCATATGGATGGTCATACCAATGTGGCTGCTGATCATAATGATATTCATGCTGTCCATACTGCATATGGTGATAATAGCCCTGCTGCTCATATACATCTATTTGATGCTGACTATTACCAAAACTTTGGCCATATTGTTGCCCATAAACATGCTGCCCAAGATTGCATGATGACTGTCCAACATGACTACAATGGTGTCCTTGCATCCTAGGCTGACCATAAGTATGATAAGTGACAAGTCCATGAGCATAAGTAACGGAATGATGCTGGTCATAATCACTAGCTTGTTGCTCCTGCATTGCATAAGAATCTCCATATGCGTGCTGTTGACCAATGCTGTATGAGCTACCATTTACATGCCCATGATCATGACTTGCATAAGAGATATGTTGCTGCATAAAGGAATGCTTGTAAGCATAATCATGCTGTCCATGATAGCCATACTGCTGATCAAATCCCTTGGAGTACGATCCACCCTCATGACAAGGTACGTAGCCTAGGTGTTGCTCAAAGTCGTATTGTACAATACTTTGGTTATCAAAATTGCCCATATGTGATTTAGCTTAGCACCGGCAAACAACTGACCTCACAGTGCATCTCTAGGTAGCTGCAGTTCCATCAAAGTGTTCAATTAAGTAAACCTGCCAATGGGGTTACAGACTCCAGAATGGACCTCCCTATGGCATTAATTCTGCTGCATTAATTCTATTGCAGATGACTGCAAGAATTGCACCGCCAATTGATCAACAAGGAAGTCAAGATGGTCATTGTCTGACACACATCAACTGCTTCTTTATCGAGCTCTCAAAGATCTCAGTAGTAGTGTCTACCAGCTGCTTTTACACACATCAATAAGCAGCATCAATAAGCAGCCTCAATTTTGAAATGCAACATGCATTACACTTTCTTGTCATGACATCCCAAACTCCATTGCATATGCCAATACAATAAATTCATAATCTACATTCATATCCACTCGATTGCATGTGCCAATGTCATCTGCTCTTCCCTACAACTAGTTTGGTTCAGCCAGTTACTCAACTTGCCTTTGACAGAATTTCTGTTCCTGTATTTTCATCTATCTCACAAGCAACATTTGAAGCACATGTGATATTTGGTCAATTGCTCAAACAAGAAGAGCAGCCTACAAAAGTGCCATAGCTGGCACAGAAAACCATACAATTCCAAGCTTGTGTATCTGAAGCACCGTTCTGGAACTAGTCCTAATTATGGGAGAGCAGATCCAAATTATGTCATGAATACTCCAAGCAAAGAGCGTTCTGTGAAACGAATGCCATGAAAAGAAGTAGGCCCAGAGAACCCCAACTGGTTACAGGGTATTGCAGATTCTGTCAAGCAGTACCTATGGCTTTTTGAGGAGCAACGAAGCATGGAGTTCCTTATCCTAGCAAGAAAGCTGTGGATGATGAGATAAACCTTTACTGGTGGGTGTTGCTGAAGAATGATTCTGATACGATTATGGAGACCTTGGATCTTGAAGTGAAGAACACTTGCAGTGATACTACAATAGTCAGAAAGGCTTTGCAGTTTGTTCTGTTATGTAGTAACAAGCAGCCTTCTTTCATGTGGATTGCAAGCATCAAGAGGCCATCCACAAGCTGGGAAGGGATTCAAGTTCCTATGATAAGTTTGCTATCAAAATCCAACACTCAACCAGAAGTTATGATTTCATCTGAGCATCATGTTGGTCTGAAGAAAGATAATGGCTATGGCACGATGGGGAAATGTTAGTCTATATCACTGCCCTTGGTAGCCCCCGTTAAGATAACCAGTGTAGATATCTGTTGCAACATGAAAGACAGATGCCATAAGGGGCTGCTTGATAATCAAAGAGCTCTTTGCAGCAACACTCTCAGCAACAGAGTGTTGCTCCACCACCTCCTATACATGTCCTTGATGTTGTAGAAGACGACATGTCAATTGGCTCTCTTACACTAGAGGCAAATCCATCCAATTTGAATGAAGAGAATGTGTTGAATGAAGCCAAGGTTAACCAGGATTCTGCTGTTTATGAGGAGCACGAGCTAATGGACAGTGCAAGCGACATGGTGCAAGCAGATGCGTTCTCGAAAACCATAGAAAATGGGAGATGCAGCTCCATTGTATTTGCTGCTTCAAAAGTCCCAGAGACTGTGGCTAGAAGACTAAGCACTTCATGCATAAAACATGACCAAGGGGAGTCTGGATTCCCACCTTAAAAACAATGGCCTCTTTAGTGACCTCTCTGTACTACATCTTTGTTATCATGCTTCGAGGGAGTTGAAGAGACGATGGATATGGATTACCCGCCATAAATAGCACCAACATCTTCTCTGCCCTCGAGAGCCACCACCGCAAGTCCAGCAAGAAGAGATCAGACAAGGATAATGCTGAATCTGCTGGGAAAGAGGTGCAACCTGTTGTCACTGCTTGGGCTTCCGCGCCTGTCTCTGTCACCTCCTGGGCTGATTGCGAGGATGATGACGAGGAGAAGTTCGCAATGCGAGCACTGCCCCCGCTTCTAGATCAGCAGCAGATGGAGAACATTGATGACATCAGTAATGGCGATGCCCACGAAAGCCTAAGCAAGGAAGAAGTAAGTGAAGAAGAAGAAGAAGTTGAAGGGGAACCTGATGATGATGGAAATGACGAGTGTTTGAGTTCTCACTTGCTGATCTTCAGCAAGATGAAGATCAGTCACCAAGGAAGATAAAGCTTTGTGTAGAGGATGTCTAGGGGAAAAATGTCCTCACAAACTTCTGGGGATGGACTTCGCCACCACTGATAAGTTGAGGTCATTGGTCTGCAAGTGGCAATCTTTGATTGAAGCCCATGTAGATGTAAAGACTATCGACAACTATACCTTAAGAATGTAATGCTTGTAGGATAAGAAATGGAGTTGAATACTGCTGTATGTGGTGCTTGATTTGAAGCTTAGCAAGCAAGGAAATGTCCCATGCTATCCATTGTAGCAGAGAGATGAAGATCTTGACAAGAAATGGAGTAGAGATCTTGGTTGCACCATGAAAGCTTGAAGAGAAGCTTGAAAGTTGAAGAAGAAGAAGACTCACTTTTGGAGAAGTAACCCCATTTAGACCTCTGTCAAGTCCTGTAGTGACCTCCTTCACCCAAAACCCCTAAAATTTTACCTCAAAGTTGAAAACGAGCTGTCATTTTTGGTCTCCTTGCCTCCAGATTTAACTGAGCCTCCTGCCATAGCTTGTGTGGAGTCCAAGAAAGCTGCCAACACCTTGTGGTACTCCATTAATTATCTTTATAGCTCCTGTACCCATTTGACCAGGGTTTTCTCTCTCTCTCTCTCTCTCTCTCTCTCTCTCTCTCTCTCTCTCTTTGTTGAAAACTACAACTAGATGTGAGGAAGGAGAGAGAAGACTGGATCAAAGACCGAAGCTCTGATACCAACTATCAAGGAGAGGAACTGGGAGAGAGAAATAGGAGAGAGAAGTCTGCCGAGAAGAAGAAGAAGAAGAGCAAAAGAGAGAGAAAGACATTTACGAGGAGAGAGAAATACTAGGAGAAGAGAGAGAAAGATAGAAAAAGAGAGAGAAAGAGAGAGAAAGAGGTGAGGGAGGGAGGGGAAGCCATGGGAGTTGAAGGTGAAGGTGAAGAGACAGATTTGTATTTATCAAATGGTACCCTAATCAGGTCCTTGTACTGGTGCGCAGATCGGACGCCGGTAGCTCACGTAGCGAATTCCCAAAGGTCCCCAAGAACAAAGTACTCTACTTTTTAGCACAAAAATCAATGTGAAAGCAAGCACGACATGAGACAAGAGACAAATTGGGTTGAATCTCCCCCATGCCTTGTGTGAGCGCTTCACAAAGCATGTATTTAATATATATTTTCAATCTTTTTGCTCAAAAATAGCCCAATTACAAAAATATACAAGCTTTTAGCTTTTGAGTTTGCTTTCTACCAAAAATAGGAAAATAAAGCTAATGGACGGTGCCCAAAGAGTCTGGCACGCCCAATCTCAATGTCCAAATAAAAATAACATATCCAGGCGCATAAGCGCATACAAAATAATAATAAATAGTCGATGTCTCTATAGACATAATCAAAATATAGGCGTGGCGCCTATCAAAATATATCCAAAGGTCGGAAAACCCGCTAGACTCCAATGCTTTCCTCCGCCACTGCTGCTATCTCTACACATCAACTGAAGCATTCACAATCGTTAGTAAAATAACACAATTAAACCGACAAAAGTGAATACCTAGCAGTCTTCAGCTACATAAATAAATCAACTGGTTAGAAATAAATCCTAACCTTAATTTATTACGAGTGCGCACTCTAAACTCATAAACGTTTATTAATTTAATATGCATTTTGCGGAATCACCCGCTATGGAATCACCCATGTACACACTAAATTAATGAAACGCCCGAAAAGGACAGGCGTCCCCATCAACTTCTCGCACAAAGAATCCTCTTTGCGTATGAGCCCCGGTCATCTAAGTTTACGGAATCCACCGTAAAACCTCACGGAATCCACCGTGGAATATGCCTCCTGGAATCATACCCCCGGGGTGGGATAGCAATTGACCTCAATTGCTATTGGCTCAATGTGGAGCTAACAGAGTGGGGAAAGCATTTAAGTCTCTAGCGTGCATCCATTGTGCTTCTTCTACAGGATGGTTCTTAAATTTCACGAGATATCTAGAGTACCTTCGGCCAGTTCTAGTGGTCATGTAATCAGTGTCTATGATGGCTTCTGGTTCAAGGATTTCAGTCTCTTCTTCTAGTAAAGGTGGGTTTTCATATACAGGGTGGATAGGTAATTGTCCTCTAAATGGTCTCAATAAACTAATATGAAAGGTATTATGAATTTTCCAATGTGATGGCAGTTCTAGCTTGAATGCATTGTCATTAATCTTATGAATGATTCTAAATGGTCCGTAGAATCTAGGGGCTAATTTAACAACTGGATGTCTATCTACACTTTGCAGTCTACGCTTTTCTATTCTAAGCCAAACATAATCATCAACTTTGAAATTCATGGCTTGTCTTTTCTTGTTGGCTTGTTTGGTATATGATTGTTGGGCTTTAGCAATCATATCCTTGACCTCATCAAAAATAGTGTTATGCATAACAGCAATATCATCAGCACTTTGTATTCTATTAGACAAAGAAGCAACAGGTGTAGATAATCTATATCCATAAATAACTTCAAAAGGTGCTTTCTTTGTAGATGTGTGCGGTGTATTATTATATGCAAACTGTAATAAATGTAAATGAGTATCCCATGTTTGAGGTTTAGAGATAGTGTATGCACGTAAAAGATCTAAAATAGTGCTATTTGTGGCTTCTGTTTGTCCATTTGTTTCTGGATGAAATGCAGATGAAAAATCAATCTTTGTGCCTAGATTTGCAAACAGTGTAATCCAGAAATTATTACAAAATCTAGAATCTCTATCTGAAATAATCACTTTCGGCAATCCATGGTTAGTAAAAACAGTTTTCAAAAATAATTGTGCTGCTTGTGATGCTGTTAAAGTTTTCTTACATGCAATGAAATATGCTTGCTTACTAAATCTATCTACAATTGTCCAAATCATGTCATGGTTAGATTTAGTATTTGGTAATCCAGTAATGAAATCCATAGATATATGTTCCCAAGGTTTAGATAAAGGCATTAATAACCCATACTGTTTACCATGATGTCTTTTTATTCTTTGACAAATCAAACATTCAGAAACAAAATTAGACACATCTGCATCCATATGCGGCCAATAAAAATCTTCAGTTAACATGCGTAATGTAGAAATGATACCTCTATGACCTTGATATGGGGGACAATGAATTTCATTTAAAACAAAAGATCGGAATGGAATAGTAACACACAGTCTTTTTTCAAAGAACATGAATCCATCATTATATGATAATGAATCAACAGGAATGAAATTATTTTGAACTAATTTTTGCCAATCAGAATGAAAAGTAATATCCTGGTGATATGTGTCTTTCATAGCAATCAAAGAATCAAAAGATATGATAGAAATGTTATGAATTGCAGGTCTTCTACTTAATGCATCGGCAACTACATTTTCTTTTCCAGGTTGGTATTGAATGATAGGATGGAAACTTTGAATGAATGAAGCCCATTTGATATGGCGGTCAGAAATTTGGGGTTGGCTAAGTAGATGTCTAATGCTTTGCTGGTCGGTCTTTATCATGAATTCTGAACCCATTAAATAATGCTTCCATTGTTTCAATGCTTGTACAACTGCTAAGAGTTCCTTGTCATAGGTGGAATATTTGAGCTCAGAGGGTTTCAGTTTAGAACTAGAATATGCTATTGGATGATTATCTTGCATTAACACGGCTCCTATTCCTGATCCGCTAGCATCGGTCACAACTAAAAAGAATGGTCTATTAAAGTCAGGCAATTGTAGGACAGGGGCATTGGTCAATGCACGTTTAAGTAAATCAAAGGATTTCTGCTGGTTTTCAGTCCATTGATAAACAATGCCTTTCTTAAGAAGTTTGGTCAGTGGTAAAGCAAGTAATGAGAAATTACGTACAAACTTCCTATAGAAACTAGCAAGACCAAGGAATGAACGTAATTCATGTACATTTTTAGGAATAGGCCAATGCAATATTGCGTCAATTTTCTTAGGATCAACTTTTATTCCTTCTTCTGATACAATATGACCTAGATATTCTATTTCTGTCTTAAAGAATTCACTCTTGTCAGGATTTGCAAACAATTGATTTTCTTTCAGTAATTGAAAAACTAATGATAAATGCTCATAATGCTCTTTTTCACTTTGACTGAATACTAAAATATCATCAAAGAAAACAATCACACAATATTGATATTTTAGAAAAATACGGTTCATCATTCTACTGAAAGTAGCAGGTGCATTAGTTAATCCGAATGGCATAACTAAGAATTCGTAATGGCCAAACTGTGTTCTGAATGCAGTCTTAAATATGTCGGATCTATCTAACCTCACCTGATGATATCCAGATTTAAGGTCAATTTTACTAAATATAGAAGATCCTTGCAGTTTGTCCATAAGGTCGTCAACTCTAGGTATAGGATACCTATTCTTTACAGTGATCTTATTTAATGCTCGGTAGTCAATACACATCCGATAAGTATTATTCTTTTTCTTGACTAAGAGCACAGGTGCACCGAATGGAGAACTGCTAGGTCGAATTAAACCTCTATTTAGTAATTCTTCTACTTGACTCTGGATTTCTTTTTGCTCTATTTGATTGTGCCTATATGGGGCTTTGCAAGGTGGTTGTGTGCCAGGTATTAGGTCAATTTTATGGTCTTCTGGACGTGATGGAGGTAAACCTGGTGGTAGGTCTTCTGCAAAACAGTCCTTAAAATATGCAAGAAATTCCTTATGCCTAGGGTGCATATGAGTTTCTTTTGCGTGCAATTCATTCACCCAAATGAGATATGATTTAGTATTCTTGCGTAGTGCACGTTTTGCTTGAGTATGCGAAAGCAGTGGAAACATATGAGATGCATGCATACCAAATAATGTAATAGATTTTCCTTGAAAATTTATATTCATTGTGTGTGTGGAATAATCTATATTGGGATTATGTTGGTGTCTCCATGGCATTCCTAGAATAATGTCGCTAGACTGTAATGGGACAACTAAGAAATTTCTTCTTTCAATATATGGACCAATTTGAATTTCTAAATCTTGAACTTCTTGTGTGCCATTGTACCTAGTGCCTAAAAATGCAGCTTTTATGCGATAGTGCGTAGGTACTGTATGCAATTTCAATTCCTTTAATAATTTTGCTGAAATAAAGTCATGCGTACTACCGTCATCATGCAATACAGTTCTTTCTTTTCCATGCACCATACATTTCATAGTCAACAATGAATGTAAAGTAGGCATACCTGGTAGAGTGTCGGAAGTAGTAGTAGGATCATCTTCTTCTTCAGTGAAATCCGGCATATCCTCATGCTCTTCTTCGTCCATAGCTCCAAGGTAGTTGATATGTGCTGATGGCTTCTTTGAATGACAATTTGCTGCGAGATGGCCTGGCTGGTGACACTTGTAACATACGATAGGCTTGGCTTTGGTCACATTATTTGCAATGGCTGGGAGTCTGGGTATATTTGGATTTGCTTGTTGGATAGGCTTAGGATTTGGATTGACAGTGGTTGGTAATGCGGGTGGTTTAGGCCAATTCTTACGGAAAGGTGGTGATGAGAAACGACCTGGATTAAACCTTCTGAAATTGGAATTGAATTGTTTAGATCCATAATTACCGTTTGCTTGGAATGGCTGTGGTCGTCGATCTCTTCCACGTAACTTATCTTCAGTGTCGTGAGCTAAGGAGATGGCATCTTCAAGGGTAGCAGGCTTGAACATATTCACCTCAGCGTAGTAATGTCCAAGAAGTCCAGACATGTACTTCCGCTTATGGGTCGTCTCTGGTACGTCTTCAAGCATGCGTAGCTGTAGGAGTGCATTCCAAAAACGCTCTGTATACTGTGGTATAGGCTCACGGTCGCGTTGTTGAAGTAGATCCCATTGCTTGATTGCTTTCTCATGAAATTGCGGTGGAAGAAAATTTTGCATGAACTTCTTCTTAAAATCTTCCCATGTAGCAGGACATTCTATGCTCTTGCGGACGACAGTCCACCAAAGTGATGCTCTATCTATCAGATGATTAGTAACACACTTGATTTTATCTTTCTCAGGATAAGCTTCCTCATGGAAATAGTCATCAAACTGGCTAATGAATGATAAAACAGTCTTTCCCTCTCTTATGCCATTGAAAGTGCGAAACTTGAAACTTCGTTTACTTATCTTGGATTCCTTGCGAATGGTTTGTGCTTCAAGAGTGGCGTCGATGGTACGGCGAATCAGATCTTCAGCTTGAGGTTCTTCTTTATCAGTGGACGCTCCTTGTAGCTTTGTCAATTGCGCTTGCAAGGCTTGCCTAGCTCTTCGCTCTTCGTCCAATTGCAACATGATAAGATCCAGCTTTTGCTCCATGGTAGGCTCAGGTAGGTCGTCTTCAGCCATAGGATCATCCATATGTGGGGTAGTCATCCTGTAAAACTCAACAAACCTTTCTCACTCAAAATCAGTTAGCGGGATGAGCGTAGCTCAAATTTGGGGTTACAAGGCTATGTATTTTTGGGTATTTTCTTCTTCAATTTTCAGAAATTCTGAAATATTTCTGTCTCTGTTTGCTGAAAGTACTTCAACGAAGTTGCAGATAGGTAAAACAGCTTGCTGCGAACAACTTTCCAGTTCTGAGTTTTTGCAAACGAACAAGTCTTCTAGGAGTTTTAAGCAATAGTCAGTTCTGATTTAGTCTGACTTGCAGAGTTGCAGACTTAACAGACTTGCAGGGTTGTGAACTTGCTGAACTTAGCTGACTTGCAGAACTTGCAGTACTTGATTAGTGTCGACTTGCGAAACTTGACTTCTGATGCGCAGGACCCGGAGTTTGCAGACTTGTCAGATCTGTGTGACTTGTGTAGCTTGTGACTTAGTTTGATTATGGAACTTATGGCTTACTAAGCCCAATGTGAATTTGAGGTATCGCGGCATGTTGACGTCGCGTTTGAACTGGGCGAGAACATACTGACGCCGCCCGAGATGAAATTTGTGAAGCTAAGCTTTATTAAAGCTTAACTAAGCTTTATAACTTTTGATTTTTAAGCTTTTAGGCTTGTAGTAATGAAACTTAGCTCTGATTTTTGACGACTTGAAGAAGGAGATGTATGCGTGGTCCTCCGCCGACAGAGCCTGGTCCTTCGCGATCTGAGAGTGGAAACAGGGGTTCTTGATCGCCAGAAGTCTGCCTGTATCGACGGTTCGCGACGAGATTGACTGTAGAGGCCGTTTGTTCCTGGAGCTCCGCCTTCGCCCGAGATTGGTAGCGATTGGAAGCCCTTGATCTCTGCTCCGCTCTGATACCACTGGTGCGCAGATCGGACGCCGGTAGCTCACGTAGCGAATTCCCAAAGGTCCCCAAGAACAAAGTACTCTACTTTTTAGCACAAAAATCAATGTGAAAGCAAGCACGACATGAGACAAGAGACAAATTGGGTTGAATCTCCCCCATGCCTTGTGTGAGCGCTTCACAAAGCATGTATTTAATATATATTTTCAATCTTTTTGCTCAAAAATAGCCCAATTACAAAAATATACAAGCTTTTAGCTTTTGAGTTTGCTTTCTACCAAAAATAGGAAAATAAAGCTAATGGACGGTGCCCAAAGAGTCTGGCACGCCCAATCTCAATGTCCAAATAAAAATAACATATCCAGGCGCATAAGCGCATACAAAATAATAATAAATAGTCGATGTCTCTATAGACATAATCAAAATATAGGCGTGGCGCCTATCAAAATATATCCAAAGGTCGGAAAACCCGCTAGACTCCAATGCTTTCCTCCGCCACTGCTGCTATCTCTACACATCAACTGAAGCATTCACAATCGTTAGTAAAATAACACAATTAAACCGACAAAAGTGAATACCTAGCAGTCTTCAGCTACATAAATAAATCAACTGGTTAGAAATAAATCCTAACCTTAATTTATTACGAGTGCGCACTCTAAACTCATAAACGTTTATTAATTTAATATGCATTTTGCGGAATCACCCGCTATGGAATCACCCATGTACACACTAAATTAATGAAACGCCCGAAAAGGACAGGCGTCCCCATCAACTTCTCGCACAAAGAATCCTCTTTGCGTATGAGCCCCGGTCATCTAAGTTTACGGAATCCACCGTAAAACCTCACGGAATCCACCGTGGAATATGCCTCCTGGCATCATGTACACCTTAAATAACCCATCCATGAAACTAGGTATTCGCATGTGCTAACCCCGTGTAAGACCCTCTAATCCCATTCTTTACACTCTGCTTGTGTAATAGCCATATTAATGTCAACAATAGGAACACTGCTCAACTACACTTGGATGTTAAAGTTTAGCCCATGCAAAAAGTATTGCAACTGAGTAGTAATTAGATTAGGAATATAAGTTTGCAACTTACAGAATACTTTCTTCAATTTCTTGGCATAGCCTCGAACATTCTCATGAGGTTCTTGATGTGTTACATTGAGAATACGTAGCCAGTAACGACCTCCCATTTTAGGGGGAAACTCTCTTCAGAAGACCACAAAAAATACATCAATTTTAGTTATAGTTTTAGCCTCTAAGCTATGATACCATACTGCAGCTCGTCCTTTCCAAGTCATGTTAAAGAACATCATTAAGTGTCCTTCATCTTGGATTCGATAGTTAAACATTAATACTTGGAACTCATTAATATGAAGTTCCGCATCTTCCTCTGCTGACCCATTAAAAATGGATAGAGGAAATCCTAAGGCTAGCAAGTTTGGCATTCTTTCTAGGATTGCGATGGGTTGCACCATGGTAATAATCAAATTCGCCAAAGGGGTTTGAACGGATGGTACTGCTACCCTACTCAAAGTGGCGTGACTAATTGGAAGAGGGGAAGTACTAGAACTTTCTCCTCCTAATGGACCATGTGTGCAGCTAGGGTTCCTAAGACCCCTCTCTTGTAGGGATATCAAACCACTCCTTTGGGGAGAATATCTCCTAATAATTTCAGCCCATGGTCGGGCCCATTTAGCTCTTTCTTGGTTTTGAAGCTCGGCTTGACAATCTCTTAGATCTATTTCACTGCCTTTTGGCATACACTAATAAATTGGTCCCTAGTATCGATTGAGATTTGGAGACCACCACTTATTAGTGGGTCGTGGCAAACACACCATCTATTGTTGGGACCTAAAACGGTCCCACACAGTGGGCTGTAAGGCACTAGCCGAGCCTCTACTACACACTCAAACCACCCCTCACAGCCTCGTGGCTAGGAACGTCTAAGGGGTATGCTACCCTCACCTCTAATGTAGAACTTCATGTTTGTATGGATTGTAATTCAATGGATAACCCTTCTCACACTCCTTAGAGGGGAGTCCCTACACATATCAATGTTATACACCATGTAAGCACAAACAAAGGGAGCGCCCCTCCACTGATTGCCATGGCCCCACTATAGCTCTCCTACACCTTGGGGATGGGCCCCAAGATGTGCCGTGAATATGTAAAGCATGTACGACACATGCTCCACTCTTTTAATTGATCGATCTAGGAGATAACAAATAGTCCTCACTAAATATTTCCCAAATAACAAACCACTAACCCTACAACAACTTAGGGTACCTCTTCTCCTCAACGTAGGCCATTGTTTATGAAAACGATTGTTGTGCATCCAGGATGATACCATATATTGCATGCAATGCAATTGTGTATGATTCTTAGTGCTCAAACAAGCTTATTCATCAACAACCAACATTGTGAAGGTGCAAAAACATGTCTTTTCATGCCTTTTCTCTAAATCGAGGTTGCTATGTTGCTTAGGGCCAGCACTGAGCATTCTCGTGCTATTGGACTCTCTTAACTTTAAACCACACGTGTTCTATATGCCATGCATTTAAAAAATATATAATTCAACATATTTTAAAAACTTAACACTCCCCTTCTCCCTACTACTTAAGATTATATGTTCGGTGGTAGGTTTAGAGCGTAATTTTTAATGTATTTTTCCTTCATGAAAGCAATAAAAATTCACTTTAACATAGAGATTGGACTGACTAAGGATAAACCTCATGCCTTAGCCTTATTATACATTTATAAACACAAATATTATTTTTTATTTTTCAAATGAAAAAACCCATTTTTATTTTCCTTATTTTCACTATTTATTTATATTTTTTATTTTTTGATTTATACTGATTAATCTTATTGAGAATTATTTTTCTATCATATTCCATTCCATACGAATACTATACGCAGAACAAAACCCCAAAACCGCATGATTTCCCTTATAACTACAATGTTGTAGGTTTTGTGTGTTTATAAAAAAATTGTTAAATGAATTATTTTTCTTGATTTCTCTAACATTTTTGATAGATAAGAGCATTGATGGCCAAATGCAACCATTTTCAACTAAAATTTATCATAAAACAATAAAATCTACCACTTATAAAATCGAGCCTTATGACATACGTGTCTTGTGATGATTGAAGGCCTGCTGACACTTTCCAACAGCCGATGACAATCCTTCCAATCTTGATCTATGCTTCTTTATTGTCAAGCATCATCTTCCAATTAAAATCTCTCATCTCAGCCCACCCCATTCTCTCATAGAATCAACCATGGAAACATACAATAAGAGGAGAGAGGAGAGAGAATAGAGAAAGTTTGAAAATCAACATTTTGATTCTTTGGCTATAAATTTGTGTGTCCATAGTCAAATTGAAGCCCTTGAGGAGTAGATCAGAGATATGCAATCAATCCTCGATGATCCCCAGCATTTGAGAGCTACAAATCTAATGATTTTTGGGGCGCAAAAAAATTTGCACCCCCTCCCTACCCACGATTTTGTTTTTTGGACCTTTCTTTCTTTAATCAAGCTTAAGGCTTGAAATTTTAAAATATCTAGTTCAAGTTTTGTGTTTTCACACTGCTGCAAGTGGTTTTTTGCATTTTGGAGGCGTAAATGAACTCAAATTCGAGATTCGACTAGCGAGCCAGCTTTATGGTACCGAAATCTATAAACTTGACCTTTGTCATGCACTTTTTGACTCCTGAATCACATAGTTTCTTTATAGTACAAAACCTTACGGGGATTACGTGGGGGGTCAAATGGACTCCGATCGACAAACGAAGACTTGCATTGCATTCCTGGCATCAAATATTTAGGAAAACTCCAGCTCATCGATCCATAACCATTTCATTTTGCATGAAAAATTGGTCTTTTAAACATATCAAGCACTTTTTGGCTTCAAAAACGGGTCCTGAAATCTAGCTCTTAGGAAGCTAAAAATCCAAACCCCATTGATGAGGTAGAAAAATGAAAGAAGGAATGATGAAGAGAGATTTGATCTTAGCTTGTCATTGTCATTTGCAATGACTCATTGCATTACAAGTTTTTCCCAACTTACCATCCATATGATTTTCTTGTTGGATACAACAATGATTGGCCAATTAGGAAAAGATACCTTAGAGCATTAAATGCCAACATTTAATTATGTATTACATCAAATGGATACAAGCATTCCATGGTCATGATAATGGAAGTTAAAGAATTACTTCAAAAAATCCTATGTGAGCTCTATATGTTGCCCAATCAAGAAAATTGATCAAGGATTACTCCTAATCTCTCTCTCAGCAATTAGAGAGGCCAAGAAAGGGGATTAAAGAGAGATTAGAGAGTGTAATACTTAATGGTACCTAAATAATAGATGAAGGTGGTTGTTGAAGCTGAGATGAACAATCCCTCCTTAATCAATCATTAATTCATGAATGCCTCTTGTTGTAAGTGATTGAGTTTGATCAAATTCAATGATAAAAAGTTGAATTCTTGATTAGAGTGTTCAATAATATTGACACACACTCCTACCCTTTGGTGCAAGCTTTGTTACTGAAAAAAATACTAAAATTTGAATCAATTCTTTTAAAATGTATGTTTTCCCTATTCAAGAGAGGGAAATGCTGCAAGATCCTTCCATAGATCAATAGTCCCGATCAAGATTAAGCAGGATAAACTTTCTCTTATAACTCTAAAGTGATTTAGCACAAAAGCCCCTTGAATAGGAGCACAATAGACCAAGATTTCATAAAGATTCGATGATGCCCTATTGTAATGGTTGTCAAGGGAGAAAAAAACTCATCAAATCCTGAAGAAATAATGAAGTCTTTGTTAAACCTTGAAGTATATTGGAGAAGAATTTCCCTAAAGTGATTAAAGGAAAAAAGCCACCTCAAATGGCCAAGATTAAGCCAAAATTTTAGAGAATTCCTATGCTTTTCTATTTATGGAAGCCATGGAAGAAGAATGATCAAGCTTTAATGATAAAGAAAGAGGGCAAAGCTTTGAGGAAGGCTCAGAGATGTCTCAAAGCTTGACAAGGCAAGCTTGAGATGGTTGACAATGCTTCGGAGATGAAACATACAACTGTTGTCCTAAATCTCATAAAGAAGAGAGAGATCCTTCATTAATCACCTCAAGAATCTTGAAAGGATGCTTCAATCTTGTTGAACCTCCATTCTAGAGTGTAGAAATAATGATTTGAAGCATTGTTGTGAAGCAATTATGGAGATAAAGCTTGCTATTTATTGCCCATTGTCACAACCTAAAAAAAGGTGGAATTTGTACTGAGTATCTTATCTTGTCGCAGCCCATATCGCAAGAGATATGGTGCTTATCTTGTAGCAAACAACCTCAAGAATCAAGCTCTATAACCATTCTTGGCATTAGGAAGCAAGGGAAGAAGATTGGAGCTCAAACAATCCATGGATCTTGAAGAAGAAGAGGAAAGTAAAAGTTTCCAAGAAAAATAACCATAGTTTTAACCTTCTCTAAACTCCATGAGCGCCACTTTTTCTACCTTGCTCCAAAATTGGTCTTCAAAGATGTCATGACCTGCTAAAATAACAAGAATTTAGCCATTTCTTCAACAATCTTGTCAATGTGACAACCAAAACTATCACGATTTGCTATTGTATTTACAATGCCACTGATGAATTCAAAACCTTGGCAAGGTTTCAACTAAGGACCCTAAGGCAATTGAGTTGGTGGAGCAGTGGGACTTGCAAAAATAAGTATAGAAATTTGAAGCTAAATTGGATTAGTCCAATTGCACATAGTTTATGACAATCTATGATGATAGTATGCAAACATGAAAAGTAATTATAGAGAGAGAGAGAGAGAGAGAGAGAGAGAGAGAGAGAGAGAGAGAGAGAGAGAGAGAGAGAGAGAGAGAGAGAGAGAGAGAGAGAGAGAGAGAGAGAGAGAGAGAGAGAGAGAGAGAGAGAGAGAGAGAGAGAGAGAGAGAGAGAGAGAGAGAGAGAGAGAGAGAGAGAGAGAGAGAGAGAGAGAGAGAGAGAGAGAGAGAGAGAGAGAGAGAGAGAGAGAGAGAGAGAGAGAGAGAGAGCTACATCAAGTGGAGATACCACAAAGAGCAAATGTAGTGCAAAGAGTGCCAGAATGGCCTAAGGGGTTGAAAAAGGTACCCAAACAAAACTTGGATCCTTCACCAAATTTAGACTATTAAAGCAATAAATAAATAGTAATGATGGGATTACAATTGAAGCCATTCCCAACCCTATACTAAGAATGTAGGTCAAGTTGGTTCACACGTTTTTCCCCAGCACAAAGCATAACTCTACCATATACAAGATTCATGGGGTTGTTGGAAGACCTAGTGACGAGGAGGGGTTTCAAGAAATAGGAATGTAATGCTTATACTAGGGAGACCATCCACATAGTTGCAAAATCCCTAAGCCTTGAAGCGCAATGAACCAAATATTTAGACTACATCCCAGTGGCAAACAAAAGGGTGAAAGAGAAAGAGTAGTTGGAATGACATTCATGGTAGGATTAAGGGGCATTGTGATGGCCATCATTTAGGAGGTCATGGGACACCTTCTCAACCTTGTTTTTTGAATAATCTGGGGATTCTGTCCCCCTAGCCATTGGATTTTTCTCTCTTTGAGTGAGCCATCAGTCTCACCAAGCCTTCTTCCCGTGGCAATTACTTCTGTTACCGCTTCAGTGGATAGTACTTTTCTCAAGGTCATCGGGTATCGGAAGGTGAAATCGAAGGGTTGGTGGCAATTTTCCCACTACTCCCAAACTGATAGCTCTGTATTCCAGTTCATAGGTGAGTAGTCCCATTTTGGAGGGATGGGAGACTGTCGAACTGCAAGTGGTTGTGCTTTCTCCCTTTGCATGCTTGGTCCAACATTCAGGCCCTCTTCTTTTTCACTTATGCCCTCCTTTTTGCTATGGCATCTTGTTCTTGAGGGGGCTCCGGTTGTGGTGAGGGGGGTGGTGGAATCCACTCCTCATCTCATTGTGCTCCTTCATGGCTTGACCTTGCTTTTGCCTCTTGAGATTGTTCTTCTTGGAGTTCCAATGTGTCAACCTCCTTTGGCATCAAGCCTTCTCTCAACAAATTCTCTCGTTGATCTTGCCCAATCGGATTGAGACTTGTGGCTTGAACCTGGGAGCACAACCCTTGTTTAACCGCCTTGTAGGCTATTTCCAGTTTTCTTTTAAGCACCTCAACTTCCTCCTCCTCCTCAGAGAGTGTGATGTCTAAGATTGTGTTGAGGAAGGCATGTTGTTGGGCTTTGAGACTAGCTTGAGTGGCACCTACCCTACTTTCTGGTAGTATTCTACTTCCTTCTGCCAGGGTGAAGCGGCTTGCTAGGTCCTTCACTTTCTTCTCGCTCTTGGCCTCCCATTCCCTTGCCTTCTTTTTCATCTCTTCCAAGCCCTCACTTTTCCATTTTTGTACAAGTTCCTCTTTT
This sequence comes from Lygodium microphyllum, assembly GCF_053477565.2. Taxonomy (NCBI): domain Eukaryota; kingdom Viridiplantae; phylum Streptophyta; class Polypodiopsida; order Schizaeales; family Lygodiaceae; genus Lygodium; species Lygodium microphyllum. The sequence goes on along the minus strand of NC_141138.1, from coordinate 182,121,935 downwards.
TCTTCTGTCAGGCACCCAATCTCCTTTTCTAATCTTGCTTGTTTTTCCCTTTGTCTTTACATTTCACACTGTGCTTCTTCCCTCTCTTTTTTCCACTCATCTTGTTTTTACACTCTCTTTGCTTCCAGCACATCGAGCTATTCCATGCCCTCTTGGAGTTTTCTCATCTGCGTTTCAAGCTTTGCCTATTGTAGAACCAGGAGTTTGTACTCCCTTTGCATTTCGACCAGCTCCTGGTTCTCTTCTTCCAGTCTTTTTTGCCATCGTTCCTCTTCATCTTCCCTTGCCCTCAGCTCTACTTTTAGCGCATGGATTTATTTTGGTTGCAAGGCCACTTGGCAGGTCTTTTCTAGTTGGATGGCATTTGACATTTTTCTTTCCATTTCTAGCTTTGCCATTGCTACTCTCTTCTCCTCCTTTGCCCTTTCCAATTGAGCATAAAGCTCCCTAACATGCTCGTCCTGGTGGCCAGTGGGTTGCGACTCCATGGTAGTAGTACCTATTCTTGGTTGCTTGGGCCCCTATTGAGATTCAACATCCGCAACTACCGGTCTTTTCATTCCTGTAGTTGGGGTTCTTGTACTAGAGGTGGGCATTGGCGTATGTGCCTTATTGACCAAGAACTGCACCCATGCCATGAGGTTATTGGCGTCTACTGTGGTTGGAGTTCTTGGCGTTGCTGCGATGGTCGGGGTATTTGGCAAGATGGTAGGGAGGGTTAGGTGGAGTGCAGCCTTGCCCTTTCCCTCTGGGATGGGTGGAGGTAAGTTTTCTGATGCTTGGCCATTGGTTTCCACTAGCCCGCGTCCTGCCTTCACAGGCACATTGCTGCTAGCTCCTCATGCGTTGGAGCCCCAAGAGGAACACCAAGGAAAAGGGAATTCTCTTGCAATAAAATCTATCTTGTAACATTAACAAGCTTTTATTTCATTCTTTTGATAATCAAAACAAAGAAAACAACAATTCTTCACGCAACATCATAGTAGATATCTCCCACGGATTTGATAGAATCAACCATATTCTCCAACATCTTCACAAAATCCATCAAAATAACAAAAAACACAAGGGAATACACCATCTTTGAATGGAAATAAATCACATATTATCCATCTTCAATATCTTCATAGTTCTCTCTCTCAATCTCTCATATAAAATCACATTGTTTTAATAAAATTGACTATCTCTGATTCTCTCTCTCTCTCTCTCCATCAATAGTACATCATATCCTCACTACAATGCTCTCATAATAACCCTCAATAATCCTTCTTAAGTCGTGGATGCACCTCCCAAGAGGTATGTCTGATATGAAGAGTCACCAGAGTCGCTACAATGTCTTTTCACAGCTCACTACTGTTACTGTCACTTAGTCTTCTCTTCAATCTTCAGCAGCTGTTTCTTCCACCTGTTTTAGTTATTTTGAACTTAGATTCATCCTTTCCAAAGGTTAGAAAACATTCCCAAATTCACACATACATTCTATAGAACTCCTACAGAAGGTCTACAGAACAGTCATAGTACAATACCAGAACAGCTACAGTACAGTTACAGTACAGAGACAGAAGCTCTACAGAAGATATACAGAAGGTTACAGAAGGTCATCAAAACCTCATAACTCATACTCAAACCATTACAAACTTTGAAAAACTATTCAATAAGATTTCACAAGATCTCAATCTTCATCAATCATCAATCCATGCTTCATACAGAAGACAATCAGAACAAAACAGAAGCTATACAGAACCAATCAGAACCTATTAGAACATCACAGAATCTCATATCTCCACTGAAAATCATCATGAACTTCCAAAACATAATCAATATGATCCAAAACACTCTCAAATACTTCCATTAACAATCATACATCACTCTAAATCCACAAAAAATCAATCATTCAGACCTCAAAAACAACAAAATTAGTCAAAAATTTAGTCTTTTTCCACTTTGGAGCCCCAAGAGGAACACCAAGAAAAATCTATTTTGTAACATTAACAAGCTTTTATTTCATTCTTTTGATTATCAAAACAAAGAAAACAGCAATTCTTCACGCAGCATCATAGTAGATATCTCCCACGGATTTGATAGCATCAACCATATTCTCCAACATCTTCACAAAATCCATTAAAATAACAAAGAAAACAAGGGAATATACCATCTTTTAATGGAAATCAATCACATATTATCCATCTTCAATGTCTTCATAGTTCTCTCTCTCAATCTCTTATATACAATCACATTGTTTTGATAGAATTGACTATCTCTGATTCTCTCTCTCTCTCTCTCCATCAATAGTACACCATATCCTCACTACAATGCTCTCATAATAACCCTCAATAATCCTTCTTAAGTCGTGGATGCACCTCCTAAGAGGTATGTCTGATATGAAGAGTCACCAGAGTCGCTACAGTGTCTTTTCACAACTCACTACTGTCACTATCACTTAGTCTTCTCTTCAGTCTTTAGCAGCTGTTTCTTCCACCTCTTTTAGCTATTTTGAATTTAGATTTATCCTTTCCAAAGGTTAGAAAACTTTCCCAGAGTCACACATACATTCTACAGAACACCTACAGAAGGTCTATAGAACAGTCACAGTACAATACCAGAACAGCTACAGTATAGTTACAGTACAGAGACAGAAGCTCTACAGAAGATATACAGAAGGTTACAGAAGGCCATCAAAACCTCATAACTCATACTCAAACCATTCCAAACTCTAAAAAACTATTCAGTAAGCTTTCACAAGATCTCAATCTTCATCAATCATCAATCCATGCTTCATACAGAAGACAATCAGAACAAAACAGAAGCTATACAGAACCAATCAGAACATCACAAAACCTCATATCTCCACTGAAAATCATTATGAACTTCTAAAACATAATCAATATCATCCAAAACACTCTCAAATACTTCCATTAACAATCATAAATCACTCTAAATCCAACAAAAATCAATCATTCAGACCTCAAAAACAACAAAAATTAGTCAAAAATTTAGTCTTTTCCCACTCTGGAGCCCCAAGAGGAACACCAAGGAAAAGGGAATTCTCTTGCAAGAAAATCTATCTTGTAACATTAACAATCTTTTATTTCATTCTCTTGATCATCAAAACAAAGAAAACAACAATTCTTCACGTAGCATCATAGTAGATATCTCCCACGGATTTGATAGAATCAACCATATTCTCCAACATCTTCACAAAATCCATCAAAATAACAAATAACACAAGGGAATACACCATCTTTGAATGGAAATTAATCATATATTATCCATCTTCAATGTCTTCATAGTTCTCTCTCTCAATCTCACATATACAATCACATTGTTTTGATAGAATTGACTATATCTGATTCTCTCTCTCTCTCTCCATCAATAGTACATTATATCCTCACTAAAATGCTCTCATAATAACCCTCAATAATCCTTATCAAGTCCTGGATGCACCTCCCAAGAGGTATGTTTGATATGAAGAGTCGTCAGAGCCGCTACAGTGTCTTTTCACAGCTCACTACTGTCACTGTCACTTAGTCTTCTCTTTAGTCTTTAGTAGCTGTTTCTTCCACCTGTTTTAGCTCTTTTGAACTTAGATTCATCCTTTCCAAAGGTTAGAAAACATTTCCAAAGTCACACATACATTCTATAGAACACCTACAAAAGGTCTACAGAACAATCATAGTACAGTACCAGAACAGCTACAGTACAGTTATAGTACAGAGACAGAAGCTCTACAGAAGATATACAGAAGGTAATCAAAACCTCATAACTCATACTCAAACCATTCCAAACTCTAAAAAACTATTCAATAAGCTTTCACAAGATCTCAATATTCATCAATCATCAATCCATGCTTCATATAGAAGACAATCAGAACAAAACAGAAGCTATACAGAAGGTATACAGAACCAATCAGAACCTATTAGAACATCACAGAACCTCATATCTCCACTGAAAATCATCATGAACTTCCAAAACATAATCAATATCATCCAAAACACTCTCAAATACTTCCATTAACAATCATATATCACTCTAAATCCACCAAAAATCAATCATTTAGACCTCAAAAATAACAAAAATTAGTCAAAAATTCAGTCTTTTTCCACTCTCAACATTCTCTGATAGGCATAAAAAAAGGTAGAATCAAATGGATTATGTTTGGAAAGATAAGCTAAGAGATCCACCTTAGTTGGTTAGTGCTCTGTACATAGGTAGGGGCTGTGTTCTATCTTTGATTTAGGACCACAGAATCAATCATGGAATGCCAAGAATTATCAGGGCAAGTAGCCACTTTGGAGGAGTAACTCTGAAACATGTCATCTATTCGCAACTCCAAATGGTTAATATACAAAACAGCTTGTAGAACCATGTCCCCCACATACCAAGCCATATCCACCTCATCTGGAATTAACAAGTCTCCTCGTAGGTACATGTAGGACATCAACATGGTATCTGTTGTGACAGAATCTTCAAACACCATCCTTACCACCTCTGTCAGCAAGTCAGCAGATCAAGCCCCACTCCATCCATCCTCTGGAAGAGGTAAATCCATCGTGGAAAGCTTCATGTAGAAGGCCAACTTCTGTAAGTGATAGTGGACAAAGAAAGAATGGTCTGGAGGAACATATTCCTGGAATTGCTCAAATGTAGACCATAGCAGATCCATCCTGAAATGCAATCTTTCCACTTTATCTTAGAAGAGAGGACACAAGGTAGCCTGTCTCTGAAGAACTGCCAAGTCCTGCTATGAGAGAGAAGGGATCAAGGGAACATTAAGGCTTGGAGGAATAGACCGTGACTTTGCCAGTTGATCTTGCAACTGCTTGATTTGGAAAGCTTGTGATTCCACTGTGTCATTAGCAATCTGTAAGGCTGAAAGTTTGACATCTAAGAGAGTTTGGAACTCTTGCGCTTCTTTGGACATCCTCTCCATCTCCTCTGAGAGGCTAGTAACCTCAGATTGAGCCTCTGTTAACTGAATCTTCAAAGAAGATATCTCATCTCTTTGGATTTCAATCAGTTGGGTTTGTTGCGCCATTTGCTTGAACAAATCTGCCAGGGTATCCTTAGCAGAGGCTAACTCGGATGTTGCCTTATGCAACTGGTCCTTAGACTGCATTAGTTCTTAATAAAAGGAAGCGTACAACTGTTGAACACAGGCTGTCATTGACAGTTCAATGGAACTCTGAATGTCTTTACATAGGAAAGGAATGGCATCTCTCGAGACTAGACTATTCAGTGAGGGGACTGATATGTCCAACGAACCTTCTCGATGTGCTCTGAACAGGTTATTACATGTGAGATAAGCAAAGAGATCATTGCCAGAGGTAGCAGGAATGGGCACGAAAGGAAGAACTGAAGGAGCTTTATCTGCTACCCGCTTCAAGCGTTTGCGCTGTATGATCAGGGGAGGTGGAGAATCCAAATTCTCTTTATCAATTGGTTCGAACTCATCTGAAGGTGGTGGGGGAGGTACTGGATCAGATGGAGGAGGTGGAGGCACACTCTTCTGTAAACCTGAATAGGTCAAGAAAGCAGACAAGTACGATCCATAGGTGACATTGGTAACATTGCCCTTGGTGACTTTGACAAAATGTTGATTCATCTTAGTGAGTAGGTAAGTGCTCCAATCAATAGCTACTCCTTGTAACACCATCCTTGAAGCTGTAAAGAGCTCTTTGGACAAGTAATGGGATGGTGTTTTTGCAGGCATAAACCTGTCTTGGAGAAACTGACAGACCAACTTCCATACAGGATCAGTGGTCATGGAAAAAGAAACTCCTGAAGAGTTGATTACCTTCTTAACATCCAAAATTTCCCTGGTCTATTTTTGTAACAGCTTCAAAATCTCATCGTTAGAGAAAAGCTAGTGAGTTGTAACAAAGGGTTCACCTTTGTAGGGAAGAGACAGAGCCTTCCCTAGGCCTCGAGGTGTCAAAGTCATGGAAGTACCCTGGACCAGCCCCGACTTCTTGCTGTAGGAGGCCAGAAACTCATCACACATTGATGGATCCTCTGGAAGCAATGGAAAGGAGGCAGCCACGAAAGTTGCGAGTCCCACCTTCGTGAGAGGCTCAAAAGTGAGTAGGGAAGAGTAATCCCTACTGACTAGTGGGACATACTGGATAGGGGGAGGAGTGTGAGGCGCCATTCAGATGGTAAACACACACACCACAACACAGACAATCACAAAGAATGCCTGCAAAATAACCAAAAGGCGATAAAAAATGAATGAATCCAAAACAAGGATACTCATACAAATATAGACGTAACTAACCCAAGTATCACCCCAGACAATACACAACCTAGAAAAAATTTGGCATGACCTCTATACATATGCGACCGAAAGCTTCATGCGATGCAACATGCAAGCACCCAAATCCTCGTATCAGGTAATAAAGAAAAAAACTACACACCGTACCTGTAATCGTAACACATGGACAAATCAGACTACCATAAAAAAAGGACATCAAGACTGGACCATAACTTGACCATCAGGGTCAACTAATAGACTTTTACACGCCCATCCCACGAAGCGAGTTCATTATAAGGGGAAATAAGTGCAGTGAGGGGGGATTAATTTAATGAAAGGTTCATTGGAATAAATTATCAACAATGGGTGACATTTTATTAGGTTATAAACCTTAATAAGAAAACGGAGGTTCCTTCTTAAAATTTTAATTACAAATTATTAAGTTGAAATGGTGCTTTAACGCAACCCGGACTTCGATGCCTAGACTGGTCTCTAAATGCAAATTCCTTAATTAAAAATTAAGAGTGATGTGGAGCACTTTTTTGCCAGCACGTGTTCTTGTGACGGTTGGTTCATTTTTATTATAAATTAAAGTGCCTCTTAAGTGCACGTAGCACGCGCAAAGTGAACGACTGGTTGATTTTTATTATGATGAAATTGTGTGTTTAGCGCGAACGCAGGTGGAAAATGTGGGTAAATAAATATTACATTTTAATAATTAATTTGTGATTAAGGGAGAAATGAAAATAAATAAAGCACATAAAATAAATACCTGGAAGGGGTGTGTATGCAATGGCCTGAAGGCGCACGGAAGAGTCCCCCAAAAGCAATGAATCCAGTAAAAGAAAAGTAAAGACCACTGAGACTGAACAACAAAGACAACACCTTAGTGGATGTGTTGAGTTTGAGTATGATTTTTAATGTGATTATGATGTATTAGGAGAGTTTTTGTTTTAAAAAAAATTATTGTGTTGGTTTGGTATTTTAGGGGGTATTATGTGTGGTGATTGGAGTTATGTGTGTTTTTTTGGATTTGTTTTGTAATAAATTGTATGTGGTTGTGTATTGAGTGGTTTTTTTTTTCAAAAGGAAGAATAATTAAAGATGGATATGGGATGAAGTAAAAAGAAAATTTCAGCCAGTTAGGAAATATCCACAAGTTAGGGTATGAAAATAACATGGGGATTTTTATGGTGAAGTGGTGTGTGTTTGGTTTTTTTTGTTGTTTTTTGTTGAATTTTTTTAAATAGGGATACTGTGTACAAAAAAAATTTAAAGGAAAAAAAATGAATGGGAAAAGGTTAGGGAGGATGGGTGGAATTTTTTAGAATTTTTTTTGTATTTTTGTCGAATTTTAAATGAATTTTTGTGTATTTTTAGGCAATTTTAGAATAAATTGGCAAATATGGAATTTTTCAGAATTTTAAGGGTTGAAATTTCTAGCTAAAAAATTTCCAAAAATTTACAGAAAGTGAAAGAAATTTTTTAGAAATATTTTTGAAATTTTTCTGAGTGGAAATTAATTTATAAATTAATTAAATCAGTTAAATCAAGAAAATCAACTTAGTTTGGTAAGTAAGGTCAAATTAAGTCAGCTAAGGCATGGAAGTCAGGGTAAGTCATATAAGTCAAGCTAGGTTAGGTCAGGTTAGTCAAATGGAACTAGGTTAGTGTGGGTTAGGCAAAGTCAGATAAGTAAGTTAAGGCAAGTCAGTGGAGACTAACCTAAGGGGGGTTAGGGTAACTAGGCTAGGGTTAGGTTAACTGAACTAGGGTTAGTGGACCTAAGTATGGTTAGTCTAACTAGGGTAAGGGTAACCTAACTAACCAGGGTTAGGTCAAATAGGCTAGGGTTAGTGGACCTAAGTATGGTTAGTCTAACTAGGGTAAGGGTAACCTAACTAACTAGGATTAGGTCAACTAGGCTAGGGTTAGATAACTAAACTTAGGTTAGGGTAACCATGATAGGGTTAGTGTAACTAGGGAGGGGTTAGGTTAACCTAGTATTGAGATATCGAGCTCCACTCGTGATACGCCAGGGTGACCGTTGTGTATTTATGTCACCGACTTGTCAGTTGCAGACGCGGTTGGTACACCGCCCATGAATAATAGCTACATGATAGCTATCCTTATCTACTCTAGTTCGTGGCTCAGTTAGTATGCCACCTTAGTTAGTTGAGTTTGGTTTGAGACCCATATATAGGGTTCTTCTATTTCTTTGTACTTGAGTTCTTTTTTTGGCTTACACAACTAAGAAGAGGAAAACTGTTTTCAGCCTCCACCCTTGTGTGTATTCCCCCATTGTGCAAGCAAGAAAGCTTCAAGTGAGACTCCTTCCTTCTCTCCTACAATCTTGACATGGTATCAGAGCCTTGTTCGTGGTAAGGAGCTCAAGAAAGCAAGCCAAGCTCGCGGTGTTCTGGTAAGAGGAGCAGTGTTGCTTTCATTTTCTGTTTTGGGAGCAGATCTCTGCAGGTAGCACAACCAGAAAGTGCAGGAGTGCATTGTCTCAGGTTGAGACGCCCTTCACGGTGAAGCAAGAGGGCAGTATATGTTGCGGGATAGGGATTTAGCCCTTGGCGACCTTGTTTTTTTGATTTGAGGCCATTTCGGGGCCTGTTTTGGAGGCGGAAGTTTTCTGCACGCACTCAAGAAAAGGCCCAGTTTTATGCTGTGCAGCCACTGTTCTACAGGTCGGTGAATAGTTACTGTAAAAATTGCATTGTATGCTTGTGCGCAGAGACATTGGGAGTTACAGAATCATCCCTGTTGCCTGTTGATGCAAAATCGTCACTAGGAAGTGACTGTGTGGTCAAATACCACTTTCGCCAGTTTTGTAGATTTTCCCTTGTGAGGGTGAAGCTATGGTTTTTGTAGTGACAGAATTTTTTACAGTCTTCTGTAATGGCATCTGATTCTCTTTCACAGATTGTCACTGAAAAGCTTGACAAGAACAACTTCCAAGCATGGAAGTTTAGAATGATGAATTTCCTTATGGGAAAAGGATATTGGGAATTTGTTGCAGGAAATGAAGAAGAACCAGTTCTTCCTGATGTTCCCAATCAACAACAAATGCAGGCATTTAAAGCATGGCATGAGAGAGCCAGGAAAGTTATGTATTGGCTGTCTATCAGCATTTCAGACTCTATGATTGTGCATATTCAGGATGCAAGTACGCCAAAGGAGGCATGGGATACTTTGTCAAAAATGTATAGCACAAATACGCAAGCCAGGAAAATGCAGCTCAAGCAAGAGTTGCACAATGTGCAAAGAGAAAATATGAGCATCAACGACTACCACATGAAGGTGAAGAAGATTGCAGATGCACTTGCTTCCATTGGGTCACCAGTGGAAGATGATGATTTAGTTTCTGTGACCCTGAATGGTCTAGGAAAGGATTATGCACAGTTTCGGACATCCATTTCAGTTCGTGAAAGATTTCCTGATTTTGAGGAGTTGATTGCTCTTCTAATTTCTGAGGAACAGAGAAATGGTGGTGCATCTTCTTCAGGAGGAACTTCAAAAGAAGCTGTCTTCTACTCAAATGCTGGAAGAGGTAGAGGAGGCCGATATGGAGGCCGTGGTAGAAATCAGAATATGCAGCAAACTCAAGAAAACCAGTCCTATGGAGGAGGACGTGGTAACTCTAGAGGCAGGGGGAGTCAAAGAGGTCGTGGTGGATGGCAAAGAGGCCAAAATGCAAACAATAATGTTGAATGCTACTACTGTGGTAAAATGGGTCATATGGCTAAAGACTGCTATAAAAAGCAGAATGACATCATGAATGGAAAACTGCAACAAGGGAATTATGCATCTTCTAGTAGACAGGGTGATGACAAAAATGAGCACTTGTTTATGGTGCAGCACATGAACAATTCTGTGACAAGTGCAGAAGAAAGCAATGATGTATGGTATGTTGACTCGGGTGCATCAAACCACATGATAGGTCATGCAGAATGGATGGAGGATGCAAGAAAAATGGAAAAACCAGGATTTATGGAGAGTGGTGATGATACTGCACATCCTATTGTGCAGATTGGAAAAATTCCTTTGTCTATGCAGGATGGGAAAAAGAAATACCTCTCCGATGTATTTCATGTTCCGAATATCACCAAGAATCTGGTTTCTGTTGGTCAAATGGTTGAGCAGGGCTTGCAGGTCAGATTTAATCCTCATGGATGCTTTGTTGAGGATATGAAAAATAAAGGTCGCTTGATAGCAAAAGGAAAGAAGAAGGGCAGAATGTTTACATTGGATGCAGACATGTCTGAATTGAGTGCAGCAATGTTTGCACATGGGACCGGTGTAGTTGCAGATATTGATATCTGGCATAAACGCATTGGTCATGTTAATGTACAACGACTTAAATCAATGCAGGCCCAAAATATTGTTGCAGGTTTGCCGAAATTCAAGGTTGCAGAAATGCATAAGGTATGTGAAGCCTATCAGTTTGGAAAACATGCAAGGAAACCATTTCCTAGACATGTTCAAGAGAGTAAGAAGCCATTGGAATTAATCCACTCTGATGTGTGGACAACTAAAGCTGCATCTCTTGGAGGCTGTCATTATTTTGTCAGTTTTATTGATGACTATAGTAGAAAAGTTTGGGTGTATTTTATGAAAAAGAAAAGTGAAGTTTTTGGGCATTTCAAAACTCTTAAAGCGATGGTTGAAAAAGAAACTGGCCTGCAGATAAAATGCCTAAGGTCAGATGGAGGTGGAGAGTACCTCTCAAATGAGTTTGCAAGGTTCCTGCAGGAGCATGGCATAAAGCAGGAATATTCATGCAGTCATACCCCACAACAAAATGGAATTGCAGAAAGGAAAAACAGGCATATTGGAGAGGTATCTCGTGCCATGGTCAATGAAAAAGACTTGCCAGATTTTTATTGGGCTGAAGCAGTTGCTATAGCAGTCTACATAATGAACAGGACTCCCACTGCAGCAATACATGGAATGACTCCAGAGGAGAGGTATACTGGTAGGAAACCAGATATTTCTCATTTGAAAATTTTTGGTTGCATTGCCTATGTACATGTGCCAGATGAGTTGAGATCCAAGTTGGATCCAAAAGCTGAGAAGTGCATCTTTATTGGTTACTCTTTGCAACAGAAAGGGTATAGATGCTATAACCCTTCTACTCGTAAGTTTACAGTGAGCAGAGATGTTGTTTTTGATGAGATGAGTAGCTGGTATAAACCAGTAAATGTGATTGATGATGTAGATGCACAAAATGGTAATGCTGCACAAAATTCACAGCAGCAGTCACAAAATATTAGTGGACCTGGAGCGTCCTCTAGTAGTGGTTCACATTCTTTGCCATGGACAGGCAGATTGAGATCAGGAGAATCTTCTCAAAGTAATGCAGATAGTGGTATGCAGGTATCACGAAAAGGAAAAGAGAAGGTTGATCAGCCCATGTTTGATGTGAATGCAGGTCACTCTTATGTGGATGGTGAATCCAGTGGCTCAGAACAGAGCATTGATGATGAGTTGGGTATTCCTTCTATTGTTACACCTGGAGTAAGGAAGACCAGGGATGTTTTGAGAGCACCTGGGAGTGAACCTACTTTGCGCAGGTCTATGAGAGCTAGGTATCCTGTGGATAGGCTGAAATATGATGGATTTACAGCCATTCACTATGCATATATGGTCAAAGTGATATAGGAACCAGAACCCACTTCTTTTGAGCAAGCCATGGGAAGAGAAAAATGGGAGAAAGCCATGGATGAAGAAATGGATGCCTTGGAAGCAAATGCTACATGGGAATTGGTACCTTTGCCTAAAGGTAAAAATGCAATTGGCTGTAAGTGGGTTTATAAGGTGAAGCACAATGCAGATGGTTCTGTGAACAGATACAAGGCAAGATTAGTAGTCAAGGGGTATGCACAAACATACGGCATTGACTATGAAGAAACATTCAGTCCGGTTGCAAGGATGGCAACCGTAAGAGCAGTCATTGCTATGGCTGCATTAAAGGGATGGTCTTTACATCAGATGGATGTAAAGAATGCCTTCTTGCATGGTGATTTGCAAGAAGAGGTCTATATGGAGCAGCCACCAGGTTATGTGCATGCTGTTCATCCTGAGTTTGTTTGCAGGTTGAAGAAAGCCTTGTATGGCTTGAAGCAAGCACCTAGAGCATGGTCTGACAATAGGACAGTATCTTGTCACTATTGGCTTTCAGATTTCCAAGGCAGATTTCTCACTTTATGTGAGAAAAACAGAGAAAGGTATTATGCTACTTGTCATTTATGTTGATGATTTGATTATGACAGGTGACAATGATGAAGATATCCTTCATGTGAAAATGCTATTGAAGCAGAAGTTTGAGATGAAGGATTTGGGAGAGCTATGTTATTTCTTGGGCATTGAGGTGATTAGATCACCAAGTGGGATACAGCTCTTGCAGAGGCAGTATGGATTGGACATGCTGTCCAAATATGGGATGACAGGCTGTAAGCCTATTTCAGTTCCTTTGGAGCAGAATGTGAAGTTGAGCACAGATGTAGGTGGGCTTCTAGAAGACCCTACTATGTACAGACGCATAGTAGGAAGTTTGATTTATATGACTATTACCAGGCCAGATTTGAGCTATGCTGTTGGATTGGTAAGTCAGTTTATGCAGGCTCCAAGGAAACCACATTTGGATGCGGCTAGACGCATACTCAGGTATGTGAAGTCCACATTGCAGTATGGACTATTTTATGAGACTGGGGTTCAGATACAGTTGCATGGATACACTGATGCTGATTGGGTTGGTAGTATTTCTGATAGACGATCTACCAGTGGATATGTGTTCTCTTTTGGGAGTGCTGCAGTCACTTGGAGCAGCAAGAAACAGCCTACAGTTGCCTTGTCGAGCACAGAGGCTGAGTACAGGGGTGCAGCAATGGCTGCATGTGAGGTAGCTTGGTTGCATAAGCTACTTTATGATATGCATCAGTCTACAGATGGACCAGTTGTCATTTATTGTGACAACATAAGTAGTATACACTTGGCAAATAACCCAGTCTATCATGTTAGAACAAAGCACATTGAGGTGCATTATCACTATGTGCGAGAGAGGGTTTTACTAGGTCTTATTGATCTAGTTTATGTCAGCACAGAGGATCAGGTAGCTGACATATTCACGAAGGCATTGGGCGCAGAGAAGCTGCGCAAGTTCAGAGACCTGCTTGGTGTGCAAAAATTGGGATTGAGCTCGAGGGGGAGTGTTGAGATATCGAGCTCCACTCGTGATACGCCAGGGTGACCGTTGTGTATTTATGTCACCGACTTGTCAGTTGCAAACGCGGTTGGTACACCGCCCATGAATAATAGCTACATGATAGCTATCCTTATCTACTCTAGTTCGTGGCTCAGTTAGTATGCCACCTTAGTTAGTTGAGTTTGGTTTGAGACCCATATATAGGGTTCTTCTATTTCTTTGTACTTGAGTTCTTTTTTTGGCTTACATAACTAAGAAGAGGAAAACTGTTTTCAGCCTCCACCCTTGTGTGTATTCCCCCATTGTGCAAGCAAGAAAGCTTCAAGTGAGACTCCTTCCTTCTCTCCCACAATCTTGACACCTAGGGGGGGTTAGACTAACTACATTAGGGTTAGTTTAACCTAGGGGGAGTTAGACTAACTACAGTAGGGCTAGTGTAACCTAGGGGGGTTAGACTAACTATATTAGGGTTAGTGTAACCTAGGGGGGGTTAGACTAACTACATTAGGGTTAGTGTAACCTAGGGGGGGTTAGACTAACTACATTAGGGTTAGTTTAACCTAGGGGGGTTAGACTAACCACAGTAGGGTTAGTGTAACCTAGGGGGTGTTAGGTTAAGTTAATTATGGTTAGATTAACTTAATTAGGGTTAACCTAACTAACTAAGGTTAGTATAACTAAACTAGAAGTAACTAATAAGGTTAGTAGAACTAACCTAAGGAGGGTTAGTGAGGAGGAGGAGGAGGTGGAGGGAGAGGAGGGCGACGGCTACGGTGGGCGGCGGCGGCTACGGCGGATCTGCGACCTGGTGGCGGGCGGCAACCTACACGGCGGTGGTGACCAGGTGGTGGCGAGTGGCCCTGACGACGGCGAGCGGCCCTGGCGGTGGAGGGAGGCCCTGGCGACGGTGAGCGGCCTTGGCGACGACGAGTGGGTGCTGGTGGCGGCGAGCGGCCCTGGCAGCGGAGGGAGGCCCTGGCGACGGCGATGAGTGGCCCTGGCGGCGGAGGGTGGAGGGGGGAGAAGAGGGAGGGAAAAGGAAGAGTAGGAAGGTGGTGAAGGGAGGAGGGAGGGGAAGGAGGAGGGGAGGGAGGGAGAGGATGAATGGGGAGAAGGAGAAAAGGGAGCGGGAGGGAGCAGAGGAGGAGGGTGATGGAGGGAGGAGGGGAGGGAAGGGAGGGAGTGAGATGGTGGTGGTAGGAGGGAGGGAGAGGGGCGTAGAAGGAGGAGGGGGAAGAAGGAGGAAGTTACGGGGAGAGAGAGGGAGGGGGAGGAGAGAGAAAAAAAGAACAAGAAGGGAGAGATAGAGAGAAGGAGAGAGAGAAGAAGGAAGGGGGGGTGTGTGGTTGGAATGGACGTGGGAGGGGGAGGTAAAATGTTTTTTTTAAAAAATAAAGATTTTATTTTTGAAAAATAATAAAGATTCGTTGGGTGTGTTAAAATAATAAAGAAATGATTGAAAAGAAAGGCGTGCCCCCGTCCCGTGCGCATGCGCGGGGTGGGGTAAAAACGTCGGTACGGGGTGCGCCAATCAGGCGTGGCAAGACGCATAAAACCAAAAATGCGGGCGTTCACGCGTGAGATGAGTCGGGCGAAACACGTCCAAATAAAGAAAAATTAATATCTTACAATCCGATCATCGAAACGAAATGGTGTAAAAGCAAAAAATGTACCAGACGGCACGGGGAAGATAGGGGAAAAGGTCAACAAGGGGTTTTGGGGGAATAAAGGGCGTGCACATGCAAAAAACACGAAAAACGACCCCGAAAACACATACGGGGATTAATTTTGGGAAATCCGCTCGTCGGAATGTAGGGCGAAAAGAAGAAAAAATGTGCAAAAGAATGCGCCCGACAACCCTATTATGTCAAAACACAGTTTTGACCATGAGAGGACGTGTTCACATGGGAAAAATATAAAAATGACACATGAAAATACGGTCGGAAATTAATAACAAAAGATCAGTTCACCAAAACAGAGGGCAGCAAAAATGAAAAATGTGCAGGGGATGGGGTTGCACATGACTGTCACATTAAAACGCAGCTTTGATAGGGTTAAGAGACATTCATATGCAAAAAACACCATATGATACTCAAAAACACTTTTAAAAATTAATAATTAAAAATAAAAAAGTTGGAATAGGGGAGAGAAAAAGGAAAACTATAGGGAAAGGCGCGATGGATACGACTGTCAAGTCAAACTAGAATTCCGATGCAAACAAGGCAGGTTTACATGGAAAAATATCAAAAAGACACATGAAAAGGTCTCGAGAAATCGCAAAAATTAATATTGGACAAACCGTGCATCGGAAGGACACGGAGTAAAAAGGAAAAATGTCAGGGGGAAAGTGGTTGTCCGGGCTATGATGTCAGATCACGGTTCCAAAGCAAGAAAAGTGCGTTCACATGGAAAACTATCTAATGTATGCAAAATCCTTAAAAAATTAATAACTTAAAAACCGTGCATCAGAACAGTGGTAGGTAAAAATAAAAATTGGACAGTTTGAAGGGATGAACAGGGCTATAAAGGTAGATGGGGATTCTGCTGAATGTAGGGTGCGTTCACTTAGAAACACATCAAAATAAAGGAGAAAGAGAAATGGAGGAGGAACAACCCCAAGGGAGGGGTGACAGTGAATGGGTGGGTGGGTAAAAGAAAGTCATGGCGTACATGCATGATCAAAGTGAGACATATGCAGGGCGGTATGCAATGTAGACACGCAGGGACGCGTCCCCACACCTAAAACCTTAACGGGTAGGGTTGACCGAGCAACAGGGACCTAATACCACATGACAGACCAACCGCTAACGTTCCCACACCTAAAACCTTAACGGATAGGGTTGACCGAGCAACAGGGACCTAATACCACACAAAAGACCAACCGCTAACGTCCCCACACTTAAAACATGACCGTCACTGTTGACAACAAAAAGTGTAGGGTTAGAAAAACTTGGCCCATGTTGTCGAGAATCAAGGTTGACTGTCGATGGCACGTCCACTGTCGTTGTCAGCTGTAGGAGGTACCAAGGTATCTTCACAGCACATATTCGTTGTGGCAGGGACCACGCGGCAGCACCTAGGGAGGTAGCCGATGGATGAATCGTGTCGAGTTGGTGTCGCTGACGAAGGAGAGTCACTCAGCTTACAACACTCAGATGGGATGAGAGAATAGTCACTCGCCCCATTACGAACATCACTCGATGAATAATGATTGAAACCCATATCTCACACCCGATTTAGGAATTGACAAGGGGGATGGTGCAGAGGGAGTATGCCAGGGTGCACAGTTGATGGTGCATTAGTGCATCCAACCCGACTGGCATAGGTGCAATGCGAAAGGCGAGGGAGCCTTGTAGTACAGTGTATAAAGCAAAATGATGTGTCATGTGTTGATGGCAGACACCCAGCCCATGGGTGCATAGGGAAATGGAAACGTACCTGACTCCAAAGGTCGTAACGTCCCTCAATCCTCACCTCTCGGTAATTGATTGAAGAAACTCCAGTCACACTTAGCGCACCCTCTATCTCACGCTCTATTGATAGATACAGGAGGGCAGCCATGTCCTGAAGTTCATTGATGTAATCCTCACGGTCACTTGTGCAAAGGTTGTATGCCTTGTGCGCATTTGATGGTGCAACTGTGCATCCCACCCTGTGTCGGCATACAGTGCGAGAAGGAAGGCTAGGGAGCCTTATGCTGCAGTGCACAGAAACAGATCGTGTTTTGTGCATTGAGAGGCCCATCCCGTGCATGCAACACTTCATTCACACTTCTCACCTCTCATTTGATTTGAAGGGAAAGACTGGTCACTCGCCCCACCCTCTGTCTCACTCTCTGTTGATAGTTACAGAGGGCAACCATACTCACTTCCCCACCTGGTTAGGATGAAAGCTCGCGTCACTCAATTGTTTGTCGATGAAGATTGCGTCATCAGTTGTTGAAAAGGCATACCCAGGGAGGTAGCCATCAGATCAAACGTGGGGTTAGATAGGAACATGGCGTCTGCTAGAGGACTGCCAAACACTCTGCAGAAAGGCACAGGACATAGCGTACCAAGGGAGGCAGCTTCGGAACTGGATCCTGGGGATGTCAATTGATGAATCCACTTTCTGGACTGCTGGGTGTTGCCACCTTTTCCACAGCTAGCTTCCCGCCCAAGGGTGTTGACCACCTTTTCTTGGAACGAGGCCTGCTATGACAGGGAATTTCTTCCTTTTCTCCCATAACAGTTTTTTTCTTTTTTTCTTGTTTTTTTTTTTCTTTTCTTTTCTTTTGTTTATGTTTTGTTGTTGTTTTTTTTCACCTATTCTCGAGGGTGTCTCCACCTTTTCTCGAAGAATAGGTCGGCATGACAGGGGACCGAAGTCCTTTTCTCCCATGATCGATATGTATATTTTTTTCCTTTTTTCGAATTAAGCAGGGGAATGGTAGAAATACCATTTGTCAAAACCAACCTCGTCACTGCCGCTGGTGGAAAATAGAGGATAAGAGATTAGGGCTAGAAGGTGGGGTTGAGGGGACAGAGGGTTGCATCCACCTCATCAGGAGTGGCTGAAGAATGGCTATCAAAAGTAGCATCATAAGAGTTACAGTGCCACGCCAACGGGGGAAAGGATCAGGTGACCGTGATTATCAAGATCCCCAAGGAGGGAAGTACTTCTTCAGGCGATATCCATTGATCAGGAAGGGATCATCAGAGGCATCAATGGTCTGCACATGAATAGAGCCATTAGGGTTGATAGCAAGTACCTTATATGGGCCCATCCACCGCTGTTGGAGCTTGCCAGGAAACTTGCCAAATCGTGAATCATAGGCTAGGACCAAATCACCTTCTTTGAACTCCTTATGCTTGATGAAGTTGTCATGGTAAGCCTTACGTCGAGCTTGCATGGCTTCCATGCACTGTAGAGCCATCCTACGAGTTTCGTCCAAATATTCCAAGTGCAGGAGACAGCATTGTAGTGAATCATTGTCTCCCAAACGCTCTTTGATAGCCACTCGCAAAGATGGCAATTCCAATTCAACAGGGAAAACAACTTCTGTACCATACACTAGCTGGAAGGGTGTCTGTCCTGTAGCTGCTTTATGGGAGGTTCTGTACGCCCAAAGGGCCTCTGTAAGTCGATCATCCCAATCATGACGATGTGTGGCAATTGTTCTTGTCAGGATTGAGCAGAGGATGCGATTCGTGACTTTAACTTGGCCATTGGCTTTGGGGTAATAAGGAGTGGACTTGCGATGGCGGATCTTATACAACTTTGTCAACTCTTCCATGACTTTATTAATGAAATGAGTGCCTTTGTCACTTACCAGCTCTAGGGGACTGCCAAAACGGGTGATGATATTCTCGTACATGAACAGGGCCACGTTGTTACCATCGTCCCGCTTTAGAGCTTTAGCTTCACACCACTTTGTGACATAATCTATACATACCAAGATGTATCTGTTCTGTTTTCTTCTAGTGGGTGGATCAATTGGGCCGACGAAGTCAATGCCCCACTTCTTGAATGGCTTCAAAGGAAGGATAGGTTGCAGTGGCATAGCGCTGGTCTTGGTGGGTTTCCCCATCCTCTGACAGGCATCACATCGCTTGCAATAATCATATGCATCCTTGTGGAGGGTTGGCCACCAGTAACTTGCTAGCAGAGCTTTCCTGGCTGTAGCTTCTCCTGTAAAGTGGCCTCCACATGGCTCGTCATGGCAAGACTTCAAAACAATCCCAATCTCATCTCCTGCAACACATCTTCTGAGCACTTCATCTTTGCCTTTCTTGTATAGTGCACCACCTAACAGGGTGTAGGGGGCTGATTCTAATATAAGCTTCTTCCTTTCCCGACTAGAAATACCAGGAGGGTACTGTTGGGTTGCCAGCAGATTTGCAATGTATGCATACCAGGGGGTTACAGTTTCTACCATGAATAGGGAAGCATTAGGGAGGTCTGGATCATCTTGCTCCTCGTCTGCAGTCTGTGGGATACGCGACAGATGATCAGCCCAGAACATGGGAACGACCAGGTTTGGTAATCACCTCAAAGTTGAACTCCTAGAATAGAAGGAGCCATCTCATCATTCGTCCTTTCATGTCTGCTTTGTTCATCAGGAAGGATAGGGCCTCATGATCCACATAAAATTTAAAGTGGGTAGACAGTAGGTAGTGGCAAAACTTCTGTAGGGCAAACACCATTGCCAAGCACTCAAGCTCTGTCACTGTGTAGTTCTGTTCCCTATCAGTGACCTTTCAGCTTGCATAATATATCGGTTGATCTAATTTGGAGGGGCCCTTTTGAGATAGGACAACACCTAGCCCTTCAACTGATGCATCTGTGTGCACATGGAACTCCTTCGTCCAATCAGGAGGCTGTAAAATAGGTGCCTGGATCAGGCATTGTTTTAGGGTATTAAAGGCTTCTTCACAGTCATCCGTCCAAAGGAAATCAACTTCTTTCCTTAGGAGCTTGTGCAGAGGGGCTGCCTTAGTTGCAAAATGTGCAATAAATCTTCTGTAATAGCCCACATGGCCCAGAAATCCTCTCAAATGTTTGAGGTTTGTCAGTGCTGTTAAGGCGGCAATCTTTTCAATCTTTGCCGGGTCTGTTGTAATTCCTTGTGCAGAGACAATATGGCCCAAAAGAACTCCTGAGGGGACACCAAAGACACATTTGTCAGGGTTGAGAGAGATCCCATACTCTCGGCATTTGTCAAAACATTGCTCTAGGTGTCCCCAGTGCTCATGGATCAAACTATAGACACAGAAGTCATCAAGGTACACCTCAATGAAATCATGCAGATGGTTCTGGAAGGCCGCCATCATTACTCGTTGGAAGGTGGCAGGAGCATTACAGAGCCCAAATGACATCACTCTGTAGGCATACGTCCCCATTCCATGGTGAAGGTTGTTTTAGATTGGTCCCCTTTTGCGATTTGGACTTGGTTATATCCATTGAATCCATCCAAGAGGGAATACAACTCATGGCCTGCCACTGTGCCCAACAGTTGGTCTGTAAAAGGGATAGGGAAATGATCCTTCTTCATCTTTGAATTGAGCTTTCGGAAGTCAACACATATTCGGAGCTTCCTGTTCTTCTTGGGTACTACCACAATGGGCGAAACCCATTCACTGTTAGCCACGGGATAAATGAACTCTGCTTCAAGAAGTTTCAATAATTCGGCCTTTACCAGAGCAGAGTAATTAGGATTCATCCATCTTTGTCTTTGCCTTACAGGTTTGGCATCGGGCTCTAGGTCAATGTGATGTTGACATACTGTAGGATCAATCCCCTTTAGGTCTTTGTAGGACCAAGTGAACACATCTAAGTTCTCCTTTAGTAGGTCTCGAAGGACCACTAATTCCTCTTCTGGAAGATTGAGACCCACTTTCAGGTGACGTTCGGTTCCTTCAGCATCCAGGAACGTTACTTGTCTTTCACCTTCCACTTCGTGAATAAATGTCCCATGGATTGCTTCTGGGTAGAGGTCTGACTCCTTTAAGAGAGTCATATCCTCGTCTAATGTCCCACTAGAACTAGTGACCTCCTTCTGAACAGATGACTCATTCGTCTGTTTAATTTGCTGAAAGGGTATCAGAGCCTTATTTGCTTTTGTTTGAGTGGTGACCTCTTCAAGACTCAAGGCTTCATCTTCAGAGGATGCGTCCAGGAATGTCACATAGCACAGACCTGCTAGATGCTGTGACTTTGAGGGCTTGGGCTTCTGTTGGCAGGGGGCATCATCATCATCATCATCTCTTTGGAATGAATGGTCAGGGCGATAGGAGCCATTGGTGAACTTAATTTTTATTCTTTTAATCCATTGCTTATACAGATTCTACATACTTTGGAGTCCATTGACCAACCCAAATGGAACCATGGTCATTCCATCCAATATCCTGAGATATTCGGCCTCTGAGGTCTCTGTAGGGATATCAACCAGATCATCCGCTATCAAAGGAAATTCTTCATCTGCACTTCCATAGCCTACTTCATTTTCTTCCTCATTAGTTTCATTCTCATCTTATGGAGGCTCTGCCTCGGCCTTTGTAGAGGCTCTGTAGGAGAAGAATAGATCGTCCGCCTCTGCATCTGCTTCTGCTTCTGTCACCAGTTTTGACTCTACTTCTGCTTTTGGTTCTGGCTCTGTATCTGTTACTGTCTCTGTATCCGCTCTGTCTCTATACTGTCTCTGATCTGTAATTGTACAGTCTCTGTACTGACTCTGCTCTGTCTCTATGACTGTCATGTAACAGGGAGAACATTATATCCATGCTTCTATTTCACTGTCAGAGGTGATTTCAGAAGTTAATTCTAATTGAGGTAGGAGATATTCACCCATGGTCAAGGATTTTACTTCCCTTGGCAGTTGGCTTACAGTGCCCACTGTTAGGGACAGTGCCTCCATTTTCTTAGGAAAGATTTGCTTAACAGCCTCTTCATCTCCTAATGTACCATCTGTTACCTCATTAGAGGAGTCAGTTATGACTTCAATGGATGTGGATCCATTGCCTTTTTGCAATCCATACACCTTTAACACCGCTTTATTGGGTCCTCTTCCTAGGATTAGGGTTCCTTTGAACAAGTCCGTCCTAGCTCTTGCTTCAAAAAGCCAAGGTCTTCCCAATAGCAGAGGGTATGAGGTCCCATAAGAATTTGGTTTGACCACCAAATATGTCAGCCAATAGTCTCTTCCTGCAAGGGTTGTTTTTACATATGGGAGGATGCCCAACGGTTTGACTCTACTTTGGTCTGCCAATCTGATAAGCCACTGTGTAGGTTGAATTTCTTGCAACCCTAAGTCCTTCATGGTGACATCTGTCATTATGTTTACTGATGAGCCTCCATCAATCAATGCATCTAAAATAAAGCATCCTTCTATCCATACACTTATCTCTGGGGTTCTAGGATCTAGGACGGCATTAGCCACATCGACTTCCTTTACAAGCTCTGGGGTCTTATTGGTCTTGGTCGCTATTGAAGGAGCGATCCTAAGTCCACGCCTTCTTGTCAAGATGCTTTTGAATCTCTTTTGGCAGCTGGGAGACAGCATCATCAACTGTCGGAATGTTAAGTTTGGTTTAAAAGTATCTAGGTCTTTGACCAAGTCATAATCTTTAATAGGATCCATAGGCTTCTCCAACCGGCTAGGGAATGGGGCTAGACCCATTTTCATATTTCCTTTTTCTGCTAACAATTGCTGCATCGGCACTTCCTCTATTTCTGAAAGTGCTTCTGTATCATCTATCTCTTGGATCTTTGGTCTTGTCTCAGGGACTGTCTCTGTAGCCTTCTGTGGCACTGTAGTGCTCTGTACTGTACTGTACTGTTATGTACTGCTCTGTCCCTCTGTAGGTAGGTTGAACTTCACAGTCTTGGCAGGAGAGTTATTTCCATTCTGAACCACTGGTTTCTTCTTCTTGGTGCGAGTTACATTGGAAGCAGGTTCTTGTACCTTCTGTTGGCTATTAGTGACATTGGCCTTTACAGGGACTGGATTGGGTTAGTCCTTTGCAGTGTGGCCTTCTCCTTTGCATCGACTGCATAAGGGCTTGTAATCCACTGATCGTCTAGGGTTTGGGCAATTTGGGGAGATATGTCCCTTTTCTCCACACCTAAAACATTCCACCTCGGATCTCTGACCACCGCCAGACTGTCGTCCTCTGTAACTTTGAGAGGGAAATCTCCTTGGACTGAAATTAGGACCAAACTCTCTAGGCTTGGGTCCAATATCTTTTGTTGTCATTTTAGATTCCAGCAAATTGAATCTTCCATTTTCATCCTTCTGTCTTCGTTCATGCATCTCTTTTAGAGAGCAAATATCCTCTATATGGTTCTTTCGCAAACAGTAAGAACAGAAGGCTCTAGGAATGGTTGGTTTTCGGGTACATTCAGTGGCTAAATGTCCCGCTTGATGACACTTTCCACACCAGGTATTAGAGCGCATCACATCTCTTCCGGCTCCTACAGGAGTGGATATATTGGCGGTATTCACCTTCAATGTTTGTAACTGCTCTGTAATCACATCCAGAAGCTCTTTCTTGATACTTGCAACTAAATTGGATAAGTAGTCCTTCAGATTTTCACCTCTTACAGTGCTTGTTGTAGGGTTTTGGGAAGCTTCTGTATTTATTGCATACACTGGTTGGGTAGATCCAAAAGGTCCTCTGTTCTGGTTTTGATTTAAAGCTCTTGTTGAGACTTGGGGTTGTTGATTCCAGTTGGTAGGATTCCATTGTTGTTGAGTCACCATTGGAAGAACTGTTTGAGGCCACTGTTGTTGTGGTTGAACCATCATCTGAGGCACTGTCGTCTGCCAGTGGGTTACTAATTGAACAAACATAAGATTATCAGTGCACCAAGTTGAGCATCCACGAACAAATTCCAACTTTTTTCCTTCTTGTCTTCGTGAACCTCTACAGACCAAGACTCCTGAAGCTTCTTCACAATCTCCCACTTGATGATGTCTCGAAACTTCTCAATGAATGCCAAATCTTCCATGGATGGTCATTCTCTTTGTTTCTACTCTTTAGTTTGTTCCCAAACAGTTTGCCACCAAGATGCAAGTTTCTGCTGCTTCAATAAGAAGAGGAAATAGCCCACCACATAGAGTATGCATCATGATGGTGATGTGTTTCCGCCATTGTGGGATGAACTGATTGTGGAAAGT
Source organism: Lygodium microphyllum (assembly GCF_053477565.2). NCBI lineage: Eukaryota > Viridiplantae > Streptophyta > Polypodiopsida > Schizaeales > Lygodiaceae > Lygodium > Lygodium microphyllum. The sequence continues at coordinate 182,097,821 of NC_141138.1, read as the reverse complement.
GGCTTTGATTATGAAAAATTCCAACTCTTCAGTGGAAGAAGGAACTTTACAAACATCCATTGAATTCTTCTCTTCTTGGCAATGCCATTTCCTTCATTTTCAGCCTTTTCTGGTGCTTGTTGATGGCAAGTTTCCCCGGCTGTGCACCAAAAATATGGAGCCCCAAGAGGAACACCAAGGAAAAGGGAATTCTCTTGCAAGAAAATATATCTTGTAACATTAACAAGCTTTTATTTCATTCTTTTGATAATCAAAACAAAGAAAACAACAATTCTTCACGCAGCATCATAGTAGATATCTCCCACGGATTTGATAGAATCAACCATATTCTCCAACATCTTCACAAAATACATCAAAATAACAAAGAACACAAGGGAATACACCATATTTGAATGGAAATCAATCACATATTATCCATCTTCAATGTTTTCATAGTTCTCTCTCTCAATCTCTCATATACAATCACATTGTTTTGATAGAATTGACTATCTCTGATTCTCTCTCTCTCTCTCTCCATCAATAGTACATCATATCCTCACTACAATGCTCTCATAATAACCCTCAATAATCATTATTAAGTCGTGGATGCACCTCCTAAGAGGTATATCTGATATGAAGAGTCACCAGAGTCGCTACAGTGTCTTTTCACAGCTCACTACTGTTACTGTCACTTAGTCTTCTCTTCAGTCTTCAGCAGCTGTTTCTTCCACCTGTTTTAGCTATTTTGAACTTAGATTCATCCTTTCCAAAGGTTAGAAAACTTTCCCAAAGTCACACATACATTCTACAGAACACCTACAGAAGGTCTATAGAACAGTCACAGTACAGTACCAGAACAACTACAGTACAGCTACAGTACAGAGACAGAAGCTCTACAGAAGATCTATAGAAGGTCATCAAAACCTCATAACTCATACTCAAACCATTCCAAACTCTAAAAAACTATTCAATAAGCTTTCACAAGATCTCAATCTTCATCAATCATCAATCCATGCTTCATACAGAAGATAATCATAACAAAACAGAAGCTATACAGAAGGTATACAGAACCAATCAGAACCTATCAGAACATCACAGAACCTCATATCTCCACTGAAAATCATCATGAAATTCCAAAAAATAATCAATATCATCCAAAAAACTCTCAAATACTTCCATTAATAATCATACATCACTCTAAATCCACCAAAAATCAATCATTCAGACCTCAAAAACAACAAAAATCAGTCAAAAATTCAGTCTTTTTCCACTCTCAACATGCGTGCATTGTTGCTCGATGGACATGTGCATAGCTTGTACCAAGTTCTCCTCTCCTCTTCTTCTCAACTCCTCTTGTTTGACAGCTTTTCTCTTCCTCTCTTCCTCAGCTCTTTTTGACTCATTCGTGGCTTTTTGCAGGTTTACTTCCTCGTTTCTCTTCCTCTTTTCCTCCTTTTTTTGCATCGTCTTCTTTTTAGGCATCCTTGCCTTACTCTTGGTGGATTGAGGTTCTTGCTCTCCCTCTTCTTCATTAACCATCCTCTCACTTGATTGTTACTTGTCTTGATAAGGAGGTGACCTATCAGGTGTTTCATCTGCTCCCTCTTCTCCGTCTTGTGCCTCTTTTATCACCTCTTGGATAAGGGCGGTCAAGACTCCTCCATACCCTATGAGTGAGGCCTTGGTTGAGGGCTTCTTCCTGTCGGTTCCTTTCGATGCTGGGGATTCTCCATCTACTGCCGGTCTACTTCCAAGGCCTAGTGTTTTGGCTGATTGGTCTATGGTTTTCCTAATGTAGGCATTCCAATCCACCTCATGCAATGAATGAGCCGCCATGCTGATTGGTCTATGATTTTCCTAATGTAGGCATTCCAATCCACCTCATGCAATGAATGAGCCGCCATGCTCTTTAGCATGAGCACATTGATCTTATACATGAGTGAATTGTATCTTTGGCTGGAGAAGAGGGAGTGGATCACCTTGGCTTGCAGCTTGACCTCTATGTTGGGAGTGTCATGGATGCTTATGACATCATTCATCAAGACACTCTCCTTCCTCATCCCCAGCATGGCATAGACAATCTCTTTTTTGCCTCTTCTCCACCTTTGGTTCCAATCCCAACGCCTTTTCCACTGAAGCCTTGTTGAGTAGGACCTGCACCTACTTGATTCCTTCTATGCTTGCCAAGGATATTGTCCCACACTCCTTATCGGGGTCATATGTCTTCAGGATTTCCATGCACTTAGTGTGGTCAGAACTTTTCGATGTATGTGGCGAGGTTGCACTCGTCTATGATCCTCATGTGGTCTCCTCACTGGTCACTACTTCTTCCATGTTGTGAATGCTCTTAAATTTGAGTTGGCTGCATGCTCAGTTCTCAAGGGAGAGGCCATACTTTACTCTTTCTTCTTCCATGAAGGGGAGGCAATGGGCTCGGTCTTGCTACAACATCTTCAGCTTCTATCATAAGACATGGTTTGTGATTAGTGCTTTTCCAAACAGTCACTTGTTGGAAGAAAAAACTTAATCCTTGGCACATTAAAATGTTTTTAGTACAATACTAGACTTTTTTCTCCAAGTAGTCTATTGATTTAAAATTTTATTGACATTTCGTCAATCACAAGTTGTTTCATCCTACCATCGAGGTCCCTCATGTGTGCTTTTCCTTTATTTTTTTCCTTATGTGTTTGGTTTGATTCACCTTATCTCCTCCCCCCCTTTGAATTGAGAAGAATCCTTTCTAGGATTAAGGGTTTAGAGGATGAAGGGCCTACATCACATAATCTTAGTATTTTACTCTCGCATGATCCAAGCATAGAAATTCGAGTTATATTCTAAAGTAGCATAATTTTCCATGTCCAAAGGGCGTATATCCACATGCGTAATATAAGTGAGGATATCAAGCAATTGGAGTCCACTCAACTAGGGATGTGCAGCTCTTCCTGAGTGAGGATGTGATCTAAATAAGGATGTCCCATATTGTGTTCCTCTAGGGGTTGATTTACGAATGGTAGTCAACACCCTATAGGAAGTTGGGGCTACATATGTTGGGTCATATTCCAATGACTTGATTGTGTGTCACTGCTTAGCATTGGTCATGATTTGGTATCCTTCTAGTTTCCATTGCAATTGAAGAGTGTACCGTTTTTGCAAGAAGGAGGATTTGTTGTTGGCAAGCTATTGTGAGACTGAGTGATTTCTTGGTTTATGGCCATGATTGTAGTTTTGTTATATGACCTAATGATTCGCTATGTGGTTGCCTGTTCTTTGGATATCTTAGTTGCAATTAACTCCTCAGCTGCTTTGGAAGCCTTTACGAATACAAATTTTGACCCTTCCTAGGAGCAAGGGAGCGTGTGTACTTCCATTGCTGTAGGCTCCTCTAAGAGACCTAGGCCCAGTCTATTGTAGTTTTTAGAAATGTCAGGAAAGTAGCGTCCAAGCGTCTTAGGCAAGCAACCAAGTCATGACCCATATTTTTAGCTAAGTCTGCAGCCAAGGTTAGAATTATTGCTGCGTATAAGAGGGTTTACAGCCAGTAGGTGGTTAAGGTTTGATGTTAATAGAGAGTTCAACAGCTGTACTGATTGCATTTGGTTTGTGCTTGAGAGTGTAGCTTGGCCTCATGTTTGATGGGTTTGGGTGTAGCTACAGTTGTCATGCTACTAGATGTTTTTGAGATTTGAGGGGCACCATCGGTGCTAGATTTGGCCAGTTTGTTAGTAGTAGGCTGCGCTTTTGGGTGATAGATTGGTTTGGGCCTCACTAATCTAGGTTTTGGAGGTTATAAGGATGTAGTGGCCTGATTATCTTGTGGCATGAGTGTCTCTGGCTTAATGTTTCATGTGGTCAAGTTTGAGGGTGGCATTTGAGTAGGGCCTTTGGTTGTCTTGGCTTTAGGTAGCCAAATCCAGGTGTTACCCTCATAGTAGCCTTGCATTTGCAATAAGGTATTAGGGACCCATTGCTGCTTGATCATGCATCATTTTTTATAGTTTTGTCTTGGCCTCCTAGGCTTCAAGTGTGGGTCATTAGCCTTGTGCGAATGTGGGTTTCTGGTTCTAGGTGGTAGTCCTTGATGTTTAGGTACGCCAATTTTTCAACACTCTGAATGGTCTCACCTTCATTCTGTTAGCCAGTGTGACAGTGAACCTACCAGTATCGATCGATGGGTTACCCTAAGTTTGGAGTATCGCATGGCTTAGCACACTTACTCCTACCCTTGTGTCTATGATCCCCTTTCTTGTGACATCCCCCAAAGCTAAGACTGGGAGGTCTGTATGCATTTTTGTGCCTTTCCAAAAAGCATTGACATGCAAGGATTTAGGCATGGAGTGCAACGTTAGACTCAGTATTTGCATTTTTGTCTTGTGCTCAGGCAAGTCTATGGTAACTGGCTCATCTGATTCCTCGACCCACTATTTCAGCTCCTGCCATAGAGTTGGATGCTACCTAAGTAGGTCGCCTAAGCTTAGAGACACAGGGGTGGTCGCCAGTCTATTAAGGAGGTTGCTAGCCACTTTCCTTTCTCCCAACTCTACGGTTCATGGCCAATGGCCCTGATTGGTTTGTTGGCCCGGAGCATTTAGACTTTGTCTAGGTGCCCCTACTTATGGTGCCATAGCCTCCCTTGATTTTGGTCATGGAAGAGAGACTGGCATGCTTATGCTTGAGAGATCATTGATCTCGTCTTCTAATATGGGCTTAGCATCTTTTAGGTGCTTATGGGCCTCCTTCACCCACTCTTTCACCTTCTTGATGGCTTTGAGTTGGCGCTTCGGGTTGCGACCTTAGCACTTTCTTTTTCAGTCCTTCGTGGAGTCGATGTTTCTTCCTCTATATCAATGACTTTCCCTCCAACAGGCAGCATTGTGGCACTCTTGGTTTTGAGAGCGACCTTAGTGTTTGGTCTTTTCTTCCTTTGTCTCTGACTCTTCTTTCCAATTGAGGCTGCATCAAGGTTGCTAGGCCCTAGCAATGATATGCCGGCCTGCTTTGTCTGCGCGTGGATCATGGCATGCAATGGGATAGACGTGGCCTCCCCATCGAGTGTCCCGATGCTGAACAACCCCAATGGAACCGATGGCTTGTTTGCTGAACTAGATGATGGCCTTCGTCTAGGACAATCGACAAAGAGATGAGTGATTTCACACTTAACACATCTCAAGTTAGCCTTATCTCTATTTGCTTGCTCCCTCTCGAGGCAGTGTGAAGAAAGGTGTCTTGGGTGACTGCAAGTACAACACACAATTGGCTCTTGGGTCTATGCTCCTAGGCCTTTGTCTCTCCCTCTACCTAATGCGATCATAGGTATTGGTCAGTAGTCCATAAGGACTGCGTTGCCTTCTTCATCGTATGATACATATGGGTTTACATTGGGCTCGTCCTACTAGGCTTGTCCACATAGTGGACTGAAGTATCACTCGATGGATGGGTCATGTAGGGTCTAGGTGGTCTAGGGATACCTATAGGATTTATCTTCATTCTACGGATGGACTACTTAGCGTCATTAGGTGCTGGGAGGGCCAATGGGGCTTCCCTTCCCAAGAATTTTGGTGGCATGTTTGCAAGGTAGGGTTGACCATAGGGCTGCGGGTATGGGGGTCTCTGAGGTAATTAACAATGCATAGCATCATGGCCGAACCTACCGCAATTAGCGCAAGGTTGTGACCTAGGGTCCCGACACTCAGCTGGTAGGTGGTTCTTGCTGCAATGCATGCATTGGACGTGTGGGCGAGTTGGTTGTCTCATCATCTCCTATAGTTTAGCTATTTCCATCTTCATCTATGCTAGCTCTTGTCTTGAGTCTGTGTCCTTTCCTTTGTCTTGAGCACTTGGGCCTGATCTCTCACTCAACATTGAAGCCCTCTCGCAATCCCTGGCGCTGGACTCTTCTTGACTCAAGCTTCTGGAGCTTCTCTCTTTGAGCATGTCATCCACTCAAATAGCTTCTTCAAAGACCCTCGCTAGTGCATCTTGCTGCAAGCTCAAGTTATCGACAAAGGCTTTATAGAGCTCTTCACTTCGTATTCTGTTAATAAATACTGTGGAAACCGCTCTTTTTGTTGGTCACTCGCCCATAGGGATTCTCTTGAAGAGGGTTCTCACATGGGTCACATAATCCCATATGTCCTCTTTCTCTTTTTTCTTGACATTCATGAGTTGTACTAGTACGTTATCAGAGTACCCAGGTTCGAAAAATCTCTTAATGAAGAGATTTTTTAGGCCGTTGAAATTGGCTTTCTCTGCAACATCTAGACTTGCGTACCAGGTCCGCCCTTGTTGCCTAAGCACATTCTGAAAGCTTGGAAGCGTTGAGTAGGATCAATGAAGCCGTTGGCCTTGTAGGCCTGCTCAAACTGCTCCACAAAGCTGTATGGGTCATTGGTTTCTTGATATTTGTCTAGTTGCTTTGCTACCACACAGATTTTTGATTGGCTCTTAGATCCTTGATTAACTCCCAACCCTACCAGTAGTGATGTTGCCAATGCTACAACACTCTGTTCTATTGCGATGTTATCTAGTAGCTGCTTCGTTAGAAGTTCACTCAGTGTGAGGTTTCCTTCTAGCACTCTCTTGCTCTCCGATTGATTTTTGCTTACTAGGGCTAGCACTCTTTGGATCTCTCACATTTCCATGCTTTGGCGTAAACTCCTAGTTTGTTGGTTCTAGTTGTATGCAACTGGGCCTTGTAGAGCCCTACGTGCCAACTTCCTCTCCTCCTCAAGGTTTGATATGATGTCCTCTACAAGTCTACTGCGGTGTTCTAGCCAGGTTTGAGAATTGTATTTGTTCACTAACTACTGGACAGCCTCAGGAAAATCTCCTAGGTCAAGTTTTTTTTTGCTTCTACAGCCCGAGCTTCCCTCTTCCATATCCAAGGCATAGGTAAAGACATAGCTGAAAGTGGATTTTCTACTATCTGCATGTCTTGCATAATCGGAGTTTGTGTAGCCCACAACTCATGTATCCTAGCTGCCATAGCAAATACACATATCTGCTATGCCCTTCATGTATCTCATGATACAATTTACGGTATCCCAATGCTTTTTGCCAGGTGTAGCCATATAACGTGCCACAACACCAACTACAAAGGAAATATCTAAACGAGTGGCTATCATGGTATACATCAAACTGCCCACGGTTGATGCATAAGGGATCTTGGCCATCTCGGCCCTCTGCTCATCTGCCTGTGGACAATCAACCTGTGAAACCTTCACATAAGAAGGTAATGGATAGCCAATAGGCTTTACGTCCTGCATGCGGAAATGCTCAAGGAATTTATGAATGTACTCCCGCTATGAGAGGTAGAGTAGTCCCTAATGTCTGTCGCGCTTAATGCACATACCAAGAATGTGAGAGGCATGTCCCAAATCCTTCATCTCAAAGCTCTTCTTTAGCTGAGTTTTAAGAGTGTCCAGCTCATCATGAGCTTTCTCTGCTATCAGCATATCATCCACATAAAGTACCAAAATAAGCAATGAGCCATCACGAGCTTTCTTTGCATAAAGACACGGATCCATAGCACTCCTGTTGTAGCCCCGTGATTGCATAAAGACATCAAATTTATGATACCACTCCCTAGGTGCCTACTTCAAGCCATAAAGTCTCTTCTTCAACTTGCACACTAGGTGCTCCCTGCCAGGTTTTGCAAAACCCTTAAGCTGCTCCATGTACATCTCATCATGCAAATCCCCATGCAAGAATGCAGTCTCGACATCCATATGGTACAAGTCCAAGTCAAGCTGCACGACTAAGGCCAAAACCACGTATAGGGTGGTCCTCTTGACCACAGGAGAAAAGATTTCATCAAAGTTTGCTCCATGCTCCTGTTTAAAATCCTTAGTGACAAGTCTTGCCTTATAAGCCAGCTGGGGGGTTTCCAAGGGTACTTTTCAACTTGTACACCCAATTGCATGGCAAAGCGTTCTTGCCTTGAGGCAATGCAACCAAATCCCAAGTCATATTCTTGTGCAGGGAGTCGATCTCAGACTGCATAGCTGTCTCCTAGGAGTGACTGTCATCCTGCGCATAGCCTCATCATAGGTGAGAGGCTCTCCTATATATGTAACCAAGACATAATGCATCGAGGGCTCAAATCTATTAGGTGGATGTCTATCTCTAGTAGACTGGCTCTGTAGTTAGTCCAACACCTTGGCCATGTGTACCAAATGCTGCTGCAGGTTGTCCAACTGGCTGTGTAGGAGTACATGGCTCCTCCTGGAATATAACAGTGAGTATCTCTAACATCTTCTCAGGCTGCCTAATGCATCTTGTCTTCATGGAAGACTACATCATGGCTACAGATGACTTTTCATACTTGCGGATTCCAGAGGAAGTAACCCATCTCACATGCATCCCCATAGCCAAGGAAAATGCATTTGACACTCTTAGGATCCAACTTGGTACACTTGTCTTTGGGGACATGGTAGAATGCCTCACATCCAAAGACATGTAGGTGCACATAAGACGGAGGTTTCCCAATCCATACCTCCTCTACAAGAAACCTGGAAATCCAAACCACTAGAAGGTGATCTATTTATGACATACACAGCTGTACTAACTACATCAGTCCAAAAGCTCTGTGGTAAGCCTGCATGGCTAAGCATAATACGTACACGATCCTGGATGGTTCTATTCATCCACTTGGCCAAATCATTCTGGGATGGGGTATAGGGGGCCGTGAATTGACGCTTAATATCCCTCTCATCACATAGTTTCTCAAAAGCACGTGACACATATTCTCCCCCATTGTTACTCCTAAGGCATTTCAACCTATGCCCAATCTGGTTCTCAATCAATGCAAGCCATATTTGAAATATAGCCAAGACTTTGGACTTAAGCTTAATGGGGTAAGCCCAGACTTTATGTGAAAAATCGTCAATGAATGTCACAAAATACTTTGCACCACCCATAGACTGACAAGGCATGGGTCCACAGACATTCGAATGTACCAATGCCAAGGGCTCACTCATGCGTGTCCTACAAGACTTCTTATGCGTATTCCTAGTCTGTCTACCATAAAGAAAATGCTCACATGAATCAAAACATGCGTAGTCAAGGGCAGTAAGTATTGCAAACCAGAAAGCATTTTCATTCCCTTCAAGGACATATGGCCCAAACGGGCATACCAACGAGATACATGTGGGATGGAACCCACTAACAAGACATGGTCAACAGAGGATCCATCAACCACAAGAGGATAGAGGCCGCTAGCTTTGGCACCTCTAGCAAGCACAAGTTTGCCACGAGTGATCTTCCAGGAAGAATCCCCAAATGAAACATGAAACCCAGCATCATCAAGCTGCTCTAATACAGACATAAGACTACGTGTAAGCGGAGGTACATGATGTACATCCTGTAACAGAAAAGTACTGCCAGTAGAGAACTGTAGCTGTACATCCCCAATGCCAACAATAGCAAGTGACCTATCATCACCCAAGCGAACTAAACTAGAGACAATGCAGTAGGAGTGGAACCACTCACGGCATGGTGTAACATGAAATGAAGCACCAGAATCCAAAAGCTAGCACTGCGCATACAAAGAGTGAACATTGGTCAATGATGTAGCATCACAAGAACTAGCTGCAAGTATGTAGTCCCCATTGGAGTCATCATTCTGCATGACATTTATCTCCTCGATTTCACACTAGATTTCACAGGCATAAGGCTGTGATCAAATGAATTTTCCTGTACTTTGTCTTTTTCCTTCTCTTTGCACTTCTGATTGCTCAACTCATGACACTGTGGGGGTATGTGACCCTTCTTGCCGCAATGATGACATGTCATATTAGCATTTCTCCCACGAGACTTGCTACGCGACTTACCATGCGACTTAGACCTAGACTTCTGCAAGTATCTGCCACGGCCATTCCCATGGTCATTCTTGCCATTACCATCTCTGTCTCTAACAGTCAAAGCATGCAACACACGAGAGGCATCCAAGTTCTTATGGTTAATCTCTTCCTGCAGAAGAGCACTCTCTACATCAGGGAAGTTCAAAATAGAAGCAAGAGCACATAAGGCAGTGCTGAATACATCCCATGACTCACTTAGAGTCCCAAGCAAAAACAATGGAGTAACCTCATCATTAAAGGTAATACCCTACAAAGTCAAGTTCTTGAGAATAGCATGGAATTGGCTCAAATGAGCAGACATTGGTGCGTAGATCGGATGCTGTACGCTTGCGTAGTGAATGCCAAAAGGACCCCAAGAACAAAAAAACTCTACTTTTTGCACAAAACTCAAGGTAAAAAGCATGCACGACATGAACAAGAGACCAATTGGGTGTAATCTCCCCCCATGCCTTGTGTGAGCGCTCCACAAAGCATGTATTTTATGTATTAATCATCTTCAAGCTCAAATAATAGCCCAAATTACAAAATAGCAAGCTTTTAGCTTTTGAGTTTGCTTTAGCACAAAATAGAAATAAAGCTAACAGGCGGTGCCCAAAGAGTCTGGCATACCCAATACAATGTCCAAGTACAAATAACATAATCGTGCGCCCATGCACATACAAAATAATAAATAAATATCCAATGTCTCAATAAATAGGTGCGACAAAATATAGGAGCCATGCCTAAGGTATGCGCCCATCAAAATATAAATGATAAATCAAATACTCGCTATCCTCCAATGCTTTCCACTGCCACTGCTGCTATCTCTACACATCAACTGAAGCATTCACAATCGTTAGTAAAATAATACAATTAAACTGACAAAAGTGAATACCTAGCAGTCTTCAGCTACATAAATAAATCAACTGGTTAGAAATCAATCCTAACCTTAATTTATTACGAGTGCGCACTCTAAACTCATAAACATTTATCAATTTAATATGCATTTTGCGGAATCACCCGCTATGGAATCACCCATGTACACACTAAATTAATGAAACGCCCGAAAAGGATAGGCATCCCCATCAACTTCTCGCACAAAGAATCCACTTTGTGTATGAGCCCCGGTCATCAAAGTTTACGGAATCCACCGTAAAACCTCACGGAATCCACCGTGAAATATGCCTCCTAGCATCATACCCCCGGGATGGGATAGCAATTGACCTCAATTGCTATTAGCTCAATGTGGAGCTAGCAGAGTGGGGAAAGCATTTAAGTCTCTAGCGTGCATCCATTGGGCTTCTTCTACAGGATGGTTCTTAAATTAGACTAGATATCTAGAATATCTTCGGCCAGTTCTAGTGGTCATAAAGTCAGTGTCTATGATAGCTTCAGGTTCAAGTATTTCAGTCTCTTCCTCTAACAAAGGTGGGTTTTCATAAATAGGGTGTATAGGTAATTGGCCTCTAAAGGGTCGTAATAAACTAATGTGAAATGTGTTGTGAATTTTCCAGTGAGGTTGTAATTCTAACTTGAATGCATTGTCATTAATTTTGTGAATGATCCTAAATGGTCCATAGAATCTAGGTGCTAATTTCACAACTAGGTGTCTATCTACACTTTGTAATCTACGTTTTTCTATTCTCAACCAAACATAGTCATCAACTTTGAAATTCATTGCTTGTCTTTTCTTATTGGCTTGTTTGGTATATGATTGCTGGGCTTTGGCAATCATGTCTTTAACCTCATCAAAAATAGTATTGTGCATACTAGCAATATCATCAGCACTCTGAATTCTATTTGATAAAGATGCAATAGGCGTAGACAATCTATAGCCATAAATCACTTCAAACGGTGCTTTCTTTGTAGATGTGTGTGGTGTATTGTTATATGCAAACTGTAATAAATGCAAATGTGTATCCCATGTCTGTGTTTTAGAAATAGTATAAGCACATAAAAGATCTAGTATAGTATTGTTAGTGGCTTCTGTTTGTCCATTAGTTTCAGGATGAAATGCAGATGAGAAATCAATTTTTGTGCCTAGGTTAGAAAACAAAGTAATCCAAAAGTTGTTACAAAATCGAGAATCACGATCAGAAATAATAACTTTTGGTAATCCATGGTTAGTAAAAACAGTTTTCAAAAACGATTCTGCTGCTTGTGATGCTGTTAAAGTTTTCTTACATGGAATGAAATATGCTTGTTTACTAAACCTGTCTACTACTGTCCAAATCATATCATGGTTAGATTTAGTATTAGGTAAACCAGTAATAAAATCCATAGAAATTTGTTCCCATGGTCTCGATGGAATAGATAAAGGCATAAGTAATCCATACTGTTTACCATGATGTCTCTTAACTCTTTGACAAATCAAACATTCAGAAACAAAGTTAGATACATTAGTATCCATATGTGGCCAATAAAAATCTTCAGTTAATGTACGTAAAGTAGATATGATACCTCTATGACCTTGATATGGAGGACAATGAATCTCATTCAAAATAAAAGATCTGAATGGAACTGTCACACATAATCTCTTTTCATAAAACATAAATCCATCATTATAAGACAGTGAATCAATAGGAATCTAGTTATTTTGAACTAATTTATTCCAATCAGCATGAAAAGTAATGTCCTGATGATAAGTATCTTTCATAGGAGTTAAAGAATCAAATGATATAACAGAAATATTATGAATGGCAGGTCTTCTACTTAATGCATCAGCTACTACATTTTCTTTACCGGGTTGATATTGAATGATAGGATGAAAACTCTGAATAAAGGCTGCCCATTTGATATGTCGGTCAGATATTTGAGGTTGGCTAAGTAAATGTCTAATACTTTGTTGATCGGTCTTAATCATAAATTCAGAACCCATTAAATAATGTTTCCACTGTCTTAAGGCTTGTACTACATCTAATAATTCTTTATCATATGTGGAATATTTCTGTTCGGAGGGTTTCAGCTTACAATTAGAATAGGCTATAGGATGGTTGTCCTGCATAAGTACGGCTCCTATTCCTGATCCGCTAGCATCAGTCACTACTAAAAAGAATGGTCTATTAAAATCAAGCAGTTGTAATACAGGAGCATGGGTTAATGCATGCTTCAATAAGTCAAAGGATTTCTGTTGATTATTGGACCAATAATAAACAATACATTTCTTCAAAAGTTTAGTCAATGGTAAAGCAAGTAATGAAAAATTACGCACAAACTTCCTGTAGAAACTAGCAAGACCTAGGAATGATCATAACTCATGCACATTTTTAGGTATAGGCCAATTCAATATTGCTTCTATTTTCTTAGGGTCAACCTTAATACCATCAGATGATACAATATGACCTAAATACTCAATTTCTGTTTTAAAGAACTCACTCTTTTCCGGATTGGCATACAGTTGATTATCTTTTAATAACTGGAAAACCAATGACAAATGCTCTTAATGTTCTTTCTCATTTTGACTAAACACCAAAATATCATCAAAGAAGACAATAACACAATGCTGATATTTCAAAAATATATGATTCATCATTCTACTAAATGTAGCAAGTGCATTAGTCAATCCGAAAGACATCACTAAAAATTCATAATGACCAGATTGTGTCCTAAATGCAGTCTTGAATATGTCACAGACTTATCTAGTCTCACCTAATGATAACCAGATTTAAGGTCTATTTTACTAAATATGACAGAACCTTGCAGTTTATCCATAAGGTCATCGACTCTAGGAATTCGATACCTATTCTTTACAGTGATCTTATTTAAAGCTCGATAGTAGTCAATGCACATACGATAGGTATTATTTTTCTTCTTTACTAACAGAACAGGGTCACCAAATGGAGAACTACTAGGTCTAATCAATCCTCTATTTAGTAATTCCTCAACTTGATTTTGAAAATTCTTTTTGCTCTATCTGGTTATGCCTATATGGTGCTTTACAAGGTGGTTGTGTGCCAGGAATCAAATCTATTTTATGGTCTTCTGGACGTGAAGGAGGTAAACCAGGTGGTAGATCTCCTGCAAAATAGTCTTTAAAGTGTGCAAGAAATTCTTTATGCCTAGGGTGCATATGATTTCTTTAACTTGCAGTTCATTCACCCAAATGAGATAAGATTTACTACTTTTGCGTAATGCACGTTTAGCTTGAGTATGCGAAAGTAGTGGAAAAGAATTAGATGCATGCATACCATACAATGTAATATGTTTTCCTTGAAATTTAATATTAATTGAATGTGTGGAATAATCTATATCAGGGTTATGCTGATGACGCCAAGGCATACCTAAAATAATGTCACTGGACTGTAATGGTACAACTAGAAAATTTCTTCTTTTAGTGTATTCACCAATTTGAATTTCTAAGTCATATACTTCTTGTGTACCATTATACCTAGTGCCTAAGAATGCTTCTTTAATGCGATAATGCGTAGATACAGTCTGTAATTTCAATTCTTTCACTAGTTTTGCAGAAATAAAATCATGAGTACTACCATCATCATGCAAAATAATCTTTTCCTTTCCATGCACTAAACATTTCATTGTCAATAAAGAATGTTGAGTTGGCATACCTGGTAAAGTATCCGAAGGAGTGGTAATGTCGTCTTCATCTTCCGTGAAATCAGGCATTTCTTCATGTTCATCATCTTCCATTGCTCCAAGGTAGTTGATATGGTTAGGTGGCTTCTTCGAATGGCAATTTGTTGCTAAATGTCCAGGGTGGTGGCATTTATAACATATTATAGGCTTGGCTTTGGTTACATTGTTTGCAATGGCGGGAAGTCTAGGGATATTAGGATTTGGTTGTGGAATAGGCTTAGGGTTTTGATTGGCATTGGATGGTAAAGCAGGTGGTTTTGCCCAATTTTTACGAAAAGATGATGAAGGAAAACGACCTTGATTAAATCTTCTAAAATTTGAGTTGAATTGCTTAGATCCATAGTTACCATTGGGTTGGAATTGCTGTGGATGCTTGTCTCTTCCTCGTAGCTTGTCTTCAGTGTCATGAGCTAATGAAATTGCGTCTTCAAGAGTTACAGGCTTGAACATATTAACTTCAGCGTAGTAATGCCCAAGTAATCCAGACATATACTTGCGCTTGTGTGTCGCTTCAGGTACATCTTCAAGCATGCGTAACTAGAGTAATGCATTCCAAAAGCGCTCGGTGTACTGAGGAATAGGCTCACGATCCCGTTGGCTGAAGAAGGTCCCATTGCTTTATGGCTTTTTCATGGAATTGTGGAGGAAGGAAATTTTGCATAAACTTCTTCTTGAAATTCTCCCAGGTAGTGGGACAATCTATACTCTTACGAACCACGGTCCACCAAAGAGATGCTCTATCCACTAAATGATTAGTGACACACTTGATTTTATCTTTTTCTGCATATGTTTCCTCATGAAAGTAGTCATCAAACTGACTAATGAATGCAAGAATAGTTTTTCCCTCTCGAGTGCCATTGAAAGTATGGAATTTGAAATTTCTTTTACTTATCTTTGTTTCCTTGCAGATGGATTGAGCTTCGAGAGTCGCATCGATGGTACATCGAATAAGGTCTTCAGATTGAGGTTCCTCTTTGTTGGTAGTCGTTCTTTGTAAATTAGCCAATTGAACTTGCAATGCTTGCCTAGCTCGTCGTTCTTCATCCAACTACATCATAATTAAGTTTAGCTTTTGCTCCATCGTAGGTTCAGGTAGGTCGCCTTCAGCCATGAAATCATCCATATGTGATTCCGTCATCTTGCAAAACTTCAAAAGACCTCACAATCTCAAAATCAAATTAGTGGGATGAGAGTAGCTCAAGATCGGGTGTACAAGGCTTATATATTTTTGTGTGTGGCTTTCACAATCTTCGTCTTTGACTATTGTGGGATTTGTAATCTTTGAAAAATCTACATTTTATCCTTTTGCGTGTGCTGAAAATGGTTCAGCAAACCTGCGTATGTGAAGAGTACCTTCCAATGAACAACTTTGCAGTTCGGAGTTTCTGTGCAGGAACATCCCTTCTATGAGTTTTGAATAGAAGTCAGTTTTGACTTCAGATGACTTGTCTGACTTGCAGAGTTACAGACTTATGTGACTTGCAGAGTTCCAGGACTTGTAGAACTTGGTTGATTTATCTGACTTGTAGGATTTAGACTTGGAAGACTTGCAGAACTTGAGAGCTTTTATGTGACTTGCAGAATTGATAGGACTTATGTGATTGGAGCTTAAGTAACTAAGCTTTTAAGCTTAGTAATTTTAAAAACGTTGAATCGTTGGGGGGGGGAGGCATTGTTTTTTTGACGCCAAAAATTCCGCGGACATCTTCTTATACCAGGTGTTGACGATTTGTTTGGTTTAAGCTTTTTAAGCTTAAACCAAGCTTATTAAGCTTATGAAGCTTTAAAACTTTTGAGATTATGAGAGCTTATCTCTGTTTCTTGACGACTTGATGTAGGAGATATCCACGTGGTCCTCCGCTGCTGCAGGCTGGTCCTTCGCGATCTGATGATGGAAACAGAGGTTCTTGATTGCCAGGAATCCACCCGTATCGACCGTTCGCGACAAGATTGACCATAGAGCTCGATCGTTCTAGGAGCTCTGCCTTCGCACATGATGGGTAGCGATTGGAAGCTCTTGATCTCAGCTTCGCTCTGATACCACTGGTGCGCAGATCAGATGTTGTACACTCACGTAGTGAATGCCGGAAGGTCCCCAAGAACAAAAGAACTCTACTTTTTGCACAAAACTCAAGGTCAAAAGCATGCACGACATGAACAAGAGACCAATTGGGTGCAATCTCCCACCATGCCTTGTGTGAGCGCTCCACAAAGCATGTATTTTATGTATTAATCATCTTCAAGCTCAAATAATAGCCCAAATTACAAAATAGCAAGCTTTTAGCTTTTGAGTTTGCTTTAGCACAAAATAGAAATAAAGCTAACGGGCGGTGCCCAAAGTGTCTGGCATACCCAATACAATGTCCAAGTACAAATAACATAATCGTGCGCCCATGTGCATACAAAATAATAAATAAATATCCAATGCCTCAATAAATAGGTGCGACAAAATATAGGCGCCATGCCTAAGGTATGCGCCCATCAAAATATAAATGATAAATCGAATACTCGCTATCCTCCAATGCTTTCCTCTGCCACTGCTGCTATCTCTACACATCAACTGAAGCATTCACAATCGTTAGTAAAATAATACAATTAAACCGACAAAAGTGAATACCTAGCAGTCTTCAGCTACATAAATAAATCAATTGGTTAGAAATCAATCCTAACCTTAATTTATTACGAGTGTGCACTCTAAACTCATAAACGTTTATTAATTTAATATGCATTTTACAGAATCACCTGCTATGGAATCACCCATTGTAACGTGTCCACTAGAATCCTCTAGGACACGTCTTAGCAGTCCATCGGAAAGGTTGTCTAGAAAGTTCCACCCGGCACTCCCATGGAATGTTGCGGGTTTTGCCATCTAGGACTTTCCGCGTCTGCCACGTAACGGAAGTGTCCTGGCCGTTTCCCACTTAGGATCAACCGGAATTGTTTGGTCATTTACTAGCAACAACTAGCGTCAGACCCGAGCGAACTACTTTACGCAGAAACGCCAGGTCTGAAGCGGATTCATGCTGCACTTGGTTCAAGGAGAATGGGAAACGAGAGGGATGCAAGGCTCGACCTCTCTGCCATAAGGCATAGTCCCATTCCGTTCCCCTAAAACAGCGTGAATCGGGTAATAGTTAATTCCAAGTCATCGTTCTCGTTACTTGCTTTGGGGATGACGATCGTTCTCTGTTCGTCGAAGACTTTGAGAAAAGTTCCCGGCTAACCGGGACCACCCATCCGTAGGACGGACCCATGGTCCATCCTCCGCACTTTCCTCGGTTTGTTTTAGTTATGTAATTACCTACCACATTAGTTTGACATATAACAAACAGCTTCCTTGATTAACCCTGTTAAGCACTGGTTCCTTCACGTAATCTTATCACAGGACATAAAGAAAACAATGCTAAACAACTTCTTTATTATCATTTTATCCTTTTATCTTTGCAATACAAGGAGTTCGCGCCCGTAGGCGTATTCATAATCCGCCCGAAGGCTATCCAGTAATCCACCAGGGATCACTAATCCAAGTTTCCGCCCGTAGACTAGTATGCGGGCCTCGAGATCCAATCCCGAGTCACGTTAGTCTCTTGTGCAGGGCCCGGAAGGCGAGGGATTTACAGCCAGAGCCCCCCCTGGCACCCAAGCGTCCTCCTGCTCCAAGTAGAGCTCAACGGCAAGACCTCTCACGGCGGGTTCGGTCCACGTTCCCGGCGCGGCTAACACCCCCCTTGGTTAGGGTCAGGCAGGCAGTCGGGGGTAACTGAAGCTGCCTCTCCCTTCAAGCTTCAACCTGAAGTATTTAGATATGTTTTCGTCCTTTAGTTCATTGAGCAAACAATGCAAACAGTGCTTCCTAAACTGTTACAAGCACAATCAAATTCTAGTGGTCGTTTAGCTGGCAAACTGTTAAGGAGTGACTCCTTTTCTCCGAATGCAACCCGCATTCGATCTGGAATCAATTGCAACTTGGCAAGATTCCAAGTATTCTTGGGTTAGGGTCATACCCTACCAATACTTTAGGTTTTGTTGTGATAGGTTCCAGCGACCGTGTCGCTTTAGTTTATTGTCTGGTCATTTGCTCCAAGGCAAATACCTAACCTTCCTTTTCCTTGGTAATTATCCCCCAAGAAAAGTGAGTAACAGGATGATTACTCATCCTCTTGTAAGTTAAATTCTTTCAATAACTTGCCAACCTCATTTCGAGAGACGATAAAACTCTATTGTGGACAAATCTTAAGTCTATACAATATTGCAGCTTTTTGCACATGTATTGTATCTATTCCACGGGATCATTCTACCCATTGCTTAGCATTTTCCGGTCACGGAATTTACCTCCAGCCGAATAGCAGGGTTTTAGGGTATCCTCCAACCCATTCCTAATTATGTTGGCCCATGGTCTTAGAAGTTTGCAACTCCGTCGGAGTTTCATCATTTGAACGAATGATCCTTAAACCTTAGATCATTTCATGCAGGAACATCCAATTGCTTTGACATTTCGTGATCGTGTGTAAGATCTTTAGATTCGCAGGTTTTGTCTTGGCAACCAGTGTAAAACTAGGTCAAATTATTATTGCGCTAAACCCTAGTTAACACTTGGGATACCTATCATATCGACTCAATCATGCCCATATGAATCCTTGTGGTTTAGGTGACCTAGTCAACTCAATAAACTTGTCTTGCGTCAAGGATGATCCTTTCCTCAAGGTAATAAACTAAATCTAATGGCGAACAATAGTTACAACTACACCAATACGCGTAAACATGCGATTTATTGCTTCTATGCATCACATGGTTCACGATAACCCTATCCTTCCTTGGTAAGGTAAAATGCTTGATAATCTGTACACTAACTTTCCTAGGTCCTACTAGGATTTACATCAATTAATCTTACCTACAACCTTGTTGTCTACCTTCGAATCTTATGCTTTGACGAACCATGCAACCTTTCCTAAATGCGGCTTCTGATGGATGACGTTTTCGCATGATGACTATGCAATACGCAACATTCTCCTAGCTACAATGTGGTTAACGAAGTTTATACCAAACTAAAGCTAGAGTCAACTCATTCCATTTTACATGCTATTTGCAAGTTCATAAGATCATTTTCGTATTCTATTATTTCCTTTTCGGATAATACCTTATGGTGTTAACCTTGCCTCATGAAATCATTACGAGGAGGATGTTGCCTAACATGTGGCACACGCTTATTCCTACCATGTCTAGGATGAAAGAGAATGCACTTATAAATTCCATTTCTTTGCCTAAGTTTAGACTCATTACTTTGATAATGTACCAAAAAAACTACATGCGACTAGTCTTCTAAGGTGGATAACTCGTTCAAATTCATGATATATTTCCAATCTTGCCTAATGTTTCAAGAGATGCTTTATCAAATGTATTTTTTTCCAATTTCCATATGCATTAAGCGTAAAAATGCAATTCCCTTCATGAACTAAGCGCGCCTAATCATTTCTTTATGCGGAAATAACTCGAAAGAACCTGGACTTGAGGGCTCGGGGAGATGTCCACTTGTATATTCGGAGATGAACCTCCCGCGGTCGCACCTTGTGATCTTTTTGGGGCCATCGTAGACGTGGATTCGACTTATGATTTTCCTTTGTGGTCTACGAAGTGACTGGCCTCGGAATGCGGCCTTCCGACCTTTGCCTTTATCCTTGTATGCGGAAGATTCCTTTGCGGGATGGCGCTTGCGGCAAAGGGCTTTAGGAGTCTTTTAGGAAAAACTCGAGTCGGCACGGAATTGATTCTTGGATGGCTTGCGGCTTTAAAGTCTTTTTGCAAAAGCCTTTTCGATGGGTCTTGTGTGGGTCTTTACGGCTTCACCTTCCCCTCTTCAAAGTCCCGGGGAGGGGTATGAATGCCCTTTGGGAAATGTGGTGGGAAGGGGGCTTAAGGAGGCCCCCCCCTTAGAAGCTTCTAAAGAAGCTTGTGAGAAGCTTCTGCTTCTACAGAACACGTGGGGGGGGGGGGTCGTGATCAGCGTGGTGGCGGACTGAAGGCCTGGCGACTGGCGGACTGGGCGGCTGCGGCGGACTGGGCGGCAGCGCGGCGCTCCACGGCGACCTCCTTCTCCTCTCAGCCGGCCTCCTCCCTTCACGTCGGCACCTCCTCTAGCTCCTCTAGCTCTCCCTCTCTCTGCACGGCCCGTCCTCCTCCCAGCTCCTCTAGCACACCCCCTTGCTAGGGGGTGTTTATATAGGTATGGGGGGTGGGGAAGAGGGCCTCCACACACGTGGAGGACTCCCCCTCATGCAGACCTGACATCACTTCCCCTTGGCCATTCCCCCCCACACTCCCTCTCCTCCAGCCATGCATCGGCTGGGGGAAGGGATAATAATAAAAAAATTTGCCTTGAATTTATCCATTTGCCCTTCCCAAGCGGTCGTTTCCTCGCGGTTTTACGGTCTTTAACCCCGGCCTTTAATTCTCGATGTGGAGACCTCATTTTCGAGCGTGCATGGTGTGGATTAGGTTACCAATAATCACGAAGTAGGGAATACTCTTGCACAGGGTTTACACGGCGTGCGGGAAGTTAATATTTGCGGTACGGGGTACGCGGAAATATTACATTCTCTCCCCCTTAGAAGAATCGAGATGTCCTCATCTCGAGATAAACTGGGGATATTGAAGATTGAGAGAGCTTTCATCCATCCAGGTAGCATCCTCTTCGGGATAATCTTTCCACTGGACGAGGCATTCTCTCAAGGTTCTAGATCTCAACTGTCTCTCCCTAACATCTAAAATCTTTTCCGGTCTTAGTTCAAGGACTCCTTGACTAGGCATTACAATTTGTTGGTCATCAAGTACGTGATTTGGGTTGGGTACATACTTTTTTAAGAGACTAATATGGAATACATTGTGAACCTTTAGGTTATCAGGAAGTTGCAATTTATAAGCATTGGGTCCCAGGCATTTGAGGATTTTATACGGTCCACAATACCTTGGACTTAGCTTCTTGCATTCACCTAGAGATAAAGAGCTCCTCTTGGGGCGTACACGAATAAAAACCATGTATCCTTCTCCGAAGACCCTCTCTTGGTGCTTCAAATCCGCATATGCCTTTTGTCTATCTTTGGCTGCTTGTATGTCTTGTCTTATTGACCTTATTTGGTCATCCATGTCCTCCAACATTTGTCTTGAAGCTTCCACTCTCAGGGTAGGATCAGAAAAATTTAGAGGACTTCGACAATCATGACCATACAATGCCTGAAAAGGAGTCATTTGAATGCTCTGCTGGTAAGAAGCATTGTAAGCAAATTCTACTAACGGCAAATATTGAATCCATCTCTTTGGCTCTCGACAGCAGTAAGCCCTAAGCATATCCTCAATGATTTGATTTACTCGCTCTGTTTGTCCATCTGTTTGGGGATGGTAGGCAGTGCTAAAACAGAGTTGGGTTCCAATAGCTTCAAAGATAGCTCTCCAGAAGTGAGAAGTGAAAAGAGAATCTCGATCGCTAATGATCCTTCTAAGTAACCCATGTAGCTTGAATATTTCTTTGATAAACACTCTTGCAATATCGGAGGCTTTATAGTTTGTCTTTACTGGAATCAGGTGTGCAACCTTAGTAAGCATGTCAACTACAACCATAATGGAGTTGTATCCTCCTTGGACTTGAGGTAAGCCTACCACAAAATCCATACTGATGAATTCCCATTTCATTTGGGGAATGTCAAGTGGTTGTAATTTTCCTGGCATCATGACATGTTCAGCCTTGATACATTGGCAAGACAAACATTCGGTGACATATTTGAGGAGGTCACCTTTGAGCCTCTCCCAATGATAGCTCTTCCTGACTGCATTGAGAGTTTTTGCATAGCCAGGATGTCCTGCGAAAGGGGAGTCATGAGCTTCCCACAATATCTTCTGCTTAAGTGACTGGCTTGCTGGTATACATAGCCTTGTTCTATAGTAAATAAGTCCATTGTCAACAGAAAATTCATGATACTTGGCCTGTAACTTCAAATTCTGATCCTTGGTAGATATTTCTTTTATCATTGCTTGGTAGGCTAAGTCATGGCATGCTTCCTCTCTAGCTAGTTCGAGTATAGGGTTGCTTGGCATAGATACCTTTGTAGCCAGAGATCCGGCCGTTGATGGATTCTGCAAGATTAGTGAGTTTAGGAACGCCTTGCGACTGAGTGCATCGGCAACCACATTCTCCTTTCCTGGCCGATACTTGATTTCAAAATCATACTCCTCCAATACTTCGATCCATCGACGTTGCCTCATGTTGAGCTCGTTCTGGGTAAAAATCCATTTGAGACTCTTATGATCTGTTACTAGAGTAAACTTGTTACCCAACAGGTAGTGTCTCCAAAGCTTTAGAGCATGGATGACAGCTAATAACTCCAGATCATGCGTGGCATAATTCTTTTCATGACTCTTCAATTTCCTTGAAGAGTATGCTACTGGATGACCTTCCTGCATAAGAACACACCCCAAGGCAAGAATGTTGGCATCGGTTACTACCTCGAATTCCTTATTGAGATCAGGAAGTTTCAGAATAGGTGCTGATACCAAACATTGCTTCAATTGGTCGAAGCTATTTTGCTCGGGAGTTGACCATGTAATAGAAGTCTGCTTCTTTAATAAGTCGGTAAGAGGTGCTGCAATCAAAGCATAGTTTTTGATAAAGATCCTATACCATCCTGTCAAGCCAAGAAAACTACGTATCTCTTTGACGGATACTGGTATTGGCCATTCAAGCACATCTCTGACTTTGGCCGGATCTACTGATATTCCTTCTGATGATACTATGAATCCTAGATATTCAATCTGACGTTTGAAGAATGCACACTTCTTCATTTTTGCATACAACTTATGAGACCTCATTGTCTCCAACACAATTCGTAGTTGGGGTTCATGATCTTCTTCCTGTTTAGAATAGACTAAAATGTCATCGAAGAAGACAAGCACGAAATCATCAAGATATGGTCTAAAAATATCCTGCATTAGTCTATTGAAGGTGGCCGGTGCATTTGTAAGGCCGAATGACATAACCAAGAATTCAAAGTGCCCATATCTTGTATTGAAGGCCGTTTTTGGAATATCCTCATCCTTGATCCTGATTTGATAGTAGCCTGACCTGAGATCAATTTTGGAGAAGATCTTTGCACCTTGAAGGCGATCAAGAAGCTCATCTATTCTAGGAATAGGGTACTTGTTCTTGACTATTGATTGATTCAACCCACGGTAATCAATACATAGTCGAAGTGTCCCATCTTTCTTTTTCTGGAATAGGACTGGAGCTCTCCATGGTGAACTGTTAGGACGGATGTAGCCCTAATCTAGTAGTTGCTTGAGTTGTTCCTTCAACTCAATAGCTTCCGATATAGACATTCTATAGGGTCTCTTCGCAATTGGCGCAGCTCCTATTATTAGCTTGATCTCATGATCTACTTCTCTTTAAAGCGGGAGTTCTGTTAACTCTTTAGAACTACGTCCACGTATTCCTTCAGCCAAGTGACCAATTTACTTTACTACTTTTATCAATATTCACAGTCAAGACAATCGGGAAAAAGTTTTATTCCGTTCATATCAGCATAGCCCTTTCGGGGCACAATTATTTCTTGGGCCGATGGAACAAGTTAACACATTAATTCGAGGAGAATAAGATATTATTGCATTCAGCTACAGGAACTGAGTAGTAGTACGGATTGGGGTCATCGATTTTCAGGAATTGATAGTTCATTGGAAGATTAGGGTATCTTTTCCTTTGATATCCATTCTTCTCATGACGTCCCAAAACCTTGATTCGGTCGGCAGGGATTCTTTGAATCACTTCTCCGTACACATACTTATTCTGGTTAACCCTTCGACCTCCAACCTGTAGAGTCGCGTTTGCGTGAGCCTCAACAAAGACGAACATCTTCACGATTTTCAAATCCTCCATCCACTTGATTCTCTTCAAGTTAATTTGAAGGTACGCAGGTCGATAGGCAGTTATGTAATAGATCCCTGAAACACCCATCCATCTCTGTTCCACGTACACAGGTGATGGATTGTAAATGCGGTCTAGGATGTTCATCATTTCAATTCTCTGCCTATAATGCGGAGAATGCATCGCAGTCATGAACATGATCCGGAACACCAAAAACTTATTCCACGCCTCGTAATTCTGCAAGACAGTATTGAAGATGAGAAAATGTTTGGACAGGAACAATTTCTTTACTTCTCTTCTAATGAAATCTTATGAAAACAATTCCATTGTAAGTCGGCTCTGATACCAACTGTAACGTGTCCACTAGAATCCTCTAGGACATGTCTTAGCAGTCCATCGGAAAGGTTGTCTAGAAAGTTCCACCCGGCACTCCCATGGAATGTTGCGGGTTTTGCCATCTAGGACTTTCCGCGTCTGCCACGTAACGGAAGTGTCCTGGCCGTTTCCCACTTAGGATCGACCGGAATTGTTTGGTCATTTACTAGCAACAACTAGCGTCAGACCCGAGCGAACTACTTTACGCAGAAACGCCAGGTCTGAAGCGGATTCATGCTGCACTTGGTTCAAGGAGAATGGGAAACGAGAGGGATGCAAGGCTCGACCTCTCTGCCATAAGGCATAGTCCCATTCCGTTCCCCTAAAACAGCGTGAATCGGGTAATAGTTAATTCCAAGTCATCGTTCTTAGCCGGGAACTTTTCTCAAAGTCTTCGACGAACAGAGAACGATCGTCATCCCCAAAGCAAGTAACGAGAACGATGACTTGGAATTAACTATTACCCGATTCACGCTGTTTTAGGGGAACGGAATGGGACTATGCCTTATGGCAGAGAGGTCGAGCCTTGCATCCCTCTCGTTTCCCATTCTCCTTGAACCAAGTGCAGCATGAATCCGCTTCAGACCTGGCGTTTCTGCGTAAAGTAGTTCGCTCGGGTCTGACGCTAGTTGTTGCTAGTAAATAACCAAACAATTCCGGTCGATCCTAAGTGGGAAACGGCCAGGACACTTCCATTACGTGGCAGACGCGGAAAGTCCTAGATGGAAAAACCCGCAACATTCCATGGGAGTGCCGGGTGGAACTTTCTAGACAACCTTTCCGATGGACTGCTAAGACGTGTCCTAGAGGATTCTAGTGGACACGTTACACCCATGCACACACTAAATTAATGAAATGCCCAAAAAGGATAGGCATCCCCATCAACTTCTCGCAAAAGAATCCACTTTGTGTATGAGCCCCGGTCATCAAAGTTTACGGAATCCACCGTGAAATATGCCTCCTGGCATCAGACATTGTCATATTCTCCTTCATGGACAGGTCCATAAGCTGCTTCAGCCAATACATCTGACTTGCTGGACTTTTCTTGTCATAGAGGTTCTTAATTTTATCCCAAAGTTTCCAAGCACTCTGTGCTTCCTAAACCACATTTTAATGCACCTGTTCAGTGAGAGACAAGATGAGGGTAGACTTGCATAACTCATCAAGCTCATCCCATTTGCCATGCATCCTTAGTGGCTTTATCTACGATTTTTGCACCAATACCTGCCAAACTTGGCTCTTCCAATAGGCATAATTTGTACCATCAAGCTTAGTGATGTTGAAGATAGTACTGTCAATGGAACAAGAACCCATAATGCAGTCCAAAACAGTGTAGACAGTTCAAAATTGCTTGATATTTTTTGTTGTAAATAGCCAAAAATACCACCAAAACCAAGGCAAAATGACCACAAATTGATAGCTAATGATGCTGCCCATCAAATACCATCAAAAGTACATAAAATCAGGATGATTCATCATGAAAATTCCACATCAGTCCATACATAACTGCTTGCTGTAATAAATTACAGCCAGGTACAATGAGAGCAAACTGTAAGCAAAATCAATGCACCAAGAGGTGTATGCTCAGGGAGTGCGAAGCCCAAATCAACCTAAGTACATGTATGAGGACCACGACATATCAACCATGCAACATCCAAGTGAAGAAGATCCTAGTCTCAGAAGACTCAAAGCTCAATAGCATAAACCATATGCTCAATGTTTGTCAAACATCCAATGATGCTCCCACTAGCACATATGCTCAATGTTTGTCAAACATCCAATGATGCTCCCACTAGCACAAAAGCCATATGGATCAAGCCAAGAAGCTCAAGAAGGGCATATGAGAGCACCAATGAGACAAAAGATCCAAGACCAGACATCAATAAGACATCATGAGCATATAGGCTATGTAGCCTCCAATTAGAGTATCCATAGACATCAATTGTATTCCAAATACAATTCTGGCAAGCCACAAAAATTTCCAAGTAAGTTCCTGGAAGCTAGATGCAAGCCAAGACAAGACACAAGTAGCAATCGGCTCCAAACAATGTAAGTAGCATGTAGTAGTGGCATAGGCCAAGCATGTCAAGAACGGTCAAATATACGTAACATACATGCCATATGTACATCCAAGACGGAGCATCGAATGCATTCCAAAACCAAGCTCAAGCTCAAATGAAGATCCGGAACCAAAGACAAGCTCGAGTCGTATCCCAAAGGTCAATACTTCATTGCATATCCCAAAGACATAGCTCGAAACCAATAGGCATAACCAAATTGGAGGTAAAATAACATGTCAACCAAGGTAGCATAAGTCCCAACCAACAACAAAGTTTCTGAATCCAAATCAAGGCTCAATAGCTCTCAAATAACAGATCTGGGCATAAACCATGATGACCAAGCATCAATACATCCAATAGGACACCCGAATGTCAACAAAGAGCATTATGCATAAGCCGTCTCTGATAAAACCTTACTGCCCAAACAATGTACAACAGTAAATCCCTGCATAAATCGAGCTATGGAAGCTCAAACCAAGTCCCAAAGCATCTCAAAACATTAGGCAAACATCTCCAAAGCATCTGGGCGCATCAAATACCAAGCCTCGGGAGTATCACATAAGCTAAGAGCATGACATTTTCTTAATGTAAATCAACTCAGATCTGTTGCATAAAATGTTGCTATTTGAATTTGGCAGATTTGACATCACCATCACATCCGGAGCATGCAAAAACCCCAAGTTAGACTCTTACCTTGCCTTAATCGGGTTCCAGATGCTCGAGATATGAGAAAAAAATTGGATTTTTGAGCCAGATTTTGAAACAAGTGTAAAAGAAACTTGAGCTGCTACTGTGGGGCCTCCTGGTTATGCTGAGGACAAGGGGACAAATGGGGGGGTAATTATTATCATGTCTATTCTTGTATTGTTTGGGAAAAATATGATTAGTTTTGTTGGTTGATTAAACAATACCCTAAATGTTTTTTTTTCAATCAACTAATCGTTGCATTGTGATTTTTATAAAGAAGATGACATTAGGCTGATTGCCTTGATTCTTAATTGGATCAATTAAGGAAGGATATTTTGCACACATGGATCATCTCCAAGATCGGATTATGGATTACCCCGAGAGGGCTTTGCTCAATTCACAGACCGATGGTCAAGTGGTGAAAAGGGCAACCACGAAAAGTGTATCTCACTCCTAGGTCGCTTGGGGTTAGGGGAGCTTTGGGACACCCCTTGTCGAGTTCAGAACGGAGCTGTAGACTACCGTGAGCCCAACATATGGAGGCATTGGAAGATCCTATTCTAGATAAAGGATGGAAATTTTAGCGCCATGTGATTTGGACCAAGTACTTTTGTTGGATAGAAGGGATACATAATTCTCCTATATGGGTAGGAGACAAAGATTAACTTGAAGATAAGTTAATGAACTTGTTTGTCAAAAGGACTGCTTATTTTGTTTTCGTGTCCGTGCTGTAAATTAGTGAATGAACCTTGTTCCGTAAAAGGCTTAATTAATGAAGCTAATTTTAAATGTTGCAAATAAATGTGGTAGGACCTAATTAGAAAACTAAAGCTATCAAGGGAAGCGGGTGGATGGAATCCCCAATGGATTCATTCTACGACTGGGTGGTCCTAGAGAACTGGGAGGCTTCTCACAAGGTTTTACCAACGATGACTTTAGGTATTGTTAAGTTAGAACCTGATTCATGCCATTTTAGGGGAGCGGAATGGGACTATGCCCTATGGGCAGAGAGGTTGAGTGGCGCATCCCGCTCATTTTCCATTCTCTTTGAACCAATTGTGGTATGGATCTGCTTCGGATTGGGTATCTCTACATAAAGTAGGATATCCAAAACACCCGACGCTAGGATGTTGTCAAGAGACTTTGTCTACTAGGAACCCAAATTTTAGGTTGATCATAGTGGGTTTGGCCGTGGACATTCCGTTGCGAGGCGGACTCTGGAAACCCTAGGCGAAAAACCTCGAAACATTCCATGGGAGTGCACGATGGTGACGCCTAGAATTGTTTCTTGATGGACCGCTAAAACGTGCTTGGACACTCGATAGACAGGCACGCTATAGGTTCTCATTGATGGCGACCTAATAAGTTTGGATTTGATGATGTTGTGATTGCACAAGAGGTCACCTTTGACATTGGAGTCTCTCTTTGGACTAGTTTCGATCTTGTTCACCTATTATTGATTTTGATTTTTCTTTCTAAGGTTTCACAAATCCTTAATAAGGCAAATAATATCTCTCTCTTTCTCTTAGAAGGGCCCACACAAGCTCTCCCTCAAATTTTAAAATATTGGTAGCGGAAAATTAAAAAGAGAGAAGGAGAGAGTAGGTGAAGAGAAAACTTAAGAGAGAATTTAGGAGAATGATGATGTAGGTAATTGAAGGACTCTAGAGAAGGTAAATGATATAAACTAAGAGAAGAGGATGTAGGAAAGGATAAGAGTGGGTTAGTAGATGAAGGGTGAGAATAAAGAGAAGAGAGAGTAGAATATTTGAAGGCTCCAAGGGAGGTAGGTGAAAAATGATAAAAAGAAAAGTGCTAAGAGTGATAACTAGTGTCTTATGATGTCCTAATAGAGAACTAATTTTGCAAGATCTAGATGTAGGGGCATTGCTTGCTTTGATACCATGTTTCACTACAAGGATTTAAGCTTAAAGCGACGGCGGGTAGCAACGCGGGTAGCGCCGTCGCCATTTGCATCGCTATTTGCGTTGCAAAAGCGACGCAAATAGCGACGCTCCACAGGGAAAACAAACAGGCCGAAATCGAGCATAGCTTTATTTTGCGTTTTTGCGTTTTGTGTTTTGAGAGCGAGAGCAAGGGAGAGAGCGACCGTCGTGAGAGAAGGAGAGGAAGAAGACTTGCCACCGCCGCCGTTGTTCGCGAAGGAGAGGATGAGCCTTCATTGCGAAGAGGAGCCGCACCACAGTCACCATATCTCATCGGTGAGTCTCCCTCTCTCCTTTTTTTGCTTGTTTAATGTGTAAATCACTCTCTCTTTTGCTTGTTTAAGGTTTAAATCACACTCTCTCTTTTGCTTGTTTAAGAGAGGAAATGAGAGAGAAAGAGAGGGAGAAAGAGAGGGAGGGAGAGAAAGAGAAAGAGAAAGAGAAAGAGAAAGAGAGGGAGAGGGAGAGGGAGGGGGAGGAAATGAGAGAGGGAGAGGGAGAGGGAGAGGGAGAGGGAGAGGGAGAGGGAGGGAGAGTGCATTCTCTCTCTCCCTCTGCCTTTTGCTTTTGGAGAGTGTTAGGATATATTGTGAGAGGGAGAGGAAATGAGAGAGAAAGAGAGGGAGAGGGAGAGGGAGGGAGAGAAAGAGAGAGAGAGAGGGAGAAAGAGAGAGAGAAAGAGAGGGAGGGAGAGAAAGAGAAAGAGAAAGAGAAAGAGAAAGAGAGGGAAAGGGAGAGGGAGAGGGAGGGGGAGGAAATGAGAGAGGGAGAGAAAGAGAAAGAGAGGGAGAGTGCATTCTCTCTCTCCCTCTCCCTTTTGCTTTTGGAGAGTGTTAGGATATATTGTGAGAGGGAGAGGAAATGAGAGAGAAAGAGAGAGAGAGGGAGAGAGAGGGGGAGGGAATGAGAGAGGGAGAGAAAGAGAAAGAGATGTATACTCAAATGGATAGCTTTATGGAGATGTATGTCTACTCAAATGGATAGCTTTTGTCTACTCAAGATGTAGTCCACTTGTGTGTGTACAGATTGGAACGATAACATATCCATGATTATGGTAATGGTATGCACTTTGCTTTTTTTATGGGTACCATTACATCGACTCCTTAAGAGGGCTAAAAATTGGTCATACACTTTATAAAGTCTAATTAGGAGATTTAAGATGCACAATAATAGACTTATCGATAATGGTATGCAATGTGCTTTACCATGGGCCACGTACATTGGTGACTCTTTAAGTTGGCTTAAAATTGGTCATATCCTTCATAATGTCCAAATAGGGGATCTAATTGTGATATGCATAATTCCTCGTTTTTGTATTAACTTTATAGGCATAACAAATTAGTAATCATGACAACTAGTCAACGGAAGGACTAAAAGAAAATGATCCCCTAGCTAATGGTCATTATGGTACTTCATCAAAATGAATCCAAAAGTATTGCCATAGAAGAAGAATCCCTTAAATTGAGCATAGGATATTTTCTTCAAATGTTATGACTATGAGTATAATTGATTGGAAAAAAATTTATAACTATGGTACACACACACACATCCCCACATAGGCACAAACATTTTTACTATTTGATATTGTTTTTGATATGGTAACCTTGTATTACATTGTTGCATTTGATGTCTTCCAATCATTACAATAAAAGTTGATAAATTTCATAGATGGCATTAATTTTTATACATGGACGTAGGACAAAAAAACCACATTACTAAGATGCTTTTTGTTGAGACTGATTTATTATTAGACTAAGAGATCCTCAATGATACTCATAAATTTTGTTGACTAGGATTACTTATACTCAAAGCCCTCTAGTGCAGTTGTATAAGTAATCCTAGTAGAGCCCCTCTAAGATACTCAAAGTACATAACCTAGAGACCGTAGCTAGGTATATAAGGTATAATGGCCATACAAGAAGACACCTCAATAATTGACTGATCACCACTAAATCCCAAAGAAGAATCGTGTTCTATCCCCTTCAACTCTATATTCACCTCGTGAAGAACTTCATTAATCAAAGCATCCTTGTCACCAATCTTTTTGTTGCAATGATGAAGTAACATATTCATCACTTTTCCTTTTAGCATCTAAGGCATTATCCAATCTTTTAGTCAAGTCCAAACATTTAGTCTTCAACTCATGAACCTTATGAACCAATGCTTTGTTTTTCTACAATAATGAATAATTATCTACTGGGACAAACAAATCCTTGAGCATGGTATATGGCCGAGATATAACATCAATAAATCTCTCAACTACTATGTCCCATGCATTTTTTACATCAATCAATAAAGTATTTCTTATATCTTGAAGTTTAGATTTCAACACCATGGATGCATCAATATCAACCTCAATGTTTTTCAAAATTTGCTTCTCAACCTCTTTCCAAGGCTAAAACCTCTCAAGCAAGAGCTTATGGTCAACTTGCAACTTGACATACATCTCCATAAAGCTATCCATTTGAGCCTCGTTTTTCCAAATTGTATTACAAGTCATTAAATTGTTTGTTGTAATGTAGACAAGATGGAAAACGAAGAAGGTCTTGTTGTTCAAGATCGCGAGGCGTATCTTAATCAGCGTGTCCCATGTCCTTGCTCTCAATGCAAGTTGGCAATTAGACGAAAATACCGATTGTCTATAGAAAACGTACGACGATTTGGCGAGTTTCAATCTGAGATCATTGATTAGGCGATTGCGAATTTTCAGCAAATGGTAATTTGAAGTTAATATCAATCATGCATTGTACTCGCAAGCTAATTGAATACCATATACAATAAGATTGGGTCTTGCTGGCAAATTTGCTATCCAGGGAGGTGATGTCTCATCCCAAGGGGGAGTGCACCCTTTGTGGCCAATTACAAGAGTTCGTGGGCGTGCGATGGATGGAGAGTAGGAGCCAATCCACCACTCGCAAGGCCAATCTATACCATCAATGCCAAAGGAGACAGACAACCTTCCAGACCTATCTACAATCTTGGAGCCTGAGATGGAGGCAATGATCGATGCATTGATTCCCATGGATGTTGAGACTTCTGATCCGCTTAGAGAGGAAGCATCTATACCATTATATGATGGATGCCGAGTATCTCAGTTGAAGACACTACTTGTACTCTTAAGTGTGCAAGCAAAATACGGGTGGAGTGATACGAGTGTGACCGAGTTGTTCAGGTACCTTGCACATAGGCTTCATTGATTTTTTTTTTGACACTATTATTACAAACATTTATGCTTTTTCAAGGTGTTTTATGATTTTTTTCAGGTTATTGAAATATCATATATTACCACCTGCAAATACCATGCCCGAGTCTCGTGATGATACATGACATGTTTTACGGAAGCTTGGCATGGACTACAATAACATCCATGCATGTATCAACGATTGCATACTGTTTTGAGGAGAATACGAGACTATGGAGACATGTCCAAAGTGTGGTGCTCACAGGTATCGATAGGACTTGCAAGGGCAAACCATCCCTCAAAAAGTTCTTAGATACTTTCCGCTCATCCCTCGCATAAACCACATGTTTCGTACGTCCGGCATGGCGAGCTTGACAACGTGGCATGTGCAGAATAGGTCCATGGATGGAGTTCAACGAATATCAGCAGATTCACGCGCATGGAGCCACATTGACTCTACCATTCCAGGCTTTGTGCGAGAGCCAAGGAATCTTCGGCTCGGTCTTTCAATGGATGGCGTGAACCCATTTGGTCTGCGCTCAACTTCTTACAATGTGTGGCCTATAGTCCTTGTCGACTACAACATCCCTCCATGGCTTTCTATGAAGAAAGGACATCTCATCCTTAGATTGCTCGTCCTAGGTCGCTACAAAGTAAAAAATATGGACATGTATCTTCGTCCATTAGTCGATGAGCTTAAGATTTTTTGGGAGGAGGGAGTCACTGTGCAAGATATGAGCAGGCGCAATGGTCGGCGGTCAGCCAATATTCGAGCCATTCTCATGTGGACAATGCATGACTTTCCGAGATTGGGAGAGTGCTCAGGTGAGCAGGCCTCTGGTCTTGCTGGTAATATCTATATTTTATCTCATTCAATCAAGTATTCACTAGGTCGTGGTGTTGGAACAGGTCTGGTTACCTCAAGTTATCATGCATGTCCATTGTGCGGGCCACAGCTAGACTCCCGAAGGTCACGAACCATGAAGAAGATGGTATATCAAGGACACACTACTTTCTTGCCGGAGGATTATGAACTCAGGGAAGGTTTCCTTGGACGACCTCCAACACGTATGAACACCGCAAGTTAGTACGAGTTGAAAATGGTTAACGCGGAATCACATCCAAATGGAATGCGACGGTTCTCAGTTTTCTACGAGTTGCCATATTGGACCCACTTACAGGTCAACCACTTGTTGGATCCCATGGATATTTTCAAGAATGTGGGCAGCTTGCTATGGGACCACATCACAGGAAAGAGAGACACTATAGAGGCACAATGGATTTGAAGGAGGTAGGTAAGATGGAGGCGCTTTGGCCGCAGTCGAGTGCTGATGGTCACTGTAGCTTCCTCGCACTCCTTGGGTTTTGTCCACTAAAGAAGAGTGCATTGTGAAGCAAGTAATCAAGTCTATTCGCACTCCGACAGGTATGATGCGTTCTCTTAGGTCCGCATTTTCTAAAGATGACCAATTGTCGGGGCTAAAATCCAATGATTAGTATAAGATATGTCAGGTTTGTGCTACGAATGGATTGTAATTAGCATGGGCATTTTGCTATTTGGAATGTCCACCTTTTCATATCTTGCCCCTTTTGTGGCCATTTCCTTGTCCTGGCTCCCATTCGAGTACTCTAAATTTCTGCGTGTCCGGCTTGACATCCCGCATTGATTGGCAACTCTTGACAACCCGCACGGCATTCTGAAAAATTATCAAAAATCCACAAGTTATGCTCTGGCGCCTTTTAAAAAGTCGTGAATCTATAGCCTCCTCCCTCAATTGGCGCCATTCGTTTGCATCTAACCGCTCGGGCTTTGCAGCCCCACTCTTGATTGCCTTGCATGTGTCGAATCGTCTATGTGACATGTATGCACGCAGGCAATCCATCATCCACAGTCGGTAGAGAATCTATCTATTGCGGCTGGCACCGGAAACTCCTCGTGCAAGGATGTTACTATGTAGTCCTTGCTCCCCTCCGGTATGTTCTTCCAATGATCCAAGACGTTATGCTGGAAAACTTGTTGGCACAACTCTCTCATGCGAGCCATCACCCTCCTCCCCTCATCATTCATGATGATGGCTCATAACCTACTATCGACCAGATATCCATAACCCCTAGGAGTCTGTCTAAGATGGGTCCTCTCCCATCTGCGTCCACGCTCCTGGGCATATCCAGGAGATCCCTCTGCCTCCGGTGTACCGACGGGGGTAATCTCTCTTGGAGTGGCATCCAAAGGGGTGCCACCTGCTGAAGGTTGTGCAAAAGCCGGAGTAACTGGAGTAGACGTCCCCACAGGTGTGACAAATCTTGAAGGTGACGCAGCTCCAGCTGAATGACGAGACAGAGACACCACATCCGTGTCTCCACAACAGCATCCCCCTGATCCCGATGCACTCCCTCTCTCCGGCCCTAGTCGTGAGCGTCGAGATCGTCTGCTCGAAGCTGAAGCATCCGATCGCGCTGAAGTAGATCTAGTAGAGCACCTTGACGAAGAACGAGACAGCTCCTGGTATGCCATCTCTCTGAATCTGGCGATCTAGTCTGGAGACATGCGTGTGACGATATCCTGTAACTCCTCATCGCTCATCCCTCGACTCATCCTGAAAATGTCACTTGCACAGATAAAAAATGATGTTAGAATAATCAATTTAAATCATACAAAGCACAGTAATATAAATCATTTAAAAAAAATCTCACTTAAAATGCATATCTTATGTACCTTTATAAGAGATTGGTCAACGAATTGAGTAAGCGGATGCTCCAAGTATGAAGCATCCTATGGTCCCATGTTAATCTCCTGACACAACTCCGCATACACTGAAAGGTCGATAGACATGTCACCACAAAAGAATGAGTCCGCCTCGTTCTCAAAAAATTCTTAGACTCCTGTATTTCCTCCAAGCTTTTGACGGCCTCCACCCCTTGCAATATCGACCCCTCTTTTTGCATATTATCTTCATCTATGCTCGGAACATCGCTTTGATCATATACTCTCGCACTTCGGGGAGTTGAAGGTATAACATACCACCATCAAGGTTGTCGGGGGTTTGGATAGAAGATTTCCTGTTTACAAACATGTACAAGAGAGTTCAAACCATTGTGACATAAACCATGTCGTAATATAATTAGCAAGCAAATGACTTCATGCACCTGTTCACAATGGGCCGGCAATACAAAGGTGTCGCGCAAATCCGTCCATTTTTTTTCGAAATCTATTTCGAGAAATCCAGATAGACCTTGCCGAACTGTTGCTCAGCTCTTTTAAGTACCACTTTGAACCACTGCACATCGAATAGTATCATGGAGAAGCTACGGTAATCCACTGTAATAATACTTTGCAAGTTCCCAAAATACTCCATCTCATCCACAATCGTGTTTGGATCCGTTGCTCGTCGCCGGCTCTCTTGCTCGAACCTTGCCATGATACCACAGTCCATTGTGGAGCACATTTTGTCAATACGCTCCACGCGAAAATGCCGTCCGCGTGACCATGCTGCACTATATATTTTGTACTGTACATTGAAACACTCAAATTAGATGTCGCATATAAAATTTAGATACGACATATTCTAAACCCCTCATCACCTTTGGACTACATCCCCTCGAGAATTCCCACTCCTCCATTGAGACCTCTGTCCCTTTGCGAGATGTTGTGGTCAAGGCTCCATGCAACCATCGCGGCATCTCCTTTATGCCTTCAGGATATCGAATCGGTCGATGATGCATACTATGTCAAAATTCAGCTCGCGCTTCCTCTCGATCTTGCCTTGCAATCTAGTACTTAGCGAGTCACGTCTCCATGGAGGCATGGTGCAATATACAAAAGCGATTCACCTTCTCTTCCATTGAGGCATC
This sequence comes from Lygodium microphyllum, assembly GCF_053477565.2. NCBI lineage: Eukaryota > Viridiplantae > Streptophyta > Polypodiopsida > Schizaeales > Lygodiaceae > Lygodium > Lygodium microphyllum. The sequence goes on along the minus strand of NC_141138.1, from coordinate 182,061,408 downwards.
CATTCATTTTTCTACCCCATTTCCAACCACCACATCTCCAGTCAGTCTATCATCGTCCTTCAGTGACCATAGCATTTCATTGTCTGGTTCCACCGTTGGTAGCCATTGTGACATATGCACTAGCGCCTCAGACACCAACCAACCTTCGGCCATGCTACCTTTTGGCCGAGCTTGTTGTCGCACAAAGCCTTTCAGGTTTTTCATGAAGCACTCCAGGAAGAATATCCATCGCGTATGGACAGGTCCAGCAATCTCCACTTCGTCCACAAGATGCACAAGAAGGTGGATTTGTATCGTAAGCATGCTGGTGGGCAGGTATTTCTCAAAGAGACAGACCGTCTCCACTGCTCCCCGCCTCGCGGATTCAATAGAGGACATCTTAATCTCTTTCTGTGAGATCCATTGCACCAAAGTCGACAACTTGTAAGACATTGGAGTCAGCAGCGCGAGGCGGCGAGGGCACGACTCGAGGCTGGAGTGGTCCATCATCTTGGGAGTGGCGGCCATAGGACATATTTGGAGGACTTTGTAAGTTTTTCTTTTGTTTTTCTTATTTGTTTTTTTAAAATATTCTTTATACTGACAATCATGTTTCTAATAGTTAGCATTTTGTTTTCTTTGCAGCACTCCATTACAAATCGCAATCCGACTGGCCTTGAGACTCGATATGCAGAGAGGCACGGTCTCACTGCATTGATCGACCGATTGTATAGACGTGGCGGTCCTGTAAGTCGCTCATCTTTCTTGTCCGTAGTTACCATGAGATATTTGAATGCATTATTGTATGGTGGATTGATGTGTTGTTTCTTTTTCTGCAGAGTCTGTTCGATGCTCCTTTGCGACGGGACGAGCTTTTAGGGGACGAGGATTTGTAGCTCGCCCTTGGATCCCCGGAGCTCACACACCTTTATTTTTGAGTCGCCTGATCTATGTAGACATTTTCTATGTATTAGTGATATCCTGTCATGATTGTACCAATCACTTTTTATGCAATCATGTATTTATTTCATGTATCAGTTTTATGGTTTCAGTATACATTCTTTTTGTTTGTAAGCGCATTGTACACAGTAGTGCAGAAACTATTTTGTATGGCTCTCATAAAGCACACAGTGCTATATGTGCTGCCCTACCACAAATTTTTTTAATCCCTGTTACCGTCGCTATTAGCATCGCAAATTTTACTGCTCGCATCGCTATTGGCGTCGCTATGCGTGTCGCAAACCGTCGCTATCAGTGTTGCATTTGCGACGCTGATAGCGACGCCAATACCGACGTTTCTATGGCGTCGTTAATAATGACGTTTTTTGCGATGACGGGGGAAAATTTTGTTGTTTGTATTTTCGTCGCTTTAAACGTCAGTATAAGGCCTATATCTTGTAGTGTTTGAAAATTTAGTATCCACATGATCATGAGCTTCACAACATAGGTATGGTGGATGATACCTTAAAGTGCTCTTATGGTGATACCTTAAAGTGCTCATGGTTGTGTGAGAAAGAGGATGCGTATGTGGAGATGAATAAAAGAAAGTATGATAGACAAGCTAGAAGCAAAGTAGATTTGTATTCATGTTAATACATCATAGAGTTTTTTGGTACACTGAGAATGTGCTTCTTACATAGGATTAGGCAAGTTTCTTGATTACGTCATTATGATGTTAGAGTCACATGGATCCAACTACTTCTCTCAAATGGGTCCAAATACATCTCCCTTTTTTCTACCAAATAGAGGAGGATTCATATGACTTCTTAGAGATGCATATTTCAACACCCTCCCTAGCTCGAACAATAGGAAAAAGATAAGATAGACAAGATAAGTAGGATAAATAGAATAGATTCCTTAGATAGGATAGAGGGATAAATGGGATAGGTGGTACTCACTCTAAAATGATAGATGACAAGACATCTAGAACTTACCTTAACAAGTCCAAGATTGCTCAAGTCATCTACAACTTATATGGTGTCTAGGATAATAAAACATGTAGAGGGCAAATATTGCAAGGGAAAAAAACATGTAGAACTTACATAACAAGTCCAGGAATATAGGAAATATTTGAGGAGATACATAAGGGAAAAAAACCTAGTCATTATAAAATGATTTTTAATTCATGATCTTCGAATTCTCCTAGCGAGAGGTCACACACAGTTAATTATGCTCAATGGTAAGCACATATTGTGACTCTCAATAGAAGAGAGAAGTTGAGCATATAATAATAAAGTATGTTGATCTTGGTGAGAGTAGTTTGTGAATGAAGAACTTCTTTGTTGAATAAGGATATTTGAGATGATGTAGATTCAACATCTTGTGTATTGGTTCTCTTGATGGCCAATAATAGTATTGGGAGCCCTCCCATGCTTTACAATATGGAAATAGAATGATATCCTCATGGAATACACATCAAGCATTGGGTTTGAGTTGTTGTTGTGATCCTCAAGATGTGCCTTTTGGGGCCAAAATATTGTGCTCTTTCAATACATGCTTGTTGATAAAATAAAGCAGGCATAAATAAGTGCTCGTGCAAATAATGCTTCTTCTTGTGTGAATAGGCACTAAGAGGGACTTCAATATGGTCAAGGGCTAGAGCCTTTAATGGTGTGAATGGAGACTTAAGTATTATTAAGTTTATTAACCTTAATAGAAATCTTCTAAGTTAAAAAACTTACATATCACAAAAATATCAGTGATGTGCGCTAATCGCCTAAGGGGACCCTTGATGTGTGCATGGAATTGTTGTTTTCTATGTTGAGCTAGTTGAGCTAATGTGGACATAGATGTGGAATCTGCTAGGTGGATTGGTATTGAGATAGCCATGATTGATGCGGATGGTTGCCTATTGAGATAGACCTTACGATGTTTTGACTCCATAGGAGGTCACCTTTCATATTGGAGCCTCTCTTTGGACTAGATCCACTCTTGATCACATGTTATTGATTTTGCTTTTTCAGCTATCTAAGGTTTCACAAAACCTTAATATAGTAAAGAATCACTCCCTCTTTCTCTTAGAAGGGTCCCACAAAAGCTCTCCCTCAAATCCCAAAAGAATGGTAGATGAAAAGGAAAAAAAGAAAGAAAGGAGAGAGTAGGTGAAGGGACGATGTAAGAAAGAATATAAGAGAACGAGGATCTAGATAATTGAAGAACTCTAAAGAAGGTAGATGAGATAAAATAAGAGAAGAAAATTTAGGAAAGGATAAGAGTGGGTGAGTAGATGAAGGGTGAGAATAAAGAGGAGATAGAGTAAAAGATTTTAGGGCTCCAAGGAAGGCAAGTGAAAAATGATTAAAAAAATGAAGTGTACGGAAGAGACATTAGTGCCTAATGATGTCCTAATAGAGAACTAATTGTGCAAGGTCTAGATCTAAGGATACTGCTAGAATTTTGGGTATCCACATGATCATGAGCTTCACAACATAGTTATAGTGGATAATACATTAGAGTGCTCACGGTTGTGTGTGAGAGAGAATGTGATTTTGTAATCTTGCGTCTCTTGTTTCTACTTTTTCAAGTGTGAATTGTGGAGCTCAATTATGAACATATTACAAATGCACCTTGCAAAGGTCTGGTATTATTACTGCTTATTAACAACAAAGCCTTTACTTCATGCTTTTAATTTGCCATGAATATATTGCAAGTTAAGAAACATTGGATTCAATACCACTATAGGAAAGGTTAAGATGAAGCATGTTCACGTTGGCATCATCTAGCGTTCATGAAACACCAAGGACCAAGGTTTACCGTTTGAGTGAACTTGTAAAGGTTTGAGAAAAAAGCCTCCAAAGTTTCGAGGCAAGGTTTAAAAGTGATAAAGAATCGGAAATGGCATTGATGAGAGCCATGGAAAACACCTACAGGCTACGAACGTTCAAGGTTTCTTGAAAATGCTCTCCATGTGCACATCATAAATTTGCTCAACTAACGGAGCTGGACAATTGCCATTGACAATTTGTCCTCGTAAGGAAGCAAGCACGTAGCTTTTAGGAGAAGCACTGTGGCATGTGCCCTTGGTAAGCTGGTACGCCAACAACCACTCCGTGGGCAACATGGATGTGATCATGACAGCCCTTGGGCACCTCCATGCTAGTAGTTTTCTCAAAACGCAGATGAAGAGAGAGTTACAAAGAGGCTGATGGGAGGACTGGGGAAGGAATTATGGCTGGCCCATCGCAATTAAAGACGGTGGCTGAACAGCTAGCTAGACATGGACACACCCTGGTCCACACGCGCGCACACACACACACACACAGAGGCGTAGTACACAGACACGATAAGATCATCCCATGGAGGCCCAATATAAAACGGCGGGGCGAGAGGAGGGTTGCCGAGAGGCAGAGAAAGAGATCAGAGAATCAGGAACAAGAGTAATTAGGTATGGCTGGCAGGTACAGCTGCAGCAGTCGACCGGCGCCGTGGCTAGGCATAGGCTTGCTGGCCCTCTTCATGATCCTCTGCTTGGTCGGGTCTGCAGCAGCGCGCGAGTACAAGCAGCAGGTCTCTGAGGCCCTGCAACACAAAGGTAACTAACTATCACAGCTCACTCGTACATCCTCTCAGCTCTGCTCTCCTGTTGGTCTCCATAGCTCTATATGCTTCATCAATGGCCTTCTCCATATTAATTGATAGTATCTTTGATTCTCGCTGGATTCTCGTAATGCACTTCGCTATCCCTTGTGCCACCATGCATGTTTTCTATGCTACGTCGTACTTCACACGCAGCTTGCAATCGTCGTCTGCTTCCGACCGACGAATTCCGCACTCAAACGATGCGAATATGTGGCTCATATTCTATCTTCGACTAACAAGAACAAGTGCAATCTTGTTCATATCCTAGGCTCTAGCTTTGACGGCAAAGAGCCTCAACATCAACTGGCAATGACGTTAATGACAAATGTACCAACGAGCGGCATGCCCGTTGGCAGCCTGGATAAGTGCTGCATGACGTATGCGATGTCAAGTTTCACATCTTGTATGGCTTGCCCTTCGGAGCACAGAGATTCGGATGAAGCCTACACGGTCATTTAGATAATATAAAGCAAACCTAAGTCAGTTATGTGGTGCCCCTTTTGATGATTTAAGCGAAGGATTAATTGGTATCGGGTAAATTAGTTATGGAATAGTTATCCGGTAGTGTTTGGGTGGTTCAAAGATGTGATTAAGAGTTGTTATTACAATGAGGTCCTCCTTTTGCTTGCTGATTTCAAACGAACATCACTTGGTATGGGGTAAATGCAGATGCTCAAGCCACTTACTTCTACAAACCGCCTATGGAGAAACCGCCTATGAAGAAACCGCCTATGGAGAAACCGCCTATGAAGAAACCGCCTATGGAGAAACCGCCCATGGAGAAACCGCCCATGGAGAAACCACCCATGGAGAAACCACCTGTTTACAAACTCCCTAAATTCAAATTCCCCAAATTCCAATTCCCCAAATTCAAATTCCCTTTCCCCAAAGAGAAGTATCCATATCCTCCTAAGCCATGAGACTTGCCTTAATGCACTATTGTTGCACCATGATACCGTTGTCTATATGTCTATCTTCTTTGCCAAGTTATTCTTACTATTTAAGCTTATGTAAATGAAGGCTCTTTAGCCATATGAACTTTCACTTACTCTTGTTATGAGCATCATGAAAAATGTGTGAGCACCGAATTGACACAATGGCATCATGTCATAGTTGCTAATAATGTCAGAAGGCATATACTATATTAAGGTGAAGCATGAAGGGTAGCTCAATTAAGAAATCTTCAAATGGAGTGTTGTCTTTACAAGCCCTCTATTCCTAAGGTTTTCCATGAATCTAGTCCTCCCAACACACACACACACACACACACCCCTATTAGTGCATAGGTTCTCTAATAGCTGCAGGGTAGAAATTGCACTTCACATGTCTAAAACATCCTAAACACTTTAATGCTTAATTAGCTCATATGCAAGGTTGATGTAAGGAATGTGCCTCAAAACTTGCTAATAGGGGTGAGCACCAAGTTTTTGTTCGAGGTGTTCATGAGCATAAAAAAAGGCATCAGATTTTTTTTAAGGTGTTCAAGGGAGGTGAGCAACCTGATCACCAATCCCTAGTGTAAGGCCTCTGAAGCATACGAACTCAAATATACATAAGCATATGCCTGGTTTAATTCACATTCCCACCCTCCACGGCATGTACACATGCACATTGATCTCACTCCCTCTACTAACCAAAGAATATAGAACTTTTCTTGAGATATCACTAATCTGTTTCACTACTAATATTAGGACATCCTTATTAAGACTAATAATCATTGATCATTCCTAGTTTGCAAAGTTCTTTTTTTCTAGTGACATATGTAGTGTGTCTTGTTTGTGTTGTTGCCTTGAGTGTGAGTTTGGAATGAACCAAATCTCTATTCATATTATTATTATTGGTGACCTAAGCATGGGTGCTTGTGAGTCCGAAATAATGCATGTATTGTCCAAGAAATAGACCATATTTTCTCACAATAGTGGGACATTGAAGAAGTGCAAAAAAAGTCAACTAGATACAATCAATCACAATAAAAAGCAAAAATGTATTGCATCTTATCACTACAATGTGAAAATAGGAGAGTAGAATTGGAAGTTCAAAAGGGGTTCCCATGGAATGTAGATGAAAACGAAAAGTATTAACATAATCACATGCGCATGCATCAATGTAAACAAGTAATTATTTTATGAAGTAAAATAAACTAGGAGAGAAGAGGTTTGGGTCATCCGAGACCATGTTACAATATATATACACAAAGATTTATTTGATTGTGTTGTTATGAGTAATGTGTCCCCATACTTAAGCTGAGGACAATTTGAGAGAGCAAAAACCAATTGATGACATCATCTTGCTATAATTGGTTAATGCACCATGGAAATTAACAAAGAAAGGAATTTAAAAACATAGCCCATGAGTTCTTTAATAGTGAATGTGTGACTTGTCAGTCGTAGAAAATACCTCAAAGGGATCAACAAGCTATAGAATAATAAACCATGTGACAATAGGCTACTAGTTGAATTCTATGTGGTGACGCCCAATGAGGCACCAAAATATGCTCAGAAACCAGGCTGTAGAGTGGCATCTATAATGCCCGACCTTCAAAATCTGTAGAAACTCTTACTCTTCCACCCCAAATGAACACCCATACCCATCCATCAGCACACAAAGGCTCTACATCCTCACCATCTTCAAGCTCTCCCTCTTCCGTTAGAACGAACGGGAATGTGCAAAGGGAAAGAGACAAGAAAGTTGTGCCCAAAGAGAGAGACGGAGAAGGTCATGGAGAGGAAGAGATAAAAGGAGACGAGAGAGGAAGTTACAACTTCTCTCAATGTCCACTTCTTTCTTCCCCACGACTCCTAAATCCTCCTTTTTCTTTATTACCACATTAATATTTGTACATTGCTATGTTTCTAAGGTTCAATGACCTTTCCAAAAGTAAGAACACCTAGTCTAGCATGTGCCATGACTTTATAGTAATGAGTCATGCCAATTTTACATAATGGTGTTATAATAAGAGCATAAATATTACAAAGGAAATAGCCAAACGTTAGGGATATGTGGATGTAGTGTCCACTTTCGTGCCTTCTTTTTGCACAAATATTGGGTCTATCACTATGCTACAATATGGGATCTTTGTTCATAGGACCTATGTGATCGTCTCAATAAATTTTAAGAAATTGGTGCCTAGTCTCAAACTATGAGATAATAGACTATTGGTTGAATTCTATGCTACACTATGGGGCCTTTGTTCATAGGGCCTATGCGGTCTTCTCAATAATTTTTAAGAAATTAGTGCCTAGTCTCAAAGTGCCAATCAAGGAGAAGGCTCTCGAATCATTAGACCCCATTAACTATGTTTAACATTCCTTAAAAGGTAATGAGAAAAGCATTAATAGAGTAAAGGTCAAGTTTGTTTTATCTAGTTGATTCATAAAATGAACTATGTGTTTGTATATGGTTGAAGAACACATGAAGGTATATTGAATATAACCCCTAGTATACATAATGCATCTAATAATATAGGTAATTTTTTGTTGATCAATATTGACCTTGAGAAGGTCTATTGTAGAGTGAGCTACTGCAAAATTAATAGAATGTGCACCCACATTGTTTATTTAAGGTGAAATAAGTAATGGGGACATTACAACCATACACAAAAGGTGTGCAAATGTAACATACATACATACGTACGTACATGTGTGTGTGTGTGTGTGTGTGTAAAATGATCTACTCTTATTTAATAGGCATTGATTTTGAAAAATTTTGGCAATTGAAACTCAAAGGCTCCCCCCCAAATGCTAAGTGATAGGCCATATCAAGTTGCTATTCAAGAGGGACAAAATTTGCAATACAAGGAAATCTTGAAAGCCAATAGGCAAGGACCTCACTAACTCATATCTTGAAGACCACATGATGCTTGGAGGGAGGTAGCCTATAAGCCACTTCATTGACAAGTGTAGAATACCAATGCCTATGAAGCTACCAATGTTGGTTGCTATTTGGCCTAGCTCATTACGGTATATATCCAACTAGAAGAGCTTTTTGAGGTTAAAGATGGAGAGTGAGCTTATTGTTGGATAAGTCAAGGTTGGATAGATGAAGAAGATTATTGAGATTAGGTAGGATGGGCCCCTCAAGGTTACAAGAGGCCAATCACATGTATTTGGGAATTTAACAACTTTTAGCTTAATTAAAGTGGATGAAGCATGTATCAAAAGGGTTTTTTAGGAAATTCAAAGGTAATGAAGGTTGGCTAGCTAGCTGAAATGCAAGGAATGGTGACATTGAGTTGGTTGTTAAATAGTTTCAATGGCTGGAGATGTAGAAGGTAGCCAAAGGCTTTCAAGATGGAGCCGAAAAGTTATTGTAGGACAATGTTAAGATTTGAAGGGAGATTTCTAGCATGTCCACACATTGAGGCAATGTGCCCAGCTACAAAGAAATAATATTCTCTCTCTCTCTCTCTCCCCCCTTGCTACAAAGAAATAATGTTCTCTCTCTCTCTCTCTCTCTCTCTCTCTCTCTCTCTCTCTCTCTCTCTCTCTCTCTCTCTCTCTCTCTCTCTCTCCCCCTTGCTAAAAAATGAGATCGAGAAGTGTTAGGCCAATGCAATGAATGCAACATCATCCCATTACTGTAGGAAAGGAGCCCCACAAAGAAGGCTAGCAAGGAGTAGTAGACAATGATATGTAATTATCTCTCTCTTTCTATGCTTGCCTATTTCTATGCATGGTGACATTGTGTTGCAATCAAGGAAGTACAATCAATGGAGCTAGGCACATGAGTTATGGACCACCACATAGGGTAGAGGACTTTTTGGATTCCTTGATGTTCCTTTTTCTACAAGTATCATAGACACTATCTACATAAGGCAGTAGATTTATAAGGCCCAAAAAACAAATCATTTCCACACTCAACATATCCCCACTGTTAGAAAGGAAGCGTTGTCACTACCTCAGAAAGAAAAGGAGAATAAAAGCTTTAATATCTGGTAAAAAGAATCTTCAATCCATCACAAGTCATCAACTACTATCGCCTCCCCAACATATCAACCTCATAGAACCTATATCTAAAACACGTATGAAAGGAAAACCAATAATACCAAGAACCATTCCAACATCATAAAACAAAAATAACTCAAACTATTAAAGGATATAGAAGTTCGGCATCCAAGTCTTCAACTACAACCATGTTATAACTAACATCATCAATCTTCATAGCTTCATCTTCATTAGCTCCACATGATGAAAAATAAAAAAAACACATCACCCAACACAAAAAATACCCATATACAAATATAGTCTGAATGGCATGGATCCCCAAAAATTGGAGAGCAATAAGAAGTTTCCATTAATAAAAAGATGATACAATCATGAAAAGATCCATTGCTAAGTAGGATGAAGGTATCTCTCTTAAATTGCATACTAAGCTTGAGGCGCTCCGAAGCTTTACTCTCATAAACAAAGTGCTGAGGCATATTCTGGAGGAACTATAAACAACACATCCTTTCCAGTAAGATAATGAACCTGGTAGGGAAGGCATGTGCAAAGTAGTACAATACATCCATTTGAGCAACAATCACATCCACATTTGGATTGATGGTCAATGGGGGGATACTCTTCTGAGCATTCAAATTTGATTGTTTATGCATGAAAGAAAGATAACAACAAAAATGAGTTGCAAGACAGATAGTGGTATCCTTAGAAGTAACATGCACTCTGGAAAAATGAACATAAGAGTTCAAACATGCGATAGACGTATCCTAGGACCCTGGAATAACATGCCAATTAAATATCGGGTCCTATCATAGAATCATGCAGCATCCATTGTCGTCGACTGAGAATGTCATGATCATAACCAGGAGTATCCAGCACTAACTGAGGAGGAAGGTTAATATAATCGGAGGGAGAGGGTAATGGAATAAGAGGAGAACATTGTAAAGGAGGATAAGACAAATCATAAAATGAAGGTAAATGAAGTGATAAGGAAGATGGAAAAGATGGAGAATTCAACAAAAAGGTTCGAAGGGAATCCGCTGAGAAAATATAAGGAATAGGAGTAGTAGGTGGTGAGGTTCAAAAGGGGTAGGAGATAATGTGGGATCGGCAATAAAAGGACAATTTAATGGTAAACACAGGAATATGAAGAGATCCAGAAGGGGTAAAAGATAAAAGTGGAATGGTATTAGGACTAGAGGAAAGAAGGGAAACATAAAAAGGGAAACGATACGCCATAAGAGAATAAGAAAGGAGATCAACAGGATCCAACGAATAAAAAGAACAACGAAAATTAAGATCTTGGAAAAAGGACTCAGTAAATAACGGATGATCATCAATAAAGCTCAACAACTAGGTTTGTAATGGTTGGATATCATATTTATGAAATACACTCATGAGACGACGAGGTTCCAAAGCATCAGCCTCCAAAGGTGGGTGCCAAGAATGTCCTCTACACCAAGATGTCTGCTCATGATAAGTCTTCAAACTCTCTGCTAGTAGAAGCTCAACTGCATGCACATACATGGAAGCTTGCAAGATCATGGAGCCCCAAGAGGAACACCAAGGAAAAGGGAATTCTCTTGCAAGAAAATCTATCTTGTAACATCAACAAGCTTGTTTATCATGTTTCATATGATCACAATGAAGAAAAGAACACCAGGCACAACAAATCTTCATACAGCATCATGTAGATCTCCCACGGATTTTATAGGATCAACCATATTCTTCAATATCTTCACAAAATCCATCAATAGAACAAAGAAATCAAAGGAATACACCATCTTTGAATGAAAATACATCACATAGTATTCATCTTCAATATCTTCATAATCTTCTCTCTCAATCTCTCATATACAATCACTCTGTTTGAGTAGAATTGGCTATCTCTGACTCTCTCTCTCTCTCTCTCCATCAATAATACATCATATCCTCACTAAAATCTCTCAAAAATCACACTCAATAATTCCTCTTAGGTCATGGATACCCCTCCCAAGAGGTATGTCTGATATGAAGAGTCACCAGAGCCACTACAGTGTCCTTTCATAGCTCACTACTGTCACTTCACTCTAGTCTTCACTTGAGTCTTCAACAGCTACTTCTTTGACTTCTTTTACCTCTTTTGCACTTGTATTCACCTCTTTCCAAGGCTAGAAAACTTTCCCAAGCTACACTCTCATCCATCAGAACACATACAGAAGCATACAGAATAGTCTACAGAACAGTACCAAAACAGTTACAGTACAGAACATAACAGAACAGAGACAGAAGCTCTACAGAAGACCTACAGAAGGTTACAGAAGGTCATCAAAACCACTTAACTCATTCTCAAACCATTCCAAACTCTCACAAACCATTCAATAAACTTTCACAATATCTGAATCTTCATCAATCAATACTCCATCCCTCCTTACAGAAGATAATCAGAACAAAACAGACCAAAACAGAGCAAAACAGAAGGTATACAAAACCAATCAATCACAGAACTACCAATAAACATCACATCATGAACTTCCAAAACACAATCATTATCATACAAAACACTCTCAAACCACTTCCAAATCAATCAATCATCTCATAAAATCAACCATTCAGCTCTCAAAAACAACAAAAATCAGCCAAAAAACAAGTCATTTCAACACTCAACAGATCACATCCCCCACATAAACATTCAAGTCCTCCTCATCATGGATTTGAAAATGGCCTGTAAGATACATGAAATATAACAATCGAACCTCATGGGAAACTAGCTTATCCACAAATCTATCAAATACCGCTCTCAATAAGTCTACAGATCATAGATTTGATCACCCATCCTCTAGAGGTTCCAAATCCACATTGCTTAAAGAAATATACAAGGGAAACCTTTGCTGATTATATTTGATCCAAAAGGATGGAGGAGGAGACACCAATTCAGTATAACTAATAAAATCTTGTTTCATGCAATCCATACGCTGTTGAAGGCGGTCCACTTTAGCAGAAAACCCATCACACAGTTTAGCTGTATGTTGCAACTGATCAAGATCCTCTTTGAAAGACAAAACAAAAGATACAGGAGAGCTAGAGGAGGAATAGAAAGAATAGCCACCTTTTGTTGAAGTTTTGCAATAAGGTTCTTTTGGGACTCTATAGTTTCTTGAGAGTGCTGCAATTCACCCTCACTAGTACCAAGTTTACTAGCAAAAATGACAATTTCCTCAAGGGTAGATTTTTTTTCAATCATCAAATATGCATTCTCCTCCCCCAATTTAGCAATCTTAAATTCCAGCTCTTGAATGGTTGCCTTCTGTGAATCCATTAAGGCTGTGGCAACAATCATTTATTTATGGATGTCATTGAGTGTAGCTCTTTCTAAAGAGAGATCCTCCAATGCCTTTCTCAACTGACTAGTTAGAGAATCCACCTTGTATTGCATGGAAGTGTAAAAACTTGTGTACAGTGTCTGAAGACAAGAAGTGAGGGAGGTTTCCAGAGTAGACTGGACACTTGAAACCATTTGGGGAAGCATGGGTCTAGATAATATGGTTTGTAAAGATGAAAGGACCTGCGAATCTAGTTGTCCTTCCCTTTGTGTTGCAAATAAATTGGTACAGGAGAGGAATGAAGGAAGGGCACTGCCAAAAATAGCAAGAGGAGATGCTTGTATAGGTGAATCTAGTACAAGAGGACTGGAAGGACCCTTCATACAAAGGCATTTTTGTCAAAGAAAAGCAACATGGGACTCTTCATCTTCTGAATTAGGTTGCATGGACAGAGGAGGGATTGAAGGTGGAGACTGTATTGGCAAAGGAACTGGATCACGCACTCGGACGCCACCAAGAGGAGGTGCAAAAGTGATAGTGCACTGTAAGAAGGTACCATAAGAGACATTACTAAGTTGACCCTTCCATACTCGTTGAAAATGTTGATCCATTTTGGATAGTAGAAAGCTTGCCCAATTGAATTTAGCACCCTCTAGAAACTTCACAGAAGCTGTGAGAAGTTCCTTGGATAGATACTTAGATGCAAGTTTGCCCGCCGACATAAACTCGACATAAACCAGTCTTGGAGGAACTCACATAGCTACTTCCATATTGGAGAAGCCATATGGGCAATAGATACCCTTGAATTGTTAATAAGCTAGTTGAGAAGCAAGGGGGTAGAAGTTTCCTTCTTCAAGAGCGTGACAATCTCTTCAATAGTAAGTAACTAGTTATCGCTGGGCAAACTGAAGTAGAAATGGGCAAGCACAGTGCTTCATTGATATTAGCTATAGATAAACAAAAGGTGCGGTTATAAACCAGACCAGACTGGTTTTTATAAGAAGCCAAGAAGGAGTAACAAAGCTTCTCATCTATACAGGTAGCAATGTGAGGGCAACAAGTGGTCGGAGGCCTGCACGTCGGATGCAATTTGCCTCTAAAAGGAGAGAATAATCATGGACTGCGAGGGAAACATGATGTACCACAATTGGAGGGGTAGAAGAAGGTGCCATTCAGACTATATTAAAAATCCAAACACACACAAAACTAGGAATAAAAAGAGAAACCTGCAAAATCCACAAACAAAACTACCACTGAGACCATCGACAGGAGAAAGATTTATGACAAGACTGATTGGACTAGACCAGACCATTCCAAGCAAACCACATCCTACAGAAAATTCGACATGACCTACACGCATATGCGACTGAAAGCTTCGTGATATGCATAACACTCAAGCACCATGATCCCCATAATCAAACACACAACAGAAAACAAAAGTGTCACGCATATTGTAACCCAGACATAGACTCAAAAAGTATGACTAAAAAAAAAACTTTGATCGAAAATATAAAGAACACCAATCAAACTAATAATCCCAAATCCCACGTAACGTTCAACGTCCTACAGTGCGGTGAAGTGGGTGGGTGTGGAGCCCCAAGAGGGACGCCAAGGAAAAGGGGATTCTACTTCAAGAAAATCTATCTTGTAACATCAACAAGCTTTTATTTCATTCTTTTGATGACCAAAACAAAGAAAACATCAATTCTTTACACAATACCATAGTAGATATCTCCCACGGATTTGATAGAATGAACCATAATATTCAATATCTTCACAAAATCCACCAATAGGACAAGGAACATAAAAGAATACACCATTTTTGAATGGAAATCAATCACATAGTATTCATCTTCAATGTCTTCATAGTTTTCTCTCTAAATCTCTCATATATAGATACATTGATAGAATTGGCTCTCTGGCTCTCTCTCTCTCTCTCTCTCTCTCTCTATATATATATATATATATATATATATATATATATAGATATATATATATAATACATCATATCCTTACTACAATACTCAATAATGACACTAAATAATCCCTCTTAGGTCGTGGATGCACCTCCCACAAGGTATGGGAGGTATGAAAGGGCACCAGAAAACACTATACTATCTCTTCATAGCTCACTACTGCCACTGTCACTTCAGTCTTCACTTCGGTCTTCTTTTCAGTCTTCATTAGCTGCTTCTTCCATTTTTTTAGCTCTTTTGAACTTAGATTCATCCTTTTCGAAAGTTAGAAAACTTTTCCAAAGTCACACATACATTCTATAGAACACTTACAGAAGATCTACAGAACAAAACAAAATAGGAACAGAGCAGAGACAGAGGCTCCACAGAAGGTCTACAAAGGGTCATCAGAGAACAACAAATCCTCATAACTCATACTAAAACCATTCTAAACTATCAAAAAATATTCAATAAACCTTGAAACAAAATATTTCAACCTTTATCAATCATCAATCCATGCTTCATACAGAAGAAAATCAGCACAAAACAGAAGCTATACAGAAGGTATCAGAACCAATCATAACCTCAACATAACCTATCAAAACATCACAGAGCCTCATATTTATATTGAGAATCATCACGAACTTCCAAAACATAATCAATATCATCCAAAAAAAATCATCAAAAATCAACCATTCAGACCTCAAAAATAACAAAAATCAGTCAAAAATTCAGTCTTTTTCCACTCTCAACATGTCCCCACACTTAGAAAGGAAGAGTCCTCGTGACCTAAGAAAAAGAAGAATGTAAGTTCAGTAAAGAGCTCAATTTTATCTTCTTTAGTATCTTCAACAATCACTCCACCACGACCCCAACTTATCACCTGTATCTAGGAAAGGATACTACTAAAGGAAAACTTTGTTATTCATTAACACATTTGATAAACAATAAAAAGTCATGTCAAATTTGTAAAGGATATAAGAGGTTCTTCAGCTTTGGATCATAGGTTTGCCATCCACCATCACCATCAATAGTTGAAAAGAGAGCTCTTGAAAAAATTATTCAACGAGCACGAACTCATCTCATACAAATTATTATAGCACAAACACAAACACAACCATCTGAATGGCACCTCCAAAAAATATCTCATCAAGAAGCATAGAAGATACATTCAGGGGTATCAGTGAAGATGATCCCTCTTGAAGTCTTGATGATTACGAAAGCAATCCAGGGATAAAGACTCATCTACAAAAGTTTTTGGAGGATTCTGAAAGAATTGAAGGCAACACATCCATTCTAGCAAAACATGGTATCTGCTAGGAAGACAAAGGGCATGAAAATATAGGACATCCAACTATTGGGAATCAATGTTCACATTAACATTCATACAAAGCTTGGGAATGGCCTTTTGATCGTTATGAGAATGTCTATGCATATATGCTAGGTACCAAGCAAAATGGGCTGTCAATCTCATTGAAGGATCCAGAGATTGTGAATATTGTTGAGAAAAATGGAGGCAATTTGGTATTCTTGACTAGCAACTATCCAGTCCCCTGGAATTGATGGCCAATTAATCTGTGGTCCTGTGAGAGAATCAGTTGAGCTCCATCCTCTTTTTCTCGGAATTTGCTGATCAAATCCTTCGTACCCACTAACCAACTGAGGGGGTTGAGAAATAAAAGTGGCAAGAGATGGAAGAGGAATAAATAAAAGAGAATGAAGAGATGGGTAGGCAAAATCATAAAATGAGGAATCAGCTAAAGAAGGAGTGGCTGAAAATTTAAGCAAATTAGTTAGGAAAGGTGTCAATTGATAAGTAGGAAAAGTAGAAGGTATATGGATAGATGGGGAAGGACATGGCGGAGAAGGGGAAAAGACTCGATCTTCAATGAAAGAACAATAGGTAAATATTGGAATTTGAGGAAAACCTCGAGGTTGAAAAAGGAGAGGTAAGATAGCTCTAAGATAGTTGTTGAGTTAGATTGATAAAGGGAAAAATAAGCATCATAGCGATGAGGAATTTGTTGATAATACAATAAGCATCATGGGTAAGGATATTATGTAATAAGATCCTTTGTCAATCAAAGCCTTGGTGACATACTCTCATTTTGTGGCTAGTTTGACCCTAAGATAGGTAGGTGAGATTACATCTTTATCTTTGGGGTTGATAGTTATCACCTTGGCTGAGATGTTACATCCACCAAACCATTTTGTGCACTATTGAATGGTTGGTGTTTAGGGAAATCTCGATGTATGTGAGTAAAGCCACATTCAATTGATGGTTCTCCTATAAGATGTGTAGAGGGCCATTGGGGGGTAGGTTATGATGGGGCTAGGAGGCTTAGGAATTCCTGATGGATTGATTACAACTCTAGGAGTATTATGTCCTTGATTGCATGGAGCTAGAGCCCACTAAGGCTAGTTGTGAGACTTGTTGGGGTTGTCTCTAAAAATTGAGATTGCAATTACAATGTTGATAGCCAGAATTTGGGCTAGGGCATGTGAGTCTTTGAGGAACTCTACAATAAGTGGCTTCATTCCCAAAGCATCCATAGTTGTATTCTGGCATTGGTTCAGGACTACAGAATCAATCATTGAATGCCATAAAGTGTCAGGGCAAGTAGCCACTTTAGAATAATAGCACTAGAACATTTCATCTATCCTCAACTCCAAATGGTTGACATATAAGACAGCTTGTAAGACCACATCCCCCACATACCAAGCTAGGTCGACATCATTTGAAATTAATAGATCACCTCGTAGATACATATAAGACATCAACATGGTATCCATTGTCACAAAATCTTCAAAGACCATACGGACAATTTTTATTAGCAAATCAGAAGACCAAGCCCCAACTCCAACCATCCTTTGGAAGAGGGAGATCCATCATTGAGAGCTTAATATAGAAGGCCAACTTCTGCAAAACTGATAATGGACAAAAAAGGAATGGTCGGGAGGAACATACTCTTGAAATTGCTCAAATGTAGACCACAATAAATCCATCCTAGACTGCAACAAGTCCTATTCAGATATAGAAGGAATTATGGAGACACTAGGAATTGGAGGGATGGATCGTGACTGCGCCAGTTGGTCCTTCAACTGTTTAATCTAGGAAGCTTGGGATTCCACTATATTGTGAGCAGTCTGCAAAGTTGACAGTTTCGTATCCAAAAGAGTCTTAAACTCTTGAACTTTTTTGGACATTTTCTCTTTCTCTTCCGAAACTCTAGTAACCTCTGAATGAGCCTATGCTAACTGAGTTTTCAAAGAAGATATTTCTTCTCTTTGGATCTCAATCATTTGTGTCTATTGCTCCATCTGCTTAAACACATCGGCAAGAGTGTCTTTAGCAGAGGCTAACTCTGTGGTTGCCTTATGCATCTAGTCTTTGGATTGCATCAATTCTTCATAGAAAGAAGCATATAATTGTTGAACATAAGTGGTCACTAAGAGTTCAATAGAACTCTAGATGTTGTTACAAAGGAAAGGAATGGCATCCCCGGGATGCTGACACTAAGCTGTTCAGCGAAGGAATTGATATTTCCAAAGAACCCTCTCGATGTGCCTTGAATAAGTTGTTTCATGTGAGGTAGGCAAGGAGGCCACTTCTAGAGGTGGCAGGAACGGACACTAAAGGAGTGACTGGTGGAGTTTTCTCTGCTACACGCTTCAAGCGCTTCCGCTGAATGACCAATGGAGGAGGGGAGTCAATATCCTCTATGTCAATGGGTTCTGAATCTTCTAAAGGTGGAGGGGGAGCGACTGGATCAGATGGAGGAGGTAGCACACCCTTCTTAAGGCCTGAATATGTCAAGAAAGCATATAAATATGAACCATATGTTACATTGGTAACATTCCTTCAAGTCACTTTGACAAAATGCTGGTCCATCTTCGTAAGAAGATAAGTACTCCAATCAATGTAAACCCCTTAACCATCCTGGAAGCTGTGAAGAGCTCCTTGGACAAATAGTGAGATGGTGTCTTGGCAGGCATGAATCTCTCATGGAGAAATTGGCAGACTAGCTTCCAGAGAGGATTAGTGATCATTGAGAAAGACACTCATGAAGTGTTAATCACCTTCTTGACATCGAGGACATCTTTAGTCTGCTTCTGCAACAACTTGAGGATCTCTTCATTTGAGAATAATTGTCTAGTTGTGACAAAGGGTTCTCCTTTGTAAGGAAGAGACAAAGCCTTCCCTAACCCTCTAGGTGTCAGGACCATGGAAGTACCATGCACCAAGTCCGATTTCTTACTGTGTGACGCACGAAACTCATAAAAAAGGGCTAGATTGTCTGGAATCAAAGGGAGTGAAGTAGCCACAAAAGATGCAAGGCTAGCTTTCGCAATAGACTCAAAAGTCAGTAGGGAAGAATAATCCCTACTGATCAATGGGACATAGTGAATAGGAGGAGGAGCTTGAGGTGCCATTCAGATGGAATATACACACACACCATATACATAGACAATCACAGTGAATGTCTGCAAAACAACAAAATATCTATAAAAAAGAAATCGATCAAAATAAGCACACACATGCATAGCTAACCAACTGATCACCCCAAACAACCCACATCCTAGAAAAAATTCGGCATGACCCCTACACATATGCGATCGAAAGCTTCATGCTATTATGCAACAAATAGGCACCCATTACTCTGTATTAGGCAAAAAAGAAAACTACAGACCACATCCATAATTGTATCATACAATCAAACCATAATACATCAATAATCTAATCAGGACACAAACAGAACTTTGATAAACAATATCAGCTTAAAGGACTACACGTACTCATCCCATGAAGCGTATTTATGAAAAAGGGAAAAAAGTGCAGTGAGGGGAATGATTTTAGTGAAGGGTTCGTTTTAATAAATTATAAACAATGATTGAAATTTTATTAGGTTGTAAACCTTAATAAGAAAACGGGTTCATTTTTAAATTGTTAGTTACAATTTATTAATGTGAAACGGTGCTTTTAACGAAGCCCAAACTTCGATACCCAGACTCAGGTCTCTAAATGCATATTCATTGATTTAAAAATTAATTTATCTGAAGCGCTCTTCTTTTTTAGTGCATGCATTTTTGTGACAGCTGGTTCATTTTTATTTAAAATTAAAGTGCCTCTGAAGCGCACATAACGCATGCAAAGTGAATGACGGGTGGATTTTAATTAATTAGAAAAATGTGTGTTTGGCACGAGCGCCCGTGGAAAAGTGGGTGAATAAAGTTCATTTTAACAATTAACCGTGGTTAAGGGATGACCAAAAATAAATAAAACACAAAAGATAGATACCTGGTAGGGGTGTGTATGCAAGAGACTAAGGGCACACGGAGTAGTCCAAAATGCAAGGAATCCAACAAAAAAGTAAAAACCATTGACTTGAAAAAATAAAACACCTTATTATTTAAAAAAAACAAAAGAAATATCAAGACGATATTAGTGGGATCACATTTGGTTTAGTTAATGTGGATTAGTATTTGGGTGATATTATTATTTTTTAATAGTAATTTAGGTGTGTTTTTATTTTTCTCTGTTTTTAATTTGTTTGTATCATTATTATTATATTTTTAAATATGTATGTTTGATTTATTAGGATATCCATTAAACTTAAGCGAGAATGGAACCATCAGGCTTCAACGATGGATCTATTTTTTTGTTTGGTAATTTTGTAGTCTATTTTTTACTTTTAAAATGAATTTTCTATGAATTTTAAATTAAAAGTTTATCATTTAGGTCCGAAAATAATAGAATGATCATGTGTCAAGACTTTTTCAGCTTATAAAATATTCCAAAAGTAGTCAAATGTATTGATGGAAATTTTTGTGATTTTTTTGAATTTAATTCTAATTTTTAGGGTTTTTAATGAGATTTTCTCAATTTTTATTGAATTTTAAAAAGGATTTTAAATATTATTAATTTTTTGTAATTAATTCTCTGTATTATAATTAGCAAGATAACCCAAAAAATTACCCAATTTAGTAAGTATTTTTTAGTATTTTTTTTGTTTTTAATTGATTTTTAATATTTTTTAAAATATTTTTATGTGTTTTTAGGTATTTTTCGCGGGTTTGTGGAAAATCAAAGGAGATACTCGGACTTCGTGTGAACAGTTGCGTGTGCTTGGGGACGGCACACATAATCGCACGGATAGGACCCAACGCACGTCCTCGCGCGTGAACACCCACTAGTAGCTCACATACACACAGGCACACCTCAATGCCCGCGCGAACACATGAGTGCAAGGGACGACCAGGCAGAAAAGGGGCCTGCGTGTGGGGGGCGATGGTGCGGTGAGGTAAAGTCGGTTTTGTTGTGTTGTTGGGGTGTTTGGGTGTGGGAGTGCGGGTGGAGGTGGTGGGAACGGGGGCTCGGAGGGGGATAATGGATGTAAGGGTGTGAAAAGGGGCTAGGGTGGAGGGAATTGGGGTTAGGGGTGTGGATAGGTTAGGAGGGTGTGGTTAGGTTAGAGGGATGGTTAGGTTAGGGGGATGGTTAGGTTAGGGAGGTGGTGGTTAGGTCAGAGGGATGAAGGAGGAGGAGGAGGAGGAGGAGGAGCGGCAGGAAGAGGAGCAACTTAGGGGGAGGAAGAGGGAGGGAGAAGGCGCAGGAGGGAAGGTGTGGCAGGAGGAGGTGCAGAGGAAAGGGGAGAAGGGAGGGAGAAGAGGGGAGGGCGCGGCGGGAAAATGCGCAAAGGGAAGGGAGGAGGGCGAGGAGGAAGGGAGAAGAGGAGAGGGCGCGGTGGGAGGAGGCGCAGAGGGAAGGGAGAAGGGCATGGAGGGAGGGCGCGGCGGGAGGATAGAGGGAAGGGCGCAAAGGAAGGGAGAAGAGAGGAGGGCAGAGGGAGAGAGAAGGCACAGGAGGGTGCCACGGGACATTCAATAGGTAAGTGGTTTTTTTTGTTCTCTTTTTTCTTATTTTTATAGTCTTTTTTTTTGGGTTGTGTTTTCGTTTTTTCTTTTGTCTTTTTTGTTTTTTTTTTTTTAAATTCCTCATTTTTTGTGTGTTTTTCTTATTGTCTTGTTTTTTTTTTCTTGGTTTTTTTTCTTTATTTGTGATATTCTTGTTTTTTGGTTTTTTTTGGTGTTTTTTATGGGTTTTTTCTTTTGTTGGTTGAATTATTGTATTTCTGTGTGTGTGGGTGTTTGTGTTTTTTTTTTTTAAATTGTGGTTTTGGTTTAGGTTTTGTTTTTAATGGATGTTGTTCTTTGTTTTTGTTGGTTTTTTTTTTTTGGGGTTTGTGTGTGTGTGTGTGTTTTTTTTTTGGGTGTGTTTTGCAAAATTCATTAAAAGGTGAGAGCACCCTCGTCTCGCGCGCATGCGCGGGGCGGGAGTAAAAAAATTTGCATCAACAAGATCAGACGGGGCGAGGATGGTGACACGCGATGCACAGAGGCTATGGGGGTGGCCCGAGGTGCTTAAAACCAAAAGCATGTGCGTTCACGCGCGACACGAGAGACGCAGCCACATGTCAAGAGGAAGAAAAATTAATAAAACCCAAACCATATGCAGAGCGAAAAGAAGGAAAAATGTACCAAATAGCATATCCGACAACCCTATCATATCAACACACTGTTCTGACCGAGAGAGGAGGCGTTCACATGGAAAAAACCCAAAAAACGGACCCAAAAATAGACTCAAAGATGAATACGGAAAGAATTGAGGAGTGAAATGAAGGGCACTAAAAAGGAAAAATGTCCGTGGGAAGGGGATGCATAGCATAGGTCTGTCATGTCGAAACTCACTCCGGTGGAGTTAGAAGGGGTTCACATGCAAAAAACACAAAAAACGAAACCGAAAATATATTGAAAAATTAATAACGAAAAATAGAGCAATCGAAATAGGGTGGAAAAAAAGGAGAAATGTGGGGAAAGGTTGGTGGGACACAATAGTCAAATGAAATTGGAATTCGGATGAAAAGAGGGCATGTTCACATGAAAAAAGGTAAAAAATATGCACGAAAATGGCCCGAAAACACACAAAAATTAATATCAGATGAATTGTGCATCGGAAGGACAAGGAGAAAAAAGGAAAAATGTCAAGGGGAAGGTGGAGGATAGGGCTGTCATATCAGATTGTTATTCGGAAGAAATAAAGGTACATTCACATGGAAAACCGTCCAATTTACGAGAAATGCTTCAAAAATGAATAACTCAAGAACCGGCGATTGAAATAGGGGTTAGCAAAAAGGAAAAACGGTCAGGTCATCAAAGGGATGAATAGGGCTATAAGGTTGGATGTGGGTTTCGGTGAACATAGAATACGTTCACATGAAGAAACGTCACAACAAGGAATAAAGGGAAAAAGAGAAGGAATGGCCCCAAGGGTGGGTTGAACATGGACGGGTGGGTGGGGAAGGGACCCCATCAGGGTAAAATTGGGTCATGGCATACATGCATGATTAAATTGAGGCATATCCAAGTGGTATGTATCATAAATGCGCAGGGACGCGTTCCCACACTGAAAACCTTCAAGGACAGGGTTAGATGTAGCAACACAGTCTAGGACTTGTCAACTGACTGGACTCAGGTGTCCTTACACTTAAAACATAATGTACACTTGGAATCATAAGGATAAGGTTAGAAAGACTTGACCCATTCCGCATATGGTCGAAGGAACTGCCACTGCTACAGAAAGGTTGGAGTCGGCTGTAAGAGGTACCACAGCTCGCTCTAGTGTTCAGCCAACATGGTAGGGACCATGCAGCAGCACCAGGGAGGTACCTGGTTGATGAAGCCCATCGGGTAGGTGTCATTGATGAAGGATAGTCACTCAATTCACGGGCACTTAAGAGGATGATAGAATAGTCGCTCACCCCATTATGCACATCGCTCAATGAATAAGCATGAAATCCCATAACACACGGCCATTGTAGAATTGAACAAGGGGAAACTGATTTGAAGGGAGTATGCCAATATGCGCAATTGATGGTGCATTCATGCATTCCACCCATTTGGCATAGGTGCAAGGAGGAAGGCCAGGGAGCCTTGTAGTGTAGTGCACAGAATAGAGTGGCATGTCTTGTGATGATGGCAAAGACCCATCCCGTGGGTGTATAGGAAAATAGAAACGTACTTGACGCCAATTTCCGTTATGTCCCTCAAGTCTCACCTCTCAATAATTAATTGAAGAAACACCAGTAAAATCTGCCCACCCTCTGTCTCACTCTCTGTTGAAAGATACAGGAGGACAACACGTTCTTGAAACCCATTGATGTAATCTTCATTGTCACTTGTGCAGAAGTTGTATGCATTGTGCGCATTTGATGGTGCAATTGTGTGTCCTACCTTGTGCGGCATACAGTGTAAGAAGGAAGGCCAGGGAGCCTTATGGTGCAGTGCACATGAACAGATCGTGCGTTGTGTATTGAGAGGCCCATCCTGTGTGCACAACACTCAAGTCACACATCTCACCTCTCTTTTTATTTGAAGGAAAAAACTGGTCACTCAGCCCACCCTCTGTCTCACACTCACTGATAGATACAGAGGGCAGCACCATACTCACGTCCCCATCCTATTAGGATGAAAGCTCACATCACTCAAGGGGTTGGTGATGAAGATCGTGTTGGCTGTTGTTGTCATTATGATATTGAAGAGGAGGTGTACCCAGGGAGGCAACCAACAAATCTGGTACTTCAATGATTTGTAAAAAATGTCGTCTGTTAAGAAGGGAAAATAGACCAATATTGCAGAGACTGTGCACCAAGGGAGGTGGCTTCAAATTACTTACTGGAAAGGTTATGTTGGTGAGTTAGCTATCCTAAACTGCAGGGTGTTACCACCTTTTCCACAGTCAGCTTCCCGCCAAGGGTGTTTCCACCTTTTCTTGGAACAAGGCCTATTATGACAGGGGATTTCTTCCTTTTCTCCCATAACAGTTTTGTCTTTTTTTTTTAGTATTTTTTGTTTTTTCGTTAAAAAAGAGAATGGTAGAAATACCATGTGTCAGGACCAACCTCGCCACCTTTGTTAGATCAAACGAGAAGAGAACAAGGTAGGATTGAGAGGTATCTATGAGGGGCTAGCAGAACGAGACCGCCTCATGAGAAAGATCATAAGGGCTATCATAAGCACGAAGAGAATGACAGTGAGATTCCCAAAAGGGAGAGGGTAGATTGATTATGATTATCAAGATCCCCAAGGAGGGAAGTACTTCTACAGACGATAACCAGATCAGAAAAGGATCATTAGAGGCATCAACGGTCTACACCTGAACAGAGCCATTAGGATTGATAGCAAGTACCTTGTACGAGCCCATCCAGCATTGTTGAAGCTTGCTAGGAAACCTTCCAAACCTCGAATCATAGGCTAGGACATCACCTTCTTGGAACTCCTTGTGCTTGATGAAACTGTCGTGATAGGCCTTGCGTCGTGCTTGAGTGGTTTCCATACATTGTAGGGCCATCCACTGAATCTCATCCAAACATTCCAAGTGTAGAAGGTGGGATTGCAGTGACTCATCATCTCCCAAGAGTTCGTTAACTGCCACTCGCAAAGAGGGCAATTCCAGTTCAACAAGGAAGACGACTTATATACCATACACCAGATGGAAAGGGGTCTGTCTTGTAGCAGCGTTATGGGAGGTTTTGTATGCTCAGAGGGCCTTTGTAAGTCGATCGTTCCAATCACAATGATGTGCGGCAATCGTTCTTATCAGGATCGAGCAGAGGATGCGATTGGTGATTTCAACTTGGCTGTTGGCTCTAGGATAGTAAGGAGTGGACTTGCGATGGCGGATCTTATAGAGCTCCATCAGCTCCTCCATGATTTTGTTAAGGAAATGAGTACCTCTATCAATTACCAACTCAAGGGGATTGCCAAAATGGGTAATAATATTCTCATACATGAACAGAGCTATGTTGTTACCATCGTCTTGCTTCAGAGCTTTAGCTTCACACCACTTTGTGACATAATTCGTACATACTAAGATTGTATCTATTCTGCTTCCGTCTGGTAGGTGGATCAGTGGGACCCACAAAATCAATCCCCCACTTCTTGAACGGCTTTAGCGGAAGAATAGGTTGTAGTGGCATGGCACTTGTTTTGGTGGGTTTTCCCATTCGCTGATAAGCATCACATCTCTTGTAGTAGTCATGTGCATCCTTGTGGAGGGTCGACCACCAGTATCCCACCAACAGACCGTTCTTGGCTGTCGCTTCTCCTGCGAAGTGTCCACCACATGGTTCATCATGGCATGCTTTCAATACTATGCCGATTTCATCTCCTACAACACATCTTCGCAATACTTCATATTTGCCTCTCTTGTACAGTGCACCGCCTAGCAAAGTGTAGGGGGCTGATTCTAACAGAAGCTTCTTCTTCTCATTGCTTGAGATGCTAGGAGGATACAATTGAGTTGCCAGGAGGTTGGCTATGTTGCATACTAGGGAGTAATTGTTTCAACTAGAAACAAGGAAGCATTAGGAAGGTCTGGATCATCATGTTCGGCTAGGACATGGAAATGGCCAGGCTTAGTGACCACTTCAAAATCGAACTCCTGGAATAGGAGCAACCATCTCATCGGTCATCCTTTAACATATACTTTATTCATAAGGAAGAACAGGGCTTCATGATCCACGTAGAACTTGAAATGCATTGACAATAGATAGTGTCGAAACTTCTCTAGTGCAAACACCATTGCCAAGCACTCAAGCTCTGTCACTGTATAGTTCCACTCGCAGTCGATTACTTTCCAACTTGCATAATAGATTGGTTGATCTAATTTAGAGGGGACCTTTTGACATAGGATAGCACCTAGCCCTTCAACTAATGCATTTGTGTACACATGGAACTCCTTTGTCCAGTCAGGAGGCTGCAAAATAGGTGCTTGGATTAGGCATTGTTTTAGGGTATTAAAGGCTTCTTCGCAGTCATCAGTCCAAAGCAAAATCCGCATCTTTCCTTAGGAGCTTGTGCAGAGGGGCTGCCTTGGTTGCAAAATGTGTAATAAATCTTCTATAGTAGCCCACATGGCAAGGAAATCCTCTCAATTGCTTGAGGTTTGTTGGTGTTGTCAAGGCAGAAATCTTCTCAATCTTTGTCGGGTCTGTTGCAATCCCTTGTGTAGAGACAATATGGCCCAAAAGAACTCCTGATGAGATGCCAAAGACACATTTGTCGGGGTTGAGAGAAATCCCATACTCTCGAACATTGCTCTAGGTGTCCCTAGTGCTCATGGATTAAACTAGAGACACAGAACTCATCAAGATACACCTCAATTATATCATGCAAATGATTCTGGAAGGCAGTCATCATTACTCGTTGGAAGGTGGCAGGAGCATTACAGAACCCGAATGGCATCACTCTATAGGCATAGGTCCCCCATTCTGTGGTAAAGGTTGTTTTGGATTGGTCCTCTTCTGTGATTTGGATTTGGTTATATCTGTTAAATCCATCCAAGAGGGAATACAGCTCATGGCCTGCCACTGTGTCCAATAGTTGGTCTGTAAACGGGATAGGGAAATGATCCTTCTTTGTCTTTGAGTTTAGCTTTCGAAAAGCTACACATATTCTAAGTTTTCCGTTCTTCTTGGGTACAACCACAATGGGCAAAACCCATTCACTGTTAGCCACGGGATAAATGAACTCGGCTTCAAGAAGTTTTAATAATTTAGCCTTCACTAGAGTAGAATAATTAGGATTCATACACCTTTGTCTTTGCCTTACAGGTTCGGCATCAAGATCTAGGTCAATATGATGTTGGCATACTGTGGGATCAATCCCCTTTAGGTCTTTGTACAACCAAGCAAACACGTCTAAGTTCTCCTTTAGTAAGTCTTGCAGAACCACTAGTTCTTCTTCTAGAAGATTGAGACCCACTTTCAAGTGACGTTCGGTACCATCAGTATCCAGGAATGTCACTTGCCTTTCACCTTCCACTTTGCGGATAAATGTCCCACAAATTGCTTCTGGATAGAGGTCAGACTCCTTCAAGGAAGTAGTGTCCTCGTTTGATGTCCACTAGAACCAATGTCCTCCTTCCGAACAAATGACTCATTTGTCTATTGAGATTGCTTGAAGGGTATCAGAGCTTTGTTTGCTTCTGTGTGAGTGGTGATTTCTTCTCGACTTAGGGATTCATCCTCAGAGGATACATCTAGGAATGTCACATAGCACAGACCTTCTAGAAGCCGTGGCTCTAATGGCTTTAGCTTTTGTTGACAAGGGCCATCATCATCATATTTTCTCCAAAATAAATGGTCAAGGCGACAAGAGCCACTGGTGAACTTAATTTTTATGTCTTTGATCCATTGCTTATATAGATTATGCATACTTTGTGATCCATTGGTCAACTCAAATGGAACCATGGTCATTCCCTCCAACACCTTGAGATCTTCAGCCTCTGAAGTCTCTGGTAGGGACATCAACAAGATCATCGGCTATCAGAGAATCTTCTTCAATTGCACTTTCATAACCTACTTCATTTTCTTCCTCATCATTTTCATCCTCTTTCTCTGGAGGCTCTGTCTCTGCTTCTGTAGAGGCTCTATAGGAGAAGAACAAATACTCCACCTCTGTGTCTGTTTCTGGTTCTACTTCTGTCTCTGGCTCTGTCTCTACTACTGTCTCTGCGACTGCCATGTAATAGGGAGAACAGTACATCATGCTTCTATTTCGCTATTAGAGGTGATTTCAGAAGTCAATTCTAGTTGAGGCAGGAGGTATTCTCCCATAGACAAAGACTTGGCTTCCTTTGGTAGTTGGCTTACAGTGCCCACTACTAGGGACTGTGCCTCTATTTTCTCTAGAAAGATCTGTTTAACAACCTCTTCGTCTCCTGATGTACCATCTGTTACTTCATTGGAGGAGTTTGTTATGACTTCGATGGATGTGGATCCATTGTCTTTTTGTGATCCATACAATTTCAACACCACTTTATTGGGTCCTTTGCCAAGGGTTAGAGTTCCTTTGAACCAGTTCGTCGTGGCTCTTACTTCAAAAAGCAAGGTCTTCCCAGCAACAGAGGGTATGATGTTCCATAAGAATTTTGTTTGACTACCAAATATGTCAGCCAATAGTCTCTTCCTGCAAGGGTTGCTACCAAATAAGAATTTCAACACCACTTTATTGGGTCCTTTGCCTAGGGTTAGAGTTCCTTTGAACCAGTCCGTCCTGGCTCTTGCTTCAAAAAGCCAAGGTCTTCCCACCAGCAGAGGGTACGAGGTTCCATAAGAATTTTTTTTGACTACCAAATATGTCAGCCAATAGTCTCTTCCTGCAAGGGTTGTTTTTACGTATGGGAGGATGCCCAACGGTTTAATTCTACTTTGGTCTGCTAATCTGATAAGCCAATGCGTAGGTTGAATTCCTTGCAACCCTAAGTCCTTCATTGTCACATCCATCATTATGTTAACTAATGAGCCTCCATCAATCAATGCATGTGAAATAAAGCATCCTTCTATCCATACACTAATCTACGGATTATACCACCAAGTGGTGTGAAGCTAAAGCTCTGAAGTGGGATGATGGTAATAGTGTGGCCTTGTTCCTGTAGTACGAGAATATCATCACCCCTTTTGGCAGTCCTCTAGAGCTTGTCAATGACAGAGGTACCCACTTCCTTAACAAAATCATGGAAGAATTGACATAACTATATAAGATCGGCCATCGCAAGTCCATTCCCTATTATCCCCAGAGCCAATGACTAACTTGAAGTTACCAATCGCATCCTCTTCTCGATCCTGACAAAGACGATTGCCACACATTGCCATGATTGGGATGATTGACTTACAGAGGCCCTTTGGGCGTATAGAACCTCCCATAAAGCATATTGAAGGCAGACCCCCTTTCAGCTAGTATATGGTACACAAGCTGTCTTTCCTATTGAATTGGGCCATCAATGAATGCTCGGGAGATGCCGAGTCTTGCAACACCATCTATTGCACTTGGAGTGTCTTAATGAGGTCCACAGGATGGCCCTATAGTCCATGGAAGCCACACAATCTCGCAGAAAGGTCTATCATGACAGCTTTATCAAGCAAAAAGAGTTCAAAGAAGGTGACATCGTCCTAGCCTATGACTCAAGATTTGGCAAGTTTCCTAGCAAGCTTCAACAATGATGGATGGGCCCTTGTAAGGTACTTGCTGTCAATCCAAATAGCTCAGTCCAAGTCTAGACAGTTGACGCTTCGGATGATCTCTTCCTTATTAATGGCTATTGCCTCAAGAAGTTTTACTCCCCCTGGGGATCCTGACAATCACTTTTGATAGCTTCCTCATTCCTTGTATGAAGGTCGATATTTTCCTTTATCTCATGCTCATGATAACCCTCTTGCTGATCTTGATGATATGGTTTCGTCTTGATAGCCCGTCACAGCCACCTTCCCCCTACCCTTGGCTTACTTTTTGTCTGATATAATAAAGGTGGTGAGGATGGTTCTGATATATGGTGTCCTTGCTATTTAATGCTTCAAAAAAATAATTAAAAAAAATAAAAATATATGGATCATGGGAGAAAAGGACTTCGGTCCCTATCATGCCAATTTATTCTTCGAGAAAAGGTGGAACCACCCTTGGGAGTAGGAAAGAAAAAGAAAAAGAAAACAAATATAGAAAACAAATTGTTATGGGAGAAAAGGAAGCAATTCCTTGTCATAGCAACTCTCGTTTTGAGAAAAGGTGGAAACGCCCTTGGATGGAAAGCTGGCTGTGGAAAAGGTGGTAACACCCCGCAGACCAGGATAGCCAATCCTCATCAGCAAATACTTTTCCATAAGAAATTCCAAAGCCACCTCCCTTGGTGTGCTGTCTTTGTACTCTTCGCAAAACATGTAATTCCCTAACACAAACAACATGATCTCCCGAAAATCTACAGTACCGGATATGTGGGCTACCTCCTTGGGTACACCTCGTCATCAACTGCTTGACACTAGCAACAGATGAGACAATTTTCATTGACAACCCCTTGAGTGATGCGAGCTTTCATCCTACTAGGATGGGGATGTGAGTGTGGGCTGCCCTATGTATTTATCAACAGAGCATGAGACAAAGGGTGGGGTAAGTGACTAGTCCTTACCCTTTACATTTAATAGAGAGGTGCAATGTGTGAATGGAGTGTTGCTGATGTAAAATATTACACGGCGCAGCGAACAGAATCTGAGAAAGAGATAGAGAGTACACAACAGATAAGAGGAGAATCAGTAAATTCTTTAACTTCAAACAACTGATACAAAGATGGCTCTGTCCACCCGTGCGCTTCCACTGAGTGAAGCTTAGATGGCGATCTAGACAGAAGATAGGTGAAGAGTTTAAGGCTAGCTGGAACAACAACTCTGACTGGGTGAAAGATTAGTGTAAGATGGCTGCGAAGGGGTTTAGCTTTTATAGCCCGCGAAGGTCGTTAGGTCGGTCTGCTGACCGACCTACCATATGAGCCTCCACTAGTCGGCCAGGGAATATTCCAGGGAATATTCCCTTTACCATCGGGCCGGGGGCGCTGCCCCCGGACCCCCGCCAGGGGGGCCGCTGGCCCCCCTGGGACCCCCCAGCCAGGGGCCGCTTCCGCGGCCCCCGGACCCCACAATAGGGGCCCCTTTTAACTCCCTTACCACGCAACTCAATGCAATGTGCCTCGAGTTGCTACCAGCTTAACCACTCCATCTAACCCAAAGATTAGACCCACAACAGTCACCTTTTTGCCATCCGGTCACATAGACCTCATCTGATATACAAGTCAGGACTCAACCAATGTCCGGGCTCACATTTGGCTTCTCCTCATAATGGGGGCCTTACAACTTTGAGCACCATGGATCATTGGTAGCACCTAATGAGGGTGGGGCATTGATCATATCTAACACCCCCCCTCAATGTCCACCCATAGGTGAACTATCTCCTCGGCCCAATGCCGAGTCTCTGAAGATGAACTTGAAGCAGATCCTTCGTAAGTGCTTTGGTGAAGATATCTGCTCCATTCTCCTCTGTTGGACAGTAGACCAATTCCACTATCCCATCCTCCATCAAATCACGCACATAGTGATACTGGATCTCTATATGTTTGGTGCGTGCATGAAACACTGGATTTTTGGCAATGGCGATGCAACTCTGATTGTCACATCTCAGCACAGTTGGTTCTTCATCCTGCACTCCCATATGCCATAGAATCCTTCTCAACCATACGGCCTCACATGCAGCAAAACAAGCTGCCTTGTACTCTGCTTCGGTAGAAGACAATGCCACTGTTGGTTGCTTCTTACTAATCCAAGAGAAAATTCCTGAACCCAAAGAGAAACAATAACCAGAAACTGACTTCCTGGAATCAATGTCTCCTGCCCAATCTGAGTCACAGTTCCCCACAAGAGAAGTTCCGAAACTGTATGTGATACCATAGTCAAGAGTTTTCTTCAAGTATCTGAGCACCCGCATCCCAGCCTTCCAATGACTCTCATGAGGTTTGTTTGAGAACCTGCTCAAAACACCAACAGCAAAACTGATATCTGGTCTGGTGTTACACAAGTAGATTAGACTGCCGACCAACCTCCTATACCTCCCAATGTCTGCTAGTGCTGATGTATCCTCAACGGATAACTTTACATTCACCTCCATAGGTGTAGCTATCTCCTTGCACTCGGTCATGCCAAATGCCTTCAAGATCTCCCATGCATACTTCTTCTGAGAGATGAAGATCTTTCCTGGCTCTTGCCAGACTTCAATCCCCAAACAATAGTGCAGCAAGCCCAAGTCTGTCATTTCAAACTCAAAACTCAAAGCCTTTCGAGTTTGGTTGATCATATCTTCATAGTCACCTGTAATAAGAAGGTCGTCCACATATAGGACAATCACTACAGACTTTTTACCATCCCTGTAAACATACAAGTTAGCATCTGAGGCACATCTTTTGAAGTTTAGGTTTAAAAAGAACCTATCTATCCGCTGGTACCATGCTCTGGGGGCTTGTTTCAGCCCATACAATGCCTTCTTCAGTTTACACACTTTGTTCTCAGAATGGGGGGCCTCAAACCCTGGTGGCTGAGCCACGTACACCTCCTCCTTGAGGTCACCATTTAAGAACGCTGACTTAACATCCATTTGGTACACTGGCCACTTCTTGTAGGCAGCCACTGCAAGTACCGTGCGAATAGTGGTCATTCTGGCAGTTGGGGCAAATGACTCTTGAAAATCAAACCCTTCAACTTGTGAAAATCCTTGGGCAACCAGTCTAGCTTTGTACTTTTCTAAGGTACCATCAGCCTTGTACTTTACCTTCCAGATCCACTTGGTGCCAATAATCTTCCGCTTTGCTGGCCGATCCACTAGCTCCCAAGTGTCATTCTTCATTATGCTGTCATACTCCGCCTGCATAGCAGCCTTCCATGATGGATCTGCAAGTGCTTCTTCTAAGTCAGTTGGCTCCTTTACTTCTCTCATAATCTCAACCATCAAGGCCATGTTGACTATGTGAGCAGAAGCCCTCCTTTGCTCCTCTATTCTCTGAGACCTCCTTGGTCCGTCTGCCTTCTCCTCAACAGATGCAGGCATAGGATTATTGTGGTCATAGAGCTGCTTCACCCAGCGCGGCAATGGCTTTTCCGGTGGGGTGATGTCAGGTTGGTGAACTTTTTCCTCATCATCTGAAGATGATGCTTCCTCCTCCTTAAGGATAGGGATAGCTCTCGGGACAGGTTCATAGTGGACTACTTCTTCGCTTGATGATAAAGTGGAAGACCTTGCCTTCTCCTCCTCCACTGTATGCGGCTCCTCCTTGAACACCACATCACGGCTCGCGATGATCTTCTTTGCCTCTTGGTCATATAACTTGTAAGCCTTCTGCTCATCACTATAACCCAAGAAGATACATTTTCTGCTTTTTGGTTGTAACTTGTTTCTCTTCTCATCTGGAACATGTGCATAACATTCACATCCAAAAATTCTGAAATGTGAAACAGATGGTTTCTTACCAGTGTAAGCCTCATGAGGTGTTTTTCCCTTGAGAGCCTTTGTGTAGCTCCGATTTAGAATGTAGACTGCAGTATTAACAGCTTCAGCCCAAAAATGGTTAGGCAATCCCTTGCCCTTTAGCATGCATCTTGCCATCTCCACAATGGTACGATTCCTGCGTTCCACAACACCATTCTGCTGAGGTGTGTGAGGCGTCGTCAATTGACGCTTGATCCCTTTGCTCTTGCAAAAGCCTTCAAACTCCTTTGAGTTGAACTCACCACCACCATCTGTTCTAAATTTCTTCACACTTTTCCCTGTTTCATTCTCAACAAGTATTAGCCATTCTTTAAACTTACCAAAAGCTTGAGCCTTATCACGAAGGAAGTACACCCACATCTTCCTACTGTAGTCGTCGACAATCAACATAAAATAAGAAGATCCCCCCAAGGCCTGTGTAGGCATCTTACCACACAAGTCAGCATGCACCAACTCTAGAGGAGCATGTGCTCTATTCTTGCTTTCTTGTGGAAATGCCTTTCTCTGTTGCTTGCCCATCATACAAGCTTCACATGGTTCCTTCAATTCAGTTATTGTAGGTAGGTGAGCAACCATACCTTGCTTTTGCATCTCCTTCAATACTGCAAATCCGATGTGTCCAAACCTTTCATGCCAAAGCTTACTTGTGCCCACTCCAGCGGTGGCTGTAAGAGCACTTAGCTCATACAGGTTGTTCCTTCTTTCTCCTTTGCCAACAATTGTGCCAGCACTATCAATAATTTCTGCACCTGTCTTCTTGAACCTCACTTCATGACCAAGATCAGTTATGGCAGCAACTGATAAGAGATTTCTCCTGATTTCGGGAACATACAACACATTTGAAAGCTTTTTGACTTCACCATTTGCAGCAACAAAAGAAATAGTACCTGTGCCCGCAGCAGGGCATTTAGCATCATTTCCAACCGTCACAGTGATGGATTCTTGTAGAGGCTGCATAGAACTGTATAGACCTTTCTTGTTGGTCATGTGACGGGAGGCCCCACTATCCAACACCCAAGAGTCAGTGGTAGATTCTTCTTGCGCCGAGGAGCACACTTCCTCAATGGTCGCCATGAATAATTCCAACTCTGCTTCAGCCGTATTGGCTGTCTCTTTCCCTTTAGTTTTAAGGGTACCATTCTTTTCATCTGCCTTCTTGACACGACAATCTGCAATTGCATGTCCTTTCTTCTTACAGTAGAAGCACTCTCCTTGAAACTTCTTCTTGCCGCCCTTTTTCTTTTTGTCACCATCATTTTTGGTGGAGGAAACACCTTTGCCTTTTGCATTGGCAGAGAATGCAGCATCTCCATTGTTGCTTCCTTCTCGGGCTTTCAGCCTCAACTCCTCCTCCATTAATAATGCACAAAACTCCTCAAAAGTCAAAGCTTGAGGTCTCACCTGAGTATTAAGGGCAGTTACTAGTCCATCAAACTTTTGTGGACAAATCCGAAGACACCTCCGAGCTAGCTCTTCGCTAGTCTTTTGTATCCCAGCGCCAGCCATCTGGTCGCGCAGATTCTTAATCCGAGTGATGAATGCTTCAACCGTCTCTCCTTCAGCAAACTTCTCCGCTGCTAGTTGATTCTCCAAGTTTTGAATCCTTGTTTGGTTTCGTGTTTCATACTGACTCCTTAGTACATTCCAAGCCTCTGACGCTTTGGTTGTATGCTGAATCAGAGTCAAAACACTGTCAGAACAGCTTGTAACTAAGGCACACAATGCATCTGCATTCCTTCGTTTCCAAGCTCGTAGAAGATCTGCATTCGGAGGAATCATCACACTAGGATTTGATGGGTCGGGGGTAGGCTGTGGTTCTGCGTCAGTCCCCAGCACAGTCTCCAGAAGCTCATAAGAATCAAGGATAGTAGTAATTTTGAACTTCCACAAGGTGTAGTTTGTACCATCTAACTTGCCTTCGCTGAAGGTTGGTGGACGAATCCTCAGTGTTTGAATAGCCGGTACAGCAGCACCACCTCCTGCACCGCTTCCTGATGCGCCAGAACTGCTTCCCGGAGTCGACATCGTTTCTCTTTGCTGTTGAAGCCTTTGCCTCTTGCACGCTCTCCGATCTCTAGAGCCCCCTGGGCTCTGATACCATGTAAAATATTACACGGCGCAGCGAACAGAATCTGAGAAAGAGATAGAGAGTACACAACAGATAAGAGGAGAATCAGTAAATTCTTTAACTTCAAACAACTGATACAAAGATGGCTCTGTCCACCCGTGCGCTTCCACTGAGTGAAGCTTAGATGGCGATCTAGACAGAAGATAGGTGAAGAGTTTAAGGCTAGCTGGAACAACAACTCTGACTGGGTGAAAGATTAGTGTAAGATGGCTGCGAAGGGGTTTAGCTTTTATAGCCCGCGAAGGTCGTTAGGTCGGTCTGCTGACCGACCTACCATATGAGCCTCCACTAGTCGGCCAGGGAATATTCCAGGGAATATTCCCTTTACCATCGGGCCGGGGGCGCTGCCCCCGGACCCCCGCCAGGGGGGCCGCTGGCCCCCCTGGGACCCCCCAGCCAGGGGCCGCTTCCGCGGCCCCCGGACCCCACAATAGGGGCCCCTTTTAACTCCCTTACCACGCAACTCAATGCAATGTGCCTCGAGTTGCTACCAGCTTAACCACTCCATCTAACCCAAAGATTAGACCCACAACAGTCACCTTTTTGCCATCCGGTCACATAGACCTCATCTGATATACAAGTCAGGACTCAACCAATGTCCGGGCTCACATTTGGCTTCTCCTCATAATGGGGGCCTTACAACTTTGAGCACCATGGATCATTGGTAGCACCTAATGAGGGTGGGGCATTGATCATATCTAACAGCTGATAGATGATTTTTGATGCCGAGAAGTGCTTAAAAATAGCCAAAATTCACAAATTTTAGGGAAAAAATATACTTCATTGAAGGCGGCGGTGGCAATCAGTACAATTTTAAGCGGCAATGCTCGGAAAAGGCTTGAAAGACCCACTTGACAACAGTTAGTGAATTTTCATCATTTTTTTGGCATGTTAGATGAGACCCTGGGAGATGTGTGATAGTGGAGGACTTCAAGTCGAACGCCCAGGATTTTTCAGACTTCAATTTGCACATCGGACGTGGAAGAGGGAGTGCCCAGGAGGTCAAGGTCCAAAG
The DNA here is from genome assembly GCF_053477565.2 of Lygodium microphyllum. NCBI lineage: Eukaryota > Viridiplantae > Streptophyta > Polypodiopsida > Schizaeales > Lygodiaceae > Lygodium > Lygodium microphyllum. Next base: position 182,024,599 of record NC_141138.1, on the reverse strand, counting down.
GAAGTGTGAGTGGGACTTAAGGGATGCTAAAGGGCATGACCCTTGGGGGCTCCCTAAAGGGGGCCCAATCAAAAAAACGTTTTTTTTAAGGAAAGAAGAAGGCGGCTGATTTTTCACGCCAAGAAGAAGATGGGGCCATCATTCTTGGGCAAGAAATGGAATATGGGGGCTGCAAACAACCCCCCCAACCGATTACATGCCTGAGATACTCTTGATCTTTGCAAGGGGCAGTTTCTGCGTGTGAAGAAGAATGAAGCGCGATTGATGAATGCTCGTCCGGCATGGTACCAGATTGCTTCCCAATTGAAGGTGGGCTGAAGATTATAGTGTGGAGGCAGGCTGAGCATCAAACATGCCCTGATTTGCAAGCCCGCAAGAAGTTTCAAAACTCGAAATAATGAAAAATACACGGTAATGACATTTTTACAAAGAAAATGGCTCTTTTTTCACATTTGATGAGGTTAGCAATGTTCATATGGGCCAAAAATTGATGGACATGTTGGTTGCTATTGGATCTAGTCTTTCATAATAAAAAACTCAAAAAATATACACTTAAAGTGTGGGAAATAAATGGGAAAAACCCGAAAAGCATAGTTTTTAGAGTAAAAATGGGGGTTTAGGCTTAAAATTGGATAAGCATGAAACAAAACGCCAATAAAATCTACATGGTCATTGTTTAAGGACTCAAAGAGCCACAGCTTTGAAATAATGCTAATTTTCTTCCATTTTTATTGATAATAAAAAGGGAAAAATAAGAAAAAAATGATCTTTAAAAGGGAGAAAAATAGGAAATGGACGACGAAAATTATGAAAAATTATGGATGTGTTTGTGAGTGTATAATGAGGATAAAGCATGAGGGTTTGCCTCAAGTTATCTCCATTTATATGTTTTTGTGAGTATTTACTGCTTATTTTGTGCGAAATACACATGAAATTACCCTTTTACCTATCATCGCAAGCAAAACCCTAAATGGTAGGGAGAGAGGGGAGTTTGAGCACTGAAATATGTTATAAAATCTTATGTATTTTCTGCATTATTCATATAGGATGATGTTAAGTTAAATAAAGGGAAGTACAGCACGAGTGTAAGGCTCGGTGTCTTCTCTCATTACAGCAATCATGCATTAGTGTATGGAAGCATGAAAAGAATGGATTTGTACAATGCACAAGGCTATTTTTCAATTGTTTGAGCATTTAATCATATACACATTTGCATTAAGCATCGTTAAAAGGTATCAATTACAAGCTCTTGGATGCATAGCACTTGGTTTCTTTAGGACGACCCACGTAGAGAGAGTGAGCAACTTGGCTGTAGGTTTAGATGGTGGGTCAAAAGGGAATGGATAAGTGAGGATAGGTGCATTCCTAAAACATTAAATATATTGGCGCTAAGAGGGGAGTTTGTTTCGAATGTGTCTATATGTGGAAGCAGCGCATCAAGGGGCCAATCCTCAAGATGTAGGAGAGCTGTAGTAGGGCCACGTCAATCGGCCGGTGGGGTGCCCTTGTGTCTATAATATGTGGCATTTATTTCCGAATCTCCCTCTGAGGAGACAGGAAAAGGAAATATCCATTGGACTTCAGACTATAAATGTGCAGTGATTAGTGTTTAGGATAGTGTATCCCTCGACAGATGTTCCTGGTCGTGTTTTGCTATTTTCCATCATCTTCACTAGCATACATGTATGCCCTTAGAAACCTTTAATAGTTTTAGCTTCTTTGTATCCTCCTCTATATACAGTAAAAACCTTAGCATCTCGTGCTACCTCATCATGCTTTCCTCTCTTCTTCAACTGCTAGCAGTACATTCTTCTAGCTATGTAAACAAAGAAACTCTCACATTACCAATAACTATTAAGATGTGGGCTCAATAATCACATAGACTAGGTAGTGCTACAAAAAAGTCATCTCAAAGTGATGTTTTTGGGAGCAGAGAGGACCCAAAGCTTCTCGTTATAAATTTTGGGCCATCTTGATGGCACAGTTTGTGGCAACGCAGTAATAATCAGAGAGATACCCAGTCATGCTCGAACTCCTTTTGTCTTATATGATGAGGGCATGGTGGAAGGCCTTAGTGTGATGGAGTTAACAATTGTTTCACAGCAAGTGAGCATTCATATGAGCTACCACACACAGACATACAGATGGGTTATTTGTGCATGAGTACTACTCAGCGAATATGAAAAATTTAGGATGGAACCAAGCAATCAAAATTTCAAACTAACAGTTCAAAATGAATGGCAAACGAAAAGATACACACAATGGAAAACAAATTCCTAATGACGCTGACTAATGAGTTCAAATTCCTGGTGAAAAACTCCACCCTCAGGTTTGCACTGGTGGACATGTAGCGTCACCACAATGGGAGATTTATTGGCAAGTTAATTCTATAAATTGATCAATAGGATAGAGATTAATTCTCTTCTCATTGAAATAGCCTATTACATTGAATTTCAGCATTCCTTTCAATCTTATTTCATCATGGGCCATTATGCTTTACCCATATTTGGACCAGATTCTTAGTGAGTAGAGCTTCACTTTGCCAAAAGAATAGGTTCATGAGATTTTCTAATTGATATCCTAGCCTACATGACATATGTTGACATACACCCACATGACATGGATCAATAGATGATGTGCAAATGTAACCTTCACTTTTATGATTGGTTGCTATCAAAGTAGCTATGTGTAATATCACTATATATATATATATATATATATATATATATATATATATATATATATATATATATATATATATATAGTGATATATATATATATATATATATATATATATAAATGTACATGCATATGATAATCAAAAACCACTTTGTACATGCCATCTCCTCAGCATTATCCTTCATCGTTGCTCGAGCTTCAGACCACTTCGTAAAGTAGACCATCAATACAATAATTTAATGCTTCTGTGTAGCTGATGAAGGGTATATTGGTCTCACAAAATCAATACCCCATTTTTCAAAGGGTAACGTAACTAAAATAGGGTTTAGAGGCCGCTTATGATTCTCCTTGGCATCGTGTCTTTGGCAAACATCACATCACTTAACATAACTAAAAGCATATTGGAAAATTGATGCCACTAATATCTAGCACCACAGAGAGATTTTCGGGCAATAAGCCATATATCAAAATATCCCCCACATGCTGAATCACGACATTCCTCAAGAATAAATGGTACCTCATCAGGTACTACACATTGATGATAAATCTCGTCCACACCTTTTTGATATAAGACACCCATTATAATCTAAAAGTGTAGTGCTTATGTTGCTTAATGTTTCTCCTCTCAACCTTTGATAGAGCAACCCTGAATCCCCCTATAGAAAGATAATGGGTGCTTTTAGGATTGGTGCTTTTGCTAGTTTTTGCTTCACATCCTCAAAGGATACTTGACAAGCTTCTCTCCAATTAAACATATAGGTAAAAGATAACGAGTCCGTCAAGGAAAACATTCTTTCTACCAATGCATTCATAAATCTCGGATAATATCCCATTGATGAGATAGAAAGACGTGCATCTCTTTTGGAGTGCATGGCAGACTCATAACGACTGCAACCTTTATCTTTTCCAGGTCAGCAATCACAATACCAGCCAAGTTAACCACATGGTCCAATAACAACCCATAGGGCACCCCAAAGTCACACTTTCATGGATTAAGAGCAATGGATAACTATTTGCAACACTAAAAACATTTGCTTAAAATGATTAGGGGTCTATTCCTTGTTGTGGTTGCCCCTAGGTCATTGATAAAAACTTTTAACTCCTTTGGGGAGATGTGACCAAAAGTCTTATCAACTGTATGTTGCCAAGAACCAATCACATTGCATAATCCAAAGGCCATCACATGATATGAAAAGGTACCAAAGATAGTGATAAACATTGTTTTTAGCTTATCTTCCTTCGCAATAGCCATTTGGTTATATCTAGCAAAGCAATCCATAAATGAATAGATTTTCCTACCTGCTAATTGATCTAAGATCTAATCAATAAATGGCAACGGATAGTAATCCTTAATCGTCTGATTATTAAGCTCTCTGAAATCTATGCAAAGCTAAATTTGATTATTATTATTATTCTTGGTAACAACTGGTGAACACCACTTGGTGTGCTGAATTGGAAATATTAGGTCAGCTTTTTGTAAATTTGTCAACTCCTCGAATAGCCTGCCCCTTAGTTTGAAAGGCATACACCAGCTTCAATCTTGTTGATTATCCATTCTAGAGTGTAGAAAAAATGATTTGAAGCATTGTTGTGAAGCCAATTATGGAGATAAAGATTGCTATTTACTACCCATTGTCGCAGCCCAAAAAAAAAGGTGGAATTTGTACTGAGTAATGAGCAATCCATTGGTATCAAGGGCAAGAGATATGGTGCTTATCTTGTAGCAAACAACCTCAAGAATCAAGCTCTATAACCATTCTTGGCATTAGGAAGCAAGGGAAGAAGATTGGAGCTCAAACCATCCATGGATCTTGAAGAAGACGAGGAAAGTAAGGGTTTCCAAGAAAAATAACCATAGTTTTAACCTTCTCTAAACTCTATGAGTGCCATTTTTTCTACGTTGCTCTAAAATTGGTCTTCAAAGAGGTCATGACCTGCTAAAATAACAAGAATTTAGCCATTTCTTCAAGAATCTTGTCAATGTGACAACCAAAACAATCATGATTTCCTATTGTATTTACAATGCCACCGATGAATCCAAAATCTTGGCAAGGTTTCAACTAAGGACCCTAAGGCAATTGAGTTGGTGGAGTAGTGGGACTTGCAAAAATAAGTATAGAAATTTGAAGCTAAATTGGATTAGTTCAATTGCACCTAGTTTATGAAAATCTATGATGATAGTAGGCAAACATGAAAAGTAATGAGAGAGAGAGAGAGAGAGAGAGAGAGAGAGAGAGAGAGAGAGAGAGAGAGAGAGAGAGAGAGAGAGAGAGAGAGAGAGAGAGAGAGAGAGAGAGAGAGAGAGAGAGAGAGAGAGAGAGAGAGAGAGAGAGAGAGAGAGAGAGAGAGAGAGAGAGAGAGAGAGAGAGAGAGAGAGCTACATCAAGTGGAGATACTACAAAGAGCAAATGTAGTGCAAAGAGTGCCAGAATGACCTAAGGGGTTGAAAAAGGTACCCAAAAAAAAGTTGGACCCTTCACCAAATTTAGACTATTAAAGCAATAAATAAATAGTAATAATGGGATTACAATTGAAGCCATTCCTAACCCTATACTAAGAAAGTATGCCAAGTTGGTTCACACATTTTTCCCTAGCACAAAGCATAACTCTTCCATGAACAAGATTCATAGGCCTGTTGGAAGACCTAGTGACTAGGAGGGGTTTCAAGAAATAGGAATGTAATGCTTATACTAGGGAGACCATCCACATAGTTGCAAAATCCCTAAGCCTTGAAGCGCAATGAACCAAATATTTAGACTACATCCTAGTGGAAAGCAAAAGGGTGCAATAAAAAGGGTAGTTGGAATGACATTCATGATAGGATTGAGGGGCATTGTGATGACTATCATTTAGGAGGCCATGGGACACCTCCTCAATCTTTTTTTTCCAATAATCTGGGGATTCTGTCCCCTTAGCCATTGGATTTTTCTCTATTTCAATGAGTCATCGGTCACCAAGCCTTCTTCCCATGGCAATTACTTTCGTTACCACTTTAGTGGATAGTACTTTTCTCATGGCTGCTGGGTATTGGAAGGTGAAATCGAAGGGTTGGTGGAAACTTTCCGACTACTCCCAAACTGATAGCTTCGTATTCCAGTTCATAGGTGATCAGTCCCTTTTTGGTGGGATGGGAGACTGTCCAACTGCAAGCGGTTGCACTTTCTCCCTTTTGCTTGCTTGGTCCAACATTTGAGGCCTCTTCTTTTTCGCTTAGGCCCTCCTTTCTGCTATGGCATCTTATTCTTGAGGGGGCTTCAGTTGTGGTGAGGGGGGTGGTGGAATCCACTCCTCATCTTGTTGTGCTCCTTTATGGCTTGACCCGGCTTGCTCTCAACAAATTCTCTCGCTGATCTTGCCCAATCGGATTGAGACTTGTGTCTTGGACCTGGGAGCATAGCCCTTGTTTAATCGCCTTACAGGCTATTTCTAGTTTTCTTTTAAGCACCTCAACTTCCTCCTCCTCCTCAGAGAGTGTGATGTCTAAGATTGTGTTGAGAAAGGCATGTTGTTGGGCTTCGAGACTAGCTTGAGCGGAACCTACCCTACTTTCTGCTAGTGTTCTGCTTCCTTTTGCCAGGGTGAAGCGGCCTTTTGTAGAACAAAGAGTTTATACTCCCTTTGCATTTTGACCAAATCCTGGTTCTCTTCTTCCAGTCTTTTTCGCCACTGTTCCTCTTCATCTTCCATGGCCCTCAGCTCTGCTTTTAGTGCATGGATTTCCTTTTGTTGCAAGGCCACTTGGCAGGTCTTTTCTACAGCTAGAAAGCATTTGACATTTCCCTTTCCCTTTCTAGCTTTGCCATTATTGCTCTCTTCTCCTCCTTTGCCCTTTCCAATTAAGCGTAAAGCTCCCTAACATGCTCGTCTTGGTGGCTAGTGGGTTGTGACTTCGTGGTAGTAGTACCTGTTCTTGGTTGCTTAGGCCCCTGTTGAGATTTGGCATCCACAGCTGCTGGTCTTTTCATTCCTATTGTTGGGGTTCTTGCACTAGAGGTGGGAATTGGGGTATGTGCCTTATTGACCAAGAACTGCACCCATACCATGAAGTTACTAGCATCTACTATGGTTGGAGTTCCTAGCATTGTTGCGATAGTCGGGGTATTTGGCAAGATAGTAGGCGGGGTCAGGTGGAGTGTGGCCTGGCCCTTTCCTTTTAGGATGGGTGGAGATAAGTCTTCTGATGCTTGGTCACTAGTTCTCGGCTCGTCCTACCTTGACAGGCTCATTGTTGCTAGCTCCTCATGCCTGCACTGTTGCTCGATGGGCTTGTGCATGGCTTGTGCCGAGTCCTCCTCTTCTTTTCTTTTCAATTCCTCCTTTTCGGCGGCTTTTCTCTTCCTCTCTTCCTCAGCTCTTTTTGACTCATTCTTGGCTTTTTGCAGGTATTCTTTCTTGTTTCTCTTCCTCTTTTCCTCCTACTTTTTTTGCATCATCTTCTCTTTAGGCATCCTTTCCTTCCTCTTGCTGGATTGAGCTTCTTGCTCTCCCTCTTCTTCACTAACTGTCCTCTCACTTGATTGTTCCTTGTCCTGACAAGGAGGTGACCTATTAGGTGTTTCATCTACTCCCTCTTCTCCATCTTGCGCTTCTTTTATCGCCTCTTGGATAAGGGTGGTCAAGACTCCTCCATACCCTATGAGTGAGGCCTTGGCTAAGGGCTTCTTCCTATTAGTTCCTTTTGATACAAGAATTCTCCACATGCCGCCTCCGGTCTGCTTCCAAGGGCTAGTGTTCTGGCTGATTGGTCTATGGTTTTCCTAATGTAGCCATTCCAATCCACCTCATGCAATGAATGAGCCACCACGCTCTTCAACATGGGCATGTTGATCTTATGCATGAGTGAATCCTATCTTTGGCTGGAGAAGAGGGAGTGGATCACCTTGGCTTGCAGCTTGACCTCTATGTTGGGAGTGTCGTGGATGCTTATGACATCATTCGTCAAGACACTCTCCTTCCTCATCCCTAGCATGGCATAGACAATCTCTTTTCTGCCTCTTCTCTTTGGTTCCAATCCCAATGCCTTTTCCACTGAGGCCTTACTGAGTGGGACTTGCACATGCTTGATTCCTTCTATGCTTGCCAAGGATATTGTTGCACACTCCTTATCGGGGTCATATGTCTTCAGGAATTCCATGCACTTGGTGTGCTCATTAGAACTTTTTGATGTACGTGGCAAGGTTGCATTGGTCTATTATCCTCATGATGGTCTCCTCACTGATCGCTAATTCTTCGATGTTGTGGATGCTCCTAAATCTGAGTTGGCAATACGCTAGGTTCTCAAGGGAGAGGCTGTACTTTACTCTTTCCTCTTCCATGAAGGGGAGGCGATGGGCTTGGTCTCGCTAGGACATCTTCAGCTTCTGTCATAAGCCATGGTTTGTCATTAGTGCTTTTCCAAACAGTCACTTGCTGGAAGAAAAAACTTAATACTTAGGAGATTAAAATGTTTTTAGTACAAAAGTAGACATTTTCCTCCAAGTAGTCTATTGATTTAAAATTTTATTGACACTTCCTCAATCACAAGTTGTTTCATCCTACCATTGAGGTCCCTCATGTGTGCTTTTCATTTATTGTTTTCCTTATGTGTTTGGTTTGATTCACCTTACCTCCTCTCCCCCTTTGAATTGAGAAGAATCCTTTCTACGATTAAGGTTTTAGAGGATGAAGGGCCTACATCACATAATCTTAGTGTTTTACTCTCGCCGCATGAGCCAAGCATAGAAAATTGGGTTATATTCTAAAGTAGCATAATTTTCCATGTCCAAAGGGCGTATATCCACATGCTCTATATAAGTGAGGACATCAAGCAAGAAGTCACTGAAGTCCACTCGGCTAGTCATGTGTAGCTCTTCCTCAATGAGGATGTGATCTAAATAAGGATGTCCCTTAATGTGTTCCTCCAGGGGTTGATTTACGAATGGTAGTAAACACCCTATAGGAAGTTGGGGCTACAAATATTGGGTCATATTCCAATGACTTGATTACGTGTCACTGCTCAGCATTGGTCATGATTTGGCATCCTTCTAGTTTCCATTGCAATTGAAGAGTGTACCATTTTTGCAAGAAGGAGGATTTGTTATCGGCAAGCTGTTGTGACTACGTGATTTCTTAGTTTATGGCCATGATTGCGGTTTTGTTATACGACCTAATGAGTCGCTGTGTGGTTGCCTGTTTTTTGAATATCTTAGTTGCAATTAACTTCTCAGCTGCTTCGGAAGCCTTTATGAATACAAATTTCGACTCTTTTGAGGAGTAAGGGAGCGTGCGTACTTGCATTGTTGTAGGATCTTCTAAGAGACCTAGGTCTAGTCTATTGTAGTTTTTAGCCAATATCATGAAGGTAGTGTCCAAGCGTCTTAGGCAAGCAACCAAGTAATGACTCATATTTTTATCTAAGTCTATGGCCAAGGTTAGAATTGATCACTGCTTATAAGAGGGTTTGCAGCCAGCATGTGGTTGAGGTTTGACAATAATAGAGAGTTCAATAGCTACTTATTACTATTTGGTTTGTGCCTGAGGGTGTAGCTACAATTATCACTCTACTAGATGTTTTTGAGATCTGAGGGACACCATTGGTGCTAGATTTGGGTAGTTTGTCAGTAGAGTAGGCTGCAGTTTTGGACGATAGATTGGTTTGGGCCTCGTGCTGATCTAGATTTTGGAGGTTCTATGGATGTAGTGGCCTGATTCTCTTGTGGCCCGAGTGTCTCTGGCTTAATGTTTCATGTGGTGAACTTTGAGGGTGGCATTTGAGTAGAGCCTTTGGTTGTGTTGGCTTTAGGTAGCCAAATCCAAGTGTTACCCTCATAGTAGCCTTGCGCTTGCAATAAGGTCTTGGGGACCCATTGTTGCTTGATCGTTTGTCATTTTTTATAGTTTTGTCTTGGCCTCCTAGGCTTTGAGTGTGGGTCATTAGCTTTACACAGCTGTGGGTTTCTGGTTCTAGGTGGGAGTCCTTGATGCTTAGGTACCCATTTGAGCTAGGGTTCATGGGCTCCAACATCGGGTTTAGGGGTTTTCTGGCATTGAGGTTTGATGGGTGGTGATGAGTCACGACCCCCCCCCTCCCTTATACTTGACAGTGGGGTTCTCTACTGGTCACTTTGCAGACTTGGAAAGAGTCATGTTGCCCTTGCTAAAAGGTGTAACTATTTGGATGTTGCCTAGGGATAGGTGGATACGTTGTGACACTCGTAGAGTCGACAATACAACAAGCTCACTTTCTAAAGGTTTGTTCTAATAGTGATTCTGTGCCTGCATCTTTAGTGTTGGGCAACACATAGAAGATCATCAACATACTTTCAAACTTGATAGAAACTACAACTTTGCACTTTTCCAAAAGTGTGTGGGGTCAGCCTCCATAAGGACTCACCTTAGATTAGTGGGATGCAACAGCGGTTTTTGCCAATTTGGATCCAATGGTCATGGGCTAAGACATTAAAATCAGCTCCCTCATCGATCAATGCATTGATGGTGCATGTGTGCTTGACAGTGACCATTATTGTAATAAAGCAATTTTCATGCTACTTTAATTAGACCAATTTAGTCTATTTTAGGCTAGAGTATAAAAGGCAAGAGAGTACCAATGTAACATATCTTTTTCAATTCATTTCTTGAAACTCCACTTCTTGGAGCTAGAAGGTTTATTCCTTCCCACCATTGCAAAGGGTGTGTACCTTGCAGCAACTATCATCATAGTATTCTCAACAAGCAGCCATGGCTTCAACATTTGTATTTCTTCTTCTCATTGAATATGAATGGCAAGCTATGGTTTGTTAATAGCATTTCTTGGATATGGCAAAATTCCATTTCATTGGTATCAGAGCATGGATTTTGATCCATGGGAAGGGTCATTTTCATGGTGAATTTTAGACACGGACTTGTTACAGGGTAACTGCGAGGACAAGATTTGGTCACAGGCTTAGTTACAGTTCAAACTGTGACTAGCCATGGCTATCTGCATCAAGTCGTCACTATTTTTGAGGTTCTTGGAGGTTCTATGGTGAAAATAATAGCTCGTGGTCAATTCATAGGTCATTTTGGAGGGAGATTGGACTAACTGAAGTTAAACAGGGATTAGGGAGGAGTAAACAGGGTTACTTTTTGTTAACCAAGGATTTCTTCTTCTCTTTCCTCTTTCTCTCAAGCTTCCCTACAAGCTGCCATAGAGATCTTTGCTCATATCTTCCTCCCATGGCTTCTATCCATCAAACGGCTTGGTAGGAATCTTCTTTGGGTTATAAGCTTGCCATAGAGTACCTATATGGTACACTTCTCATCGATTTGCTCATGATGGTAAAGGAGTATGTGATTAGCAATTTTGTGCCAATTTTCAGCATGTCTTCTTACCACATGATCAAAACAATTTGATGCTTCAAGCCTTGAGCACTATGGCATGGATATTTGGAGCATTATCTTGAAGATCTTGGCCTCAAACATCTTCTTCTTCACAACATTGGAGTTCTTGAAGCTTACATGAAACCCTAGCTATGGCAGATTTTAGGACAACACTCAAAATTTTTGGAAATTCTTGAAGAGATCAAGGAGATTTTACTCCATTTTACTTCTTGGAGCTTCCTCAACACTTAAGGGACCAACATTGAAGCATTCTTGGACTTGAAGCTTCAAAGAGAGTTGGCTATGGAGTCAAAACAGGGCAGCAAGCTATAGGCTTGAAATTTTTGGTGTATTCTCTTCTATTTTATGGGGCTTTGGTCTTAAATGACTTCAGGGACCTTCCTGCTACTCCAAACACTCAAGTTTTTGAAGGCTTTAAGCAATGGATCCAAGATTGAAGGCCAATCTTCTCTTGGACTTTAGCATGACAGGGATTGAAGAATTTCTTGGAAATCTCAGTCACAAAGAGGCTCCAATTACAAAGGATCTTCCATTTATTTGGCTTCTTGGAGTTGAAAACTCACTCAAGGCATCATCCTTGGATCATACTTGGAGCTATTGTATGGAATTATGGAGTATTACTCTCTCTTGATCAATTGGAGGATTTATGAAGTTGGGCTATCACTCTTTATGGCTGAGGTTTGAGACAAGAAACATCTTCTTCTCCAAGCATTGAAAGAGGTACTTCTAATACTCTTTTTAATCTCTCCAATCATTAATCCACTTGTTGACTGCATCTCCTATTGTTGAAGGAGAGATTAAGAGAGTAATCTAAGCAATGACTTGCTTCATAGACTTTACCTTCAACATTGATTGATAATGAATCATCAAAATTCATACAATAAGTATTCAATTTGGATTGTCAACCATTGATTGAGTATCTACTCAGTCATTCAACCATTCATTGATTGAGTTTTGATCATCCCATTGATCTATTGCATTTGATTGATTGAAGACTTCAAAATTCATCATATAATCCTTCATATTTTGATTGAGATTTACCTAGCTCTAACCCATGAGTTTGTGTTGACCCAATCTTTGAGAATTTTCCAAAATAAATTTGTAAAGGTGAGCATAGTATGCAGTGAGTCATTGTTACTATTGGTAAGCCTATCTCAGCCCATTTTCATTCAAGATACCTTCCCAATACATGCATATCATGAAAGGATCAATGTCTTGATTCGGTCTTGCATATCATACCTTGTTTGTTAGAATACTAGCTCTCCAATGTTCAATACCAACCGAGGAAAAAGGTCAAAGTCGGACGAGATAGCAAGACAATAGTGAGGTGACCCTCCCTTGCTATTGATGACTCTGTAAGGGTGCACAACCTGGCCCGGAAGAAACTTTGCACACCTTCCGGAGTGTCAGAGCCCATTTAGGTGCCTGTTCCATCTTTTTATCCCTCACCACAGGTGGTACACCATGGAAGACCACTCAGGATGAGAGTGGAAAAGATTTGAAGACACTTGGTACAAACAGGGCAGTTTGATCACAGTTTTGAACAGTTTGATAGGTCTATAGGTGCTACAGATTTGATTCCAGGTGGTGATTATAGCCTACAGGTTGCCCTTCAGTGCCCATACGAGGTTTACCATGGTCTATATGCCTATGGGATGAAACAGTGCTCAAACAATGCTTTTATAGGGTTTTATAGGGTGCAGTCCCAATTTGGACAGTCATAAAGAACCTATTACAAGAAAGGAAATTTTAATTATTCAATAATAATTCTTCTTCTCAATACATAGAGCTCAAAGTCCTCTTCGATCCTAGCTATAGTATGCCTCATTTGGAGTAGCGAAGCTCAAGTTATAGCCCATTTTGTGACAGGTGGTCACTGCAAACTGCACTTTGACAGGCAGGTAGAGACATACTGTTTTGGTCTGGAACCATTATATACCTTTTCCAAAGTTCTTATTTCAGTAAATCTCGTATATATAGATATTGTAAGCTCTGTTTGGAGCTATAAAGAACTTGGATCGGGGAAGCATAGCTCAAGATATAGACCAATCTTTGACTGATAGTGCTGAAATTACAACATGACAAGGAACAAGAAGAAAGAGCAAATGTTAGACCACATTGAGGAAGGCTTGGAGGAGTATAATGCTGAGACAAATGACAATAATAGAGCCAAAAATTAGAGGCTATAATTCATGGGAGTTTTTGTTTGTACCACCAATGACGAAGTGCAATGGCCAAAGAACCCTCATGTCATAGATCAGGGGAATGAAGTAAACATCTCACGTGATTCTAACGACTTCCAACAAATGTCTAAGCAACTTGGCAACATGAATGATGGTTTACTTCAGCTTATCCACTCCATGGATGATAAATTTAATAAGATGATTTCTCATATGGAGCAACAGAGTAGTATATTGGATACCAAGTTTGATCAGCTGATCACTATATTCAGCAATTTGGGAGATAGATTTCAAAGTAAACCACCACCCCATGTTGAAGAAGTGCCACTTATTCATGGGAATGTGAGATCTACTACAGCTCGTCAACATATACCATCGACTTATGAACATGATGGCCCTTATAGAGTCATGAAACCACTCAGCCACATGCTAATTCATGGAATAGAGGCAGGCCTAAATTTCCTATCTTAAGAGAACATGGACAGCAAGGTCATTCACTGCATGAAGATGAAGAAGAGTTTATTCATGGATGTCACCCCTCTTATAAAGAGTTTGATACTCATCATGCTCAAACTCCTAATGTAAGAGAACTTATGTTAACCCCAACACGAAGAAAGCAAAAGGGAATAAAAAAGACGCAGGTCAAAGGCAGAAAAAAGGTAGCTCGACTGAAGAAAGAAGAGGAGAAAAGGCCAAAAGCACAAGGGCAACCTTAAAAAGTCCAAGGCAACTGCAAAAGGGAAAGGGTGCATTTTAAAATACCAAGGCGCACCTTGAAATCTTGTAGAAGAGTGCCAGGCAGTGGAAAATCCAGAAAGCTAAAACAAAAGACAGAGACAAAGGCCAAGGCTAAGAGAAACGAAAGACAAAGGCGCAGAAGGAAAAGCGCAAGTCAAAACTATTGTAAAATAGCACAAGCGCATCATGGTTTAATTCAAGGAGCGGCGGGCTCTCACTTGGGACTCTCACACGTGCAATTTATAAATGTAGATGGGCGGTGGAAAGGAAGCTAGGAAGATAGAAGAACAATAGGAAAAAGGGCCTAGGCTACGCCCGGCCATGTAAAAAAGGGATGACGGCCCAAAAGGGATTTAGGGTTTTATATATAAAGTTGAAAAGTGAATGAGAAGCTCATTCTTGTGTGTGGCAAAAAGTGTCTCTCTTCTTCTTGTTCTTGTTCTTGTTCTTGCTTGCTTGAGCTTGTGCTTGAGAGAGGGAGTGTGGGAGTGTGAGGGAGTGAGTGTGTGAGGGTGAGGGACCGTGGGATGGAGAAGCTCTCCATCTTCTCCTCTCTTCTTCTCTTCTCTTCTCTTCTTTTCTCTTCTCTTCTCTTTCTCGTGGTGATGGAGCTTGGAGCGTAGAGCTTGAGGATGGAGCTTGCTTGAAGCTTGCACTTGGATCGTGGGGCTACCGAGGTATGCGAGGGAGGAGGCTACTCACATCGGCATCAAGGTAAGCTCACTACACCCCGCAGATATGGATGGCGCATCGGCTATGTGAGAGGTAGCCATTAGTGCTCGGCTTGGAATGCTTGAAACAATAAGCAGTCCATGGGTCTTGGCCGTTGAGCGAAAGCTCCCACATTTTGGTTCCATTGCCAGTACCAATGGATTCAAGCCTTGAGCGCTTGAGCGCTTCGAATCGAGCATCCAAGTAAGGGTTTCCTCGAACCGGTGCTTGAGATAGGTAGGTAGTGAGGGGGTTGAAGATGATATTCGATATCCTTGGAAAGTAGGTTTTTTTCTTTTTGAGAGTTATGTAGTGAGATGGAGTAGAGTAGGTATTTACTTTGTGAGTTGTATGCATTAGAGTAGGAGAAAACAAAGAAAAACAAAGAAAATAAGCATTAGGGTTACTGTTGCAAAATAGGGCAGAAATAGGGCAAGAATCGTGCAAAAGTAGTAAAAAACTTACTTGTGATGCCTAAGGTCGGTAAGTGAGTTATTGGGGGTGCCAATACCATACCCGGAAGAGGGTATAAGGGCCAAAAGTGGCAAGAAAGGCCACATTGTGCATTGTAGGGTTTCAGGAGAGCAGGAGAGAAGAGGAAAGCTTGGCGAGGAAATCCGCTTTAATCTTGGCATCACGGAGATCTTCAGCTAGCCCAAGTAATTCTACACCTCCCCCTAGAGTAGTAGGACCAATCTGGAGTTGCTCAACAAGGGGGAAGGCCCCCAGCGCCCTACACGACGAATTTTGCGAGCTTCGTCGGCGAAAACATGGGCGGCGTTCGACGCGTTCGAGTCACGTCAACTCTGGTCCGAGGCCCAAACTTGGCCCTCAAACCACCTGGCCCACTCGGCCAAGTCGGCCCTTGGAACCATTCGAGGCAAACCGTCCGAGTCGACCCATTCGGCCGTCTGAATCAAAAGTTTTTGCTACGTGGTACATTCGACCTCGGTCCGAATGACCCATCCGAGCCTCAAATTCGGCCCTTAGCCACGTCCCACATTCAACCCTCGGCCCAAGTGCCTCATCCCGTTCGAATCACCTCGTCCGAATTTGCCATTTGGCCATCCGAATCAAAGCAATCCGAGTCAGACCCTAAAATTCGGGCCTCGGCCCTGTGCCTCGGCCCTGTGCCTTGGCCCGTTCATGTGACCCACTCGGACCCTACAATTCGGGCCAATTGGTCCGAGTGTAATTTTTAATTAAAATTTTAGAAATTTTTAATCAAAATTTCAGAAATGCAGTAGTGCGAATTGTCGGAAGCCCGTAGGACACCCAGAACGCTATTCTAGCTCATGGAATAGGCAAAATCGTAGGGTGCAATCGTTTAGCAGCTAGAGGCAGGCAATTACAAGACCAGGGACTTAGGCGCAATCCGCCGAGGGGGAAAGCCTGATTAGACCCAAAAATGCACAAGACAACGAAGTGGAAAAGGAGCGCCGAGCCCCAAAATTGACCCCACAGGCTACATAGAATGAAAGGCACACTGCAGACCCACGACTGGGCGGAACCCTCGAGTAAGTGGTTCAAGATTTTTGCGGAACGATCCTCCAAGCTGTGCATGGTGCCTACCATAATGACCTTGTGGGTTGAGGAGTGGACCGCCTCCAGGACCCCCACAAAGGGGGCCCTACCCCCTCCTTTTCCACCCCAAGTAGGTTGGAGAGAGAACGCGCACTGTGACAGGCCCTCCAACTTAGACCCTCGGGAAGTAATGGCCCTACGCGAGCATGGAGGCTCCCTTGCAAAGGAGCAACTAGAAGCCCGCACTCGAATAGAGGCAAAAACAGACCCTAGAACCTTAACCGGCCAATCTAGTCATCAAGGGCAAAAGGGCCACACCCCGAGAACACAAAGACATTGTGTTCAAACCATGTCTAATCAGAGCGAAATGCAACATCAGCAAGCTGCAAATGCCAAGATGACTAGACATGACACTCTTGACGAGAGATATACCTTGAGCAACACTGCACAGACAACCCAAGACATTGGTGGAGAATCCATGTCTGGTCATGCAAGTGTGGATTCAAGGGCATCTGTCAAAAGGCTTGAATTTACAAGCCAAGACCCGAAAGATGAAGACATAGTACCACCTGCTTATCTTAGGGTCAAACTCACCACAAAAAGAGAGCATACTGTTGATGCTCTGATTGATGAAGGAGCAGATTTTAACATCTTGACCTATGAATCATGAACCCTACTAGGCCAACCAGAACTCACATCGACTAGTGGAACTCTTAGCCCTTATGGGGGACACCCACAAGCACTCATAGGAAAGTGCAAAATCCTTGCGACAATTGAAACAGAAAGCTTGCCTATCCTATTTTATGTTCCCCCAAATAGTGCTAGCTGCGGGAAAGAAACCCTCCTAGGAAGACCCTTCAAAAGGGTGACCAAGTGTGAGGCTGAATACGTAGAATAGAGGATACACCTGACATTACTAGCTGTGAGGATAGTCACAACCTTCAGCAAGGGTGACCTCATCGAACCTCGAGGGAAAGACAAGGAAGGTGCTGACGTAACAGTGAATCCTACTAATGAGAGCGAGGACTTCTAGGAAAAACTGATACAAGCACAAGTCGAACAACGAGAACCAGTGAGTGAGGCCATGCCTGAAACAAGAAGGTCAAGAGACAATGCCAAGGACGGGCTTTGGACTCAGGCTTTGGACTTACAAATATTGTAGAAGACCCCAAAAGAAGCCCAAGCCTTATAGACGCGGGCATCGATGGAGGGCCAGCACAATGCCGCAATGGATATCCAAGGCGTTGCTACGTGCTCAAGGATACTACGCAGGTAACTAATGGATTTGGGTACCAAAATCCCCTGCTAAACTACCTCTATCAGTTGAAGGCCAGAGTGCATCAAAACCAATGAAGCACAGGAGGAAATCTAAGAGAAACTCTTGGTCTCGAGGCAAGAAACCAGACATGATTGTTCGAAAGAAAGAACCTCAGCCTAGCATGCTAAATAGACAGATGTCATATGTAGCTATTGAGTATGCACAAAAATCATTAGTGCCCAAAGAGCCTTTGATTTCCCAAGGGGAGAACAAGCATCATAGGCACAACATTGCCCATGGCAAGGCTGCTCACTCAACAAAGCAAATGGCACAATCGTCTAATAGCCTTGAATAAATCATCTAGCTAGTGCCACGTCCACCTATGAGTCCTAGATCTCCTACGCCCTCTTTTCCCAAACAGACACAGGAAGCACTACAACAGTTGTCAAGGGCAACTGCTCAATTCTAATCTCTATCTCCATCTAAGCTTCCAAATGTCCAAGAGGTGGGACATGACGCCATCTGTAGCTCTCGACCCAAGGATATGCCTGAGAAACCTAATGTGACTAGATCAACTCATGCTCGATCTACATAGATGAGTGCTCAAAGGGCAGCAAAAGACACGACCACTTCCGATCGCCCTAGGGACTTAACACTACAATCCACCAAGGGTAGCCAGCCCACTAAACTAGCTACTACTACTTCCAATCCGGGATCACAGCAGTCACAGCCCTTGGCCATGACAATGCCCCTTGTGGAACGTGTCCTTAGTAGTTTACCTGTGGAGGAGGTGTCGCAACCAACTTCATTAATAACTCCAGCACTTCCAAAGAGCCTAAAGCCTGGGCTGGAGGAGTTAAACACATGGGAATTAGCTGAAGAGCTAGACTCCCCTAAAAGGGAGACAGTTGTATCCACGCAACCTGTCAAGGCTATTCCGCAGGCCATGACTAGGTCCCATGAGGATACACTAGAGAAGGGAAATGCTGAGGCCCAACCAAGCACATTAGCGATTGACCTAGCCCAAGGTCATGAGCCATTAAATGCACCTGCACTGACCACGAAACAGAGGATAAAACAACGAAAACAATAGCAATTGTAGGTGGTTGTGGACCCCAAGAACATTGGGATGAAGAGTGCTGAAGAGTTGATGAATAAAGCATTGAGTCCATCCACCAATGAGCCCACTGATGCCTCTCCTAATAGCGGTGAAACCTCAGACACATCTGTGTGCTCTGACAAATTGAAGCAGTCATCACCATCAATGGTTGCTTGCAACACTCTATCCACTGGCAATAGAACTCGCATTGACAAATCAAAAGTGGATGCAACACTGTCACAACGGGGTGACAAATTCACACCAGTCACACTGAAGGAGAACCATGACTCAATAACAAAGCCTCAAGAGAAACATGGAAAACCCAAGAGCATGAGAAATCCTAGCGTTGACCAATCTTGCTCATATAGGCCTAAACCCCCAACTATGCTAAAGCCTAGGAAAACTCCTAGAACCTTGCATAAGATGGCAACCAAGAAAGCCCTCATTGAACATAGAAGTGTCGTAGAATGCTTACTTGAGTTGGATGCTAAGCTCAAGGTATTCGCATGAGTTTATGTCCTTGTGGACATGGGCACGATCCTCAAGGAGTAGCTTGGAGATTACTTACCCTTCCATTTATCTTGGGAAGAGTAGGAACACCTTGATGAGCACTATAGCAGGATCCTACACGAACGCTTGCGACTGATCTCGGGCAAGGAAGTTGACAAATTGCACTTAACCATCACGTTCAATGAAGTACTCTGCCAACCGAATCTTGTAGACATAGAGCAACTAAAGCGACTATCAGCAGGCCAGAGTCAATTTTGTAAAATATTACACGGCACAGTGAACAGAATCTAAGAAAGAGATAGAGAGTACACAACAGATAAGAGGAGAATCAGTAAATTCTTTAACTCCAAACAACTGATACAAAGATGGCTCTGTCCACCCGTGCGCTTCCACTGTGTGAAGCTTAGATGGCGATCTAGACAGAAGATAGGTGAAGAGTTTAAGGCTAGCTGGAACAACAACTCTGACTGGGTGAAAGATGAGTGAGTGATGGCTGCGAAGGGGTTTAGCTTTTATAGCCCGCAAAGGTCGTTAGGTCGGCCTGCTGACCGACCTTCCATATGAGCCTCCACTAGTCGGCCAAGGAATATTCCAGGGAATATTCCCTTTACCATCGGGCAAGGGGCGCTGCCTGCGGACCCCCGCCAGGGGGCCAGCGGCCCCCCTAGGACCCCCCAGCCAGGGGCTGCTTCCACGGCCCCCGAACCCCACAATAGGGGCCCCTTTTAACTCCCTTACCACGCAACTCAATGCAATGTGCCTCGAGTTGCTACCAGCTTAACCACTCCGTCTAACCCAAAGATTAGACCCACAACAGTCACCTTTTTGCCATCCGGTCCAATAGACCTCATCTGATATACAAGTCAGGACTCAACCAATGTCCGGCTCACATTTGGCTTCTCCTCATAATGGGGGCCTTACAACTTTGAGCACCATGGATCATTGATAGCACCTTATGAGGGTGGGGCATTCATCATATCTAACAAATTTGAGCAGCATTGGTGCAAAGGCCATGTTGCAATGGCCGAACTAGGAGCTCAGATCATGACAGTCTCTGAGGAGCGATTGGTGAAATGGCGATCCCAAAGAGACCGAACCTATGTGGCACCAACTTCCCTTCGAGTGATGACTGCCATTCGGGGCAAGGACTTGGCCGAACCAAGCCAAGAAAACCCTCTGTTTGATAAAGTTCTTGCTGAGGAGGAGTTGCATGTCACCAGTAGACTCGGACAAGGGTCCATGCTACTCAAAGTGGCGAAATATTTATCAGTATTGAGTAAGCTACCACGTGTGCTAGATGCGTGTGCCACGCTTCAATACAATCCCGAGTTCTATCATTGGTTTCTATCCTAGTGAAGCGACAAGGGTTCGGACAAATGTATGTACACATATATATATACAATGATTTTCGTGTCACCTTGTATAGACATTATCAACACACACAAGCCATAACAAGTCAAGCGCAGACAAACAAATCAGGGCTGCCAAGCTATGCTAGGCCGGTTCCATGTTCACCAGATCATGCCTGCCTCCAAGCAAAGAGCATGTGCTCTGCATTACCACCAGGGTAGCTCTGTCGAAAGGACGTAAGCAGGGCGTAGTCTCTCTCTCTCTCTCTCTATCCACGATCCCCTCCCCGGCCTATCCTTCCTAGGAGGAGCCTTCCAAACGTAGAACCACCAGCCGATGTAACTCTGCATGAGCCAAGACCTCCTAATTGCGAGAGGCTGAGTCAACATCATCATGAGGGCCACCCCGCTACAACGAGCACATCACATCCCACTCTGCCTCTTCTAAGTCATATGCGTTTGATAATCCACACAATAATTCCGCCATGTGAACGGTCTTATTCCGTAGCAAGGCCTAACCCTTGGTTTGCATATTGCAGGTCCCCCTACAAGAGAAACATGGAAAGCCTAGGGCAGCTCGCTTGCAGAGATGCTCTCCGCGGGTGACGGGAACATGCGTCACATGCCCCTCCACCGGTGCGCTACGTGCCCACCCTCAAAAGGTACACGAAGAAGCGAGGCCCTAAGAGACACCGTCCATGACAAAGGCCGAAGAATCCCTGGGCCAAGAAAGTCGAGACTCAAAGAAACACGCAGCATGTGGCAATGCCAGTTGCACAGACCCCCAATGCACACTCGGGCACCAGGTGCTCACGAAGTGACAAGGCGGCCCAGGATAGGGAAGAATTTAATGAATTGTTAAAAGACATTCTGGAAAGGGTAGTGGCCTGGGACTACACCATTCATGTCCCGGCCGACATGTTCCCTGCCCAGCCTCATGGGATCCCCGCACTAGCACCACCTCGGTCGCCTAGCCAACCAAACTCACCCTGCCTCATACCTATCGACTAAACCCCTATGATGTACACGTAGTTTGACAAGTCAGCATGCCATAACTTTTTGTTTTTGATGAGTAAAGGGGCAAGATCCCCACTTGTACACATTTCCGTTACCTCTTGTTAATGTATGTGACCTTAATAAGCAATGAAATAGGCATCCCAATAGACATTATAGAATTCTGAAAAATTATGTCTTAACATGATTGCATTTGATTAACGCAAGCGAGCATATACTCTCACGAAGTGACAAGTGGATGCAGGATGACACAGGTCTTCGCGCAAACGTGTCCAATGGCCAGGCCACCACAAGACCACCAACCGCACACGAATCGCAACATAGCCACGATGCGGAACACAAAAAATCACCCTTGCGAGTACCCACATTGCATGCACCAAAGCATGGTCATGGGCTACACTCTCTTCTTAGGCCAAACGCTACAGTGAGCTCACGACGAGTGTCCCCGCAATCGCACCAGTATCGCAACAACAACTTCCCTAACAATGAGGCTCGGGCACAATCATCATTGTCATATCCATTTCCTGAGCCTTCTAGGCTTGACATTTTCCAGCCAAAAAGGCTCATACCCTCAGCATATTGCAGTGGTTGTACTTTGGCAAAAAAAAAGGGGAAAATAAGAAGCACCCATGATCAAAGCACTGCACCCAGGGGTCCTTACGTTAAGTGCATGTAGTGACCTTGGTTGGCTGGCTCCGTCCCTAGTCCCCTAACCCCCTAGCATCACCCACAATAGTTCAGGGCACATCAAGGCCAAGACATACCGAGGGAGCTTGTCTCGCCTATGGTTAGACCTGTCACCCTAACCCACTTGCACAGTCCCCTCTGGCACTCTACTTTAATACCATTGTGATCAATGGTGGTAAGCATCTCACGATTGGCCATGAAAAGTACACCGTCCTCAACAAAGCAAGTCCAATAGCTTCTAACTACCGAAAGTGCGGTGTCCCTGTATTCAATTATGCTACGTCGTGCAGTCACAAGGCAAAGGATGTCTCATACACCTTCACGAGAACTTCTCAACATGGACAACTTTGCTTCATCCACACATTGTTACGAGAAACTAGCTCGTGGCCTTCTAACTACATAATATCTAAGTATGCACGCGCACTCACATAATATCTACACTAAGTCTATACACAGTTTGGGTCCTCAAGTGTGAGACAATACTCCTGGCTTGCTTAGAGTTCGACCTGTCTCCCAAACTAATCCAAATATGTCTTATGCACGCTACGAAAACTAGCACTACCCCTTAGGGAGAGACCACCTAAGAGGTTTTCCAATTACAGGTATTAAAGACTCCAACAAAAGTGCCGTCAACTCTACATCAACACTCAACTCTGAACTCTTGTCCTTTACTTCATTATGCAAACCACCTACCAATCGTCACGAGCAGGATCCACCATGAGTGAGAGCGGAGTTTTGAGCTCAAGATGTGCCTAAAATTTGCCAAAAATCCGAAATTTAGGGAAAAAATATTCGACATCGAAGGCGGCGACTCCAGTTAGGACGATTTTAAGCACCAAGTGAAATACGACTCTTAAAAGGCACCCGAGCGACACTTGGTGATTTTTGATAATTTTTTAGACTTCAATTATATCATGCAAATGATTCTGGAAGGCAGCCATCATTACTCGTTGGAAGGTGGCAGGAGCATTACAGAACTCGAATGGCATCACTCTATAGGCATAGGTCCCCCATTCTGTGGTAAAGGTTGTTTTGGATTGGTCCTCTTCTGCGATTTGGATTTGGTTATTTCTGCTAAGTCCATCCAAGAGGGAATACAGCTCATGGCCTGCCACTATGTCCAAAAGTTGGTCTGTAAATGGGATAGGGAAATGATCCTTCTTTGTCTTCGAGTTTAGCTTTCGAAAATCTACACATATTCTAAGTTTTCCGTTCTTCTTGGGTACAACCACAATGGGCAAAACCCATTCATTGTTAGCCACGGGATAAATGAACTCGGCTTCAAGAAGTTTCAATAATTTAGCCTTCACTAGAGTAGAATAATTAGGATTCATACACCTTTGTCTTTGCCTTACAGGTTCGGCATCAAGATCTAGGTCAATATGATGTTGGCATACTGTGGGATCAATCCCCTTTAGGTCTTTGTACAACCAAGCAAACACGTCTAAGTTCTCCTTTAGTAAGTCTTGTAGAACCATTAGTTCTTCTTCTAGAAGATTGAGACCCACTTTCAAGTGACGTTCGGTACCATCAGTATCCAGGAATGTCACTTGCCTTTCACCTTCCACTTTGCGGATAAATGTCCCACAAATTGCTTCTGGATAGAGGTCAGACTCCTTCAAGGAAGTAGTGTCCTCATTTGATGTCCACTAGAACCAATGTCCTCCTTCCGAACAAATGACTCATTTGTCTATTGAGATTGCTTGAAGGGTATCAGAGCTTTGTTTGCTTCTGTGTGAGTGGCGATTTCTTCTCGACTTAGGGATTCATCTTCAGAGGATGCATCTAGGAATGTCACATAGCACAGACCTTCTAGAAGCCGTGGCCCTAATGGCTTTAGCTTTTGTTGACAAGGGCCATCATCATCATATTTTCTCCAAAATAAATGGTCAAGGCGACAGGAGCCACTGGTGAACTTAATTTTTATGTCTTTGATCCATTGCTTATATAGATTATGCATACTTTGTGATCCATTGGTCAACTCAAATGGAACCATGGTCATTCCCTCCAACACCTTGAGATCTTCGACCTCTGAAGTCTTTGGTAGGGACATCAACAAGATCATCCGCTATCAGAGAATCTTCTTCAATTGCACTTTCATAACCTACTTCGTTTTCTTCCTCATCATTTTCATCCTCTTTCTCTGGAGGCTCTGTCTCTGCTTCTGTAGAGGCTCTATAGGAGAAGAACAAATCCTCCACCTCTGTGTCTGTTTCTGGTTCTACTTCTGTCTCTGGCTCTGTCTCTGCTACTATCTCTACGACTGCCATGTAACAGGGAGAATAGTACATCATGCTTCTATTTCGCTATCAGAGGTGATTTCAGAAGTCAATTCTAGTTGAGGCAGGAGGTATTCTCCCATAGACAAAGACTTGGCTTCCTTTGGTAGTTGGCTTACAGTGCCCACTACTAGGGACTGTGCCTCTATTTTCTCTAGAAAGATCTGTTTGACAACCTCTTCGTCTCCTGATGTACCATCTGTTACTTCATTGGTGGAGTTTGTTATGACTTCGATGGATGTGGATCCATTGCCTTTTTGTGATCCATACAATTTCAACACCACTTTATTGGGTCCTTTGCCTAGGGTTAGAGTTCCTTTGAACCAGTCCGTCGTGGCTCTTGCTTCAAAAAGCCAAGGTCTTCCTAGCAGTAGAGGGTATGAGGTTCCATAAGAATTTTGTTTGACTACCAAATATGTCAGCCAATAGTCTCTTCCTGCAAGGGTTGCTACCAAATAAGAATTTCAACACCACTTTATTGGGTCCTTTGCCTAGGGTTAGAGTTCCTTTGAACCAATCCGTCCTGGCTCTTGCTTCAAAAAGCCAAGGTCTTCCCAGCAGCAAAGGGTATGAGGTTCCATAAGAATTTTGTTTGACTACCAAATATGTCTGCCAATAGTCTCTTCCTGCAAGGGTTGTTTTTACGTATGGGAGGATGCCCAATGATTTAATTCTACTTTGTTCTGCTAATATGATAAGCCAATGCGTAGGTTGAATTCCTTGCAACCCTAAGTCCTTCATTGTCACATCTGTCATTATGTTAACTAATGAGCCTTCATCAATCAATGCATGTGAAATAAAGCATCCTTCTATCCATACACTAATCTACAGATTATACCACCAAGTGGTGTGAAGCTAAAGCTCTGAAGTGGGATGATGGTAATAGTGTGGCCTTGTTCCTGTAGTACGAGAATATCATCACCCGTTTTGGTACTCCTCTAGAGCTTGTCAATGACAGAGGTACCCACTTCCTTAACAAAATCATGGAAGAATTGACAGAACTATATAAGATCGGCCATCGCAAGTCCATTCCCTATTACCCCCAGAGCCAACGGCTAACTTGAAGTTACCAATCGCATCCTCTTCTTGATCTTGACAAGGACGATTGCCACACATTGCCATGATTGGGATGATTGACTTATAGAGGCCCTTCGGGCGTATAGAATCTCCCATAAAGCATATAGAAGATAGACCCCCTTTCAGCTAGTATATGGTACAAAAGCTGTCTTTCCTATTGAATTGGGCCATCAATGAATGCTCGGGAGATGCCGAGTCTTGCAACACCATCTATTGCACTTGGAGTGTCTTGATGAGGTCCATAGGATGGCCCTACAGTGCATGGAAGCCACACAAGCTCGCAGAAAGGTCTATCGTGACAGCTTTATCAAGCAAAAAGAGTTCAAAGAAGGTGACATTGTCCTAGCCTATGACTCAAGATTTGGCAAGTTTCCTAGCAAGCTTCAACAACGATGGATGGGCCCTTATAATGTATTTGCCGTCAATCCAAATAGCTCAGTCCAAGTCCAGACAGATGATGCTTCGGATGATCTCTTCCTTATTAATGGCTATTGCCTCAAGAAGTATTACTCCCCCTGGGGATCCTGACAATCACTGTTGATAGCTTCCTCATTCCTTGTATGAAGGTCGATATGCCTTTATCTCATGCTCATGATAACCCTCTTGTTGATCTTGATGATATGGTTTCCTCCTGATAGCCCCTCACAGCCACCTTCCCCCTACCCTTGGCTTACTTTTTGTCTGATATAATAAAGGTGGTGAGGATGGTTTTGATATATGGTGTCCTTGCTATTTGATGCTTCAAAGAAAATAATTTAAAAAAAATAAAAAATATATGGATCATGGGAGAAAAGGACTTCGGTCCCTATCATGCCAATTTATTCTTCAAGAAAAGGTGGAACCACCCTTGGGAGTAGGAAAGAAAAAGAAAAAGAAAACAAATATAGAAAACAAATTGTTATGGGAGAAAAGGAAGCAATTCGCTGTCATAGCAAGTCTCGTTCTGAGAAAAGGTGGAAACGCCCTTGGATGGAAAGCTGGCTGTGGAAAAGGTGGTAACACCCCGTAGACCAGGATAGCCAATCCTCATCAGCAAATACTTTTCCATAAGAAATTCCAAAGCCACCTCCCTTGGTGTGCTGTCTTTGTACTCCTCGCAAAACATATAATTCCCTAACACAAACAACATGATCTCCCGAAAGTCTACAGTACCGGATATGTGGGCTACCTCCTTGGGTACACCTCGTCGTCAACTGCTTGACACTAGCAACAGATGAGACGATTTTCATCGACAACCCCTTGAGTGATGCAAGCTTTCATCCTATTAGGATGGGGATGTGAGTATGGGCTGCCCTATGTATTTATCAACAGAGCATGAGACAAAGGGTGGGGTGAGTGACTAGTCCTTACCCTTTACATTTAATAGAGAGGTGCAATGTGTGAATGGAGTGTTGCCGATAGATGATTTTTGATGCCGAGAAGTGCTTAAAAATAGCCAAAAATTACAAATTTTAGGGAAAAAATATACTTCATCGAAGGCGGCGGTGGCAATCACTACAATTTTAAGCGGAAATGCCTGGAAAAGGCTTGAAAGACCCACTTGACGACAGGTAGTGAATTTTCATCATTTATTTGGCATGTCAGACAAGACCTTGGGAGATGCGCGACAGTGGAGGACTTCAAGTCGAACGTCCAGGATTTTTCAGACTTCAATTTGCATATCGGACGTGGAAGAGGGAGTGCCCGGGAGGCCAAGGTCCAAAGGAAGTGTGAGTGGGACTTAAGGGATGCTAAAGGGCATGACCCTTGGGGGCTCCCTAAAGGGGGCCCAATCAAAAAAACGTTTTTTTTAAGGGAAGAAGAAGGCGGCTGATTTTTCACACCAAGAAGAAGATGGGGCCATCATTCTTGGGCAAGAAATGGAATATGGGGGCTGCAAACAACCCCCCCAACCGATTACATGCCTGAGATACTCTTGATCTTTGCAAGGGGCAGTTTCTATGTGTGAAGAAGAATGAAGCGCGATTGATGAATGCTCGTCCGGCATGGTACCAGATTGCTTCCCAATTGAAGGTGGGCTGAAGATTGTAGTGTGGAGGTAGGCTGAGCATCAAACATACCCTGATTTGCAAGCCCGCAAGAAGTTTCAAAACTCGAAATAATGAAAAATACAAGGTAATGACATTTTTACAAAGAAAATGGCTCTTTTTTCACATTTGATGAGGTTAGCAATGTTCATATGGGCCAAAAATTGATGGACATGTTGGTTGCTATTGGATCTAGTCTTTCATAATAAAAAACTCAAAAAATATACGCTTAAAGTGTGGGAAATAAATGGGAAAAACCCGAAAAGCATAGTTTTTAGAGTAAAAATGGGGGTTTAGACTTAAAATTGGATAAGTATGAAACAAAACGCCAATAAAATCTACATGGTCATTGTTTAAGGACTCAAAGAGCCACAGCTTTGAAATAATGCTAATTTTCTTCCATTTTTATTGATAATAAAAAGGGAAAAATAAGAAAAAATGATCTTATAAGGGAGAAAAATAGAAAATGGACGACGAAAATTATGAAAAATTATGGATGTGTTTGTGAGTGTATAATGAGGATAAAGCATGAGGGTTTGCCTCAAGTTATCCCCATTTATATGTTTTTGTGAGTATTTACTGCTTATTTTGTGCGAAATACACATGAAATTACCCTTTTACCTATCATCGCAAGCAAAACCCTAAATGGTAGGGAGAGAGAGGAGTTTGAGCACTGAAATATGTTATAAAATCTGATGTATTTGCTGCATTATTCATATAGGATGATGTTAAGTTAAATAAAGGGAAGTACAGCACGAGTGTAAGGCTCGGTGTCTTCTCTCATTAAATCAATCATGCATTAGTGTATGGAAGCATGAAAAGAATGGATTTGCCTAATGCACGAGGCTGTTTTTCAATTGTTTGAGCACTTAATCATATACACATTTGCATTAAGCATCGTTAAAAGGTATCAATTACAAGCTCTTGAATGCATAGCACTTGGTTTCTTTAGGACGACCCACATAGAGAGAGTGAGCAACTTGGCTGTAGGTTTAGATGGTGGGTCAAAAGGGAATGGATAAGTGAGGATAGGTGCATTCCTAAAACATTAAATATATTGGCGCTAAGAGGGGAGTTTGTTTCGAATGTGTCTATATGTGGAAGCAGCGCATCAAGGGGCCAATCCTCAAGATGTAGGAGATTTGTAGTAGGGCCACGTCAATCGGCTGGTGGGGTGCCCTTGTGTCTATAATATGTGGCATTTATTTCCGAATCTCCCTCTGAGGAGACAGGAAAAGGAAATATCCATTGGACTTCAGACTATAAATGTGCAGTGATTAATGTTTAGGATAGTGTATCCCTCGACAGATGTTCCTGGTCCGCGAGGCCATGAGGTGGGGTTGTTTGTTGAGGGCATGAGGTCCCGCTAGTGCCTTAGCCAGTGTCGGCCCATTTTAGGTCCCATCAGTGGTGTGTCTGCTGGGAGTTGTGAACAAGTGGTGGTTCTCGCCCGTTGCACATAAGATGCAGTGATTCTAGTAACCTAAGTATTACAAGTAACTCTTCGAGTGCAAGTGGAAGTCCTAGTACTTCCCTACTTCCAGTTAATCAACCCACAATAAGTGGGGGTGTAGTTTTACCTATACAAACTCCTATTGTCAATCCGGTTGTAGCCATGGCACAACCTATCGCAATTCCAACAGGGACATAGGATTTTCCGACGTTAGGAGCATCGTTGCCCATTTTCCATGGGTTAGCAGAAGAAGATGGAGAACTCCACATTAAGGAGTTTCAGACACTCATGTTTAATTATTGAATCCAAGATGAAGGACACCTAATGATGTTCTTTAACATGACATTAAAAGGAAGAGCGATAGTATGGTACCACAGTCTCGAAGCCGGAACCATAACTAGCAGTGCCCAATTCTTTACGGCTTTCCGTAGAGAGTTTGCCTCTGAGAAGGGTGGACAATATTGGTTGCGTGTCTTGAATGTAACACGCAAAGAGCTAAATGAGAATGTCTAGGCCTATGCCAAGAAATTAAAGCAAGTTCTTCGTAAAATAAATACTTATATCCCCATTTCATAGTTACAATATTTTCTACATGGATTGGATTTTAATATCCGGGTGCAACTGAGTAGTGTTGCTTTGGCTAACATTGACACTGCTATTACCCAAGCAGAAGGAGTAGAGTTGCACTTGCAAGTAGCTTATGCAACAAGGATAAATTGGAATGGTAATAACTTGGCCTTGACCAATGGGAGTTAAGGAGATCCCATGTCAAATGGGAATGGGACAGGAGGTATCATGCCGAATTTGCCTATGTTACCAGCTCCTCCTAGGATGACTATGCCCATGGCTAGTCAGGTGGCCTCACTAAATAGTGGGAGACAAATAATGAGTCCTAATGTGGTCCCAGTAGTTCAACATCCAATCCTTAATCAAGTGGTTAGGCCCATGGGACGACAAATTGACGATTGCGGCTACGAGTCGAGTGCCTCTAATGTCCTTGGTGAAGTTAAGGACATGATGAAACACTACACCAATATGATATCTGAACAGTATCGACAAATAGCTATGGATGTCAATTTCCTTAAGAAGAAATAGAATTTGATAGGGAGTCGATGCCCCGAAGAGGGCGGCCCCTCAAGATTTAGCTATAAGTGGTGTGGTGGCCAACATTTCCCTAGGAATTGCCTGAATGTCAAATGTGATATTTGCGAAAAGTATGGCCACTTAGCTGCTACTTGTTGGAGTAAGATCAGTTCTCTCCAACAAGGAAGTAAACAACTTGGTCCAGTTAACCATCGTGCACAAGGGAATAATCTCCAGTAAGATGAGGAACCAAGGCAAATACTGCAACGAGGAAAGGATTTTGTAGAGGAGTTGCTTCATGGCAGTGGAGTCAGCCTTATTGAGGCTGTACGTGTCAATGATGCAAAAACTTCTAATCTACGAGCCATAACAAGAGGGCAAAATATTAAAGAGGGTGATAAAGGGACTGTAAAACCTATCGAGGGAAACCCTAAGCAGGATGCTAGGGAAAAGCGAGTCCTAAATCCGGATATGGAAGGTGGACTTATAAGGCCTGTTGATGGTAAAGTAGATCCTGAGAAGGATAGAGAGGTGCCAAGAAAGAAGATAAAAGTAAAAAAAGAAGCACTAAAGTAGGCAGTCCAACAACCAAAGGAAAGAATAGTCTGGCGCGAGAAGAGAACTTTGGCTAATTATCATGACTTTGACCTAGCAAGTTCTCTTTGCAAAGTCAAACCAAATGTGAACCTCCTGCAATTGATTAAACTTTCTCCAGGAGCACGCAAGGAATTCAAGAAAATCCTGCATATCGAGTATATAGTAGAACCTTTGGGCATAGCTAGAGTGGGCAAGGATTGGTTTGATCATGCTAAAAAGCACTGCCCTAGGGTTCCAGCGTATGTGGATGGAATATTAGTGGAGCACGCTATTGTGGACACTGGATCCTCCGTCAATATCATAAGTTCAGACTTGATGGAGTGGCTAGGTCTTGAAATTCAAAAAGATGGCTCCATGCTTCTTAGGATGGCGGATGATAGTCTAAGACAATCAGAAGGTTGCATCACTAAAGTCCACGTTACTATGGCAAGCATGGAATGCTATCTGGACTTTAGGGTGATAAGGTTTGCAGGATGTCCTAGCCATCAATTTTTGCTAGGAAAGCCTTGGATTTTACGAACAGACTGTCAAGTTCATATACCCATTGGTCGAGTGATTTTAGGCCGAGGTGCCCATCGTGCAATAGTAGATGCTTACCTTGAGTCTACTCATAGTGAGAGAGCTCCTTTATCCTCCACTAAACTAGAAATTGTAGATGATCCATCTAATAGTGAGATGTCATCGAGCGATGGATCTAAGGAAGGGTCCACTACAGAGGATATTTACCAGATAACCTTGAATGAGCCGATAGAGCCTCATGATCGAATAAGAGACGTGGATGTTATTGAGCTGGACCTTGGTACACCTAATGATTCGCGGCCAATCAAATTGGGTTCTATGCTCAGTTCAGAAGAGAGAGAGGACTATGTGTCCCCGATTCAGGAGTTTCGTAACATCTTTGCTTGGAGCTATGACGAACTTAGGGGTATTCCTCCCAGTCTAGTTGTGCATACTATTCCTGTAAAGGAAGGTACCCACCCTGTACATCAAAAAGTAAGGCATATGCCTTTTGAATTAAGGGATGGGTTGTTCGAGGAACTACAGAAGTTGCAGAAAGAGGGTTTGATCTTCCATGTTCAGCATACTGAATGGTGGTCACCAGTTGTGATCAGGAAGAAGAAGAACAATCAGATCTGGCTTTGCAAAGATTTTAGAGAGTTGAATAAGAAAACTATTAAAGATTACTACCTATTGTCCTTTATTGACCAAATTTTGGATCAACTAGCAGGTAGGAAAATCTATTCATTTATGGATTGCTTTGCAGGGTATAACCAAATGGCAATGGCTGAGCAAGACAAGCTAAAAACGACATTCATTACTATCTTCGTTACCTTTGCATACCATGTGATGGAATTTGGGTTATGTAATGCACAAGGTTCGTGGCAGAGAATAGCCGACAAAACTTTTGGTGACATTTCCCCTGACGAATTGAAAGTATTCATTGACGATCTGGGGGCAACCACTGTAAGGGATAGACAATTAATTATCTTACGGAAGTGTTTTGAGCATCGCAGACAATTCTGCATAGCTCTCAACCCACGGAAGTGCGTCTTTGGAGTTCCTTATGGGCTCTTGTTAGGCCATGTGGTCATTTCTGTAGGGATTGCGACCGATCCTGAAAATATCAATGTCATAGTCGCCATGAGTCCATCGCCTACTCCAAAGGAAGTGCATAGCTTTCTATCATTGGTAGGGTATTATCGGAGGTTTATCAATGCCTTTGCAGAAAGAACGTTGCCACTGACGAACCTATTGTCCTTTAATTGTCAGTTTTCATGGAGTGATACTTGAAAAGTACCTTTTGACGATGTAAAGCAGGACCTTGCCAGAGCACCTATTTTAAAAGTACCAAAAAGGGGTGAAATATTCTATATATTTTCAGCAGCAACTATGTATAGTATCAGTTGTTGTTTGGCCCAAATTTGGGAGGAAAAGTGTTATCATCCGATAGCTTTTGCTAGTCGGAAGTTGGGCATATCGGAAATTAACTACACCTCTACGGAGAAGTTGTGCCTTGCGATGGTATTTGCGACCAAGAAGTTTAGGCACTACATTCTTTATGACAGGGTGGTTTTTTATACAAAGGTGGAAGGGCTTTGATTGTTGTTGAATAAGTTACAGCCGCCTGATCATTTAGCAAAGTGGTTAATCACTTTGCAAGAGTTTGATTATGAGATTAAGAGCAAGCCGCCGAAGCTTTAGGGCATTGTCGAGTGTCTTGTAGATTTCAGAGAGCCAAAAGAGGTTGTTGCTGAAGGAAGTCACATGGAAACATTGTTTAAGATTGATATGACGTCTATTCCCTCTTGGTATGCTGCTATAACGCACTATCTTTCTACGGGAGAGACTGGAGCTACTCTATCAAAACCTAAGAAGAGGAAGATTAAACTGAAGGCATTGAAATTTTCTTTGATCGCGGGGACATTATATCGGCAAGGTGTTGATGATATCTATTGCTGATGTGTGATGCCTAATGACGTTTCCTTTTTTTTGGAAGAGTGTCATGACTCTACTTGTGGAGGGCACTTTGTTGGGCAGTTGATGGCACAGAATGCTTTACGAGATGGTTATTGGTCGCCATTCATATTCCAAGATTCATTTGACTATGTTAAGAGATGTGATACATGTCAAAGACATGGCAGTTGAGAGAATAGCAAGCGTCCACTTATGCCTATTATGGCTATCCTTCCATTTGAGAAGTGGGGCATTGATTTTGTGGGACCTATTACCCCGTCATCTACTACTCAGAAAAGATACATTATAGTAGCAACTGATTACTTTACAAAGTGGTCAGAAGCATGGGCGACGAGGCAGGACAATGCAAAAGAGATTGCTAGTTTCCTACTTGAGCAGATCATCTACCGTTTTGGTCCCCCAAAGGAAATAGTATCGGACCGGGGAACTCACTTTTTGAATAAGGTAATTAGAAGCTTGATTGAAGCATGGAGCATTAAGCATAACAAGACGACCCCCTATAATCCGCAAGCCAATGGATAGGTTGAAAGTACCAATAAGTAACTTGTGGGTATCCTATCCAAGATAGTCTCTGAAAAGAAACAGGACTGGGATACAAAATTATATGTGGTAGTTTGGGCGTATAATATGACATTTAAACGAGCCACTGGCCACACCCCATTCAAATTAGTTTACGGGGAGGAATGTGTCTTACCCTTAGAAATTGAGTTGCCGAACATAAGATTCACAATCAATCATTCTTTGGGTGATGAAGATGCCTTATTTGAGCAGTTTACGACTATAGCCCACTTAGACGAGCTCAAATTGCAGAGTTTGTTGCACCAGGAGGTAGCTAAATGTTGGATGAAGCGATTGCATGATCTAAAGGTGAAGAAGTATACCTTTAAAAAAGGGCAATGAGTTCTGTATTACGATGCGCATAGGGAGCTATTTCCAGGAAAGCTGGAACCTTGTTGGGATGGCCCTTATAAGATAGTTTTGATAGGTAAAAATAAGTCTACGGTTTTATTAGTTGATCTACAAGGAGTGGAATTTAAGAATAAGGTTAATTTTAATAAGATTAAACCTTGTTATTTCTAAATATGCTAACGCACTAAATGCATTGCAGGTCCAAGCTGGGGTTGATTTGAGACCTATAGGAGAGCTTAAACTGGTCAATGGGGTGGTTAATCCCTTATTTGGAGCACCCATATCTAGAGCAAAGATATCATCAGGGGAGGCTTATCTGGTGGAGCAAGGGATACAAAGTGGTTGAGCAAGAAGATGGTACTTTTGTGTGGGAGATTAAATTTTTCTACCATCACTGTTTACAAATCTTGACAAGCATCCCTGTTGAGTTTAATGAAGAAGGTGGGATGAAGCTGTTAGTTCATCCTCTAAATATGTTGAATTTTGATTATCATAATTATGAATAGGGGAGTTCTTGATGGTTGGTTGTGTAAACCCATTGTGGACGTACACGCTATACTTTGATGGAGCGTCCAGGGGGCCTCATAGAAAGGGGAGTGTTGGAGTAGTCATTCGAGATCCCCAACATAGAGTTACAATGAAATTAGGTGCTTATCTCAAGGTGGGATTCACTAACAACATGGCAGAGTATAAATCCCTAATTATGGGATTGAATATTTCCAAGAAAGGTGGCATTCGGCGGTTGTTAGTAAAAGGGAATTCCTAGCTGATCTTAAATCAACTTAATGGGACATATACAGTCCAGAATCCTCTCCTTCATATGTATCATCGAATTGCTATAACCCTACTTGATGAATTTGAGAGCATATCTCTTCAGCTCATTCCACGTTATTGGAATCAGTTTTCGGATTCATTAGCCAATTTTGCTTATGAGGAGGACCTCTTTTTCAACTGTGGTCCTAGTCCGGATGTTGTTATTGATGATGAGACGGGACCTGGTCGCTTGTGGGGAATGTTATTAGACCACGCGTTATATGGCAGGAGATGGTTGATATGGGTAATGAGAAGAGTAGTCGAGACCCATCTACCATTATTATCTTGGACCCATAGGCTGATTCGACGACATGTTATGCGTACACCTCTTGTTGTATATGCAGGAGGAATGGGTCATAACTTGATGCATTTAGTTTAGGACCGAGTGCCATGTCTTTCCCCTTGGAGTGGAGCGTGTGTTTGTCTATTTGCCTTCTTCCAAGGAGGGATCTATATGAGTAGGTTTGCTTGATTTTTTAAGGCCAAGGGGGCCAATTAGTTTGCAATGTAATGTGCTATTTCTTTAGGCCAAGAGGGCCATTCGTCTGTTTGGTGCGGGTATAGTTATTGGTTTCTTTTTATAGTGATTGCATCATACAGGTTGACGAAGTCACTGGAGGGAGCCTTTGTTGCAAAGAAGCTTCTTGTGCATTCCAGGTGGTTTCGTTTCCTTTTCGAGTCTTTTCCCTTTAGCAATTAATGATATATGTGTGTGTAAGGGTTACTGCTACTTTCCTTTTGTTTGCTGGGGATCGGCAACCAAGGCATGAAGTCCCAAGTTTCAGCTTTATGTCTTGGGGAGGTCTGAGTGGTCATTGCCTCTTGCAAGGCATTGTTAGGCATTGTAAGACATGTTTTAGATGGGAATTCTAGTGATCCTGTTCTGTTGACCTGCTAGGCGGCCATTCTGGGAGTTCCTGTTAGTTGCGAGGCAATTAGAAAAGCCTACTAAAATAATGATGGAAAGAGACAAAACCCTAAATATCTGAAAGACAATATATGAATATACAGAGGTGTGTAAAAAGGGGTTCTAACCCCTATAAAAATAGAAATGGAAAGAAAGAAAAATCTTTGAGCTATTGTTTATCGCCTTGTGAAGGCCTGGTAGGTTCCTGGGGATGAGACAAGACCCATGACCGATGCCTTCTCTTCCTAGTAGGGGTGGCTTCTAGCAGAAAAAAAAGAATATAAGAAGGTTGGAGCGAAAATAAAAGTGAGTGTTAGAAAAGGATTAAGTGTCGCCTTGGGCGGGCTTGGTAGGTTCTTGGGTACCGAGACAGGACCTAAGGCCAATGCCTTGTTCTCCTTGGGTCACTATGCTGAGCTCCATCCTTTTTACACACCCAAGTATGGAAAATAAGAAGCTAAAGACCAATGCGCTAAATAAAAATATTTGTTGATTAGGCTATAGGAGTCCTCACCTAGTAGGAGCTCCTAGTTGAGTTGTCCTTAGTTAGGTAGGTAGTTCAGACCACCACTTAGGATGCCCTCTTTGATGGTTCTTGTTAGCTTGGTTGTGTTGAAGCAATTGGTTAGTGATAGCTTTCGACTTTCTGTCAGATTATGCTAGGCCTACTCCTCGTGGATTTCATGTCTTGGTTTTGACAAGGGGATAGGGTGAGAGCTATGTTGAGTTGTGTTGTGCATCTCTTTTGTATCAGCTTGATGCTCTTTGTGGTTGTGTTTATGTGTAGAGTTGTTCATGGGATTCGATGGGCTAAGTCGCCCTATCCCATGGTCGCCAATGACATATGATTTTTTATGCTGAGAAGTGCTTAAAAATAGCCAAAAATTACAAATTTTAGGAAAAAATAGACTTTGTTAAAGGCAGCGGTGGCAATCAGTACGATTTTAAGTAGCAAAGCCTAGAAAAGGCTTGAAAGACCCACTTGACGAAAGTTAATAAATTTTCATAATTTTTTGGCGTGTCAAACGAGACCCTGGGAGATGCCTAGTAGTGGAGGACTTTAAGATGAATGCCTAGGATTTTTCGGACTTCAATTCGGACACCGGACGTGGAAGAGGAAGTGCCCGAGAGGCCAAGGTCCAAAGGAAGTGTGAATGGGACTTAAGGGATGCCAAAGGGCATGACCCTTGGGGGCTCCCTAAAGGGGACCCAATCAAAAAAACGTTTCCTTTAGGGAAGAAGAAGGCGACTGATTTTTCATGCCAAGAAGAAGATGGCGCCATCATTCTTGGGCAAGAAATGGGATATGGGGGCTGCAAACAACCCCCCCAACTGATTACATGCCCGAGATACTCTTGATCTTTGCCCTCCATTGCTCCAGTCCGCTCCTCAAATGGCTGCCTGGTTCAAGAGATCAGATTTTAGTCTTTCTCTCTCCTCCCTCTCTCTCTTGCAAGGGCAGTTACTGCGTGTGAATAAGAATAAAGCCGGGTTGATGAATGCTCTTCCGGCATGGTACCGGATTGCTTCCCAATCGAAGGTGGGCTGAAGACTGCAGTGTGAAGGCGGGCTGAGCATCAAATGGGCCCTAATTTGCAGACCCGCAAGAAGTTTCAAAACCCTAAATAATAAAAAATACAATGTAATGACATTTTTACAAAGAAAATGGCTCTTTTTTCGCATTTGATGAGGTTAGCAATGTTCATATGGGCTAAAAGTTGATGGACATGTTGTTTGCTATTGTTTTTAGTCTTTGATAATTAAAAAATCAAAAAATATACACTTAAAGTGTGGGAAATAAATGGAAAAAACCCGAAAAGCATGGTTTTTAGAGTAAAAATGGGGTTTTTGGGCTTAAAATCGGATAAGCATGAAACAAAATGCCAATAAAATCTACATGGTTGCTATTTAAGGACTCAAGAAACACAGGTTTGAAATATTGCTAATTTTCTTCCATTTTTATTGATAATAAATAGGAAAAAATAAGAAAAAAGAGGAAAAATGCCCTTTAAAAGGGGGAAAAATAAGAAACAGACGAGAAAAATTATGAAAAATTGTGGATGTGTTTGTGAGTGTATAATGAGGATAAAGAATGAGGGCTTGTCTCAGGTTATCCCCATTTATATATTTTTGTGAGTATTTACTGGTTATTTTGTGCGAAATACACATGAAATTACCCTTTTACCTATCACTGCAAGCAAAACCCTAAACAGTAGGGAGAGAGGGGAGTTTGAGCGCTAAAATATGTTATTAAACTCATTATTTGCTGCATTATTCATATAGGATGACGTTAAGTTAAATAAAGGGAAGTACAGCACAAGTGTAAGGCTCGGTGTCTTCTC
Organism: Lygodium microphyllum; assembly: GCF_053477565.2. Classification (NCBI taxonomy): domain Eukaryota; kingdom Viridiplantae; phylum Streptophyta; class Polypodiopsida; order Schizaeales; family Lygodiaceae; genus Lygodium; species Lygodium microphyllum. Next base: position 181,986,530 of record NC_141138.1, on the reverse strand, counting down.
TCATTACAACAATCATGCATTAGTGTATGGAAGCATGAAAAGAATGGTTTTGCACAATGCACGAGGCTATTTTTCAATTGTTTGAGCACTTAATCCTATACACATTTGCATTAAGCATCATTAAAAGGTATCAATTACAAGCTCTTGGATGCATAGCACTTGGTTTCTTTAGGACTTGACCCACGTAGAGAGAGTGAGCAACCCGGCTGTACGCTTAGACAGTGGGTCAAAAGGGGATGGATAAGTGCATTCCTAGAGCGTTAAATATATTGGCACTACGAGGGGAATTTGTTTTGAATGTGTCTATATGTGGAAGCACCGCATCGAGGGGACAATCCCCAAGATATAGGAGAGTTGTGGTAGGGCCACGGTAATCAGTCGGTGGGGTTCCCTTGTGTCTGTAATATGTGGCATTTATTGCCGATATATGTATAATCTCCCTTTAAGGAGATGGGGAAATGGAATATCCATTGGACTACAGACTATAAATGTGCAGTGATTAGTGTTTAGGATAGTGCATCCCTTGACAGACGCTCCTAGTCCACGAGGCCGTGAGGTGGGGTTGTTTGTTGAGGGCATGAGGTCCGGCTAGTGCCTTAGTCAGTGTCGGCCCATTTTAGGTCCCATCACTTGCACTCATGGGCTGGGCCTCTCAATGCACAACGCACGATCTGTTCTTGTGCACTACACTATAAGGCTCCCTTGCCTTCCTTCCCACACCGTATGCCAGCACAGGGTGGGATACACTACTACACCATCAAACGCGCACAAGGCATACAACCTCTACACAAGTGACTATGAGGATAATATCCATGGGTTTTAGGAACGGGCTGCCCTCATGTATCTATCAGTGAGTGTGAGAGAAAGGGGGGTTGAGTGTGACTTTTGTTTCCTAAATCAATTATTGAGAGGTGAGGATTGAGGGACATTACGACAATTGGAGTTAGGCACATTCTCCTTTCCCTATGCACACACAGGATTGGTCTCTACTATCATCACAAGACATGTCATCCTCTCGTGTGCACTACTGCACTATTATGCTCCTTGGCCTTCCTGCATGCACCTATGCCAGATGGGGTTGGATGCACTAATGCACTATCAATTGTGCACCCTGGCATACTCCCTTTGCACCATCCCCTTGTTGATTCCTAAATTGGGTGTGAGATTTGTATTTTCATCAATATTACCTCGAGTGACATAAGTTATGGGATGAATGACTATTTTCTCATCCCCTTTGAGTGCCCGTGAGTTGAGTGACTATCCTTCGTCAACGACACCTACCTTGACGTGCTTTATCAAACCACTACATCCCTGGGTGTTGTTGCATGGTCCCTGCCATGCTGGCGCCCTGATTTCGCCTTATTGCACTTTTACGTCATCTTCCCCTCTTCACCTGATCCATTTTTCTTTTTGTGAAATTTCGTTCCAATGCACGATTTGCGCGTTATTAATTTCTATTTGTTTCATCGTGTTGCTGTGTGCCTCGCCGCCTCGAGACACCTCGTTGCATCCGTGACTCCCCCGCCGCCTTCTTGGCCCTATTTGATCCCGCCGACACAAGTTTTTTTACCCCCACCCCGCACACGCGTGGAGGACAGGGTTGCACCACCCTTTTAATGGTTTTCTCTTTTAAATTGATTTTCTTCATTAAACAAAAACAAAAAAAACACATAAAACCATCCTTCCAAAATTTATTAAAAAGAAACAAAACAAAACCACCCCCCTTCCCTCCCGGTACCCATGACCCCCCCACCCCCGACTACCTCTGTTCTCCTCACCCCCCCGGTTCCTCTCTCTCTCTCTCTCTCTCTCTCTCTCTCTCTCTCTCTCTCTCTCTCTCTCTCTCTCCTCCTCCTCCTCCTCCTGCTTCTTCTTCTTCTTACTCCTCTATCTCCACCCTTTCGCATTGCCACCCTACCCTCTTCCCCTTACTCCTCCCTCTCCTCCCTCTCTACCTTCCCACCGTCTCTCCACTCCTCTCCCTCCTTGTCCTCTAATCTCTTCCCCTCCCTCCTCGATGGCCACTCACCATCCCACATGCTGATCAGCCTCGCATCCGCTGTCACACCTTTCACCCCCGCTGCTGCCATCGTCATGTCGTCGGCGCCTACCGTGGCCGCTAGTGCCTACCCCGCCATGTTGCCGCCGCTGTGCCCTTACACCACCACGACGCCATCCCATCGACCATGCTGTCCCCCGTCCCGCCACGTGTGACCCAACCCCCTGCCTGCTCGCCATTTCCCCCTACCCCTCCCACTATCCCTACCCACTACTCCTCCCCACTACCCCTACCCACTTCCCCGCCCGTCCGCCCACCCTACAACCCACTACCCCCCACCCCCTATTAGGCCCCATTTCCCCCCCCCCCCCCCCCCACCCCTATTACCCCCCATCCCCCATGCGCCCCCCTCTTACGACACCCATCTCTACCCACCAACCGTACGCGTGTGTTCGTGTGGCTTCGTGCAGGATTATGTGGTTTTTCGTGCGTGACCTAGTCGCTATTTACGTGCATGTTCATGTGCTTGCGGGTTCATAGTGGCTGTTCACACGTGGTTGTGTGTGGTTTTCTATGCGTGGTCCGTGTGTTCGTGGTCTTCGCGGGTATTCACGCACGAGGACGCGCGAGGACTCATTCATGGGCATGCGAGGTCACTATTGTTCACATGCTCCTGTTCACACGCACATACTTAGGTATTCATTTTTTAAATCTCGAAACTCCCTTCAAAATCGTAAAATCCATTTAAAAACATTTAAAATTTTAAAAAAATCATAAAAATTTCCAAAAAAATTATAGAAATTGATTGACAAGATTTCTCCAAATTCTACAAATTTTTCCTCATGAAAATGCCATTAAACAATTTCTAGAAAACTTAAAATGGACCCAAATAATTCATAAATGGATGAAAACTCATTAAAATTCCAAAAAATACATAAAAACTAGAAAAAAATTTCCAAAAAAGAAAAAAAAAATCCAGCAAATCACATTCATATTCTTTCACATTTTGGATAAATTTTTGGAATGAAAAATATCAACATATTTTTTTGGGACATAATTATTTCATGGGAAAATCTTCTAAAAAGGTACTTATAATTTAAAATCCTTTGAAAATTCAAAAACATTATCGAAAAATTTCCACAAATTGGAAACAGAATGGTTTTCAAACTTCGTGGTGGAAACAATCCACTTATTGGTTTTTTGATAGAAAAAAATTAAAAAAAACAAATCAAACAAAAACACACAACCATCCCATCATATTTCCACAAATTTTTTCCCATTCACAATCAATGTTAAAAAAAACAAAACAAAACATGTCCATACTATATTATCATGGTATGAGGAAAAAAAAATCAAAACACATAAAACAAAATCCAAAATATCCATCTTATCATTTATTTTGGTCATGCGTATCATTGTTTTGGTTTGGTGAAGGTATTAGTTGGTTTCCGTTTGTTGTGTATCATAGGATGACTATTGTTAGTCGACCTTCTGTTAGTTTTTTTGTGGATTTTTGTGGATTGTGCATTTTATCTTTGAGGACGTGGTATCAGACTTTGCAAACAGACCCACACATCACCAGTTTTTTTTTTCTCTCTCTCTCTCACGCATACCATAACACACATTTAATTGTAATAAAAATCAACTGACCGTTGCACACACCAAATTAACAGAATGCACATCATAAAATTGTAAATAAAATGAACCCGATGTTAATTGTAAAAGGAGCCCTGCTATTGCACACACACCTTTGCACCATAACCCACATAATTTGTAAATTAAAAACCATTCACAAGTGCACACGCATACGCGTTATGAACACATTTAAATTATACTTAAAATGAGCCCTTGGAACTCACGCATGCATGCACTTAAGTGCCACACATCATGTAATTGTAAAAATGAATTGCATCAGTAGAGATCTAGTCAAGTTAAGTAGTGTCCAGTCTTAGAGGGCCTGGGCTACGTTTCTGACTCACCATGCATTAACATATTAAATTAACAATAAAATGTGCTTAATTGATCATCTAAAAAAATGAGTCATTTGTTTCACCCTATTGAGAGTGGAAAAAGATTGAAATTTTGATCGATTTTTGTTATTTTTAAGGTCTGAATGGTTAATTCTTAATGGATTTTGAGTGATGTATAGTTGTTAATGGAAGTGTTTGAGAGTGTTTTGGATGATATTGATTATGTTTTGGAAGTTCATGATGATTCTCAATAGAAATATAAGGCTCTGTGGTGTTTTGTTGAGGTTCTGATACCTTTTGTATAGCTTCTGTTTTGTGCTGATTTTCTTATGTATGAAGCATGGATTGATGATTGATGAAGGTTGAAATATTTTGGAAGGTTTATTGAATAGTTTTTGATAGTTTGGAATGGTTTTAGTATGAGTTATGGGGATCTGTTGTTCTCTGATGACCCTCTGTAGACCTTCTGTGGAACCTCTGTCTCTACTCTGTTTCCTATTCTGTTTTGTTCTATAGATCTTCTGTAAGTGTTTTGTAGAATGTATGTGTGACTTTGGAAAAGTTTTCTAACTTTTAGAAATGATGAATCTAAGTTGAAAAGAGCTAAAACAAATGAAAGAAGCAGTTGTGCTGAAGACCGAAGAGAAGACTGAAGTGACAGTGATAGTATTGAGCTATGAAGAGACACTATAGTGGCTTTGGTGCCCTTTCATACCTCCCATACCTCTTGAGAGGTGTATCAATGACCTAAGAGGAATTATTAAGTTCCATTATTGAGTATTGTAGTAAGAATATGATGTATTATTGAGAGGGAGAGAGAGAGCCAGAGATAGCCAATTCTATCAAAATAGTGTATCTGTATATGAGAGATTGAGAGAGAAAACTATGAAGACATTGAAGATGAATACTATGTGATTGATTTCCATTAAAAAATGGTGTATTATTTTATGCTCCTTGTTCTATTGATGGATTTTGTGAAGATATTGCATATTATGGTTCATTCTATCAAATCCGTGGGAGATATCTACTATGGTGCTGCGTGAAGAATTATTGTTTTCTTTGTTTTGGTCATCAAAGGAATGAAATAAAAGCTTGTTGATGTTACAAGATAGATTTTCTTGCAGTAGAATCCCCTTTTCCTTGGTGTTCCTCTTGGGGCTCCATGTTTTTGGTGTGCAACCGGGGAAACTTGCCATCAACAAGCATCAGAAGAGGCTGAAAATGAAAGAAATGGCATTGCCAAGAAGAAAAGAATTCAATGGATGTTTGCAAAGTTTCTTCTTCCAGTGAAGAGTTGGAGATTCTCATTATCAAAGTCACTTTCCACAAGAAGTTCATCCCACAATGGCAGAAACATATTACCATCATGATGCAAGCTCCATGCGGTGGACTATTTCCTCTTCTTGTTGAAGCAACAGAGACTTGCATCTTGGCAGCAAATTATTTGGAAACAAACTGAAGAGCAGAAGCAGAGAGAATGATTATCCATGGAAGATTTGGTATTCATTGATAAGTTTCCAGACATCATCAAGTGGGATATTGTGAAGAAGCTTCAAGAGTCGTGGTCTCTAGAGGTTCACAAAAACAAGAAGAAAAAGAGTTAGAATTTGTTCATGGATTCTCAACAGCAAGATACGTGGGATGCTTGGTACACTAACAACCTTCTATTTATCCAATTAGCAAACCACTGGAAGTTGGCAGACAGAGTGTTTTTCACAACATACACTATTGAAACCATCAGAGGCTGGCATTATTATAATGATGGCACAACAACGATCCTAAGAAGAATGAGTTTTGATACTTTCAGAATGGAATATCTCCCCCTCTGTAGTGGTTTGATTCAGAGATGTTGAAAAGAAGGAAGTAGAAGAGATGTTGGCTAGAGAATCCCCCAGAGACTAAAGCCCTCTCTAATTCTATTCGATGAGTATAGACCAACTGGTTGGAGCGAACCCCCTGATGAATGACACAATCAAGAGGCAAGTGTTAGAACAAGTCCAGAGGTATGTGAGAAGAGAGAAGGCAAGAATCAAAGCTGAGAATGAGCTCGTAGCAGAAGCCTCCTTTGACGCCCTAAAAGAACTCTTTACAAAAGTCCCCATGGTGACTCAAGGTCCCCTTCCTAGTCAAATTCATCCTGGAAATATTGATGATAGGCCAGAAAATGTAGTCCCATTTGCCAATTTTTAAGGGAGAATACAATGAGAACCCTGATCTTCATCTAGCAAAATTTATGGTAGCATGTGTGGCTAACAATGTCAAAACCCTTGAGCATTGATTAGCAATATTCCCCGCCAATTTCAAGGGTGTGGTATTTCAGTGGTATGAGAGATAAGCAGTAGGAACTTTTGGCATATGGGATGACTTGAAGTTGACCTTCCTCACTAAATTCAGGCGTGAAGGTTTTGAAGAGCGAATGCGATAGGAGTTTATGAACCTAAGTTAGTCCTCTGGAGAAAGAGTAGAAGCTTATGTCTCGGGAATGGAATCCATACTGAAGAAATGGACTAACCATCATTTGGACGAAGGTATTCAGAAAGGAATGTTCCTCACAGGCCTACAACTAGAAGTTCGCAAGTTCGTGGAATTGAGAAGACTAGTCAATCTGCAAGCTGTAGTGGAAGGTGCAAGATTGTATGATGAAGTTGATATAAGGCTGTCAATGAGTCTAGGAAAAGAAGTCTTACCGCTTCCCATTCCAGGAATGGTATACCCACCAAATGCAATCCCAGGGATAGTTCCCTACCCCTATTCCTAGATGCAAACAGTGTTGTAGTATAATGCACCTAATCCATTGTGGTCGCTATAGACGACAATGCCTCAAATGATGGTTCAACCACAACAACAGTGGTCTCAAACAAGTCCTCCAATGGCGACTCAACAACAGTGGAACCCGACCAACTAGAATCAACAACCCCAAGACTCAACAGGAGTTCTGAATCAGAACCAAAATAGAGGAACCCTCTGGATCAACCCAACCAGTGTATGCAGTAATTACAGAAACTTCCCAAAACCCTACTACAAGTACTTTAGGAGGTGAAAATTTGAAGGACTACTTATCCAACTTAGTTTCAAGTATCAAGATAGAGCTTATGGATGTGATTACAGAGCAGCTATAGACGCTAAAAACACAATATTAGTGAGTTTGGGAATCTCCCAATTCCCATTTTTTGAATACTGAAAAGGTGGCACCCAAATAACATGCCCATAAGTTTCTCAAAACCATATGATATGACCTATCATTGGAAAGCGCTTGAAAAATGGATCTATTGATCTATAGAGCGCTCAATTTGGAGTTATAGTATACAAGTTATGACAAATCCAAAGATTTGACCATGTGTTCCAAACTTATAGGAAATTCCCGTATTCCCCAATATGGTGTTTAAAGGTAAATACCGCCAATATATCCACCCTTGCGGGAGCTGGGAGAGATGTGATGCATTCTAATACATGGTGTGGAAAGTGCCATCAAGCAGGACATTTAGCCACTGAATGTACCCGAAAACCAACCATTCCTAGAGCCTTTTATTCATACTATTTGTGGAAGAACCATACAGAGGATATTTTCTCTCTGAAAGAGATGCAGGAACGAAGACAAAAAGATGAAAATGCAAGATTCAACTTGCTAGAATCCAAAATGACAACACATGACATTGGACCAAAGCCTAGGGAGTTTGGTCTTAATTTTGGTCCAAGGAGATTTCCCTCTCAAAGTTATAGAGGACGACAATCAGGCGGTGATCAGAGATCAAAATTGGAATGTTACAGATGTGGAGAAAAGGGTCACATCTCCCCGAATCGTCCAAACCCTAGAAGATCTGTAGATTATAAGCTCTTATGCAGCCACGATGTAAAGGAGAATGCCACACTACAAAAGATTGTCCAAGTCCATCCCCTATCAAGGCCAATGCCACTGATACCCAACGGAAGGAACAAGAGCCTACCTCCAATTTAGTAGAGTTGGAAGTTGTCGCTATCATGCATGCCAAGAAGAAGGAACCGGTTGTCCAGAAAGAGAACAATTCCCCTACCAAGACTGTGAAGTTTAACTTGCCAATAGAGGGACAGAGTAGTATAGGACAGAATAGTGCAGTACATAGCACTGCAATGCTATAGAGAGTCATAGAGACAGTCCCATAAACAGAACCAGAGGTCCAGGAGATAGACGATATAGAAGCACCTCCAAAAACAAAGGAAGTGCCGATGCTGCCATTGCTAGAAGAAAAAGGAAAGATGAAAATGGGTGTAGCCCCATTTCCCAGCAGGCTGGAGAAGCCTATGGATCCTATCAAAGAATATGACTTGGTAAAAGGCCTAGACACTTTTAAACCAAACTTAACATTTCGACAATTGTTGATGCTATCTCCCAGCTACCAAAAGAAATTCAAACGCATCTTGACAAGAAGACGCAGACTAAGGATTTCTTCTTCAACAACGACCAAGACCAATAAGGCCTCGGAGCCTGTAAAGGAAGTAGATGTGGCTAACGCGTTCCTAGATCCTAGAACTAGGATGTATCTATTCTACTTTCATCTGGTGGGGGGATCAATTAGACCTACGAAGTCAATGCCCCATTTCTTGAACGGATTCAAGGGAAGGATAGGTTGCAGTGGCATGGCACTGGTCTTGGTGGGCTTCCCCATCCGTTGACAAGCGTCACATCGCCACCAGTATCTTGCTAATAGAGTCTTTCTGGTTGTTACTTCTCCTGCAAAGTGGCCTCCACATGGCTCATCATGGCAAGCTTTCAGAATAATCCCAATCTCATCTCCTATAACACATCTTCTGAGCACTTCATCTTTATCTTTCTTGTACAGTGCACTGCCTAACAGGGTGTAGGAGGTTGATTCTAATAGAAGCTTCTTCTTTTCTCAGCTAGAAATGCGAGGAAGATACTATTGGGTTGCCAGTAGGTTAGCGATGTGTGCATACTAGGGAGTGACAATTTCAACTAGAAACAAGGATGCATCTGGGAGGTTTGGATCATCCTGCTCCTCTTTTGCATTTTGCAGGATACACAATAGATGATAAGCCAAAATATGGGAATGGCCAGGTTTGGTGATTACCTCAAAATCAAAATCCTAGAATAGAATGAGCCATCTCATCATTCTTTCCTTGACATCTGCTTTGTTTATCAGGAAGGATAGGGCCTCATGATCCACATAAAATTTAAAGTGAGTTGACAACAGGTAGTGGCAAAACTTCTCTAGGGCAAACAACATTGCCAAGCATTCTAGCTATGTCACTATATAGTTACCCTCTCTATCAGTGACTTTTTGCCTTACATAGTAGATGGGATGGTCCAACTTCGAGGAACCTTTTTGGCATAAGACTCTACCTAAGACTTCAATGGATGCATCAATGTGTACATGGAACTCCTTCGTCCAATCAAGAGGTTGTAGGATAGGTACCTCAACCAGGCATTGTTTCACAGTGTTGAATGCTTGATCACAATCCTCTGTCCAAATGAACTCCGCATCCTTCTTAAGAAGCTTATGCAGGGGGGTCACCTTTGTTGCAAAATGGGCTATGAACCTTTTGTAGTAGCCCACATGGCCTAGAAATCCCCTCAAGTGTTTCAGGTTGGTTGGTATTATCAAGGCTGCAATATTCTCAATCTTTGTAGGGTTTGTTGCTATCCCTTGTAGAGAGACAATGTGACCCAATAGGACTCCAGAAGAGACTCCAAATATACATTTGTCAAGTTTGAGGGAGATCCCATACTCCCGGCATCGATCAAAGCATTGCTCCAAATGTCCCCAATGTTTAAGGATAAAACTATAAACACAGAAATCATCCAAGTATACCTCAAATCTCTTTATCAAAAGCATTCAAAAACTCCATAATATCTATGTCGCTTATTGTTAGGCTTGCTTTGGAATCTTGACTCCATGGAACAGATGTGGCGACTAGGAGCTAGATGAGTGCATAAATTGCCAACGTACACAATCAATCACCCTACTTCCTTCTGCTTGGGTCGTTGCACTCATTAGTTTTTGTTTTTGGTATAAGATCAGTCCACCACCATGAAGCATGCCAATTGCTAGTTCAATTATTATTCTAGTTGCTAACATAAGCTGAAACTCTTTAGGCAACCCTTTCTTATTAGTGTTTTCGCTTCTCTCCACTCGTCTCCATGAAGCTCCAAAGTAGGAGGCAAGGCACTATCAATGACAAATCGGTGCAAGTATCTGGAGTGACTCCTCTCAATCGGCACTCCAACCTGTTGTTTCTTAGATTGCAGCAAATAATACATATCAAAGAGTCTGCAAATCTTTAGCAAAATTACATGATTTGATGAACATTATGGCTGATATGAAGGATCATCCTTGACACATCGATCATTCCTATGAGCTTCAAGTCTTCAGGACTACTCATAGACTTCCCTACTATGAATTTGCATATTGAAAATTGTGTCATGCTTGATGTCAACAGAACTCTTCACCATGGTGGTTTGAACTCCACAAGATGCAGCTCATAGATGAGCTTGTTTAGAACACAAGCAGAGATCAGAGCTAATGACCTCTAGGATGACAACCAAAGCCAAACACCACAACCCTCCCATTCCATCATCAGTCTTCTTCAAGATAATAATAGGATGGTAACCACCCAAAAAAGACAAAGCATAGTCCTCACCTGTTCGTATGCTTTTAATAAAAAATCTTCACATTCACTTCAGTGTTTTGCTATTTTCCATCATCTTCACTAGCATACATGTATGCCCTTAGAAACCTTTAACAGTTTTAGCTTCTTTGTATCATCCTCTATATACAGTAAAAACCTTAGCATCTCGTGCTACCTCATCATGCTTTCCTCTCTTCTTCAACTGCTAGTAGTACATTCTTCTAGCTCTGTAAACAAAGCAACTCTCACATTACCAATAACTATTAACATGTGGGCTCAATAATCACATAGACTAGGTAGTGCTACAAAAAAGTCATCTCAAAGTGATGTTTTTGGGAGCAGAGAGGATCGAAAGCTTCTCGTGATAAATTTTGGGCCATCTTGATGGCACAGTTTGTGGCAACGCAGTAATAATCAGAGAGATACCCAGTCATGCTCAAACTCCTTTTGTCTTACATGATGAGGGCATGGTGGAAGGCCTTAGTGTGATGGAGTTAACGATCGTTTCACAGCAAGTGAGCATTCATATGAGCTACCACACACAGACATACAGATGGGTTATTTGTGCATGAGTACTACTCAGCGAATATGAAAAATTTAGGATGGAACCAAGCAATCAAAATTTCAAACTAACAGTTCAAAATGAATGGCAAACGAAAAGATACACACAATGGAAAACAAATTCCTAATGACGCTGACTAATGAGTTCAAATTCCTGGTGAAAAACTCCACCCTCAGGTTTGCACTGGTGGACATGCAGCGTCACCACAATGGGAGATTTATTGGCAAGTTAATTCTATAAATTGATCAATAGGATAGAGATTAATTCTCTTCTCATTGAAGTAGCCTATTACATTGAATTTCAGCATTCCTTTCAATCTTATTTCATCATGGGCCATTATGCTTTACCCATATTTGGACCAGATTCTTAGTGAGTAGAGCTTCACTTTCCCAAAAGAATAGGTTCATGAGATTTTCTAATTGATATCCTAGCCTACATGACATATGTTGACATACACCCACATGACATGGATCAATAGATGATGTGCAAATGTAACCTTCACTTTTATGATTGGTTGCTATCAAAGTAGCTATGTGTAATATCACTATATATATATATATATAATGTACATGCATATGATAATCAAAAACCACTTTGTACATGCCATCTCCTCAGCATTATCCTTCATTGTTGCTCGAGCTTCAGACCACTTCATAAAGTAGACCATCAGTACAATAATTTAATGCTTCCGTGTAGCTGATGAAGGGTGTATTGGTCTCACAAAATCAATACCCCATTTTTCAAAGGGTAACGTAACTAAAATAGGGTTTAGAGGCCGCTTATGATTCTCCTTGGCATCGTGTCTTTGGCAAACATCACATCACTTAACATAACTAAAAGCACATTGGAAAATTGATGCCACTAATATCTAGCACCACAGAGATATTTTCGGGCAATAAGCCATATATCAAAATATCCCCCACATGCTGAATCACGACATTCCTCAAGAATAAATGGTACCTCATCAGGTACTACACATTGGTGATAAATCTCGTCCACACCTTTTTGATATAAGACACCCATTATAATCGAAAAGTGTAGTGCTTATGTTGCTTAATGTTTCTCCTCTCAAACTTTGATAGAGCAACCCTGAATCCCCCTATAGAAAGATAATGGGTGCTTTTAGGATTGGTGCTTTTGCTAGTTTTTGCTTCACATCCTCAAAGGATACTTGACAAGCTTCTCTCCAATTAAACATATAGGTAAAAGATAACGAGTCCGTCAAGGAAAACATTCTTTCTACCATGCATTCATAAATCTCGGATAATATCCCATTGATGAGATAGAAAGACGTGCATCTCTTTTGGAGTGCATGGCGGACTCATAACGACTGTAACCTTTATCTTTTCCAGGTCAGCAATCACAATACCAGCCAAGTTAACCACATGGTCCAATAACAACCCATAGGGCACCCCAAAGTCACACTTTCATGGATTAAGAGCAATGGATAACTATTTGCAACACTAAAAACATTTGCTTAAAATGATTAGGGGTCTATTCCTTGTTGTGGTTGCCCCCAGGTCATTGATAAAAACTTTTAACTCCTTTGGGGAGATGCGACCAAAAGTCTTATCAGCTGTATGTTGCCAAGAACCAATCACATTGTATAATCCAAAGGCCATCACATGATATTAAAAGATACCAAAGATAGTGATAAACATCGTTTTCAGCTTATCTTCCTTCGCAATAGCCATTTGGTTATATCTAGCAAAGCAATCCATAAATGAATAGATTTTCCTACCTGCTAATTGATCTAAGATCTGATCAATAAATGGCAACGGATAGTAATCCTTAATCGTCTAATTATTAAGCTCTCTGAAATCTATGCAAAGCTAAATTTGATTATTATTATTATTCTTGGTAACAACTCGTGAACACCACTTGGTGTGTTGAATTGGAAATATTAGGTCAGCTTTTTGTAAATTTGTCAACTCCTCGAATAGCCTGCCCCTTAGTTTGAAAGGTATACACCTTACTTTTTGTCACACTGGGTGGCTATCTTCTTTTAGGGGAATAGTATGAACAACCAACAAGCTGGGAGGAATACCGCTCAGCTCATCATAACTCCACAACAAAGATGTCTCATAGAATTCCTGAATCAAGGATATGTAGACCTTCCTTTCTTCCAAACTGAGCATGGACCCTAATTTAATTGTCCATGAATCTCTTATCCTCTCTTGAGCCTCTATTGGCTCATTCAAAGTTACTTGATAGATATCCTCTATAGTGGACCCCTTGTTGGATTCGTCACTCGATGATGTCTCACTACTAGCTGCATTCTCCAATAATGTATCTATCTCTATAGAGGATAAAAGAACTCTCTCACTTTGAGGAGATTCAAGGTAGGCATCTACAACTACATGTCTATCACCTCTCCCAAAAGTTAGCCAACCAGCAGGTATATCAATCTGATAGTCTGCTTGTAAGATCCATGGCCTACTTAGCAATACTTGATAGCTAGGCTACCCTACAAACCTAATCACCCTAAAGTCCAAAATGCATTCCACATTGGCAACAATCATGTGAACTTTAGTAATGCACCCTTTAGGTTGTCTTAAACTATCATCAGCCATTCAAAGAATCATGTAGGCATCTTTTTTGATTTGTAATCCTAGTCTCTCCATCAATTCCAAACTCATAATGTTGATGGAGGATCCTGTGTCCACAATAGCATGTTCCACTAATATGCCATCAACATATGCTGCTACCCTTGGACAATGCTTTTCAACATGCTCAAACCAATCATCTCCTACCTATGCTATTCCCAAGGGCTCCATGATATACTTGATGCACAAAATATTCTTAAACTCTTTACGCACTCCTAGGGACAACTTAATCAATTCCAAGAGATTTACATCCAGCTTAACTTCACAAAGAGAACTCGCTAAATCAATTAGTTCATGAAAGCTAGCAAGAGCTCTCTTTTCCCACCAGACCATTCTCTCCTTTGGTCTTTGAATAGGCTTTGGTGCCTCTTTCTTGGCTTTCACCTTCTTCTTTGGCAACACTTTATTGGGGTCAATTTTACCATCAACAACTTTTAAAACTCCGCCTTCCATGTTGCGATTAAGGACTTGCGTCCCCTTATTATCTTTCTTAGGGTTTCCCTCAATAGTTTTTACCTTATCTTTGTCAATGTCTTTACCCTTTTGGCCTCTCGTAATGACCCATAAATTAGAAGCTTCAGTGCCATTGACACAAACATCTTCAATAAGGCTGACTCAGCTACCACTAGGCAGCTCCTCTATAATAGCCTTATCTCTTTGCAGTATTTATTTCCATCCCTCATCTTGTTGGAGATTATTCCATTATGCTCGATGGTTGACTGGACCTGATTTTTTACTTCCTTTGTTGTTGGAAATAACTAATCTTGCCCCAACAGGTACTAGCTAAGTGGTTGAACTTTCTACATATGCCACATTTAACGTTTGGTCAATTCCTAGGGAAATTTTGGGTGCCACATCACTTACAAATGAATCTTGAGGGGACACCCTCTTCAAGGCATTGAATCCCTATCAAATTCTGATACTTCTTAAGGAAATTGACATCAGTAGCTATTTTTCGATATTGTTTGGTGATCATGTCAATATAGTGCTTCATCATATCCTTAACTTCATCAAGGGCATTTGAGGCACTTGACTCATAGCCGCGATCGTCTACCTGTCATTCCATTGGCCTAACCCTTTGATTGGGATTTGGTTGTTGATTCCCTAGAACAACATTAAGATTTATTGTTTGGCCTCCAACACTTGGTGGAGCCATCTAACTAGCCATAGGCATGGCCACATCAGGAGGGGTTGGCAAAATGGGCACATTTGGAATCATACTTTATGTTATATTAGAAGTACTCATGGGCATCCCTTGGCCTCCATTTGTCAATGTCAAAGTATTTTCAACACTTAGACTCAAATTCTAGTTTTCCCTAGAGGTACAGGCCACTTGTAATCACAACTCTATATCCTTTGATTGTGTAATAGCCATATTAATGTCAACAAGAGGAACACTACTCAACTACACTTGGATGTTAAAGTCTAGCCCATGCAAAAAGTATTGCAACTGAGTAGCAATTAGGTTAGGAATATAAGTTTGCAACTTACAAAATACTTTCTTTAGTTTCTTGGCATAGCCTCGAACATTCTCATGAGGTTTTTGATGTGTTACATTGAGAATACATAGCCAAAAATGGCCTCCCATTTTAGGGGCAAACTCTCTTCAGGAGACCACAAAAAATACATCAATCTTAGTTATAGTTCCAACCTATAGGCTATGATACCATACTGCAGCTCGTCCTTTCCAAGTCATATTAAAGAACATCATTAAGTGTCCTTCATCTTGGAATTGATAGTTAAACATTAATACTTGGAACTCATTAATATGAAGTTCTGCATCTTCCTCTGCTAACCCATTAAAAATGGATAGAGGAAATTCTAAGGCTAGCAAGTTTGGCATTCTTGCTAGCATTGCAATGGGTTGCACCATGGTAAGAATCAATTTTCCAAAGGGGTTTGAACGGATGGTATTGCTACCCTACTCAAAGTGGAGTGACTAGCTGGAAGAGGGAAAGTACTAGAACTTTCTCCTCTTAATGGACTATGTGTGTGGCTAGGGTTCCTAAGACGCCTCTCTTGTAGGGATATCAGACCACTTCTTTGTGGAGAATATCTCCTAATAATTTCAGCCCATTGTTGAGGCCATTTAGCTCTCTCTTGCTTTTGAAGCTAGGCTTGACAGTCTCGTGGATCTATTTCACTGCCTTTTGGCATACACTAATAAATTGGTCCCTAGCATCGATCGAGATTTGGAGAACACCACTTATTAGCGGGTCCCGGCAAACATATCAAATATTGTTGAGACCTAAAATGGTCTCACATAGTGGGATGTAAGGCACTACCCGAGCCTCTACTACACACTCAAACCACCGATCACGGCCTCGTGGCCAGGAACGTCTAAGAGGTATTCTACCCTCACCTCTAATGTAGAACTTCACATTTGTATGGCTTGTAATTCAATGGATAACCCTTCTCACACTCCTTAGAGGGAGTCCCTATACATATCAATGTTATACACCATGTAAGCATAGACAAAGGGAGTGCCCCTCCACAGATTGCCGCGGCCCCACTACAGCTCTCCTACACCTTGGGGATGGGCCCCAAGATGTGCCGTGAACATCTAGGAGATAACAAATAGTCCTCACTAAATATTTCCCAAAGAACAAACCACTAACCCTACAGCAACTTAGGGTACCTCATCTTCTCAACGTAGGTCATTGTTTATGAAAATGATTGTTGTGCATCCAGGATGATACCATATGTTGTATGCAATGAAATTGTGTATGATTTTTATTGCTCAAACAAGCTTATTCATCAACAACCAACATTGTGAAGGTGCAAAAACATGTATTTTCATGCCTTTTCTCTAAACCGAGGTTGCTACGTTGCTTAGGGCCAGCACTGAGCATTCTCGTGCTACTGGACCCTCTTAACTTTAAACCACATGTGTTCTATATGCCATGCATTTTTAAAAAATTATAATTCAGCATATTTTAAAAACTTAACACTCCCCTTCTCCCTATTGCTTAAGGTTATGTGTTCGATAGTAGGTTTAGAGTATATTTTTAATGTAATTTTCCTTCATGAAAGCAATAAAAATTCGCTTTAACATAGAGATAGGGTTGACTAAGGCTAAACTTCATGCCTTAGCCTTATCATACATTTATAAACACAAATATCATTTTTTTCTATTTTTTAGATGAAAAAAAACCTATTTTTCTCTTTTTTTATTTTTACTATTTATTTATTAATAATTACTGATATTATTTACTTATTTATTTATACTAATTAATCTTACTAAGAATTATTTTTTAATCATATTCCATTCCATATAAATACCATAGGCACAACAAAACCCCAAAACCGTATGATTTCCCTTAAAACTGAAATATTATAGGTTTCGTGTGTTTATTAAAAAATTGTTTAAATGAATTATTTTTCTTGATTTATCTAAATTTTTTGATAAATAAGAGCATTGATGGTCCAAATGCAACAATTTTCAACCAAAATTTATCATAAAACAATAAAATCTACCGCTTACACATAAAATCGAGCCTTATGACATACGTGTCTTGTGACGATTGAAGGCCCGCTGACACTTTCAAACAACCGATGAAAATCCTTTCAATCTTGATCTATACTTCTTTATGCTCTAGCATTATCTTCCAATTAAAATCTCTCATCTCAGTCCACCCCCTTCTCTCATAGAATCAACCATGGAAAAACACAATAATAGGATAGAGGAGAGAGAATAGAAAAAGTCTGAAAATCAACATTTTGATTCTTTGGCTATAAATTTGTGTGTCCATAGTCAAATTGAAGCCGTTGAGGAGAGTAGATCGGAGATATGCAATCAATCCTTGTTGACCCCCAGCATCTGAGAGCTACAAATCTCATGATTTTTGGGCGCAAAAAAATTTGCACCCCCTCCCTACCCACAATTCAATTTTCTGGAGCTTTCTTTCTTTAATCAAGCTTAAGGCTTAAAACTTTAAAATACCTAGTTTAAGTTTTGTGTTTTCACATTGCCGCAAGTGGTTTTTTGTATTTTGGATGAACTCAAATTCAAGATTCGACTAGCCAGCTAGCTCTGTGGTATCGAAATCTATAAACTTGACCTTTGTCATGCACTTCTAACTCCCAAATCACATAGCTGCTTTATAGTACAAAACCTTACGAGGATTAAATGGGGGGTCAAATGGACTTCGATCGACAAACGGAGACTTGCATTGCATTCTTGGCATCCAATATCTACGAAAACTTCAATCCACAACCATTTCATTTTGCATGAAAAATTGGTATTTTACACTTGTCGAGCACTTTTTGGCTTCAAAAACGGGTCCCAAAATCCAGCTGTTAGGAAGCTAAAAATGCAAACCCCATTTATGAGCTAGAAAAACGAAAGAAGGAATGATGAAGAGAGATTTGATCTTAGCTTGTCATTGTCATTTGCAATGACTCATTGCATTACAAGTTTTTTTCGACTTACCGTCCATATGATTTTCTCGTCGGATACAACAATGATCAGCCAATCAAGAAAAGTTAAGCATTAAATGCCAACATTTCATTGTGTATTACATCAAAGTACAAGCATTCCATGGTCATGATAATGGAAGTTAAAGAATTACTTCAAAAAATCCTATGTGAGCTCTATATGTTGCCCAATCAAGAAAATTTATCAAGAATTACTCCTAATCTCTCGCTCAGCAATTGGAGGGGCCAAGAAAGGGGATTAAAGAGAGATTAAAGAGTGTAATACTTAATGGTACCTAAATAATAGATGAAGGTGGTTGTTAAAGCTGAGATGAACAATCCCTCCTTGATCAATCACTAATTCATGAATGCCTCTTATTGTAAGTGATTGTTCAATGATAAAAAGCTGAATTCTTGATTAGAGTGTTCAATAATGTTGACGTAGACTCCTACCTTTGATGTAAGCTTTGTTGTTGAAAAAAATACTAAAATTTGAATCAATTATTTTAAAATGTATGTTTTCCCTATTCAAGAGAGGGAAATGCTGCAAGATCCTTCCATAGATCAATAGTCTTGATCAAGATTAAGTGGGATAAACTTTCTCTTATAACTCTAAAGTGATTTAGCACAAAAGCCCCTTGAATAGGAGCACAATAGACCAAGATTTCATAAAGATTCAATGATGCCCTACTATAATGGTTGTCAACTTGGGAGAAAAAATCTCATCAAATCCTACAGAAACAATGAAATCTTTGCTAAACCTTGAAGTATATTGGAGAAGTTCCCTAAAGTGATTAAAGAAAAAAAGCTCCCTCAAATGGCCAAGATTAAGCCACAATTTTAGAGAATTCCTATGCTTTTCTATTTATGGAAGACATGGAAGAAGAATGATCAAGCTTTAATGATAAAGAAAGAGGGCAAAGCTTTGAGGAAGGCTCAGAGATGTCTCAAAGCTTGACAAAGCAAGCTTGAGATGGTTGAAAATGCTTCGGAGATGAAACATACAACGATTGTCCTAAATCTCATAAAGAAGAGAGAGATCCTTCATTAATCACCTCAAGAATCTTGAAAGGATGCTTCAATCTTGTTGATCATCCATTCTAGAGTGTAGAAAAAATGATTTGAAGCATTGTTGTGAAGCCAATTATGGAGATAAAGATTGCTATTTACTACCCATTGTCGTAGCCCAAAAAAAAGGTGGAATCTGTATTGAGTAATGAGCAATCCATTGGTATCAAGGGCAAGAGATATGGTGCTTATCTTGTAGCAAACAACCTCAAGAATCAAGCTCTATAACCATTCTTGGCATTAGGAAGCAAGGGAAGAAGATTGGAGCTCAAACCATCCATGGATCTTGAAGAAGACGAGGAAAGTAAGGGTTTCCAAGAAAAATAACCATAGTTTTAACCTTCTCTAAACTCTATGAGTGCCATTTTTTCTACATTGCTCTAAAATTGGTCTTCAAAGAGGTCATGACCTGCTAAAATAACAAGAATTTGGCCATTTCTTCAAGAATCTTGTCAATGTGACAACCAAAACAATCATGATTTGCTATTGTATTTACAATGCCATCGATGAATCCAAAATCTTGGCAAGGTTTCAACTAAGGACCCTAAGGCAATTGAGTTGGTGGAGTAGTGGGACTTACAAAAATAAGTATAGAAATTTGAAGCTAAATTGGATTAGTTCAATTGCACCTAGTTTATGACAATCTATGATGATAGTAGGCAAACATGAAAAGTAATGAGAGAGAGAGAGAGAGAGAGAGAGAGAGAGAGAGAGAGAGAGAGAGAGAGAGAGAGAGAGAGAGAGAGAGAGAGAGAGAGAGAGAGAGAGAGAGAGAGAGAGCTACATCAAGTGGAGATACCACAAAGAGCAAATGTAGTGCAAAGAGTGCCAGAATGGCCTAAGGGGTTGAAAAAGGTACCCAAAAAAAAGTTGGACCCTTCACCAAATTTAGACTATTAAAGCAATAAATAAATAGTAATAATGGGATTACAATTGAAGCCATTCCTAACCCTATACTAAGAAAGTATGCCAAGTTGGTTCACACATTTTTCCCCAGCACAAAGCATAACTCTTCCATGAACAAGATTCATAGGCCTATTGGAAGACCTAGTGACTAGGAGGGGTTTCAAGAAATAGGAATGTAATGCTTATACTAGGGAGACCATCCACATAGTTGCAAAATCCCTAAGCCTTGAAGCGCAATGAACCAAATATTTAGACTACATCCTAGTGGAAAGCAAAAGGGTGCAATAAAAAGGGTAGTTGGAATGACATTCATGATAGGATTGAGGGGCATTGTGATGACTATCATTTAGGAGGCCATGGGACACCTCCTCAATCTTTTTTTTCCAATAATCTGGGGATTTTGTCCCCTTAGCCATTCGATTTTTCTCTATTTCAATGAGTCATCGGTCACCAAGCCTTCTTCCCATGGCAATTACTTTCGTTACCAAGCCTTCTTTTTCATCTCTTCCAAGCCCTCACTTTTCCATTTTTATACAAGTTCCTCTTTTTCTTCTGTCAAGCGCCCAATCTCCTTTTCTAGTCTTGCTTGTTTTTCCCTTTGTCTTTGCATTTCACACTCTGCTTCTTCCCTCTCTTTTTTCCCTTGCTCTTGTTCCTGCGCTCTCTTTTCTTCTAGCACGGCAAGCTATTCCATGCCCTCTTGGAGTTTTCTCATTTGCGTTTCAAGCTCTGCCTTTTGTAGAACCAAGAGTTTATACTCCCTTTGCATTTTGATCAAATCCTGGTTCTCTTCTTCCAGTCTTTTTCGCCACTGTTCCTCTTCATCTTCCATGGCCCTGAGCTCTGCTTTTAGTGCATGGATTTCCTTTTGTTGCAAGGCCACTTGGCAGGTCTTTTCTACAGCTAGAAGGCATTTGACATTTCCCTTTCCCTTTCTAGCTTTGCCATTGTTGCTCTCTTCTCCTCCTTTGCCCTTTCCAATTAAGCGTAAAGCTCCCTAACATGCTCGTCTTGGTGGCTAGTGGGTTGTGACTCCGTGGTAGTAGTACCTGTTCTTGGTTGCTTAGGCCCCTGTTGAGATTTGGCATCCACAGCTGCTGGTCTTTTCATTCCTATTGTTGGGGTTCTTGCACTAGAGGTGGGAATCGGGGTATGTGCCTTATTGACCAAGAAATGCACCCATGCCATGAAGTTATTGGCATCTACTATGGTTGGAGTTCCTAGCATTGTTGCGATAGTTGGGGCATTTGGCAAGATAGTAGGCGGGGTCAGGTGGAGTGTGGCCTGGCCCTTTCCTTTTGGGATGGGTGGAGATAAGTCTTCTGATGCTTGGCCACTAGTTCTCGGCTCGTCCTACCTTGGCAGGCTCATTGCTGGTAGCTCCTCATGCCTGTACTGTTGCTCAATGGACTTGTGCATGGCTTGTGCCAAGTCCTCCTCTTCTTTTCTTTTCAATTCCTCCTTTTCGGCGGCTTTTCTCTTCCTCTCTTCCTCAGCTCTTTTTGACTCATTCTTGGCTTTTTGCAGGTCTGCTTTCTTGTTTCTCTTCCTCTTTTCCTCCTACTTTTTTTGCATCAGCTTCTCTTTAGGCATCCTTTCCTTCCTCTTGCTGGATTGTGCTTCTTGCTCTCCCTCTTCTTCACTAACTGTCCTCTCACTTGATTGTTCCTTGTCCTGACAAGGAGGTGACCTATTAGGTGTTTCATCTACTCCCTCTTCTCCGTCTTGCGCCTCTTTTATCGCCTCTTGGATAAGGGTGGTCAAGACTCCTCCATACCCTATGAGTGAGGCCTTGGCTAAGGGCTTCTTCCTATCAGTTCCTTTTGATACAAGAATTCTCCACCTGCCGCCTCCGGTCTGCTTCCAAGGGCTAGTGTTCTAGCTGATTGGTCTATGGTTTTCCTAATGTAGCCATTCCAATCCACCTCATGCAACGAATGAGCCACCACGCTCTTCAACATGGGCATGTTGATCTTATGCATGAGTGAATCGTATCTTTGGCTGGAGAAGAGGGAGTGGATCACCTTGGCTTGCAGCTTGACCTCTATGTTGGGAGTGTCATGGATGCTTATGACATCATTCGTCAAGACACTCTCCTTCCTCATCCCTAGCATGGCATAGACAATCTCTTTTCTGCCTCTTCTCTTTGGTTCCAATCCCAATGCCTTTTCCACTGAGGCCTTACTGAGTGGGACTTGCACATGCTTGATTCCTTCTATGCTTGCCAAGGATATTGTCGCACACTCCTTATCGGGGTCATATGTCTTCAGGAATTCCATGCACTTGGTGTGCTCATCAGAACTTTTTGATGTACGTGGCGAGGTTGCATTGGTCTATG
Organism: Lygodium microphyllum; assembly: GCF_053477565.2. Taxonomy (NCBI): domain Eukaryota; kingdom Viridiplantae; phylum Streptophyta; class Polypodiopsida; order Schizaeales; family Lygodiaceae; genus Lygodium; species Lygodium microphyllum. The sequence continues at coordinate 181,964,041 of NC_141138.1, read as the reverse complement.
ATCCTCATGATGGTCTCCTCACTGATCGCTAATTCTTCGATGTTGTGGATGCTCCTAAATCTGAGTTGGCAATATGCTAGGTTCTCAAGGGAGAGGCTATACTTTACTCTTTCCTCTTCCATGAAGGGGAGGCGATGGGCTCAGTCTTGCTGGGACATCTTCAGCTTCTGTCATAAGCCATGGTTTGTCATTAGTGCTTTTCCAAACAGTCACTTGCTGGAAGAAAAAACTTAATGCTTAGGAGATTAAAATGTTTTTAGTACAAAAGTGGACTTTTTCCTCCAAGTAGTCTATTGATTTAAAATTTTATTGACACTTCCTCAATCACAAGTTGTTTCATCCTACCATTGAGGTCCCTCATGTGTGATTTTCATTTATTGTTTTCCTTATGTGTTTGGTTTGATTCACCTTACATCCTCTCCCCCTTTGAATTGAGAAGAATCCTTTCTACGATTAAGGTTTTAGAGGATGAAGGGCCTACATCACATAATCTTAGTGTTTTACTCTTGCCGCATGAGCCAAGCATAGAAAATTGGCTTATATTCTAAAGTAGCATAATTGTCCATGTCCAAAGGGCATATATCCACATGCTCAATATAAGTGAGGACATCAAGCAAGAAGTCACTGAAGTCCACTCGGCTAGTCATGTGTAGCTCTTCCTCAATGAGGATGTGATCTAAATAATGATGTCCCTTAATGTGTTCCTCCAGGGGTTGATTTACGAATGGTAGTCAACACCCTATAGGAAGTTGGGGCTACAAATATTGGGTCATATTCCAATGACTTGATTGCGTGTCACTGCTCAGCATTGGTCATGATTTGGTATCCTTCTAGTTTCCATTGCAATCGAAGAGTGTACCATTTTTGCAAGAAGGAGGATTTGTTGTCGGCAAGCTATTGTGACTACGTGATTTCTTAGTTTATGGCCATGATTGCGGTTTTGTTATACGACCTAATGAGTCGCTGTGTGGTTGCCTGTTTTTTGGATATCTTAGTTGCAATTAACTTCTCAGCTACTTCGGAAGCCTTTATGAATACAAATTCCGACTCTTCTGAGGAGTAAGGGAGCGTGCGTACTTGCATTGTTGTAGGATCTTCTAAGAGACCTAGGTCTAGTCTATTGTAGTTTTTAGCCAATATCATGAAGGTAGTGTCCAAGCGTCTTAGGCAAGCAACCAAGTAATGACCCATATTTTTATCTAAGTCTACGGCCAAGGTTAGAATTGATCACTGCTTATAAGAGGGTTTGCAGCCAGCATGTGGTTGAGGTTTGACAATAATAGAGAGTTCAATAGCTATACCGATTACTATTTGGTTTGCGCCTGAGGGTGTAGCTTGGCCTCCTACTCGATGGGTTTGGGTGTAGCTACAATTGTCACTCTACTAGATGTTTTTGAGATCTGAGGGACACCATTGGTGCTAGATTTGGGTAGTTTGTCAGTAGAGTAGGCTGCAGTTTTGGACGATAGATTGGTTTGGGCCTCGTGCTGATCTAGATTTTGGAGGTTCTATGGATGTAGTGGCCCGATTCTCTTGTGGCCCGAGTGTCTCTGGCTTAATGTTTCATGTGGTGAACTTTGAGGGTGGCATTTGAGTAGAGCCTTTGGTTGTGTTGGCTTTAGGTAGCCAAATCCAAGTGTTACCCTCATAGTAGCCTTGCGCTTGCAATAAGGTCTTGGGGACCCATTGTTGCTTGATCGTTTGTCATTTTTTATAGTTTTGTCTTGGCCTCCTAGGCTTCGAGTGTGGGTCATTAGCTTTACACAGCTGTGGGTTTCTGGTTCTAGGTGGGAGTCCTTGATGCTTAGGTACCCATTTGAGCTAGGGTTCATGGGCTCCAACATTGGGTTTAGGGGTTTTCTAGCATTGAGGTTTGATGGGTGGTGATGAGTCACGACCCCCCCCCCCCCCCCCCCCCTTATACTTGACAGTGGGGTTCTCTACTGGTCACTTTGCAGACTTGGAAAGAGTCATGTTGCCCTTGCTAAAAGGTGTAACTATTCGGATGTTGCCTAGGGATAGGTGGATACGTTGTGACACTCGTAGAGTCGACAATACAACAAGCTCACTTTCTAAAGGTTTGTTCTAATAGTGATTCTGTGCCTGCATCTTTAGTGTTGGGCAACACATAGAAGATCATCAACATACTTTCAAACTTGATAGAAACTACAACTTTGCACTTTTCCAAAAGTGTGTGGGGTCAGCCTCCATAAGGGCTCACCTTAGATTAGTGGGATGCAACTGCGGTTTTTGCCAATTTGGATCCAATGGTCATGGGCTAAGACATTAAAATCAGCTCCCTCATCGATCAATGCATTGATGGTGCATGTGTGCTTGACAGTGACCATTATTGTAATAAAGCAATTTTCATGCTACTTTAATTAGACCAATTTAGTCTATTTTAGGCTAGAGTATAAAAGGCAAGAGAGTAGCAATGTAACATATCTTTTTCAATTCATTTCTTAAAACTCCACTTCTTGGAGCTAGAAGGTTTATTCATTCCCACCATTGCAAAGGGTGTGTACCTTGCAGCAACTATCATCATAGTATTCTCAACAAGCAGCCATGGCTTCAACATTTGTATTTCTTCTTCTCATTGAATATGAATGGCAAGCTATGGTTTGTTTCTAGCATTTACTCGATATGGCAAAATTCCATTTCATTGGTATCAAAGCATGGATTTTGATCCATGGGAAGGGTCATTTTCATGGTGAATTTTAGACACAGACTTGTTACAGGGTAACTAGGAGGACAAGATTTGGTCACAGGCTTAGTTACAGTTCAAACTGTGACTAGCCATGGCTATCTGCATCAAGTTGTCACTATTTTTGAGGTTCTATGGTGAAAATAGCAGCTCGTGGTCAATTCATAGGTCATTTTGGAGGGAGATTGGACTAACTAAAGTTAAACAGGGATTAGGGAGGAGTAAATAGGGTTACTTTTTGTTAACCAAGGATTTCTTCTTCTCTTTCCTCTTTCTCTCAAGCTTCCCTACAAGCTGCCATAGAGATCTTTGCTCATATCTTCCTCCCATGGCTTCTATCCATCAAACGGCTTGGTAGGAATCTTCTTTGGGTTATAAGCTTGCCATAGAGTACCTATATGGTACACTTCTCATCGATTTGCTCATGATGGTAAAGGAGTATGTGATCAACAATTTTGTGCCAATTTTCAGCATGTCTTCTTACCACATGATCAAAACGATTTGATGCTTCAAGCCTTGAGCACTATGGCATGGATATTTGGAGCATTATCTTGAAGATCTTGGCCTCAAACATCTTCTTCTTCACAACATTGGAGTTCTTGAAGCTTACATGAAACCCTAGCTATGGCAGATTTCAGGACAGCACTCAAAATTTTTGGAAATTCTTGAAGAGATCAAGGGGATTTTACTCCATTTTACTTCTTGGAGCTTCCTCAGCACTCAAGGGACCAACATTGAAGCATTCTTGGACTTGAAGCTTCAAAGAGAGTTGGCTATGGAGTCAAAACAGGGCAGCAAGCTATAGGCTTGAAATTTTTGGTGTATTCTCTTCTATTTTATGGGGCTTTGGTCTTAAATGACTTCAGGGACCTTCTTGCTACTCCAAACACTCAAGTTTTTGAAGGCTTTAAGCAATGGATTCAAGATTGAAGGCCAATCTTCTCTTGGACTTCAGCATGACAGGGATTGAAGAATTTCTTGGAAATCTCAGTCACAAAGAGGCTCCAATTACAAAGGATCTTCCATTTATTTGGCTTCTTGGAGTTGAAAACTCACTCAAGGCATCATCCTTGGATCATACTTGGAGCTATTGTATGGAATTATGGAGTATTACTCTCTCTTGATCAATTGGAGGATTTATGAAGTTGGGCTATCACTCTTATGGCTGAGGTTTGAGACAAGAAACATCTTCTTCTCCAAGCATTGAAAGAGGTACTTCTAATACTCTTTTTAATCTCTCCAATCATTAATCCACTTGTTGACTGCATCTCCTATTGTTGAAGGAGAGATTAAGAGAGTAATCTAAGCAATGACTTGCTTCATAGACTTTACCTTCAACATTGATTGATAATGAATCATCAAAATTCATACAATAAGTATTCAATTTGGATTGTCAAGCATTGATTGAGTATCTACTCAGTCATTCAACCATTCATTGATTGAGTTTTGATCATCCCATTGATCTATTGCATTTGATTGATTGAAGACTTCAAAATTCATCATATAATCCTTCATATTTTGATTGAGATTTACCTAACTCTAACCCATGAGTTTGTGTTGACCCAATCTTTGAGAATTTTCCAAAGTAAATTTGTAAAGGTGAGCATAGTATGCAGTGAGTCATTGTTACTATTGGTAAGCCTATCTCAGCCCATTTTCATTCAAGATACCTTCCCAATACATGCATATCATGAAAGGATCAATGTCTTGATTCGGTCTTGTATATCATACCTTGTTTGTTAGAATACTAGCTCTGCAATGTTCAATACCAATCGAGGAAAAAGGTCGAAGTCGGACGAGATAGCAAGACAATAGTGAGGTGACCCTCCCTTGCTATTGATGACTCTGTAAGGGTGGACAACCTGGCCCGGAAGAAACTTTGCACACCTTCTGGAGTTTCAGAGCCCATTTAGGTGCCTGTTCCATCTTGTTATCCCTCACCACAGGTGGTGGACCATGGAAGACCACTCAGGATGAGAGTGGAAAAGATTTGAAGACACTTGGTACAAACAGGGCAGTTTGATCACAGTTTTGAACAGTTTGATAGGTCTATAGGTGCTACAGATTTGATTCCAGGTGGTGATTATAGCCTACAAGTTTCCCTTCAGTGCCCATACGAGGTTTACCATGGTCTATATGCCTATGGGATGAAACAGTGCTCAAACAATGCTTTTACAGAGTTTTATAGGGTGCAGTCCCAGTTTGGACAGTCATAAAGAACCTATTACAAGAAAGGAAATTTTAATTCCTCAATAATAATTCTTCTGCTCAATACGTAGAGCTCAAAGTCTTGTTCGATACTTGCTATAGCACGCCTCATTTGGAGTAGCGAAGCTCAAGTTATAGCCCATTTTGTGACAGGTGGTCACTGCAAACTACACTTTGACAGGCAGGTAGAGACATACTGTTTTGGTCTGGAACCATTATATACCTTTTCCAAAGTGCTTATTTCAGTAAATCTCGTATATATAAATATTGTAAGCTCTGTTTGGAGCTATAAAGAACTTGGATTGGGGAAGCATAGCTCAAGATATAGACCAATCTTTGACTGACAGTGCTGAAATTACAACATGGCAAGGAACAAGAAGAAAGAGCAAATGTTAGACAACATTGAGGAAGGCTTGGAGGAGTATAATGCTGAGAGAAATGACAATAATAGAGCCAAAAATCAGAGGCTATAATTCATGGGAGTTAGTACCACCAATGACGAAGTGCAATGGCCAAAGAACCCTCATGTCATAGTTTAGGGGAATGAGGTAAACATCTCACGTGATTCTAACGACTTCCAACAAATGTCTAAGCAACTTGGCAACATGAATGATGGTTTACTTCAGCTTACCCACTCCATGAATGATAAATTTAATAAGATGATTTCTCATGTGGAGCAACAAAGTAGTAGATTGGATACAAGTTTGATCAGCTGATCACTATATTTAGCAATTTGGGAGATAAATTTCAAAGTAAACCACCACCCCATGTTGAAGAAGTGCCACTTATTCATGGGAATGTGAGATCTACTACAGCTCGTCAACATATACCATCGACTTATGAACATGATGGCCCTTATAGAGTCAATGAAACCACTTAGCCACATGCTAATTCATGGAGTAGAGGCAGGCCTAAATTTTCTATCTTAAGAGAACATGGACAGCAAGGTCATTCACTGCATGAAGATGAAGAAGAGTTTATTCATGGATGTCATCCCTCTTATAAAGAGTTTGATACTCATCATGCTCAAACTCCTAATGTAAGAGAACTTATGTTAACCCCAACACGAAGAAAGAAAAAGGGAATAAAAAAGATGCAGGTCAAAGGCAGAAAAAAGGTAGCTCGACTGAAGAAAGAAGAGGAGAAAAGGCCAAAAGCACAAGGGCAACCTTAAAAAGTCCAAGGCAACTGCAAAAGGGAAAGGGTGCATTTTAAAATACCAAGGCGCACCTTGAAATCTTGTAGAAGAGTGCCAGGCAGTGGAAAATCCGGAAAGCTAAAACAAAAGATAGAGACAAAGGCCAAGGCTAAGAGAAACGAAAGACAAAGGCGTAGAAGGAAAAGCACAAGTCAAAACTATTGTAAAATAGCACAAGGGCAATTTGGTTTAATTCAAGGAGCGCCGGGCTCTCACTCGGGACTCTCACCCGTGCAATTTATAAATGTAGACAGGGGGTGGAAAGAAAGCTAGGAAGATAGAAGAACAATAGGAAAAAGGGCCTAGGCTACGCCCCCGGCAATGTAAAAAAGGGGAAAAGGGGATGACGGCCCAAAAGGGATTTAGGGTTTTATATATAAAGTTGAAAAGTGAATGAGAAGCTCATTCTTGTGTGTGGCAAAAAGTGTCTCTCTTCTTCTTCTTCTTGTTCTTGTTCTTGCTTGCTTGAGCTTGTGCTTGAGAGAGGGAGTGTGGGAGTGTGAGGGAGTGAGTGTGTGAGGGTGAGGGACCGTGGGATGGAGAAGCTCTCCATCTTCTCCTCTCTTCTTCTCTTCTCTTCTCTTCTTTTCTCTTCTCTTCTCTTTCTCGCGGTGATGGAGCTTGGAGCGTAGAGCTTGAGGATGGAGCTTGCTTGAAGCTTGCACTTGGATCGTGGGGCTACCGAGGTGTGCAAGGGAGGAGGCTACTCACATCGGCATCAAGGTAAGCTCACTACACCCCGCAGATATGGATGGCGCATCGGCTATGTGAGAGGTAGCCATTAGTGCTCGGCTTGGAACGCTTGAAACAATAAGCGGTCCATGGGTCTTGGCCATTGAGCGAAAGCTCCCACATTTTGGTTTCGTTGCCAGGACCAATGGATTCAAGCCTTGAGCTCTTGCACGCTTCGAATCGAGCATCCAAGTAAGGGTTTCCTCGAACCGGTGCTTGAGATAGGTAGGTAGTGAGGGGGTTAAAGATGGTAATCGATATCCTTGGAAAGTAGGTTTTTTGCTTTTAGAAAGTTATGTAGTGAGATGGAGTAGAGTAGGTATTTACTTTGTGAGTTGTATGCATTAGAGTAGGAGAAAACAAAGAAAAACAAAGAAAATAAGCATTAGGGTTACTGTTGCAAAATAGGGCAGAAATAGGGCAAGAATCGTGCAAAAGTAGTAAAAAACTTACTTGTGATGCCTAAGGTCGGTAAGTGAGTTATTGGGGGTGCCAATACCATACCCGGAAGAGGGTATAAGGGCCAAAAGTGGCAAGAAAGGCCACATTGTGCATTGCAGGGTTTCAGGAGAGCAGGAGAGAAGCGGAAAGCTTGGCAAGGAAATCTGCTTTAATCTTGGCATCAAGGAGATATTCAGCTAGCCCAGGTAATTCTACACCTCCCCCTAGAGTAGTAGGACCAATCTGGAGTTGCTCAACAAGGGGGAAGGCCCCCAGCGCCCTGCACGACGAATTTTGCGAGCTTCGACGAAAACACGGGTGGTGTTTGGCGCGTTCGAGTCACGTCAACTCTGGTCGAAGGCCCAAACTCGGCCCTCGAACCACCCGACCCACTCGGCCAAGTTGGCCCTTGGAACCGTTCGAGGCAAACCGTCTGAGTCGACCCATTCGGCCGTCTGAATCAAAAGTTTTTGCTACATGGCACATTCGACCTCGGTCCGAATGACCCATCCGAGCCTCAAATTTGGCCCTCAGCCACGTCCCACATACAGCCCTCGGCCCAAGTGCCTTGTCCCGTTCGAATCACCTCGTCCGAATTTGCCATTCGGCCGTCCGAATCAAAACCATCCGAGTCAGACCCTAAAATTCGGGCCTCGGCCCTGTGCCTCGGCCCCGTCCGTGTGACCCACTCGGACCCTACAATTCGGGCCAATTGGTCCGAGTGCAAATTTTTATCAAATTTTCAGAATTTTTTTATCAAATTTTTAGAAATGCAGTAGCGTGAACTGTCGGAAGCCCGTAGGACACCCAGAACCCTATTCTAGCTCATGGAATAGGCAAAATCGTAGGGTGCAACCGCTTAGCAGCTACTAGAGGTAGGCAATTACAAGACCAAGGACTTAGGCGCAATCCGCCGAGGGGGAAAGCCTGATTAGACCCAAAAATGAACAAGGCAACGAAGTGGAAAAGGAGCGCCAGGCTCCAAAATTGACCCCACAGGCTACATAGAATGAAAGATACACTGCAGACCCACGACTGGGCCGAACCCTCGAGTAAGTGGTTCAATATTTTGGTGGAACAATCCTCCAAGCTGTGCATGGTGCCTACCATAATGACCCTGTGGGTTGAGGAGGGGACCGCCTCCAGGACCCCCACAAAGGGGGCCCTACCCCCTCCTTTTCCACCCCAAGTAGGTTGGAGAGAGAACGCGCACTGTGACAGGCCCTCCAACTTAGACCCTCGGGAAGTAATGGCCCTACGCGAGCATGGAGGCTCCCTTGCAAAGGAGCAACTAGAAGCCCGCACTCGAATAGAGGCAAAAAGTGTCAAGAATCCCAATGTGGGGTTGATCATGGTGTGACAAAATGATTGATACACTATCACGGAGGATTGTAATAGACAAGGAACTCCATGACTACAAAGAGAAGGCAAACAATATGCACACTCAACAAATGTTCTCTTCTATTTCATTGCATACACAGGTTACATATATAAAGGAGGAGATACTCCATCAATGATCCCTCACACTTTCCATGTGTGTCCCCATGTGACACCATACAACCCATACTTTACATGTGTGCCCTATGTGGCACCATACAACCCACACTTTACATGTGTGCCCTATGTGGCACACTTTACTCCACATCTCTCATCCATATTCATGCAGCACACAATCTTAAGCACATAAGAGTGCTTACACATATACACACCTGCAAACACCGAAGCTTACAATGCCAACACCCCCTCTTAAGTGAGGTGTTTAATTTTACCTTGTCATCCATCCAATGTAGCATTGCATGACCGCAATCGCTACTTCTTAACACTCCCCCTCAATGCTATATTGGAGTGTTTATATTACTAGACACATCTAGTCCACCATATGCATGTTTTATGTGCGTGTACAATGTTCGTTTGAGCACCACTTGCTCGGGTGAACATACCCCATCCTTTTTGAACAATCTTAGATGTTCGAGAAAGGTATGACAAACCTCAAGGTGCAACAATCATGTGCACACTTTACACCATGCACTCACAAATTCCTTTTGAGATCTCAATCTCGGGCAGAGAACCCCTCACACAAGCCAATTCTTGTGCAAACTTATTTTGAATACATGTCGAGATTTATATGTATGAAACCAACCACTTTTGAGCTCTATGCAGCTCGGGTAGGAGTAACCTCATGCGATGGGTGAATACAAAATCTCGAGTACAATTGCCTTTGACACAAATGTGAATCATGAAGACATTTACAACTTTTATAGTTTCACTTTTGTTGTGTGAATTAGAAGCTTTATATAGCCAATCTTAAAAGGTTTGGATAATAAGCATATGCCACATGTGGTTCATGACTCGTCTTATTTTCCTTCTTCTGATCTCTGTCAGAGAATCTTTTGATTGGGTGGAGATTCATTGGTCATGACGACACGTCCATTGATTTTCATGCTAAGAGCGGGACAAGAAGCTCCTCTGCGTCTTCTTCTTCATCTTCTCCTTTTCAAAACCTGTGTACCCATTTTGTGGTGGGTCTTTCTGACTGTGAAAGAAGATTGCTTCTCCTTATATTTCACGTCAAGTGCTATCTTTGGCTCAACAAATTCTCTTGTATGGATATTTCTGGATGCCTTGCACTTGCCTGTTCAATGTAGCAGCTACAGTATAAACTAGTTATGCAGGATGTTCAACCTGCAAGCCACAGTCCGGTGCTCATGAACAGTCCGACGGGACTTCCCAACAAGGAGCTTCACTGCATCTCACGCTCCTGTAAAGCCTTCTTGACCTTCCATTTAACAGTCGATATAGTAGACCGGCCTTTCCTTCTGTATGAGAGAGATCGTCTTGTAGGGTAGTCACTGTCACACCCTTCCCTTGAACAACCGTTGCTTCTGGAACTGAATGCTCGATAGGCACACCATTGTGGGTAGGTTCTTCCTGCATGCCAATCTCTCTCGAACTGAATGATCGACAGGCACACCATTCTAGGTAGGTTCTTCCTGCGTGCTAATCTCAATTAATTCCTCCTGCTTGCTATTATCAATCGGTTCCTCCTACAAAGGCTCCTTCTTTGGGCCTTCCAATGTGCTGTTCCCGACGAACTCCATGCTTATAGCCCTGATCTCTTCATACGCACTGCTTACGGATTGCTCCTGCTTCAAAACATCTTCTTCTTGGACAACACTTATGTCCTCCACAGTAGGGGGAGCCTCCTCTCGAGTTTCTCCTCCAGTGTCGTGGACTATCTGTTATTGCCCGTCATCCAAAGCAGTGGTGTCTAGAGGCTGCTCGAAATCAGACACTCTTTCAGTCGGCATGTCTACACTAGTATAGGAGATCTCCGGAACATTTGCAAGTGCTCTCCTTCCTCTGCTTCTTCTGATGCATCCGCAACAGCACTCACTTCAGCTTGGCTGACTTCATCCATAGGTGCAGAATGCCCATTGCTTAGGAGCTCCCTCTCAACGGTACCTGAAGCTTCGTCTCATCCCCCCTTGTCAGACTCCATGGGGGTAAGCATTTGCACCTTCACATACTCCTTGCTCAATAGCAAGAGTCAATAGGACAATAGTGTCCACAAACAACAACCCTTCTCTTATTTGAGCATTTTTCCATGCTCAAAAACAGCAATTGAAGAGGCAAAACAAAAAAATACCTTTGACTTCTAACAATAGCTTCTTTGATGATGATGGCACCACTCACTTGTTGTGAAAAACTCCATTTCCAGCTTCCATTATACAAAGATCCTTCATTTGATGAACTCTTCATAATTCTCAAAAGATTTTAGCTCCCTTGAAATCGTGAACTAGCATAATAACGAGTGTGCAAGATTTTTAAGGAAAGAATGGCTAAAACATACTAAGGGCATACAATGATATAGGCTACATATATTTTAAAAAAGCACCATGATCAAGAGCCCTAACCACGGCTCTGATACCATGTCAAGAATCCCAATGTGGGGTTGATCATGGTGTGTACAAAATGATTGATACACTATCACGGAGGATTGTAATAGACAAGGAACTCCATGACTACAAAGAGAAGGCAAACAATATGCACACTCAACAAATGCTCTCTTCTATTTCATTGCATACACAGGTTATATATATAAAGGAGGAGATACTCCATCAATGATCCCTCACACTTTCCATGTGTGTCCCCATGTGACACCATACAACCCACACTTTACATGTGTGCCCTATGTGGCACCATACAACCCACACTTTACATGTGTGCCCTATGTGGCACACTTTACTTCACATCTCTCATCCATATTCATGCAGCACACAATCTTAAGCACATAAGAGTGCTTACACATATACACACCTGCAAACACCGAAGCTTACAATGCCAACACCCCCTCTTAAGTGAGGTGTTTAATTTTACCTTGTCATCCATCCAATGTAGCATTGCATGACCGCAATCGCTACTTCTTAACAAAAAGAGACCCTAGAACTTTAACGGGCCAATCTAGTCATCAAGGGCAAAAGGGCCACACCCCGAGAACACAAAGACATTGTGTTCAAACCATGTCTAGTCAGAGCGAAATGCAACATCAGCAAGTTGCAAATGCCAAGATGACTAGACATGACACTCTTGATGAGAGATGTACCTTGAACAACACTGCACAGACAACCCAAGACATTGGTGGAGAATCCATGTCTAGTCATGCAAGTGTGGACTCAAGGGCATCTGTCAAAAGGCTTGAATTTACAAGCCAATACCCGAAAGATGAAGACATAGTACCACCTACTTATCTTAGGGTCAAACTCACCGCGAAAAGAGAGCATACTGTTGATGCTCTGATTGATGAAGGAGCAGATTTTAACATCTTGACCTATGAGTCATGGACCCTACTAGGCCAACCAGAACTCACATCGACTAGTGGAACTCTTAGCCCTTATGGGGGACACCCACAAGCACTCATAGGGAAGTGCAAAATCCTTGCGACAATTGAAACGGAAAGCTTGCCTATCCTATTTCATGTTCCCCCAAATAGTGCTAGCTACGGGAAAGAAACCCTCCTAGGAAGACCCTTCAAAAGGGTGACCAAGTGTGAGGCTGAATACGTAGAATAGAGGATACACCTGACATTACCAGCTGTGAGGATAGTCACAACCTTCAGCAAGGGTGACCTCATCAAACCTCGAGGGAAAGGCAAGGAAGGTGCTGACATAACAGTGAAGCCTACTAATGAGAGCGAGGACTTCTAGGAAAAACTGATACAAGCACAAGTCGAACAATGAGAACTAGTAAGTGAGGCCATGCTTGAAACAAGAAGGTCAAGAGACAATGCCAAGGACGGGCTTTGGACTCAGGATTTGGACTTACAAATATCATAGAAGACCCCAAAAGAAGCCCAAGCCTTATAGACGCGTGCATCGATGGAGGGCCAGCACAACACCGCAATGGATATCCAAGGCGTTGCTACGTGCTCAAGGGTACTACGCAGGTAACTAATGGATTTGGGTACCAAAATCCCCTGCTAAACTACCTCTATCAGTTGAAGGCCAGAGTGCATCAAAACCAATGAAGCACACGAGGAAATCTAAGAGAAACTCTTGGTCTCGAGGCAAGAAACTAGGCATGATTTTTCGAAAGAAAGAACCTCAGCCTAGCATGCTAAATAGACAGATGTCATATGTAGCCATTGAGTATGCACAAAAATCATTAGTGCCCAAAGAGCCTTTGATTTCCCAAGGGGAGAACAAGCATCATAGGCACAACATTGCCCATAGCAAGGCTGCTCACTAAACAAAGAAAATGGCACAATCGTCTAATAGCCTTGAATAAATCATCTAGCTAGTGCCACGTCCACCTATGAGTCCTAGATCTCCTACGCCCTCTTTTCCCAAATAGACGCAGGAAGCACTATACCAGTTGTCAAGGGCAACTGCTCACTTCTAATCTCTATCTCCATCTAAGCTTCCAAATGTCCAAGAGGTGGGACATGACGCCATCTGTAGCTCTCGACCCAAGGATATGCCTGAGAAACCTAATGTGACTAGATCAACTCATGCTCGATCTACATAGATGAGTGCTCAAAGGGCAGCAAAAGACACGACCACTTCCAATCGCCCTAGGGACTTAACACTACAATCCACCAAGGGTAGCCAGCCCACTAAACTAGCTACTACTACTTCCAATCTGGGATCACAACAGTCACAGCCCTTGGCGGTGACAATGCCCCTTGTGGAACGTGTCCTTAGTAGTTTACCTGTGGAGGAGGTGTCGCAACCAACTTCATTAATAACTCCAGCACTTCCAAAGAGCCTAAAGCCTGGGCTGGAGGAGTTAAACACATGGGAATTGGCTGAAGAGCTAGACTCCCCTAAAAGGGAGACAGTTGTATCCACGCAACCTGTCAAGGCTATTCCGCAGGCCATGACTAGGTCCCATGAGGATACACTAGAGAAGGGAAATGCTGAGGCCCAACCAAGCACATTAGCGATCGACCTAGCCCAAGGTCTTGAGCCATTAAATGCACCTACACTGACCAAGAAATAGAGGAGAAAACAACGAAAACAATAGTAGTTGCAGGTGGTTGTGGACCCCAAGAACATTGGGACGAAGAGTGCTAAAGAGTTGATGAATAAAGCATTGAGTCCATCCACCAATGAGCCCACTGATGCCTCTTCTAATAGCGGTGAAACCTCAGACACATCTGTGTGCTCTGACAAATCGAAGCAGTCATCACCATCAATGGTTGCTTGCAACACTCTATCCACTGACAATAGAACTTGAATTGACAAATCAAAAGTGGATGCAACACTGTCACGATGGGGTGACGAATTCACACTAGTCACACCCAAGGAGAACCATGACGCAATAACGAAGCCTCAAGAGAAACATGGAAAACCCAAGAGCATGAGAAATCCTAGTGTTGACCAATCTTGCTCATATAGGCCTAAACTCCCAACTATGCTAAAGCCTAGGAAAACTCCTAGAACCTTGCATAAGATGGCAACCAAGCAAGCCCTCATTGAACATAGAAGTGTCGTAGAATGCTTAACTGAGTTGGATGCTAAGCTCAAGGTATTCGCATGAGTTTATGTCCTTGCCGACATGGGCACGATCCTCAAGGAGCAGCTTGGAGATTACTTACCCTTCCCTTTATCTTGGGAAGAGTAGGAACACCTTGATGAGCACTATAGCAGGATCCTACACGAACGCTTGCGACTGATCTCGGGCAAGAAAGTTGACAAATTGCACTTAACCATCACTTTCAATGAAGTACTCTGCCAACCGAATCTCGTAGACATAGAGCAACTAAAGCGACTATCAGCAAGCCAGAGTTGATTTGAGCAGCGTTGGTGTGAAGGCCACGTTGCAATGGCCGAATTAGGAGCTTAGATCATGACAGTCTCTGAGGAGCGATTGGTCAAATGGAGATCCCAAAGAGACCCAACCTATGTGGCACCAACTTCCCTTCGAGTGCTGACTGCCATTCGGGGCAAGGACTTGGCCGGACCAAGCCAAGAAAACCCTCTGTTTGATAAAGTTCTTGCTTAGGAGGAGTTACATGTCACCAGTAGACTCAGACAAGGGTCCATGCTACTCAATGTGGCGAAATATTTATCAGTATTGAGTAAGCTACCACGTGTGCTAGATGTGTGTGCCATGCTTCAATACAATCCCGAGTTCTACCATTGGTTTCTATCCTAGTGAAGCGACAAGGGTTCGGACAAATGTATGTACACATATATATATACAATGATTTTCGTGTCACCTTGTATAGACATTATCAACACACACAAGCCATAACAAGTCAAGCGCAGACAGACAAATCAGGGCTGCCAAGCTATGCTAGGCCAGTTCCATGTTCACCAGATCATGCCTGCCTCCAAGCAAAGAGCATGTGCTCCGCATTACCACCAGGGTAGCTCTCTCAAAAGGACGTAAGCAGGGCACAGTCTCTCTCTCTCTGTCCACGATCCCCTCCGCGGCCTATCCTTCCGAGGAGGAGCCTTCCAAACGTAGAACCACCAGCCGATGTAACTCGGCGTGAGCCAAGACCTACTAATTGCGAGAGGCTGAGTCAACATCATCACGAGGGCCACCCCGCTACAACGAGCACATCACATCCCACTCCGCCTCTTCTAAGTCATATGCGTTTGATAACCCACACAATAATTCCGCCATGTGAACAGTCTTATTCCGTAGCAAGGCCTAACCCTTGGTTTGCATATTGCAAGTCCCCCTACAAGAGAAACATGGAAAGCCTAGGGCAGCTCGCTTGCAGAGACGCTCTCCATGGGTGACGGGAACATGCGGCACGTGCCCCTCCAACGGTGCGCTACGTGCCCACCCTCAAAAGGTACATGAAGAAGCGAGGCCCTAAGAGACACCGTCCAGGATGAAGGCCAAAGAATCCTCGGGCCAAGAAATTCGAGACTCAAAGAAACGCGCAGCATGTGGCAACGCCAGTTGCACAGACCCCCAACGCACGCTCGGGCACCAGGTGCTCACGAAGTGACAAGGAGGCCCGGGATAGGGAAGAATTTAATGAATTGTTAAAAGACATTCTGGAAAGGGTAGCGGCCTGGGACTACACCATTCATGTCCCGTCCGACATGTTCCCTGCCCAGCCTCACGGGATCCTCGCACTAGCACCACCCCGGTCACCTAGCCAACCAAACTCACCCTGCCTCATACCTATCAACTAAACCCCTATGATGTACACGTAGTTTGACAAGTCAGCATGCCATAACTTTTTGTTTTTGATGAGTAAAGGGGCAAGATCCCCACTTGTACACATTTCCGTTACCTCTTGTTAATGTATGCGACCTTAATAAGCAATGAAATAGGCATCCCAATAGACATTATAGAATTCTGAAAAATTATGTCTTAACATGATTGCATTTGATTAACGCAAGTGAGCATATACTCTCACGAAATGACAAGTGGATGCAGGATGATACAGGTCTTCGCGCAAACATGTCCAATGGCCAGGCCACCGCAAGACCACCAACCACACACGAATCGCAACATAGCCACGATACGGAACACGAAAAATCACCCTTGCGAGTACCCACATTGCACGCACCAAAGCATGGTCATGGGCTACACTCTCTTCTTAGGCCAAACGCTATAGTGAGCTCACGATGAGTGTCCCCGCAATCGCACCAGTATCGCAACAACAGCTTCCCTAACAATGAGGCTCGGGCACAATCATCATTGTCATATCCATTTCTTGAGCCTTCTAGGCTTGACATTTTCCAGCCAAAAAGGCTCATACCCTCAGCATATTGCAGTGGTTGTACTTTGGCAAAAAAAAAAGGGGAAAATAAGAAGCACCCATGATCAAAGCACCACACCTAGGCGTCCTTACGTTAGGTGCATGTAGTGACCTTGGTTGGCTGGCTCCGTCCCTAGTCCCCTAACCCCCTAACATCACCCACAATAGTTCAGGACACATCAAGGCCAGGACATACCGAGGGAGCTTGTCTCGCCTATGGTTAGACCTGTCACCCTAACCCACTTGCACAGTCCCCTCTGGCACTCTACTTTAATACCATTGTGATCAATGGTGGTAAGCACTGCACGATTGGCCATGAAAAGTACACCGTCCTCAACAAAGCAAGTCCAATAGCTTCTAACTAGCGAAAGTGCGGTGTCCCTGTATTCAATTATGCTACGTCGTGTAGTCACAAGGCAAAGGATGTCTCATACACCTTCACGTGAACTTCTCAACATGGACAACTTTGCTTCATCCACACATTGTTACGAGAAACTAGCTCGTGGCCTTCTAACTACGTAATATCTAAGTATGCACGCGCACTCACATAATATCTACACCAAGTCTATACACAGTTTGGGTCCTCAAGTGCGAGACAATACTCCTGGCTTGCTTAGAGTTCGACCTGTCTCCCAAACTAATCCAAATATGTCTTATGCACGCTACGAAAACTAGCACTACCCCTTAGGGAGAGACCACCTGAGAGGTTTTCCAATTACAGGTATTAAAGACTCCAACAAAAACGCTGTCAACTCTACATCAACACTCAACTTTGAACTCTTGTCCTTTACTTCATCATGCAAACCACCTACCAATCGTCACGAGCAGGATCCACCATGAGTGAGAGCGGAGTTTTGAGCTCAGGATGTGCCTAAAATTTGCCAAAAAATCCAGAATTTAGGGGAAAAATATTCGACATCGAAGGCGGCGGCTCCAGTTAGGACGATTTTAAGCACCAAGTGAAATACGACTCTTAAAAGGCACTCGAGCGACACTTGGTGATTTTTGATAATTTTTTAGACTACGGTGCGGGTTGTCAGGAGTTTCCAGTCAATGCGGGATGTCAAGTCGGATGCCTAGAATTTTACGGCACTCAAATCGGAGCCCGGACGGAGAAATGGCCACAAAATGGTCAATATATAAAAAGGTGGACACTTGGGAGGCCAAAATTGGGCATGCCTTTTGAGTTTGGAAACCCCCCCCCCCCCCCCCCCTCCTTCCCCCCTTCCCCCCTCAAAATTTTAAGCATACAAGATGAAAAAACGTGGAGAGAGAAGATGAAGAAGGAGGAGATGGAGGCGCCAACATTACGCCCCAATTTTGCGCCCTCTCTCGTCTTTCTCATGATTGGGGGGTTGCATACAACCCATGGAACAGATCTTGGGCCTTGATTCCCCCCTGTGGGCCGAGAGCATATCACCGTCCTTTGCTCGTACAATGGTGGCCTGAATGGAGAATTCTGATTCTAGTCTTTCTCTCTTCTCCCTCTCTCTCCCCTAAGGGGTTGTTCTTGTGTGCAAGAGGAAAATGAAGAATGGTGGAGGAAAGCTTGTCCGGATGAGACCGGATTGCTTCCGGATCAATGAAGACATGAAGATTTCTGATTATGAAGATGTTGGACATTGAATGAGGGCTGAACCGCAGTCCCATAGCAAAACGAAGATCCCGAGGCATGAAGCCTAAGCGATAATTCAATTTTTATGAAGAAAAAATGAGTTTTTATGCTATTTGATTGATGAAATATTGTTCCCATGGGCTGATTATGCATCATGATGTTGTTGCCTATGAGTTTTATTAATTTATGATCAAAAAATCAGAAAATCACAACTGATATGGTTGAAATTAGTGGTATAAGACCCGTAAAACACGCGTTTAGGGATAAAAATGGGATTTTTTGCAAAATAAGGGGAAAATATGAGACATAACATCAACAAAACCTGGAATTTTGCTGCCAAGGAACCTAAGGACCACAGCCTATAATTAATTCTAATTTCTAGTCATTTTTTATTGAAGAAAATAGAGAAAAATTACCAAAAAATGGTGGAAAATGGGTTTTAAATGGGGGAAAATTAGGAAACAATAAAATAAAAATTCCAAAAATTTACATAAGTGTTTGTACAATGTATAATGAAGGTAGAGTATGAGGTTGGCCTCGGTTTACCCTCGTTTCTATGTTTCTGTCGATGTTTATCGCTTTCTCTATAAAGAAATACACATAAAATGACTCTTTCACCTATCAACGATTGCAAAACATTAAATGGTAGGGTGAGAGGGGAGTTTGAGCGTCAAAGTATAATCTTAAATATGATTTATGTGTTACATCATGGCTATAGGATGTTGTTTTAAAAAAAAGGAAAAGACAGCATGAGCGTAAGGCTCGGTGTCTCTCCTCGTTCAATACATAAATGTTAGCATGGAAATCATGAAAAGATTGGTTTCGCATGATACACAATGCTGATTTTATTTTATTTTTGGTGCTCTAAATGATTCACATTATGCACTATGCATGGTTCATGGTGTCAAAGGAAAAGCTCCTAGATTGCATAGCAATTGTTTGCTTAGGAATTTGACCCACGATTGAGAGTGAGAGGTTATCCCTTGCCATAGGATAGAGGGTCGGTTTCCTAAGGGATGGTTAAGTAAGGACACATGGTACATCTCTTGGAAATACGAGAAATATAAAAGAGAGGAGTTTGTGCTTGTTTATGTTATATATTTAGTAGCGCATCAAAGGGCGAATCCCTGCGATGTAGAAGAGCTGCAGTGGGGCCGCGGTGTTTCTACCAAGAGGTTGCCTCCATGTATGTGATCGTGGCATTGCCAATGTGTAAGGGTTCTCCCTTTGCCAATGTGATCGTGGCATTGCCAATGTGTAACGGTTCTCCCTTTGAGGTGTTTAAGGGATCCGTTGGACTAAAGACTATAAATGCATGAATTAAGCTTTAGGAAAGTTTGTCCTTCAGTATTAGATTGATGCTCCCGGTCCGCGAGGCCATGAGGGTGTTTGTGTATCATGAGCATGAGGTACGACTAGTGCCATAGCCAGTGCCGGCCCATTTCAGGTCCCATCAGTGGTGCCTTTACCGGGAGCTGACTATAAGTGGCGGTTTTTGAATCTAGGGTTTCAAGGGACCCTAAATTACCCATAAAATGGGGTTTGTTCAAGGATGGAAAAACTTGGCTTTCCCCATACAAAACTTACTAATGGACTTAGTTAGTTATGTAGAGCATGAGTCCTCTGCAGAAGATAATTTATGTGATGAGAAGAGTAGCCAATTAGTGGTTACCCCATCCTCTAATACGATGGCATGGGCCGAGGTTCGCCTTGGTGTGGTCTCTACCCAAGAGAAATGAGGTTTAACCATCCATCAACCTAGAGGGCATGAAACAAGCATGTTGGAAACTATGGTAGTTATGGCATCAACAAGTCATCATGCTAAAGCCATAATGCCATGGGAAAGTGCTGATATATGATGGAATATGCTTGTGATTAAGACATCCCATGTAATGGGCCACCATGATGACATAGTAGGCATCACAAGGATGTTAGAAGCCCTAGCTGTCAAGGGAAAACCATTGCTTAAAAGGCACGGTTCCCAAGTTTTAAGAAGTGGTAATGATAAATCTGCTCTAGATAAGGATCAAAAGCTCTTATATAAACTCGTTATGAACTTTCCTTTTAAAGGGAAAGGTATGGAAGATCCTCTAAGAGGGGATAGAAATGACATGTTGAAACTTATAGGACTCCCTAGACCACTCAGTGAGTTAGCAGAAAGGGATGTCAATGAGGGTATTAACCCCCCTACACCAGAAAGGGTGGGGATGGAAGAGGTTAAAGATCCTAAGAGGCTGGACCCAGATCATGGTGAATATGAAGATTTTAATGACCCGGTGTTGATCCCAAAGGAGAGGACTAAATGTCCTCCTCTTTATAGGGATCTCCCAGTGTTTTATGGGTTGCCAAATGAGGATCCGATGATTCATTTAAGAGAATATGACCTAACTTGCATTGCAAGTGGGTTCGATGATATCCATCGGATGCTCATATTCCCAAGTACCTTGAAGGGAGAGGCAAGGAAATGGTATTGGAGCCTCCCAAGAGGGTCGATCAAATCATTTGAGGAGTCTTGTGATAGATTTCTAGATGAGTATGAAAAGAAGCTCCCTATGATTCAAGTCTTAGGGCACCTTATGCAGTTTAGACAGGAGTCTTATCTTTCTGTTAAAGAGTATGCTAGAGCCTTTGATAGTACTCTTAGGCTTTGGCCAAGAAGAGCTAGTGCATTACCAGATGATGTGCTATGTGAGCTCTTTCTGAATGGCTTAGAGATTAATACGCAAATCCAAGTGGGACTGCAGAATCCTAAGTCGTTAAGGGAAGCAAAAATGCATGCCATGGATTATGAGGGTCATATTCAGAGATGTTGGGAAAACTTTTGGAGTTTTCCCCACTCAGTACAAGTGCATCCTATCTTCCAACCATTTCTGCAAAGACAACTCACTTGTTGATACCAAGACATCCTATGAGGGGAACCTTGGTGGCCAAAATCTCAAAGCAGAAAATGGCCATCCTATGAGTAGTAATGACATGACTCTCAGTGAACAGGTGCCAAGCCATGTAAGTCCCATTAGGGCTTGCAACACTTCCACGAGAGGTAGTTGTGATGGCAACATGGATAGAACCAATGGGCCTATGAGTGTTGATAAGCATTGTGTGTGTGGTTCTAATTTTTTTGCTAGTAAGGCTCTTGAGAGACCTTTGATGTTGGAATCATGCTTCCGGGTGGATGTTGTTCCCTTCAGTGAAAGCATGGTTCTTATGGGGAAAAATTTACAGTATGGACGTAAACAAGTAAAGGCATCTTTTGTAAAGAGGATGAAAAATGCTAAAAGTCCACCTGTGCTTCACAAAGGTCATAAGGATGTGAGGCCATTTGGCCATAGGGATAAGTTTGCATTGAGTTCGTTAGACCAATGTAGCAAATTGAGGGAATGCAAGAATATTAAGGGAAATGTGGGATGGATTTGGAGACCCAAAATCTCCAAAAGTGTGGCAGGAGTGTTGGATGCAAGGCCAAGGATCCCATCCATATATATTTTGTCGAACCCCCAAGAGGATAAGACTGGATATACATCTGACAATGTACACTGCCTTGGGATACACCCATGTGATGTGCCTAGGCTTGAAGCTCTACCTAGTTTGGGTCACAGCACTAATTTATGTGAAAACCCAAATAGGGGAGGTTCGAATGAGTACAAAGCTATGATTCTTTCTCCCAAAGGAGCCACTCAGCCGCTTGAATGATCAGTTTATTCGGATTACAATAAATGTAGGACATGCTAGCCCACTGAGGCCATTCATTCAACTCATAGTGCCCAAGAAGGGATCGGCCTTATTGATGAGTTATTTGTGGAAAGGCTTGGACTTGTAGCTCTACAAAAAAACCTAAGATAAAAAAATACAAGATCAAGCTTTTAGCCAACTTGCATGAGTAGCATGGGGCTAGTCGACCTATGATGTGCTATCCTTGGCACCCTGGGTACTCTGTTAGGGTGTGATGTATATGCCAAGGACATCATTATTACGTGGACTAAAATGACCTATCTACTTTTAAGCTAGGAAGGCTAGCTGCTTTGGATATTACATCCAGATTTTGTTAGGCCAAGAGGGCTGATCAATTTTTGTCGTGAAATGCTTTATTTCATTAGGCCAAGAGGGCCAGTTGTCTATTTAGTATGGGTGCAGTTAATGGTTTCTTGTTTTAGTCTTGTGCTAGACAGGTTTGAAGAAGAGCTTGGAAGGAGCCTTGTTGCGTGGAAGCTTCTCGTGGCCCTATCCAGGTGATATCTCTCCTTTATGAGTAACGTGTTTTAATGCTATACGTGTCTGTATACTTGTAGGGGATTTTCTTTTCTCGATTGGGGACCGCCGGCGTCCAAGGCATGAAGTCCCAGGTTTAGGTTAGGTATGTCTAAGGGAGGTCTGAGTAGTCGTTGCCTCCTGTAAAGACATTATCAGGCATCAAAAGACCTGTTTTTTAAGGCAGTTCTAGTGACCCTGTTCTGCTAGCCTGCTAGGTAGCCATTCTAGGAGTTCTTGTTAGTTGTGAGGCAGTTAGAGAAGCCTGCCAGAAGGGAAAATGATGATGATAGAGAGGAAAAAAAACTTGAATATTTAAAAGATAATAAATATATACAAAGGTGTGTAAAAAGGGGTTCTAACCCCTATAAAAATAAAAAAGAAAAGAAAGGAAATTTTATAAGCAGTTAAGCATCGCCTTGTGAAGGCCTCGTAGATTCCTGGGGACGAGTCAGACCCGGGGCTGATGCCTTGTCTTCGTAGGGGTGGCATCTTGCTGGAAAAGAAGAAAGTAAGAAAGGTTGGAGCGAAAATAAAAGTGAGCGTCAGAAAAGGATTAAGTTTCGCCTTGCGAGGGCTTGGTAGGTTCTTAGGTACATAGACACGACCTGAAGCCGATGCCCTGTTCTCCTTGTGTCACTACGATCAGCTCCCCCCTTTTTACATGCCCGAGTATGGACAAATAACAAAACCTAAAAGAAGAAATGTGCTATTGATCAGGCTATAGGAGTCCTCACCTAGTAAGAGCTCGTGGTTGTGTTTTCCTTAGTTAGGTAGGTAGTTCAGACCACCACCTAGGGCAACCTCTTTGATAGTTCTTTTTAGTTTGGCCAGGTTGGAGCAGTCGATTAGTGACTAGCTTTGGACCTTCTATTAGATTATGCTACGCCTACTCCTTGTGGATTCCATGCCTTGGTTTTGTCAAGGGGTAGGGTGAGCATTATGCTGTGTTTAGAAAGTACAGTGCATCAAAGATTGGCCCATACCACAAAATTCTACTTCATTGCGAGGATTCCTTGGATTATCTTCCTTCTATAGGAGATTCATCAAGAATTATGCCCATGTAGCGGCTCCTCTTACTGACAGATTGAAGAAAGAAGCTTTCTTCTGTGATGCTACAACCACTATGAGCTTTAATGAGCTAAAAAGTCTTCTTATTTTAGCACCTATCTTAGTGTGCCCAGACTTTTCCGAGGAATTTACATCTATGCAAATGCTAGTGGCAGAGGTATTGGGGCAGTTTTATGCCAAGACCATGGTGTTATTGCTTATGAAAGTAGAAAGTTAGATGATAAAGAAAGGGAACTCCATGTCCATGAGCAGGAAATGTTAGCCATTCTTCATGCTATTAAGAAGTGGCATCACTACATCTATGGCAGCCATTTTCAGGTGAAGAGTGACCATCGAGTGCTAAAGTATTTTCTTTCTCAGCCAAATGTCTCTCCCAAACAAAGACGGTGGTTAGCTACTCTTCAAGGATATGATTTTGAGATATCCTATATGGCAGGCAAGGATAATGTAGTGGCTGATGCCTTATCCAGGATGTAGGCATGTTCCATTTTTACTGTCTCTACCACACATAAAGATTGGATTCAGGACATTCAAGAGGAATAACTTTTGGATGAACACACTGCCAACATTATGAAGAAATTACAGTAAGACAATGGATCTGAATTTCTCAATTTCAAGTGGTAAAATGGACTTCTTTGGTTCAAAGGAACAGTCTATTTGACCCCTCAGTCATCATTTAGGCCACGTATTTTGTAGGAGATGCATTCTTCTCCTTTGGCAGGACATATTGGCTTGTTTAAAACTTTTAATAAGATCCATAAATGTTTCTATTGGAAGGGACTTTGGAAAGATGTCAAGGAGTATGTGATGCAGTGCTTACCATGCCAGCAGAATAAAGATTCCAATTTATTGCCTAGTGGTTTACTTCACCATTTGTCTATTCCTCATGGTAAATGGATTGATATCAGTATGGATTTCATTACAAGACTTCCTACCACTAAGCAGGGTTGGAATAGCATTTTTGTTGTGGTTGATCATCTTACCAAATTAGCCTACTTCTTACCTACCAAAGTCCAATATTCAGCCAAATAGGTGGCAGATCAGTTCATGGAAGGAATTTTCAAACTTCATGGATTACCTATGAAGATTGTTTCTGACAGGGATTCCAAGTTCATGGGAAATTTTTGGAAAAGTCTCTTTACTTCCATGGGTACCAAATTAACTCCAAGTACTGCCTATCATCCACAAACAGATGGCCAAACTGAAAGGGTCAATAAATGGTTAGAGGTCTATTTGAGACATTTTTGCCATGATATGCAGAATGCATGGGATCATTGGATTCATCTTGCGGAGTTCTGTTATAATAATACTCATCATATGAGTATTGGTATGTCACCATTTGAGGCATTATATGGATACAAAGTCCAAGTACCTTCAGCATTGTTTCATGATGAAGTGAATCCTCTTGCTCGAGAAGAGTTGGAAAAGATGGAAGCCTTAATAAAGCAATGCAAAGAAAACATCAGGAAGGCACAAGAGAAATTGAATATGGATGATAAGAGAAGGCATGTGGATTTTGAAGAAGGAGAATGGGTATTTTTGAAAGTACTTAAGTCTCGTTATGCTTCTCTCAAGGGCAGACATAATAAGCTTGCTCATCGCTATTATGGTCCATATCAAATCACAAGAAAAGTTGGAGATCTTGCTTACCAACTTGATTTGCCTTCATCAACATGCATTCATAATGTTTTTCATGTGCCTCAACTTAAGAATTATATTGGCCCTGACATACAAGTTCTTGAAGAACTACCTCCTCTTGATGAAGATGGCTTAATCATCTATGAGCCCGAAAGGATTATTGGCAAGAGGGAGAAGGTTCTAAGGAACCATATTGTTATGGAATATCTTGTCAAATGGAAAGGATTGCCTATGGAAGAATCATCTTGGCAGCATGCTTCATATTTGGATCAATATCCATGGCTTCTTCAATAGGATACTTAGCTCATTACATAGTGGACAACTTGCTCTTATAAATTTCTATCATGAAAATAATTGACCTATCGACATCACAATTGGATTTTGATAACATGGATGGATACCTTATGAAGTAAACTTCATTTCTATACCTCATATGCGTCATTCCGACATTTCTATCCAAAGTTATGGGTCATTTACTATCACTACCCTCTTCAGGACAACATTCCAGATTTCCACTATTTTGAGTTTATTTTCAAGATTCTTTTCATGGGAGAGTATCTTCTTCAAAGGACAACTTCAACAAGGATATTCAACATTGGTCTCTCATTCCTTTACATTTACCATCCACTTGTCATTTCAGTCTTCAAAAGTTTTGAGGACAAAACTTTTGGGCATGGATGGATTGTAATAAAGCAATTTTTCATGCTACTTTAATTAGGCCAATTTATTCTATTTTAGGCTAGAGTATAAAAGGCAAGAGAGTGCCAATGTAACATATCTTTTTCAATTCATTTCTTGAAACTCCACTTCTTGGAGCTAGAAGGTTTCTTCCTTCCCATCATTGCAAAGGGTGTGTACCTTGCAGCAGCTATCATCATAGTATTCTCAACAAGCAGCCATGGCTTCAAAATTTGTATTTCTTCTTCTCATTGAATATGAATGGCAAGCTATGGTTTGTTTCTAGCATTTCTTGGATATGGCAAAATACAATTTCAATTATGCTTAGGTAAGCTGGTTCTATAGCTTTCTCATCCTCATCGTCCATCTCAATGATAGTGGCTACTCGTACTTGGACAAGGGGTGGTAGCATTGGAGGCTCATGCAATGGGTGTGTGGGAGGGAAGTACTTATTTATGTAGTTGCCATTCAAGAAGCCTATGCCCTCACCTTCTAGGGTTTCAAGTTCTACATTGCCATTTCTAATCATCCACTCAAATGAAAGGGTTGCCATTCAAGAAGCCTATGCCCTCACCTTCTAGGAAGCCTATGCTCCTATGATGAATGAAGCATCAATGTACACATGGAATATGAGTGTCCAATCTAGGTCTCGTAGAATTGGTGTTGTGGTCAGAGCCTTTTCAATTCGTCATATGCGTGTTGGCATTTCTTGGTAATAGGGTGAAGATTTCCAATGGATGATTAGGAAGGGTTGCCATTCAAGAAGCCTATGCCCTCACCTTCTAGGAAGCCTATGATCCTACAATGAGTGAAGCATCAATGTACACATGGAACGTGAGTGTCCCATCTAGGTCTCGTAGAATTGGTGTTGTGGTCAGAGCCTTTTCAACTTGTCATATGCACGTTGGCATTTCTTGGTCCGTTTGAATATAATAAACAGCTTGCATAGAGGTCTAGCAATCATTGCATAGTTCAATAGGAACTGTGGATAATACCATGTATATCCTAAGAAGCACTAAATGCCCTTGTAATCAGTAGGGGGTAGAAGGTTGACAATGACCCTAATCTTTGAGAAATCTGTGGCAATTTTGTTCTATACCATGTGTCCTAGGACACATCCAAGCTTCACCCAAAACTGGTACTTCAAGGGATTCAATGATAGGCGATACAATCGGCACAGTGCAAAGACCGCTCGGAGCCTCTCTAAGTGTTCCCTCCAAGTAGACTGAACACACAGGTCATCCACAAAAACCTCTAGCTCCTTCCTAATGCCCTTGAATATAGTGCATATAAGTCGTTGAAAGGTAGCTGGCATGTTAGTCAACCCAAAAGGCATGATATGCAGGAAAAGATGCCCCATTTAGTGGCGAATGTGGTCTTATGCCTATCGTTAGGATGAACTTGCACCTGATTGTATCCAAAGAAGCCATCCAAGAAACTATAGGCCTCTTTTCTAGCTACTCTATTGAGCATATGCTCAATGTATGGCAATGGATAGTTATCCCTCTTTGTTGCCACATTTACCTTCTTGTAATAAACACACACTCTAATATTTCCATTCTTCTTTAACACGATGACTATGGGTGAGACCCAGTCCATGTGTTCAATTTCGTAGATGAATCCTGCTCTCATTAGCTTGTCAATTTCTTCCTTGATGGCGTGGTCTTGCTTTGGATTCATGGGATACGGTCGCTACTTGACTAGCATTGCATCAGGTGTCATGGGTATGTTGTGAGTCACTACACTTGGGTCTACCCTTTGAGCTCTTCAAGGGACCAAGCAAAGACATCTATATACTCTTGCAAGAGAATAACAAGACTTGCTTCATCTTGCTCATCGACTATAAAGACAGATCGTGGGGTGTCCCCTTCCCTGGCTAAATTGACCTCTTTAACCTTGGCGGGTCCCTCGATTTGTTCGCTTGCTTGCTCCTGTTGTTTGTCTCCCAGCAAGATTACCACTCTATCTCCCTTTTTGAACTTTTTGAGTCGCTATGGTAGGTCTTGTGATTTTTGCTACTCTTTTGTTTGCGTTTCTTTAGGGAGCTTTCATCATTCCTCCCTTAACCATCAGCGTCTTAGGTGGACTGGTAGGTCCCCCTTAGTGCCTCTACTCTTGGGAGTTTGAGGTATCTTAGGATCACTCTCTAAGCTAACTTTTGACTCAGAATCAAACTCTTTGTCTTTGCTAGAAGAGGGGATCTCTTTTGGTGGTCATAGCTCTAAAAGTGAGTCCATTCATAGGAGTCATGCATCACTCAGTTGGGTTAGGCATGCCTGCTCGTAGTCAATTGCAGCTGTGTGCTCCAACCAAGTTCAATCACAGTCCTTGTGTTTGACTCCTTTCTCTACTCTAAGGGCGCTCTGTTTGCGTGGTCTGGAGTCTCCTCATATTTGTTCAATTATACACCCCCTAGTTTTGTATTCTATCGTATAGATTTCACTTTCACTCTCATCACTGAAGGAACAACAGTCCTCATATTTGTTGTTAGAGTTGTCTTTGTCCGGTTGGTCATCATTCTCCAAATTTTGATATATCTCCTCTTCCTGGTCGAGGATTAAAGCCGAATTGTGCCTCAAGTTTAAATCGTGCACCTTGGACCATTGCCATTCAGGATCATCTAAGAGATCTTGGAGAGGCTTGAGATTTGTTGCTAGATTTCCATCCAACTTGTCTGTCAGATATCCTAAGATCTCTAGGAGCTCTCGTCTATTGTTCGGGGCTCGGAATATGATAGGGTTTGGGCTTATGCATAAGCTTCCAATCATCATGTAGATTGGCATTGAGGGTGTGTCCTTGAGCTTTCCAGTTGCCTTAATGGCTTGCTTGTACTTCTCATTTTTCAAGAACGACATGTCAATGGTAGCAAGAACATGCATCCAGGCTCGCTCGTCCTCCGGGCACGAGATATACTTGGTAAGGGCCCCATAGGATCCCCTTATTTGTCCATTGCCCTTCAGCATGTTGTAGATGGCATCTAGGTCTATTGGCATAGTCTTCCATGTGTCCATCTCCACCCTTACAACCTCCGTTCGACTTTCCAAGAAGATAAAAATGTTTCCCTAGTCCTCTACGACTCTTGTGTTATGCTTCCAGGGTTAGCCTAGCAAGATGTGGTAGTCCACTCCCTTCATGACTATAAAGTCGATGTAGAATTGGATTCTTGCAATCTTCAGTGGCTAAATTTTCAACACTCTAAATGGTCTCACCTTCATTCTGTTAGCCAGTGTGACATTGAACCTAGCAGTCTCGACTAATGGGTTACCCCAAGTTTGGAGTATCACATGGCTTAGCACACGCACTCCTGCCCTTGTGTCTACAATCCCATTTCTTGTGACATCTCGTAGAGCTAAGACTGGTAGGACTGTAGGCATTTCTGTGCCTTCTCAAAAAGTATGGACATGCAAGGATTTAGGCATGTAGTGCAGCATCAGACTTGGTATTTGCATTTTTGTCTCGTGCTCAGGCAAGTCTGTGGTACTTGGCTCATCTGATTCCTTGACCCAATTTTTCAACTCTTGCCATAGAGTTGGATGTTGCCTAAGTAGGTCACCTAAGCTTAGAGTCATAGGGGTGGTCACTAGTGTAATAAGGAGGTTGATAGCCACTTACCTTTCTCCCAACTCTGCGGTTCTTGGCCAATGGCCTTGATTGGTTTGCTAGCTCGGAGCATTTAGACTTTGTCTAGGTGGCCCTACTTGTGGTGCCATAGCCTCCCTTGATTTTGGTCATGGGAGAGAGACTGGCATGCTTATGCTTGAGAGATCATCGATCTTGTATTCTAGTATGGGATTAGCATCTTTTAGGTGCTTATGGGCCTCCTTCACCCACTCTTTCACCTTCTTGATGGCTTCGAGTTGGTGCTTTGTGTTGGGGTACTCCCCAACCTTAGCACTTTCTTTTTTAGCCCTTCATGGTGTCGATGTTTCTTCCTTTGCATCAATGACTTTCCCTCCAATAGGCAGCGTTGTGGCACTCTTGGTTTTGAGATTGACCTTAGTGTTTGGTTTTTTCTTCCTTCATCTCCTTCCAACTGAGGTTGCGTCAAGGTTGCTAGGCCCTGGCAATGATATGCCGGCTTGCTTTGTCTATGTGTGGATAATGGCATGCAATGGGATAGGTGTGGCCTCCCCATCGAGTGTCTCGACACTAAACAACCCCAATGAAACCAATGGCTTGTTTGCCAAACTAGAGGATGGCCTTCATCTAGGACAATCGACAAAGAGATGAGTGATTCCACACTTAGCGCATCTCAAGTCAGCCTTATCTCTATTTTCTTGCTCCCTCTCGAGATAGTCCAAAGAAAGGTGTCTTGGGTGATCGCAAGTCCAACACACAATTGACTCTTGGGTCTGTGCTCCAAGGCCTCTAGCTAATGCCATCACTAGTACTGGTCAGTAGTCCATAAGGACTGCGTTGCCTTCCTCATCATATGATACATATGGGTTTACATTAGGCTCGTTTGCTGCTAGGCTCATCCACGTAGTGGGCTGGAGTATCACTAGGTGGATGGGTCATGTAGGGTCCAGGTGGTCTAGGGATACTTGTAGGATTTATCTTCATTCTAGGGATGGATAGCTTAGCGTCATTAGGTGCTGGGAGGGCCAATGGGGCTTCCCTTCCAAAGAAGTTTGATGGCCTGTTTGCAAGGTAGGGTTGACCATAGGGCTGTGGGTATGGGGGTCTCTGAGGTAATTGACAATGCATAGCGTCATGGCGGAACCTACCGCAATTAGCGCAAGGTCATGACCCAGGGTCCTGACACTCGGCTGGTAGGTGGTTCCCACCGGAATGCATGCATTGGACATGTGGGCGAGTTGGTTGTCTCATCATCTCTTGTAGTTTAGCTATTTCCATCTTCATCTTTGCTAGCTCTTGTCCTGAGTTGGTGTCCTTTCCTTTGTCTTGAGCGCTTGGGCCTGATCTCTCATTCAACATTGAAGCCCTCTTGCAATCCTTGACGTTGGACTCTTCTCGACTCAAGCTTCTAGAGCTTCTCTCTTTGAGCTAGTCGTCCGCTCAAATAGCTTCTAACACAATATTAGTGAGTTTGGGAATCTCCCAATTCCCATTTTTTGAATACTAAAAAGGTAGCACCTGGATAACATGCCCACAAGTTTCTCAAAACCATATGAAGTGACCTATCATTGGAAAGCGCTAAAAAAATGGATTTTATTGATCTATAGAGCGCTAGATTTGGGGAGTTATAGTGTTCAATTTATGAAAAATACAAAGATTTGACCACGTGTCCCAAACTTATGGAAAATTTCCATATTTTCCAATATGGTGTTTTCTTCAAAGACCCTCACCAGTATATCTTGGTGCAAGCTCAAGTTACCAGCTAAGGCTTTATAGAAATCTTCACTTCATATTCTGTTAATAAATACTGTGGAGATCGCTCTTTCGATTGGTCTCTTGCCCATAGGGATTCTCTTGAAGAGGCTTCTCACATGGGTCACATAATCCTTTATGTCCTCTTTCTCTTTCTGCTTGATGTTCATGAGTTGTACTAGCACATTATTGGAGTACCCAGGTTCGAAAAATCTCTTAATGAAGAGATTTTTTAGGCTGTTGAAATTGGCTTGCCTTGCAACATCTAAACTTGTGTACTAGGTCCGCCCTTGTCCTCTAAGCACAGTCCAAAAGCTTGGAAGTGTTGAGTAGGATCAGTGAGGCCGTTGGCCTCACAGACCTGCTCAAACTGCTCCACAAAGCTATATGGGTCGTCAGTTGCTTGATATTTTTCTAGCTACTTTACTACCACACAAAATTTTGACTCGCTCTTAGAGCCTTGATTAACTCCCAACCCTACCAATACTGATGTTGCCAATGATGCAATGCTCTGTTCTGCGGTCATCATTTCCAATTGATTTTTGCTTGCTAGGGCTAGTACTCTCTGGATCTCTCACATTTCCATGCTTTAGCATAAACTCCTAGTTTTTTGCTCCTGGTTGTATGTAGTTAGGCCTTGCAGAGCCCTATGTGCCAACTTCCTCTCCTCCTCAAGGTTTGCTATGATGTCTTCTACAGGTCTACTGTGGTGTTCTAGCCGGGTTTGAGCATCGTATTTGTTCACCAACTATTGGACGGCCTTAGGAAAATCTCCTAGGTCAAGTTCTTCTTTGCTTCTACGGCCTGAGCTTCCCTCTTCCATGTCTAAGGATTCTTGTTTTGCCAAGTTGTCGATCAAGTTGATAAGGACAAGTAGATCAACTTCCATGATAGTGTTTGTCCTTGTTGCGTTTGGCTTTTTAGCTGTGTTCTACGCTTGGTTCTAATTTTGGGGATTCTATCACCCTTCTATGTCTTTGGGTCTTCTCTTACTAGTGGGTTCCTTCAAGTTCTTATGTCTGGGTGAGTTCCTTGTTAATTACAACTAGTCCTCAACTTATCCTCACTCTATGTGTGTGTTCATGCGTATGTTCTTTTTTGTGCACTGTGCGAAATTAGGCTTTTAGCTCTTCTCAAGCGTGTTTTGAGGGCTGGAGATCAGAGTGAGTGAGAAAACAAAGTGTCTGGACAAATTTGGCACTCTCGTCATGGGCTTAGCCTGATGGGCTTGTACGCTCGGTTCCATTTCTAGCCATCCTTGCTAGTTCATAGGGTTCTCTACTATGCCCTCTACTCAGTCATGATTCATTTGGGCTCTACGACTTTGCTTGATGTTGCTGACGGATCGGATCGCTAGATGGTTGACTAGTGTTGCCTCTATGCGTGCCTCTCAAGCATCTATATGGTCTTCGGATGTTCGCACGGTTGGTGTCTAGGAAGTTT
The DNA here is from genome assembly GCF_053477565.2 of Lygodium microphyllum. Taxonomy (NCBI): domain Eukaryota; kingdom Viridiplantae; phylum Streptophyta; class Polypodiopsida; order Schizaeales; family Lygodiaceae; genus Lygodium; species Lygodium microphyllum. Next base: position 181,931,508 of record NC_141138.1, on the reverse strand, counting down.
GGTCAAAATTTTAAAAATTATGGGGAAACTCAGACTCAACCCAACAGGTCCAAATTGCAAGGGCCGAGTGACCAATTCAGATGGGCCGAGCAGCCGAAGGCTGAGTACCCAATCTGGCCGAGTGGATGACTTGGATAGGGTGAGTCGAGTGCTAATGCTTGAATGTGCTTGGGCCAAATTGGGCCAGGGCAAATGGTCTAACTAGATGACTCACACAGGCCGAGTAGTCGAACGACTAAGGATCGAGGGCCAATTCTGGGACTTGGCCCATAATCGCTATCACTTGGACAGGCCAAACGTGGCACATTTTTTCTGAAGCGACAAAAAATTTGTCCTGCCAAGTGATTATGGGCTTCACACTTGCTAAGAACTTCCAAATCCTACCTATGCATGAAGGAGAAGGTGTGGGTATACCTATAGTGGCCAACAAACTTGTCACCGACATGATGAAAGTAGATTCACACAATGGAGCTCACTCACTCTCACACACACACACACACACACACACACATACACACACACACACACACACACACACACACACACACTCTCTCTCTCTCTCTCTCTCTCTCTCTCTCTCAACTAAGGTTTCAAATGATCTCCAACTATTAAACCTCTCCCTTGCAAGGTTCTTGCTACTCCTACCCCCTTACTTGTCGACCTCAACCCCCTTCAACACTCCACGTCTTCTGTTGATTTGTGCCATGTTTAGCCTATTTTACAACATCAAACCCTACGCTTTTCCAATTAATCTCTTAACCTTAACCTACTTGAAATGCAATAAAAATCAAAAGCAAAGCACTGAACTGATTTCTCCTACTCAACTAACCATCAAAAACCCAAAATACTTGTAGCACATATTAAAAACTCAAAACCTTCTATCTATCTCAAGCTCTCATTCAAGGATGAAACCCTTACTTTGAAGCTCGATTTGAAGTGCGCAAGTGCTCAAGCTTGAATCCTTAGTCCCAGCAACGGAACCAAAATGTAAAGGCGAGCTCAAACTCATCCGCCAAGACCCACAGACCACTTAAGCGTTTCAAGCAAACACTAATGGCTACCTCTCACATAAGTGATGCACCATCCCTCTCTACGAGTGTAGTGAGCTTACCTTGATGCTCGATTGAGTTGCTTCCTCTCTCATGCACTCCGATAGCTCCACAATTCTTGATGCAAGCTCAAGCATTCTCAAGCCTCCACCTCCATGCTCCATCCTCTATAGACGTGCATGAGAGAAGAGAAGAGAAGAGAAGAGAAGGTGGTGAGCTTCACCTCCTTGATCCCTCACCCTCACACACTCACTTCCTCACACTGTCACACTCCCTCTCTCAAGCACACATAAGCAAGCAAGGAAGAGAAGAGAAGAAGAGAAGAAGAAGAGTCCACTTTGCCACACACCAAAGAATGAGCTCTCATTCACTTTTTGAACTTTGTATACAAAACCCTCTTTCCCTTGGGCAGTCGTTCCCTTTTTTTATGGGTGGCCATGGTCTAGGTCCTTTTTAGATGGCCGGGCCATGGCCTAGTGAAAGATGAGAATGATCGAAGCTTGCTTGGAAGTGAGCTATGGCAGAGAGAAAGAGCAAGAAGAGAGAGACAAAAATGGGAACTCCAACAGTCACAATCTGTGGCTGGGCCTTCCTTTATTCAAACTATCACTACAAGAATAAATAATAGAGTGATGGTGATGGGCGCCTGCCACCTGCAGTGTGCAATGGCGGGTACTCTAAGTGTAGTAACACACAGGTGGCTGGGCAGAGGCGCCTTTACCCCCAATAACCTCCCACTTAAAGGAAAATTTGTCCTAGTGAGGAGGAAAAGAAAAAGAAAAGACAGTACAATGTACATATGTACAACAAGATGATGAAAAACGTCATCTCATCCAATGCCCATCAATCTCTTGAGGCAAAGTGCTTAGTAGTGAGACTTTTCATGATCACATATGCAGGATTTTTGTTAGTGGAGATCTTGAGAAGGTAAATAGACTTATCCTCCACGACCCCATGCATGAAGTGATACCTCACCTCAATGTGTTTCTTCTTCGCATGGAAGACTGGATTCTTGGCTAGTTGAGTAGCACTCATAGAATCCGAATGCAGCGTAGGTATAGTATCAATCCCAAGGTCATGAACCAAATGGCCCAACCATATGGCCTCCTTGAAAGCATGAGTGGCCGCAACATACTCGGCCTTAGTGGTAGAGAGAGTCGTACACTTTTGAACCTTGGATATCCAAGAAATAGTATCTCCAACATAGATAAAGACATAGCCAGAAGTGGATGTCCTACTATCTGCATGTCTTGTATAATTGGAGTCTATGTAGCGCACAACTTCTGTATCCTAGCTGCCATAGCAAATACACATATCTGTTGTGCCCTTTCAGGTATCTCATGATACACTTTACGACATCCCAATGCTTTTTGCCAGGTGTATCCATATAACGTGCCACAACACCAACTCCAAAGGCAACATCTAAACGAGTGGCTATCATGGCATACATCAAACTGCCCATGGCTGATGCATAAGGGATCTTGGCCATCTCGACCCTCTGCTCATGTGTCTATGGACAATTGGCCTCTGAAACCTTTACATAAGAAGGTAATGGATAGCCAATAGGCTTTATGTCATGCATGCGGAAATGCTCAAGGACTTTATGAATGTACTCCCTCTGTGAGAGGTAGAGTAGTCCCTGATGTTTGTCATGCTTGATGCGCATACCAAGAATGTGAGAGGTATGTCCCAAACCCTTCATCTCAAAGCTCTTCTTCAATTGAGATTTAAGAGTGTCCAGCTCATCATGAGCTTTCCCTGCTATCGGCATATCATCCACATAAAGTACCAAAATAAGCAATGAGCCATCACATGCCTTCTTCATGTAAAGACACGGATCCATAACACTCCTACTATAGCCCTGTGACTGCATTAAGGCATCAAACTTATGATACCACTCCCTAGGTGCCTGATTTAAGCCATAAATAATTTTCTTCAACTTGCACAGTAGGTGCTCCTCCCTACCAGGTTCTGCAAAGCCCTTAGGCTGCTCCATGTATATCTCATCATGTAAATCCCCATGCAAGAATGTAGTCTTGATATCCGTTTGGTACAAAGTCCAAGTCAAGCTGCATGACTAAGGCCAAAACCAAGCATAGGGTGGTCATCTTGACCACAAGAGAAAAGACTTCATCAAAGTTTATTCCATGTTCTTGTTTAAAACCCTTAGTGACAAGTCTTGCCTTATAAGCCGCCTTGGGGTTTCTAGGAGTACTTTTCAGCTTGTACACGCATTTTCATGGCAAATCCTTCTTGCCTTGAGGCAATGCAACCAAATCCCAAGTCATATTCTTGTGCAAGGAGTCTATCTCAGACTACATAGCCATCTCCCAGGAGTGACTATCACCCCTACGCATAGCCTCATCATAGGTGAGAGGCTCTCCTATATCTGTAACCAAGACATAATGCATCGAGTGCTCATCTCTATTAGGTGGATGTCTATCTCTAGTAGACGGACCCTGTAGTTGGTCCAACACCCTAGCCATGTATACCAACTGCTGTTGCAGGGTGTCCAATTGGCTGTGTAGGAGCACGTGGCTACTCCTGGAATATAACCCTACATATCTCTACCACCTTCTTAGGCTGGCCATACATCTTGTCTTCATGGAAGACTACATCATGGCTACAGATGACTTTTCATGCTTGCGGATCCCAGAGGTGGTAACTCATCTTGCATGCATCCCCATAGCCAAGGAAAATGCATTTGACACTCTTAGAATCCAGCTTAGTATGCTTTTCTTTAGGCACATGGAAGAATGCCTCACATCCAAAGACATGTAGATGCGCATAAGAAGGAGGTTTCCCACAGTTCATACCTCCTTTGAAACCTAGAAATCCAAACCACTAGAAGGTGATCTATTTATGACATGCACAGTTGTACTGACTACCTCAATCCAAAAACTTTGTGGTAAGCCTACAATGCTAAGCATACTGCGTACATGCTCATGGATGGTTCTATTCATCTTCTTAGCCAAACCATTCTAGGATGGGGTATAGGGGGTGGTCAATTGATGCTTAATGCCCCTCTCATCACATAGTTGGTCAAAAGCATGTGAAACCAAATGTACCAATGCTAGGGGATCACTCATGCATGTCCTACCAGACTTCTTATGCTTATTTCTAGTCTCTTTGCTATAAAAACAATGCTCACATGAATCAAAACATGTAGTCAAGGGGCGGTAAGTAGTGCAAACCAGAAAGCATTTTCATTCCTTCAAGGACATAGGGCCCAAACAAGCATGCCAAAGAGGTACATGTGAGATGGAATCCATTGACAAAACATGGTCAATAGAGGACCCATCAACTACAAGAGGATAGAGGCTGCCAAATTTGGCACCTCTAACAAGAACAAGTCTGCCACGGAGGCAGAATCCCCAAATGAAGCATGAAATCCAAAATCATCAAGCTGCCCTGCAAACATAAGACTGCTTGTAAGCATAGGTACATGATGTATTGTTAAAATAAGCCGGATATAAAGTATGGCTATGGTAGCTTGTAAGCATAGACTAAACTCATGATGACACTAACTGAAGTCCATAACTGTTACACAAGTGAATTAGGTTCCAAGATGGAAGCTTGGACTCATAAACACAATCTTTTGTAGAACTGATACTAATTGATAAAGAAAAGCATCATCATGTATCATTCATCTATCAAAAGTGGTAGTGAAGTATAATGCTTTATAGTTGTTGGATGGGTACAATTTTCCCTTTCTGTGCATATGGGATTCCTACAGGCCTGCATGTCTTCATCCCAAACTGCCTCATACAAAGAGGCTACATTAGGTGTGATTGCTAATATCTCAACACGTACATCAGAAAATTACTACCACTAGAGAACTGCAGCCGTACATCCCCAATGCCAACAATAGCAAGTAACATGTCATCACCCAAGCGAACTGAACCACAAACAATATGATAGGAGTGGAACCACTCACGGCATGGTGTAACATGAAATGAAGCACCAGAATCCAAAAGCCAGCAATGTGCATACATAGAGTGAACATTGATCAATGACGTAGAATCATAAGAACAAGCTGCAAGTATGTACTCCCCATCGGAGTCATCAATCTGCATGACATTTATCTCCTTGATTTTCACACTAGATTTCACAAGCATAATGTTGTGATCAAAGGACTTTTCTTGTACTTTGACTTTTCCCTTCTCTTTGCACTTCTCATTGCGCAACTAATGACACTATGGCCTTATATGACCCTCTTGCTACAATGATGACATGTCACATTAGCATTTCTCCCACGAGACTTGCTGCGCAACTTACCATGTGACTTAGACCTATACTTTTAAGAGTCTCTACCATGGCCATTCCCACGGTCATTCTTGCCATTACCATCTCTACCTCTAATAGTCAAAGTATGCGACACATGAGAGGTATCCAAGTTCTTACGATTAATCTCCTCGTGCAGAAGATCACTCTTTGCATTAGACAAGTTCAAAATAGTAGTAAGAGCACATAAGGCAATGCGGAATACATCCCATGACTCACTTACAGTCCCAAGCAAAAACAATGGAGTAACCTCATCATTAAAGGTAATACCCTATGAAGTCAAGTTCTTGAGAATAGCATGAAACTAGCTCAAATGAGAAAACATTGTTATATTCTCCTTCATGTGCAGGTCCATAAGTTGCTTTAGCCACCACCAATACATTTGACTTGCTGGACTTTTCTTGTCATAGAGGTTCTTAATTTTATCCCAAAGTTGCCAAGCACTCTGTGCTTTCTCAACCACATTGTAATGCACATGTTCAGTGAGAGACAAGATGAGGATGGACTTGCATAACTCATGAAGCTCATCCCATTCGTCATCAGTCATAGTTTCAGGTTGCTCGCCATGCATCCTTAGTGGCTTTATCTATGATTTTTGCACCAATACCTGCCAAACTTGGCTCTTCCAATAGGCATAATTCATACCATTAAGCTTAGTGATGTTGATGATAGTACTGTCAGTGGAAGAAGAAGCCATAATGCAATCCAAAATAGTGCAGACAGCTCAAAACTACTTGTTGTTTTTTGTTGTAAACAGCCAAAATACCATCAAAACCAAGGCAAAATGACCACAAATTGATAGCTAATGATGCTGCCCACCAAGTATCATCAAAAGTTCGTAAAATTAGGATGATTGAGCATGAAAATTCCACATCAGTCCATACATAACTGCTTGCTGTAATAAATTATAGCTAGGTACAATGAGAGCAAACTGTAGGCAAAATCAATGCATCAAGTCAACCATTGACTGTCAAAGCATAACCAGCATCAAGCAGGTATAAATCAGCATATGATAGTCATATGGACATTGAGAAAACACCCAAGCATGTAAAAAAATCCATCAGTAAGCCGACACACCCATTGTGTAATAAGGCAAAGTGTACACAACACTGACAAGAATTGACACAAAGAGGTGTATGCTTAGGGAGTGTGAAGCCCAAATTAGACCAAGTACATGTATGCGAACCTAGCATATCAACCATGCAACATCCAAGCGAAGAAAATCCCAGTCTCAAAAGACTCAAAGCTCAATAGCATAAACCACCTACTCAATCTCTGACAAACATCCCTGCCAAACATCCAACGATACTCCCATTGGCACAAAAGCTGTATGAATCAAGCGAAGAAGCTCAAGAAAGGCATATGAGAGCACTAGTGATGAAAGATCCAAGACCAAACATCGATAAGACATCATGAGCATATAGGTCTGTAGCCTCCAATTAGAGCATCCATAGACATCAATTGTATCCCAAATACAACTATGGAAAGCTAAGAAATATCCCAAGTAGATTTTGGGAAGCCAGATGCAAGCCAAGACAAGGCACTAGTAGCAATCGACTCCAAACGATGTAACTAGCATGTAGTAGTGGCATAGGCCAAGCATGTCAAGACGACTAGTCAGACATAGGTAACATACATGCCATATGTACATCCAAGACGGAGTATCAAATGCATTCCAAAGTCAAGATCAAGCTCAAATGAAGTTCTGGAACCAAATACAAGCTCGATGTCGTACCCCAAAGGTCAATACTTCATTGCATATCCCAAAGACATAGCCCGAAACCAATGGGCATAACCAAACTGGAGGTAAAATAACCTGTCAACCAAGGTAGCATAAGTCCCAACCAACAACAAAGTTTTTGCATCCAAATCAAGGCTCAATAGCTCTCAAATAGCATATCCGGGCATAAACCATGATGACCAAGCATCAATATATCCAACAGGACACCCGAATGTCAACAAAGAGCATTATGCATAAGCCATCCCAGATAAAACCTTGCTACCCAAACAATGTACAATAATAAATCCTTGCATAAATCGAGCTATGGACGCTCAAACCAAGTCCCAAAGAATCTCAAAACATTGTGGGCAAACATCCCCAAAGCATCTTGGCATCAAATATCAAGCCTCAGGAGCATCACATAAGCTAAGAGCATGACATTTTCTTGTTGTAAATCAACTCAGATCTGTTGTAGATAATGTTGCTATCAGAATTTCACAGATAAGACATCACCATCGCATCTGGAGCATGCCAAAACCCCAAGTTAGACTCTTATCTTGCCTAAATCGGGTTCCGGATGCCTCAGATATAAGAAAAAAATGGGATTTTTGAGCCAAATCTTGGAACTGGCGCAAAAAAAACATGAGCTGCTATTGTGGGACATGCTAGTTATGCTGAGGATAAGGGGGGAAATGGGGACATACAAGGTGCCCAATGAAGCCAAGGAACACCTACAAAGAGCCAATGAGGGCCAGGGAGAGGCGGGAGATGAAATCTTACCTTGGGGGGAAGAAGCCATGGTTTGCATTGAAGCTCCAAGCTCTAGGTCTTCAATCCGGGCTGAAGTAATGCTGGGCCAAGCTCCATGATCAAGCTTTGATTCAAAGCTTTGATACCAGTTGAAAGGTGAGAAGGATCGAAGCTTGCTTGGAAGTGAGCTATGGTGGAGAGCAAGAGCAAGAAGAGAGAGAGACAAATGGAAGCTCCAACAGTCACAATGTGTGATCGGGCCTTCCTTTATTCAAAGTGTCACTTAAAAAAAAAAGAATAAAGTGATAGTGATGGGCGCCCGCCACCTATAGTGTGCAGTTGCGGATATTGTGAGTGTAGTAGTACATGGGCAACTAGTCAGAGGCACCTTTATGCCCCACACTTAGGCCCTTTTTACATGGCCGGCCATGGCCTAGGCCCTTTTTTCCATTGTTCTCCTATCTTTCTAGCTTCGTTTCTACCGCCCATCTACCTTTACAATTTCCATGGGTGAGAGACTGACACTCTTTAAAATAAATCATGATGCACCTTGCGCTCTTTTACAAAAGTATTGACTTGCGCTTTTTGTTGTCCACCTTTCTCCTTGATTTAGGACATCTTTGCACTTCTTGTGTTTCCATATTTTTCTTGGCGCACATTCGTCTTCCATTTCACTTTTGTCTTGGCCTTCTTTTCTGCTTTAGATTTTCTGGATTTTCGACCTTGTTCATCTGAGGGTTAACACATACATTCAACATAGAGTGATGACTTATAGCTTTAAAGGGAAGCAAATGTAGAAGCTAAAATGTATGAAGAATCCCCAAAAAAACTTTTAACTCATAAGAAATACAACAAGAAGACATCCAACATATCTATTAAGCAAAACCAACCAACAAGAAGCTAAGTCAATCAACCCATAGAGCCCAAAAAGTGGATGGCGTAGACCCAAAGATAGAAAAAGCTAGAAGACACTCATCTTGAGATCTAAGAAAAAGAAATAGGTTTAAAAGGAAAAAATAAAAGAAAAATGAAATATAAATAGGAAAAAGAAATAAAAGAGAGGAAAAGCTTCACTCATAGTCTAGAAGCATGCATAAACACTACACGTAGGGGTCATCAAGTTGGAAGTATCAAATGGTTTTAATCGATTCACTCAATCTCCAACCCCCTAATCCCTTTCCGCCCACACATCATTCAAGGTTCTCAAGGTTAGCATAGCCCAAGAAATCGGTAGTCTTGTCACCTTAAATGCCACCACAAAACACCTCACTAATAACCTAGGATTGATTGGGGCTTGAAGTGTGTGATATGCCTAGGAAGCCTCTCTTTTCCTAGCATAAGAGCCAACCCCCAAAATATCCATTCTCCCTCATCATTAGTCACCCTACCCTATAGGCACACTACTTCTTCCTTGTTGCAGGTACATCATGTGCTATTGTGAACTCACCAAGCTCCACCCATACCTCATCATCAAACAACCTCTTACCATCTTTCAACTCTCTAGTCAAGTTCTAGACATAATACAAAGTGCCAAGGAACTGGCACTCAATAATGAGAAGGGAATACTAGTTCTGGTGGACATCACTTCAAAAACAAAAGTACATAAAGGTGGAATTACTAGGCAAATAAAGCTCAAAAAATAGAAAAAGCAAGGTGCAATAGGAATTAAGAGCTCAAGAAGAATGTGGCTTAAAGTTTCAAGGGAAAAAGCACTTTAAATATAGCAAAAACTAAAAATACTTTATGGTTCCAAGTGCTTTAGGACCTTGTGGAGAACTAAATCCAAATACTTGATATTCCCAAAGTATGATTATCAAATATTTTTAGTATTGGGCTCACACCCATGCAACTTGTAAATTAAAAGGACACATGTATAAAAGTGTCATGACGGAGTGAGTCAGTGAGAATTAATGTAGATGTGATATAAAGTAAGAAAACACTGTAATAGAATATAAAAGTGTAATTGGCTACAACCACCTAAGACTTGAAAGGCCTTGCTACTCGTAAAAGAGGACACCCATATTTAAAGTGGAAAATAATAATCAAAGTTCATTCCAATGGTTGCAAAAATAAACACGTTTATCCTCTTTCTTTCTTGTTCTCTTTGTTGAGTCATCTATGCACTAGACATTGCCTATTCTTGTGAGAGGTATTGGAGAGAGTGGGTTACTTGCTTTCTTTCTTGTTTTATTTTATACTTACTGTATTCCCTCTTGTTGCAATGTAGAGAGAGAGAGAGAGAGAGAGAGAGAGATTTCAACATAAACACACAATTATTGGTATCTAGATTTGTAGAATGCAAGTAGAGGATTTGATTACTTGTGCATCAGGTGCTAGAGGTTAGGAGTGCGAAGCTTGGAAGTTATCGGCCAACATGATTAGCAAATCTTGGGAGCTCATCCAAATTGCCTAGACTATAACTTGATGAATCAAATTGCCTAGACTATTCAAATTGCCAAAAATATGTTTCATGTTCTCTTCAAGCATTCTATATAAGACAAGCATAGATGACATAACTCTAAAAGGATAAAATTAAACTTTTGTAGGTAGATTATTGGCCAAAAAAAACCATGGAAATACATAAAATCTATGTGCAAGAGTAGCGTACTAGGAGCTCTTAAGAATCCTCTTTTGAGTATGGTGGACATCCTTGTGTTCACGTTTGTTCCATGCCTCTATAGTCTTAGCAAAATCTCAAGTTTGTATCAACAAACTTGGATTTATTCTTCAGAAACATATCACTTTTATCATTCCAATTGGTCCAATAATACAAAATGCTCCAAAACAACTACACAAGAAGTAGTCTAATTTGGTTCTTACTAAATACAAGCACTAAGCACCATTCTTATGAGTATTTAGAGAGCTTTTGCTAGCAATCGGTCACATCTCAAGAGAGATGCTTCCTAGACATTAATAGACTATACTTTTTTTCATCAAAGAAATACAAACCTTAGGTTCGTAAAAAATAAGCACAAAATTGGCCTGATATGCAACATCTTGAATTTAAATGTTGGTCCTTAGATAAAGTGTAAGAGAGTGGATAGGGGTATATCAAAGGTGTGAAAAACACATGTACATGAGAAACTTTTCTTTTGGAAATATATAACTCTATCCTTTCACCTCCCAAGCTTGTTTCATCTCCTTTCATGGCTACCAACCATCTCTCTCCTTCTTTCTTGTCTTTCTCTCTCCACTTCCAATATTTCTTTCTCTTTGTTTAGTTTTTCTCTCTCCTCTGCACTCTCTTTTTTTGTCTTCTCTCACCTCTTTCTCTCTTGTTAGGTCCCTTCATGGAATCAAAGTTCTAGGTTTTTGATCCACTCTAGCCGTTTTTCTCCATCCATTTCTCAAAATTTCAATTAAAAAATGGTGGTCTCTACATGCTATTTTAGGAGGTTGTCACCAAATTTGAAGCTATTTTGAAGCCCTTTTGGACAAAAGAGAAGAAAATAGGAGTTAGAGACAATCAAGAAGACCTCTACTGTTGAAACTAGCGGTTTTACTTTACTTTTCAGGTTTTTCTTTGAGCTATCATGGAGTACACAACAAAGATCACCACATCTCTTCTTTATCCTTGCTCCCTACCATCATATAAAAAATATTGAGCACCATTGTTAAAGCATATAACTCAAGATTCAAGATTTCCAATTCAACATAGTGTGCACTTATCCTAGAGCTTGTTTTCTTCATCTACAGCTTCTAAACCATCATGTACTATTTACAACTGGACCTCATCTACAAGCCATGGATAACCAATGATGATGGTTATTACTTCAACCTAAAACATGCATAATCTACACTATATTAATAGCCTCCAAGATTAGAAAAATCAATAGCCTATGGCTTGGGCATAGCTTTTGAAGTCATTGCTCTAATAACGAGCAACATTCATGGCATTTTATTGATAAAAGAAAGTAAAGTTATAACATGCTCATGAGATAATGAATAGGTTACTACTATCCCTAGGGAGTTTACTTATAAGAAATGACATATATAACATGCATTCAAAGGATATTAAGAAATACCCTTTCTTTACATTCTATAAGGTCTTAAAATGACCCCTTTTACTTTACTAAACTTACATATTTTTTTCAAATTGTAATTAAAAACCCCCTTTTGTAAATATAATCCTGTAAATTTTACTAAATATAATATCCTTTCTTTTGAACTAATGTGGTATCTTACATATTCTATAAGGTGGAGCCCCCAGGCTACTATCTCTTCTCTTTTTGTTGTATTGAAAAATGCAAATATGACTTGCAACAATACCATAATGGTACAAGAAGAAGGATGATAGTGGTTGTTATTACAAGAGTATGACTCACTATTCATGTGTGAGAGACCTAAGTAGTAGGAGTTCTAACAAGAGAGTATTGAAAATGATGAAATGCATACTTAAGTGAATGCAAATGGAGAAATCCCTGAAACCTAATGCAAATGGAGAAATCCCTGAAACCTAAAGTGTAGTCATAGGCCCTCCAATGCCAAGTCCTAGGTTAAAGCCAAAAGTAAGAAGAGCAATCTCACATAGGCAAAGCACAAGAAGCCCTTTGAAGCCTTTTGCTTGTCCTTGGCTTATAGAGCTTGATTTCTAAGGATCATTGTGAATGATCTTAGGTCACGAAAAGGTTAGGACCTCGACATTTGGATCTCTTAGGCTTCATCCTAGTAATGGCTTCACTAGCAATTGTGCAAGGACAAAGAATTGGCCTTTCCCATGGTTGGAAGAGAAAATTCCATTATAGTTCTACTCTAGATGGCATCAGTTTCACCCCTAAAAAAGGTGTCTCAATGGGGATGCATATGCAAGACCACTAGTTGCATCTACAGCTAGAGTATTAGGAATGTGGAAGCTCTATCTTCACAGTTGCATCTATAGCTAGAGTATTAGCACTTTGGAAGCTTTGTCTTCAAACTCAACTAGTAACATAGTGTGGAGATAATCAATGATTTTAAGCAACCAAGTCTATGTCTATATTGAACAACAATGCCTAAGTAGAACCTTCTATTGGAATAGTACTACCTATGTAGGAGTTGATCCCATCAAGTACAACAAAGAAGCAAAACAAGCCTTCACTAGTTGGCTTCTTTCCCATGGAAATCTTTGTGGAAGAGGCTCCAAAGATTAAGAAAATAGGGCATGTAGCAATTTGACTCAAGAATATGGATTTGAGCCTTTGACATCTGAGCAAGGGTTGTTAATGCTATCTTTAGAAAAGTAGATGCATTCTTTAAGAGCCCCACATTTGAGCCTCCATTCTTTAACAAGTACATAATTCCTGCTAGCATTTGCACATTCCTTGAAAGCATTTGCACATAATTTCCACTAGCATGACATGAATGTTTAAATAAGTAGAATGAGGATGGACAACATGATAGAATGCATATCCATGATACATTCCAATGAGATATTTAAGTGAGATCTAGGAATATCTATGACATTAATCACACCTATAGTGTCAACCTTGACCACATGTGATGGGACCTAAAATGGGCCAACATTGGCTATAGCACTAGCCGGACCTCATGCTCATAGTAGACAGACACACCCTCACGGCCTCGTGGGCCAGGAGCGTCTGTCTACTGCTAAAGGATTCAAGCCTAATCTATAAGTTTATAGTTTTATAGTTTTGTAGTCCAACGTTTCCCTTTCTATAAACTCCACAGAGGGAGAACCCATACACACTGGCAATAAATACCATGATAATCACATACATGGGAGACAACCTCTCGGTGGAATCACCGCGGCCCCACTGCAACTCTCCTACATCGTAGGGATTGGCCCCTTGATGCGCTGCTCAACATATAAAACAAACGAACAAACTCCACTCTTTCATTTTGCAAGTAATCCAGGAGATACCATGTGTCCTCACTAAATACTTCCCCAAGAAAAGAACATCTATCCTACAGCTTAGGATGCCTTTCCACACTCAAACGTAGGTCATTGTCATTGAAAACAGGTGCTATGCATCCAGGGTTTTATTCTGACAACATGATCGTCATGCACATGCAAAAGTCAATGATTCTAAAGTGCTCAAACATCATTTTAAATAAAAAAAATGTGGTGCACAACCAGGCTTTATAATGCATGTACTAACCCGTTGCGGCGATGTAAGGATAGCACCGAGATCACACTCGTGCTACTATCCTTTTAATTAACATACCACAAACTCTATGACATGATGTGCATCAGAAAATCAGCAACAATCAGCATGCAAATCACACCATTCAAACATCCCAACCCCCTACGTTTAGGTATTGCTTTCGTTGCATAGGTGTAGAGGTTTATTTTGTCATGTTTTGATGTATAAAAAGTGATAAATCACAAACTTTGACAAGGAGATAGGGCAAACTAAGGATAAACCTCATGCTTTGCCACTACCATACATCCACAAATAATTATTATATTTTTTCCTATTTTTCCAATATGTTTTTCTATTTTTTCCCTTATTTTTTCTATTTTCTTGATTTATTTAGCAATAAAATATACTATTTTTTGGTTTTTCTTATTCCAATCACTTCAGAATACTAACATTCTATTTATCTTCCATTTTTCCCCCATGGGAACATATTACACCCACCCAAAACGGAAGAACTAGCATTTTACCACTTAAAAACTGCATTTCGGGTTTACGGGAATTAAATAAGGCATGTAAATCATTGCAAAACCATAATTTTGTGATACACAGCAATTAATCAGGGTGCAACCAGCACTCAAACAAATGTTCATCAAATAAGAACATAATTATCATCATAAACTATCAAAAATCTTTCATTTGCCTTCATAAAAATTGTCATACCGTGTTTTTACATAACCCGAGACGCCTTGAATACATGCATAACCAGCAAACGGAGCCTCCATTTCTCTCAATCCAATGCTGCACTTCAATCTTCAATATCTCCATCAATATTCATCACCACTTCCTTCATTCTCCCACCCGGATCCTTCTTCAAGAGAGTACACATGAACAACCCATAGAGAAGAGAGAGAGAGAGGAGAGAGAAATACTAGATTCTATTCCCTTCATTCAGTCCACCATTCCTCACGTGAAGACCAGTGATATGCTCAGCCAAGAGGGAGAAGTTGGCCCCCAATGTCAGTTCCATGGGTTGCTTGCAGCCTGCCAATCATCATCATGAAGGATGGAGCACATTTTTCGATTGTGCAGACATCGCCATATACTCCTCCTCTCTCCACAATTTTTCCATCAAAAAATTAGAGGGGGGGGGGGGGGGGGGGGGGGGGGTTAAAATTCCAAAGGGCACCCCCCCCCCCTTTGGTCCAAGTTGTGGCCACCCTTTCAAATCTTGCCCATCTTGTGGCCTCTTCCTCGTCTAGACTCCGATTCTAGCTCTGAAAAATCCTGCAGGTCCATTTTGACATCCCACACTAACTGGCAGCTCCTGGCATCCCGCACGGCAATCAGAAAAATTATCAAAAATCCAGAAGTGTCGCTCGGGCGCCTTTTAAAAGTCGTCTTTAACTTGGTTCTTAAAATCCTCCTAGCTACAATCGCCGCCTTCGATGTTGAATATTTTTCTCCTAAATTTTGGATTTTTTAGCAAATTTTAGGCACATCCCGGGCTCAAAACTCCACTCTCATTGGCGACCATGGGATAGGGTGGCTGAGCCCGTCGAATCCCACAATAGATCTGCCCAAAACAACCAAAGGAAGCATCAAGCTGATACAAAATAGATACATACTAAAACACAGCACAATGCTCACCTTACCCCATGACAAAACCAAGGCATGAAAATCACCATGAGTAGGCCTAGCATAATCCGATACAAGTCCTGAAGCTAGTCACTAACCAACTACTCCAACACAGCCAAACTAAAAAGAACTATCAAAGAGGTCACCCTAAGTGGTGGTTTGAACCACCTATCTAACTAAGGACAACACAACTAGGAGCTCCTACTAGGCGAGGACTCCTATAGCCTGATCAAGAAGTATTTTCTTTCAGCACATTTCTTCTTTTAGGTTTTTTTTTTTCATACTCGGGCATGTAAAAAGGAGAAAGCTGAGCATAGTGACCCAAGGAGAACAAGGCATTGGCCTCAAGTCCTGTCTCGGAACCCAAGAACCTACCAAGCCCTCGCAAGGTGACACTTAATCATTTTCTGACACTCACTTTTATTTTTGCTCCAACCTTCCTTACTTTCTTCTTTTCTAGCAAGACGCCACCCCTAGAAAGATAAGGCATCGGCCCTGGGTTTGACTCGCCCCCAGGAACCTACCAGGCCTTCGCAAGGTGATGATCAATTGCTTATAAATTTTCCTTTCTTTTATTTTCTATTTTTATAGGGGTTAGAACCCCTTTTTACACACCTTTGTATATCTTTATTGTCTTTGAGATATTCAGGGTTTTGTTTCCTCTCTATCATCATCATTTTTGCCTCTGGCAGGCTTCTCTAACTGCCTCACAACTAACAAGAACTGCTAGAACGGCTGCCTAGTAGGCTAGCAGAACAGGGTCACTAGGACTACTTTCTGAAACAGGTCTTTCGATGCTTGGAAATGTCTTTACAAGAGGCAATGACTACTCAGGCCTCCCTCAGATATACCTAACCTAAACCTGGGACTTCATGCCTTGGACGCGGGTCCCCAACAAGAAAAGAAAATCCCTACTAGTACACAGACACATATAGCATAAAAATCGTTACTTGTAAAGGAGAGATATCACCTGGATAGGGCCACGAGAAGCTTCTGCTCGACAAAGGCTCCTTCCAAGCTCTTCTTCGAACCTGTCCACACAAGACTAAAACAAGAAACCATTAACATCACCTGTACTAAATAGATGACTGGCCTTATTGGCCTAATGGAATAAAACATTTCACTACAAAAATTGATCGGCCCTCTTGGCCTAATGAAATAAAACATTTAAAATCTCGCAAAATTGGCCCTCTTGGCCTAGCGAAATAAAACAGAATAGAACCTACACATCCCTCCCCGAAATAGTACATATATATAGTAATATGCTCCTTTCTAAGCAGGAAAAATAGGACTCACAACCCTAAACTAAATGCATAAGATTATGACCCATCCCTCCTTCATATATACCAAGAGGCGTACACATAACATATTGTCTAATCAACCTATGGGTCTAGGATAACAACGGCAGATTGATCTCGGCTACTCTTTGCATCACCCATATCAACCATCTCGAGCCATATATTGCATGCTATGATAACATTCCCCACAAACGACCGGGTCTTGTCTCATTATTGATAGCAATATCCAAACTAGGACCATAGTTGAAGAAAATGTCTTCTTCATAAGAAAGATTTGCCAGTGAATCCGCAAACTGATTCCAGTAACGTGGAATCAGCCGAAGAGACACTCTCTCAAACTCCTCAAGTAGGGTCATAGCAGTTCGATGATACATACAAAGTATGGGATTCCGCGTTGTGTACGTCCCATCTAGTTGATTCAAAATCAATTGGGAATCCCCTTTTACTAACAACCCCTGAATACCACCTTGTTTAGAAATATGCAGTCCCATAATCAAGGCTTTATACTCCGCCATATTGTTAGTGAATCCTATCGCGAGATAAGTAGCTAACTTCATTGTAACTCTACGTCGGGGATCTCCGATTACTACTCCAACACTCCCTTTTTTATTAGGCCCCCTGGACGCTCCGTCAAAATACAATGTGTACATCCACAATGGGTTTACACAGCCTGCCATCACGAACTCTTCTATTTGTAATTATGATAGTCAAAATTTAGCATGTTTAGAGGATGAACTGACGGATCCATCCCACCTTCTTCATTAACTAAATAGGGATACTTGTCAACATTCGTAAGCAGTGATGGCAGAAGACTTTGATCTCCCACACAAAGGTTCCATCTTCTTGCTCAATCACTTTGTATCCTTTGCTCCACCAGATAAGTTTTCCCTGATGGTATCTCTGCTCCAGATATGGGTGCTCCAAATAAGTAATTAACCGCCCCATCAACCAGCTTTAAGCTCTTTTGCAGGTCTCAAATCAGCCCTAGCACGGACCTGCAATGCATTTCTCCCTGTTAGCATACTTAGAAATAATAAGGTTTAATCTTATTAAAATTAACCTTATTCTTAAATTCTACTCCCTGCAGATTAGCTAGTAGAGCCGTAGACCTATTTTTCCCTATCCTAACAATCTTGTAGGGGCCATCCCATCTAGGTTCCAGCTTCCCTAGAAACAACTCCCTACATGCATCGTAATATAGAACTAATTGCCCTTTTTTAAAGGTATACTTCTTTGCTTTAAGATCGTGCAACTGATTCATCCGATGTTTAGCTACCTCCTGGTGTAATAAGCTCTGCAATTTCAGTTCATCCAGGTGGGCTATGGTCGTGAAACATGTTGAGATATCGAGCTCCACTCGTGATACGCCAGGGTGACCGTTGTGTATTTATGTCACCGACTTGTCAGTTGCAGACGCGGTTGGTACACCGCTCATGAATAATAGCTAGATGACACCTATCCTTATCTACTCTAGTTTGTGGCTCAGTTAGTATGCCACCTTAGTTAGTTGAGTTTGGTTTGAGACCCATATATAGGGTTCTTCTATTTCTTTGTACTTGAGTTCTTTTGGCTTATACAACTAAGAAGAGGAAAACTGTTTTCAGCCTCCACCCTTGTGTGTCTTCCCCCATTGTGCAAGCAAGAAAGCTTCAAGCGAGACTCCTTCCTTCTCTCCCACAATCTTGGCATGGTATCAGAGCCTTGTTTGTGGTAAGGAGCTCAAGAAAGCAAGCCAAGCTCGCGGTGTTCTGGTAAGAGGAGCAGTGTTGCTTTCATTTTCTGTTTTGGGAGCAGATCTCTGCAGGTAGCACAGCCGAAAATTGCAGGAGTGCATTGTCTCAGGTTGAGACGCCCTTCGCGGTGAAGCAAGAGGACAGTATATGCTGCGGGAGAGAGCTTTAGCTTCTGGCAAACCTATTTTTTTGATTTGAGGCCATTTCGGGGCCTGTTTTGGAGGCGGAAGTTTTTTGCACGCACTCAAGAAAAGGCTCAGTTTTATGCTGTGCAGCCACTGTTCTACAGGTCGGTGAATAGTTACTGTAAAAATTGCATTGTATGCTTGTGCGCAGAGACATTGGGAGTTACAGAATCATCCCTGTTGCCAGTTGATGCAAAATCGTCACTAGGAAGTGACTGTGTGGTCAAATACCACTTTCGCCAGTTTTGCAGATTTTCCCTTGTGAGGGTGAAGCTGTGGTTTTTGCAGTGACAGAATTTTTTGCAGTCTTCTGTAATGGCATCTAATTCTCTTTCACAGATTGTCACTGAAAAGCTTGACAAGAACAACTTCCAAGCATGGAAGTTTAGAATGACGAATTTCCTTATGGGAAAAGGATATTGGGAATTTGTTACAGGAAATGAAGAAGAACCAGTTCTTCCTGATGTTCCCAATCAACAGCAAATGCAGGCATTTAAAGCATGGCATGAGAGAGCCAGGAAAGTTATGTATTGGTTGTCTATCAGCATTTCAGACTCTATGATTGTGCATATTCAGGATGCAAGTACGCCAAAGGAGGCATGGGATACTTTGTCAAAAATGTATAGCACAAATACGCAAGCCAGGAAAATGCAGCTCAAGCAAGAGTTGCACAATGTGCAAAGAGAAAATATGAGCATCAACGACTACCACATGAAGGTGAAGAAGATTGCAGATGCACTTGCTTCCATTGGGTCACCAGTGGAAGATGATGATTTAGTTTCTGTGACCTTGAATGGTCTAGGAAAGGATTATGCACAGTTTCGGACATCCATTTCAGTTCGTGAAAGATTTCCTGATTTTGAGGAGCTGATTGCTCTTCTAATTTTTGAGGAGCAAAGAAATGGTGGTGCATCTTCTTCGGGAGGAACTTCAAAAGAAGCTGTCTTCTACTCAAATGCTGGAAGAGGTAGAGGCAGAGGTAGAGGAGGCCGATATGGAGGCCGTGGTAGAAATCAGAATATGCAGCAAACTCAAGAAAACCAGTCCTATGGAGGAGGACGTGGTAACTCTAGAGGCAGGGGGAGCCAAAGAGGTCGTGGTGGATGGCAAAGAGGCCAAAATGCAAACAGTAATGTTGAATGCTACTATTGTGGTAAAATGGGTCATATGGCTAAAGACTGCTATAAAAAGCAGAATGACATCATGAATGGAAAACTGCAACAAGGAAATTATGCATCCTCTAGTAAACAGGGTGATGACAGAAATGAGCATCTGTTTATGGTGCAGCACATGAACAATTCTGTGACAAGTGCATAAGAAAGCAACGATGTATGGTATGTTGACTCAGGTGCATCAAACCACATGACAGGTCATGCAGAATGGATGGAGGATGCAAGGAAAATGGAAAAACCAGGATTTGTGGAGACTGGTGATGATACTGCACATCCTATTGTGCAGATTGGAAAAATTCCCTTGTCTATGCAGGATGGGAAAAAGAAATACATGTCCGATGTATTTCATGTCCCGAATATCACCAAGAATCTGGTTTCTGTTGGTCAAATGGTTGAACAGGGCTTGCAGGTCAGATTTAATCCTCATGGATGCTTTGTTGAGGATATGAAAAATAAAGGTCGCTTGATAGCAAAAGGAAAGAAGAAGGGCAGAATGTTTACGTTGGATGCAGACATGTCTGAATTGAGTGCAGCAATGTTTGCACATGGGACCGGTGTAGTTGCAGATATTGATATATGGCATAAAGCATTGGTCATGTTAATGTACAGCGACTTAAATCAATGCAGGCCCAAAATGTTGTTGCAGGATTGCCAAAATTCAAGGTTGCAGAAATGCATAAGGTATGTGAAGCCTGTCAGTTTGGAAAACAGGCAAGGAAACCATTTCCTAGACATGTTCAAGAGAGTGAGAAGCCATTGGAGTTAATCCACTCTGATGTGTGGACTACTAAAGCTGCATCTCTTGGAGGCTGTCATTATTTTGTCACTTTTATTGATGACTATAGCAGAAAAGTTTGGGTGTATTTTATGAAAAAGAAAAGTGAAGTTTTTGGGCATTTCAAAACCCTTAAAGCTATGGCTGAAAAAGAAATAGGTCTGCAAATAAAATACCTAAGGTCAGATGGAGGGGGAGAGTACCTCTCAAATGAGTTTGCAAAGTTCTTACAGGAGCATGGCATAAAGCAGCAATATTCATGCAGTTATACCCCACAACAAAATGGAATTGCAGAAAGGAAAAACAGGCATATTGGAGAGGTATCTCGTGCCATGCTCAATGAAAAAGACTTGCCAGATTTTTATTGGGCTGAAGCAGTTGCTACAGCAGTCTACATAATGAACAGGACTCCCACTGCAACAATACATGGAATGACTCCAGAGAAGAGGTATACTGGTAGGAAACCAGATATTTCTCATTTGAAAATTTTTGGTTGCATTGCCTATGTACATGTGCCAGATGAGTTGAGATCCAAGTTGGATCCAAAAGCTGAAAAGTGCATCTTTATTGGTTACTCTCTGCAGCAAAAAGGGTATAGATACTATAACCCTTCTACTCGTAAGTTTACAGTGAGCAGAGATGTTGTTTTTGATGAGATGAGTAGCTGGTATAAACCAGTAAATGTGATTGATGATGTAGATGCACAAAATGGTAATGGTGCACAGAATTCACAGCAGCAGTCACAAAATATTAGTGGACCTGGAGCGTCCTCTAGCAGTGGTTCACATTCTTTGCCATGGACAGGCAGATTGAGATTAGGAGAATCTTCTCAAAGCAATGCAGATAGTGGTATGCAGGTATCACGAAAAGGAAAAGAGAAGGTTGATCAGCCCATGGTTGATGTGAATGCAGGTCACTCTTATGTGGATGGTGAATCCAGTGGCTCAGAACAGAGCATTGATGATGAGTTGGGTATTCCTTCTATCATTACACCTGGAGTAAGGAAGACCAGGGATGTCTTGAGAGCACCTGGGAGTGAACCCACTTTGCGCAGGTCTACCAGAGTTAGGTATCCTGTGGATAGGCTGAAATATGATGGATTTACAGCCATTCACTATGCATATATGGTCAAAGTGATACAGGAACCGGAAGCCACTTCTTTTGAGCAAGCCATGGGAAAAGAAAAATGGGAGAAAGCCATGGA
Organism: Lygodium microphyllum; assembly: GCF_053477565.2. Classification (NCBI taxonomy): domain Eukaryota; kingdom Viridiplantae; phylum Streptophyta; class Polypodiopsida; order Schizaeales; family Lygodiaceae; genus Lygodium; species Lygodium microphyllum. The sequence goes on along the minus strand of NC_141138.1, from coordinate 181,909,623 downwards.
TGAAGAAATGGATGCCTTGGAAGCAAATACTACATGGGAATTGGTACCTTTGCCTAAAGGTAAAAATGCAATTGGCTGTAAGTGGGTTTATAAGGTGAAGCACAATGCAGATGGTTCTGTGAACAGATACAAGGCAAGATTAGTAGTCAAGGGGTATGCACAAACATATGGCATTGACTATGAAGAAACATTCAGTCCGGTTGCAAGAATGGCAACCGTAAGAGCAGTCATTGCTATGGCTGCATCAAAGGGATGGTCTTTACATCAGATGGATGTAAAGAATGCCTTCTTGCATGGTGATTTGCAAGAAGAGGTCTATATGGAGCAGCCACCAGGTTATGTGCATGGTGTTCATCCTGAGTTTGTTTGCAGGTTGAAGAAAGCCTTGTATGGCTTGAAGCAAGCACCTAGAGCATGGTCTGACAAGATAGAACAGTATCTTGTCACTATTGGCTTTCAGATTTCCAAGGCAGATTTCTCACTTTATGTGAGAAAAACAGAGAAAGGTATTATGCTACTTGTCATTTATGTTGATGATTTGATCATGAAAGGTGACAGTGATGAAGATATCCTTCATGTGAAAATGCTATTGAAGCAGAACTTTGAGATGAAGGATTTGGGAGAGCTGCGTTATTTCTTGGGCATTGAGGTGATTAGATCACCAAGTGGGATACAGCTCTTGCAGAGGCAGTATGGATTGGACATGCTGTCCAAATATGGGATGACAGGCTGTAAGCCTATTTCAGTTCCTTTGGAGCAGAATGTGAAGCTGAGCACAGATGCAGGTGAGCTTCTAGAAGACCCTACTATGTACAGACGCATAGTAGGAAGTTTGATTTATATGACTATTACCAGGCCAGATTTGAGCTATGCTGTTGGATTGGTAAGTCAGTTTATGCAGGCTCCAAGGAAACCACATTTGGATGCGGCTAGACGCATACTCAGGTATGTGAAGTCCACATTGCAGTATGGACTATTTTATGAGACTGGGGTTCAGATACAGCTGCATGGATACACTGATGCTGATTGGGCTGGTAGTATTTCTGATAGACGATCTACCAGTGGATATGTGTTCTCTTTTGGGAGTGCTGCAGTCACTTGGAGCAGCAAGAAACAGCCTACAGTTGCCTTGTCGAGCACAGAGGCTGAGTACAGGGGTGCAGCAATGGCTGCATGTGAGGTAGCTTGGTTGCATAAGCTACTTTATGATATGCATCAGTCTACAGATGGGCCAGTTGTCATTTATTGTGACAACATGAGTAGTATACACTTGGCAAATAACCCAGTCTATCATGCTAGAACAAAGCACATTGAGGTGCATTATCACTATGTGCGAGAGAGGGTTTTACTAGGTCTTATTGATCTAGTTTATGTCAGCACAGAGGATCAGGTAGCTGACATATTCACGAAGGCATTGGGCGCAGAGAAGCTGCGCAAGTTCAGAGACCTGCTTGGTGTGCAGGAATTGGGATTGAGCTCAAGGGGGAGTGTTGAGATATCGAGCTCCACTCGTGATACGCCAGGGTGACCGTTGTGTATTTATGTCACCGACTTGTCAGTTGCAGACGCGGTTGGTACACCGCTCATGAATAATAGCTAGATGACAGCTATCCTTATCTACTCTAGTTCGTGGCTCAGTTAGTATGCCACCTTAGTTAGTTGAGTTTGGTTTGAGACCCATATATAGGGTTCTTCTATTTCTTTGTACTTGAGTTCTTTTGGCTTACACAACTAAGAAGAGGAAAACTGTTTTCAGCCTCCACCCTTGTGTGTCTTCCCCCATTGTGCAAGCAAGAAAGCTTCAAGCGAGACTCCTTCCTTCTCTCCCACAATCTTGACAAAACATTCAAAGAGTACATCCTCATCTCCCAAAGAGTGGTTAATTGCAAACTGTATGGTTGGCAACTCGATTTCGAGGGGTAACACACACTTTTTCCCATAAACTAATTTAAATGGAGGTCGGTAGCTCGCTTGAACGTCGTATTGTACACCCATACTACCACATATAACTTCATGTCCCAGTCTCGTTTCTTCTCAGAGACTATTTTAGACAAAATACCCACAAGCTGCTTATTAGTACTTTCAACTTGCCCGTTGTCTTGCGGATTATAGGGGGTCGTTTTATTGTGCTTGATTTGCCAAGCTTCAGTCAGGCTCTTGATCACTTTATTCAAAAAATGGGTTCCACGGTCTGACACTAGTTCCTTCAGTGGATCGAAACGGCAGATAATCTGCTCTAAAAGGAGACTTGCAATCTCTTTTGCATTGTCCTACCTCGTCACCCACGCTTCTGACCATTTTGTAAAATAATCAATTGCTACTATAATGTACCTCTTTTGAGTAGTAGACGACGGGGTGATAGGACCCACAAAATCAATGCCCCACTTCTCAAATGGAAGGATAACCATGATAGGCATAAGGGGGCGTTTTCTATTCTCTCTGTTGTCATGTCTTTGACAGGTATCACATCTCTTAACGTACTCAAAGGAATCTTAGAAGATAGACGGCCACCAATATCCAGCTCTTAAAGCTTTTTGCGCCGTCAACCGTCCAGCAAAGTGCCCTTCACATGCAGAGTCATGGCACTCTTCCAGGATAAAAGGAACCTCGTTAGGCATCACACATCCACGGTAGATATCATCAACACCTTGCTGATATAGTGTTCTTGCGATCAAGGAAAACTTCAAAGCCTGTTGTCTGATTTTCCTCTTTTCAGATTTTGATAAACTAGCTCCAATCTCTCCTATTGATAGATAATGCATGATAGCAGCATACCAAGATGGGATAGAAGCTGTAACAATTTTAAACATTTCTTCAATATTATTTCCTTCAACCAAAGTCTCTTTCGGCTCCCTGAAATCCACAAGGCATTCCACAATCCCCTGCAACCTTAGTGGCTTACTCTTAATCTCATAATCGAACTCTTGAAAAGTGATTAACCACTTTGCCAAACGATCAGGCGGTTGCAGCTTGTTCATAAGCGATCTAAGACCTTCTGCCTTCGTATAGAAAACTACCTTCTCATTGAGGATGTAGTGACTGAATTTTTTAGTCGCAAAGACCATCGCAAGAAGGCACAACTTCTCCAGGTAGGTGTAGTTAATTTCTGATATGCCCAATTTTCGACTAGCAAAAGCTATCGGATGATACCACTTTTCCTCCTAGATTTGGGCTAAACAACAGTTGATACTATGCATGCTGAAAATATATAACATACATCGCCTCTTTTAGGTGCTTTTAAAACTGGTGCTTCTACTAGCTCTTGTTTCACATCCTCAAAAGCTACCTTACAAGGGTCGCTCCATACAAATAGATAGCTAAAGGATAATAAGTTTGTTAATGGCAACGTCCTTTCTGCCAAGGCATTTATAAACCTCTGATAGTACCCTATCAATGACAGAAAGCTATGTACCTCTTTCGGAGTGCGCGGTGGACTCATAGCAACTATAACTTTGATCTTTTCAGGGTTGGTTGTGATCCCTACTGAACTGACCACATGGCCTAGAAATAGCCCATAAGGCACTCCAAAGACACACTTCCGTGGATTAAGAGTGATACAAAATTGTCTGCAGCCCTCTAAGCACTTTCTTAAGATAATCAACATCCTTTCCCTTATAGTGGCTGCCCCCAGGTCATCGATAAATACTTTCAACTCATCTCGGGAGATGTCATCAAAGGTCTTATCTGCTGTTTGTTGCCATGATCCAAGTGCATTGCACAAACCAAAGGCCATCACATGGTACGCAAAAGTACCAAAGACAGTAATGAAAGTTGTTATCAACTTGTCCTCTTCTGCAATTGCCATCTGGTTGTATCCTGCAAAGAAATCCGTAAACGAATATATTTCCCTACCCGCTAAAATTGATCCAAAATCTGGTCAATAAATGGCAACGAGTAGTAATCCTTAACCGTCTGCTTATTCAGCTCTCTAAAATCTACACATAGTCGGATCTGGTTGTTTTTCTTCTTCCTGATGACAACTGGTGAACAGCATTCTGTGTGTTGTACATGGAAGATTAAACCAACTTTCCTTAACTTTTGTAACTCCTCAAATAGCCTGTCCCTCAATTCAAAAGGCAATGCCTTACCTTCTGACGCATAGGACGACTACCTTCTTTTACAGGAATAGTATGAACAGCCAAGCTGGGAGAATACCTCTCAGCTCATCATAACTCCAAGCAAAGATATCGCGGAATTATTGAATCAAGGACACATAGTCCTCCCTTTCTGTTGAACTGAGCATGGAACCTAATTTAATTGGCCGCGAATCATTCGGCGTACCAAGGTCCAACTCAATCACATACACGCCTCTTATCCTATCTTGCGGCTCTATTGGCTCATTTAGAGTTATTTGATAAATATCCTCTATAGTAGACTCCTCTTTAGATTCATCACAGGATGATGTCTCACTACTAGATGGATCATCTACTGTTTCTAATTCAGTAGAGGATAAAGGAGATCGACGGGTATATTGACTTGACAGTCTGTTCGTAAGATCCAAGGCCTACCTAGCAAGACTTGATAGCTAGGACGTCCTGCAAATCTTATCACCCTAAAGTCCAAGAAGCATTCTACACTTGCAACTGTAACATGGACTTTAGTAACGCAACCTTCTGGTTGCCTTAGACTGTCATCAACCATTCTAAGAAGGGTGGAGCTATCTTTTTGGATGCCTAGACCTAGCCTCTCCATCAACTCTGAACTCATGATATTGACGGAGGACCCAATGTCTACAATAGCATGCTCCACTAGTATTCCATCCATGTATGTTGGAACCCTAGGGCAATTCTTTTCAGCATGATCAAACCAATCTTCCCCTACTCGTGCTATGCCCAAAGGTTCTACAATATACCCAATACGCAGGATCTTCTTGAATTCCTTGCGTACTCTTGGGGATAATTTAATCAACTGTAAGAGGTTTACATCTGGTTTGACTTCGCAAAGAGAACTTGCTAAATAAAAATCGTGATAGGTAGCCAAATCTCTCTTTTCTCACCAAACCATCCTTTCTTTTGGTCTCGGGACCGGCTTTGGTGCTTCTTTTTTAGCTCTTGCCTTCTTTCTTGGCACTCCCTCATCCTTCTTAGGATCGAATTTTTTGTCAACAGGCCTTAGAGGTCCACCTTCTATGCCAGGATTTAGGACTTGCGTCCCCTTATCCCCTTGCTTAGGGTTTCCCTTGACCGGTTTTACATTATCTTTATCACCCTCTTTAGCCATTTGGCCTCTTGTTACGGCTCGTAGGTTAGAGGTTTCAGCGCCATTGACACGTACAGCCTCGATAAGGCTGACTCCATTGCCTTGTGGCAACTCCTCTCTATAATGGTCTTTCCCCTTTGTAGTATTTGTCTTGGTCCATCATTTTGCTGGAAATTATTACCTTGCGCTCTATGATTAACTGGACCTGGCTGTTTACTCCCTTGTTGGAGGGAACTAATCTTACTCCAATAGGTAGCGGCTAAGTGGCCCAACTTCTCACAAAGATCACATTTAACATTTGGATAGTTTCTAGGGAAATGTTGTCCACCACACCACTTACAGCTGAATCTTGAGGGACCACCCTCTTTAGGGTATCGACTCCCTATCAGATTCTACTGCTTCTTCAGGAAATTGATGTCAACAGCTATTTGCCGATATTGTTCACAAATCATGTCGGTGTAGTGCTTCATCATATCCTTAACTTTGCCAAGGACATTAGAGGCGCTCGACTCATAGCCTTGATCGTCTATCCGTCGTTCCATTGGCCTAACAATTTGATTGGGCATTAGTTGTTGACTCACAGGAACAACATTAGGGTTCGAAACTTCGCCTCCAACATTTGGTGGAGCCACTTGACTAGCCATAGGCATAGTCACACTAGGAGGAGCTGGCAGCAAAGGTACATTTTGAACCATGCTTCCTCTCCCATTAGGGTTATTCATAGGCATCCCTTGACATCCATTTGTCAATGGTAAATTGCCTCGAGGTACTAGACCCGCATAAATATTTATTTGAGAGGAGTAGCCCGTTTGTAATCGTGACTCTACTCCTTCTGCCCGCGTGATGGCAGTGTCTATATCAACCAAAGCCACACTGCTCAATTGTACCTGAATATTGAAATCCAATCCATGCAAGAAGTACCTAAATGTAAGTTTGTAACTTATGAATCACTTCCTTAAGCTTCTTAGCATAGGCTTTCACATTCTCATGGGGGTCTTGGCGTGTTACATTCAAAACACGCAACCAGTATTGGCCACCTCTTTCAGGGGCATATTCTCATCAGAAAGCTGCATAAAATTGGTTGATTATGGTTATGGTTCCAGTCTCTATGCTATGATACCATACTGCATCCCTTTCTTTTAATGTCATGTTAAAGAACATCATAAGATGTCCCTCATCTTGGATGCGGTAATTAAACATTAATCTTCGAAATTCACAAATGTGAAACTCCGCGTTTTCTTCGGCTAACCCATTAAAAATGGGCAAAGGAACTCCTAAAGCTAGAAAATCCGGCATCCCTGTAGGAATTTCAATGGGTTGTGCCATGACGACAATCGGATTAACAATAGAGTTTGGACTGATGGAATCACGCCCCAACTTGAAGTGGGTTGACTTGGTGGAAGAGAGGAAGAACTTGTGCTTCCTCCTGCACCTAAAGGACTATGTGCAGTAGTTGGCTTACTAAGACCACTGTCTCTTATGCGCGTCGGGCTACTCCTCTAAGGAGAATAATGACTTACAATCTCCAACCGCCTTCTAGCCCTCTCAACACGTTCTGCTTTTTGTATTTCAGCTTGACGATCCTTGTCAGAGGACATAAATCAAACTTTTTGGTCCCTAGAAACCCTAGATTCGAGAACAACCACTTGTTGGTAGCTCTCGGGAAAGACACACCACTAATGGAACCTAAAATGGGCCGGCACTGGCTATGGCACTAGCCGGATGTCATGCTCATAGCAGACAAACATGGCCTCGTGGGCTAGGAGTGTTTGTCTACTGCTAAAGGACTAAAGCCTAATCTATGAGTTTATAGTTTTATAGTTTTGTAGTCCAACGTTTCCCTTTCTATAAACTCCACAAAGGGAGAACCCATACACACTGGCAATAAATACCACGATAATCACATACATGGGAGACAACCTCTCGGTGGAATCACCACGGCCCCATTGCAGCTCTCCTACATCGCAGGGATTGGCCCCTTGATACGCTGCTCAATATATAAAACAAACGAACAAACTCCACTCTTTCATTTTGCAAGTAATCGAGGAGATACCATGTGTCCTCACTAAATACTTCCCCAAGAAATGAATGTCTATCCTACTGCTTAGAATGCCTTTCCACACTCAAACGTAGGTCATAGTCATTGAAAACAGGTGCTTTGTATCCAGGGTTTTATTCCGACACCATGATCATCATGCACATGCAAAAGTGATTGATTCTAAAGTGCTCAAACATCATTTTAAATCAGAAACACGTGGTGCACAACTAGGCTTTATAATGCATCTACTAACCCGTTGCGACGATGTAAGGATAGCACCAAGATCATGCTCGTGCTACTATCCTTTTAATTAACATACCACAAACTCTATGACATGATGTGCATCAGAAAATCAGCAACAATCAGCATGCAAATCACACCATTCAAACATCCCAACCCCCTACTTTTAGGTATTGCTTTCCTTGCATAGGTGTAGAGGTTCATTTTGTCATGTTTTGATGTATAAAAAGCGATAAATCACAAACTTTGACAAGGAGATAGGGAAAATTGAGGCTAAACCTCATGCTTTGCCACCACCATACATCCACAAACAATTATTATATTTTTTCCTATTTATCCAAGATGTTTTTCTATTTTTCACCTTATTTTTTCTTATTATCTTGATTTATTTAGCAATAAAATATAATATTTTCTAATTTTTCTTATTCCAATCACTTCAAAATACTAACATTCCATTTATCTTCCATTTTCCCCCCATGGGAACATATTACACCCACCCGAAACGGAAGAACTAGCATTTTATCGCTTAAAAACCGCATTTCGGGTTTACGGGAATGAAATAAAGCATGTAAATCATTGCAAAACCAGAATTTTCTGATACAAAACAATTAATTAGGGTGCAACCAACACACAAACAAATTTTCATCGAATAAGAACATAATTATCATCATAAACTATTAAAAATCCTTCATTTTCCTTCATAAAAATGGTCATACCGTGTTTTTATGTAACCCAAGATGCCTTGAATGCATGTGTAACCAGCAGACGGAGCCTCCATTACTCTCAATCCAATGCTGCACTTCAATCTTCAGCATCTCCATCAATCTTCATCACCACTTCCTTCATTCTCCCGCTCGAATCCTTCTTCAAGAGAGTACACATGAACAGCCCATAGAGAAGAGAGAGAGGGAGGAGAGAGAAAGACTAGATTATGTTCTCTTCATTCAGTCCACCATTCCTTGCGCGAAGACCAGCGATATGCTCAGCCAAGAGGGAGAAGTTGGCCGCCAATGTCAATTCCATGGGTTGCTTGCAGCCTGCCAATCATCATCATGAAGGATGGAGCGCATTTTTCGGTCGTGCAGATGTTGCCATATCCTCCTCCTCTCTCCATGATTTCTTCATCAAAAAATTAGACGGGGGGTTAAAATTCCAAAGGGCACCCCCCCTTTGGTCCCAAGTTGTGGCCAGCCTTTCAAATCTTGCCCATCTTGTGGCCTCTTCCTTGTCTGGACTCTGATTCAAGCTCTGAAAAATCCTACACGTCCGTCTTCACATCTTGCACTGACTGGTAGCTCCTCGCATCCCGCATGGTAGTCGAAAAAATTATCAAAAATCCACAAGTGTCGCTCGGGCGCCTTTTAAAAGTCGTCTTTCACTTGGTGCTTAAAATCGTCCTAGCTCCAACCGCTGCCTTCGATGTTGAATATTTTTCCCCTCAATTCTGGTTTTTTTGGCAAATTTTAGACACATCCCAGGCTCAAAACTCCACTCTCAACATGTGTAGGTATTCAATCATATTCCATGCCTTGTCAAGCTCTTTCAATTGTAAAGTGATATTATTTGCATAATTATGTTTGATTTTGTGTGCAAAACAATTGAGACACCACACCTTCAATGAAAGGCATGCTTTGCATTGCAAGTGGAACCCGAGATTGGATGAAGGAGATGCAATAGGGTTGATGCATGATCTGGTCCTCTCAACTTGTTTTTGACATTGATTGCCAAAATATGTGGTGTGCATCTCAATTTTTTTGACAATGATTTCTTAGAGTGTATGTAGACCACAAACAAAGAAAACAAATGATTAAGGAAGCTTCCTAGAAAATTATTTGACCTGATCTAGTTTTGACAATGAGGGAGTGTCCAATTTCCAAATATTTCTTGGTGATGCAATATTTAAGCATAACAAAAGAAAGGTTTCCTTTCACAGATGACATCTTTCCCTTCCTACCTTAGTTCTTTTATTTTTTAAGTGCAGTTCTCCATAGGAATCATTTCACAAGATGTAGCTATTATAAATTTTCTTGTAGACATCGTTGGCTTCAATAGGAGCAATCATATTTTTCCTTCTCAAATCTATCTTTCAAGTCTCAACCCTTCTCTTTGAGAGCCTTCTGACCCTATTAGTCTCTCAAAGAATCACTTCTCATCAACACAGTAAGAAGGAGACATCTTGGCACCCATATCATGTGCTTGTATGACTAGTCTATTTGATGAACAGAGAGGAAAGCTCTCTCTATGAACACAAAAGAAGAGAAATATGACATTAGCATTGTGGATTTGGATCCAATTTGGTAAAGATGATTACTAACACAAATGTGATTGAAAGAGGGACTTGCATCACCATGCAACTGTGGAGAATAGAGAAATTCATTTTTTTAATTTTAAGTGATAAGGAAAATTATTTATCAAATGATTACTATGGGCATAGGGCAAGCCCAAAAATAAGAAGAAGAAGAAGAAGGAGAGAGAGAGAGAGAGAGAGAGAGAGAGAGAGAGAGAGAGAGAGAGAGAGAAGGAGAGAGGGGAGGGGGAAGGGATGGGGGTGGTTGGGGGAGGGGGAGGGATGTTTAAAAAAAGGAGCGCTCTATAGCTCAATAGATTCCATTTTTCAAGCACTTTCCAATGATAGGTCACATCATATAGTTTTGAGAAACTTATAAGCATGTTATCTGGGTGCCACCTTTTTAGTATTCAAAAAATGGGAATTGGGAGATTCCCAAACTCACTAATACTGTGTTTTCTGTATAGCTTCTGTTTTGTTCTAATTTTCTTCTGTATGAAGCATGGATTGATGATTGATGAAGCATGGATTGATGTATAGCTTCTGTTTTGTTCTAATTTTCTTTTGTATGAAGCATGGATTGATGATTGATGAAGATTGAAATCTTTTGGAAGTCTAATGAATAGTTTTTGATAGTTTGGAATGTTTTTAGTATGAGTTATGAGGTTTTGATGACCTTATGTAACCCTCTGTAAACCTTCTATAGAGCCTATGTCTCTACTCTATCTCTGCTCTATAACTGTTCTGTATCTGCTCTAGTACTATACTGTACTGTTCTGTAGATCTTCTTTAAGTGTTATGTAGAATGTATATGTGACTTTGGGAAAATTTTCTACCTTTTGGAAAGGATGAATCTAAGTTCAAAAGAGCTAAAACAAATGGAAGAAGCAGCTGAAGACTGAAGAGAAGACTGAGTGATAATGACAGTAGTGAGCTATGAAGGGACACTGCAGCGGCTCTGGTGTCTCTTCATATTAGACATACCTCTTGGGAGGTGCATCCACGATCTAAGAAGGATTATTGAGAGTTATTATGAGATTATTTTAGTGAGGAGATGATGTACTATTGAGAGAGAGAGAGAGAGGGAGAGTTAGAGACAGTCAATTCTATCAAAACAGTGTAACTGTATATGCGAGATTGAGAGAGAAATATAAAGACATTGAAGATGAACAGTATGTGATTGATTTCCATTCAAAAATGGTGTATTATTTTATGTTCCTTGTTCTATCGGTGTATTCTATGAAGAAGTTGAAGATTATGGTTGATTCTATCAAATCAGTGGGAGATATCTACTATGATGCTGTGTGAAGAATTGTTGTTTTCTTTGTTTTGGTCATCAGAAGAATGAAATAAAAGATTGTTGATGTTACAAGATAGATTTTCTTGTAGTAGAATCCCCTTTTCCTTGGTGTTCCCCTTGGTGCTCCATGTTTTTGGTGTGCAGCCAGGGAAACTTGCCATCAACAAGCATTAGAAGGGGCTGAAAATGAAGGAAATGGCATTGCCAAGAAGAGAAGAATTCAATGGATGTGTGCAAAGTTCCTTCTTCCACTGAAGAGTTGGAGATTCTCATTATCAAAGCCACTTTCCACAAGAAGTTCATCCCACAATGGTGGAAACATATCACCATCATGATGCATGCTCTATGTGGTGGACTGTTTCCTCTGCCTGGTGAAGCAGCAGAAACTTGCATCTTGGTGGCAAACTGTTCGGGAACAAACTAAAGAGCAGAAGCAGAGAGAATGAGCATCCATGGAAGATTTGGCATTCATTGAGAAGTTTCTAGACATCATCAAGTTGGAGATCGTGAAGAAGCTTCAGGAGTCGTGGTCTGTGGAGGCTCACGAAAACAAGAAGGAAAAGAGTTGGAATTTGTTCGTGGATGCTCAATAGCAAGATACGTGGGATGCTCGGTGCACTGACAATCTTCTGTTTGTCCAATTAACAACCCACTGGAAGTTGGTAGACATAGTGTTTTTCACAACATACACTGTTGAAACCCTCAGAAGCTGGAATTATTATAATGACACAACAATGATCCTAAGAAGAATGAGTTTTGATACTTTCAGAATGGAATATCTCCCCCTCTGTAGTGGTTTGAAAGCCAAATTCAGAGATGTTGAAAAGAAGGAAGTAGAAGAGATGTTGGCAAGAGAATCCCTCAGAGATTAAAGTCCCTCTCTGATTCTATCCTATTGAGTACAGATCAATTGGTTGGATCCATCCCCCTGATGAATGACGTAATCAAGAGGTAAGCGTTAGAACGAGTCCAGAGGTACATGAGAAGAGAGAAGGCAAAAATCAAAGCTAAGAACGAGCTTGCAGCAGAAGCCTCCTTTGACGCCCTAAAAGCACTCTTTACAGAAGTCTCCATGGCAACTCAAGGTCCCCTTCCTAGTCAGATTCGTCCTGGAAATATTGATGATAGGCCAGCAAATGTAGTCCCATTGCCAGTTTTTAAGGGAGAGTACAATGAAGACCCTGATCTTCATGTAGCAGAATTCATGGTAGCATGTGTGGCTAACAATGCCAAAACCCCTGAGCATTGGTTAGCAATATTCCCCACCACTTTCAAGGGCACGACATTTCAATGGTATGAGAGACAAGCAGCAGGAACTTTTGGTACTTGGGACGATTGGCCTTCTTCACTAAATTCAGGCGTGAAGGTTTTGAAGAGCAGATGCGAGAGGAGTTCATGAACCTAAGTCAGTCCTTTGGAGAAAGAGTGGAAGCTTATGTCTTGCGAATGGAATCCATCTTGAAGAGATGGACTAACCATCATTTGGAGGAAGGTATCCAGAAAGGAGTGTTTCTCAGGGACCTACAACTAGAAGTTTGCAAGTTCGTGGAATTGAGAAGACCAGTCAATCTGCAAGCTGTAGTGGAAGGTGCAAGATTGTATGACAAAGTTGAAGCAAGGTTGTCAATGACTCCAAGAAGAGGAGTCTTACCTCCTCCCATGCGAGGAATGCTATACCCACCAAATGCAGTCCTAGGGAAAGTTCCCTACCCCTATCCCCAGGTGCAAACAATGCCGCAGTATAATGCACCTAATCCATTGTGGCCACCACAGACAACAGTGCCTCAAATGATGGTTCAACCACAACAACAGTGGCCTCAAGCAAGTCCTCCAATGGCGACTCAACAACAGTGGAACCCTACCAACTGGAATCAACAATCCTAAGTCTCAACAGAAGCTCTGAATCAGAACCAGAACAGAGGACCTTTTGGATCAACCCAACCAGTGTATGCAATAATTACAGAAGCTTCCCAAAACCCTACTGCAAGCACTTCAGGAGGTGAAAATCTGAAGGACTACTTATCCAACTCAGTTGCAAATATCAAGAAAGAGCTTATGGATGTGATTATAGAGTAGCTACAGATGCTGAAGGTGAATATTGCCAATATATCCACTCCTGTGGGGGCTGGAAGAGATGTGATGAGCTCTAATATATGGTGCCAAAAGTGTCATCAAGCGGGACATTTAGCCACTGAATGTATCCAAAAACCAACCATTCCTGGAGCCTTCTATTCCTACTATTTGCGGAAGAACCATACAGAGGATATTTGCTCTCTGAAAGAGATGCATGAGCGAAGATAGAAGGATGAAAATGCAAGATTCAACTTGCTAGAATCCAAAATGACAACACAAGATATTAGACCAAAGCCTAGGGAGTTTGGTCCTAATTTCGGTCCAAGGAGGTTTCCCTCTCAAAGTTACAAAGGACAACAGTCTGGCGGTGGTCAAAGGTGGAATGTTACAGGTATGGAGAAAAGGTCATATCTCCCCAAATTGTCCAAACCCTAGACGATCTGTGGATTACAAGCCCTTATGCAGTCGATGCAAAGGATAAGGCCACACTGCAAAGGACTGTCCAAGCCCAGCCCCTATAAAGGCTAATGGCACTGATAGCCAACAGAAGGTACACGAGCCTGCCTCCAATTTGGTAGAGTTGGAAGTTGCTGCTGTTACGCATACCAAGAAGAAGAAACCAGTTTTTCAAAACCAGAATAACTCTCTTGCCAAGATTGTGAAGTTCAATCTGCCAACAGAGGGACAGAGCAATACAGAACAGAATAGTGCAGTACAGAGCACTGCAGTGCCACAGAGAGTTATAGAGACAGTCCCATAAACCGGACCAGAGGTCCAAGAGATAGATGATATAGAAGCACCTCCAGAAATAGAGGAAGTGCCGATGCTACAATTACTAGAAGAAAAAGGAAATATGAAAATGGGTGTAGCCCCATTCCCCCAGCAGCAAAGCCGCCTGGAGAAGCCTGTGGATCCTATCAAAGATTATGACTTGGTCAAAAACCTAGACACTTTTAAACCTAAATTAGCATTTCGGTAGTTGCTGATGCTGTCTCCCAACTGCGGAAAGAAATTCAAAAGCATCTTGACAAGAAGACGTGGACTAAGGATCGCTCCTTCAACAGCGACCCAGACCAATAAGGCCTCGGAGCCTGTAAAGGAAGTAGATGTGGCTAACGCCTTCCAAGATCATGGAACTCCAGAGATTAGTGTATGGATAGAAGGATGCTTCATCTCAGATGCATTGATTGATGGAAGCTCATTAGTAAATATAATGACGGATATGACAATGAATGACTTAGGGTTGTAAGGAATTCAACCTACACACTGGCTTATCAGATTGGCAGACCAAAGCAGAATCAATCCATTGGGTATCCTCCCATACGTTAAAAAAACCCTTGCAGGAAGAGATTATGGCTGACATATTTGGTGGTCAAACCAAATTCTTATGGGACCTCATACCCTTTGCTGTTGCGAAGACCTTGGCTTTTTGAAGCAAGAGCCAGGACGGATTGGTTCAAAGGGACCCTAACCCTAGGTAGAGGACCCAACAAAGTGGTGTTGAAGTTATATGGATTGCAAAAAGGCAATGGATTCACATCCATCGAAGTCATAACTGACTCCTCCAACGAGGTAACAGATGGTACATCAGGAGATGAAGAGGCTATTAAACAGATCTTTCCTAAGAAAACAGAGGCACATTCCCTGATAGTGGGCACTGTAAGCTAACTACCAAGGGAAGCAAAATCCTTGTCCATGGGAGAATACTTCCGGCCTCAACTAGAATTAACTTCTGAAATCACCTCTGACAGTGAAATAGACGCATGTATATACTGTTCTCCCTATTACATGACAGCCACCGCAGAGACAAAACAGAGACAGAGTAGATACAGAGCAGTATCAAATACAGAGATAGAGCAGAGGCAAAACAAAGACAGAGAAGATATAGAGATAGTCACAGAGATAGTAATAGACACAGAGCCAGAGACAGAGACAGAAGTAGAGCCAGAAGCTATGACAGAAGCAGAAGCAGATGTAGAGGCTGAATATTTGTTCTTCCAAATGATACATTGCCACATCCAAGAAAATACAAGAAAACTAACAAGAAATGATTCCAAGAAATGGTAGAAACAAACCATAGCTTGCCATTCATATTCAATGAGAAGGATAAATACAAATGTTGAAGCCATGACTACTTGTTGAGAATACTATGATGATAGCTGCTACAAGGTACACACCCTTTGCAATGGTGGGAAGGAAGAAACCTTCTAGCTCCAAGAAGTGGAGTTTCAAGAAATGAATTGAAAAGATGTATTACAATGGAACTCTCTTGCCTTTTATACTCTAGCCAAAAATAGACTAATTGGCCTAATTAAAGTAGCATGAAAATCACTTTATTACAATCCATCCCTGCCCGAAAGTTTTGTCCTCAAAACTTTGAAGACTGAAATGACAAGTAGATGGTAAATGTAAAGGAACAAAAGACCAATGCTGAATATCCTTGTTGAAGTTGTCCTTTGAAGAAGATACTCTTCCATGAAAAGAATCTTGAAAATAAACTCAAAACAGTGGAAATCTGGAATGTTGTCCTGAACAGTGTAGTGATAGTAAATGACCCATAACTTTGAATAGAAATGTCGGAATAATGCATATGAGGTATAGAAATGAAGTTTACTTCATAAGGTATCATCCATGTCATCAAAATCTAATTTTGATGTCACTAGGTCAATTATTTTCATGATAGAAATTTATAATAGCAAGTTGTCCACTATGTAATGAGCTAAGTATCTTCTTGAAGAAGCCATGGATATTGATCCAAATATGAAGCATGCTGCCAAGATGATTCTTCCATAGGCAATCCTTTCCATTTGACAAGGCGTTCCATAACAATACGGTTCCTTAGAACCTTATCCCTCTTGCCAATAATCCTTTCGGGCCCATAGATGATTAAGCCATCTTCATCAAGAGAAGGTAGTTCTTCAAGAACTTGTATGTCAGGGCTGAAGGAAAATCAAGTTGGTAAGCAAGATCTCCAACTTTTCTTGTGATTTGATATGGACCATAATAGCAATGAGCAAGCTTATTATGTCCGCCCTTGAGAGAAGCATAACAAGACTTACGTACTTTCAAAAATACCCATTCTCCTTCTTAAAAATCCACATGCCTTCTCTTATCATCCGCATATAATTTCATTATCTCTTGTGCCTTCGTGATGTTTTCTTGGCATTGCTTTATTAAGGCTTCCATCTTTTCCAACTCTTCTCGAGCAAGAGGATTCACTTCATCATGAAACAATGCTGAAGGTACTTGGACTTTGTATCCATACAATGCCTCGAATGGTGACATACCAATGCTCATATGATGAGTATTATTATAACAGAACTCCGCAAGATGAATCCAATGATCCCATGCATTCTATGTATCATGGCAAAAATGTCTCAAATAGACCTCTAACGATTTATTGACCCTTTCAGCTTGGCCATCTGTTTGTGGATGATAGGCAGTATTTTGAGTTAATTTGGTACCCATGGAAGTAAAGATACTTTTCCAGAAATTTCCCATGAACTTGGAATCCCTGTCAAAAACAATCTTCATAGGTAATCCATGAAGTTTGAAAATTCCTTCCATGAACTGATCTGCCACCTATTTGGCTGAATATTGGACTTTGGTAGGTAAGAAGTGGGCTGATTTGGTAAGACGATCAACCACAAAAAATGTGCTATTCCAACCCTGCTTAGTGGTAGGAAGTCATGTAATGAAATCCATATTGATATCAGTCCATTTACCATGAGGAATAGGCAAAGGCTGAAGTAAACCACTATGCAATAAATTGGAATCTTTATTCTGTTGGCATGGTAAGCATTGCATCACATACTCCTTGACACCTTTCCAAAGTCCCTTCCAATAGAAACATTTATGGATCTTATCAAAGGTTTTAAACAAGCCAATATGTCCTGCCAAAGGAGAAGAATGTATCTCCTACAATATACCTGGCCTAAATGATGACTGAGGGGTCAAATAGACTCTTCCTTTGAACCAAAGAAGTCCATTTTTCCACTTGAAATTGGGAAATTCAGATCCGTTGTCTTGCTGTAATTTCTTCATAATGTTGGCAGTGTGTTCATCCAAAAGATATTCTTCTTGAATGTCCTGAATCCAATCTTTATGTATGGTAGAGATAATAGAAATGGAACATGCCCACATCCTGGATAAGGCATCAGCCACTATTTTATCCTTGCCTGCCGTATAGGATATCTCAAAGTCATATCCTTGAAGAGTAGCTAGCCACCATCTTTGTTTGGGAGAGAGATTTGGCGGAGAAAGAAAATACTTCAGCACTCGATGGTCACTCTTCACCTTAAAATGACTGCCATAGATGTAGTGATGCCACTTCTTAATAGCATGAAGAATGGCTAACATTTCTTGCTCATAGACATGGAGTTCCCTTTCTTTATCATCTAACTTCCTGCTTTCATAAGCAATAACACCATGGTCTTGGCATAAAACTGCCCCAATACCTCTGTCACTAGCATCTGCATAGATGGTAAATTCCTTGTAAAAGTCTGGGCACCCTAAGATAGGTGCTGAAATAAGAAGACTTTTCAGCTCATTAAAGCTCATAGTGGCTGTAGCATCCCATAAGAAAGCTTCTTTCTTCAATCTGTCAGTAAGAGGAGCTGCTACATGGGCATAATTCTTGATGAATCTCCTATAGAAGGAAGATAATCCAAGAAATCCTCGCAATGAAGTAGAATTTTGTGGTATGGGCCAATCTTTGATGCACTGTACTTTCTTTGGATCAACCATGATTCCTTTCTCACCAACTATATGACTCAAATATTCCACTTCATCAGCCATAAAAGTACACTTGCTTTCTTTTGCATAAAGCCAATGTCTTCTTAGAGTAAGGAGAACTTCTCTGACATGTTCCAAATGTTCCTCTCTATTCTTGCTATAGATGAGAATATCATCAAAGAATACCAAGACTGATTTATACAAGAATGGCTGCAAAATCTTGTTCATAAGTGCTTGGAAGGTTGCAGGTGCATTGGAAAGTCCGAATGGCATGACTAAGAAGTGGTAGAGACCTCTTTTTGTCCTAAAAGCTGTCTTGTACTCATCCCCTACTTTCATTGTGATTTGATGATAGCCTGATCTTAAGTCGATCTTGGTGAAAACCTTTGCATCCTTGAGTTCATCCAACAAATCATCTATGTAGGCTATTGGGTATCTGTTCTTCACAGTGCTCTTATTTAGATCTCTATAGTCAATACACATCCTAAATGACCCATATTTCTTCTTGACAAGTAGTACAAGAGAAGAAAAAGGTGACTGACTAGGCTGAATAAATCCCATTTCCAACAAGTCTTTAACCTATTTCTCTACTTCTTCTCTCTCACACTTGGATAATCTGTAAGGAGATTTGTTGATGGGTTTAGTGTCAGGCATTAAATCAATAGAATGATCCACTTCTCACTAAGGAGACAACGATGTAGGTGGCTGAAATATGTCCTTAAACTCTTCTAAAAGTTTACATAGACATGGATCTTGCTCCTTAGGTGAAGTAGATTGCTGATTTTCATCTGCCTTTGTTAGAAGAAGTGTGAAAATGCAAGACATAGCATTGATTTCCCTCTTCATCTTCTTCTTACTGATTATTTTCACTTGTTTCCTCTCAATGCCATTAAGTTTTTCTTGCTGCCCATTATAAGTAAACTCCATAAACATCTCGTTAAGATCCAAGGAAAATTTTCCAAGCTGTTTAAGCCAATCACAGCCAATGATGATGTCAATAGGACCCATATCTAGGACAATCAAGTCTGTCATAATAGTGCAAGACTGTGATAGTTCAATAGGAGTCTGCCAGCATATCTCTTTACTCAACTCTTGAGCTCCATTTGTCACTTGTACCTTCAATAGGGAATCCATTTCTTGTGGTAATAACTTCAGCTCATACAATGACTTAGCATTGACAAAACTATGTGTGCTGCCGGTATCAATGAGAATATGAGCAACCTTTGAATTTATAGTGCCTTTAAGCCGAAGTGTATTTTCACCCTTACAACCCATCCATGCATCCTGAGATATGGAACATAACATGGGTTGACAAGAAACCATAGAACCACCTGGATCATAGGGAAAGCTATTGACCGGCTCTAAATCCTCCTGCACATCTTGGTCCTCTTGATCATGCATGTCTTCATAAGTGGGGGACTGCATCCACTTGCAAAAGAGCATCTTCATTTGCTTCTTCATCCTCAAATTCTTCTATATTCAGCATGTTTGACTTTGCTATGTTTCCCTTGCACTTCTGTTTATCTTGAAGCATAAGCTGTAGGATATATAGGCACCCTGCTGGAATTATTTGAGAACCTATTTTCAGCTCTATTTCCTTCTCTTTGTTTGGCTGAATTGTTGTCCAAATCTCATGGGCTGATTTGCTTGATAATGTGTCCCTGTTCTGGGCTGAAATGCAGTCAACTCTCTTCTCTACTTTTGGCTATACCTTTCAGCATATTGTATGGTTGCATGTACACTAGTTGGCTTGGTTGCTCCAACTTCGGCTGAAAGGTTAGGATCAAGACCAAAGATGTACTTATTTAACTTGGTTGCATTGGAGATACCTTCGACATACATGGAAAGATTTAAGAATTGGCTGGAATAATCCCTTAGGAAAGATCCCCTTTGCCTAAGATCGTACCATCTTCGTTCAAGTATTTCCTTTTCCATGGGTGACACAAAAACTTGAGTCATGGCTGATTTAAAGTCATCCCAAGATTGAAAATTTTCCCCTATCTTGCACATGTATCTCCACCAAGTATGTGCATACCTTCTAGGTGTAGGGTTGCATAACAAATATTTGCTTGTTCGTTGTGAGGGTATAGAGTGAAGTACATTTCCAATTTATTGATCCACTCCTCAAGCTCGATCAGTGAAGGATTATCTCCTTTGAAATTTGTTATATTGATCTTATCCTTGTATTGTTTATTATAGTGATATTGCTGCCCACCATGATTGTTAAAGCCAAAAGATTGTTGTCTATGAAAAGAGTCACTTCTTGGTTGCTGCCCATGATTGTTTGTATATGATTGCTGCCCATTGCAATTCGAATTAACGCACCGCTTTAACATAATAATTGGTATTTCAATTTATAATAAGGAACCGCCGTTTTCTTGCTAAGGTTTATCACTTAATAAAACATCACCCATTCTTAATAATTTATTAAAATAAACCCTTCATTAAATTAATTCCCCCTCACTGCACTTAATTCCCCTTTTTAACGAACCATTTCGTGGGATGGGTATGTGCAGTCATTAGAGTTATTTTCCTTGTCACACACTGGTTTATCAACGATGTAGTCTTGATATGTGTCGGATGTGGTATTGTTTTGGTTTACTGTCTTTGATACGGTTACGAGTACGGGATGCAGTTTTTTCTTTTATTACCTGATACAGGGTTCTGGGTGTTTGTCTGATGCATAGCATGAAGCTTTCGGTTGCATTTGTCTCAAGGTCATGTCGAATTTTTTCTAGGTTGTGGTTTGTTTGGGGTTAGTTGGTCGAGTCACGTTTTATTGTTTTGGTTGTTCTCTTATCCTTGGTTTTTTGTCTGTTGCTTTGCAGGCATTCTCCTTGATTGTCTGTGTTTGTGGTGTGTGTGTAACCATCTGAATGGCGCCTTCTTATGCTCCTCCCCCTATCCAGTACGTCCCATTTGTTAGTAGGGATTACTCTTCCCTCCTTACTTTTGAGCCTCTCACGAAGGCGGGACTCGCTGCTTTTGTGGCTACTTCTTTTCCATTGCTTCCCGAGGATCCTCGTTATGTGATGAGTTTTTGGCCTCTTACAGCAAGAAGACAAGACTAGTCCATGGAATTTCTATGACTTTGACACCTCGAGGCCTAGGGAAGGCTCTGTCTCTTCCCTCCAAAGGTGAACCTTTTGTTACCACTCGTCAGCTTTTCTCTAATGAAGAGATTCTGAAGCTGTTGCAAAAGCAGACAAGGAAAATGCTGGATGTTAAGAAGGTGATCAACTCTTCAGGAGTTTCCTTTTCTATGATCACTGATCCCGTATGGAAGATGATCTGTCAGTTTCTCCAGGACAGGTTTATGCCTGCCAAAACGCCATCCCAGTACTTGTCCAAAGAGCTTTTTACAGCTTCCAGGATGGTGTTGAAAGGAGTTGCTATTGATTGGAGCACTTACCTCCTCACTAAAATGGATCAACATTTCGTCAAAGTCACCAGGGGTAATGTTACCAATGTCACATATGGATCATATTTGTCTGCCTTCTTGACCTATTCAGGTTTACAAAAGACTGTGCCTCCACCTCCTCCATTTGATCCAGTACCTCCTCCTCCACCTTCAGATGAGTCCGAACCCATTGATATAGAGGATGATGATTCTCCGCCTCCCCTGGTCATCCAGCGCAAACGCTTGAAGCGGGTAGCGGATAAAGCTCCTTCAGTACTTCCTTTAGTGCCCATTCCTGCTACCTCTGGCAGTGAACTTCCTGGGTATCTCACTTGTAATAACCTATTCAGAGCACATTGCGAAGGATCCTTGGACATATAAGTTCCATCCCTGAACAGTCTAGTCTCAGGAGATGCAATTCCTTTCCTCTGTAAAGATATTCAAAGTTCCATTGAATTGTCAGTGACAGCCTGTGTTCAACAGCTGTACGCGTCTTTTTATGACGAGGTCATGTAGTTTAAGGACCAGTTGCATAAGGAAACATCTGAGTTAGCTTCTACTAAGGATACGCTAGCAGATTTGTTTAAGCAAATGGAACAACAAACCCAACTGCTTGCCACCCAAAGCGATGAGATCTCTTCTTTGAAGATCCAGTTACTAGAGGCTCAATCACAGGTTACTAGCCTTTCAGAGGAGAAGGAGAGGATGTCCAGAGAAGCGCAGGAGTTCTGAGCTATCTTAGATGACAAACTTTCAGCTTTACAGACTGCTAATGACACAGTGGCATCCCAAGCCTCTCAAATCCAGCATTTGCAAGATCAACTGGCAAAGTCCCGCTCTGTTCCTCCAAGCCCTAATGTTCCCTTGATTCCTTCTCTTTCACAGCAGGACTTGGCTGCTCTTCAGAGACAAGCTACTTTGTGTCCTTTATTCCAAGATAAAATGGAACGATTGCAGTCTAGAATGGACTTGTTATGGTCTACCTTTGAGCAATTTCAGGAATATGTTCCACCAGACCATTCTTTCTTTGTCCACTACCACTTACAGAAGTTGGTCTTCTACATGAAGCTTTCCACGATGGATTTACCTCTTCTAGAGGATGGATGGAGTGGGGCTTGGTCTGCTGAGTTGATGACAGAGGTAGTCAGGATGGTGTTTGAAGATTTTGTCATGCCAGATACCATGTTGATGTCATACATGTATCTACGAGGAGACTTGTTAATTCCAGATGAGGTGGATATGGCATGGTATGTGGGGGATGTGGTCTTACAGGCTGTTTTGTATGTCAACCATTTGGAGTTGCGCATAGCTGACATGTTTCAGGGTTACTCCTCCAAAGTGGCTGATTGTCATGATAATTCTTGGCATCCCATGATTGATTCTGTGGTCCTAAATCAAAGACAAAACACTGCTCCTACCTCTGCCCAGAGTACTAATCAATTGAGGATGGATCTCTTAGCCTATCTTTCAAAACATAATCCGTTTGATTCTTCCTTCTTTGATGCCTATCATAGACGATCTCTCTTAGGACCTTCTGTTCCTACCCTCCTCTATTACCAACAAATGGCTCACTGATATGCTATATATCTTTCCCTTTGTCAATCTAATTCCACAACTATTTTACCCCTTCTTTTCCAACCTTCATCTTTCCCTCAAATTCCCATTTTTACATACTGTTCCTTTATTGAGGATAGGGTATTTTCCCCTTCTCCACCCTGTCCTTCTCCATCCATTCATGTACCCTCCACATTTCCTATTTATCAGTTAACACCCTTCCTTAGTGATTCCCTCCAAATTTCTGCCACTCCTTCTTTAACCTTTTCTTCCTTTTATGATTTTGCCTATCCCTCACTTCATCCACTCTTCCTTATTCCACTACCCTCTCCTAACACTTGTATATCTCAACCACTTCAGTTGGTTAGTGACTGTGACGGGTTTGATAATCAGATGTTCAGACGAAGGGGATGGAGTTCGGATGATTCCCTTACAGGACCTCAGATCAATTGGCCAGTAATTCCAGGAGAATGGACAGCTGCCAGTCAAGCTTATCAGAACTATGTTCATTTTGCTCAGCAGTATTCATAGTCTTCAGATCCCTCAGTGAGATTAACTGCTCACTTTGCTTGGTACCTGGCGTATATGCATAGGCACTCTCATAATGATTCCAAGCCTATTCCAAAGTTGTGCATGAATGTCAATGTGAGCATTGATTCCCAGCAGCTGGATATATTGTATTTTCATGCCTTTTGTTTGCCTAGCAGATACTTGGTCCTGTTGGAAAGGATGTGCTGTCTTCAGTTTTTTCAAAATCCTCCCAAAAACTTTGTAGATGAATCCTTGTCTATGGATCCTTTCCGACAACATCAATCTTTCAAGAGGGATCATCTTCATTGATACCTTTCCAATGTATGGTGGATGCTTTTTAATGAAAAACTCTCTTTTTGGAGGAGTCATTCAGATGGTTGTGTTGGGTGTCGTGTTTGTGTTGTGAGTTCATTTATGTAAAACGAGCGTGGTGGTTTTCTATTGGATTGGATTTCCTGTGCAAGCTACATTTTGGAGAATTGTGGTGATGAGGTCGTGGATGGAGAGTTGAAGCTGATGCTGATGAAGAAGAAGAAAACTCTTATATCCTTTACAAATTTGTTGTGATTTTCTAGTTTGATAAGAAGTGTTCCTGTAAAACAGGTTTTCCTTTCTTTGTATTTTTATATCAGATACAGGTTCTAGGTTGGAGTCATGGTGGTTGGATTCTTTGAGAAAATATATTGAAGCTCAAAGTTGCGATTTTAAAAGCACTTGTATTCCCTTTTTCCTGGGTCGCGAGGACGCTTCCTTATTAAGTGTGGGGATATGTTGAGTGTTGAAATGACTTGTTTTTTGGCAGATTTTTGTTGTTTTTGAGAGCTGAATGGTTGATTTTATGAGATGATTGATTGGTTTGGAAGTGGTTTTAGAGTGTTTTGGATGATATTGATTGTGTTTTGGAAGTTTATGATGTTTATTGGTGGTTTTGTGATGTTCTGATAGGTTCTGATTGGTTCTGTATACCTTCTATTTTGCTATGTTTTGTTCTGATTGTCTTCTGTAAGGAGGGATGGAGTATTGACTGATGAAGATTGAGATATTGTGAAAGTTTATTGAATGGTTTGTGAAAGTTTGGAATGGTTTGAGTATGAGTTATGTGGTTTTGATGATCTTCTGTAACCTTCTGTAGGTCTTCTGTTTCTGTTCTGTTCCATACTGTAGCTGTTCTGGTACTGTTCTGTGACTGTTCTGTATGCTTCTGTATGTGTTCTGATGGATGAGAGTGTAGCTTGGGAAAGTTTTCTAGCCTTGGAAAGAGGTGAATACAAGTGCAAAAGAGCTGAAAGAAGTGGAAGAAGTAGCTGCTGAAGACTCAAGTGAAGACTAGAGTGAAGTGACAGTAGTGAGCAATGAAAGGACACTGTAGTGGCTCTAGTGACTCTTCATATCAGACATACCTCTTGGGAGGGGTATCCACGACCTAAGAAGGATTATTGAGAGTGATTTTGAGAGATTGTAGTGAGGATATGATGTATTATTGATGGAGTGAGAGAGAGAGAGAGTCAGAGATAGCCAATTCTACTCAACCAAAGTGATTGTATGTGAGAAATTGAGAGAGAAGACTATGAAGATATTGAAGATGAATACTATGTGATGTATTTTCATTCAAATATGGTGTATTCCTTTGCTTTCTTTGTTCTATTTATGGATTTTGTGAAGATATTGAAGAATATGGTCGATTCTATCAAATCCGTGGGAGATCTACATGATGTTGTATGAAGATTTGTTGTGTCTAGTGTTCTTTCCTTCATTGTGATCATATGAAACATGATAAACAAGCTTGTTGATGTTACAAGATAGATTTTCTTGCAAGAGAATTCCCTTTTCCTTGGTGTTCATCTTGGGGCTCCATGTTTTTGGTGCGCAGCCGGGGAAACTTGCCATCAACAAGCACCAGAAGAGGCTGAAAATGAAGGAAATGGCATTGCCAAGAAGAGAAGAATTCAATGGATGTTTGTAAAGTTCCTTCTTCCACTGAAGAGTTGGAATTTCTCATAATCAAAGCCACCTTCCACAAGAATTTCATCCCACAATGGCGGAAACACATCACCATCATGATGCATGCTCTATGTGGTGGACAGTTTCCTCTTCCTATTGAAGCAACAGAAACTTGCATCTTGGTGGCAAACTGTTTGGGAATAAACTGAAGAGCAGAATCAGAGAGAATGACCATACATGGAAGATTTGGCATTCATTGAGAAGTTTCCAGACAACATCAAGTGGGAGATTGTCAAGAAGCTTCAGGAGTCTTGGTCTGTAGAGGTTCACAAAGACAAGAAGGAAAAGAGTTGGAATTTGTTCGTGGATGCTCAACAGCAAGATACATGGGATGCTTGGTGTACTGATAATCTTCTGTTTGTTCAATTAGCAACCCACTGGAAGTTGGTAGGCAGAGTGCTCTTTACAACATACACTATTGAAACTATCAGAAGTTGGCATTACTATGATGATGGTACCACCACAATGCTCAGATGTATGCATTTTGACACCTTCAGAACCGAATACCTTCCTCTGTGCAGTGGAATGAAAGCATAATTCAGGGACGTTGAAAAGAAAGAAGTAGAAGAAATGTTGGCAAGAGAGTCCTCCAGAGACTGAAGCCTTCTGTAAACCCTCTGTGGAGCACTAACAACATAGTGGAGCCAACCCCCTGATGAATGACGCAATAAAGAGGCAAGCATTAGAACGAGTCCAGAGGTACGTGAGAAGAGAGAAAGCAAAAATCAGAGCCGAGAACGAGCTCGCAGCAGAAGCCGCCTTTGACGCCCTTGCGGAACTCTTTACAAAAGTCCCAATGGCACATCAAGCCATTCCTCCTCCTGTTGGAGGTCCACTTCCAAGCCAGATCTATCCTGGAAATATTGATGACAGGCCAGAAAATGTAGTCCCATTGCCAGTTTTTAAGGGAGAGTATAATGAAGACCCCGATCTTCATGTAGCAGAGTTTATGGTAACGTGTGTGGCTAACAATGCCAGAACCCCTGAGCATTGGTTAGCAATATTTCCCGCCACTTTCAAGGGCGTGGCATTTCAGTGGTATGAGAGACAAGCAACAGGAACTTTTGGCACATGGGACGACCTGAAGTTGGCCTTCCTCACTAAATTCAGGCGTGAAGGTTTTGAAGAGCGGATGAGAGAGGAATTCATAAACCTAAGTCAGTCCTCTGGAGAAAGAGTAGAAGCCTATGTCTTACGAATGGAATCCATCCTGAAGAGATGGACTAACCATAATCTAGATGATGGCATTCAGAAGGGGGTGTTTCTCAGAGGATTACAACCAGAAGTCCGTAAGTTTGTGGAGCTGCAAAGACCAGCCACCCTGCAAGCTACAACAGAAGGTGCAAGACTGTACGATGAAGTGGAAGCTAGATTGGTGATGAATTCAGGAAGAGGAGTCCTACCTCCTTTGATGCCAGGAATGATGTATTCACCAAATGCAGTTCCAAGGACTGTCCCTATCCCTACCAACAGACGCCCCCGGTATCACAGTACAGTGCACCAAATCCATAGTGGCCACAATCCATGCCCCACATGATGGCTCAACCACAACAACAATGGTCCCAACCAATTTCCTCCATGCCAAATCAGCAGACAGTGGAATCCTACCAACTGGAGCCAACAGCCAACAGTTCAAACAGGAGCCCTGAATCAGAACCAGAACAGAGACCCCTCTGTACCAGCCCAACCCGTTTATGCAGTGATTACAGAGACTCCTCAAAACCCTACTGCCAATACGTCCAGAGGAGAAAGCTTGAAGGATTATTTATCCAACTCAGTTGCCAACATCAAAAAGGAGTTGATGGATGTGATTACAGAACAACTACAGACGTTGAAAGTGAATACCGCTAGCATATCCAACGTTGCACGAGCAGGAAGAGATGTGATGCAATCAAATACTTGGTGTGGTAAGTGTCATCAAGCAGGCCATTTAGCCACTGAATGTACACAAAAACCAACTATTCCTGGGGCCTTCTGTTCCTACTGTTTGCGGAAGAACCATACAGAGGACATTTGCTCTGTGAAGGAGATGCATGATAGGAGAAGGAAGGAAGAAGACGCAAGATTCAACTTGCTAGAATCCAAAATGACAACACAGGATATTGGACCCAAGCCTAGAGAGTTTGGTCCTTATTTCGGACCCAGAAGATTTCCCTCTCAAAGTTACAGAGGAAGACAGTCTGGCGGTGGTCAGAGAACAGAAGTGGAGTGTTACAGATGCGGAGAAAAGGGACACATCTCACCAAATTGTCCAAATCCTAGAAGGTCAGTGGATTACAAGCCCTTATGCAATCGATGCAAAGGAGAAGGCCACACTGCAAAGGACTGTCCAAGCCTAGCCCCAGTGAAAAATAGTGCTACTGATAGTCCAGCCAAGGCCCAAGAGCCTACCTCCAATTTAGTGGAATTGGAAGTTGCTGCCATCACGTGTGCAAAGCAGAAAGAACCACCTATCCAGAAAGAAAATAACCCTCTTGCCAGAACAGTGAAGTTCAATCTTCCACTAGAAGAACAGAACAGAACACAGCCTAACAGTGCTGTACAGAGCACTACAGTGCCATAGAGAGTTACAGAGACAGTTACAGAGACAGGACCAGAGGTCCAGGAGACAGAAGAGGAGGAAGTGCCACAAATGAAAGAAGAAGTTCCTGTAATTCCTCTGTTGGACGAAAGAGGGAAAATGAAAATGGGTGTTGCCCCATTCCCTAACCGATTAGAGAAGCCAGTGGATCCTATTAAGGAATACGATCTGGTCAGAGATCTAGATACCTTTAAACCAAACCTTACATTCCGACAATTATTGATGTTGTCTCCCAGTTGCCGAAAAAGGTTCAAAAGTATACTGACAAGAAGACGTGGTTTAAGGATTGCTCCCTCAACAGCAACAAAGTCCAACAAAGATCCAGAGCCTATAAAAGAAGTGGATGTGGCTAACGCTTTCCTAGATCTGGGTACTCTAGAGACTGGCGTGTGGATAGAAGGCTGCTTCATTGCAAATGCACTGATTGATGGTGGTTCATCAGTGAACATTATGACGGATGTGACAATGAAGGATCTAGGCCTACAAGGTGTGCAACCCACCCAATGGCTCATCAGACTGGCAGATCAGAGTAGAATCAAGCCTTTGGACATTCTCCCATATGTGAAGACTATAGTGGCTGGAAAAGATTATTGGCTAACCTATCTGGTGGTGAAGCCAAACTCTTATGGCACATCATATCCTCTGTTACTGGGCATACCATGGCTTTTTGAAGCTCGAGCAAGGATGGATTGGTTCAAAGGAACCTTGACTTTGGGTAGAGGACCCAATAAAGTGGTGTTGAAACTGTATGGTTCTCAAAAAGGACATGGATCCACCTCCTTGGAATTATCTTCTGACTCTCCTAATGAGGCTACTGATGGAACATCAGCAGACGAAGATGCTGTCAAACAGATCCTTCCCAAGAAAACAGTGGCATGTTCCTTAACAGTGGATACTGTAAGCCGACTTCCAAAAGATGCAAAGCCATTATCAATGGGTAAATACTTCCTGCCTGAACCAGGAATGACTTCTGAAATCACTTCTGACAGTGAGATAGAAGCATGGATGTACTGCTCTCCCTGTTACATGGCCATAAGAGAGACAGAGACAGAGGTAGGAGAGGAAACAGAGAATCCGTTCTTCTGTTGCAGAGCGCCTATAGAGACAGAAGCAGAAGCAGAGACAGAGACATAAGAGGATGAATATGATATGGACAAAGAAGGTTATGAAAGTGAGCCAGAAGAATCTATCCCACCTGTAGAGGATATATATGAAGAAGAAGTTCCAGAAACACCAGAAGCAGACGAGCTCATGCTATGGGACAGAATGGTGATGGTACCATTTGGTCTGGTAAATGGATCTTCTCATATGCAAAACCTTTATAAGAAATGGATTAAGAAGAACAAGCCGTCTTTCAGCAGTGGCTCATGTCATCCTAACCCATCTTTGCCAAAGAAAGATGATGATGATGCATCGTGCCAACAAGCACCAGTCCCACCAACCCAACAGGCATCAAAGGGTCCCTGTTATGTGACCTTCCTAGATGTGTCATCTTCAGAAGAGGAGTCTTCAAGCCAAGAGGTAATTAATTTTGAAACCAAACCCAAAACGGCTCTAATCCCATTTCAACATCTTAAGGAGCACCCTAAGTCTCCACCAAAAGAAGAAGTTGGTTCTAGTGGAACATCCGAAGAGGATATCACTCCCATGAAGGAGTTGGATCTGTATCCAGAAGCAGTCCGTAGGACCTTCATCCGTGAAGTAGAAGGTGAAAGGAAGTTAACCTTTGTGGATACAGATGGCACTGAATGCCACTTAAAGGTGGGTAGCAGTCTCCCAGAAGAGGAGTTGTCAACCTTGTACAACTTGTTGAAAGAAAATTTGGACGTGTTTGCATGGTCCTACAAAGACCTAAAGGGGATTGATCCCACAATATGTCAACATCATATTGACTTGGAGCCTGATGCCAAGCGCGTATAGCAACGACAGAGGCGAATGAACCCGAATTATTCCACATTGTTGAAAGCAGAGCTGCTAAAGCTTCTGGAAGCCGAGTTCATCTATCCAGTGGAAAATAGTGAATGGGTTTCACCCATCGTGGTTGTACCCAAGAAGAATGGCAAATTGCGAATATGTGTGGATTTCCAAAAGCTCAATTCTAAAACAAAGAAGGATCACTTTCCTATCCCTTTCACAGACCAATTGTTGGACACAGTGGTAGGACATGAGCTTTATTCCCTTCTGGATGGATTCAGCGGATACAACCAAGTCCAAATAGCAGAAGAGGACCAATCCAAAACAACCTTAACCATAGAATGGGGGACCTACGCTTACCGAGTGATGCCATTTGGACTCTGCAATGCCCCTGCTACTTTCCAATGAGTCATGATGGCCGCATTCCAAAATCATCTGCATGACTTTATTGAGGTATATTTGGATGACTTCTGTGTCTATAGTTTGATCCGTGAACACTGGGGACACCTGGAACAATGCTTTGACCGATGCCGGGAGTATGGAATTTCCCTCAACCCCGACAAATGCATCTTTGGGGTCTCTTCCGGAGTTCTGTTGGGCCACATTGTCTCTGCACAAGGGATATCAACAGACCCTGCAAAGATCGAAAAGATTGCAGCTCTGACAGCACCCACCAACCTCAAACAGTTGAGGGGATTCCTAGGCCATGTGGGTTACTACAAAAGGTTCATAGCCCATTTTACAATAAAGGCAACCTCCTTGCACAAGCTTCTGAGGAAAGATGCAGAGTTTACTTAGACGAAAGAATGTGACAAAGCCTTCCACACTCTGAAGCAGTGTCTGGTTGAGGCACCCATTCTGCAACCTCCTGATTGGACGAAAGAGTTCCATGTACACACTGATGCATCAATTGAAGGCTTAGGTGATGTCCTTTGCCAGAAGGGCTCCTCGAAGCTGGATCAACCCATCTATTATGCAAGCCAAAAAGTCACTGATAGGAAACGGAACTATACAGTGACAGAGCTGGAGTGCTTGGCAATGGTGTTTGCCCTGGAAAAGTTTCGCCATTACCTCTTATCTACCCACTTTAAATTTTATGTGGATCATGAGGCCCTGTCCTTCTTGATGAACAAAGCAGATGTGAAAGGACGAATGATGAGATGGCTCCTTTTATTCCAGGAGTTCGACTTTGAGGTGATTACTAAGCCTAGTCATTCCCATGTTCTGGCTGATCATCTGTCGCGTATCCCACAAACTGCAGACGAGGAGCAGGATGACCCAGACCTCCCTGATGCTTCCCTATTCCCTGTAGAAACTGTAACTCCCTGGTATGCAGACATTGCCAATCTGCTGGCAACCCAACAGTACTCTCCTGGCATTTCTAGTCGGGAAAAGAAGAAGCTCATGCTAGAATCAGCCCCCTACACCCTGCTAGGCGGTGCACTGTACAAGAAAGGCAAAGATGAAGTGCTCAGAAGATGTGTTGTAGGAAATGAGATTGGGATTGTTCTGAAGGCTTGCCATGACGAGCCATGTGGAGGTCACTTTGCAGGAGAAGCTACAGCCAGGAAGGCTCTGCTAGCAGGTTACTGGTGGCCTACCATTCATAAGGATGCCTATGATTACTGTAAAAGATGTGATGCTTGTCAGAGAATGGGGAAACCCACGAAGACAAGTGCCATGCCACTGCAACCTATCCTTCCCCTGAAGCCATTTGAGAAGTGGAGCATCGACTTCGTAGGTCCGATCGATCCTCCTACCATAAGGAAACAGAACCGATACCTCCTCGTATGTACGGATTATGTCACAAGTGGTGTGAAGCTAAAGCCCTCAAGCGGGACGATGGTAACAGCGTGGCCCTGTTCATGTATGAGAATATCATCACCCGTTTTGGCAGTCCCTTAGAGCTGGTAAGTGACAGAGGCACTCATTTCATTAATAAAGTCATGGAAGAATTGACGGAGTTGTATAAGATCTGCCATCGCAAGTCCACTCCTTATTACCCCAGAGCCAACGGCCAAGTCGAAGTCACGAATCGCATCCTCTGCTCGATTCTGACAAGAAATATTGCCGCACATCGTCGTGATTGGGATGATTTACTTACAGAGGCCCTCTGGGCGTACAGAACCTCCCATAAAGCAGCAACAGGACAGACACCTTTCCAGCTGGTGTATGGTACAGAAGCTGTTTTTCCTGTTGAGCTGGAATTACCCTCTTTGAGAGTGGCTATCAAAGAGCGTTTGGGGGATGATGATTCAGTGCAACGCCGTCTCCTGTACATAGAGTGTTTGGACGAAATTCGTAGGATGGCTCTCCAGTGCATGGAAGCCACGCAAGCTCGACGTAAGGCTTACCATGATAGCTTCATCAAGAATAAGGAGTTCAAAGAAGATGATTTGGTCCTAGCCTATGATTTACGATTTGGCAAGTTTCTTGGCAAGCTCCAACAGCGGTGGATGGGCCCCTATAAGGTACTTGCCGTCAACCCTAATGGCTCTGTCCAAGTGCAGACCGTTGATGCCTCTGATGATCCCTTTCTGATCAATGGATATCGCCTGAAGAAGTACTTCCCTCCTTGGGGATCTTGACAATTACGGTCACTTGATCCTTTCCCTCGTTGGCACGGCACTGTACTTCTTATGCTGCTACTTCTGATAGCCGTTCTTCAGTCACTCTTGATGAGGTGGATGCAACCCTCTGTTCCCTCAACTCCACCTTCCAGCCTTGATCTCTTATCCTCTATTTTCCACCAGCGACAGTGGTGAGGTTGGTTCTGACAAATGGTCTTTCTACCATTCCCTTGCTTATTTCGAAAAAGAAAAAGAAAAAAAGAAAACATATCGGTCATGGGAGAAAAGGACTTAGGTCCCTGTCATGCCGACCTATTCTTCGAGAAAAGGACTTAGGTCCCTGTCATGCCGACCTATTCTTCGAGAAAAGGTAGAAACACCCTCGGGAATAGGGGAAAACAAGAAAAAAAAGAAAAAAAAAACAACAACAAATCTGTTATGAGAGAAAAGAAAGCAATTCCCTGTCATAGCAGGCCTCGTTCCAAGAAAAGGTGATAAACAACCTTGGGCGAGAAGCTGTCTGTGGAAAAGGTGGCAACACCTAGCAGTCCAAAAAGTGGATTCATTAATTGATATCCCCAGGATCCAATTCCGAAGCTGCCTCCCTTCGTACGCTGTGTCCTGGGTCTTTCTGCAGAGTGTCTACCTGTCCTCTCGCAGACGACATGTCCTATCTAACACAACGTTTGATTTGATGGCTTCCTCCCTAGGTACGCCTCTTCAACAACTGACGATGCAATTTTCATCGACAACCCCTTGAATGATGTGAGCTTTCATCCTAACCGCATGGGGACGTGAGCATGGGTTGCCCTCTGTAACTATCAATAGAGCGTGAGACAGAGGGTGGGCCGAGAGACCAGTCTTTTCCCTTCAAATCAAATGAGAGGTGAGTAGTGTGAATGAAGTGTTGCACGCACGCGACGGGCCTCTCAATGCACAAAGCACAATTTGTTTCTGTGCACTGCACCATAAGGCTCCCTAGCCTTCCTTCTCGCACCGTATGCCGGCACAGGGAGGGATGCACCATTGCACCATCAAATGCACACAAGGCATACAATCTTTGCACAAGTGACCGTGAGGATTACATCAACGGGTTTCAGGAAAAGACTGCCCTCCTGTATCTATCAACAGAGCGTGAGACAGAGGGTGGGTTGAGTGTGACTGGAGTTTCTTTAATCAATTACTGAGAGGTGAGATTGAGGGATGTTACGACACTTGGAGTCAGGTATGTTCCTGTTTCCCTATGCACCCACGGAATGGGTCTTTGCCGTCATCACAAGACACATCACCCTGTTCTGTACACTGCACTCTAAGGCTCCCTTGCCTTCCTCCTTGCACTTATGCCAAACGGGTTGGACGCACTAATGCACCATCAACCGTGCACCCTGGCATACTCCTTCTGCACCATTCCCCTGTTGATTCCTAAACCGGGTATGAGATATGGGTTTCAATCATTCTTCCTCGAGTGATATTAGTCCTGGGGTGAGTGACTGTTCTTTCATTTCATTTGAGTGATTGTGAGTTGAGTGTAATATCCCTTATCATCGACAAATTTCCTGCGATTCCTTCCATCAGCTACCTCCCTGGGTGCTGCCGCGTGGTACCTGCCATGACGGACGTGTGCCGAGAAGATGCCTTGGTACCTCCAGCAGCAGCCGACAACAACACTGGACGTGCCATCGACACTCAACCTTGCTTCTTGACGACATGGGCCAAGTTTTTCTAACCCTACAACTTCTGTTTCTCAGTGACGGTCATGTTTTAAGTGTGGGGACGTTAGTGGATGGTCTGTGGCGTGGTCCTAGGTCCCTGTTGCTTGGTTAACCCTATTTGTTGAGGTCTTAAGTGTGGGGACGCGTCCCTGCGTGTCTACATTGCCTACCCTTCTGCATATGCCTTAACCTGCTCATGCATGTATGCCATGCCTTGCTGTTACCCTGATGGGGTCCCTTCCCACCCACCCGTTTATGTTCCACCTACCCTTGGGGCTGTTCCCTTGCAGTTTTCCTTCATTCCCTACTTTTAAGGTCCTGCCATGTGAATGCGCCCTGCGTTCACCAAAGTCCAAATCCAACCTTATAGCCATGTTTCTCTCTTTGGACTGACCATTTTTCCTTTTTACCTACCCTTGTTCCGGTGCACGATTTTCGCGTTATTAATTTTTGAAACATTTTGCGCAAATTCACTGGTTTTCTATGTGAACGCGCTTTGCTTGCTTCGGAACCGTGATCTGACATCATAGCCTTGCCAACCACTTTTCCCCTGACATTTTTCCTTTTTATGCCGTGTCATTTTGATGCACGGTTTGTCGAATATTAATTTTCCGGTTTTTTTACGACTTTTTCGTGCGTCTTTTTGACATTTTTCCATGTGAACCTACCTTGTTTGCATCAGAATTCCAATTTGATTTGACAGCCGTGTCCCCTGTGCCTTCTCCCACCTTTTTCCTTTTTCCTCCACCCTTTTTAGACTTCTGGATTTTTACTTATTAATTTTTAAATGAGTTTTCGAGCGTCTTTTTGGAGTTTTTTGCATGTGAACCCCTCCTACTTCCACTGAAACTACCGTTTAACATGATAACCCTGTGCCACTCCTTCATGCGGCCATTTTTCCTTCTTATTGCATGTCATTCCGGTGAACGGTTCGTCCGCTATTAATTTCTGATCCCATTTTCGGGGTTTTTTTGGGTTTTTCCCACGTGAACGCTTCTTATCTCAGTCAGAATTATGTTTTGATGTGATAGGATTATCGGGCACGTCTTTCTGCACAGTTTTCCTTTTTTCTGCACCTCATTCCGATGCACGGATCTTCCGATATTAATTTTTACTTGCGTATTTTGGTTCGTTTTTTGTGTTTTTTGCACGTGCCCGCCCTTTACCCCTCCCGGCACCTCCGTCACATATTTTTCTTATTTTCCCTTTGTCGTCCTTCCCACTTTTTGTTTTTACGCTATTTCGTTTTGACATCCGGATTGGGTGTTATTAATTTTTCTTTATTTTTATGAGTATTTATGCGCTCCGTCCCGCACGTGAACGCGCCTTTTGTCAATTTTACGCATCTTAACGCGCCTCGGTTGTGTCCGCGTGCCCCGTCCCTGCTTCCAGGCGTCCTTTCCCTCCTGTCACCGCAATTTTTTTTACCCCTGCCCCGCGCATGCGCGCGGGACAGGGGCGTCTCACCTTTCCTTTTAAAAAAATTAATTAATTACTTACTTAATTCATTTCTTTTTTTTATTTTTTAAAAACATACCCCTCCCCCCCCCCCCCCCGACTCTCAACTACCTCTCTCTCTCTCTCTCTCTCTTTCTTTCTTGTACCTCCCCTCCTTCCCTCCTTCCTTCTCCCTCCCCCACCTCCCCTTCTTCTCCCTCCCAGCCAGCCGGACGCCCTCCGCAATCGCTGAAGACGCCGCCGCCGACGCCGCCGACCCGCTGCCCTGACGCCGTCTCGCCGCCGCCGGATGCCCTCCACAGTCGAAGACGCCGCCGCCGACTCCGCCAGCCTCCGCCTCGCCGCCACCGCGCGCCGCCGACTCCGCCAAAGTCGCCACCGCTTCTTCCTCCCTCTCCACCTCCATCTCCTTCCTCTTCTTCCCCCTCCTCCTCCTTCCTCCCTGTCACCCCAGGTAACTAACCCTACTTAGCATTAACTAATCCTAATTCACTTAACCTAACCATCATTAACTTAACCTATCTAACCTTAGTTAGGTTAGTCCCCTTAACCTTAGTTAGGTTAGTTTCCCCTAACCCTAACCCTAACCCTAACCCTACTTAGGTTAACTAACCCCCTTTAGGTTAGTCTCCACTGACTTAGTCCCCCTACCCGACTTATCTGACTTCACCTAGACTAACCTAGTTCCCTTTGACTAACCTGACTTGACTTAGCCAGACTTACATGACTTACACAAACTAACAGGCCTTAGCTGACTTAATTTGACCTTACTTACCAGACTAAGCTGATTTTCCTGATTTAACTGATTTAATTAATTTATACATTAATTTCCATCTCATAAAATTTCAGAAAAATTTCTAAAAATTCCCTTTGCTTTTTTCCAATTTTTGAAAATTTGTCAGCTGGAAATTTCCAACCCCAAAATTTTTGAAAATTAAATATTTCCTAATTTATCCCCCAAATTACAAACAAATGTAGAAAATTCATTTAAAATTAGTAAAAAATCTTTATAAAAATTCTTAAAAATTATCACAAAATCCACTCACCCCCCTTGACCTTTTTCCATTTATTTTTCACTTTAAAATATTATCATGCATGGTACCCCTATTTTTAAAAACCAACAAAAAGAAAAAACGAAGAAACAGAAATTAACCGTAAAACTCTCTATTTTATTTTCATACACTCAATTGTGGATATTTCCTCCATGGCTGCATTTTCATTTTCTCCCTTCATCACATATTCATGTGCTATATATCTTGATTTCGTTATTATTCTTATTATTATTTTTTTTTTAAAAAACAAACAAAAAACACAAAACAAAACCAACCAACAAAATAACCTCACAAACAAAAACCACCCATAAATAATCGCAAATTACAAAAATTAAAAAATAAAAAAAACAAAATCAACACACCTACTAAGGTGTTCTCTTTGTTGTTTCGTCAGTGGTCTTTACTTTTCCTTTACTGGATTCACTTCTTTTGGGGGACTCTTTCGTGCGCATTTCTGCATTACATACACACCTCTTCTAGGTATTTATTTTATGTGCTCTATTTATTTTCATTTCCCCCTTAATCACAAATTAATTGTTAAAATGAACTCTTTATTCACCCACAGTTTCCACGTGCATTCGCGCTAAACACACATATTTTTTAAATTAAAATAAACCCGCCGTTCACTTAGCACGCGCTACGTGTGCTACAGAGGCACTTTAATTTTTAATTAAAATGAACCAGCCGTCACAAGAGCACGCGCTGGCAAAAAAACGCTCCACATCACCTTAATTTGTAATCAATGAACTTGCATTTAGAGACCCAGTCTGGGTATCGAAGTTCGGGATTCGAATTAACGCACCGCTTTAACATAATAATTGGTATTTCAATTTATAATAAGGAACCGCCGTTTTCTTGCTAAGGTTTATCACTTAATAAAACTTCACCCATTCTTAATAATTTATTAAAATAAACCCTTCATTAAATTAATTCCCCCTCACTGCACTTAATTCCCCTTTTTAACGAACCGTTTCGTGGGATGGGTATGCGCAGTCATTAAAGTTATTTTCCTGGTCACACACTGGTTTATCAACGATGTAGTCTTGAAATGTGTCGGATGTGGTATTGTTTTGGTTTACTATCTTTGATACGGTTACGGGTACGGGATGCAGTTTTTTCTTTTATTGCCTGATACAGGGTTCTGGGTATTTGTCTAATGCATAGCATGAAGCTTTCGATCGCATTTGTCTCAAGGTCATATCGAATTTTTTCTAGGCGTTGGTTTGTTTGGGGTTAGTTGGTCGAGTCACGTTTTATTGTTTTGGTTGTTCTCTTATCCTTGGTTTTTTGTCCGTTGCTTTGCAGGCATTCTCCTTGATTGTCTGTGTTTGTGGTGTGTGTGTAACCATCTGAATGGCGCCTTCTCATGCTCCTCCCCCTATCCAGTACGTCCCATTCGTTAGTAGGGATTACTCTTCCCTCCTTACTTTTGAGCCTCTCACGAAGGCGAGACTCGCTGCTTTTGTGGCTACTTCTTTTCCATTGCTTCCCAAGGATCCGTCGTTATGTGATGAGTTTCTGGCCTCTTACAGCAAGAAGACAAGACTAGTCCAGGGAATTTCTATGACTTTGACACCTCGAGGCCTAGGGAAGGCTCTGTCTCTTCCCTCCAAAGGTGAACCTTTTGTTACCACTCGTCAGCTTTTCTCTAATGAAGAGATTCTGAAGCTGTTGCAAAAGCAGACAAGGGAAATGCTGGATGTTAAGAAGGTGATCAACTCTTCAGGAGTTTCCTTTTCTATGATCACTGATCCCGTATGGAAGATGATCTGTCAGTTTCTCCAGGACAGGTTTATGCCTGCCAAAACGCCATCCCAGTACTTGTCCAAAGAGCTTTTTACAGCTTCCAGGATGGTGTTGAAAGGAGTTGCTATTGATTGGAGCACTTACCTCCTCACTAAAATGGATCAACATTTCGTCAAAGTCACCAGGGGTAATGTTACCAATGTCACATATGGATCATATTTGTCTGCCTTCTTGACCTATTCGGGTTTACAGAAGACTGTGCCTCCACCTCCTCCATCTGATCTAGTACCTCCTCCTCCACCTTCAGATGAGTCCGAACCCATTGATATAGAGGATGATGATTCTCCGCCTCCCCTGGTCATCCAGCGCAAACGCTTGAAGCGGGTAGCGGATAAAGCTCCTTCAGTACTTCCTTTAGTGCCCATTCCTGCTACCTTTGGCAGTGAACTTCCTGGGTATCTCACTTGTAATAACCTGTTCAGAGCACATCGCGAAGGATCCTTGGACATATCAGTTCCATCCCTGAACAGTCTAGTCTCAGGAGATGCAATTCCTTTCCTCTGTAAAGATATTCAAAGTTCCATTGAATTGTCAGTGACAGCCTGTGTTCAACAGCTGTACGCATCTTTTTATGACGAGGTCATGCAGTTTAAGGACCAGTTGCATAAGGCAACATCTGAGTTAGCTTCTGCTAAGGATACCCTAGCAGATTTGTTTAAGCAAATGGAACAACAAACCCAACTGCTTGCCACCCAAAGCGATGAGATCTCTTCTTTGAAGATCCAGTTACTAGAGGCTCAATCACAGGTTACTAGCCTTTTCAGAGGAGGAGAGGATGTCCAGAGAAGCGCAGGAGTTCCGAGCTATCTTAGATGACAAACTTTCAACTTTACAGACTGCTAATGACACAGTGGCATCCCATGCCTCTCAAATCCAACATTTGCAAGATCAACTGGCAAAGTCCCGCTCTGTTCCTCCAAGCCCTAATGTTCCCTTGATTCCTTCTC
Organism: Lygodium microphyllum; assembly: GCF_053477565.2. NCBI lineage: Eukaryota > Viridiplantae > Streptophyta > Polypodiopsida > Schizaeales > Lygodiaceae > Lygodium > Lygodium microphyllum. The sequence continues at coordinate 181,870,226 of NC_141138.1, read as the reverse complement.
TTTCACAGCAGGACTTGGCTGCTCTTCAGAGACAGGCTACTTTGTGTCCTTTATTCCAAGATAAAGTGGAACGATTGCAGTCCAGAATGAACTTATTATAGTCTACCTTTGAGCAGTTTTAGGAATATGTTCCACCAGACCATTCTTTCTTTGTCCACTACCACTTACAAAAGTTGGTCTTCTACATGAAGCTTTCCACGATGGATTTACCTCTTCTAGAGGATGGATGGAGTGGGGCTTGGTCTGCTGAGTTGATGACAGAGGTAGTCAGGATGGTGTTTGAAGATTCTGTCATGCCAGATACCATGTTGATGTCATACATGTATCTATGAGGAGACTTGTTAATTCCAGATGAGGTGGATATGGCATGGTATGTGGGGGATGTGGTCTTACAGGCTGTTTTGTATGTCAACCATTTGGAGTTGCGCATAACTGACATGTTTCAGGGTTACTCCTCCAAAGTGGCTGATTGTCATGATAATTCCTGGCATCCCATGATTGATTCTGTGGTCCTGAATCAAAGACAAAACACAGCTCCTACCTCTACCCAGAGTACTAATCAACTGAGGATGGATCTCTTAGCCTATCTTTCAAAACATAATCCATTTGATTCTTCCTTCTTTGATGCCTATCATAGACGATCTCTCTTAGGACCTTCTGTTCCTACCCTCCTCTATTACCAACAAATGGCTCACCGATATGCTATATATCTTTCCCTTTGTCAATATAATTCCACAACTATTTTACCCCTTCTTTTCCAACCTTCATCTTTCCCTCAAATTCCCATTTTTACATACTGTTCCTTTATTGAGGATAGGGTATTTTCCCCTTCTCCACCCTGTCCTTCTCCATCCATTCATGTACCCTCCACATTTCCTATTTATCAGTTAACACCCTTCCTTAGTGATTCCCTCCAAATTTCTGCCACTCCTTCTTTAACCTTTTCTTCCTTTTATGATTTTGCCTATCCCTCACTTCATCCACTCTTCCTTATTCCACTACCCTCTCCTAACACTTCTATATCTCAACCACCTCAGTTGGTTAGTGACTGTGACGGGTTTGATAATCAGATTTCAAGACGAAGGGGATGGAGTTCGGATGATTCCCTTACAGGACCTCAGATCAATTGGCCAGTAATTCCAGGAGAATGGACAGCTGCCAGTCAAGCTTATCAGAACTATGTTCATTTTGCCCAGCAGTATTCATAGTCTGCAGATCCCTCAGTGAGATTAACTGCTCACTTTGCTTGGTACTTGGCGTATATGCATAGGCACTTTCATAATGATTCCAAGCCTATTCCAAAGTTGTGCATGAATGTCAATGTGAGCATTGATTCCCAGCAGCTGGATATATTGTATTTTCATGCCCTTTGTTTGCCTAGCAGATACTTGGTCCTGTTGGAAAGGATGTGCTGTCTCCAGTTTTTTCAAAATCCTCCCAAAAACTTTGTAGATGAATCCTTATCTATGGATCGTTTCCGACAACATCAATCTTTCAAGAGGGATCATCTTCATTGATACCTTTCCAATGTATGGTGGATGCTTTTTAATGAAAAACTCTCTTTTTGGAAGAGTCATTCAGATGGTTGTGTTGTGTGTCGTGTTTGTGTTGTGAGTTCATTTATGTAAAACGAGCGTGGTGGTTTTCTATTGGATTGGATTTCGTGTGCAAGCTACATTTTGGAGAATTGTGGTGATGGGGTCGTGGATGGAGAGTTGAAGCTGATGCTGATGAAGAAGAAGAAAACTCTTATATCCTTTACAAATTTGTTGTGATTTTCTAGTTTGATAAGAAGTGTTCCTGTAAAACGGGTTTTCCTTTCTTTGTATTTTTATATCAGATACAGGTTCTAGGTTGGAGTCGTGGTGGCTGGATTCTTTGAGATAAGATATTGAAGCTCAAAGTTGCGATTTTAAAAGCACTTGTATTCCCTTTTTCCTGGGTCGCGAGGACACTTCCTTATTAAGTGTGGGGATATGTTGAGTGTTGAAATGACTTGTTTTTTGGCTGATTTTTGTTGTTTTTGAGAGCTGAATGGTTGATTTTATGAGATGATTGATTGGTTTGGAAGTGGTTTGAGAGTGTTTTGGATGATATTGATTGTGTTTTGGAAGTTTATGATGTTTATTGGTGGTTCTGTGATGTTCTGATAGGTTCTGATTGGTTCTGTATACCTTCTATTTTGCTATGTTTTGTTCTGATTGTCTTCTGTAAGGAGGGATGGAGTATTGACTGATGAAGATTGAGATATTGTGAAAGCTTATTGAATGGTTTGTGAAAGTTTGGAATGGTTTGAGTATGAGTTATGTGGTTTTGATGATCTTCTGTAACCTTCTTAGGTCTTCTGTTTCTGTTCTGTTCTGTTCTGTTCTGTACTGTAGCTGTTCTGGTACTGTTCTGTGATTGTTCTGTATGCTTCTGTATGTGTTTTGATGGATGAGAGTGTAGCTTGGGAAAGTTTTCTAGCCTTGGAAAGATCTGAATACAAGTGCAAAATAGCTGAAAGAAGTGGAAGAAGTAGCTGCTGAAGACTCAAGTGAAGACTAGAGTGAAGTGACAGTAGTGAGCAATGAAATGACACTATAGTGGCTCTGGTGACTCTTCATATCAGACATACCTCTTGGGAGGGGTATCCACGACCTAAGAAGGATTATTGAGAGTGATTTTAAGAGATTTTAGTAAGGATATGATGTATTATTGATGGAGTGAGAGAGAGAGAGTCAGAGATAGCCAATTCTACTCAACTAAAGTGATTGTATGTGAGAAATTGAGAGAGAAGACTATGAAGATATTGAAGATGAATACTATGTGATGTATTTCCATTCAAAGATGGTGTATTTCTTTACTTTCTTTGTTCTATTGATGGATTTTGTGAAGATATTGAAGAATATGGTTGATTCTATCAAATCCGTGGGAGATCTACATGATGCTGTACGAAGATTTGTTGTGCCTAGTGTTCTTTCCTTCATTGTGATCATATGAAACATGATAAACAAGCTTGTTGATGTTACAAGATAGATTTTCTTGCAAGAGAATTCCCTTTTCCTTGGTGTTCCTCTTGGGGCTCCATGCCCATATAAATACAAATAAGACTTCTTTTTACCAATGTTTGATTGTGTATGAGAATTGATAAAAAGTTTAGCTATATTGCTTACGTGATAGTAGAATTAAAGATGTAATATAAATTAATAACAATTATCATATAATAACATTAAGAAACCTTTATCCACGCACAACCCCAGGTATAGGTTCTTGGTTCGCCTCCTACATCAAGTACTGCTATAATCTAGGAGAAGAAGTTTCTTCTCAAGCAGATTAAGCCACTCGAGTTTGACGGAAGAGGTAGGTCCGTCCAAGCTGATGCTGAAATTTGGATTGAATCCATGGAGGATTACTTTGAAGCAGCCGGTACTGCACCCGCCAATCAGGCTATGCTCACCGGCGAAGCCAAGCTTTGGTGGAAGTAATGGTGTAGGGATCAAGGGATCACGGAGGGATTCGTTACTTGGGAGAAGCTAAAGAAAGCCGTGCAGGGAAGATACCTACCATTTGCATATCGCACGCAGAAAATGAATGAGTTCTATGAGCTAAAACAGCTAGGGCTCACGCTTGACGCATACTATTCTAAATTTGTCTCACTTCTTAAGTATGCGCCACAAATGGACATGACACAGCAGGTGTCCAAATTTTTTGCGGGTTTAAATCCACCAGTAAATACCCGTCTCGAATCTATGTATCCATTAGATCTTCAGGACGCACTCATTCGAGCTACGCCTATAATTCAGAAGGTGCAGGCTAGACCAAGGGGTAACAAATTTTGGTCTTATAATGACCTGAACAGAGGAGCATTCAGACCTCAGATGAAGAGAGTTCAAGGTGATAATCAAGGACAAAGAATAAAAGAAAGGACTAACAATGTCAACAACTTTGTTCCTACTCAGAGCAATGGCTGAAACCTCCGTTGTTTCCATTGCAACAAACCCGGTCACTTCAAGAGGCAATGTCCCAAGCTTGGTGGAGGACATCGCCAAGCGCCTTTCCAAGGAACAGGCCATGGTCAAGGAGCCACTACCCAAGGCAGAGGAAGAACTTTCTGCGTTGCCAATAGGCAAATGTGCGAAGAAGAAGAAGAAGAAGATCCAACCATGGAAGTAGAGTTTGAAAGGGCAACAGTCCATGCCGCCCTACACAAGAAAGGGCCGAATCGCCAGTTCTTGGTGATCGACTATCAAGGTAAAAGTGTCAAGACCTTGATTGATTGTGGCAGTACACATTCCTCTATCTCACCAACTTGCGCAAAAAGATTAGGAATAGCCATAGTAGAAGCACTACCTTGCTTGTGGAATTGGCAAATGGTCGTGAGGTTACGTGTACCAGGAAAACTGCTAAGGTGGAATTATTTCTGGGAAGAAAGAAGACTTCAGTCAAATTCAAAGTCATGAATATAGGTATCCACGAGTGTCTACTCGGAATGGATTGGCTTAAGCCTAATGACGCCCACATTCATTGTGGAAAGGGTCAAGTTTCCTTTTGAAAATCTGAAAGGGAATTAGTCACAACTCAAGGTGAGGTTGGAGTGCCAAGAATTCAATTGGCCAAAGTATCTCGGATCATAAAAGGGGTCAGAAAAGGATTACTTGTCTACTTAATTAAGCTCAACAAGTTAGATCAGAAGCAAGAGTCTAGTGAAGGACCTTCTTGGCTAAAGGAATAGGCTGACGTATTCCCTGAAGAGTTAACAGAGCTCTCGCCTCAAAGAGAAGTGGATCATGAGATTAAGTTAGTACCAGGAGTTGTGCCAATCGCAAAGAGACCTTATAGAATGCCCATACCAGAAGCAATTGAGCTGAAATAACAACTCAAGCAACTGCTAGATCAGGGCTACATTGGTCCTAGCAGTTCACCATGGGGAGCTCGAGTACTATTCCAGAAAAAGAGAGATGGGACGCTTCGACTATGTATTGATTACCGAGGATTGAATCAATCAACGGTCAAGAACAAGTACCCTATTCCTAGAATAGATGAGCTTCTCGATCGCCTTCAGGGTGCAAAGATCTTCTCCAAGATTGATCGGGTTACTATCCGATAAGGATCAAGGAAGAAGATATCCCAAAGACGACCTTCAATACAAGATATGGGCACTTTGAGTTCCTAGTTATGTCATTCGGACTTATGAATGCACATGCCACCTTCAACAGGTTAATGCAAGATATCTTTAGGCCATATCTTGATGATTTCGTGCTTGTCTTCTTCGACGACACTTTAGTCTATTCTAAATAGGAAGAGGATCATGAACCCCAAATTTAGATTGTCCTTGACACAATGAGGTCACATAAGCTGTATGTGAAGATGAAGAAGTATGCATTCTTCAAACGTCAAATTGAATAGATTCATACTATCAGCAGATGGAATCTCAGTGGACCAAGCCAAGGTCAGATATGTGCTAGAATGGCCAATACCAACATCCGTCAAAGAGATATGTAGCTTTCTTGGATTGACAGGATGGTATAGGGTCTTCATCAAAAACTATGCTTTGATTGCAGCACCTCTGACTTACTGAAGAAGCAAACTTCCATTGCATGGTCAACTCCCGAACAAAATAGCTTCGATAGATTGAAGCAAATTTTGATATCAGCACCTATCCTAAAAGTTCCAGACCTCAATAAAGAGTTCGAGGTAGTAATTGATGCTAGCATACTTGCCTTGGGAAGTGTGCTCATGCAGGAAGGTCATCCAGTAGTATACTCTTCAAGGAAATTGAAGAGTCATGAAAAGAATTATGCTACGCATGATCTGGAATTGCTAGCTATCATCCTTGCTCTAAAGCTTTGGAGAACTACCTATTGGGTAACAAGTTTACCTTAGTAACTGATCATAAGAGTCTCAAATGGATCTTTACCCAAAATGAGCTCAACATGAGGCAACGTCGGTGGATAGAAGTACCGGAGGAGTATGACTTTGAAATCAAGTATCGATCAGGAAAAGAGAATGTAGTTGCCAATGCACTTAGTCGCAAGGCATTCCTTAATTCCCTAATCTTATAGAATCCATCAATAGCCAGATCTCTAGCTACAAAAGTATTTATGCCAAACAACCCTATACTTGAGTTAGCTAGAGAGGATGCATGCCATGATCCGGCCTACCAAACAATGCTAAGGGAGATCTCTATCAAGGATCAGAATCAAAAGTTGCAGGCTAAGCATCATGAATTTTCTATCAATAGTGGACTTGTCTATTATAGAACAAGGCTGTGTATACCAACAAGCTAGTCACTTAAGCAGAAGATATTGTGGGAAGCTCATGATTCTCCTTTCATAGGACATCCTGGCTATGCCAAGACTCTTAATACAGTTAGGAAGAGCTACCATTGGGAGAGGCTCAAAGGTGACGTTCTCAAATATGTCACCGAGTGTTTGTCTTGTCAACATATCATTGCCGAGCATGTCAAGATGCCAGGGAAATTGCAACCGCTTGACATTCCCCAAATGAAATGGGAATTCATCAGTATGGATTTTATTGTAGACCTACCTCAAGTTCAGGGAGGATACAACTCCATCATGGTTGTGGTTGACATGCTGACTAAGGTTGCACACATTATTCCAGTAAAGACAAACTATAAAGCCTTAGACATTGCAAGATTGTTTATCAAGGAGATATTCAAGCTACATGGTTTACTCAGAAGAATCATTAGTGATCGTGATTCTCTCTTCATGTCACACTTCTGGAGAGCTATCTTTGAAGCTATTGGGACTCAACTCTGTTTTAGCATCGCTTACCATCCCCAAACAGATGGCCAAACAGAGTGAGTAAATCAAGTCATGGAGGATATGCTTAGGGCATACTGCTATCATGAGTCGAAGAGGTGGATTCAATACTTGCCTTTGGTTGAATTTGCCTACAATGCTTCTTACCATTAAAGCATCCAGATGACCCCTTTCCAAGCATTTTATGGTCATGACTATCGAAGTCCCCTAAACTTCTCAGATCCAACCTTAAGGGTTGAAGCTTCAAGGCAGATGTTGGAAGAGATGGATGACCAAATAAAGTCAATAAGATAGGATATCCAAGCGGCCAAGGATAGACAGAAGGCATATGCGTATTTGAAACGTCAAGATAGAGTTTTTGAAGAAGGAGACATGGTCTTCATTCGCGTACTCTCTAAAAAGAGTTCCTTATCTTTAGGAGATTGCAAAAAGCTAAGTCCAAGGTATTGTGGACTGTACAAGATCCTCAAGTGCCTAGGACCTAATGCTTACAAACTGCAACTCCCTGAGAACCTAAAGGTTCATAATGTATTCCATATCAGCCTATTGAAAAAGTATGTACCTAATCCTAACCATGTACTTGATGACCAACAAGTTGTAATGCCTAGTCAAGGAGTCCTTGAACTAAGGCCTGATAGGATCTTAGATGTTAGGGAGAGACAATTAAGATCCAGAACCTTGAGAGAATGCCTCATCCAGTGGAAAGATTATCCCGAAGAGCATGCCACTTGGGTAGATGAAGGCACTCTCAACCATCAATATCCCCAGTTTATCTCAAGATGAGGACATCTCGATTCCTCTAAGGGGGAGAGAATGTAACATTCTAAATTCTATCTTTTGCATGAACCCCCTTTTAAGTAATGGGGATAATGATATAGCATTTTTTTGAGAATTTCCTAATGATAATGTAAATTTTTTTTCCTTATTCCCCCCCAACCGACAGTTGTGCTGGAGGGGGAGGGAAATAGAAAGGAGGCGGAAGCTCCTCGGTGGAGCTTGGAGGTGTAATGTGTGCCATGCCAATCGATAGGAAGGAGAGGGAGGATTCCCCTCCCCTCCCCTCTTTAAACGGGGGCGGGGGGGGGGGGGGGGGGTGGGGGGGTGTTGTCGTGAGGAGATGGAAGATGAAGGAAGAAAAGCCGCCATGATGCCAATCGTAGTGTGAGAGGGGAAGGCCTTGAAAGAATGGAGGATGGCCGCGGAGCTGCTAAAGGAGGAAGCGATGTCGCCTCTGCTGTCGACCGCACCCAACCGTCAGAATGCCGCCTTCGACATTGGCGTTGATTCCCCCCTCCTGCCATGTAAGAAGTTATAGAAGCTTCTCAGGGGAAGCTTCTAAGGGGGCTTTATAAGCCCCCTTCCCCCCCCCCCCCCCCCCCCCCCCCCCCAAAAGAACTAAGGCCTTAAAGGTCTTAATACCCTACCCTCGGGTTTTAACCCCTTAAGCCTCCTTTCCCTTGGCTTGGAATCACCCCCCTTGTTTAACCCTTAAGCCCCTTTTCCTTGACTTTGGAGTCCCCCCTCCCCCCTGCGGTTTTAACCCCCTATAAGCCCCCTTTCCCTTAGGCTTTGGAACCATCCCTTTTCCCCTCCGTGTTTAAAACCCTTAAGCCCTTCCCTTGGGCTTTGGAACCACCCCTTTTCCCCCCGTGTTTAAACCTTCTCTAGCCCCCTTCCTTTGTGGCATATTAAAACCCCTTTCCTCCAAATTGCCCTAAGAGTCCTTATACCCTTACTTATAACCTTTACGGTTATTATTTTCCCTTGGAGTTTCCCCCTTAAGGTTTTCCCCCATAAAAGGTTACTCCAAATAACCTTTCCTTTTCCCTCATGTTTTGTTAAAAATTCCCCTTAGGCCATGCAAAAATAACCCTTGGAGCTCTCCTGCACGTTGTTTCTTTTCCACACCTTTCTATTCCCCATTCGTGCGAGTTTACAAAGGCCATTAAGACTTCCCCATGGCTTCAATGGGTCTTAGTCATGATAAATTTTGAAGCACCCCCTTTCGAAATCCCTACTTCAAGGAGGGAGCCTTTTAAAACTACTTTCGACAGACGGTGCAAGGGTGCGACGGTGGAATTTCAAAGAGGAATTGTAAAGCTGCTTCCAGGTCCGAAAGACTACAATTGCGATGCCTCCTAAGAAAGTCCAAGGCGCAGCCGCGGGAGGGTCGTCTCCCAGCATCCACGTGGATATCTCATCCCAAGCCCAAGTTTTCCTTCCTAATTTTTATTTGATATTATTGTAATTCAATCATGCAAGGTTAATTGTTAGAAATAGGATATATTTTTGTCCTAGATGCTCACAACGAAGGAACTTAGTCATCAATACTTTTAAATGAAACATGCAAATTAAAGAAAGCATAAACACATTTCTAGCAAATAGCTTTGTGCATTGAAATGAATTAAAAATTAGACTATTGTCCATTAAAATTGTATACTTCATTTAAGCCTAGAAGTATAAACTGCATATCGCATTATTAACCCATATCCTCTTCGCAATGAATCATCATGGAAAGTGCAAGTCATGGAATGATTCTAACGATGCATAACTCTAGGCAAATTATCGTTGTCAACTGCATAAACTATCAAGAAAAAGATTGCTTGTTAGCGTGAATTTTATTCGCAAGTTATAGAAAGATTAGTTGGAATTAACCTAATCTATGCCTAACCTTAAATCTACAAGTTAAAGGTTGAAAGAGCAATTTACGCGTAGACAACGAGTCATGTGTTTATGAAATGATAAGGTTGCTATCTTCTAAAGTTAAATGAATTGGCACAAACCTAAATACCTGATGGACCTAAAAGCGGGCCGGCACTAGCTCATGCACTAGCCGGACCTCGCTCTCACACACTCAACGACCCCACGGCCTCGCGGCCAGGAGCGTTGAGGACATACACATTTTGCCTTCCTATCTTTTATCGCATTTGTATCGTTTGTAGTCCAATTTCCTATTTTACCCACTACTCCTCAGAGGGAGCTTCCCATCACATTGGCAAAGAGCCACGTTTCACCTACAAAGGAGGTCTCCTACGGCAGAATGCCGCCACCCCACTGCAACTCTCCTACACCGTAGGGATTTGGCCCCTTGGTGCGTCGCACAACATATAGAACAATACGAACAAACTGTACTCAAGGTACCAAAGACGTTCCAGGAGTGTACCACATTTTCCCTCACTTGTTCTTTCCCCTTAAACCCTCGGCTTCACACACCTTGGGAACCTCACACTCTCAACGTGGGTCATTCATTTTATGGCAACCAAGTGCTATGCATCCAGTATTTCTGATACCGTTTTAAATACCATACTCCATGCAATAGGTGGATGCCATATAAGTGCTCAATCATGTAGGAGAATCAGTATTTGTGAATGTGCAAAAAACATTTCCTTCCATGATCTTTATTCTAACGCACGTGCTTTGCTGCTGGAACCTAGCACCGAATATTCTTCGTGCTACTAGGTTCTTTATTAAATAACTGTCTTTCTCTATATGCCATGCAAAGAAAATCAGCAACTTTCCTTCATTTTATGCAGCATTTAAATGAATTTTCATGCCATGCTTCCATTATCCACTTATTGCTTCGTTGTTCGCTATTTAGGATTTCTTCCCTTATCATTTTATGTGTAAAAATATGGAAAAAACTCACTAAAACACACAAACAAGGCTGAACTGAAGCAAATCTCCATGCTTCAGCCTTGTTACACATCCACAAACATTTATCTTAATTTTCCTACTTTTTTCCCACCCCAAATGTGTTTTTCCCCTATTTTTGGGGGTTTTTTCATCATTTTATGGGTATTTCCCCCTATTTTTCCCATTTTTTATTGGCTGAAAATAAAAATCGGTTCATGGGCTGTGGCCCTTAGTTCATTTTCTGAATAAAAAGATATTTAGTTGATGTGTATTAACATTTTCCCCATTTTATACGCCCAAAACCCTTGTTTTTTCCCATTTTTCATGCGTTTTCGGGTTTTTTGACATTATTTCGAGCCATGAAATGCATGTTTTTCATAATTTCTGGTTATAAACAGTAAGAACTCAGAAGAGTCAGCAACATAATCAAATCTTAGTCCATATGAACGGCATTCCATCAATCAAAAGCATAAAACACTAAATTTTCTTTGTAATTTTTAGTTTACCGCTTAAACGCGCGTTTCGGGTTTTTTTTCCATGCTGCAAATCAGGAAATCCAGCAGCCTTCAATGCTTCTGACGGTCACGCACCATCGTCTTCAGCCCGTGAAGCGATCCGATCCGTGTCGGACAAGCCTTCATCGTCCTTTCTTCATTGCTCCTTCCCACACACGATCTGCCTCTTAGGGGAGAGAGAGGGAGGAGAGAGAAAGACTGAAATTTTATCTCTCTGATCAGTCCACCATTTTGCACGCGAGGAGTGGCGATTTGATGCCGAGAAATTATGCAATCTGGCCCTGCCATCACCTACATCGAGTCTTCATGACCCACATCCATCATTTCATGGGGGGGGGGGGGGGGGCGTTTTCGTCGCGCGCGTGCAGATTGACGACATACTGTCGTCCCCGCGAGAATTTTGGTTGGGGGGGAGCCCCCAAAGGGCACCCCCCACTTACTATGTCTTTTCATGTCACAAATTTTGGCCTTTCTTGCGGGCGGTCGGCCGGTTTTGGGCAATCTTGAGCATCCGGCATCGAAAATGAGTTCTGGAAATTTCTGTGAGTTCGTCTCGGGGTCTCGGACAGGCCTGCAGCTCCCGCATCCAGTCCTGACTCACAGAAAAATTACTAAAAATCTGCATGTGTCATTTGGGCGCCCGTCGGCTGCTTGACGCTTAAAATCGTCTTGGATCAAGCCGCTGCCTTTGCGATCGGGTATTTTTCCCCGCATTTCCCCATTTTTCTCCTATTTTTAGGCACGTTCCGGGGCCTAAACTCCAGCTTTCATTGGCGACCACGGGATAGGACGACTCAAGCCATCGAACCCTCGAACATATCTGCACATAAACAACCAAAGGAGCATCAAACTGCTACAAAACAGATACACAACAAAACACAAGCAGCTCTCACCCATCCCCTGACAAAACCAAGGCATGAACTCCACGAGGAGAAGTCCAACAAACGACCAGAGCTAGTCACAACCGACTGCTCCAACACGGCTAAGCTAAAAAGCCTATCAAAGGGGTCGCCCTAAGTGGTGGTCTGAACTACCGTCCTAACAAAGGACAACCTAACTAGGAGTCCCTCCTATGCGAGGTCTCCTATAGCCTGAACGAAAGATATTATTTTTTATCTTCTTTTCTTTGCTATCAGGGATTTATCCCCCCTACTCTGGCGTGTAAAAAGGAGGGAGCTGAGCGTAGCATCCCAAGGAGGACAGGGCATCGGCCTCAGGTCCAGTCTCGATACCCAAGAGCCTACCAAGCCCTCGCAAGGCGACACTAAAATATTCCTTTTTCTTCCAATGCTCACTTTTATTTTCGCTCCAACCTTTTGGATTTATTCTTTTCCACCATGATGCCACCCCTAGGAAGACAAGGCATCGGCCTCAGGTCTGACTCGTCCCCAGGAGCCTACCAGGCCTTTGCTAGGCGATAGACAACTGCTTATAATTTTCTTTTCTTTTCTTTTTCTATCAGAGGGGTTAGAACCCCTTTTTACACACCTTCGCATGGTGGTTTATCTTCCTGATTTTTAGGGTTTATCATTCTGCTCATTTTTCTTAGGCAGGCTTTTCTATCTGCCTCACAACTAGAAGATACTCCTAACTCAGCTGCCTAGCAGGCTAGCACGACAGGGTCACTTGGACTACATCTGAGATAGGTCTTTGGCGCCTAACAATGCCTTCACAGACGACTGCGACTAAACAGACCGCTATCGGCTATGCTCATCTAATCCTGTGACTTCATGCCTTGGTTGCCGGTCCCCAAAGAAAGAGAAAAAACCCTCACAAGTACACAGACACATGCAACAACAAAACTCGGTACTCGTAAAGGGTGGATGTCACCTGGACTGGCCATGAGAAGCGTTGATGCCGCGCCAAAGGCTCCCTCCAGCTCCACTGAACCTATCAAGCACAAGACTAAACAGAACACGGTCAAAAGCACCCGTACTCGACAGACACACGGCCCTCTTGGCCTAAAGAGATCAAACAATACTACTCTAAATAGAGTCGGCCCTCTTGGCCTAACAAAATCAAGCTTTAAAAGCATACCTAAATGGCCCTTTTGGCCTAATGAAATAAGATAAATCAGCACCTAAAACCTCCTTAGGATAGGAAAGATACAAAGACTGCACGCCATATCCGAAGGAGAAAAAGAGGGCCTGTAGCCCTAAGCTAAATGCATAAGGTTGTGACCCATCCCTCCTGCATACAAGGCAAGGGGGGTACGAATAATATGCTGCCTAATTAACCTATGGGTCAATGATAGTAACGGCAGATTGGTCTCGGCTATTCTCTGCATCACCCATATCAACCATCGCCTGCCAAATATAGCATGTTCCAATAATATCCCCCATAGAAGACCGGGTCCTGTCTCATCAGTAATAACTATATCCGGACTAGGACCACAATTGAAGAAAAGGTCTTCTTCATAAGCCAGATTTGCCAATGAATCTGCAAACTGATTCCAATAACGTGGAACCAGCTGAAGAGACACTCTTTCAAAATCCTCAAGAAGGGTCATGGTAGTGCGATGATACATCGAAAGGATGGGATTTCTCACTGTGTATGTCCCATCTAGCTGATTCAGAATCAACTGGGAATCCCCTTTGACTAACAACCGTCGGATACCACCTTGCTTGGCAATATTCAGTCCCATAATCAAGGCTTTGTACTCCGCCATGTTGTTAGTAAACCCTATCCCAAGATAGGCTGCTAACTTCATAATAACCCTACGACAGGGATCACGGATAACTACTCCTACGCTTCCTTTCCTTTGCGGACCCCTAGACGCTCCGTCGAAATACAATGTGTACGTCCAGAAGGGGTTCACATAACCAGCCATCACTACCACCTCTATTCGTACTGATGATAATCAAAGTTCAGCATACGCAGAGGGTGCACTGACGGCTCCATCCCACCGTCCTCATTGAACTCAACAGGGATGCTGGTCAATATACGCAGACAATGATGGCAGAAGACTTTGATCTCCCAGACAAAAGTTCCGTCCTCTTGCTCAATCACCTTATAACCCTTGCTCCACCAAATCAGCTTTCCCTGATGATATCTCTGCTCTAGATAAGGGTGTTCTAAATAGGGGATTAGCCGCCCCATCAGCCAATTGAAGCGCTTTAGCAGGTCTCAAATCAGCTTCCTCGTGGACCTGCAATGCATTTTTCTTGCGTTAGTATGGCTAGAAATAATAAGGTTTAATCTTGTTAAGATTAGCCTTATTTTTAAACTCTACTCCCTACAAATCAGCTAAAAGAGCTGTAGACTTATTCTTTCCTAACCTGACAATTTTATAGGGGCCATCCCATTTGGGTTCTAACTTTCCAGGAAACAGCTCCCTACGCGCATCATAGTACATGACTAGTTGCCCTTTCTTAAAAGTATACTTCTTCGCTTTAAGGTCATGCAACTGTTTCATGCGACGTTTGGTCACCTCCTGATGTAACAGGCTTTGCAACTTTAGCTCATCAAGGTGTGCTATTGTCGTGAAACGCTCGAAGAGTGCCTCCTCGTCTCCCAAAGAGTGGTTAATCGCAAACCTAATGGTAGGCAACTCGATCTCGAGGGGTAATACGCATTCTTCCCCATAAACTAATTTAAATGGCGTATGGCCAGTAGCGCGTTTATATGTCGTATTGTACGCCCATACCGCCACATACAGCTTCTTGTCCCAGTCGCGCTTCTTCTCAGAAACTACTTTGGACAAGATACCCACAAGCTGTTTATTGGTGCTTTCTACCTGCCCATTCACTTGCTGGTTATAGGGGGTCGTCTTGTTATGTTTGATCTGCCAAGCTTCAGTCAGGCTTTTAATCACTTTATTCAAAAAGTGTGTCCCACGGTCTGATACCAATTCCTTTGGTGGACCGAAACGGCAGATAATCTGCTCCAACAGAAAACTTGCAGTCTCTTTTGCGTTGTCCTGCCTCGTCGCCCGTGCTTCTGACCACTTTGTAAAATAGTAAGTCGCTACTATAATATACCTTTTCTGGGTAGTGGATGACGGGGTGATGGGACCCACAAAATCTATACCCCACTTCTCGAAAGGAAGTATAGCCATGATCGGCGTAAGTGGGCGTTTCCTGTTCTCTCGGCTGTCATGCCTCTGACAGGTATCACACTTCTTAACATACTCAAAGGAATCCTGGAAGATGGACGGCCACCAATATCCAGCTCTTAAAGCTTTCTGTGCCGTTAACCGCCCAGCAAAATGCCCTCCGCAAGCGGAGTCATGACACTCTTCCAAAATGAAAGGGACCTCGTCAGGCATCACGCACCGGCGATAAATATCATCCACTCCTTTCCGATACAATGTGCCTGCGATAAGCGCAAATTTTAAAGCCTGCTGTTTAATTTTCCTCTTCTCGTTTTTCGACAAGCTAGCTCCAGTCTCTCCTGTGGATAGATAATGTGTTATGGCTGCATACCACGAGGGAATGGAAGCTGTATCAATTTTAAATAATATCTCCATGTCACTCTCTTCGGCCGTGGCATCTTTCGGCTCTCCGAAATCCACTAAGCATTCTACAATGCCCTGCAATTTCGGCGGCTTGCTTTTAATCTCATAGTCGAACTCCTGCAAAGTGATTAACCACTTTGCTAGTCGATCAGGCGGCTGCAACTTGTTTAGCAATAACCTCAGTCCTTCCGCCTTGGTATAAATAACCACCTTCTCATAGAGGATGTAATGTCTGAACTTTTTGGTCCCAAAAACCATCGCAAGACATAACTTCTCCATATAGGTATAATTAATCTCAGATACGCCCAGTTTCTGACTAGCAAAAGCTATCGGATGGTACCATTTCTCTTCCCAGATCTGAGCTAGGCAGCATCTAATACTATGCGTGGTTGCTGCTGAGAATATGTAAAATATCTCACCTCTTTTGGGTGCCTTTAAAACAGGTGCTTTGGTAAGCTCCTGCTTCACATCCTCAAATGATATTTTACACACATCGCTCCACTCAAACAGACAGTTATAAGATAAGAGATTGGTTAGTGGCAATGTTCTCTCTGCCAGGGCATTGATAAATCGACGATAGTACCCTACTGACGAGAGGAAACTATGTACTTCCTTTGGAGTACGCGGCGGACCCATAGCAACGATAACCTTAATCTTTTCAGGGTCGGTTGCGATCCCCACTGAGCTAACCACATGGCCCAACAACAGCCCATATGGCACTCCAAAGACACACTTCCTTGGGTTTAGAGCGATGCAAAATTGCCTGCAACACTCAAAACACTTCCTTAATATGATCAATTGCCTCTCCCTTACAGTGGCTGCCCCCAGGTCTTCAATAAATACTTTGAGCTCCTCTGGGGAGATGTCACCAAAGGTTTTATCGGCTGTTCTTTGCCACAACCCAGGTGCATTGCATAACCCAAATGCCATCACATGGTACGCAAAGGTACCGAAGACAGTAATGAAAGTCGTTTTCAGTTTGTCCTCTTCTGCGATCGCCATTTGGTTATAACCCGCAAAACAATCCATGAACGAATAGATCTCTCTACCTGCCAGCTGATCCAGAATCTGGTCAATGAATGGCAACGGGTAGTAATCTTTTACTGTCTGCTTATTTAGCTCCCTAAAATCCACACAGAGCCGGATCTAGTTATTTTTCTTCTTCCTGATGACGATTGGTGAGCACCATTCTGTGTGCTGCACAGGAAAAATTAAACCAGCCTTCCGCAGCTTCTGCAGTTCCTCAAACAGTCCGTCCCTCAGCTCAAAAGGCATATGCCTTACTTTCTGACGTATAGGACAACTACCTTCCTTTATTGGGATAGTATGGATAGCCAGGCTGGGAGGTATGCCTCGCAGCTCGTCATAGCTCCAAGCAAATATATCTCAGAATTCTTGAATAAGAGACACATAGTCCTCTCTTTCTGCTGGGCTGAGCATGGATCCTAGCTTAATAGGTCGTGAATCAATCGGCGTACCAAGGTCCAACTCGACTACATCTACATCTCTAATTCTATCTTGCGCCTCTATCGGCTCATTGAGGGTGATCTGATAAATATCCTCTGTAGTAGATCCCTCTTTGGATTCATCACTAGAGGACGACTCACCCTCAGATGCCTCATCTGCAGTGTCTAGTTCAGTGGAGGGTACAGGAGCCCACTCACTTTGCGGAGATTCAGGGTAAGCGTTAACTATTACCCGATTAGTACCTCTCCCTAGAATCACACGACCGGCAGGTATATCGACTTGACAGTCTGTTCGTAAGATCCAAGGCCTGCCTAGCAATATTCGATAACTAGGACGCCCAGTGAATCTTATCACTCTAAAGTCCAAGAAACATTCTACGCTTGCAACCGTCACATGAACTCTAGTGACACAACCCTCTGGTTGTCTCAAACTATCATCAGCCATCCTGAGAAGGGTAGAGCCATCTTTTTGAATGCCTAGACCTAGCCTCTCCATCAACTCTGAACTCATGATATTGATGGATGAACCAGTATCCACGATAGCATGCTCTACTAAAATCCCATCGATATATGCTGGAACCCTAGGGCAATGCTTTTCAGCATGATCCATCCAGTCTTCCCCTACTCTAGCTATGCCCATAGGTTCTACAATATACCCAATCCGCAAGATCTTTTTGAACTCCTTGCGTACTCCTGGCGACAATTTAATCAACTACAGGAGGTTCACATCTGGCTTGACTTCGCAAAGAGAACTTGCCAAATCAAAATCCTGATATGTGGCCAAAGCTCTCTTCTCTCGCCAAACCATCCTTTCTTTCAGTTTTGAAACCGGCTTTGGAGCCTCTTTTCTAGCTCTCGCCTTCTTTCTTGGTACGTCTTTATCCTTCTTAAGATCAGCTTTGCTGTCAACCGGTTTTAAGGGTCCCCCTTCCAAATCAGGGTTTAGGACTTGCGTCCCCTTATCTCCCTGCTTAGGGTTTCCCTCAACCAGCTTTATATTATCCCTATCGCCCTCTTTAGCCTTTTGGCCTCTCATCACGGCTCTTAGGTTAGAGGTTTCAGCACCATCCACTTGTACAGCCTCAATGAGGCTGACTCCGTTGCCTTGGGGTAGCTCCTCTACAGTGGCTTTTCCCCTCTACAGTATCTGCCTTGGTCCATCATTCTGCGGAAGGTCATTACCCTGTGCTCTATGATTAATCGGACCCGGCTGTTTACTTCCTTGTTGGAGAGAACTAATCTTACTCCAGCATGTGGCGACTAAATGGCCAGACTTTCCACAAATGTCGCATTTAACATTAGGGCAGTTCCTAGGGAAATGCTGCCCGCCACACCACTTACAGCTAAATCTAGATGGGCCACCCTCTTCAGGGCGTCGGCTCCCTATCAAATTCTACTGCTTCTTAAGGAAGTTGACATCGACGGCTATTTGTCTATGCTGTTCAGCAATCATATCCGTATAGTGCTTCATCATGTCCTTGACCTCGCCAAGGACGTTTGATGCACTTGACTCATAGCCACGATCGTCCATCTGCCGTCCCATTGGCCTTACCACCTGATTAGGCATTGGCTGCTGCTGTTGGCTTATTGGGACTGCATTAGGGTTTGTTCCTTGGTTTCCCACATTCAAGGGAACCATTTGACTAACCATCGGCATACCTACACTAGGAGGTGCTGGTAGCATGGGCAGGTTGGGCATAATGCCACTTCTTCCATTTGCTTTTGACATGGGGTCTCCTTGACTCCCATTGGTTAGTGCCAGACTATTCCCATTCCAGTTCACTCTAGCTGCATAAGCCGCTTGCAAGCGTGTCTCTACACCTTCTGCTTGTGTAATCGCGGTATCAATGTCAGCCAAGGCGACACTACTCAGCTGCACCTGGATGTTAAAATCCAACCCATGAAGGAAGTATTGTAACTGGGCAGCTGGTGGGATAGGAATGTAGGTATCAAGTTTACGTAAAACTTGTTTCAGCTTCTTCGCATAAGTTTGGACGTTCTCGTTTGGCTCTTGACGTGTTACATTCAATACACGAAGCCAATACTGTCCACCCCTTTCAGGGGCAAACTCCCTACGGAAGGCTGTAAAAAATTGCACTATAGTCGTTATGGTTCCGACTTCTAGGCCATGATACCATAGTGCTGCTCTTCCTTTCAAGGTCATGTTGAAGAACATCATCAAGTGCCCTTCATCTTGGATGCGATAATTAAACATGAGTTTATTGAACTCATTAATATGAAGCTCACCATCCTCTTCTGCCAACCCATTAAAAATGGGCAATGGGGCTCCTAAGGCTGGCAAATCAGGTGTTCCTGCTGGAATTGCTATTGGTTGTGCCATTGCTACAACCTGATTAATGATAGGGGGCTGCGTAGGTAAACCTACACCTCGACTTGAACTTGATTGACTACCTGCAAGAGAGGAAGTACTACCACTCCCTTTTCCGCTCAAAGGGCTTCTTGCAGCACTTGGGTTGCTGGAACTACTACCTCTTATGCGTATTGGGCTGCTCCTTTGAGGAGAATAACGTCATAATATTTCAGCCCTACGTCTAGCTCTTTCAGCACGTTCTTCTTTTTGAACTTCGGCTTGACGAGTCCTATCAAAGGACATAAACTGATCACTAGGTTCTTAAAGATCCTAGATTCGGAACCACCCCTTTTTAGTGGCTCCCGGCAGACGCACCACTGATGGACCTAAAAGCGGGCCGGCACTGGATCATGCACTAGCCGGACCTCGCTCTCACACACTCAACAACCCCACGGCCTCGCGGCCAGGAGCGTTGAGGACATACACATTTTGCCTTCCTATCTTTTATCGCGTTTGTATCGTTTGTAGTCCAATTTCCTATTTTACCCACTACTCCTCAGAGGGAGCTTCCCATCACATTGGCAAAGAGCCACGTTTCACCTACGAAGGAGGTCTCCTACGGCAGAATGCCACCACCCCACTGCGACTCTCCTACACCCTAGGGATTGGCCCCTTGGTGCATCGCACAACATATAGAACAATACGAACAAACTGCACTCAAGGTACCAAAGACGTTCCAGGAGTGTACCACATTTTCCCTCACTTGTTCTTTCCCCTTAAACCCTCGGCTTCACACACCTTGGGAACCTCACACTCTCAACGTGGGTCATTCATTTTATGGCAACCAAGTGCTATGCATCCAGTATTTCTGATACCGTTTTAAATACCATACTCCATGCAATAGGTGGATGCCATATAAGTGCTCCATCATGTAGGAGAATCAGTATTTGTGAATGTGCAAAAAACATTTCCTTCCATGATCTTTATTCTAACGCACGTGCTTTGCTGCTGGAACCTAGCACCGAATATTCTTCGTGCTACTAGGTTCTTTATTAAATAACTGTCTTTCTCTATATGCCATGCAAAGAAAATCAGCAACTTTCCTTCATTTTATGCAGCATTTAAATGAATTTTCATGCCATGCTTCCATTATCCACTTATTGCTTCGTTGTTCTCTATTTAGGATTTCTTCCCTTATCATTTTATGTGTAAAAATATGGAAAAAACTCACTAAAACACACAAACAAGGCTGAACTGAAGCAAATCTCCATGCTTCAGCCTTGTTACACATCCACAAACATCTATCTTAATTTTCCTAAATTTTCCCCACCCCAAATGTGTTTTTCCCCTATTTTTTGGGGTTTTTTCATCATTTTGTGGGTATTTTCCCCTATTTTTCCCATTTTTTATTGGCTGAAAATAAAAACCGGTTCATGGGCTGTGGCTCTTAGTTCATTTGCTGAATAAAAAGATATTTAGTTGATGTGTATTAACATTTTCCCCATTTTATACGCCCAAAACCCTTGTTTTTTCCCATTTTTCATGCGTTTTCGGGTTTTTTGACATTATTTCGAGCCATGAAATGCATGTTTTTCATAATTTCTGGTTATAAACAGTAAGAACTCAGAAGAATCAGCAACATAATCAAATCTTAGTCCATATGAACGGCATTCCATCAATCAAAAGCATAAAACACTAAATTTTCTTTGTAATTTTTAGTTTACCGCTTAAACGCGTGTTTCGGGTTTTTTTTCCATGCTGCAAATCAGGAAATCCAGCAGCCTTCAATGCTTCTGACGGTCACGCACCATCGTCTTCAGCCCGTGAAGCGATCCGATCCGTGTCGGACAAGCCTTCATCGTCCTTTCTTCATTGCTCCTTCCCACACACGAATTGCCTCTTAGGGGAGAGAGAGGGAGGAGAGAGAAAGACTGAAATTTTATCTCTCTGATCAGTCCACCATTTTGCGTGCGAGGAGTGGCGATTTGATGCCGAGAAATTATGCAGTCTGGCCCTGCCATCACCTACATCGAGTCTTCATGACCCACATCCATCATTTCATGGGGGGGGGGCCGTTTTCGTCACGCGCATGCAGATCGACGACATACTGTCATCCCCGTGAGAATTTTGGTTGGGGGGGAGCCCCCAAAGGGCACCCCCCACTTACTATGTCTTTTCATTTCACAAATTTTGGCCTTTCTTGCGGGCGGTCGGCCGGTTTAGGGCAATCTTGAGCATCCGGCATCGAAACTGAGTTCTGGAAATTTCTGTGAGTTCGTCTCGGGGTCTCGGATAGGCCTGCAGCTCCCGCATCCAGTCCTGACTCACAGAAAAATTACTAAAAATCCACATGTGTCACTTGGGCGCCCGTCGGCTGCTTGACGCTTAAAATCGTCTTGGATCGAGCCGCCGCCTTCGCGATCGGGTATTTTTCCCCGCATTTCCCCATTTTTCTCCTATTTTTAGGCACGTTCCGAGGCCTATACTCCAGCTTTCAATACCTAAACCCTGGAGCACTCGTTTAGAATGAGTTAAATTCCAAGAAATTCACTAGGAATTAATACGTAACCTAATCGATACGTATTACCAAAATTTGAAACTCCTATACCCAAAATACTTGTCCACATTCATCGAATGTAGGGACAGGGAAACATATTTGGAAAGTGAACTAGGGTTTGTCCCTAAGAATCTTACAAAATGAAACTTGGAAACCCTAGTTCTAACGGCGTCAGCCTAATAACCTAAAATAGATTGTTTTATGACTCCATTGTCTCATAGTTCGATGCGAAACTTGTGCAACAAGTGTGGAGTCATACGATCTTATGATTGGATCACAAGGGAATGGCCAAATTCTCGCAACGAGGATGGCAAGTCCTTATGCAAGTTATCTTGCAAGAGGATGAATAATCATCCTAATTTAGTATCTTTCTTGAGTAAAGAAGATTGATTGGAAACTAAAGACCAACCGATAAACTGAAATAACCAATGAACTTAGGGTTTGACCAAGTCGGGTTAATAGGGTACGCCCTAACCCATGATATAGGGGATCTTGCCTAATTGCAAGCCATCCCGGATCGAGTGCTGGATGCATTCAAAAGGAAGGATTCATTCCTTAGCAGTTGCCAACAAAAATTATCAATGGAAATGTTTGTGCTTGCTATAGATTTTAGAGCATTGTTTGGCTTTGTTTGATCAATGAGTTAAAAGATAAATGGATATTTATACTTCAGGTTGAAGGCCTGAAGGGAGAGGCAGCTTCAGTTACCCCCGACTTCCTGCCTAACCCTAACCAAGAGGGTTATTGACCGCGCCGGGAAAGTGGAACGAACCCACCGTGAGAGGTCTCTCCGTTGATCGCTACTTGGAGTAGGAGGACGCTTGGGTGCCAGGGGAGGCTCTGGACGTAAATTCCTTGCCTTCCGGGCCCTGCACAAGAGGCTAACATGACTCGGGATTGGATCTCAAGGCATGCATACTAGTCTACGGGCAGAAACTTGGATTAGTGATCCCCGTGGATTGCTAGATTAGCCTTCGGGTGGATTGTGGATAAGCCTACATGCTGGAATCTTTGTATTTCAAAGATAAATATGATAACCTCTTAATAAGGAACTTGTTTGATATTGTTTTTCTATGTCAAGTGATAAGATTACGTGAAGGAACCAGTGCCTAACGGGTTAATTAAAGAAGTTGGTTGTTACATGTCCAACTAATGTGTTAGGTAATTAAATAACTAAAACAACTCAAGGAAAGTGTGGAGAATGGGCCATAGGTCTGTCCTATGGATGGGTGGTCTTGGTTGGTTGGGAACTTTTCTCAAATCATGATGGATAGTAGGAAGAGTGTCAAAGAACACAAACAACAAAAGCGTTGACCTAGAGTTATGATTAAACCCGATTTACACTATTTTAGGGGAATGGAATGGGACTATGCCTTTTGGCAGAGAGGTTGAGCTTTGTATCCCTCTCGTTTCCCATTCTCCTTGAGCCAAGTGCAAGGTGAATCTGCTGGCATTTCTGTGTAAAGTAGTTTGCTTGGGTCCGACGCTAGTTGCCATTAGGAAATGACCAATAAGGAAAACCCTAGTTCAGGTCGATCCTAAGTGGGAACGGTCAGAATACTTCCGCTACGTGGTAGACACGGAAAGCCCTAGATTGCAAACCCCATAACATTCCATGGGAGTGCCGGGTGGAGCTTTCTAGACACCCTTTCCGATGGACTGCTAAGACGTGTCCTGAAGATACAAGTAGACACGTTACAGTAGAAGCCATGGAGGTAGATGAAGTTTTGGTTGAGAGATGTGAGCAGGGATTTAGCTATGAAAGCTTGAGAGAAAGAGAAGAAGAAACCCTTGGTTAGCAGAAAGTAACCCTGTTTACTCCTCCCTAATCCCTATTTAACTCCAATTAGTCCAATCTCCCTCCAAAATGACCTATGAATTGTCCACGAATTGTTATTTTCACCATAGATCCTCCAAGAACCTTCGAAATAGTGACGACTTGATGCAGATAGCCATGGCTAATCACAATTTGAACTGTAACTAAGCCTATGACCAAATTGTGTCCTCCCAATAACCCTGCACCAAGTCTGTGACTAGAATTCACCATAAAAATGACCCTTCCCATGGATCAAATCCATGCTCTGATACCAATGAAATGATACTTTGCCACATCCAAGAAAATACAAGAAAACTAACAAGAAATGCTAGAAACAAACCATAGCTTGCCATTCATATTCAATGAGAAGGAGAAATACAAATGTTGAAGCCATGATTGCTTGTTGAGAATACTATGATAGTAGATGTTGCAAGGTACACACCCTTTGCAATGGTGGGAAGGAAGAAACCTTCTAGCTCCAAGAAGTGGAGTTTCAATAAATGAATTGAAAAGATGTATTACAATGGCACTCTCTTGCCTTTTATACTCTAGCCTAAAATAGACTAATTGGCCTAATTAAAGTAGCATGAAAATTGCTTTATTACATCTTCTCCTACAGAGCCTCTACAAAAGCAGAGACAGAGCCTCGAGAGGAAGAGGATGAAAATGATGAGGAAGAAAACGAAGCAGGTTATGAAAGTGCAGATGAAGAATTTTCTCTGATAGAGGATGATCTTGTTGATGTCTCTACAGAGACCTCAGAGGCCGAAGATCTCAGGGTGCTGGATGGAATAACCATGGTTCCATTTGGGTTGGCCAATGGACCACAAAGTATGCAGAATCTGTATAAGCAATGGATTAAAAGCATAAAAATTAAGTTCACCAGTGGCTCATGTTGCCCTGACTGTTCAGTCCAGAGAAAAGATGATGATGATGTCCCTTGTCAACATGAGCCAAAGCCCTCAGAGCCACAGCCTCTAGAAGGTCTGTGCTATGTGACATTCCTGAACGCATCCTTGAAGATGAATACCTAAGTCTAGAAGAAATTACCACTCACACAAAAGCAAACAAAGCTCTGATATCCTTCCAGCAACCTCAATAGACAAATGAGTCATCTATTCAGAAGGAGGACATTGGTTCTAGTGGAACATCAGACGAGGATACTACTCTCTTGAAAGAGTCAGACCTCTATCCAGAAGCAATCCGTGGGACATTTATCCGTGAAGTGGAAGGTCAAAGGCAAGTAACGTTCTTGGATACTGATGGTACTGAACGTCACTTGAAAGTGGGTCTCAATCTTCCAGAAGAAGAACTAGTGGTCTTGCGAGACTTATTAAAGGAGAACTTAGATGTATTTGCTTGGTCATATAAAGACCTAAAGGAGATTGATCCCATAGTATGTCAACATCACATTGACCTAGAGCCTGATGCCAAACCTAAAAGGAAAAGACAAAGGCGTATGAATCCTAATTATTCTACTTTGTGTTGAGATATCGAGCTCCACTCGTGATACGCCAGGGTGACCGTTGTGCATTTATGTCACCGACGTGTTAGTTGCAGACGCGGTTGGTACACCGCCCCTGAATAATAGCTACACGATAGCTATCCTTATCTACTCTAGTTTGTGGCCCAGTTAGTATGCCACCTTAGTTAGTTGAGTTTGGTTTGAGAGCCATATATACAGGGTTCTTCTATTTCTTTGTAAGAGAGTTCTTTTTGGCTTACACAACTAAGAAGAGGAAAACTATTTTCAGCCTCCACCCTTGTGTGTATTCCCCCATTGTGCAAGCAAGAAAGCTTCAAGTGAGACTCCTTCCTTCTCTCCCACAATCTTGACATGGTATCAGAGCCTTGTTCGTGGTAAGGAGCTCAAGAAAGCAAGTCAAGCTCGCGGTGTTCTGGTAAGAGGAGCAGTGTTGCTTTCATTTCTGTTTTGGGAGCAGATCTCTGCAGGTAGCACAGCCGGAAATTGCAGGAGTGCATTGTCTCAGGTTGAGACGCCCTTCGCGGTGAAGCAAGAGGGCAGTATATGCTGCGGGTGAGAGCTTTAGCTCTCGGCGACCCTGTTTTTTTGATTTGAGGCCATTTCGGGGCCTGTTTTGGAGGCGGAAGTTTTCTGCATGCACTCAGGAAACGTCCCAGTTTTATGCTGTGCAGCCACTGCTCTACAGGTCGGTGAATAGTTACTATAAAAATTGCATTGTATGCTTGTGCGCAGAGACATTGGGAGTTACAGAATCATCCCTGTTGCCTGTTGATGCAAAATTGTCACTAGGAAGTGACTGTGTGGTCAAATACCACTTTCGCCAGTTTTGCAGATTTTCCCTTGTGAGGGTGAAGCTGTGGTTTTTGCAGTGACAGAATTTTTTGCAGTCTTCTGTAATGGCATCTGATTCTCTTTCACAGATTGTCATTGAAAAGCTTGACAAGAACAACTTCCAAGCAGGGAAGTTTAGAATGACGAATTTCCTTATGGGAAAAGGATATTGGGAATTTGTTGCAGGAAATGAAGAAGAACCAGTTCTTCCTGATGTTCCCAATCAATAGCAAATGCAGGCATTTAAAGCATGGCATGAGAGAGCCAGGAAAGTTATGTACTGGCTGTCTATCAGCATTTCAGACTCTATGATTGTGCATATTCAGGATGCAAGTACGCCAAAGGAGGCATGGGATACTCTGTCAAAGATGTATAGCACAAATACGCAAGCCAGGAAAATGCAGCTCAAGCAAGAGTTGCACAATGTGCAAAGAGAAAATATGAGCATCAATGACTACCACATGAAGGTGAAGAAGATTGCAGATGCACTTGCTTCCATTGGGTCGCCAGTGGAAGATGATGATTTAGTTTCTGTGACCTTGAATGGTCTAGAAAAGGATTATGCGCAGTTTCGGACATCCATTTCCGTCTGTGAAAGATTTCCTGATTTTGAAGAGTTGATTGCTCTTCTAATTTCTGAGGAACAGAGAAATGGTGGTGCATCTTCTTCAGGAGGAACTTCAAAAGAAGCTGTCTTCTACTCAAATGCTGGAAGAGGTAGAGGCAGAGGTAGAGGAGGCCGTTTTGGAGGCCGTGGTAGAAATCAGAATATGCAGCAAACTCAAGAAAACCAGTCCTATGGAGGAGGACGTGGTAACTCTAGAGGCAGGGGGAGCCAAAGAGGTCGTGGTGGATGGCAAAGAGGTCAAAATGCAAACAGTAATGTTGAATGCTACTACTGTGGTAAAATGGGTCATATGGCTAAAGACTGCTATAAAAAGCAGAATGACATCATGAATGGAAAACTGCAACAAGGGAATTATGCATCTTCTAGTAGACAGGGTGATGACAGAAATGAGCATTTGTTCATGGTGCAGCACATGAACAATTCTGTGACAAGTGGAGAAGAAAGCAACGATGTATGGTATGTTGACTCAGGTGCATCAAACCATATGACAGGTCATGCAGAATGGATGGAGGATGCAAGGAAAATGGAAAAACCAGGATTTGTGGAGACTAGTGATGATACTGCACATCCTATTGTGCAGATAGGAAAAATTCCCTTGTCTATGCAGGATGGGAAAAAGAAATACCTATCCGATGTATTTCATGTCCCGAATATCACCAAGAATCTGGTTTCTGTTGGTCAAATGGTTGAGCAGGGCTTGCAGGTCAGATTTAATCCTCATGGATGCTTTGTTGAGGATATGAAAAATAAAGGTCGCTTGATAGCAAAAGGAAAGAAGAAGGGCAGAATGTTTACATTGGATGCAGACATGCCTGAATTGAGTGCAGCAATGTTTGCACATGGGACCGGTGTAGTTGCAGATATTGATATCTGGCATAAACGCATTGGTCATGTTAATGTACAACGACTTAAATCAATGCAGGCCCAAAATATTGTTGCAGGATTGCCTAAGTTCAAGGTTGCAGAAATGCATAAGGTATGTGAAGCCTGTCAGTTTGGAAAACAGGCAAGGAAACCATTTCCTAGACATGTTCAAGAGAGTGAGAAGCCATTGGAATTAATCCACTCTGATGTGTGGACTACTAAAGCTGCATCTCTTGGAGGCTGTCATTATTTTGTCAGTTTTATTGATGACTATAGCAGAAAAGTTTGGGTGTATTTTATGAAAAAGAAAAGTGAAGTTTTTGGGCATTTCAAAACTCTTAAAGCTATGGTTGAAAAAGAAACAGGTTTGCAGATAAAATGCCTAAGGTCAGATGGAGGGGGAGAGTACCTCTCAAATGAGTTTGCAAGGTTCTTGTAGGAGCATGGCATAAAGCAGCAATATTCATGCAGTCATACCCCACAGCAAAATGGAATTGCAGAAAGAAAAAACAGACATATTGGAGAGGTGTCTCGTGCCATGCTCAATGAAAAAGACCTGCCAGATTTTTATTGGGCTGAAGCAGTTGCTACAGCAGTCTACATAATGAACAGGACTCCCACTACAGCAATACATGGAATGACTCCAGAGGAGAGGTATACTGGTAGGAAACCAGATATTTCTCATTTGAAAATTTTTGGTTGCATTGCCTATGTACATGTGCCAGATGAGTTGAGATCCAAGTTGGATCCAAAAGCTGAGAAGTGCATCTTTATTGGTTACTCTCTGCAGCAAAAAGGGTATAGATGCTATAACCCTTCTACTCGTAAGTTTACAGTGAGCAAAGATGTTGTTTTTGATGAGATGAGTAGCTGGTATAAACCAGTAAATGTGATTGATGATGTAGATGCACAAAATGGTAATGCCGCACAGAATTCACAGCAGCAGTCACAAAATATTAGTGGACCTGGAGCGTCCTCTAGCAGTGGTTCACATTCTTCGCCATGGACAGGCAGATTGAGATCAGGAGAATCTTCTCAAAGTAATGCAGATAGTGGTATGCTAGTATCACGAAAAGGAAAAGAGAAGGTTGATCAGCCCATGTTTGATGTGAATGCAGGTCACTCTTATGTGGATGGAGAATCGAGTGGCTCAGAACAGAGCATTGATGATGAGTTGGGTATTCCTTCTATTGTTACACCTGGAGTAAGGAAGACTAGGGATGTTTTGAGAGCACCTGGGAGTGAACCCACTTTGCGCAGGTCTACCAGAGTTAGGTATCCTGTGGATAGGTTGAAATATGATGGATTTACAGCCATTCACTATGCATATATGGTCAAGGTGATAAAGGAACCAGAACCCACTTCTTTTGAGCAAGCCATGGGAAAAGAAAAATGGGAGAAAGCCATGGATGAAGAAATGGATGCCTTGGAAGCAAACACTACATGGGAATTGGTACCTTTGCCTAAAGGTAAGAATGCAATTGGCTGTAAGTGGGTTTATAAGGTGAAGCACAATGCTGATGGTTCTATGAACAGATACAAGGCAAGATTAGTAGTCAAGGGGTATGCACAAACATATGGCATTGACTATGAAGAAACATTCAGTTCGGTTGCAAGGATGGCAACCGTAAGAGCAGTCATTGCTATGGCTGCATCAAAGGGATGGTCTTTACATCAGATGGATGTAAAGAATGCCTTCTTGCATGGTGATTTGCAAGAAGAGGTCTATATGGAGCAGGCACCAGGTTATGTGCATGCTGTTCATCCTGAGTTTGTTTGCAGGTTGAAGAAAGCCTTGTATGGCTTGAAGCAAGCACCTAGAGCATGGTCTGACAAGATAGGACAGTATCTTGTCACTATTGGCTTTCAGATTTCCAAGGCAGATTTCTCACTTTATGTGAGAAAAACAGAGAAAGGTATTATGCTACTTGTCATTTATGTTGATGATTTGATTATGACAGGTGACAGTGATGAAGATATTCTTCATGTGAAAATGCTATTGAAGCAGAAGTTTGAGATGAAGGATTTGGGAGAGCTGCGTTATTTCTTGGGCATTGAGGTGATTAGATCACCAAGTGGGATACAGCTCTTGCAGAGGCAGTATGGATTGGACATGCTGTCCAAATATGGGATGACAGGCTGTAAGCCTATTTCAGTTCCTTTGGAGCAGAATGTGAAGCTGAGCACAGATGTAGGTGAGCTTCTGGAAGACCCTACTATGTACAGACGCATAGTAGGAAGCTTGATTTATATGACTATTACCAGGCCAGATTTGAGCTATGCTGTTGGATTGGTAAGTCAGTTTATGCAGGCTCCAAGGAAACCACATTTGGATGCGGCTAGACGCATACTCAGGTATGTGAAGTCCACATTGCAGTATGGACTATTTTATGAGACTGGGGTTCAGATACAGTTGCATGGATACACTGATGCTGATTGGGCTGGTAGTATTTCTGATAGACGATCTACCAGTGGATATGTGTTCTATTTTGGGAGTGCTGCAGTCACTTGGAGCAGCAAGAAACAGCCTACAGTTGCCTTGTCGAGCACAGAGGCTGAGTACAGGGGTGCAGCAATGGCTGCATGTGAGGTAGCTTGGTTGCATAAGCTACTTTATGATATGCATCAGTCTACAGATGGGCCAGTTGTCATTTATTGTGACAACATGAGTAGTATACACTTGGCAAATAACCCAGTCTATCATGCTAGAACAAAGCACATTGAGGTGCATTATCACTATGTGCGAGAGAGGGTTTTACTAGGTCTTATTGATCTAGTTTATGTCAGCACAGAGGATCAGGTAGCTGACATATTCACGAAGGCATTGGGCGCAGAGAAGCTGCGCAAGTTCAGAGACCTGCTTGGTGTGCAGGAATTGGGATTGAGCTCGAGGGGGAGTGTTGAGATATCGAGCTCCACTCGTGATACGCCAGGGTGACCGTTGTGCATTTATGTCACCGACGTGTTAGTTGCAGACGCGGTTGGTACACTGCCCCTGAATAATAGCTACACGATAGCTATCCTTATCTACTCTAGTTTGTGGATCAGTTAGTATGCCACCTTAGTTAGTTGAGTTTGGTTTGAGACCCATATATACAGGGTTCTTCTATTTCTTTGTAAGAGAGTTCTTTTTGGCTTACACAACTAAGAAGAGGAAAACTATTTTCAGCCTCCACCCTTGTGTGTATTCCCCCATTGTGCAAGCAAGAAAGCTTCAAGTGAGACTCCTTCCTTCTCTCCCACAATCTTGACACTTTGGTGAAGGCTGAATTATTGAATCTTCTTGAAGCCGAGTTCATTTATCCCATGGCTAACAGTGAATGGGTTTTGCCCATTGTGGTAGTACCCAAAAAGAACGAAAAAATTTAAATATGTATCCACTTCTGGAAGCTCAATTCGAAGACGAAGAAGGATCATTTCCCTATCCCTTTTACCGACCAACTATTGGGGACAAAGTGGCAGGCCATGAGCTGTATTCCCTCTTGGATGGATTAAGCGGATATAATCAAGTCCAAATTGCAGAAGAGGACCAATCCAAAACAACCTTCACCACAAAATGGGGGACTTATGCCTCCAAAGTGATGCCATTTGGGCTCTGTAATGCTCCTTCCACCTTCCAACGAGTAATGATGGCTGCCTTCCAAAATAATTTGCATGATCTCATTGAGGTGTATCTTGATGACTTTTGTGTCTATAGTTTGATGTGTGAGCACTGGGGATACCTAGAGCAATGTTTTGACAGATGTTGAGAGTATGGGATTTCTCTCAACCCCGACAAGTGTGTCTTTGGCGTCTCATCAGGAGTTCTTCTGGGCCATATTGTCTCTACACAAGGGATTGCAACAGACCCGGAAAATATTGAAAAGATTGCTGTCTTGACAGCACCAACAAACCTTAAGCAATTGAGAGGATTTCTTGGCCATGTGGGCTACTATATAAGATTTATTGCACATTTTGCAATAAACCAACCAAGGTAGCCCCGCTGCGCAAGATCCTAAGGAAAGATGTAGATTTTCTTTGGACCGATGTGTGAAGAAGCCTTTAATATCCTAAAACAGTGCCTTATCCAAGCACCTATTTTACAACCTCCTAATTGGATGAAGGAGTTCCATGTGCACACAGATGCATCATCAGTTCAAGAGCTAGGTGCTGTCCTATGTCAAAAGGGTCCTTCTAAATTAGATCAACCAATTTATTATGCAAGCCGAAAGGTCACTATTAGGGAACAAAACTACACAGTGACAGAGCTTGAGTGATTGGCAACGGTGTTTGCACTAGAGAAGTTTCGACACTATCTACTGTCAATGCATTTCAAGTTCTACGTGGATCATGAAGCCTTATTCTTCCTGGTGAACAAAGCAGATGGTAAAGGAAAATTGATGAGATGGTTACTCCTCTCCAGGAGTTCGATTTTGATGTGGTCACTAACCCTGGCCATTCCCATGTCCTAGTTGATAATCTCCACGGGATCCCTCAAACAGAAGCAGAGGAACAGGATTATCCAAACCTTCCTGATGCTTCTTTATTTCTAGTTGAAACAGTTACTCCCTAGTATGCAGACGTAGCCAATCTCCTCACAACACAACACTATCCTCCTGGCATCTCAAGCCATGAGAAGAAGAAGCTTCTGTTAGAATCAGCCCGCTACACTTTGCTAGGCAGTGCACTATATAAGGGAGGCAAAGATGAAGTATTGTGAAGATGTGTTGTAGGGGATAGTATTGAAAGCATGCCATGACGAACCATGTGGTGGACACTTTGTAGGAGAAGCGACAGCCAGGAAGGCTTTGTTAGCAGGATACTAGTGGCCAACCCTCCACAAGGATGCATATGAATATTGTAAGATATGTGATGCTTGTTAGCGAATGGGAAAACCCACCAAAACAAGTGCAATGCTATTGCAACCTATTCTTCCCCTAAAGCCATTCGAGAAGTGGGGGATTGATTTCGTTGGTCCCATTGATCCACCTACCAGACGGAAGTAGAACATGTATATCTTAGTATGTATGGATTATGTCACAAAATGGTGTGAAGCTAAAGCCTTGAAGCGGGATGATGGTAACAGCGTAGCCCTCTTCATGTACGAGAATATTATCATCGATTTTTGTAGTCCCCTCGAGCTGGTAAGTGACAGAGGTACTCATTTCCTTAACAAAATCATGGAGGAGGTGACAGAGCTGTATAAGATCCACCATCGCAAGTCCACTCCCTATTACCCTAGAGCCAATGGCCAAGTTGAAGTCACCAATCACATCCTTTTCTCGATTCTGACAAGAACGATTGCCGCCCATTGTCGTGACTGGGACGATTGACTTACAAAGGCCCTTTGGGCATACAGAACCTTCCATAAGGCAGCTACAAGACAGACCACTTTCCAGCTGGTGTATGGTACATAAGTCGTCTTCCCTATTGAATTGGAATCACCATCTTTGCGAGTGGTAGTTAAAGAACGATTGGGAGATAATGAGTCATTGCAATGCCATCTCTTGCACTTGGAATGCTTGGATGAGAACATTCAATCTTTACATCTGATTATGATGTATTCAACCTCTGCAAAACATGAAATCTTATGAGTTCTCATAGAGACAAGACTTTTTCCTGGCTTTGTCTTTCACCCCACAACAAACCCAAGCCAATGCAAGGTCTCCATATTTCAAGCACAGAGTGATAGAAAAGGCCTTGTGGTTGGATTGTTGGTACAATCCAACCCGAGATTTTGAAGAGCTAAAAAAAACTATATCAATGCTAACAGTTGAATTGAGCAAAGCAAAGCCTCAAGAGGAGAAAGGATCTTCTTTCTAGAGGAAACTGCTCATGTTGTGGGACTTTTGAAGGCTTATGCAAAGAAAAATGATCTATTCAAGGGCACAAGTCTACACGAGGACATTTGCAAATGAGGGTTTCTTGAAAGAAGCCCCTATATTGCAAGCACTTTAATAACTATGTATGCTAACAAGTGCTTGATAAAGGTACTATTCATGATATACTCAAATTGGACTATACTAATTGTAGGATATGCATAGCATTGCCACGCCAATAAAGATCTAAAATGCTTTGATGAGATGAGGCACAAAGGCCATTTTCCTGATTCAGTCACC
Source organism: Lygodium microphyllum (assembly GCF_053477565.2). Lineage (NCBI taxonomy): Eukaryota > Viridiplantae > Streptophyta > Polypodiopsida > Schizaeales > Lygodiaceae > Lygodium > Lygodium microphyllum. Next base: position 181,836,801 of record NC_141138.1, on the reverse strand, counting down.
CTTTACATGTGCATTGAAAACCTATAATAGCATAGCAGCACTCGATAAGGGCAAAATAATTCACGATGAGATTGTTAGGTTAATGTTGTTGATAAAATATGTTGTACTTGACAATGCTTTGGTGAACATGTGTGCTGGTGTGGCACATTGGGAAAAGCATAAGGAGTGTTGGATGAGCTCCCTGTCCAAGATGTAGTCACTTCGAACACACTAATTGCAAGATATGCACAATATGGGAAAGGCAAAGAAGTAATGAAATGTTTTGGTAAGATGTGATACAAGTGACATCCCCCTAGTGCAAATGTCTGCCTTATTTGTGCCTTGAACATAGGAGCGCTTGGCAAGGGCAAACAAATTTGTGATGAGATCACTAGGGTAAGGGGGACCGATAAAATGAAGGCACTCGATTTAGTGAATGATCTATTGTTGCACAACAATGCCAATTCAAGGAAATTATCACATTTTTTCCCCCCCTCAAACTAATGATGTGTTATTCACAAATTAGAAGAAGGGGTCTGTCAAACTGTCACTAAAATGGTGCTGATTTATTTTTTTTGCAAGGCTCACTACAGTCATAATTCTCTAGGCATTTTTTGATACATGGAAATGCAGAGATATGCAATCTCCATGTAAGCTACTCATCAGCTTCATCCAAAATTAGGACACTACGACATGGAAAGGAAATCGAGAGTTGTTATGCATCATCAAGGGCACTAGAAGGAACCAAAGAAAAAAGTAAGAGATCTTGTCAGCTCTGCCTGATGCCACAAAAGGTGTGTTTAAATATCTTTAGCATAGACAATATCATGAGCTTCAATGCATTCCTTCAATAGGTTGATACGTCGATCAAAGAGCAAAACTAATCCAATCAAGGATGCCCATTTTGGTGGGACAAAGGCTACCTCATGTCCTCTTGTTTTTGCATGGTCTCTCCATGAACATCCATCTCTCCCTCAAAGCACGTTTCTTTTCTCTTACACTATTTAGCCTTCCGTTTTTCTTTAAAAAACACTACCATTAATGGTTGTAAATAGCCTTGTACTCTTCCAACAAATTTATTCTTCATGTATGACCACATAGCCACATATTTATTGTTAGAAAAAGGCATATTTCTATTGTATAGCCTCGCCTTGTCAAGAGCAAGATTTTGAAGTTTTGTGTACTGTAGAATGTTGATTGGTTTGATGGTAAAAAAAGCACCAAGTTCTAATTTTAAAATTTACAAGAGGTGTCTTTGGAATATTAAATCTTCTTAAAACAAAAAATACCAAATAAGTATTTTGTGGCAATTCACAACAAATATCTTCAACTAGTGCAACTTGATTTGCAAATCTTTTGAGGACTTGTATTTGACATGACAATTGATCTTATGGCACTTTGCTAACTTGTCTATGGTTAAGAGTGAACTTGTTGACATTTGTATTGTTAAAAATTATAATCTATCTTTAAAAAAGACAAGTGTGGACAATGTAGCTTGTCCATGATCTTTGAAGACTTCACAAGTTGACACCCTTTGCTTTCTACTATGACTAATAAGTATACGTGCTTTCAAGGGAGCATACAATTGTCTAGCATGCGTGATCCCAACTCTCTCTCCACAACAACTCACCCACTCTCACTCACTCACTCACTCACTCACTCTCTCTCTCTCTCTTCCATCCTTGTCTCATGCAACAGGTTTCCTATCTCCTCATGCACCAGGTTTCGTGATGGTGTCATGGCGGCATCTGCTAAGCAGAAACGAGTCTCTTTTTTTGTGCATCTGGTGTCATAGCGGCATAGCAGCATCTGCACAAGCAATACAATGTCATCATGACTTGCATATTGTCGTGTGGTTGTTGATCATCGTCTCAGACATGATACAAGCTGTGGAGGTGCGCTAGTATAAGCCTTTTGGCTTGGATGGTCATGACCAGTGCTCCTTTCGTTCGACATATTGGAAGGCGCCATGCTGAAGGTGTGGTAGTGCTGCTGGGAAGGGCTGAACGTGAGGCTTCGTGTCAGAGTACTACTCAGGTTCTTCCTTCCGATTTTCTTCTTCATGAGTTACTGCTTCTTCTGCTGGTGTTGCTTCTACTTCTTGCTATTTTCCTCTTTCTGTGTGTGATGATGCCGAGTTTGGTTTGTGTCGATGTGTCCTTTATTTATAGGGAATGCGTGCACATCTGATTAAAAAACAGAGCATCCTTGAATAAAACGGCATATCTTGTGGTTAATGGCACATCCCTTGGTTAAAATAGCATGTCCCATGACCTAATGGTGCATCCCCTCGTTAAAATGGCATGTCCTCTGACTTAAACAACACGTCTCCTAACAATGCACCTTTGATTTAGTGCATGTGCTGGTCCCATGCTGGTAAACTATGCATCTCCTACTGCAGGAATCATGGTGCATCTCCTGACTAATAGGTCATCTACTAATGCATTTGCCCCTACTCCTGCTACTCGTGGATGATGGCTGCTATTCGTGGATGATGGTTCCTTGCTCCAACTATTTTTGGATTCCCTGCTCCTGATGTTTATGGATGATGGCTCCCTACTCGCCAAGTTGCTCATGGACCTGCTGACAACCTCCTAGGAACCTTTGTGTGAACTAAGGTTTGTCTCAGTCACTCTCTCTTGCTGGTTTTGTACAGGTAGGTGTGTGTGTGTGTGTATGTATGTGCATATGTGTCTGTGTTTCTATGTATAATACCTATGTAGACCTCAAATGGATGTTGAATCCATGTCATTATTACATGTAAAGGTCTGAACCATTTCATACTTTTACTTTAGATACCTTATTTCACTAGCCAAGATGATTGCGGTACTCTTACATGCAAAAGCCTATTTTTCTAAGACATGCTTTGAAACTGAAGCACAGCTTGTAATTGAGAATGAGTGAAAAAGGCATAGAAGTAGATAGATTTAGATATAAATGTAATATTTTTTATTCTTATTCACCTCCTTTTTTGTTCAATGTTCATGTCTAGTTCTCCCTTTTTCACTTACGTAGTACTTCTACTTCGACACAATGTACAAATCATAGCTCTTGTTCATGTCATGGGATTCTTCCTAGTAGGTGGTCAATTTTTGGAAAGTTATCCTATCACATATATTAATTTGTGAGACAATTGCAATCTATGTGTCCTCTATATGCTAAGAAGTGTATTTATATCATAGGGAGTACCCAAATTGAAGGAGGATTAAAAAATGTACATAGGAAAACCCTTCTACATTAATGCTTGTTGAAATTACTTCAAGTATGCATCTAGTTTCTTTACAAGAGCTTGAATATACATTATAAGGCTAGTTTCTCAGTAATGATGATTGACTAGGCATTGTTGGACTATTTGTTTACACTCTCTATGTATGCAAGTAGGACAATAAATAATTTTTCATTCTTGCTCTAAATTTTTGCTATTTTGGGGGGTTGTAGGATAGGTGTCATGAGGGTGGGTTTGTTACAATTGAACCTGATGAGGTGAGAATGTAGGTAATCAAAGTCACTTGCACTATTCACCTACACTTTAGACTTCATGTGATCACACCACACACTCCCTTGCACTAGCCAGCTATACAATGATTTTGACCATGCCATGCCATGCAATTATGGGTTAGTGTCCTAAAGGGTTGGTTAGCACCCTGTGAGTTGGCATCAAGAAAATGTGACCGCTATGTATTTTGAGTTGGCAATGTAAGTGGGTAACAAACAATGTAAGTACTTGTGTTTTTGTAGTAGAATGCGATGTGCTTGTAATAGCACTAAGTGGGCCATGTGCTCATTCTAAAGCAATGTATAATGGACCTCTTTTTGTAGGGTTGGTCAGTTGATAGAGAATGATTGTCACTAGCAGTGCAAAGTGAGTAGCAAGGTTACGTGCAATTGTGGGTTATTTCCTTGTAGGGTTGGTTAGCACCTTGTGAGATACTAACACGAAATGTGGTGGCTACATGTTTAGGATAGGCAATGTAAGTGGATAATAAACAATGTAGATGATCATGTGTTTGTAGTGGGCTATGTGTTTGTAGTAGCGTTAAGTGTGCAATGTATTCATTCCAAAGCAATGTACATTGTATTTCTTTTTAGCTTGTAAATTTGGTGGCTTGGTAGAAAATGATTGTTAGTGGCAGCATTGGCAGAAAATGATTGGTAGAAAATGATTGTGAGTTGGTAACGCATGACATTGCATGTTAAGCACTCTTGGTTTGGGAAAAATCATTGAAGACCATGTGAGACAAAACAAGAGCATTAAAATATTACATAATGCATTGAAGCCCATGTGAAACAAAGCAACAACATTTTAAAAGCATTACATTGGCAACCATTTCAGCAATAAGCATTACATTGCAAGCTCAATCTAGCAATTGAATAAAAGTGCAAATGTGTGTGGTTTTCTCTTGCATGTGACCTAAAAAATCTGAGGCTTGCACTTTCCTCTTTGAGTCACTATCCTAGCTTGGCACATAAAGACACACAACTTTCCTTCTACTTGCATTGGGCATGGTGTTTGGGTCCCATGCCCTCGTGGCTTGGCACCAAAGGAGCACCATGATTAGTGTAGTCATTCACCTAACCTAAACAATTTGAGGCTTGGATTTTTTGCTTTGTGTCAGTGTCCCAGGCCTTGCTTGGCACACAAAGATACAAGGTTTTCCTTATTCCTAGGCAGTGTGCATGGTGTCCAGGTCCCACGTCCTTGTGGGTTGGCACCAAAGGGGCACCATGATTAGTGTCATCATGCACCTAGCCTAAAAATTTTGAGGCTTGTACTTTTTGCTTTGTGTTAGTGTCCTAGGCCTTGCTTGGCACACAAAGATACAAGGCTTTCCTTATGCCTGCACTGTGCATGGTGTTCGGGTCCCATGTCCTCGTGGCACCAACATGGCACCATGATTAGTGCAGTCATTAACCTGACGTAAACAATTTGAGTCTTGCACTTTTTGCTTTGTATCGGTGTCCCAGACCTCGCTTGGCACACAAAGATACAAGGCTTTCCTTATGCCTACACTGTGCATGGTGTCTAGGTTAGGTTTTCTTGTGGCTTCGCACTAAAGGGCACCATGATTAGTGTAGTTGTGCACCTAATCTAAGCAGATTGTAGCTTTCTCATGTGTGAGAGAGAGAGAGAGAGAGAGAGAGAGAGAGAGAGAGAGAGAGAGAGAGAGAGAGAGAGAGAGAGAGAGAGAGAGAGAGAGAGAGAGAGAGAGGCTCTAGTTATCTTATATGTACCTACTAAACTTGGCAAGTGTATGTACCATTGTGAAAGCAATGCAACAAGAGAATCTATGTAAATTAGCTGCTTGTTGAAATATGTAAATATGAGCTATTTAGTGCCATTTTAACTATGGACGATGATGAGATGAGGGAGGTTTGTTGGAACCTTGGAAAAAGGGAACTATGATTTCTAGAACTAAAAAATACACAGAAAATGAAGGCCCTGGACACTTGTTGGGAAATATATACTTAGATATAACCATGACTAGATGGATTTCTAACATGATTGGAAACCTTATGGAAACTTGGAACAAGAGTAAATCTAGTTTTAGGGAAGAGTTTAATGGTGAGAAAGTACACAAATGGGATTGCTTTTATGTTGAAGTATGAGTTGGCGAAAGCAAATCTGATAGAAGTGTCAATCGTGCAATTTCTTGGCAGAAAATGATGTGCGCTACGTACGTGCAAAGTCTCGCATCCACTCCAAAGACAGGATCTAAAGCACAAGATCTCCATAATCTTTGTGCTCGTTTTCCCAATGTATATACAACGACATATCTGAGTGAAAATGAGATAGTCCAAGGGGAAGAATTGGGAAGAGGTACATATGGTATAATATTCAAAGTGAAAATTATAGGTGTAGGTGGGTTTGATCCCAATAGAATCTATGCTGGAAAGTGTTATAAAGGGAAGAATTATAGAAGGCAAGAAGAGCAACACAGGGAGATCATAATGCAGATTAGACACCAAGTATTGGTGCATGTCATTGTAGCCACTGTTGAAGAGCCCTTATGGACAATTACACCATACTTTAATGGAGGTAGCCTTGGAGGCTTCATGACCCAACTCCCTTCATCGCATGGATGATTCACAAGATTTTTTCATCCATGTAGGGGCAAGATAATGCGTGATGAAGATAGTCAATTAGCAAGTGATCAAATACGACGAATCACTATATTTTGCAAATGTGTCTTGTCTGTGCATGCTTTAATTTTGGGAATGTGTTGGCTACACAAAGGGAGGTGGATGCACACAAATTTACATCCAAGAAATACTGTTTTGGATTTTGTTGGTGAAGTGTGTCATATAGGAATAATAGACTGGGGCAGGGCTTTGGATTTCTCAGAGCAATAAAGGGCATTTGCAAAGCCACCTAGAGAGTGTCATGATGATGATGAAACATATGCAAGAAAATTTAATCAGTGCAAAGTAGATCATGCATGAAGGAAATGGATAGCTCTTGAGTTAGAAGATATAGCATTGAAGGGCTGTTATACACCCATGTCAGATGTTTATGCATTGGGATGGGTGCTAAGGGAGATTTGTCAATTCTATGAGGATGCCTTAGACTACTTTGACTTAACAAAAGCTATCACTCCCTCCTTTCAAATGGTAAGACATTTGTCTCAAATTTTTGAAGAAAAAATGATGAATACAGATCTAACAAGTAGGGTTTCCTTTGAAGAGATCAACGAGCTTGTTTGCAGGCATCCTGGCATGAACGCGGAGTTGGCCATGCGCCCCTTTGAGGAAATGGAGCCAACTTCCACATGAATAGTTTGTGGCACCATGTAAATCATGATACAACACTGGTTATTGACTTCACTTCACACTATCTTAGTGTAAAGAGGGCATCTCTTTTCCATTGTTATTTTTCTACTGAAAAATGAAATGTCTTTCATAAAGGCATGTATCATTTTGACATGGCTTTAATATGGTGAATTATATCTTGTTTCTAGATAACCTATGAATTTATCATTGGATGTCTATTGTAAATGTAAAATAAAAAAGTAAAGTATATTTGTTACAGTGAGCAAGAAGTAGTGGAACCACAAATCATATATGCGTTACATGGTACAATTACTTGTTATGCACGTACTCTTGTATAATACAGTTTTTTTTTCTTTGATGTGAGTGCATCTTTCCTACCCCTAAGAAGCTATTGATCAATATAATCTCTTTTTCTATCATGTACCTAGATACAAGGTAGCCAACAACTCATGGCTTCAAAGACTTGCATGAAGGTTTTTGAGCATAAATCTAGTTGGAAAGTGCTTTTGGGGTATGTTCGAGTTGTAGCTAATTCCACATACGGTGCAATATGACAAGAGATAATACAGGATGGGCTTATTTGTGGTTCTTTTAAATTTATCATTGAAGATGGGGATGAAAATAGTGGATGTTGCACACTAAACCCAATACAAGAATAACATTGGCATGTAGAAAATGTCAAATTTATCACTATAAGGAGGGATTCAATCATAGTAGACGAGATTGGGGGTGAGGTTCAGCCCACAAAGCATATATGCAAGGACTTGAGTGATACTGTAGAAGTTACAGGCTTCAAAGAAAGTGATAAAGCTATGCACAATCTAGTTGATAACCCAAAGCAAGCTATAAATAAGCTCAAGAGCACGTTGCTTTCAAAGTCTACACTTGAAAGTTGGCTATCCCAATGTGAGAGTACTCGCAAGAAGGTGAGGGAGCTTAGTCCACCAAGAGATGATAAGTTTGAGCTTACCACAGAAGATCTAGATGGTGGACCCTTGGTTCGAGTATGGTGTCATGAATGTAGATCTCCTTATGGATCAGGAATAAGCGGCAGGAAATCCTCCTACCCATGCCTTTCCAATTTCATGAGAACCCATGTATTGGAGAATCAAGCACATTAGAGAAGGTATCTAACGAACTGGGGGTTGAAGGTTGGAGTGATATCTAACTCAAAGGACATAGAAGAAAGCAATGAAGATGACATGACGATGATCTTAGCTTCTGTAGAGAAGATGAATATTTCAATAGCACTCATGAAGGCAAGTCACTTTTTTCTAAACATTGAGACCTGAGTAAATCGTTTTTTTAAAATGTAGCAGTCGCTAGTTTAGGAAAGAATTGTAATTTAGTTTCGTTTAACGATCATATGTGCAATCATTTTATAGGTGATCCCTAATCCCTTTGGATATTAGCTTTGTGACTTTTAGCTTGAAATCATGCAGGATCTAATTTTGAGCTTGTTGAGGAAACCTTGCATGATTGTATAGACAAAGGAAGAGTAAGAGTTGTATGTAAGCATGATCAAAAGTGGTTGCACTTGTGTCCTCGAAGACCAAACTTGCAAACACTCCTTACAGAGCATGTAAAGTGAAAGTCTCACATCATGGCTGTATCCAAAACATCATCTATCAACCAAGTAGTTTCAGCAAATGCTTGAGGAAGACCAAGAAAGATTTTTGAGGTGGATCCATGACAAAAGTCATTGGGTGCCTTTCTCCGGTCAACCCAAAAAAGTGCAACACCAACATATTTGGAAACACCTTCTACTTGTACACGTGACTAAAGCATTTCTCCTTCATGTGAGTTGAATTTACTTTGTTGAGGATTATGGCAAAGAACTGTAACTTACAAATGTTTTGATTTGGATATAAAATCTATGTTACATGACCTTAAAATAGGAAATGTGTGGTATCTAGAGGCATACACAAAAGTTACCTTATATGATCGGTCTATTGAAATCAAGGTTGATGGATGCTATAGGCATGTGAATTGTCTTTGTATTTCGTATGGTGGAAAACCGTGGATGCTATAGGCATGTGAATTGTCTTCGTATTTCGTATGGTGGAAAACCCTTTGAAAATTTTACTTGTGAATATTGCAAAAAAATTCCGACTTGTGATGATTTTCACATGAGAGTGTATAGAGAGAGGGATGCTATTAAGAAGAGAGGGGCTAGGAACACAGGAGAAGGAAGACGATTAGATTATCTTAGTGGTGAAGAGCTAAAAAAAGTGACAATTGAGTCCAAGAGATACTTGAAAGAGGCCAAGAGGGAGCTATGGTGGTTGCAAGCAAGAGTTGTTGTGCTTTCTATGAGGATCGAGTCCTTTAAAGAAGCAAACTTTGAATGCCTACATAGGAAGGACGTGCGATGCTTTTGTAATAACATAGTTGAGGCCCATCAACAAGGTAAATTTGGAGTCTACAAAGACCATGTTTGAGCTCATTAAACATTGGGGTGGGCCACACTTGCATGAATTTTTGAGTGCCAACCTTGGAGGGCCATCCATGTCTACTACAAAAAGGCAAGAAAAGAAAGTAATTCAGTTCATACCTGGAGATCATGAATACATCTTTGAGGTAGTGGGTAAGATGTATATGGATGCAAAAATAAAACATGGGGTCCCATCAATGATTCCGTGTAAAATTCCGAGTGGGAAAAAAAAAAAATCGGGCTTTTGAAATTTTTTTAATTTCCCCCCCCCCTTATCCCTCCAGCCGACTGACGAGCTGGAGGGGGAGGGGAATATAAGGAGTTATGAAGCTCCTTGGTGGAACTTGTGGAGGGAGGGAGGACATGCATGTCGACACACAGGAGGAGAAGATCCCCCTCCCTCCACTATTTAAACGAGGGGAGAGGGGGGCCATTGATAGAGGAGGCTGGGCCCTGCCGCCATAATTCCAAGCCGAGGAGGAAGACTAGTCACCATTCTTTAAACCGCCTGTCCGTCTCGAGGAGCCGTGGGCTGCTGCGCCAGTCAGCAGCCGCCTCCCAGCACGCCGCTTGCATTCGCAGGCCTGCCACCTAGCCATCACATCGACATAAGCCTTTTTCTCCCCCCCCCCCCCCCCCCCCCCCACGTGGCCTTCCAGAAAGCCCTTGGAAGGTTCCAAGGTGGGCTTCCTAAGCCCTTATTCTCCCCCCCCCTCCCGGGGTATTAAATTCCCCCCCCTAAGCCCTTGTTCTCCCCCCCCCTCCCGGGGTTTTAAATCCCCCCCCTAAGCCCCTTGTTTCCCCCCCCCCCCCCGGGATTTTAAACCTCCCCTTAAGGCCTTGTCCCCCCCCCCCCCCCCCCCCTACCGGGTTTTTTTAAAACCCCGGTAAGGCCTGGGTTTTCCCCCCCTCCCGGTATAATCCCCTCCTAAGCCTTGTTCTTTTCCCCTCTGGATTTTAATCCCCCAAAAGTCCTTATTACCCCCCCCCCCCCCCCTGGGTTTAAATTTTCCCCCCTAAGCCCCCTTGTTTTCCCTTCCGGTTTTAATTTCCCCCCTAAGCCCTTGCTCTTCTCCCTCCTCATAGCTCTTTAGATTTTTCATGTCACAACCATAGGCCTACCCTGTCCTTAGGCTACCTTGCAGACTTCCATTCTCGCATTCGAACTACGATGCCAAGGAAGGAGAAGAGTGGAAAAAAGGTAAAAGATAAGGAAGGAGAAGACGGTGGAATTCCAAGAAGAAAAGGGAAAAGGCTATCTCGCATTCGAACTACGATGCCACCAAAGAAAATCCAAGGTGTAGCTGCGGGAGGGTCATCTCCCGGTATCCATGTGGATATCTCACCTCAAAGCCAAGTTTTTCTTCTTGGTGTTAATTCGGTTTTAAGTCAATCATGCAAAGAAAAATTGTTAAGGAAAGATATATTTGTTCGAGTTATTTTTAACGAAGGAGTTAGCTTGTGAATGACAATGTATACAAATTAGATTTCTTCAAATTGCATCAAGCATTATAAAATTATAGGCAAGATTAACCATTTACTATATTAATCTATTCCTAAAGTGTAGAAATTATATCTTGCACCATTAGTCTTATTCCTTTCGCAACGAATCATGGTAAAATGGCTAAATTCATGAAAGGCTTCTTTCGATGCTCAAATTACTAGGGAGTTATCTTTGCTAGTTGCACATCTTAGCAACTGTTGTTATTTGGCATGAGTTCATCTTTAAAGAAAATGGAAGTTAGATGTTAGGAATTAACAAGTATAAAAATTAGATATACGAACTCATTTGGAAAGAAAATCTAATGGGGAATTGCTGGATAACACTCTATTAACACTTTTCCCCTGCTATTTGAGGACTTGGGACTAATAAAGTGTGTATACACCAATTTCACAGCTAGGCCTTTTTGTCCAAAGGAGAAATTGTCACTCTTTGTATCACCTTGGCATTATGCTATATACCAAATTAAACTGTATTGATTGGGAAAGTTAATTGTCACAAGGATAGTAAAACCGTGACAAGACAATTAAGATTACCTTTCAAAAGATAACTGAACCAATCTAAACATAGAAACATTCATACCCTAAACACTGGACTACTTTCCTTACTGCAGGGACAATAAATTCATAAAGATAGGAAACTAGGGTTCGTCCCTAAGGTTCTTAAATGAAGAAACCCTAGGCCTGACATACGTCAGCTTAAGGAATCTAAACAGATTATTCCATCGCCGGACTTGCGCATCATGTATGAAATCATTTTGTGATCAATTCACAAGGAGAAAAGGAAAAAACCCTCTTTAAGGACGGCAGATCCTTATGCAAGTTATCTTGCAAAAAGACGTAGTTTTTGGATATCCTTCTAAATAAGGAAAGTTGTAAAATAGAAACTAGCATATCTAAGGTACCTTAGGGTTAACCAAGTTGGGTATACCCTACATCCGAATATAAAGGATCTTGTCAAGTTACAAGACATCTTGAAAACGACTGCTGATACACTCAAAAAAGAAAGAACACTTCTTTAGCAGTTTGCTATACAATTGGGTTAATTAATGGAAATGTTTGTGCTTGCTAGAGATTTTAGGGCTATGTTTGAATTATGAATTACAAATTAAACAAGTACCTATACTTTAGGTTAAAGGCCTGAAGGGAGAGGCAGCTTCAGTTACCCCCGACTGCCTGCCTGACCCTAACCAAGGGGGTTGTTGACCGCGCCGGGAACGTGGACCGAACCCACTGCAAGAGGTCTCTTCGTTGAGTTCTACTTGGAGCAGGAGGACGCTTGGGTGCCAGGGGGGCTCTGGCCGTAAATCCCTTGCCTTTCGGGTCCTGCACAAGAGGGTAACGTGACTCGGGATTGGATCTCGAGGCCCGCATACTAGTTGACGGGCGAAAGCTTGGAATAGTGATCCTTGGAGATTACTTGCCTTCGAGCAGACTATGGAAAAGCCTACGGGTGGAACTCCTTGTATTTCAAAGATAAAATGATGAAATGTTAAAAGAACTTGCTTGATGTTGTTTTTCTATGTCACGTGATAAGATTACGTGAAGGAACCAATGCTTAACAAGGTTAATTAAAGAAGCTGATTGTTATATGTCAAATTAATGTGTTAGATAATTACATAACTAAAACAAATCGAGGAAAGTGAGGAGGATGGGCCATGGGTCCGTCCGACGGTTGGGTGGTCCCGGTTAGCCAGGAACTTTTCTCATAAATCTCGAAAGACAATGGAATGATCATCATCATCAAAAAGAATAACGAGAACGATGACCTAGAGTTACGTCTTACCTGATTTACGTTGTTTTAGGGGAACGGAATGGGACTATGCCTTATGGCAGAGAGGTTGAGCTTTGCATCCCTCTCGTTTCCCATTTTCCTTGAACCAAGTGCAGCGTAAATCCGCTTCAGACCTGGCGTTTCTACGTAAAGTAGTTCGCTCGGGTCTGACGCTAGTTGCTGTTAGCTAGTGACCCATTAGGAAAACCCTAATTCCAGTCGATCCTAAGTGGGAATGGCCAGGATACTTCCACTACGTGGCAGATGCGGGAAGAACTAGATCGCAAAACCCGTAACATTCCATGGGAGTGTCGGGTGGAGCTTTCTAGACATCCTTCCCGATGGACTGCTAAGACGTGTCCTCGATGATACTAGGGGACACGTTGCAGTTGGTATCAGAGCCGACCAACAACGGAATTTTTTTTATGAGATCTCAATAAAATGAAATAAAGAAATTGTTGCTGTCCAAACATTTCCTCATCTTCAATGCTATCTTGCAGAACTATGAAGCGTGGAACAAGTTTTTGGTGTTTCGGGTCATGTTTATGACTGCAATGCATTCTCCGCTTTATAGACAAAGAATTGGGATGATGAACATCCTGGAGCAGATTTATAATCCATCACCTTTATACATAGAACGAAGATAGACGGGGTCTTCAGGAATCTACTACATAGCTGCCCACTGGTTCACTCCAACCTAAAGAGGATCAAGTGGTTGGAAGACTTGAAAGTCGTGAAGCTGTTCATTTTTGTGGAAGCTCACGTAAATTCGACTTTACATGTTCAAGGTCGGAGGGTTGAAATGAACTCATATGTATATGAGGAAGTAACCCGTGTAATCCCAGCCAACAGGATTAAAGTGTTGGGCCGCCATGAGAAGTATGGATTCCAACGAAAAGGGTATCCTGAACTTCCAATGAATTATCGATTCCTAAAGATCCATGACCCAAAACCCTACTATTACACAGTTCCTGTAGACAAATGCAATACAACGTTGTTCTCCCCAAACTGAATGTAATGATTGGATTATCATCACACGAGACGTTGTATAAGGTTACGCCCATGTAAATATAAATAAAGGTTTCTTTTATCAATATCTGGCTGTGCATCAGAGTTGTTAAAAAGATAAGCAGCTTCATGATTTATGAGATAGCTGAACTAAAGATAAGCTAACGTCAATTATCATATAATCACGTTAAGAAAACTTTATCCAGGCACAACCCCAGGTACAGGTTCCAAATTTGCCCCCTACATCAAGTACTGTTGTGACCCAGGAGAAGAAGTTCCTCCTCAAGCAGATAAAGCCACCCAAGTTTGACGGGAGAGGCAGATTCGTCCATTCTGATGCTGAAATTTGGATTGAATCTATGGAAGATTACTTTGAAGTAGCTGGTACTACACCTACCAATCAGGCCATGCTCGCCAAGTTAAAACTCGCCGGCGAAGCTAGACTATGGTGGATACAATGATGTAGGGATCAAGGGACTTCAGAGGGGTCCGTTACCTGGGAGAAGTTAAAGAAAGCCGTGCAGGGGAGATATTTTCCACCTGCATATCGTACACAGAAAATGAATGAGTTCTACGAGCTAAAACAGCTAGGACTCACCCTTGACGCATACTACTCTAAATTTGTCTCACTCTTAAAGTATGTGCCACAGATGGACATGACGCAGCAAGTGTCCAAATTTTATGCGAGCTTAAATCCACCCGTAAATACCCCTCTCGAATCTATGCATCCATCAGATCTTCAGGATGCACTCATTTGAGCGGTGCCTATAATTCAGGAGGTGCAAGCTAGACCAAGGGGTTACAAAACTTGGTCCTATAGTGACCCGAACAGAGGCGCATCTAGATCTCAAGTGAAGAGAGTTCAAGGTCACAATCAGGGACAAAGGAAGAAAGCAAGGACAAATAACATCAACAACTTTGTTCCTACTCAAAGTAATGGCCGAAACCTCCGATGTTTCCACTGCAACGAACCCGGTCACTTCAAGAGGCAATGTCCCAAGCTCAGCGGGGGACATCGTCAAACGCCTTTCCAAGGTGTAGGCCGTGGTCAAGGAGCCACCACTCATGGAAGAGGAAGAATTGCCTGCATTACCAATAGGCAAATATGCGAAGCAAAAGAAGAGGAAGATTCGACTATGGAAGCAGAATTCGAAAGAGCGACAGTCCATGCTGCTTTACACAAGAAAGGGCCGAATCGCCATTTCTCGGTGATTCAAACACCGTCGGACTATCAAGGTAAAGGTTTCAAAACCTTGATTGATTGTGGCAGTACACATTCCTTTATCTCACCAGCATGTGCAAAAAGATTAGGAATAGCCACAGTAGAAGCACCTACCCTGCTTGTGGAATTGGCAAACGGTCGTGAGGTAAATTGTACCAGGCAAACTGCTAAGGAAGAATTCTTTCTGGGAGGAAAGAAAACCTCAATCAAATTTAGAGTCATGAATTTAGGTATCCATGAGTGTCTACTCGGGATGGATTGGCTTAAGCCTAATGACACCCACATCCACTGTGGAAAGGGTCAAGTTTCCTTTCGAAACTCTGAAAGGGAGTTTGTCACAACTCAAGGTGAGGCAGGAGTGCCAAGAATCCAATTAGCCAAAGTATCGCGGATCATAAAAGGAGTCAGAAAAGGATTACCCGTTTACCTGATCAAACTCAACAAGTTAGATCAAAAGCAAGAGTCTCATGAAGGACCTTCTTGGCTAAAGGAATATGCTGATGTATTCCCTGAGGAATTGATTGAACTTCCGCCTCTAAGGGAAGTTGATCATGAAATTAGGCTAGTGCCTGGAGCTGCACCTATTGCAAAGAGACCTTATAGAATGTCCATACCGGAAGCTATTGAGTTGAAGGAACAGCTCAAGCAACTGTTGGATCAGGGTTACATTCGGCCTAGCAACTCACCGTGGGGAGCTCCAGTACTATTCCAGAAAAAGAAAGATGTGACACTTCGATTACGTATTGATTACCGAGGGTTGAATCAATCAACAGTCAAGAACAAGTATCCTATTCCTAGAATAGATGAGCTTCTTGATCGTCTTCAAGGTGCAAAGATCTTCTCCAAGATTGATCTCAGGTCAAGTTATTATCAAATAAGGATCAAGAAAGAAGATATTCCAAAAACGACCTTCAATACAAGATATGGGCACTTTGAGTTCTTGGTTATGTCATTCAGGCTTACAAATGCACCTGCCACCTTCAATAGATTAATGCAGGATATTTTTAGACCATACCTTAATGATTTCGTGCTTGTCTTCTTCGATGACACTTTAGTCTATTCTAAACAGGAAGAAGATCATGAACCTCAACTTCGAATTGTCCTTGAGACAATGAGGTCCCATAAGCTATATGCAAAAATGAAGAAGTGTGCATTCTTCAAGCGTCAGATTGAATATCTGGGATTCATAGTATCATCAGAGGGAATATCAGTAGACCCAGCCAAAGTCAGAGATGTGCTCGAATGGCCAATACCAGTATCTGTCAAAGAAATACGTAGCTTTCTTGGCTTGACAGGATGGTATAGGGTCTTTATCAAAAACTATGCTTTGATTGCAGCACCTCTTACAGACTTACTAAAGAAGCAGACTTCTATTACATGGTCAACTCCCGAACAAAATAGCTTCGACAAATTGAAGCAAAGTTTGGTATCAGCACCTATTCTAAAACTTCCTGACCTAAATAAGGAGTTCGAGGTAGTAACTAATGCCAGCATTCTTGCCTTGGGGTGTGTACTTATGCAGGAAGATCATCCAGTAGCATACTCTTCAAGGAAATTGAAGAGTCATGAAAAGAATCATGCCACGCATGATCTGGAATTATTAGCTGTCATCCATGCTCTAAAGCTTTGGAGACACTACCTGTTGGGTAACAAGTTTACTCTAGTAACCGATCATAAGAGTCTCAAATGGATTTTTACCCAGAACGAGCTCAACATGAGGCAACGTCGGTGGATTGAAGTATTGGAGGAATATGATTTTGAAATCAAGTACCGACCAGGGAAAGAGAATGTAGTTGCCGATGCACTCAGTCGCAAGGCATTCCTAAATTCCCTAATCTTGCAGAATCCATCAACGGCCAGATCTCTGGCTACAAAGGTATCTATGCCAAACAACCCTATACTTGAACTAGCTAGAGAGGAAGCATGCCATGATTTGGCCTACCAAACAATGATAAAAGAAATATCTACCAAGGAGCAGAATCAGAAGTTACAAGATAAGTATCAGGAATTTTCCATTGATAATGGACTTGTCTACTACAGAACAAGGCTGCGTATACCAATAAGCCAGTCACTTAAGCAGAAGATATTATGGGAAGCTCATGATTCTCCTTTCGCAGGACATCCTAGCTATGCAAAAACTCTTAATGCAGTTAGGAAGAGCTACCACTGGGAGAGGCTCAAAGGTGACGTTCTCAAGTATGTCACTGAATGTTTGTCTTGCCAACGTATCAAGGCTGAACATGTCATGATGCCAGGGAAACTGCAACCGCTTGACATTCCCCAAATGAAATGGGAATTCATCAGTATGGATTTTGTTGTGGGCTTACCCCAAGTCCAAGGAGGATACAATTCCATTATGGTTGTGGTTGACATGCTTACTAAGGTTGCACACCTGATTCCAGTAAAGACAAACTATAAAGCCTCCGACATTGCAAGATTGTTTATCAAGGAGATATTCAAGCTACATGGGTTACCTAAAAGAATCATTAGTGATTGAGATTCCCTCTTCACATCCCACTTCTGGAGAGCTATCTTTGAAGCTATTGGGACTCAACTCTGTTTTAGCACCACCTACCATCCCCAAACGGATGGACAAATAGAGCGAGTGAATCAAATCATTGAGGATATGCTTAGGGCATATTGCTGTCGAGAGCCGAAGAGGTGGATTCAATACTTGCCATTAGTTGAATTTTCATACAATGCTTCTTATCAGCAGAGCATTCAAATGACCCCTTTCCAGGCATAGTATGGTCATGATTGTTGAAGTCCCCTAAACTTTTCGGATCCAACCCTAAGAGTTGAAGCTTCAAGACAAATGTTGGAGGACATGGATGATCAAATAAGGTCAATAAGACAAGACATACAGGCAGCCAAGGATAGACAAAAGGCATATGTAGATTTGAAACGTCAAGAAAGAGTCTTCGAAGAAGGAGACACGGTCTTCATTCGGGTACGTCCTAAAAAGAGTTCTCTATCCCTAGAAGAATGCAAGAAGCTAAGTCCAAGGTATTGTGGGCCATATAAAATCCTCAAATGCCTAGGACCCAAATCTTATAGATTGCAACTCCCTGAGAACCTAAAGGTTCACAATGTATTCCATATCAGCCTATTGAAAAAATATGTACCCAATCCTAATCATGTACTTAATGACCAACAAATTGTAATGCCTAGTCAAGGAGTCCTTGAACTAAGACCAGAAAGGATCTTAGATGTTAGGGAAAGACAGTTAAGATCTAGAACCTTGAAAGAATGCCTTGTCCAGTGGAAAGATTATCCCAAAGAGGATGCCACTTGGGTAGATGAAGGCACTCTCAACCATCAATATCCCCAGTTTATCTCGAGATGAGGACATCTTGATTCCTCCAAGGGGGAGAGAATGTAAAATTCCGCGTGGGAAAAAAAAAAATCGAGCTTTTGAAATTTTTTCTATTTCTCCCCCCCTTATCCCTCCAGCCGACTGACGAGCTGGAGGGGGAGGGGAATAGAAGGAGTTATGAAGCTCCTTGGTGGAACTTGTGGAGGGAGGGAGGGAGGAAAGATATATTTGTTCAAGTTATTTTTAACGAAGGAGTTAGCTTATGAATGACAATGTATACAAATTAGCTTTCTTCAAATTGCATCAAGCATTATAAAATTATAGGCAAGATTAACCATTTACTATAGTAATCTATTCCTAAAGTGTAGAAATTATATCTTGCACCATTAGTCTTATTCCTTTCGCAACGAATAATGGTAAAATGGCTAAATTCATGAAAGGCTTCTTTCGATGCTCAAATTACTAGGGAGTTATCTTTGCTAGTTGCACATCTTAGCAACTGTTGTTATTTGGCATGAGTTCATCTTTAAAGAAAATGGAAGTTAGATGTTAGGAATTAACAAGTATAAAAATTAGATATACGAACTCATTTGAAAAGAAAATGAAATGGGGAATTGCTGGATGACACTCTATTAACACTTTTCCCCTGCTATTTGAGGACTTGGGACTAATAAAGTGTGTATACACCAATTTCACAGCTAGGCCTTTTTGTCCAAAGGAGAAATTGTCACTCTTTGTATCACCTTGGCATTATGCTATATGCCAAATTAAACTGTATTGATTGGGAAAGTTAATTGTCACAAGGATAGTAAAATCGTGACAAGACGATTAAGATTACCTTCCAAAAGATAACTGAACCAATCTAAACATAGAAACATTCATACCCTAAACACTGGACTACTTTCCTTACTGCAGGGACAATAAATTCATAAAGATAAGAAACTAGGGTTCATCCCTAAGGTTCTTAAATGAAGAAACCCTAGGCCTGACATACGTCAGCTTAAGGAATCTAAACAAGTTATTCCATCGCCGGACTTGCGCATCATGTATGAAATCATTTTGTGATCAATTCACAAGGAGAAAAGGGAAAAACCCTCTTCAAGGACAGCAGATCCTTATGCAAGTTATCTTGCAAAAAGACGTAGTTTTTGGATATCCTTCTAAATAAGGAAAGTTGTAAAATAGAAACTAGCATATCTAAGGTACCTTAGGGTTAACCAAGTTGGGTATACCCTACATCCGAATATAAAGGATCTTGTCAAGTTACAAGACATCTTGAAAACGACTGCTGATACACTCAAAAAAGAAAGAACACTTCTTTAGCAGTTTGCTATACAATTGGGTTAATTAATGGAAATGTTTGTGCTTGCTAGAGATTTTAGGGCTATGTTTGAATTATGAATTACAAATTAAACAAGTACCTATACTTTAGGTTAAAGGCCTGAAGGGAGAGGCAGCTTCAGTTACCCCCGACTGCCTGCCTGACCCTAACCAAGGGGGTTGTTGACCGCGCCGGGAACGTGGACCGAACCCGCTGCAAGAGGTCTCTTCGTTGAGTTCTACTTGGAGCAGGAGGACGCTTGGGTGCCAGGGGGGCTCTGGCCGTAAATCCCTTGCCTTCCGGGTCCTGCACAAGAGGGTAGCGTGACTCGGGATTGGATCTCGAGGCCCGCATACTAGTTGACGGGCGAAAGCTTGGAATAGTGATCCCTGGAGATTACTTGCCTTCGGGCAGACTATGGAAAAGCCTACGGGCGGAACTCCTTGTATTTCAAAGATAAAATGATGAAATGTTAAAAGAACTTGCTTGATGTTGTTTTTCTATGTTAGGTGATAAGATTACGTGAAGGAACCAATGCTTAACAAGGTTAATTAAAGAAGCTGATTGTTATATGTCAAATTAATGTGTTAGATAATTACATAACTAAAACAAATCGAGGAAAGTGCGGAGGATGGGCCATGGGTCCGTCCTACGGTTGGGTGGTCCCGATTAGCCGGGAACTTTTGTCATAAATCTCGAAAGACAGCGGAATGATCATCATCATCAAAAAGAATAACGAGAACGATGACCTAGAGTTACGTCTTACCCGATTTACGTTGTTTTAGGGGAACGGAATGGGACTATGCCTTATGGCAGAGAGGTTGAGCTTTGCATCCCTCTCGTTTCCCATTCTCCTTGAACCAAGTGCAGCGTGAATCCGCTTCAGACTTGGCGTTTCTGCGTAAAGTAGTTCGCTCGGGTCTAACGCTAGTTGCTGTTAGCTGGTGACCCATTAGAAAAACCCTAATTCCAGTCGATCCTAAGTGGGAATGGCCAGGATACTTCCACTACGTGGCAGACGCGGGAAGAACTAGATCGCAAAACCCGTAACATTCCATGGGAGTGCCAGGTGGAGCTTTCTAGACATCCTTCCCGATGGACTGCTAAGATGTGTCCTCGATGACACTAGGGGACACGTTACATTCCGATAATCATCGTTGAAGATGAAACAACCATCAAACGTCACACAAGGTAAGCTTGGATAGCTCCAACATGTTGTGGCTTACATATTTCCTTACTTTCCGTCGTATATAGAAGGTATACAATTGATAAAAATCTAAAGATGACTTCATTTTGTGTAGTTGGAACGCAAAGGATGACACTCTTATTGGGTTCTCTGGAAGTAAGGGAGAATATCATCAATGCTATGGCAACGATACAATTATTGTGGAAGAGGGATCACAAGGTTATGACAGGATAGTGGATGCCTTTCAAAATCATGTGGTGGGGAGCTATGCAAGACTTTTGATAGTAACCCTCTCCATGAGAGTCTTCCACGACTAGCTTTGGTGGCACAAGCCACATGTAATCCATTTGATAGTGTTTCTGTTAGAAATGAGTGGAGTCTTGTGAAATGTTTGTGGGATGCAAATCTAAGGGATACAATAGGCCTGATAATTGGGCATGCTTCAGATGGAGACAGAGACGGCGCAAGCTTATGCTTGAAGATTACCTTTTGGAAGGACACTTGGGAAGGACAAGGACTAGTTCTTTATTAATTGGCATGGATGGAAATTAATAAGGAGAATTGTGAAAGGACATGTGTATGGTTTACATGATCAAGACTTTATACACTGTGGAAAAAAGCTTGTTGGTCCACTTGATAGCCCTACTCGACAACTTACAATTGGTAATGTTTGGATTACACTCAATCATGTTACAATGGTCTACACATCATTTTCCATCGATCAGCACAAGCTACGAGATGGAGATACACAAAGAGATGACCACCAGAATTGGGTAGCTACCCAGAGGATTGCAAGCAGATAAGTGCAATATTGTATGATGCAATTACAGAGGAGAGAGATAAGCGCAAAAGGAACTATGGCATATTTGCATATTGTGGCTGATTACATTGATATTTTCTTGTCGCCACATCTGAACTTGAGGGAGCGTGTGGTGATGGCAGCCAATGTTAGTTTCTTCTTCAAGATTTGGAGACTGTGGCTACATCAACATGCCACGTATAACTTGAAGACAAACTTCATAAGTAAGGAGACCTACATAGATATTCAAATTTCATGCCATTTTGTTGTGCTTCTCATAAAGATGTTTCACGAACTTTTTCCGAATCTCAAGTATCCATTACATCTCACTGGATCAGATGTAGCTGAAATTTATTTTAGTAAAATTGGAGGTATGGTGGGACAAGAAAGAACCTTTGACTTTGGAAACCTTTTGCATAGTGTCGGCAGTTTGAATAAGATAGCCATGCATGAATGTAGTTCAAATGGGATAATCTTCTCAAGGGCTCACAAGAAGCATGAGCATATATGAAAGTGTTTGAATATACAAGAAAACATTTTAGAAGCAGATCTAGGTAACTATGAATGTGTGGCTTCAGACGTGACAATAGTATGTTGAGATATCGAGCTCCACTCGTGATATGCCAGGGTGACCGTTGTGCATTTATGTCACCGACTTGTTAGTTTTGCAGATGCGGTTGGTACACCGCCCATGAATAATAGCTAGATGACAGCTATCCTTATCTACTCTAGTTCCTGGCTCTGTTAGAATGCCACCTTAGTTAGTTGAGTTTGGTTTGAGACCCATATATAGGGTTCTTCTATTTCTATGTACTAGAGTTCTTTTTGGCTTACACAACTAAGAAGAGGAAAACTTTTTTCAGCCTCCACCTTTGTGTGTATTCCTCCATTGTGCAAGCAAGAAAGCTACAAGTGAGACTCCTTCCTTCTCTCCCACAATCTTGACATGGTATCAGAGCCTTGTTCATGGTAAGGAGCTCAAGAAAGCAAGCCATGCTCGCGGTGTTCTGGTAAGAGGAGTAGTGTTGCTTTTATTTTCTGTTTTGGGAGCAGATCTCTGCAGGTAGCATAGCCGAAAATTGCAAGAGTGCATTGTCTCAGGTTGAGACACCCTTCGCGGTGAAGCAAGAGGGCAGTATATGCTGCAGGAAAAGAGCTTTAGCCCTTGGTGACCCTGTTTTTTTGATTTGAGGCCATTTCGGGGCCTGTTTTGGAGACAGAAGTTTTCTACACGCACTCAAGAAAGGGCCCTGTTTTATGTTGTGCGACCACTGTTCTACAGGTTGGTGAAAAGTTACCACAGAAATCGCATCGTATGCTTGTGTACAGAGACATTGGGAGTTACAAAATCATCCTTATTTCATGTTTATGTAAAATCGTCACTAGGAAGTGACTGTGTGGTCAAATACCACTTTCGCCAGTTTTGCAGATTTGCCCTTGTGAGGGTGAAGCTGTGTTTTTTGCAGTGACAGAATTTTTTGCAGTATTCTATAATGGCGTTTGATTCTCTTTCACAGATTGTAATTGAAAAGCCTGACAAGAACAACTTCCAAGCATGGAAGTTTAGAATGATAAATTTTCTTATGGGAAAAGGATATTGGGAATTTGTTGCAGGAAATGAAGAAGAACTAGTTCTTCTTGATGTTCCCAATCAACAGCAAATGCAGGCATTCAAAGCATGGTATGAGAGAGCCAGGAAAGGTATGTACTGGCTGTCTATCCGTATTTCAGACTCTATGATTGTGGATATTCAGGATGCAAGTACACCAAAGGAGGCATGGGATACTTTGTCAAAAATGTATAGCACAAATACGCAAGCTAGGAAAATGGAGCTCAAGCAAGAGTTGCATAATGTGCAAAGAGAAAGTATGAGCATCAATGACTACCACATGAAGGTGAAAAAGATTGCAGATGCACTTGCTTCCATTGGGTCGCCAGTGAAAGATGATGATTTAGTTTCTGTGACCTTGAATGGTCTAGGAAAGGATTATGCACAGTTTTCGGACATCCATTTCAGTTCGTGAAAGATTTCCTGATTTTGAGGAGTTGATCGCTCTTCTAATTTCTGAGGAGCAAAGAAATGGTGGTGCATCTTCTTTAGGAGGAACTTCAAAAGAAACTGTCTTCTACTCAAATGCTGTAAGAGGTAGAGGCAGAGGTAGAGGAGGCCGATTTGGAGGCCGTGGTAGAAATCAGAATATACAGCAGACTCAAGAAAACCAGTCCTATGGAGGAGGACGTGGTAATTCTAGAGGCAGGGGGAGCCAAAGAGGTCGTGGTGGATGGCAAAAGAGGCCAAAATGCAAACAACAATGTTGAATGCTACTACTGTGGTAAAATGGGTCATATGGCTAAAGACTGCTATAAAAAGCAGAATGACATCATCAATGGGAAATTGCAACATGGAAATTATGCATCTTCTAGTAGACAGGGTGATGACAGAAATGAGCATTTGTTTATGGTGCAACACATGAACAATTCTGTGACAAGTGCAAAAGAAAGCAACGAAGTGTGGTATGTTGACTCAGGTGCATCAAACCACATGACAGGTCATGGAGAATGGATGCACGATGCAAGAAAAATGGAAAAACCAGGATTTGTGGAGACTGGTGATGATACTGCACATCCTATTGTGCAGATTGGAAAAATTTCTTTGTCTATGCAAGATGGGAAAAAGAAATACCTGTCAGATGTATTTCATATCCCGAATATCACCAAGAATCTGATTTCTGTTGGTCAAATGGTTGAGCAGGGCTTGTAGGTCAGATTTAATCCTCATGGATGCTTTGTTGAGAATATGAAAAATAAAAGTTGCTTGATAGCAAAAGGAAAGAAGAAGGACAGAATGTTTACATTGGATGCAGACATGCCTGAATTGAGTGCAACAATGTTTGCACATGGGACCGGTGTAGTTGCAGATATTGATATCTGGCATAAACTTATTGGTCATGTTAATGTACAGCGACTTAAATCAATGCAGGCCCAAAATATTGTTGCAGGATTGCCTAAATTCAAGGTTGCAGAAATGCATAAGGTATGTGAAGCCTGTCAGTTTGGAAAATAGGCAAGGAAACCATTTCCTAGACATGTTCAAGAGAGTAAGAAGCCATTGGAATTAATCCACTCTGATGTGTGGACTACTAAAGCTGCATCTCTTGGAGGCTGTCATTATTTTGTTACTTCTATTGATGACTATAGCAGAAAAGTTTGGGTGTATTTTATGAAAAAGAAAAGTGAAGTTTTTGGGCATTTCAAAACTCTTAAAGCTATGATTGAAAAAGAAACAGGCCTGTAAATAAAATGCCTAAGGTTAGATGGAGGGGGAGAGTACCTCTCAAATGAGTTTGCAATGTTCTTGCAGGAGCATGGCATAAAGTAGCAATATTCATGTAGTCATACCCCACAACAAAATGGAATTGCAGAAAGAAAAAACAGGCATATTGGAGAGGTATCTCGTGCCATGCTCAACGAAAAAGACTTGCCAGATTTTTACTGGGCTGAAGGAGTTGCTACAGCAGTCTACATAATGAACATGACTCCCACTGCAGCAATACATGGGATGACTCCAGAGGAGAGGTATACTGGTAGGAAACCAGATATTTCTCATTTGAAGATTTTTGGTTGCATTGCCTATGTTCATGTGCCAGATGAGTTGAGATCCAAGTTGGATCCAAAAGCTGAGAAGTGTATCTTTATTGGTTACTCTTTGCAGCAGAAAGGGTATAGATGCTATAACCCTTCTACTCGTAAGTTTACAGTGAGCAGAGATGTTGTTTTTTATGAGATGAGTAGCTGGTATAAACCAGTAAATGTGATTGATAATGTAGATGCACAAAATGGTAATATTGCACAGAATTCACAGCAACAGCCACAAGATATTAGTGGACTTGGAGCATCCTCTAGCAGTGGTTCACATTCTTCGCCATGGACAGGCAGATTGAGATCAGGAGAATCTTCTCAAAGCAATGCAGACAGTGGTATGCAGGTATCACGAAAAGGAAAAGAGAAGGTAGATCAACCCATGTTTGATGTGAATGCAGGTCACACTTATGTGGATGGTGAATCCAGTGGCTCAGAACAGAGCATTGATGATGAGTTGGTATTCCTTCTGTTGTTACACCTGGAGTAAGGAAGATCAATGATGTTTTGAGAGCACCTGGGAGTGAACTTACTTTGTGCAGGTCTACCAGAGCTAGGTATCCTCTGGATAGGCTGAAATATGATGGATTTACAGCCATTCACTATGCCTATATGGTCAAAGTGATACAGGAACTAGAACCCACTTCTTTTGAGCAAGCCATGGAAAAAGAAGAATGGGAGAAAGCTATGGATGAAGAAATGGATGCCTTGGAAGTAAATGCTACATGGGAGTTGGTGCCTTTGCCTAAAGATAAGAATGCAATTGGCTGTAAGTGGGTTTATAAGGAGAAGCACAACGCAAATGGTTCTATGAATAGATACAAGGCAAGATTAGTAGTCAAGGGGTATGCATAAACATATGGCATTAACTATGAAGAAACATTCAGTCCGGTTGCAAGGATGGCAACCGTAAGAGCAGTCATTGCTATGGCTGCATCAAAGGGATGGTCTTTACATCAGATCGATGTAAAGAATGCCTTCTTGCATGGTGATTTGCAAGAAGAGGTCTATATGGAGCAGCCACCAGGTTATGTGCATGCTGTTCATCCTGAGTTTGTTTGCAGGTTGAAGAAAGCCTTGTATGGCTTGAAGCAAGCACCTAGAGCATGGTCTGACAAGATAGGGCAGTATCTTGTCACTATTGGCTTTCAGATTTCCAAGGCTACTTGTCATTTATGTTGATGATTTGATTATGACAGGTGACCGTGATGAAGATATCCTTCATGTGAAAATGCTATTGAAGCAAAAGTTTGAGATGAAGGATTTGGGAGAGCTGTATTATTTCTTGGGCATTGAGGTGATTAGATGACCAAGTGGGATATGAATCTTGCAAAGGCAGTATGGATTGGACATGCTGTCTAAATATGGGATGACAGGCTGTAAGCCTATTTCAATTCCTTTGGAGCAGAATGTGAAGTTGAGCACAGATGCATGTGAGCTTCTCGAAGACCCTACTATGTACAGATGCATAGTAGGAAGTTTGATTTATATGACTATTACCAGGCTAAATTTGAGCTATGCTGTTGGATTGGTAAGTCAGTTTATGCAGGATCCAAGGAAACCACATTTGGATGCGGCTAGATGCATACTCAGATATGTGAAGTCCACATTGCAGTATGGACTATTTTATGAGACTGGGGTTCAGATACAGTTACATGGATACACTGATGCTGATTGGGCTGGTAGTATTTCTGATAGACGATCTACCAGTGGATATGTGTTCTCTTTTGGGAGTGCTGCAGTCACTTGGAGCAGCAAGAAACAGCCTACAGTTGCCTTGTCGAGCACAGAGGCTGAGTACAGGGGTACAGCAATGGCTGCATGTGAGGTAGCTTGGTTGCATAAGCTACTTTATGATATGCATCAGCCTATAGATAGGCCAGTTGTCATTTATTGTGACAACATGAGTAGTATACACTTGGCAAATAACCCAGTCTATCATGCTAGAATAAAGCACATTGAGGTGCCTTATCACTATGTGCGGGAGAGGGTTTTACTAGGTCTTATTGATCTAGTTTATGTCAGCACAGAGGATCAGGTAGCTGACATATTCACGAAGGCATTGGGCGGAGAGAAGCTACGCAAATTCAGAGACCTACTTGGTGTGCAGGAATTGGGATTGAGCTCGAGGGGGAGTGTTGAGATATCGAGCTCCACTCGTGATATGCCAGGGTGACCGTTGTGCATTTATGTCGCCCACTTGTCAGTTGCAAATGCGGTTGGTACACCGCCCATGAATAATAGCTAGATGACAGCTATCCTTATCTACTCTAGTTCGTGGCTCAGTTAGTATGCCACCTTAGTTAGTTGAGTTTGGTTTGAGACCCATATATAGGGTTCTTCTATTTCTATGTACTAGAGTTCTTTTTGGCTTACACAACTAAGAAGAGGAAAACTGTTTTCAGCCTCCACCTTTGTGTGTATTCCCCCATTGTGCAAGCAAGAAAGCTACAAGTGAGACTCCTTCCTTCTCTCCCACAATCTTGACATAGTAGATGCATTGAAAGAGGGATTGCATCAAGCACAAACGTTGTGTTAGTCATTGGGATTGAAACCCAGCAAGGGAGATAACTTAAAGTGGTGGTGAGAGCCTTGGGAGGGTAAAAATTCTATGTGGTCAAAGATAAACGATGAAGTGGGGGAGGCTGATGAATATGATGAATTTGGACAACCAACTAGTGATGAAGAACAATTAGAGAATTTAGATGGGGATGATGGCGTCATTGCTGTTAGTGAGATTTGACATGAAATTGATGGGCTTTTAGATGAGTTTCATGGCTCAAGTATTGTTACAGAAATTCAGAAGATCAACCCAGCAGTGGAAGTTGATGGAAAGTATATCTTCAAGACTACATTGGACAGTCAATTGAATGGGAGTTTGACTTTGTCAAAGGATCGATTGACAAGAGTGAGGCAAGTTGTCTACTTTGACCCTAAACTAAAATCACAATCATCAAGCAATGTGAATTTCTTTGGGATAGGTTCTGATTGTGCAGTATATTTTGTATATGATAGACAAGATCAAGGAAGTAGTAAGCATCCAAAGAGAGATGGAAAAGCCACAAACTTGAATAAAATGGATGGGTCTCATAGCACGTGGTACCTTGGCAGGGTCCAGAAGATGAGAAAAAAAGTAGGAGGTAGATATGTGGATTGTAAATGAGGCTTTGATTTGACATATCAACCTCAAGGCATAGAAGTTCAGCTTGGTTGGTACTAGAGGGTGAAAGGATCATGTATGTTCACATATGACTTAACAGACTTGAACATGATTTCCATAGAGTCAGTGATCGCATTGGCAAATCTAACATACAATCCATCAAATGAAAGATATCAATTAGATGAGAATGATTATAAGTTGTTTAATGACTTTCTGAAGTGTGTTGAGTAATTACATGGGTGCTCAAAGTAATTGATTTCAATTTGGAACATGCTTTTTATTTTCTTTCTAAATAATCTTGTTACACTTTTTATAGTCCTTTTTCCTGTAGGAAATGGATCTTCAAGCTAGCACCTCACAAAGCTAGGACATACTCTTTGTAGTTGTTGCTACCAAAGGGTTTTTTGAGAGCTCTTCAAACTAGTCTTATGGTAATGTACTAGGTTGACTGAAGTATGTTTTTGTTGCTAAAGTATTAAGGTGATGTATTGGGATTACATCATGGCCAAAATATATTGTATATAGTGTTTGTACTATCTAGTCTTCTTTTGATTTTAGTTATGCTACATACTTTGTAGGTGTTGTTGATGAGTGCTTGACACAAGAGATTTGCTTTTGTCTTGCTTTCAGAACAATTTTGTCACATTTTGATCTTTAGGGATTCTCCGACAACATTATGCATGGAGATAAATAGTAATGAAAGCAATGAGAGACAATATACTTATGTTTGCTTCTTTTATATAGTACATATATAGATCTTCCTATACTATAGAGTCCAAATGTATGGGATATACTTCAGACATGTGGATCTTGGATATTTTCGCATATAGCTTTATGTCATAGTGCTATTGTAAAATGTTATAACATCCTTTTTGCAAAGTAGAGAAAGGATCTTGCACATATTGTAAAGTCTCAAGTTTTTTTAAGTTAGAATATGAAAATATAGCATGCTTGTATGACTAGTTAGCATGTGGTGTCAATTCTTGTGTTGGTTTTTATGTTAAAATATCCTATCATCAAGACCAAGATCTCGGGAGATGATGAAATCTTCAATTTATTTTCTAGTGATGCAATGAAACCTTGGGTGAATAGGAACAGTTTTGAAGAGAAGAATCAAAGAAGACTAAAAAAAACATGATTTCAGCATGGTGAATGCAATGCCATCTACATATGTTATGAAGTTGTATCTATTGGGAGGGGAGGGAGGAGGTTATATATTGACTATTATGGGTTTATGAATTATGTAGATAAATCCCAATGTGAATGGGGGTGTGGGAATTTAGAAGATTTTAAGTTTAATCCTTGATAAGGGATGTATGGGGGGGAAAAGGAACTATCTAGCTATGTGAGATGGAGGCCGGGTTTGAGACGAATCAAATCGTACTTTGCATGTACATAGTGAGATTATACCTTTGGCTTGCTAGCTAAGTTGGATGAGATGAGTATGAGGAGAATTGATAGCTTAATGGTGATATGGGGTCCTTGCATGAATGTAGCATTGTGTTGCCATGTGAAGGACTTCTATGGCAAAAAACAATGATCAAATATGTAGAAATGCATCATTTGATTGATAGTGGGGTATGCTAATAGGCCACCATCATGATGTGATGCATTTCTATCCTCCTTTCTTGATCATTAGACTAGACCTCCTCTCTTTCATATCTATTAAGTTTCTTATGAAACCTTTGAAAAAGTAGATATTTTTGGGCCCTTTGGCATGGGTAGGTATACTAGAGATGGGGTCTTCAACCACATGGAAGAACTAAAAGTATGGATTGGAGGTTACAATCACAAGATTTTATTGGGGCTATCTTGAAAATTCATATGGATTCTTTATGTTTTAGTTTATCACTTGTTTTTATAGTGAAGGTCAAGATGACACTACACCTAAAGTTGGAAAATCTGTTGGTTTCTAGAGACCCTTTCATAAAGGGGGGGCTCTCAATCATTAGAAAATTCTTTAAAATCTAATCTCGAGTCATGGTCTTGCTCGTGAAAGGAAAATCTATGTTTTATGTTGTGTAACTAGATCCATGGGTTTAGAAAATCCATGTAATGGGTGTTTTTTATATGGGATGTATTCATCTTTTCAAATATAGAAACATTTAAGATATCATTTCTTGTCTTGAGCTAGTCTAAAATATATCCCTTGTATATTTTATTGTATCTACTACTCAAGGTCATTACATTGTATCTTATCTTGACTATTGCACCCATGGTTATCTATGGTTGTTGTGCATGTTTCCCAAATAGGAGTTTTCTCTCTAGTAGATGAATATTGATAGCAATATCCATACTAGGACCACAGTTGAAGAAAAGGTCTTCTTCATAAGCAAGGTTTGCCAGTGAATCCGCAAACTGATTCCAGTAACATGGAATCAGCTGAAGAGATGCTCTCTCAAACTCCTCAAGTAGGGTCATGGCAATTTGACGATACATACAAAGGATGGGATTCCGCACTGTGTATGTCCCATCTAGCTAATTCAAGATCAACTGGGAATCCCCTTTTACTAATAACTGCCGAATACCACCTCGCTTGGCAATATACAGTCCCATAATCAAGGCTTTATACTCCGCCATGTTGTTAGTGAATCCTACCCCAAGATAAGCAGCTAGCTTCATCGTGACTCTATGTCGGGGATCTCGGATTACTACTCCAACACTCCCCTTTTTATTAGGGCTCCTGGACGCTCCGTCAAAATATAATGTATACGTCCACAATGGATTTACATAGCCTACCATCACGAACTCCTCCATTCATAATTATGATAGTCAAAATTTAGCATGTTTAGAGAATGAACTAACGGCTCCATCCCAGCTTCTTCATTAAACTCAATAGGGATACTTGTTAACATTTGTAAGTAGTGATGGCAGAAGACTTTGATCTCCCACACAAAGGTTTCGTCCTCTTGCTCAATCACTTGTATCCTTTGCTCCACCAGATAAGTTTCCCTTGATGGTATCTCTACTCTAGATATGGGTGCTCCAAATAAGGAATTAACCGCCCCATCAATCAGCTTTAAGCTCTTTTGCAGGTCTCAAATCAGCCCCAGCATGGACCTGCAATGCATTTCTCCATGTTAGCATACTTAGAAATAATAAAGTTTAATCTTATTAAGATGAACCTTATTATTAAATTCTACTCCCTGCAAATCAGCTAGTAGAGTCATAGACCTATTTTTTCCTATCCTGACAATCTTGTAGGAGCCATCCCATCTAGGTTCCAGCTTTCCTGGAAACAGCTCCCTACGCGCATCATAGTACAGAACCAATTGCCCTTTTTTAAAGATATAATTCTTTGCTTTAAGGTCGTGCAACTTCTTCATCCGACCTTTAGCTACCTCCTGGTGTAATAAGCTCTGTAATTTCAGCTCTTCCAGGTGGGCTATGGTCATGAAACGTTCAAAGAGTACATCCTCATCTCCCAAAGAGTGGTTAATTGCAAACCCTATGGTTGGCAACTCGATTTTGACTGATAACACACACTCTTTCCCATAAACTAATTTAAATGGAGTATGGCCGCTAGCTCTCTTGAACGTTGTATTGTATGCCCATACTGCCACATACAACTTCCTGTCCTAGTCTCGTTTCTTCTCAGAGACTATTTTAGATAAGATACCCACAAGCTGCTTATAAGTAATTTCAACCTACCCATTGGCTTGCGGATTATAGGGGGTCGTTTTGTTGTGCTTGATTTGCCAAGCTTTAGTCAGGCTTTTGATCACTTTATTCAAAAAGTGGGTTCCACGGTTCGACACTAGTTCCTTTGGTGGACCGAAATGATAGATAATCTGCTCTAAAAGGAAACTTTTAGTCTCTTTTGCATTGTCCTGCCTCGTCGCCCGCTCTTCTGACCATTTTTGTAAAATAATTAGTTGCTACTATAATGTACCTCTTTTGAGTAGTAGACGATGGGGTGATAGGACCCACAAAGTCAATGCCCCACTTCTCAAATGGAAGGATAGCCATAATAGGCGTAAGTGGGCGTTTTCTATTCTCTCTGTTGTCATATCTTTGACAGGTATCACATCTCTTAACATACTCAAAGGAATCTTGGAAGATGGATGGCCACCAATATCTAGCTCTTAAAGCTTTCTGTGCCATCAGCAAAGTGCCCTCCACATGCGGAGTCATGGCACTCTTCCAAGATGAAAGGAATCTTGTCAGGCATCACACATCGGCGGTAGATATCATCAACACCCTCTCGATATAGTGTTCATGCAATCAAGGAAAACTTCAAAGCCCGTTGTCTAATTTTCCTCTTTTCTGATTTTGATAAACTAGCTCTAGTCTCTCCCATTGATAGATAATGTGTGATAGTAGCATACCAAGATGGGATAGAAGTTGTATCGATTTTAAACATTTCTTCGATCTCACTTTCTTCAGCCAAAGTCTCTTTCAGCTCCTTGAAATCCACAAGGCATTCCACAATACCTTGCAACCTTGGTGGCTTACTCTTAATCTCATAATTGAACTCCTGCAAAGTGATTAACCACTTTGGCAGACGATCAGGCGATTGCAACTTGTTCATAAGCAATCTAAGCCCTTTCGTCTTCGTATAGTAAACTACCTTCTCATAGAGAATGTAGTACCTAAATTTTTTAGTCGTCGCAAAGACCATCGCAAGGCACAACTTTTCCATGTAGGTGTAGTTAATTTCTAATATGCCCAATTTTTGACTAGCAAAAGCTATCGGATGATACCACTTTTCCTCCCAGATTTGGGCTAAACAGCAACTGATACTATGCATGGTGGCTGCTGAAAATATGTAAAATACCTCGTCTCTTTTATGTGCTTTTAAAACTGGTGCTTTTACTAGCTCCTGTTTCACATCCATGAAAGGTACCTTACAAGGGGCGCTCCATACAAATAGAAAGCTAAAGGATAATAAGTTCGTTAATGGAAACGTCCTTTCTGCCAAGGCATTTATAAACCTCCGATAGTACCCTACCAATGACAAAAAGCTATGTACCTCTTTCGGAGTGCGTGGTGGACTCATAGCGACTATAATCTTGATCTTTTCAGGGTCAGTTGCGATCCAAACTGAACTGACCACATGGCCTAGCAATAGCCCATAAGGCACTCCAAAGACACACTTCCGTGGGTTAAGAGCGGTACAAAATTGTCCCTTACAGTGGTGGCTACCCCAGGTCATCAATAAATACTTTCAACTCATCTAGGGAGATGTCACCAAAGGTCTTGTCTGCTATTCGTTGCCATGATCCAAGTGCATTGCACGAACCGAAGGCCATCACATGGTACGCAAAAGTACCATAGACAGTACTGAAAGTTGTTTTCAACTTGTCCTCTTCTGCAATTGCCATTTGGTTGTATCCTGCAAAGCAATCCATAAATGAATATATTTTCCTACCCGCTAATGGATCCAAAATCTGGTCAATAAATGGAAATGGGTAGTAATCCTTAACTATATGCTTATTCAGCTCTCTAAAATCTACACATAGTCGGATCTGGTTGTTTTTCTTCTTCCTGATAACAACTTGTGAACACCATTCTGTGTGCTGTACAGGGAAGATTAAACCAGCTTTTCGTAACTTCTGTAACTCCTCAAACAGCCCGTCCCTCAATTCAAAAGGCATATGCCTTACTTTCTGACACACAGGATGACTGCCTTCTTTTACATGAATAGTATGAAGAGCCAGGTTGGGAGGAATGCCTCTCAGCTCGTCATAACTCCAAGCAAAGATATTGCGGAATTCTTGAATCAAGGACACATAGTCCTCCCTTTCTGCTAAACTGAGCATGGAATCTAATTTAATTGGTCGTGAATCATTTGGCATACCAAGGTCCAACTCAATCACATCCGCGTCTCTTATCCTATCTTGCGGCTCCATCGGCTCATTTAGAGTTATCTGATAAATATCCTCTGTAGTGGACCCCTCTTTAGGTTCATTGCTGGATGATGTCTCACTACCAGATGGATCATATGCTAATTCTAATTTAGTAGAGGATAAAGGAGCTCTCTCACTTTGAGGAGACTCAGGGTAAGCATCGACTATTACTCGAATAGCACCTCTACCTAGAACCACTCGACCGGCGGGTATATCAACTTCATAGTCTATTCTTAAGATCCAAGGCCTACCTAGCAAGACTTGATAGCTGGGACGTCCTACAAATCTTATCATCCTAAAGTCCAAGAAGCATTCTACATTTGCAACTGTAACATGGACTTTAGTAACACAACCTTTTGGTTGCCTTAGACTATCATCAACCCTTCTAAGAAGGGTGGAGCTATCTTTTTGGATGCCTAGACCCAACCTCTCCATCAACTCTGAACTCATGATATTCACGGAGGACCCAGTGTCTACGATAGCATGCTCCACTAATATTCCATTCACGTATGCTGGAACCCTATGGCAATTCTTTTCAGCATGTTCAAACAAATCTTCCCCTACTCGTGCTATGCCCAAAGGTTCTACAATATACCCAATACGTAGGATCTTCTTGAATTCCTTGCGTACTCCTGGAGATAATTTAATCAACTGTAAGAGGTTTACATCTGGTTTGACTTCGCAAAGAGAACTTGCTAAATCAAAATCATGAGAGGTAGCCAAAGCTCTCTTTTCTCGCCAAACCATTCTCTCTTTTGGTCTTGGGACTAGCTTTGGTGCTTCTCTTTTAGCTCTTGCCTTATTTATTGGCACTTCCTCATCCTTCTTAGGATCGACTTTTCTATCAATAGGTCTTAGAGGTCCACCTTCCACGCCAGGATTCAGGACTTGCGTCCCCTTATCTCCTTGCTCAGGGTTTTCCTCGACCGGTTTTGCGTTATCTTTATCACCCTCTTTAGCCTTTTGGTCTCTTGTCACGGCTCGTAGGTTGTTAGAGGTTTCAGCGTCGCATACAGCCTCGATAAGGATGACTCCATTGCCTTGTGGCAACTCCTCTACAGTGGTTTTTCCCCTTTGCAGTATTTGTCTTGGTCCATCATTTTGCTGGAGGTTATTACCTTGCACTCTATGATTAATTGGACCTGGTTGTTTACTCCCTTGTTGGAGGGAACTAATCTTACTCCAACAGGTAGCAGCTAAGTGGCCCGACTTCCCACAAATATCACATTTAACATTTGGATAGTTTCTAGGAAAATGTTATCTGCCACACCACTTATAGCTGAATCTTGAGGGACCACCCTCTTCAAGGCGTCGACTCCCTATCAGATTCTGCTACTTCTTCAAGAAATTGACATCAGTGTCTATATCAGCCAAAGCCACATTGCTCAATTGTACCTCAATATTCAAATCCAGTCCATGCAAGAAGTATTGCAATTGGGCAATCGATGGAATAGGAATGTAAGTTTGTAACTTACGAAATACTTCCTTAAGCTTCTTAGCATAGGATTTCACATTCTTATGGGGATCTTGGCATGTTATATTCAAAACACACAACCAGTATTGGCCACCTCTTTTAGGGCCATATTCTCCTCGAAAAGTTGCATAAAATTGGTCAATTGTAGTTATGGTTCTAGTCTCTATGCTATGATACCATATTGCAGCCCTTCCTTTTAATGTCATGTTAAAGAACATCATAAGATGTCCCTCATCTTGGATGAGGTAATTAAACATTAATCTTTGGAATTCACAAATGTGAAACTCCGCATCTTCTTCAGCTAACTCATTAAAAATGGGCAAAGGCACTCCTAAAGCTGGCAGATCCGGCATCCCTGTAGGAATTGCAATGGGTTGTGCCATGACAACAATCGGATTAACAATAGGAGTTTGGACTGATGGGATCACACCCCCACTTGAAGTGGGTTGACTTGGTGGAAGAGAGGAAGAACTTGCGCTTCCTTCTGCACCTAAAGGACTATGCATAACAGTTGGGTTACTAAGACCACTACCTTTTATGCGTATCGGGTTGCTCCTTTGAGGAGAATAGCGACTTACAATCTCCAACCGCCGTCTAGCCCTCTTAGCATGTTCTACTTTTTATATTTCGGCTTGACGGTCCTTGTGAGAGGACATAAACCAACTTTTTGGTCCCTAAAAATCCTAGATTCGAGAACCATCACTTGTGTGGCAGCTCTCGATAGACGCACCACTGATGGGACCTCAAATGAGCCGGCACTCGCTATGGCACTAGTTGGACCTCATGCTCATAACAAACAAACACACCCACACGGCCTCGCCGGCCAAGAGCGTCTATCTGCTGCTAAAGGACGAACTGTCCTAAAGCCTAATCTATGTGTTTATAGTTTTGTAGTCCAACGTTTCCCTTCCTATAAAATCCACAGAGGGAGAACCCTTACACATTGGAAATAAATGCCACGATAATCACATACATGGGAGGCAACCTCTCAGTGGAATCACTATGACCCCACTACAGCTCTCCTACATCGCAGGGATTGGCCCCTTGATGCGCTGCTCAACATATAGAACAA
This sequence comes from Lygodium microphyllum, assembly GCF_053477565.2. NCBI lineage: Eukaryota > Viridiplantae > Streptophyta > Polypodiopsida > Schizaeales > Lygodiaceae > Lygodium > Lygodium microphyllum. The sequence goes on along the minus strand of NC_141138.1, from coordinate 181,800,300 downwards.
ACGAAAAAACTCCACTCTTTCATTTTGAACGTATTCTAGGAGATACCATGTGTCCTTACCATATAATTTCCCAAGAAATGAACGTCTATCCTACGGCTTAGGTTGCCTTTCCACACTCAAGTGTGGGTCATTGTCATCGAAAACAGGTGCTATGCATCCATTTCTTTGTATTCTGATACCATGGTTGACATGCACATGCAAAAGTGGATGATCCTAAAGTATTCAAACATAATTTTCAATCAGAAATGTGTGGTGCACAACCAGGCTTTTCAATGCTCATTCACTAACTTGTTGTGGCGATGTAAGGATAGCACCGAGACAACACCCGTGCTACTATCCTCTTAATTAAAATGCAACAAACTCTATGTCATGATATGCATTAAAAAATCAGCAACAATCAACACGCAAATCGCACCATTCAAATATCTCACCCCCTATGTTTAGGTATTCCTTTCGTTGCATAGGTATAGAGGTTCATTTTGTCATGTTTTGATGTATGAAAAGTGATAAATCACAAACTTGACAAGGAGATAGGGCAAACTAGGGCTAAACCTCATGCTTTGCCACTACCATACATCCACAAACAATCATTATATTTTTCCTTATTTTTGTGAAGCGTATTTCTATTTTTCTCCTTATTTTCTATATTTTTTTATTTATTTGTCAATAAAATATGTTATTTTCTGATTTTTCTTGTTCCAATCACTTCAGCATACTAAAATTTGATTAATTCTTCATTTCCCTCCCATAGGAACACATTTCACCCACCCGAAACGGCAAAACTATAATTTTACCACTTAAAAACCGCATTTTGGGTTCTAATGGGAATTAAATAACGCATGTAAATCATTGCAAAATCAAAATTTTCTGATAAACAACAACTAATCATGATGCAACCAGCACTCAAACAAATTTTCATCCAATAAGAACATCATTACCATCATAAAATACCAAAAACCCTTCATTTTAAAAATGGTCATACCGTGTTTTTACGAAACCTGAGACGCATTAAATGACTACATGACTAGGGGACACAGCCTCCATTGCTCTCAATCCAATGCTGCATAGCAATCTTTAGCATCTCCATCAATCTCCATCACTGTTTTCTTCAATCTCCTTCCCGATTCCTCCTTCAAGATAGTGCGCATGAATAGCCCATAGAGAGGAGAGAGAGGGAGGAGAGAGAAAGACTAGATTATGATCTCTTCATTCAGTCAGTCATATCTTGCGCGAAGATTGGCGATATGATCAGGAAAGAAGGAGCATTTGGCGAGCATTGTCTGTTAGATAGGTTGCTTGCAGTCCCAAAATCGATTTGGGGGGGGGCGGTTAGCTATTTTTTTGGCGCCGTTTTCAGCCATGGCATGCTGCTGCATGCGTGGGAAAAATTGGAGGGGGGGGGGGGGGGGGGGGGGGGGGGTTAAGGCCCCAAAGGGCACCCCCTTTTGGTCCTAGTTTTTTGTCCACCTTTTCATTCTTGGCCAATTTTTGGCCTCTTCCGCGTTCGGGCTCCGATTCGACCTCTGAAAAATCCTGCGCATCCGTCTCAGCATCCCGCACTAACTAGCAGCTCCCAGCATCCTGCACGGCAGTCGAAAAAATTATCAAAAATCCACAAGTGTCGCTCGGGCACCTTTTAAAAGTCGTCTTTCAGTTGGTGCTTAAAATCATCCTAGCTACAGCCGCCGCCTTCGATGTTGAAGATTTTTCCCCTAAATTTTGGATTTTTTGGCAAATTTTAGGCATATTCTGCGCTCAAAACTCCGCTCTCATCTCCCCATCTCTCTTTCTCTCTCCCTTTTCCTCTCTTTGTTTGCCCCCCATTCATCTTCCATTTTTATTGCTCTCAGTCTCTTTCTTTCTTTCCCTCCCTTCTTCTCTCTGTTTCTCTCTCTCCTTTCCTCTCCACTCTCACTCAACACATCTTGTTACAATCAAAATCAAAGATGAAAACATAAAAATTTGAAAAGACAAGGTTATTGAAAGACCCTCTCTCTCCCCACATCTCTTTGTCTTTCTCTTCCCCCTCTCCCTTTATTTTTCTCTCTTTCCCTTCTCTCTCATTCTCTCATTGTTTCCCTATTTCTCTCTCCCTCTCTCTCTCTCTCTATTTTTTTCTCTCAATCTCTCTTTTCATCTCTTTTTCTCCCTCACTCTCTCCCCCCCTCTCTCTCTCTTTTTAACTGTCCTTTCTCTATTTACCTCACCCTTCTTTTCTACCTCCTCCTTCTCTCTCCCTCTCTCTTTCTCTACCCCTCTTTTTCTTTCTCTCTTTCTCTTTTCTTGTTTCCTCTCTCTTTGTTTCTCTCCCCCCTCTCTCCCTTTTTGTTTCTCTCACTCATCCTCCTCTCTCCCTTCCTTTATATCTCGTTTCTCTCTTACTCTTTCTCTTTGTTTCCTTTCTCCTCTTTCTCTCTTTCTCTCCCTTCTTTCTTCTCCCTCCCTCCCTTTCTCCCTCTCTTTCAATGCATTTTTCTACAATGAAAAAATAAATAAATAAATAAAGCAAGAAGAGTTAATGTACCAACCTCAAAGGCCCGAATATGAATTCTTTCATGCCTTCTCTTTACGGCTTCTCTTCTTCCTCCCTTGTGTACTCCTCCCTCTTCTTCACATACGATGGTGGCACAACGACGACGGCAATGATGAGCTCTTCTTCTCTCTCTCTCGCTATCCCTCTCCCTCTCAAAGTGGTGAGCTCTCTTGCAAATGTTTTTGACAAAATGCCGTGCTTGAGTTTTTTATACTTTTTTTTTCTTAGAGCGGCGTCGCTATTTGCATTACCATCCATGTCGCTAAGCATCACTAAGTGTTGCTATTAGTGTCACTATGCACATTGCTAAGCGTTGCTTAGTATCACTATATATGTCACTATTAGTATCGCAAATCAAAATTAGTGATGCTAATAGTGATGCATATAGCGATGCTGATAGTGAGGCCGCTATTTTGCATCACAAATCACCGTTGCTATTGCCCCATTCCCTTATAGTGTTGGGGTGTATGAAGGCCCCAATGTTATCTATAATGTTAAGGCATATTGGTCTTGTGATTCACAATCATGGCTCTATGAAAACCAAATTTGATTCATGAGACTTAGTGCCCTATGCCTAAGTTGGCTAGTGATTCTCAATATGGCCTTATAGCCATTTGAGTCATGGATTGCTATGAATGGAGTATGTCAAACCCTTATGGACTTAGGCTATGAAGGCCTTTTTCCCCTAGCTTCTTTGCTTCTCTTTAGCCTTATGGCTCATTATGCAATGTGATGAGTTTGAGGAGAGAGAGAGAGAGAGAGAGAGAGAGAGAGAGAGAGAGAGAGAGAGAGAGAGATCACCCAACACTCATAGCCAAATAAATTAGAACATAGGGGATGCACCTTATAAAACATGTAAGATACCATGTGAGTTCAAAAGAAATGATATTTTATTTAGTAAAATTTATTAAATTATATTTATAAATGGAATTTTTAATTACAATTTAAAAAAAAATCATAAGTTTAGTAAAGTAAAAGAGATCACTTTATGGCCTTACAACATGTAAAGAAAGGACAGTTTCTAGATATAATTTGAACGTATATTATAAAGATTATTTCTTATACGTGCACCCCTTGAGACAAGCTACAAAGAGTTTCATGTCAACTCGAACCCCCTAGTAATCTAAACCCCTTGCTTTGGATGTATAAGTAAGCCCCTTACCAATCCCACAAGATACTAAATAGAGACAAAAAAGTTTATCTTTTTTCATGGTTTTTATATCTAAAGTTTGTTACCTTTCTAATCTACTTCAAATCCAATTTTTTTTCAAACCCAAAATTAACTAATCTCTCTTACTCAATATGTCCTACACTATCTCACACTCATTTTTAGCTGAAATCATAATCCATTTTGGGGTACACACTCCTATTCCATTTTGAAATAGTTCTTATATTGATAAAGAGAATGTTTACCATCACAAATGATTCCATTGTGTCCTAGAAAAGGAACAAAAATGTCAGAGTTCTCACAAGCTCAACCACAAGACTTGATGGAACTCTTATTATTTCAAGCACTTTATTCAATTTGGCAACAACTATCTCTCAGATAGCCTTTACATCATTTGTACTCATCGATCTATTCATTCTTATCTCAAACCACATAAAACCAAGAATGAACAATTCGATAAAGATGTAGTGAACTCACCACCTTACCTTTTCCCTGTCATGAAGGAAAATACAACATTAATGTTTGCACCTTGGATTAATTCCAGCCTTTGTAAATTTAGCCCTAGCCTATGTGTACATGTGTTAGAATAAAAGGGACTAGAGGCCAAAGGCAAGACATCTTTTGATCATTCAATAATCTTGGCTTTACCATTTTCTTGGAGTTAGCTTCTTCTTAGCCTATGAAGCACTCAGCCATGGCCGTCATGTATTCTTGAATCCCCAACCATTATTACATGATGAGGATGTCTTGGTGCAATAGATTTGTTAATTCTTTGTTGTAGCTTAGTTAATTTTCAATTTCAGTTAGATTTCATTCCATGGTTGATTGCTTTCATTACATTGGTATCAGAGCTGTAGCTTAGATCTTTGCAGAAGTCATTTTCAAGTACTAGATTTAGTTTCCTAGGCTAGAGAGAGCAAACCATAGTTAGGAATTTGAGTGAGAGGACTTGACAGGATATGAAGGCTTCAAACCGGAGTTACATGTGAAAGTCTGCTACAAACAGGGATGAAGATGGTGATTCTTGGCATTAATAATGGAAGAAATGGAGGGCTCCAGCCAAAATAGCAGGACATGATCAAGATTTGAGCCAAAAATTTGGGTAAGTGGACAAACTAATGGTTACAGGATTTAGAGGAAGGAAAAGTTAGAGTTACTTTTCATGAAACAAAGGGTTTCTTCTCTTTTCCTTCAAACTGTCCACAAGAATCCATGGCCAAGACAACATCAGATCTTCTCCTTCTCACTTCTATCATGAGAATGTATTGGATGACCTTTTTCCTTGCTTCAAGAGCTTCAAGTGGAGTAGCTAATATAGCTACTTAGCATCATCGTTGATTTCTGGTACATGAGTATGTACTCATGCTGTTTGCGCCACCTGCACATACTCCCTTACTGCGTGGAAAAATTTCAGAGATATGATGTCTCTTAAGCATTGCTAATGATCTTCAAACCCTGGGCAAGAGATCTCTCACAAGTTTCTTCAAGATTCTTACTAGTTTGGAGTTTTCCCTCTTCTTCAAAACCCTAGCTATGGCAGTTTGGAACAACATCAAAGATTCCTGAAATTTTTAAAGCAAATCATGGGGCTTTTGTGGGCAAAGCATCTCTGAAGCTTCCTTAACCATTTTCCCTTAAGAATCCATCAACATTGGACCGACATTGAAGGAGATTGAAGCCAATGGAGGTCTAGGTGTTCAATGGACAGCATGAAGCTTTCATGCCATTAAATTTTGGCATCCCCTCTCAAATTTCGGGATCTCTTGGACACATTGAATCCCTCTCTATTAACTATTGCAACCTACTTTAAGTAGAGAAGGTAATTGGTCTTCATCAACCCTCATTTGGAGCATTCATGGAGTCATGGAGCTTTCATGGGATTAATCAAGCTGAAGCTTATCAAGGCAGGGATTATTCTTGAAGATTGAAGATCTCTTGGACTGATTTTAGAAGGACTATCAAGCTCAACTCACCTATGTCAAGCATTATGGATTGAAGGTCATTCCATCAACAATGCTCTTCTCCAATCAATTAAATGAGGTACTCTAATCACTCTTAATTTCTCTTTACATCCAATTGTTGATCTCATTTCCAATTGTTGAAGAGAAATAAGAGGATTAATGAAGCTTTCATTCATAGCCTAATGCATTACATGAAGCCTATAGGTTATGTCAGTCATTGTCTTTACTAAACCTCTTCAATTTACTGAAATGGCCATCTCTAAATGTCTCAAACTCTTCCATAATGAATGAGCATTACCCATCTACTTTCATTCACTGAAATTAGTAATTTCTTGAGCTTCATTACTCAATCTTTATTGCCTAACCTTGACATGAAATTGATTGCCTATTTTGCCTCTTGATCATAAGAAAATCATTACCCAATTGGTAAGTGAGAAAAGCTTTGTAAGCAGTGAGTCACTGCTGAGGTAAATACCTCTCCATTTCTCATTTACATTTCAACCTTTTCAATTCCAATCTTGCATATCATGAAAAGGGCAAATGAAAGGCAATTGTATTTCCTTCCTATTCTATGCATATCATACTGATTTTTAGAGCTAGAATTCACTTGCCATGTACATGCCCACGAGGAAAAGTGGATGCCAGGTGAGTCGGTAGGACAAAAGAGAGGTGACCCTCCCCTACCGACGAGGACCCTGAAGGGGAGCGCAACCCGGCCCGAGAGGGAACTTTGCAAACCCCTCAGGTCTCGGATCCCACGCATTTTCAAATTTAGGTGCAGGTACAAATCTCAAAGGCACTTGAAATCAGCCTACAGCATGAGTTTATGGGCAGTGAGTTCTTGAGATATTGGCCAATGTATGGTACTCATGAATGTATGGCAAATGTATGAAGACATATGGCTACAGTAAAATGTATGCATCCTATGGTAAAGACACTATGGTTCAGCATTAAAGTTTGGGACAGAGTATGTATACATATCCTCATTAAAGATTGCAGTCTACATTGAGTTAGACAGCCATTTTACTAGTTACAGAGGTCATTTTCAGTATGGGAAGATGTATGAGACTCTCCTACAGGGATATGAAGTTGGTACATGCTTGGTATTGATGGTACAAGCCATTAATTGACTAGAACAGTGTATTCACTGCCTGCGGGAATTTTCAGACAGCAACAGAAAATTCCTTACAGAAATTTCTATACTCATCCATTTTCTGCACTTGATAGATCGTTGGATAGAGGGCTCTTCAAGCTTTGAACAGAGCCAAAGACCTCGTAATTTGGAGCTCTAGAAGTGAAGATAATCAAGTTTTTCTATTACAGGAAATTCAGGATAGAAATCAACCCATGGCTAGGAATAAGAAGAGAGACCCTGTTTTGGATACTATCAATGAAGAATTGAAGGAATATCAACAAGAAAGGGATGAACATCAACAGGAAAGGGGTGAACATGACACTTCTCAAGATGCCATTTACCGAATGCATTATGAGAACGAAGAGGTCGATGCAAGTTCCACCCACTCCCCTACCAATCAACCCATAGAGACGTCTCATATCTCAATGAATTCAAATAGTTTTCAACAATTGTCAAATGACATAAAGGATATGAAATTAGGTTTCGAGGGTATGAGGTTGGGTATTGACAAGCTTGTAGTACTTCTTGGTGAGAAAATGTTGCCTACAGCTGGTCTTAATGTCCCACATCCTCATAGGGCTGAAGAACCACCTAAACCACCTACTCCTAAGGTGGTAGGTCAATTTGAAGTTGGAGAGTCATCTAAAGCTAAGGATTTTGTTCATCCCACTTCACTTCAGCCACAATTCCATCAACAAAAGGGTCACTTTCAGCCACATGGGCAGGATCTTCAAGAGAAAGTGCAAACAAACTCAAAGCATGATGAAGACATCCATGGGTGCAACTCTTTTTACAAGCAATTTTACCCTCAAGCAAATGTTGGTGGCTATGAGCAAGGGCATGTTAATTCAGCCCCAAACTCTTATGGGCAGCCACATGGACATGTGAATTCAGCCCCAAATGCTTTTGGACAGCCACAACATAATTTCTCTACTCAAGTGCAGCCCAATAGGCCAAGTCCCATGTTAAATCATGGTTGGAATCAACAAAATAATGGGCAGCAACCACCTTTCAACTCACCTATGCATGAAAAACCTCCCAATGTGAGCAACACATACTTTCAGCCTCAAGGACATTGTTTCCAGCCACAAAGTCATGGTATGCATTATGGACAGCAAACTCCTTATGCACAAGGGCATGGAAATAATGAATATCCTAGGCAAGGACCTTTTGGCAATTCTTTTGGGCCACAACACCATAGTGGGCAGCAGCACCATAATGGACAACCTCCTCAATACGAGAGAGAGTACAAGGAGAAAATAATTATCTCAAACTTCAAGGGAGAGAACCCTTCACCCACGGAGTTGGAGGAGTGGTTTGACAAGTTAGAGATGTATTTTTCCCTTTACCCAAGGCCTGAGAATGCCAAAGTAAAATTTGCAGCCCTTCATCTAGAAGTCTATACTCACACTTGGTGGAGATATATAGCGAGGATGTGACATGACTTCTTGTCTTGGGATGCATTGAAAAATGCTATGATTGAAGTCTTTGTTTCCCCTATTGAAAAAGAGCGGTTAGAGAAAAAGTGGTATGCACTTGAGCAACGTGGTCTCTCGGTTAGAGAGTACTCAAATTAGTTTTTGAACCTCTCGATGTATGTTCATGGGGTCTCCGATAGTGCCAAGTTGAATAAATACATATTTGGTTTGGAACCTATTCTTTCTTCTGAAGTTGGAGCCATGAATCCTACATCCCTACAAGCTGCCATTCAATTGGTTGAACGTTATGGACATAAATATAAGGGTTTTCAGCCAAAAACAGGGCATTCTTTTCAGCCTATGCAGTTCCCAAGGACATCAAGCCATTATAGGCATGCTAAAACTGATTTTCAACATATTGGGAAGCCATCAAATACTTTCAACAATACCTACAGCAAGATACCCACTTTTCCTACTGTTTTTGGGTCAAAACAGAGCAGTAATTCCAGACCTAATGCTTAAAATAGATTTGATGGAAAGAGAACTGATATAAGTGCCAAAACTTCAGCCCCAACTCAAGGCAAACATGTATCGAATGACAAGCTTAAAGATATGTATACTAAAGGACTATGCTACAAATGTGGAGAGAAATGGTCACCCAATCATAAGACCAAATGCAAGGCCAAAAATATGAAGATTCGCATGATCATCGAGGATGATTCCGATGTTGAATCTATTGAAGGAAGCTTGGCTCAGCTTGATGTCACAACAACTCAAGAAGAGGCACATGAAAATGAAGAGAATGTCCATGATGAGTTCTATGATCCGATGGATGGGTTTCCTTTCGACCCGAGTGGTCATTATTTGGATGATTCATGGACTGATTTACATTCATCGCTATGTGCCATATCAAGTGATGCATGGAGTGGTTCAAGAGGGGATAATACCCTACGCCTTAAAGGTCAAATCAAGGGAAGGACCGCTCATATACTCATAGATACGGGAAGTACACATAGCTTCATTAATGCTAAGTCACTCAATGGGCTGAAATTGAATACGCATGAAATGCCTATATCACTCAAAATTCAAGTGGCAAATGGAAATTTTGAGAAGAGCAATCAATGCTGTCCAAATGTACCTATCACCCTTTCCCCATTGTGCACTACATCGATGAGCCTAATTGCATTAGAAATGGGTCCCATTGATATAATACTTGGCTGCAACTGGCTGAAATCTTTGGGCAGATTTACCATGGATCTCAACAACATGGAAATGGAGTTTAAATGGTGTGGACAACAAGTAACACTACATGGAGTTGAAAAGAAAAGAATGGAGATGATCAACCCCAAGAAGGTTAAGAAAGAGATAAATGCAAAGGCATGTATGTTCACCATTCTTCTTTCTAAGATTGAAGAGGATCAGCCCTCATCTCCTACCAACAACATGGACCCGTGTCTTTGTAAATTGCTAAAAGAATATGATGATATTTTTCAACCACCTACCTCTCTTCCTCCAAAAAGAGAAGTGGATCATCCCATTGACTTGTTGCCCAATACAAAGCCCATCAACAAACCACCATATCGCCTCTCCAAAGTGGAAAGAGAAGAGGTAGAACGCCAAGTCAAAGAGCTTTTGGAAATGGGTCTCATTAAGGCAAGCCAATCACCTTTTGCTTCTCCAGTCCTTCTTGTGAAGAAGAAAGATGGCTCCTTTCGAATGTGCATTGATTACCACGATCTCAACAAGGTCACTATCAAGAATAGGTATCCAATACCTAGAATAGATGATCTCTTAGATGAATTGAAGGATGCCAAGGTGTTCTCCAAAATTGACTTGAGATCGGGATATCATCAAATACGCATGAAGGAAGGGGATGAATTCAAAACAGCCTTCAGGACGGAGAGGGGTCTTTATCAGTTTATGGTTATGCCTTTTGGGTTATCAAATGCTCCAGCCACATTCCAGTCTCTCATGAATAAGATACTTCAGCCATTGCTCTTTAAAACAGTTTTGGTATTCTTTGATGACATTTTGATCTATAGCAAGAATAAAGAAGACCATTTGCAGCATGTAAAAGAGGTCTTTGACATATTGAGGATACACAAACTGTTTGCCAAGGCCACTAAATGCTCTTTTATGACAAAGGAAGTTGAGTACTTGGGTCATATAGTGGGAGAAGATGGAATCAAAGCGGATCCTAAGAAGGTTCAGTGCGTCAAAGAATGGCCTACACCAACCAATGCCACTTCATTAAGAGGTTTCCTTGGTTTGTCATCCTTTTACCGACGGTTTATGAAGAACTATGCTCATGTTGCAGCTCCTCTTACCGATTGGCTGAAAAAGGAGGCCTTCTTTTGGGATGAGATCGTTGACAAGAGCTTTAATGAGCTAAAGCAATTGCTTGTTTCAGCACCCATACTAGTTTGCCCTGACTTCTCCAAGACTTTTACCATTTATGCAGATGCCAGTGGTAGAGGTTTGGGAGCAGTTTTGGTACAGGAGCATGGTGTCATTGCATTTGAGAGCATAAAATTTGATGACAAAGAGAGAGAGATGCATGTTTATGAGCAGGATATGCTTGCTATTTTACATGCAATCAAGAAATGGCACCACTACCTCTATGGGACACACTTCAAAGTCAAAAGCGATCATAGGGTCTTGAGATATTTTCTCTCGCAGCCCAATCTTTCTCCCAAGCAAAACAGATGGTTGGCCACTTTGCAATCATATGATTTTGAAATATCATACATGGCTGGCAAGGATAATGTGGTGGCTGATGCGTTATCAAGAATGTGGGCATGCAGTCTATCTACTGTGTCTACCATCTATAAGGATTGGATTGAAGACATTCAAGAGGAATATGTGCTTGATGAGCATGATGCCCATATTTTACAGAAATTATAGCAAGGGTGTGATGCTGAATTTCCTAATTTTAAAGTGCATAATGATCTCTTATGGTTTAAGGGTAAAGTGTACTTGATTCCCAGCAGTAAATTCAAGCTGAAGGTGCTTCAAGAGATGCATTCAACTCCAATGGCTGGTCACTTGGGCCTTTTCAAGATGTTTGATAGAGTTCATCAAAGCTTTTATTGGAAAGGTCTATGGAAAGATGTTAAAGAGTATGTATCTCAGTGCTTGGAGTCTCAGCAAAATAAGGATTCCACTCTATTACTAGCCGGCTTACTTCAGCCTTTACCCATACCTAGAGGCAAATGGACAGATATTTCCATGGATTTCATAACGGGATTGCCTACTACCAGTCATGGATGGAACAGTATCTATGTGGTAGTTGATAGATTGACCAAATCAGCCCACTTTATCCCAACTAAAGTCCAATATTCAGCAAGGCAAGTCGCCGAGCAATTTATGGAAGGTGTGTTCAAACTACATGGTATGCCTATGAGAATAGTATCAGACCGTGATTCGAAGTTTATGGGCAACTTCTCGAAAAGTCTATTCTCCTCTATGGGTACTTTCCTCACTCCTAGCACGGCCTATCACCCTCAGACTGATGGGCAAACGGAGAGAGTCAATCATTGGGTGGAAGTGTACCTTAGGCATTATTGTCATGACACACAAGCTTCATGGGATCGTTGGATCCACCTTGCTGAATTTTGCTATAATAACACGCATCACATGAGCATTGGGATGTCTCCGTTTGAAGCTCTTTATGGGTATAAAGTCCAACTTCCATCAGTTTTATTCCATGAAGACATCAACCCACAAGCAAAGGAAGAGTTGGAAAGAATGGAGTTGCTCATGAGGCAATGCAAGGACAGCATAAGGAAAGCACAATACGTAATGAAGGTCTGTGCTGATGAGAAAAGAAGACATTTAGACTTCAAGGTTGGAGATTGGGTATTTCTCAAAGTGCCCAAGACGCATTATGCTTCATTAAAGGGAGGGAATAACAAGCTTGCTCATAGGTTTTATGGGCCATACTTGATTTTGGACAAATTTGGAGAGCTTGCTTATAAACTTTAGCTACCATCTTCCACTAGAATACATGATGTATTCCATATTTCACAGCTGAAGAAGTATGTTGGGCCTGATGTACAAGTATTGGAAGAGTTACCACCATTGGATGAGGCAGGACTGATCATATATGAACCTGAAAGCATTATTGGAAAGAGAGAGAAAGTTCTCAGAAATTGTACTCTCATTGAGTATCTCATTAAGTGGAAGAATTTGCCCATTGAAGAGTCTTCTTGGCAACCATCCACTTATGTTAGTAACTTTCCTTATTTATTACAGGATGATATATGATGTAGTATGCAGTGACTGTGCAGAGACAGCTTGCTGTATGAAATTTCTGCAGACAATAAAACTGTCCTGACTTCATCAAAATTTGATTCTGATGTTATGGGGTGATGCTTGGAAGTGTATACTTCGTTTCTACACCTCATATGCCTTATTTGGACCAATATATCAAAAGTTATGGCAGTTTTAGTGAATCAGCCCTGTTTGGACAGCAGCCAGTTTTCTCACAGTTTGGCATGCAAAAAAGGTCTTCTTTTCATGGAGAGTGCTTTCTTATCACTTGGAAGATGAATGGGCATGATTACTATCATCCTTGACTTGGATTTAGTCCATTACTTCCTGGTTTTGAGGACAAAACCATCTTCAGGACGGGATGGTTTGTCATGAAGGAAAATACAACATTAATGTTTGCACCTTGGATTAATTCCAGCCTTTGTAAATTTAGCCCTAGCCTATGTGTACATATGTGAACAGCCCTTAAGTTTGGAAAGAGGGTTAGAATAAAAGGGACTAGAGGCCAAAGGCAAGACATCTTTTGATCATTCAATAATCTTGGCTTTACCATTTTCTTGGAGTTAGCTTCTTCTTAGCCTATGAAGCACTCAGCCATGGCCGTCATGTATTCTTGAATCCCCAACCATTAATACATGATGAGGATGTCTTGGTGCAATAGATTTGTTAATTCTTTGTTGTAGCTTAGTTAATTTTCAATTTCAGTTAGATTTCATTCCATGGTTGATTGCTTTCATTACATTCCCAAACACCATGAAGTGAAAGCTTGATGGTGGATCTAGGATCCATGCAATGGTACTTGATCCGCAACCTCTACTCCTTAGCTCTTGATTCAATCCACAAGCACTTGATCCATGGGTGAAAATACAAATAAAAATAAATACCACCCCGGTCCCTCCTCCAATTCACCTCTCACCCAAGAGAAGGAACTTCACCTCTCAAGTCCCTCACTCTCATACTTACACTTTCCCTCACTCTCAAAATGGGGCAGAAGTAGATAGACTAGAAGAAAGAGGAAGAAGTATACTCTCAAGTTTGCACATCACAAGAAATGATCTTATCCATTCACTTCATAGTTTTTATACATAGGGTTTTGAGTTTGGGCTTCCACTTATAAGTTGGGCATGCGTCTCTCCTATCCACCTCTTGGCTAGGCTTTCTTGGTTTATGCATAACTATTTAGAGTACACCAACAATCACAAAGGTGAATGAGAGCTAGTGCCCACACCCTTGTTAAGCTATGAGCCTTTCTACCTAGCAAAAAATATTACAACTTATACGCACTAGTACTATATGTGGATTTCAAAATAATATTATAATTAATTATAAAAATATAGGGTTTTATTTTTAAAAAATTATATGCCTTGTGCCCTTCGCGTGATTGAACTTCTCTTTACTTTTTTTACATTTATGCATCTTTGCCCATTTTCTACGTTGTTTTGCAACCTTTTATCTTAGAATGATGATAATTCAAGATATGAGCTAAAGAACTGAACTAGTTATCTATGCATTACTTTTAATACCAGGCTCATGCTTCATGCAATAATGCTAACATCCTAACTTATTAATGTACATCTATGAATGTCATAGTGATATTTTAATCATTAAAAGTGCCATAAAAGATGCACCCTATTGTTGGATAAATCCTATGGTTTTTGACTAAGGTACATCAAACACCAAATAAAATATCTATTAACTTGTATAAAAAGTCAATAGAAGCTTCTATTTATGGTTATTTTTAAATTTTTTAAATTTAACTATTGAACAAGTAGATAATCGATTGTTCCATGATCATTTCCTAGGGATTATATGGTTTATTTTGGAAATTATGTATGAATACTTAGGGAAAAAATACCTCATTTCATATGTTAGAATGAATAGTGTCATTGACCACCATTCCCCTTGTGCTAAGTGTTGTGGAATACATAGACCCACCATGTTGGAGAGCCTTGCCTCATTTGACATGACAGTTGGGGCATGATGGAAAAAAAAGGAAGCAGGTAGAATGGTAGGTAGGACAGGATGAAGGAAGTAGGTAGAATGAGCTAGTAGATTGTGGATGAGGAAAAAAGGTGGTAAGGAATAATAGTCAAGAAATTTAGATTACCTTATCACTCTCTCTTGAATGTGTGAGTGTTCTATTGTTCCTCTCTCCCTTGCATCACTCTACTCTCACTTGTCTCCCACTTGTCAATTATGCTCTATTGGTCTTCCTTTTATAAATAAAGGGGGGGAGGGTGTAATATTTTCGTTTGAATAAAAATATTACTAGACCAACCTCCCGCACACCGTAAATTCGTGAAAAGATTATCTCCATTTTCGGTAGTTGATTTATGACCGTACGCAAGAAAAGGAGTACTCCGCATTGGTCAACCGGGACCGAGGATCAAAAACCGCATCACCTACAGGGAAACATCCTCTTGGGGGGAGGTCAAGAGGATAATGATAAGTTTATTGCAAATTTTTTTTAATTTACCTTTCCCTCAGCCAAAGCGTGGCTGAGGGAAGGGGATGGGCTATATTGGGAAACTAAGGAGGTGGAAGGGAGGATACCATGCAAGGGGGCCACGTGGGGGAGGGAGCCCTCTCCCCCCCTTGTCCTATAAATACACCCTCTAAGGTGTTGAAGGGAGGGGGGAAAAAAGGCTACGACATGCTACTTGAGAGGTGAGAGGAGGAAGGCGACAGGCTATGGAGGCTATTGTTGACGAAGGGGAAGAAGCTAGAGGCTGCGACAGTCTGAAAAGGCCATCGTGTGAATAGGAGGCTGAACGAGACGTCAAAGCTGCGTGGGGTGAAGGAGCTGCGTAAGTTTGTGCCGCCTGTGACTGAGGCCGCCACTGCCATCGCTGAAAGCCGCCAGCTGAGCCATATGCTTCCACGCCGCCACCATCCCAAGTTAACGTCCATCCTTTCCCATCTGGCTGTTCGACATCATTTCAACCCACGTGGTAATACCACGCTACTGTCCATGATCAGAAGCTAGAAGCTTCTTATTTGGAAGCTTCTAAGGGGCTTCCATAACATCCCTTCCTACCAAATCACAATAAGCCCATCCCGGGATTTGAAGAAAAGGAGGCGACAAAGGTCCTTCCCACTAGATTTCCCACTAAATCATTTTCTCCTCCCTGGGTTTCGAAGAGGAAGCCTATAAGGCCTTCCTACCAAATCTCCCACAAGGCCTAGGTCCGGTTCTTTGTAAAGAAGAAGAGGGGTTTCTCTAAACCCTTCCCACTAAACCCCCCATAAGCCATCCCTATTTCTTTCCCCCGGGTCTTGTAGAGAACAGGAGGATTTCCTTAAACCCCCTGTCCACAAGATCTTTACCCCCGGGATTTTGAAGAAAATAAGTATAAAGCCCTTCCCACTGATCACCCACAAGCCCATCCCTAGCCTCGAGATTTTTAGAGAAGAAGAGGAAGAACTCTCAAAGTCTCCATTGCCCCAAGGCCATTCACAAGAGCCCTTTTTGTGAACTCCCTCCTCTCCCACAAAAAAGGTCCAAGCTCCAAACCCTCAGGCTTTCCGTAAGCCAAATCTTGCAAGCTGGTACTTCTTCAAGGATCTGTACTTCAAAGGGGATTTTCGCGTAAGAGGGAGATGGGCCAAGATCATAAGACTGCAAGCCAAGGCAAGAAGTTCGAAATCCATGAAGGCTAACCGAAGATCGAATTCACGATGGGACCCTAAAAAGTCACAAGGCGCAACCGCAGGAGGATCATCTCCTAATATTCCTGTGGATATTTCACCAAACCCACAAATCCAGGTTTTCTTCCTATTTCTTGATTTACGTTGAAGTATTACAATCACGCATGGTTAATTCATGGAATTAGGATACACTTGTGTTTGTCAAATCCACCTAGTTTGATGAGAAAGAATTACATTGGCTATTTCAAAAAGAAATAACTCACGATTAAAGATTGGTCATTTGTAATTTTCCAACGAAATGAACGAAATATGTCCATGCATTTTTAGCAAGTTGCTTTTGTATATTACAAAGTAACGAATGTAGAATAACTAATGACTATCATTACAAAGTCGAGATTATTGTTGTACACCTTCGATTGGCCATGGAAAGATTAAAACATTGCATGTCATATTATTAGACAAATCTTTCTTCGTAATGATTCATTAAGAAAGTTGCTAACAATTGTAGGAAATTGCAAGGCATGGAAATGATTCTAGGTTGCATAAAGTAGGATTAACTCTAGTCAATTCAACTACGTAGTGGTTAGGAAAGATTGCGTAATTCTCAATCAACGTACAAATATTTCATTCAGAAATGAAGTTAGGAAAAGGTTGTATGGTTTGTTTAACATAAAACCTTAAAAGCTTAGAAGTATAAGTTGTGAATGCATATCCTAGTAGAATCAATGGAAGTTATGCGAATTTTAACATGTGCTTGGTCTTAATAAGAAAAGTTAGGGATTACGAATCTAGAGGATATGAATCCCATGCTTACATGAATTATGATGTATTACTACTAGTTTTTCCCCTCTTCGATCAAGATAATATCTTTAGGAATAGTTCGTCCTTGTCGTAAGACAAGTAAATTGGTTTATCCAAAACATCTAAACCGCAAAGGACTCATTTAGGATGGTTAAATCAATACAAAATACCCCAAGTGCTAACTAGGGTTTAGCACGTTAAGGACTTGACCTAGTTTCACGCACTTGTTACCAAGACGAACCCTTGAACCAAAGGTCCTACCCACATTCACGGAATGTAGGGACAATTGGACGCTCATGCATAAAACGATCTAAGGTTTCTACCCTAAGGATCACTCGTTCAAATGATGAAACTTGAATTGAGTTGGAATTCCTAGGACCAAACGTTGTCGGCCTAGTGTAATTAGGAATGGGTTGGGTAAGAAGACACCCTAAACCCTGCTTCTCTTCTAGAGATAATTCCGTGACCAAAAAACGCCATTCAATGGGTAAAATGATCCCATGGAATAGATGCGACACTTGTGCAAAAAGTTACAATGTCGCATAGACTTGTGATTTGTTCACAAGAGAGTTTTGCCATTTCTTGAAATGAGGTTGGCAAGTTCTTGCGCAAGTTTAACTTGCAAGAAGATGAGTAATCATCCTGTTACATCACCTTTCTTGGGGAATAATTGCCAAGAAAAGGGAAGTTAGGTAATTCCTTGGAAGCAAATGATCAATCAATAAATTGGAGAAACATGGTCGCCAGGATTTACTGTTAATAAAACCTAAGGTATTGGTTAAGTTGGGTTAACAGGGTATGGCCCTAACCCAAGGACAATAGGGTGAACAAACAAACCCTTGGGGATCTTACCAAGTCGCAATTGATCCCGGATCGAATGTTGGATGCATTCGGAGAGAAGGATTCGCTCCTTAGAAATTGGCCAAATAAACGACCCCTGGAATTGATTGTGCTTGTAACAGTTTAGAAAGCACTGTTTGCATTGTTTGCTCAAGGAACTAAAGGATGAAAAGATATCTAAAGCTTCAGGTTGAAGGCTTGAAGGGAGAGGCAGCTTCAGTTACCCCCGACTGCCTGCCTGACCCTAACCAAGGGGGTTGTTGACCGCGCCGGGAACGTGGACCGAATCCGCCGCGAGAGGTCTTTCCGTTGAGCTCTACTTGGAGCAGGAGGACGCTTGGGTGCCAGGGGGGGCTTTGGCCTTAAATCCCTCGCCTTCCGGGTCCTGCACAAGAGGCTAACGTGACTCGGGATTGGATCTTGAGGCCCGCATACTAGTCTACGGGCGGAAGCTTGGAATAGTGATCCCTGGCGGATTACTGGATAGCCTTCGGGCGGATTATGGACAGGCCTACGGGCGGAACTCCTTGTATTTCAAAGATAAAATGATGAAATGTTAAAAAAAGAACTTGTTTGATATTGTTTTTCTATGTCATGTGATAAGATTACGTGAAGGAACCAGTGCTTAACAGGATTAATTAAAGAAGCTGATTGTTATATGTCAAATTAATGTGTTAGATAATTACATAACTAAGACAAACCGAGGAAAGTGCGGAGGATGGACCATGGGTCCGTCCTACGGTTGGGTGGTCCCGGTTAGCCGGGAAATTTTCTCAAAAATCTCGAAGAACAGCGGGAGGATCATCGAAAGCAATGACCAAGAATTATGTTTTACCCGATTTACGCTGTTTTAGGGGAACGGAATGGGACTATGCCTTATGGCAGAGAGGTTGAGTTTTGCATCCCTCTCGTTTCCCATTCTCCTTGAACCAAGTGTAGCGTGAATCCGCTTCGAACCTGGCGTTTCTGCGTAAAGTAGTTCGCTCGGGTCTGATGCTAGTTGCTGCTAGCTAATGACCAAACAGGAAAACCCAAATTCAGGTCGATCCTAAGTGGGAACGGCCAGGATACTTCCGCTACGTGGCAGACGCGGGAAGACCTAGATCGCAAGTCCCGTAACATTCAATGGGAGTGCCGGGCGGAGCTTTCTAGACATCCTTTCCGATGGACTGCTAAGACGTGTCCGGGATGATTCTAGTGGACACGTTACAGAGGGAATGGGGATTCAATTGACATCTTGGGATCTTGAGTTGTGAGCATGTGGCATAAGGAGAATAAAATATCTAATTGTCATTAATGTAAGTATCCATCTATCAATTAGGAGAGGATTAGGACAAGATACCCTCATAAATAGGGGGTGGGATTCTGGTTATGTCATGGGATATTTGATATGTCAATGTATGGCAAGAGGAGATTAAAAGATCTAATTGTCTTTAATGCAAAATTCCACCTATTGATTGGGGGGATACTATGAAATATCCTCATAAATATTGTGGAGAGGGAAAGATTAGTCATTAATTCTTGAATTAATGGGGATATGCCTATTTAATACAAGGTCATTTTATAAATTTAAAGGAGGGGGGATACTCTATATTTAAGGTCAATTAATGAATTTTAGGGGAGAGGATTACCTTTTATTTAAGAGGTCGTTACAAGGAGAAATTTTTTTTGGGAGAGAGGAGAGAGGTAATGGTGATGGGGATGAAGTGGCGGATGAGGGGGGTGGGCAGAGGAGGATGCACTACTGGTTAGCAGTAGCCAAAATTAGGATTCCCCTATTCCTTTATTATTAGCTTTTTCTTTTTATTTAATTGAGATATTTAAAAGCCTTTACGTGATTTGCATTATTTGCTATTACCCTCATATGTGTGCTTTGCATGCATCATCTCATGCATGATGCAACTCCTCATTCTTTCTTTAACTTTTATATTAAGTTTTATATTCTTGGGGATGAATTTCATGGAGATTGGGAGGGGACTTCTATGCAAAAGGTTCATGTGCTCTCTTTCTCTCTCTCTCTCTCTCTCTCTCTCTCTCTCTATCCTTTGCCTAAGGTTTATTTTTAAAACTTTGTGTTATTAACTCCTTGTTCACATGTGGTCACTATGGGAATTCACACATGATCCTTGGGGAGCTAAATTCCAACATTCATAACTACACATAAGGAAGAACTGGTGCATATTCTAGGAAGTACCTAATGGCATAACTGAGGGTGAAATAATTGTTTGGGAGGAAAAACAATTATTCGTTGATAAGATGGGGTTATTATATCCTCTTCCTCTTAAATAAATTGAGATGCCCTCGTCTCCAAAAAAAACTCAGGGTGGTCTCTCTTAAGGATAGACTCCTTGATCCATATAGCATCCTCTTTGGGGAAGTCTTTCCATTGGATAAGATATTTGAAGAGAGTACAGTTTTTAAGAGGCTTTTCCATGATCTCTAGGATTCAATCATGTTAAACTTTTCGAATTCCCTAAGTTGGCATTGCAAAATTTTGATAATTTAGGACATAATGAGGGTTGGGGATATAAGGCTTCTAAGGATTTATATGAAATACATTTTGAACTTCAAGATGAGGTGGAAGTTCTATCCTATAGACCAACACTCTAGTTGTTGATTGGTGCATGAATCATAGTTCTTCATTTGACTTCTGTGTCAAGAGTTGGATCTAATTCATCGCTAGCAATAAGAACATACACAAGCTCCAACTCCAATCCCTACTCCTTCCCCTCTCCCCTATCCAACCACTAGCCCAGCTCCATGCCTTACCACTCATTAAGGTCCTTGATTATTAGAGTTTTCTTTCCTAGGAGGATTTTTAGGAGCATTAGCATAGGTGTTCATTCCCCTATTGGAGCATTGAGCATGGAAGTGGCTTGGTTGGTTGCAATTATAGCAATGTGGCTCACTATTCTAGTTCATGTTGTTATTTTTTTTATTGTTTTCACATATCTAGGTACTAGTTTTGCAACATTTATGTGGCCATGATTAAAGTTTACATGCTAGTAGTCTCTTCTAGGTCTTTTAGCATAAGGAAACTTGTTGAACCTATTATGTTGCCCTGAAAGAGTAACCACCAATGGTCATTCCATCACCAAAGTATCTTCTAGGTCAATGGGCCTCATAGCTTCTGATTACCCATTGAGAGGTGGGTTAAGGCCATGACATAAATGCGCCACTCGTTGGCTCATAGACACGTAAGGCACATACTTTTGTGGGGTAATAAACTGATAATAATGGCCTTTAAGAGTCAACTCTTGTTGCTTGAGACTAAAGAACTCATTCATTTTGAGAGTTTGATAAATAGAAGATAGATATTGGCTTTGGGCTACTACCTTGATTTGGCCCCATGTCATGGTGGACTAAGACATGGCCTTGTCATAGCACCATTGTTTCCACCATAGCCGTGCTTCTCCTCTAAGTCTCAATCGAGCAAACATTGCCTAATTTACTGGACTAGTTTCTCCAAGAGAGAAATAATCCTCCATCTTCTTGATCCAAGTTTCAACACTTATTTCTACCCTTATTCATTTGCCATTAAATCTAGGTAGCTTTACTTATTTGAGTCGAAATTTCATTTCTAATCTAATAGGTCACCAACATCTAGAACATTACTAAGAGTGTTCCTGTTACAACTATATATATCATCTCTCACTTGACTTGGGTCTCACCTATATATACTAACTCTACATCAATATGAATCATTCTTTGGGAGCATGTCTTGTGTATCTCTCTCGCTACATGGTATCAGAGCTATGGATGCGTAGCAACAACAAGGAAGATAAGTTGTTTCATTGTTTATACTTGATTGAATTCTTTGCACAAGTGATGATTTGATACATGAATTTGTTCAAATTAGAAGTATTAGTTGATTTTGCATAGCTCTCGTCGTGCTCTTGAATCCTGTCAAAACCGCTTGTCAATCGGAGTTCTGGATCAAAAGTTATGACAGTTCAGGATTCAAGACATCAATTCTGGATCAAAAGTTATGACAGTTCAGGATTCAAGACAGCAATTCTGGATCAAAAGTTATGACAGTTCACGATTCAAGACAGCAATTCTGCTCGAATCTGCGATTCTTTCTTTAAAATTATAATTCTAATTAGAGTTCGTTAATCCCCAATTACAGTTTGCATCTTCGTTAATGATGTTGATTACGACAAGCAAACATCTTGCTATTTTTAACGATGTTTTATTATCGTTCACGTTCTTTGCTTGACCGAAATAGCACTTTTCTTATATGCGTCATCTCGTCTTGCACGTTATGCCTCTCTATTTCGGGCTTTCTTTTTAGTCACTCAATACTTTTCGTCGTTCTTACGTGCATCTCCCTATTTTGATTGTCATGCATCTCAACTACGCTCATCTTGATCATGGTTTGGAGATTCTGTGATCTCATCTTATTTGTTTTCGTAATCTATTTGAGCTATCATTGAACGATACAGTTGCAAATGTTGTTACTACCCCTGGAGACGTAGGTTGCAAATTATGGCATCAACGATTTGCACACTCCGATTTTGCCAAAATTCTTGATCTTCATCGTCATGGTCTAGTGCAATGTATGGATCTTAAATCTCATCCACGTATGGGATATATGTGAGTACTGTGCACTTGGAAAACACCATCGTTCGCCTTTCCACACTTCTACTTCATCACATTCTTGTGCACTCTTGGATTTGGTTCATACCGATATTTATAGTCATTTTCCTGCCTCAAAGTCTCAATATCGATATTTTATAACTTTCATTGATGATTTCTCACGGTACACACATGTCTATCTTCTTCGACATAAGTCTAAGGCTTTATCTATATTTAAACAATACAAGATAAGTGTGGAGCTTCAAACTCGATTCTCTATAAAGACGCTTCGCAATGACAATGGCAATGAATATGTATCCAATCTATTTGATGACTTCTGTAAGGATCAAGGTATTCATCATGAGTTTACAGTTCCTTATTCTCCTCAGCAAAATGGTGTTGCTGAGTGAAAAAATTGCACTATTCTTAATGCTATACGTTGCATGCTTATACACTCTGGTTTGTCTCGAAAGTTTTGGATTGAAGCACTTCTAACAACTGTTTTTATTCAAAATCATCTTCCAACTACTGCACCTACTAGTAAAATTCCTATAACAATCTAGACATGGAAGACACCTTCAGTCTCTCACTTTCGCACATTTGGCTGCATTGCTTATATTCATGTGCCCAAGGACACTAGACATGGATCCTCCAGGTTTGAAGGTTATTTTTCTTGGTTATTCAGATCATTCCAAAGGTTACAAATTTTATGATCCTTCTACTCAAAAGGTTATCATTAGTCATGATGCTATATTTGATGAGAAGACTATGGGTGGCACATGGTTGTCAGATGTTTCAGATGATACACAATCTTTGCTTAGTGCATTTCCTTACTTGCTTTGTGATTCTACTAATTCTGATGATCATAAACCTCCTTCACCTCCAAAGAAGATCGATGAAAATTTGGAGATCTATGTCGTTCTTTCTATTGAGATAGAGCATGGATTCTATTCTATTGAATATGATGTCTTTGATGATGCTATGTCTGTCCAAGAGGATCCAATATCGTATATGGAAGCTATCAATTCGTCTCAAAGGGATCAATGGCAAGAAGCTATGCAAGCTGAATACGATTCTTTAATCTCCAAAGGTACATGGATTCTTACTGAACTCCCCCGAAATCGTGTTCCTATAAAATGTAAATGGGTTTATAAAACCAAGACCAAAGCTGATGGCTCATTTGATAAGTTCAAAGCATGACTTGTTGCAAAAGGTTACTCACAGATTACAGGAGTAGATTATTAAGAAACATTTTCTCCCGTTGTGCGCTCCACAACTATTCGTATGATTTTGGCTTTTGCAACACTATTTGATCTAGAAATTCACGAAATGGATGTTAAAATGGCTTTTCTCAATGGAGATCTTGAAGAAGAAATCTATATGGAGCAACCTGAAGGTTTTATGATTGCAGGAAAGGAGCATCTTGTATGCTAGCTTCACCGTGTATTATATGGATTGAAGCAAGCCTCTCGTGCTTGGTATATTAAGATTGATTAGTTACTCACATCTAAAGGTTTTGTTGCATGTTTTGCTGACCCAAATCTTTACATGAAAAGGGAGGAAAAATATTTTATTATTTTTTCTCTATATGTTGATGATACTATTCTTGTGTTAAATAATATTGCTTTCTTGGATGCTATGAAGAAGCTTTTATCGACTGCATTTGAAATTGTGGATCTTGGTGAGATACATTCTTGTTTGGGTATTCAAGTTCAATAACACCGACAACAAGGCATTCTTCTTCTTCGCCAAACAAAGTTTATTAATGATATTGTTAAGAAGTTTGGGTTGACAAATGTGCACTCTACCAACACTCCCATTCTTTCAAGCTCTACCAAGGCTAACTTTTTGGGACAGTATCTTTCTTCCCCTTCCACTATTCATTGGAGTTCTCACTTATGTTGGATGTCTTTCATCTAGAAACCTCTCATGCTGTTTGGGAGTATCTTATCTCAACGTTTGAGAAGAAATTGGTCACAGAAATTTTATATCTCCAAACTTGTTTGAAGAATCTTCAATATAAGGTTGGTACTTCTATGCACTCTCATATCGAGGCTTTTAAAGATATTATCAATCAACTTGGTGTTGTCGGCGCTCCTGTTGCTAAAAATCAGATTGTTACTCAACTTCTTCATACCATCAAAGATCTTTTATATGACAATATCATTACTATTTTGTCTAACAAGGATGATATCCACTTTGACAAAGCATGTATATCTCTTATTGAATATTCTCAACGTCATGAGCATCATTTGGGAAAATCTGATGTTGTTTTGGTCACTCGCAAACAAAGGGATTTTGATGCTACTTTTGTTTCTCGCAAGCATCCCGCTTTATGTTTTCAGCAGGGTGGACGCCCTAATCAAGGTCATGTGGCTTCTAATTGTTGGGCATGTCAATATGATGAGAAGCATGGAGTTACTACAAAGCAACCTCACTCGTCCAAAAGTTTTCCTCCTTGTGATTATTGTGCACATACAGATCATCCATCTCAAATAGATTACCATGTCGAGGAGCCACTGCTATAGTATGCCCGTCTTTCTCTATACAACATTGATTATGATCAAAGCCAACAAACAAACCAAGATCAACTAGACGAGCAACATAAGAAAACGATAGGAAAAATTTGCTAGATCTAACACACTCCATGCTAGGTAGAGCACCTCTCATAGTAAAAAAACCTTCCGACAACCTTCCAGATGCATTGGATGGCTTGTAGAGCCTCTTGAGTGTGGAAAGTGTGATCTGATGACCTAAAAGCGACAACTAGAAAACTTGTTTGCTATCCACCCATTTAGAGCCCCAAATCGACCCACAAACCCCAATTACACCTTGACCATGTTAAGAGATGTAATAGAGGCCCTAGTGAACCCATAAGAGCAGCCATGAATTGTGCTTAGAGCCATATTTGGCCGAAAACGGAATGAGGGGAGAGTGATAACTACATTCATCATCTTGCATTTGCACCCCACATTGTTTATCACTCAAAGTGCACTTGAAAGTTGAAAGCTTGACTTCATACCGTGCACAAAAAGATCACCACGCACACCTTGAGTGAACGTAAGCTGAGAGCTTTGTAATAAGAAGAAACACTCTTAGACATAACTAGTGAAGTGAACCCACTAATAGGAGAGGACCCTAGCCCAATAGGACCAAGAGAGAGCCAACACAAAATACTAGAGGCATCAAAAGT
Organism: Lygodium microphyllum; assembly: GCF_053477565.2. Lineage (NCBI taxonomy): Eukaryota > Viridiplantae > Streptophyta > Polypodiopsida > Schizaeales > Lygodiaceae > Lygodium > Lygodium microphyllum. Next base: position 181,774,753 of record NC_141138.1, on the reverse strand, counting down.
ACTGGCACCATTGGAGCCGCAACACTGCCCAACCTAATCAGCCTAATCAACAATCTAGTGGAGCAAGAAGATGCAGATATGTCAGGATCTAGATCTAATCATGAGAATGATGAGCTTGACTTGGGAGATTTCCTAGTCAAGATCTAATAGATGGTGAACAAATACGACTTACAAACTAGGATGGAAAACCATGGTACGGCATCTAAAGACATCATAGTAGACCTCAAGGAGGAGAGGAGATCAGCATGGCAAGCACTACAAAAGATAATAGCTTACAACCACAAGCAGCAAACTAGGAAGTTGCAACAAGACATTGAGATACAAGAAGTCTAGTGTGTTTTAGCTCTAGCCAATAGGAATCATACAGGGCTTAGTGCCAAAAGGGAGAGAGCAGTAGAGGCAAACTTGGTGTTGGGCAAGCTTCTCACAAAGCGGTTCATAGACAACATGTCTACAAAGCAAAGTGTAGTAGCCGTAGCAACCTCATTGCTCAGAGGGTTAAGAGTCACCCAAGGCTCCAAGAGCCAGTCAAAAATCCCCATAGTCGCAAAGAAACTAGACAAATGCCAGTTGGCCGTACAATTTTGTAGAGCAATTTGAGCAAGTTTGCAAGGCTAACGGCCTCATGAACCTTGCCCAGTGTTCACAAGCCTTCACCTCTGCCTAGGTGACAAGGGTAGAACATGGTACACCAACTTAGACGCAGTAGAGCACAACAACTTCAACAACCTCAAGAATCTCTTCATCAATAGGTTCTCTGAGGTTGGGTATTCGTACAATCTCATAGTTAGGTTGATGAATGTCAATCAGAAGAATAAGGACGACATCAGAGATTATGTTACCCACGTGCAGAGTCTCTTTAAGAGAATCCCGATTAATAAACGACCCATTCAGATAGTGGTCTCCATAGTCTCCGTAAATGGAATTCTTAGTGAGGAACTCTACAAGGCCTTGGCAAGCAACTTGAGCTTGTCAAGAGACATACTAGCTAGGGTCTTTGAAGAGGCTATACAAGTGGACAACGAGCTCAAAGAGAGAAGCTCTAAGAACTCGAATTGAGACAATGCTAGCTCTAGATCCCTAGAGAGAGCCACAATATCTGGCGAACAGTCACTCTCGATCATCCAAGATAAAGGGAAAAGCGTTGACCAAAGCCAAGAGAGCTAGCAGAGGTAAAGATGGAGCTAGCAAGGTTGCAAGAGATAGTGAAGAGACCTATGCGTCCACATGTCCAATGCATGCATTGCAATAGAAATCACCCTCTAGCAGATTGTCATGATCCTAGATCTCGATCTTCTGCCAATTGTAGTAGGTTTGGCCATGATGCCATACACTACAGGCTACCGAGGAGGCTTCCATACTCACAACCGTACAACCAACAATTCCTAGGGAATAGGCCACCAAATTTCCTTGGAAGGGAAGCCCCATTGGCTCTTCCAATGCCTCATGACATGAAACTAGCCATCCCTAGAATGGAGATTAATGCCAGGGGCATCCCTAGGCCACCTAGACCTTTCCTAACCCACTCAATGAGTGATGCTCCAATCCATTACATGGAGGAACCAAATGATAAGGAGGCACACGTAAACCCTTACGTCTCGTACGATGAAGAGGGAAACCCAATATCATGGACTATTACTAGTTCTAGAAATGGCATTAGGCAGAGGTAGAGGTAGAGGACTAGGAGGGCAGAGCCGAGAGCCAATGTTGGACTTGCAGTCACCCACATATCTTTGCATTACCCTGAGAGGGAGAAAGCTAATAGAGAGAAGGCGAACCTTAGATGCCTAGAGTGTGGAATCACCTATCTGTTTGCCAATTTTCCTAGAAGGAAACCATCCTCTAGTTTGACAATCATGCCATCAGTGCCATTAAGGATGTTTAGTGTTGAACCACTCGACCAAGAGGCTACACACATCTCATTGCATGTTATGACCCGAGCATAGATAAAGCAAGACAACATATCACTGCTAGGGCCTAGTAACCTAAACATAGCCACAGTAGAAAATAAGAGCCATAGGCTAAGGAAGAGGAGAATTGAGGCAAAGGTCACGTTGAAGACGGAGAGTGCCACAACATTACTCACAAGAAAAAGAGTCACTGATGCAAAGGCAAAAACATCCACTGTGAAGATTGCAGAAAAAGGGAGTGCTAAGGTTGGGGAGTATCCTAACCCAAAGCACCAACTTGAAGCCATAGATAAGGTCAAGGAGTGGTTGAGAGAAGCCCAAAAGCACTTAAAGGACATAGAGCCCATCTTAGAAGATGAAATCGATGAGCTCTCTAATGTGAGAGCACCGATCTCACTAACTTGACTAAAGTCAAGAGACACATTTGCACCATGAGCAGTAATACATAGTCAAAGCTTAGGCACCACGAGCCAATAAACTAGTCAAGACCATTGGCCAAGAAGCATGGAGTTAGGAGGAAAGCAGGCAGTTGGCAACCTTATTACATTGGTAGTGTCAACCCTTGTGACTTTGCACTTAGGAGACCTGCCTAGGTAGTACCCAATGTTGTGGCAACAGTTGAAGCAGTGGGCAGAAGGATCAATCAAGCAGGAGACAACCGACCTACATGACCTCAATGCAGTGACTCAAATACCAAGCTTGACGTTGCATTCAATACCCAAGTCCTTACATGTTAATGCTTTCTCGGAAGGCACTGAGATGCATGTAGACTTGCCTGTCCAAGCACTAGGAGATGCTACAAGGAAAGGAATCGTGGACATGAGGGCAAGAGTCAATGTACTTATCCATGCAATGCTCCCAGCTTGGGGTAACCCACCTGTTGAGAACATTAGGTTCAATGCCACATTGGCTAATGGGATGAAAGTTAAGCCATTCGAGGTGTTGAAGAATTTCCCGTTGAAGATCGCAGGATTCCAATTTTCAATGGATTTCATTGTCATGAAGGGGGTAGACTATGACATCCTGCTAGGTTGACCCTAGATGTGAAACACATGAGTCATAGAAGACTAGGGCAATGGTCTAGTCTTCTTGGGCAATCAAACAAAAGAAGTAAGGGTGTAGATGGATACCTAAAAGACCACGCCAGTCAAGCTTAATACCATCTCCACCATGCTGAAAGGTAAAACTCAAGTTAGGAAATCTTACGGGCTACTAACAAAGTATATCCCTTGCCCTAAGGATGAGTGGGATTGGATGCACGTGCTAGCCACAATCAATCTACCATTCTTAGACAACAAGGAGGAATACAAGAAAGCCGCTAATGCAACTAATAAGTCCATGGATAAGCCTTTAGTACCTTTATGCATGATGACTGGAAGCTCTTGTAGCCAGCCCAACTCTATTACATTCCACATCTCGCACAACAAGTGAGAGCTTCATAAGATCTTAGAGTACTTGATAGATAAGCTATGTGGCAATCCAGACTCTAATCTTAAACCCCTCAAGGATCTCATGGACGAACCTAAGTGGAAATGGACCGAGGTACATGATTTGAACCTAATGTACAATTGGGCCTTGGTCACGGATGAAAAGAAAAAGGAGTGTAGAAACCTAGGAGATGATGAACAATTGGACAAGGATAGTTTGGATGACAAGTACAAAGACTATTATTCTCTTCAGTGAAGAGAGTGAAGAAGAGATTGACATGATACAGCATGACACTAATGGACATGAGATTGAGCAAATATGAGTAGATCCCAAGTAGGAAAAAGAGAGTACCTTTATAATAATCGAGAGAGGAATCATGTGAATGGAGTGCAATCGCACATGGTTGGAGCACACATGAGCGATTGACTATGAATCGGTAAGGCTCACCCAACCAAGTATCATGCCACTACTTAGGACCGGATCACCTTTGAAGCTACGACAACCACCAAGAGAGACTCCCTCTTCCAATGAAAATTAGGAGTTTGACTCTGAATTGAAAGTAAGCTTAGATAGCGACCCCAAAATACCGTGACTGTCTGACACCAAATGCACCAAGGGGGACCTGCCAGTCCACCTAAGGTACAGATAGTTGAAGGAGGAAAGAAAGAAGCAATCTAGGGAGTCAAACACTCAAGAGCAAAAAAAAGTGCCAGAACTACCAAAGAGATTCACAAAATCTAAGAAAGGTGATAGATTAGTGATCTTGCTAGGTGCCAAGAGGAAAGGACAAGCAAACAAACACGTGGAAGGGCATGCCAAGGTCAAGGAAGTCAGCTAGAGAATGGGAGAAGCCCTAACCTATCTTCATAGTTGATGACCTAATCGAGCGGGAAAAAGTAGATCTCATTCCACTACGACAAATGAGTAGATCCAAGTGTAGTGACTCATAACATTCCCATGACACCAAACGCAATGATGGTCAAGCAATGACCATACCCTATGAATCCCAAGCATGTTCATGCAGTCAAGAAGAAGATAGACAATTAGATGTTACTCCGTGTAGTCTTTGAATGATGCAGATCGTATCGTTTCTGATTGAACCTTCTCACATGCCAATTCTAGGTGAAACATGGATGCATCCTAGGGCACGTGGTATCTAAGAATGGCATTGCAACTGACTTCTTGAAAGTCAAGGTTATTGTCGACCTTCCACTGCCAACCAACTACAAGGGAGTTGAGTGCTTCCTAGGACATACAAGATAGTATCAACAATTTGTGTTGAACTATGCCTTAATCACTAGACCACTCTACAAACTGTTGATAACGTTTGAATGGACCAAGGAATGCCAATGTGCAAATGAAGAGTTGAAAAAGGCTCTAACAATTGCATCCATTCTACAAGCCCCAAACTGGACCATCACCTTCCACGTACACATTGACACCTCAAAGTTTGCTGTGGGAGTTGTTTTGTGTCAACTTGGAGAACACAACTTAGACTATCCTATGGGTTTTGCTAGCATAAAGCTCATAGATAGGGAGATGAAATATTCCATGACTGAGAGAGAGGGTTTGGCCAAGGTGTTTATCGTAAAGAAATTTTGACATTATCTCTTGGCTACGCCTTTCACCTTCTTTGTTGACCTATCAAGCCTTGCTTTACCTTGTGAATAAACCTTGCATTGTAGGACGCATTGCTCAATGGTTGCTTCTGCTTCTAGAATTTGACTTCTCCTGGTTGTACACAAAGGGAAGTAGTACTGCATGGCTGATCACATGTCCCGCATACTCCCGAGAGAAGTCATTGGTCAAGGTATAGTAGGTAATGTACCAGATGTGCATCTTTTCAAACTATCTAGTGAAAAGAACCTATTTAAAGCCAACTTAATGTCATACTAGGTGGATGACATAGTCCAAGTACTAGAGCACGGACTACTTGAAAGACCTATCGAGAAGGCCCAGCTTAGACACCTTATCCTTAAGATACAACCATATCAATCGATAGCCAGTTAGCTCTATAGGTTAGGACAAGATGGCTTACTACAATGATGTGTGCGCGAATATGAGATGCATGACATACTTACAAAGGTACATGGAAAAATGGTGGAAGGACATTTCAATGAAGATATGACAGCACACAAGGTATTGCAATCTCAATTGTTGTGGCCTACACTTTTCCATGCCCCACGATTCATGAAGCTTTATGATGAGTGTCAATGGACCAAGGTCCTTATTCATAAGGAAAGATGGATCTCATCACAATCATCACAAGATAGCCATTCAAAAAATGGGGGATTGACTTCATTGGGCCGATTAGTCCTACATCATAATACTCATAGGCCAAGTACATCATAGGCACCATCATAGGCACCATAGACTATCTCACAAAGTGGGTAGAAGCACAAGCCACTAGGAAAAATGACGCTACGACCAAGGTGTTCCTTTGGGAGCAAGTAATCTCACAATTTGGTTGTCCTATTGAACTAGTCAGTGATCAAGGCACACACTTCATCAACGACATGATTTCCCACCTATCTAACTTCCTAATCATCCATAGGAAATCTTCACCCTATTACCTCCAAGCTAATGGCTAGGCTGAATCCACAAATAAGATATTTGTGAATGTTCTAACCAAGCTAGTCTCTGCTTCTTGCAGCAATGGGGACAATAAAATGATGGTAACTTTATAGGCCTATTGAATAGCCTATAAAAAGGCTATGGAGAGGACTTCCTTTAAGTTGACCCACAGAACTGAAGCCATTCTACTAGTAGAATTTTTTATCCCTAGCCTAAGAGTGGCCATCCAAGTGAGATGGGATGGAAAGGAGGTATAGACAAAATGCCTAGTTGATCTAGAACATCTATCAAAGACTCAACTTCAAACTACTCATGCACTAATTTGTGAGAAGGCACAAGGTAAGAGCTGGTTTGACAAGCACATCAAGCAGCAAGATTTTGACCAAGGCAACCTAGTGCTATTATACTCAGTGAAAGACCACAAAATAGAACATGAAGTTTAAGGTATTAGGGCCTTTCAGAATCCGCACCATCTAGGACAGTGACCATTATGTGTAGATAAGCAGGTGCTACTACTTCCTCATCTTTTTCCTCAATCTCTGTAGTCATTAGAAAAAAAATGAACTCACAAATGGGCCCTTAAAAATAATATAGTTTAAGATGTGGGCCTTTTGGATTGTCCAATAGGAAGGCTAGATCTTGACATCCATGGAGGGTGAATCTTCTCTCTCCAAATCTTAGGTTTTCTATTAAAAAAGGGATAGTGGGGGAATTAAAAAAAGGAAGAATGAATAGTACACAAAATTTGAGTTTCTCTCATCTCGTATTTTTCCCCTTTTTTGGAGAATTTTCAATTTTGATTTTTTTCCCTCTCACAAAATCAGTTTGACCCAAAAGTTGAGCAACATGTCACTTTTCCTCTCTTCTCTATATTCGTGAATTTTTGTCTCCATTGAAGCTCCTTGGTGAAAGTAATTAGGGTTTTGAGCATTCTTCTTACCTCTGCAGTTTCTTCTCCATGCAGCCCCAGATTTTGGCCAAAAGATAGGTGCCCATCTCTCTTTGCATTTTCTCTTATTTGCTATTTTTTCAATAGGGTTTGATGTCGTTTCTTACTGTTATTGTTGTTTTATTGCAGAGGTTATTTGGGGCAGGAGATAGAGGTGCTCATCTCTCTCTCTCTCTCTCTCTCTCTCTCTCTCTCTCCTTTCTTTCCCCCTCTCTCTATGTGTTGTTTCTCTTTTATGTTGTGTTTTCAATAGAATTTGATGTTGGTTCTAATTGTTGTTTTCTTGTAGAGTTTATTTGGAGCAAGAGGTAAAGGTGTTAATGTCTCTCTCTGTTTGTTTTTTTTTTTGTTGATATCTTTTCAATACAACATAATTTTAGTTCTAACCCTTGTTGCTTTATTGCAGATATCATTTTGGGTGACATTGCATAAGTGCTCATCTCTCTCTCCCTCTCTCTTTCTCTCTGTGTTTCCTCTTTTCTACTATTTTTTTAGTATATCTTCATGTAAATACTAACTCTTGCCATTGTCTTTTGCAAAGATAAATTTAGGAAAGATTGGATAGGTGCTCATTTCTTTCTCTCTCCCACGTACTCACACACTCTCTCTTTCTTCCTCTCTGCATTATCCCTTTTATACTATCTCTACAACAGGGTTTGATGCTAGTTCTAATTTAAGGATCAATTGTTGTTGCAGCACTTAACACAAGGTAGAGCAAAGATTCTGTAGCTCAATTTACAAGTAACTCTACCACATTTTGTAATGCCAAAATTTATTCATTTAATTAGTGACTTTTATGTTTGATGGGATTGATGTTTTCTTATATCCACCATTTGCAATGGGTTTTGATTAGCAACAATTCAATCTTATCTTCAGTAGATGAGCTTATAGGTAAATTGGCCCTATTTTGTATTGCTTCTATTCATGCAGTTATTTATATATTTTTTGCTAAAAGGGATTCATGCAAGTATTTTTGTTAAAAGAGATTTATGCATGTTTTTTTTTGTACATGCAGGTATTGTACAAGGTTTAGGTGAAGCACATAATTCTCGATTGACTATTTTGATGTGGTGAGTGATTCCTTTGTGCTGGATGATATGGATCTGCTGGAAATCAATGGTTCAAAAATCCTCTACTTTATTGGTCCTATGTGTCCATTTGGATCTCCATGCCAATTGGCAATGATCCATGAAACTCTTGTATCATATCATCCATATAACACACAATGTGTTGAGTCTTAGAATATCTCAAGTGTTAATTCAATGTACCTATTAAGATTTGCATGCCATGTGGTTGCTATCCTTGTAACAACTACTCTATAATACCCACATTTCATACAATATATTGAGTCAAATCAAACTTCTCTTCATTATAATAAAATGTACTTTGGCAAAATTCTCTGAGTATTCTTGTGCTATTCTTTTCATTATATTTCATGTAAATGGTATGATTAAAGTGATGTCTTGAAATTGAATCTATACTTTGTGTCGATGTATATATCCACATGCGTTTCGATATCGATGTTTATGTTTGTTTACAAAAGTGTAAGCATCTCTTAATGCCATGTTGATTTGTATGGCATATTGGTGATTACTAGACAAACTTAAAATGCTTATTATTTCGGAGTTAATACATACTTCTTTACATCTAATGCATAGGTTATAATGTTTGAGAGAAGAACAAGCATTCTCTTGATAGAAGTAGGTAACAAAAAACATGAAGAAGGGAATTGGATCACTGATACATATCATTGCTGGTCTTGGGTACATATGCATCCAAGTATGAAGGGAGCTTTCAGGGTGAAAGCATTTGCAATTACAAATGTATCAAAGCACTAGAAGGGTAAAATTTTAGCTTTCAAACAAAGGAATGTTGATTCTCACCTTGTAACAGAGACATTTCTACAACATGTATTCATGCAAAAACAAATACATATTGCGCCCAATGTGCCCTTTCAATGAAACATTGCAAACAATAAGTATTTCCAACTCATTGAGAGTGAGAAAGTTCATGATACCTATGTAACAACTTGTCTCGTATTTACAAAAGTATACCATTCGGATTGTTGTGAGTGGCAAAATGTTGAGAGTTTCACTGGTTCTTTTAAGTGTTACCACCTCGAAATTGGTAGATTTCTCTTTGAGGGGCATACAACTAAGAAACTCGCAGAGGACCTTGTTTTTTTCTATGACTCCAAGTACATATTGCCCAAGGAGAGTCCAGAATATGGAACCCTTGAGTCTATGCACATATCGAATTTCAAAAGCATAGAATGGCCATTGTGTAGTAGCAACATTTTGCACATGTGTAGCACAAAAATGTTAGCAGACATATTGAATTCTATGACGCCAAGCACCGACTCAAAGAATGTACATCTAAGCTGGTTCATACCGATTGCAATTTTTGCACACATGTTCAAGGAATATAAGGGTTTGAGACGTACCAAAGGACATCATAAAAAGTGCATCAGAGGACTATGTAACAAGTATTCTATGCAAAACTTGGATATAAAAAATAACTCACACTCCTGACACAGTGGAGTGTCGAGTCACAACAAGGGACATGGCTTTCAGGTAAAATTTTTCTCTCTTAGCTAACTATAATCTTACTTTGAGATGAATCGGCTAAATTTTCTTTTCAATTACAGGTACTTTGTCACACAACAGACTTTATGCCTAGTGTTCAAGTATCGTAGATGGAGGATGCTCAAGGGCAAATGGTTCTGCCTTGATCAAGAAATGCATGAAAGTGCAGCTGTGGATGTTATTGTCATTTGTGAGGGCCGCAAGCCCCAAGTGTTGCATGTGGAGGATGATTGGCCATAATGCACCACGAAATTACAATGTTAATGCAGAATCCACTTGTTAGCTTCTATTTTAAACAAGATGACAGGAAATTTTGACGCCAAACTGAGGATACTGTTACCAGCGGAAAGTGTGTGGCTCCACATATTTTAGAAATTGTAGAGTCTCCCTATCCCAATATCACAAGTTGTAATATCCAAGAGCTATAAAATTTTGGATTTTTTTGGCCAATAGAATATTGACGCTTACAAACTTGCAATATTTAAAAATTATGGTATTTATACAAAATCATAAACGTTATACACATTCCACATTAACACATTTACATATGCATGTAAACTTTACAAAGGCATAAGTAAAGCCATAACTAAATATCGTATGCGAACAGCCCTTAATGTTTAAAACTTAAGGTTTTTAAAGTAAAACTAGTTTAGTTCTTATTTCATCGTTTCATTTCACACTTTCTCTCTTCATCTCTTTATATCCACCACATCCCTCCTACCTACTACGATGGATGCTCCCGCACACTTTGATGAGTGGATCCATGAGACTACCTTTGCCAACCAGGGTGAGGAGATATTCTAAGTTTTCTCTAAGAACTTCAACCTTGAAAGCATACTCTCATCGTTGGATCCCTTCCTTCAGATTTTGAAAGACTTTGTGAGCACCATTGCTACCTGCACATACTCCATCGAGGGATCCGACGTGACTTGGGTTCCTCTGGAATAGCTCATGGTATTTCAGACAGGGAAGATTCACCAAAAAGTGGTGAATAGGTGTCTAGCCCATGTGGATCCTTCGCATAGAGTATGCATTGTTTCCATGGGTAGTGCACCATGTACATCACCTTTGAATCTCATGGAGTGTGATTGTGCATTGTCAATTTACCTCCTTACATTGAATACACCCCTAGAGGAGGAGAGCGATGAAGATACAACTCCGCAGGTTGTTGCTATCACATACACGAGAGAAGAACCAATTGAAGAGCTCATAAATATTGAAGAGGAACATCGTGTGGTGGTAGAGCAAGGGTTGGCTCTCATGGTGCCATCTTCTTCAGAACAGCCCACAAACCAACCTTGCCTCCTTGACGCCCATTGAAGTAGATGGTGTAAAATACTTACTTTTATCAGATGTGCTACAATACTTGGAAATGAAGGAATAATAGTTGTTTTCCATCCTAGTTAGGGGTTCGATGGAAGACCTTATTGATTATGATTACATGGATGTGCATCCAACGATGGCAAAGATTGGAAGATATGATGGCACATGCTTAGATATAGTGAGTGCCATCATAGCAGCACAAGAGCATATTACCTCAATTAAAGAAGATTACCTTGTGCTGGATGCTAAATTTAAAGCACTACAACATGATTTGTTCAGACCAAGGCCCCAGCTTCTTACCAAGGAGTTTGTAGATCCCTCTACCCAAAGAGATGCCTTGCTGACACACGAGGAAATGAAGATACAAGATAATCTGGAGAAGGTGAGATTTCAAACTACCATATATTTTTAAGCAAAGAAACTTGATAGTAGGATGTGTCGGGTCCCCAATCCATTGGTGAAATCTTAGCCAAAAATGATGCTTGCGGCTGCCCTATCCAAAGTGTGGCGTCTAGGACCACTTTCTAGGCCCAGACGATGAAAGTGGCCCCAGATGCCACTTTGGACAGGGCAACTGCAGGCATAATTTTTGCCAAGATTTCACCGTTGGACTTTGGGGGACCTAACGCACCCTACCGTCAAGTTTCATCTCTTTCTAATAACTGTAGGTTAGTCGCTAAATATATTGTTTGCTTTGACTTTGTCATTGAGGACATACTATATATAGATGAGTTTGCATCAAGGCAACGAGGAGATTGACATGTGGATTGATGAAAGGATTCAGCACTGAAGAAGTACATTGGCAACCTTGTTGCACACTTCGTGGCCTTCCATAAGAAGTGCTCGCTAGGAGGGCAAGAAATAATCATGAAAATTCAAGCTTTGATCAAGTTTGACCAAGTTTGGACTTTTTCGAGTGATACGTGTGACATCTAGCTTGGAGAAGGTGGTGCTAATCAAGCGATCAAAGCTTTTTTACTTGTTTGATCAAATGTGTGGTGGAGCAATGTGTGTGCTTGCTACATTAGGTGACCTTGCTAAAGTGTCAGATCGGCTTCTCCTGAAGAAAGAGCTGAAGGGGGAGTGCATCATTTTTTAAGCAAAGAAGGAACATATATTTTCATCGGAAGCTAGCCCCTCCTCTTCACTAATGAAAAAGCCAAGGAACAATTGAGAGTTCTTGTTGGCTATCAGTTTTTTGTATCTACCATCACTAGCAGCCATCGCATGTATTTTTCTTGATGAATATACTATATTTTACTTTGTCCCTATAAATAAATATTTATTAAATAAATGTGTGATTCGTATAAGTGTGACAATAATGTGTGGTACGTGAATGATGCATTCTCATACATTAACATAATTCAACGCGTAGTACTGTACTTGCAATTATGCATAAGCAATAACGTAACTCATATCTATACATATTACTACTTTCAATGCATTTATATGTTAAACAAAAATTAAGAGTCGTGTGTTTTAAGAAACAAAACAAAACAACTTTACTCAATTATTTGAATTCAGTACTTATCACATGAGATATTATGTATATATAAATAAATATTCCAATGTGGCAGAGTATACAAAATTTTTTGGCCTTCCAAGATTCTATGGTGCTATAACACTCATTACAAAACCTTGCATTATTAATCTAGTAACCTATGGCAGAGTCCCCTTGCCATGTCGAAGCTGAATGATAAAGGTTATGTCTTTATCTATGATTATGACACGCTTTGCATGGATGGACGCAAGTTGTGTATCATCAAACAAGTCGATGGGAAACCCCTCTGCTACAGCTGCTTGTAGGGCCTCCATAGCTGCAACAATCCATCTTTCTGTTGGTGGGACATCCTGCACTCGTGCCAAAAATCGTCCCATCCCTTTCAGCTCCAAGTCTTGCATGACTTCCCAAACAACCTTATGAAAAGAACTTTTCGGGATGAGAAGCTCGTATCCATGTTGGATTCTCCTTATCTTTCAAAGGGCAACAACGCTCGGTTTCCATCTCCTCTTCTGTGGTAGTCCTTGTGCTCTATGGGGAGCACCTTTGCTACACTAGAGGAGGCTCCACCTTGTGCTCCAAGTGGCGAGCCTTGGCGTGAGGTCTTCCCGAGGCCGAAATGATGACATGCTTGCTTGGTGCGTGCCATGCAAGCTCAAGGAGGGTAAGTCAGAGAAGAGACAGAGGTTGGGGATGTGAAAATGAGAAGAAGAATGAAATTTTAACCCATTTAAACTCCAAACCAGGCTAATGCAGCTTTATACGCGCTGTCCATCGTGTGATCGTAAATCCATAACCTTTTATCGGAATGCGATGAAACTTCACACGTGCACTCATTAGGTGGCCAAGAGCCCATTTTTTTTTTTGAAAAAAAAATGCATGCAAACCCCTGGTCCGAAGTCTGGTGTTTGGAGCCACTTTCCTACCAGATGCCAAACTTCGAACTAGGGGTTTGCATGCATTTTTTTTCAAAAAAAAAGGGACTCTTGGCCACCTAATGAGTGTGCGTGTGAATTTTCATCGCATTTTGATACAGTTTAGTATTTTAAAAATTATCCCACACCAAAATTATGGATGGATTGATAATTGAAAAATCAACATCATGACTACTGGCCCTTAGAAACTTCACACCACATAAACTATACAAAGGCATTAGGAGTAAAGTCTACAACAAGAAATGGAAAATCTATACATGTTTTTCCTATTGAAATTGATAGTGCTAACAAAAACCATAAGTAAGAATTAAAAATATAGTGAATACGCACAGTCAAAGTTGAGAGCGGAGGACAAGTGTAAAATTTTAGTTCATATTTTCAGGGCGCATACAATAGTTTTGCACTCGGACATAGTCATATGTCCAATGCATGAGGATAAAACTATGTCAAAAAAGAAAACATTGCAAATTAGGTTCATTCCATTGGAACGAATGCATCCTTCACTGCTTGAAAATTTGTTACAAGTTGGAAGTCCTTGGGAGTTACAGTGATGTGCTTCGCATGTATTGCACAACATTGAGCATCATTCATCAAGTCAACTAAAAAGGCCTCTGTAGCACACTGTAGAGCATGAAGACATTCTTTTGTGAAGCGATTAGGTCTATCCTGACCTTGTGCCAAAAACCACCTCCTGCTTTCTGTGTGATAGAGGTCTTGCACAATCTCGCAAACAAGTCTCAAGAATCTTGCCTTTGGAATGATGAGATCAAAAGAGCGTTGATACCTCCTAATTTCTCTCAAGGCCACTGTACCTGGCTTCCACTTGTGTTTCTTGTGGAGATGCTGAGGAGGACCCTTGTGAGGGTGGCTTGAGGAAGGTGGGTTAGGTTGAGAAGGGGGTGCATCTGAGCTAGTAGATGCTCCAAGGGGCTGAACACAATATGGGGCTCTAAGCGAAAGCTTATTTGCAACTACCTTAGACCTAGCTATCTTTCTTACACAAGAGATGTGAGAACTCAATGAATAAGATAGAAAGTGAAACCCTCTTTTGTATAACCCTAAACTATAAAACTCATTCACATAGATGCACACTCTCTCTTTCTCTCTTAAACTATGAATTGCATTCAACTGAACACATTGTTCATCTTACTATCTTAGCTCTCTTCGAACCCATTTTTTGCCTTGTCGAAGCCTTGTTTCTAGCCACTTGGCATGATTTTCTTTGGCACTTGAGGTTTCATAACACACTCTTTTAGTGACATGACGTGATTCTATCATGTCTGCAAGTTGATTTATCAGCACTTTCATTTACTCTCTTTTGCAAGAGTTTAGCTTCATCCACTACTATAATCCTATACCACCAAGATAGCAATTGGATCATTGGATTGCTATCATTTACCCCTCCACCATAATCATCTTTTATTTGGTATGCACCACGCACTATCCAATGTGAATTTTCCATCCCTTGTGTGGACCAAATTTCAATGCTTCCATTTTCTACAAAGTATGGCCCATGTGCCTCAATGATATGCTACAAAGTCACATATCACACATGAGTAAAACTATGCTCAATAGTTTATACGATTTTAAAATACTAACTTAGTACCTACCATGTAATGTGTGATAGAGCTTTTGCCCCCTACTTCCACCATGTTTTCATAGAAGCTATGCATAGCATTGATAAATTCTTGCTTATCTTCATTGTTAAACACCATCTTACGAAGTAAGGGATCCAATTTGTTAAGACTTATCCAAACCTTAGCTTTGGCCAATCTTGTTTTTCCTTCACTACTTCAATCAAGAACTGTATATTGTAACTTTTTCCACCCATCATAGTCCTGTGGCCTACGAACCATGACATTCCCTTCCTCATTGATGGGTGCGAAGAGAAACTTCCTAGCCTTTGCTCCTCCAAAGCAAGGCTTGTTTGGCAAGTTACTAGATTTTCCTAATCTCTTCTCAACTTTTTCAATCATCACTTGTTTTCAATCATCACTTGCTTGTGTAGCCCAATTTTTGATAGCACTCGCTCCACATTCCTACACGTTGCAATGGCTTCTTTTTTTGGTTGCATCCTATAAGCAAAGAAAATGTATTCATATACAAGTTTCTCCATGATTTTGACAAAAGCATGCAATGAAAAAATGTGAATACAATCCAATGGAATGTTGAAGATGGGCTTCCAAGTGGGATCTTCTCTATTGTGCGTTGGTGCAGCATTTGTCACCCTTTGCCTGTTCTTTGCGTCCTTTCTTTCCACCCTCTTTGTCAAGCAATATAGGCATGGATTCTTTGTATTTGTACCATTGGAGATTCCACACATGCATTTTAAAGTTTTCAAGTCTCTTGCAAGATGCCATTCAACCAAGTATTGACCATACCCTTCAAGCGAGAGCATCTCACCATGTCCCTAACAATCAATGATGCTTGGAATGCTTGTGTGCATAAAGAACAGTTGCAACACCTCAAATGTTTCCTTAGGAACTTCAAATGTAGTGAGCCACCACACATGGAGCTCAGATTGAACACTAAAGTTCCCTGGGTTGTTCTTGTCAAATTTTAAAGCTCTATTCATTAGATTTACACTACCTCTTTTAAGCTTTACTACTTTGACGGCCTCACTTTCATCTAATTCTATAACAAACTGCAATTTACCATTACATTCCTTGACAGACGTATCGTAGTACATTACCATTGCCGACTACACCTTGTTCAAATCTAAATAGTAATTGTTGAGTTTTGTGAACTTCCTCTCTGTCAAGCAATATAGGCATGGATTCTTTGTATTTGCACCATTGGAGATTCCACACATGCATTTTAAAGTTTTCAAGTCTCCTGCAAGATGCCATTCAACCAAGTATTGACCGTACCCTTCAACCGAGAGCATCTCACCATGTCCTAGACGATCAATGATGCTTGGAATGCTTCTGTGCATAAAGAACAACTGCAACACCTCAAATGTTTCCTTAGGAGCTTCAAATGCAGCGAGCCACCACACATGATGCTCAAATTGAACACTAAAGTTCCCTGGGTTGTTCTTGTCGAATTTTAAATCTCTATTAATCAGAGTTACACTAACTCTTTCAAGCTTTACTCCTTTAACCATCTCACTTTCATCTAATTTTATAACAAACTGTAATTTACCATTACATTCCTCAACGGACATATTGTAGTGCATTACCATTGCCAACTACATCTTGTACAAATCTAAATAGTAATTGGTGAACTTCACCTCATATGCATTTTTGGTCCCAACCTTTAGTGTTTCCATGCATTGAAGATGCATGGGATCTCCTATCAGCTCCAAAACCTTTGTATTAAGTTGCCATCAGGTCTATATTAACTTTGAAGATTGAGGAAGAGGCACTATTCTATTTCTCTTCAGCACACAACCAAACCCAGCCTTCACACCTTTGAATATCTTTGAGTAAGTCATTGTGCTAATACTGGCCATGCCACAAATAGATTGTGCATCCATAGTTGAGAACTCATTTGACACATCTTTTTATGTGCACTCAATCACCTTTTCCTTCACAGCCTTAAACTTAGGATTTCTCAAATCATTTTTCAATGCACTTGCCTTCAACAATCTACTAATACACAATCCAACCTCACCCTCACCTAGGTTCTCTTTCTGAGCTACCTTATATGCTTTGATATGTCTCTTCCACTGGCCACTATTCACAATTAACTCATTGATTGGCTTCTTCTTTTGTTTGCGCTCCTGTGTGAGCTTGCTGTTGAAGTCATCCAATTGTGCCTTTGCCTCCTCAAATGAGATACCAATGTCATGGATAGTGTCCTGCATTGAAATAATTTGATTGTTTTGTTGAGTTATAGTGTCATTCTGCTGTACCACTTGTCCTATGAGCTGTTGTATATGAAGTTGATGTGCAATGATCACATCATGGCAATTTTTTATGGTTGCTTGGCAAGTTGTAAATACTTTGAATGTCTGATCATTGAGCCGCCTAGTATAACCGAGTAACCCATTTTTACCCTCGCACACATACTTCAACAAATTTGTGATTCCCGAGAAAGTTGGAGGTCTATTATTTAGGGGGTGAATTTGGTAGATTCTCCCATCAACCCACAAATCCACATGTTTCAATCCCATTTGCATGTAACTCTGCAAAACCTAAGGGTTCTTTTGAATAATGGGACATATTCAATCTCTACCTCAATATGCAGCACCTTCTTTCATGTATTCATTTTACTATTAATAAAAACGGGGAGCCTACTTGCTTGTCATAGGAGGTAGGGTGGAGATGCACAGAGAGGCACACAAAGGTACCAAGGGAAAGGAGGGTGTAAGTAATTTACTCTGTTAATGAAGGTTACATAAACAAAGAGAACAGGTCACAATAGAGCCATGAGAGAGTATAGATATGGGGGAAAATAGCTGAGAGGGTAGGGATGTCCAAGAATTTTCGTATTTTAGACATTTCTATTTTACCTTCAAAAACATGTCCAAAAAACACAAAATTTGACTAGTTATTTTTTGACCAAAAGCTAGAAAGCTAGAATATAAAAATCCCCAAAATATCCTAAAAGGAACTTTCAAATTTTCATTTTCCTTGTTCTTGATTAAAAAATCAATTAACTCGTATCTACTAATCATTTTGCATTGAAAACGAAGCACCACACTACCGTAACTAACCCCTTTTTTTATATAAAATTTGGTTGAAAAAGACTTCTTGAATGAGGAGAGAGAAGGAATCTGAGTATATATTTGTAGATAATATAAAAAAGGCAAAACGAGATTGCAAAAGTGGAGAGAGAATATGATTATTTTACTATTATTCTCTCCTCTTTTCCTTGTTTTAGGTAGAGAGGGGGAGCTAAAAGGCCCATTTGTGAGTTCATTTTTTTCCTAATGTGTGACAACTCCTACAAGGGACTCTAGCATCAGAGGCTCGTGTGATGGATGCTTGGGAGGATACAAGGGCAACACAGCCACACCAAAGTCCGCAAAGCCACCAATAGAGAAACCTACAACCAAGTCTAAGGAGGGGGGTCATGACATGTCACAACCCACCAAGCCTTAACACCAGCACATGACCGAGACTGCAATCAAAGCCAATAAGCCCAAATTCAAATGGGCACCTAAACACCGAGGACTGCCACTAGAGATAAGCAAACATGATCTTGCAATGCTAAAGACTCATCCTCAAGACCTAGGAGGCAAAAAAGGCACTATAGGCATCGACGTATGGTCAAGCCACGATGGGTTCCCAAAACCCTATTGCAAGCATAAGGCTATTCTGAGGGAAATACCTGGATATGGGTGCCTAAAGCCAAAACTACCAAGGGCACTACTCAAGCGCAACCCTCCAACTTTCTAAATAGAATAGCATAGCAGTTAAGGAGCTAAAGCCACAAAAGACTCAAGCTACAAAGCCCATAGAGCCAAAACCCACTATGCCTCTACAAAGCCTCAACAAGTCTATCAACCAACCACACAACTTGCTACCTCCAAACTGCCTCAATCTAGTACTACTAGTGTGACAAGAGCCTCACAAGCATTTAATAGCACAACAACAAAATTGCAAACCACACACATCGCACAAGAATCTAAACCGACCCCTTCAGATCCATAGAAGCTACAAATATCAGATGTTGAGCTATCCAGTCCAACTAACCTTAAACCCTCTTACAAGTGGTGAACTATCCTTACCTTGGCCTCGAACTTACTTGAGAATATGAGGGATTACTTGGTCACTTACATTTGACACTTAGATGCTACATTCACCATGCTTGCTAAAATCTATGACCAATTAGACTTAGGTCTTTTAGGAGATCCTTCAGCAACACTTGAAATGCATATGCTACCTTGCTCTTGGGAGGAATCTGAATTCATATTTGTCAAGACTCCCATGCTAGCTGAAGAATTAATCAACAAAAAAATCTCACAAAGCAAGTGTGCAAACGATGATGCCACATCTTATGACATGCACATGATCTCTTCCACGACCCAAGAAATTGAAGCATTAAAAGCCCTAATCAACACTGAGTCTACATTCTTGTGTAAATGGTATGCTCTCCAACTCCAATGGGAATAAGAGGGTACTGCATCATGACCAATGCTAAGCAAATACGTGCAATTAAAACATCAAAGCATGATCTGACTTACACGGCTCCTACCTCATTCAAAGTCTTAGCCATCACATGTAGTTGGTTGATCACAAACTTGCCCATCCCTACCTAGACCATGTCCTAACTGAGGAGGAACTATATACTACTAGCTAGATCACCTCTATGGTGACTTTTTAATGGATGTCCTAACATACATAACATGCGTCGGCATTCACCCATTTGACATGGACTGCCACGCCCACTTGGAATACAACCCACAATTCTACACTTGGTTATGTAGAAGTAAAGCACCATGAATGCGTGCTAACTTCCCTTAATCCTTCACCCTCTAATCCTAGGATGGGTTCTTCTCATTTCCAAGGGGGGAGGGGGTAAAGCGGAAAAACACACTTTAAGGAAAATTGGAAAAACATACTTTAAGAACATTTTTATGGATTTTCATTGGATTTCCCGGATTGCTTGAAGAAAAATCCTCTTTCTATACTCAAGCATTTCATGTTTCTATAAGTGCACAATCATTCTCTACTCATCTTCCTGCAAGTAATTATCTTAAGAAAACTAATTGTGAGCTATGGAATTTTGACAGGAATCCTCAATGGCAAGTTAGGAGAAAATTAGCAAACTTTCGTTCTTGAAAGAGGAACAAGCAAAGTATGGGCTTTCAATAGAGACAAGGCCCTTCAATGAGTTTAGGTTTAGGCACATCATGAACTTGGAAGATGTAGCCATGAAAGAACAGGCCATGAAATAGATTGTGAAACAATGCAATCTAGAGAAGTATACGGAGAAAGTCGGGCAAGCAATGGACTATGAAAAGTATGTGGCATTTGTTTGAACCTTTAACAAGAACCACGGCACTGTAATTGTGCATCAAGAAGAAAAAACCCGCTAGGTGGATGTTCCGAGTTGGTGGAGAGAGCATTGGTCCTAGCCAACAAAGTCGAGAGACAGCCCAAAAGGGATGTGTATAACATGCTAGGAACGAACAAGATTTTGGTCCATACCAATGACAGCATCAGTCTTATCGACATCCCAGATCTAGAAGTCTATTTGCAAGCAAAGATGGTGCATGCCTTGTTCTCTAGCCATAGGTACAATGTGCTAATGAGTCAAATCAACGTACCAATGTTGGACGCATTGCAGTCAAATCCCTAGACAAAGTGAACCTGAATGGCTTCATGTGAAAATGATCAAAACCTCAGCAAAAGCATAGGTTACAGGTGGAAGACCATCATGTGTGGAGATTCCCCGACCTCCAAGGAAAGAAAGAAGTCATTCTCCAAGGCCTCAACCATAGGATTTGGTGGGGTATTGACAGTCATCATCCATAGGAGGAAGTAGGAGAGGTGCAAGGCAAAGAACAAGTCGACAAGCCACCTTTCCATGAGCAAGAAAAATCTAGAAAGAGAACTGTGAGTGAGGAAGGAGAGTAGGCGACACAATCTAGCCAAGGAGGGGATAAGAAGTAGAAGAAGAAGACTCCCTGAAAAGAAGATTGAAGAAGAGAGAAGAAAGAAATAAAAAGCTGACTTGCTCCACGAGGGATTCACTACTAGTAATAAGGAGACACCACCTGCATGCAAGAAATTATATATGAAAATACCCCTTATCTACCCCCTATTTATGGGACCTTACCTTATAAAATGTACCTTCCTTCCCTTAAATAACCCCCCTCCCTAACACTCACGTGGTACCATACGGGAAACCCTAGTGGACCCCCCCGGACTTGCTCAAGGTGCAAATGGATTCCAAGAAGGCCAAAGAGGGAAAAAGAAAGGAAGATGAAGAGGCCAAAGAGCTTAGAAAGAAAGAAGATGAGGACATGGCTAGGGCCAACCGCATGTCAGTAGAGCAATGCTCTAGGGAGCAGGAGCTGGTTGCCATGAGCCCTTTTAGAGAAGAAGGCCCAAGTACTAGTGCCCAAGTGCTAGACATCATACCACCCTTGGTGGCAGAAGGCAAGGGCAAGGGCTTGCTTCACCCAATGTCACTGCCTCTCGTGTCAACTACCCCAGCCATCACAACTACCTAGAGCACTACACCCAAGGTAGATGCCAGAAATCTCATGGCCTAGGTGCAGTTTCTAGTGGACAGGGAATAGGAGATAGTCCTGGATGAGAGTGCAAAAACCCTACTGGATTGGACTTAAGAGGTCGGTAGCTGCCAAATGCCGATTCAAGACAAGACCCCAAAAGGTAAAAGATAGAGGCCTCCACCACTTCTATCCCCACCGTTGAAATAAAGCTGACATCTCATACAAGAAAATACACAAGATCTAACCTCTAATGCTAACAATAACAAGAAATGCTACTGCCATAGCCAAGATCCATGTTCCATATGAGATGTACAAATGGGGAAATAGATGGTATGCTGAGAATCAAGTGATGATAAGCTACTGTAGAATACTCACCTTCTACAATGGTGGACAAGGATACTCACCTCCAAGTAGGGTGGACATGGATATGCACCTCCATGAATGGTGGGAGGATGTGACCTCAAGAGCTCCACAAGTAGTTGTACTTCAAAATGATCAAAAGATCCCCACATTTGGCCATACTCCACTATTTATAGCTAACCCTAATTAATGTGTCTAGCTCCTAAGCCTAGGTTAAATTTACTTTATTACAAGCCATCCCGGCCTAAAGAAGCTTTGTCCTCAAAGCTTGAGAAAATGGGAAATAATACAATGGATGGAATAGTAGATCAAAGCATATGTGGTTGAAAAGATCCCATGATTGATGAAGCTCCATAAGAAATCTATAGTGAATTTCTTGCATGCTAGCATAACCGGGCTGCCATAGTAAAATAGGCATAACTTTCTATAGACACATCCAAATTGGAAAAATGATATGTCATATCGAAATATATGATGTAGGATACCCTCTCCAAGAAAAAATCCATGACTTTGACAAAGATAAATCATTTAATTCCATGACAAGAATTTAATACAGCAAGCTGTATTCTGTAGGAAAATCCATCTTATATAGCCTTTCTCCCATATAAACCATGAAGAAACCATGAGAACAAAGTATCATTAAGTTTTGTATGTAGGATGCCTTGCTGCAAATGAATTTCTCTTAGTATAAGACCACCTGGGTCATATGGAATACCGAGATAATAACCATCAAGAGAAGTAGGATTGTCATGAACCATAAATGTCAAACCACCCGGGTCAAAAGGAAAGAGAGAATCATCTCCATCATGACTACCCAGATCATAGGGAAAAGATATCTCATCATCATCATAAGGCATGTCTTCATTGATACTCTCATCAAAAGTATATGCATCCCAAACATTTTTCTCATGTACATCTCCATATGCATTCCAATCAACATCTTCTTCTATTGGCTGTAGCATACTAAAGTTGTCAATGGACTGATAGAACCCATCATGTGTTTCCTCAATATCTTCATGACATATATGACCAACATAATCCTCTTCAACATCATCATGAAATATATGTAAACCTTGAGTTTTCTCTTCTTGTTGTACACTAATGTACTCTTGATCAACTTTGTCATGTGTATCCTCTTGCTCTTCATCTTCATCTTCATCTTCATCTTCATCTTCAGCTTTGTCTTCAGCTTCATCTTCATCTTCATTTTCATTTTCATCTTCATCTTTATCTTCAGATTTATTTTCAACTTTGTCTTCAACTTCAACTCCATAAAACTCTTGTTGTTGAACTTGGTAATCCCCTTCTTCATATTCACTTGAATCCTCCAAAACAATGGCTGTAGCAGAATGTTTGTCTCTACAGTAGTTGTCATGACTAGGAGCCCATCGTTCTTTACATTTATAGCATATGAATTGTCGACAAATTTCCTTCAACTCTTGGTGAGGTATAAGCCCTCGTTGGATGCCATAGGGAGTAGGAAATTCTAGGACAGCCGATACTTTAACATGTTTTGCCCTGCATACCTTTATGTGACCACAAATATCCTTCTCACCGCATTTATAACAAAACCCTTTTGAAGTGATATCCTCAAACATGCGACTTGACACATAGGTACCATGTACATTGTTGAATGAGAAAGGATGGATGGGTTCTTCTTCTTCAAAATGATTATCCATAAGGTATGCTGGCTGACCTTGGTACTCTGCATAGTGTATTCCATAGGCATCATTTGCTCCCATACTTTTCTCATTTGCATAAGGTTGATGCTGCCCATCAGTCTCATGAAAATAACGATGATTATGATCATATGAATGCTGCCCCATATGGTAATTCCCTACATACTCTTGCTGACCATAAGGAGAATACCTATGAGAACTATCATCATAAGAACAATGCCCTTCATGCACTTGATGTCTATAGGAATGCTGATGATTAGGTTGTTGCCTTTGACTGAGCATAGGCCTCACACTTACATGTGTGTACCCCCTATTATACATGCTGTCCATAGTGACCTACTGGTACAAAAGCAGCCCTATCTTGAAAAATATGAGTCCAAATAAGGTGTATGATAGCTTGACTCGAAGCAGCTTAAAATTTCTAGTATCAAGTAGAAATCCTAGTTTGATGTTAGGAGTAGCAATACCCTTCTCTATTTAAGAATTTCCAGAACTGTCCATAGTGAACTACTAGTGAACTGCCGGTACTAAATAGGCTCTAGCTTGAGAAATATGTGTCCAAATGAAGCGTTTGATAGCTCCACTCGAAGCTTGTGATGTCTAGTATCCAGTCCAAGTGTTCTTTTCTCGTTAGAATGAGTTGAAAAATTCCAGTAGCAAAATTACCAATTCTGTTCTATTATTACAGCACGTTGTTTTGGCCCTATTCCAAGTGTTTTGAGTACTTCTTATCAAACTTGAGTCAATACCCCCAATATCGAGACACTCAAATGCGTAGGAGAGAGCAATAGAGAAACTCTTTGACCACAAGAGTGCCAATGAACATGTATGCCCTGTTAATACCACTGCATACTCCAAAGTACAAAAAATGTAGGGCTGAAATAGATTTTATTATACATTCATTGCATTTTCACAAAGGACTTTTATCAGACCAGCACAATTCCCTCTTTGCCTTTGTCAACCACTAATGAGCAACTTCCATCTCTTGAGACTCCACAAGCTCAACAGTTTGCAACAAGAACATTACGGATACCAAAGCTTGCCAACTCAATGCCCTTGTATAGCTCAAATATGGCATGTCCTATGCTTGGTGTGCAAGTGAGGGCTCAAACAAGGATGCTTACATTTGACCCTCAAAGAAATCATAGCAGTGCACAACTCACCATATTCTATAATGGTAATGTTAATGTTTACAATGACATTCTTGCAGAGAAGGCACAAACAATCATGCTGATGGCGAGTAGTGGTTGTCATTTGCCATCATTTGATGTTGAAACTGCACAAAGTAGGCCGACTGCACAAGCAATGTCTGGTGGAGGATTCCTAAACATCCAAAATACTGCAGAGCAAGCTGTCCAGATCTCTCCATCTATTAAAAAATAGCCTGAATTTGCAAAATCTACCACTCCTTGTGGGATTTGCATCTCTCACTTCAAGAGGTTCACAGCAGTATAAAGCTCTTACTGTTCCAGAACTTACTCAATAGATGTGGGATGCCAAGAACATGATGTGTGCAATTGATCCTCGTCATGGCCATTACCTAACTGCTTTTTGTAGAATGGATCCCAAACAATGTGAAGTCTAGTGTTTGTGACATTTCGCCAGAAGGCTTGAAGATGGCTTCCACATTCATTGGACACGAATTAAATTTCCTATCTAGATACATCAAGAAATAGCACAATAAGGATTCCCCTTCCAGTGTTGCCTAGTTATATAGTGCAGGTGAAGGCTCATAGACACTAAACTGTACACTAGAGCCAGATGCAAAGTTAAGGGTTCAGCTCTTCTTTGTGAGGTGAGAATTCATCAGGGTAAACACTTCACTGATTGTAAATTTGTCCTGTCCAAAAGCAGTTTTCAACTTCTCATCGCATAGCACTTCTTTCTTGTCCAATTGATTCTGAAGGTTTTTTTTTTCTATTTGATGTAAATCCATAGTCCCTTTTACAGCATCGTTGTGTGAGGCCTTAGAACCCCTAGAACGTTGGAGAGAACAAAAGAGACATTGCAAGTAGGCTCACTATTTTCCTTTTCGGGCCATGTCACTTGAGACAGCCTTAGAAAGGCTTTCTTGCACTGGTATACGGGTGAAGGAATGGATGAGATGGAGTTTGAGAGGAAATACAAGAAGGAGATCACTGGCAATGCCTAGGCTTTGAGAAGGCTCAGACGGCATGCAAGATTTGAGAAGGCTCAAATGGCATGCGAGAGGGCCAAGAGGACTCTTTCATCCACTGCACAGACGACCATTGAAATCGACTCTCTTTACGAAGGCATTGATTTCTATTCCACCGTTACCAGAGCCAGGTTTGAGGAGTTGAACATGGACCTGTTCGAAAAATACATGGAGCTTGTGGAGAAGTGCCTGAGGGATGCCAAGATGGACAAGAGCAACATTCACAATGTGGTTTTGATAGGAGGTTCTACTAGGATTCCCAAACTTCAGCAACAACTGCTTCAGAATTTCTTCAATGGTAAAGAGCTTTGCAAGAGCATCAAGCCTGATGAGGCAGTTGCTTATGGTGCTGCTGTCCACAGTCTTCAATCGCTTTGACGGCCCACAAGTCCACAGGAGGCAAGGCCCCCTCGCAAGTAGCTGGCCACCAAGGCTGCCCGCAAGTCTGCCCCTGCCACCGGAGGCGTCAAGAAGCCCCACCGCTTCAGGCCTGGGATGGTCGCCTTGCGTGATATCCGCAAGTATTAGAAGAGCACAGAGCTCCTCATCAGGAAGCTCCCCTTCTAGAGGCTTGTGAGGGAGATCACCCAAGACTTCAAGATTGACCTCCACTTTTAGAGCTCTGCCGTTCTGGCCCTATAGGAGGCCTCAGAGGCCTACCTGGTTGTCCTCTTCGAGGATACCAACCTTTGTGCCATCCATGCCAAGCATGTCACCATCATGACCAAGATCATGCCAAGAACCACCTTCTTGACACAATTCTAACCACGGTTTACTGTGTAAGTCACCCCCTGTCAACTAGACACAGAAATCCATGGTTCTAACCAAACCAAACCGTACTGTAATCAAATTGTACATGATGTAGCCAAATTGTACATGGAAAATGACCTCCCCAACAAGGTCATAATCATGAAAATGATGGAATTAAAGCCTGCCTTGGATCAAAGCAAGGCTCTGATACCAATTGAAATAAAGCTGATATCTCATACAAGAAAATACACAAGATCTAATATCTAATGGTGACAATAACAAGAAATGCTACTGCCATAGCCAATATCCATGTTTCATATGAGATGTACAAATGGGAAAATAGATGGTATGTTGAGAATCAAGTGATGATAAGCTGCTGTAGAATAGTCACCTTCTACAATGGTGGACAAGGATACTCACCTCCAAGTAGGGTGGACATGAATATGCACCTCCATGAATGGTGGGAGGATGTGACCTCAAGAGCTCCACAAGGAGTTGTATTTCAAAATGATCAAAAGGTCTCCACATTTGTCCATACGCCACTATTTATAGCTAACCCTAATTAATGTGTCTAGCTCCTAAGACTAGGTTAAATTTGCTTTATTACAACCGTTGTGCCGCCTTCATAGACTACGACAAATACATCAAAGAGCTTCTCTCACAGCTAGAGAAAGCAAAGGAGGATAAGAAGATAGCTGCTAGCCGAGTTGGAGATTGAGAAGGAGACTCTAGTAGCCTACCAACTCAAGAGAGCACGCGAAATGGTAGGCTATCAAAAAGAGATAAGTGAGCTAAAGGCAAAGCTCAAGGCAAAAGAAGGAGAAGAAGATAAATGGAGAAAAGGGCTTGAGGAAGAGCATCATGAGCCCATTAGTCTACAAAGACAGTATAAACTCCTCAGTGTGCAAAATGAAGAGCTGAAAGGGCAGATGGAGAAAATCCAAGAAGCCATGAATTGACTCATAGCACAAGAAGCAATGAAAGCTCAAGAAGGAGAAGAGCATCAAAGGTAGATGGATGAAATTACACGTAGGCTACTGATGGAGATGAAAGAGCAAGGGAGATTGGAGAGAGAGATTGAATGCTTGAAGAAGGAGAAGGAGAAAATAACCGACAAGTGGAAAGAGCAAGAACCAACAATAGTGGCCTTAGCTCAAAGACAGAATAAAAGCTAAAAAGAAATGAAACAAAGAGCCGATGAATGGGTGACAAAGAGTGAAAGACCTGGTGAGCCACATAGCCCTTGCAGAAGGGAAGAGAGTGTTAGCAGAAAGTAGAGCAGAGGCCACATAGACAAGATTGGAAGCCCAACAATGTGCCCTCCTCAACACTATCTTGGACATTGCATGATCAGTTTAGGAGGAGGCTGTTGTTGAGACACTAAAGAAAAAGTTGGAGATCATTGCATGGCCATAAGGCATGGGTTGTCTACTCAACTACAAGGAGAAGGGACCAACCTAAGCCAACAAGATCAAAGAAATTATTTTCCAAGGGCAGGGCTAAGAGGTCAAGATGTGGACCTGCTAGGCTTCAAGGAGAACCACAATAGGTCAAGAGAGAAAATGAAATGCAGAGGCCACTTCCAAAAGCAAGGCTAGAATTCGAAATGGGGCAGCCAATAGACAAGGAGCTAGTCCTACAACCTCCCTCTCCATGACCAAAAATGTAGCAAGAGGTGGACATCACTACCTTGTCAAAAGCAGAAATCAAGAAGAAGAGAATGAGGATGTTGGAGCATGCAAGGAGAAGATTAAAAACCCAACCAATAGTAGCCCAAGAAGTGCCCATTCCACCACAAGAAGATTGTCTCACCACCACTGAATTGGAATGCAGAGCTCATAGTGTGGGAGCAGAAAGAGAACGGCCACCAACCCTTTGACTTCACCTCTTCAAATTCCCCCCTACACCATGCAAAGTAATATCAACCAAAGTGGTGGAGGAGGTGATAAGCATGGGAGGTAGGCTTGTGGCGATAGAGGTGGAACCAAAAGAGGGAGAGAAATCCAATGCAATGGGGAATGGAAGCACTTGATTACTAGGAAAACAAAGTCATGGAGGTGCCCACTAGGATAGTGAAAGGCTAGGAGTCCCAACCAAAGTGGAGGAGAATTTGGGATGTTGCCGTATCTGATAAGGGTCGGGGTGGACTTCAACCCTACATCCATGGCATATATGATTTTCCAAAAATATACAATGTAAATTCCACCAAGCTGAAGGACACCTTGACCTTCTCTGAGAACAACTTACAGGTCTCGATTGTCCATTTTCTTAATGAGTTTACATATTTCCTAGATCCTACCTTTATCACTACTTGTAACTATCTGAGATTACTTAGGGTACTACTTGAATAGGATCCTATACCATAAGAATACCGCCTCCTATCCCTATTTTTTAATCTTAATACTTGCATAGATAGTTGTGCCATGTCTAGGTTGATGATGCGGGCTGCCCTCTTACCATCCTTTTGCATGGCCTCTTAGAGGACATGAAAAAAAGTCACTTTATTGGGTGCAACCATCCAATTTTTTCCACAACTCCTCTCCAAGTTAGAATGAACCTAAAAGGATATATATAGGGAAAGGCCTTCCTTAGCAAGTCCCTTAAGTCCCCCAACTTCTTCTCATGACCATGATGACAAAGAATATTATTTCTTTGTTACTTTCAAAACAAAACAAAAAAGAGTAAGAGAAAACAAAGAAAAGAATCACAAGAGAAAGCAAGAAACTCACTACATGAGCACCACAGTCACTACACCTAGGGGTCCTTAAGTTAGGTGCATCCGATGGCCTTGGTTGGCTGGCTTCATCTCTAATCCCCTAGCATTTTTTATTACCCACTTCATACTTAGGGCACATCAAGGGCATGAAATACCTAGGGAGGTCACACTTGGACCTGCCTCCCTAAGTTTCACCCATCACACCTACCTTATGCACAAAATAGGTCCTCAAGTGTGGGATCACACCCAAGCTTACTTGACCCAACTCCCAGTTTCACTAACATGTGCACATTACACCACATGTGGTAAGGTAGACACACCCCCTAGAAAACACACTTTTCTTTTCCCTTCAGGTAAAGATGAAGGTGACCAACCCCACTGACCTCGAAGGCCCCACTGTCATTCACTCGACATACCCTAGGCTTCCACCACCTCAGTTATTTAATAAGCTTCTCTTCCATGACCAATCCCATGAGGCCCCATCATCAACCCACATGACCATCCCTCAACTCATCGAACCCTTGCCAACAAAGAATCGCAAGTGCCATGTGACTGGCACTCAACTAGGAGGGATAATGCTAACCCTAGTGTACGACAAGAAAAAAGAAAAAAATAATAAATCCAAGAAATTTCTTGAAGTCAACAAGAAGGAGACAAGGCAAAAGGTGCAAAGGCAACCTCAGAAAAATGCAAATGACGGAAGGCGCATTTTTAAATGAAAGATCCCCCTCAAGTTTTTGTAAAAGAGCACTAAGGTCCCTCCTATGAAAACTGTAAAATCTAGTCGGGCATAGGTGAAGGGATAAGGTAAATAGAAGGGAATAGGAAAATAGAACCTTGGCAAAACACCCGGTCATGTAAAAAAGGGGAGGGGTGTCCAAAGGATTTAGGGCTTGCATATAAACTCAAAAAGTGAATGAGAAGCTCATTCTTGGTGTGTGGAAAAAGTAGCTCTCTTCTTCTTCTCTTCTTTTCCTCTTGCTTATGCTTGTGATTGTGCTTGTGCTTGTGCTTGAGAGAGCAAGTGAGTGTAAGAGTGTGAGAGAGTGAGTGTGTGAGGATGAGGGACCGTGGAAGATAAGCTCTCCATCTTCTCATCTCTTCTTATCTTATCTTCTTCTCTTTTCTCTTGTCTCGCGCACGCAGCTATGGTGGATGGAGCTTAACTATAGAGTTTTGAGCTCACTTGAGCTTGCATCACAGATCATGGAGCTACCGGAGTGCTTCAAAGAGGAGACTACTCATTCAAGCATCAAGGTAAGCTCACTACACTCGTAGGATCGAAAGCATGTTGGCTAGGTGAGAGATATCCATTAGAGCTCGTTTGAAACGCTT
Organism: Lygodium microphyllum; assembly: GCF_053477565.2. Lineage (NCBI taxonomy): Eukaryota > Viridiplantae > Streptophyta > Polypodiopsida > Schizaeales > Lygodiaceae > Lygodium > Lygodium microphyllum. The sequence continues at coordinate 181,744,401 of NC_141138.1, read as the reverse complement.
GAAAAAATAAGTAGTATGTGGGTCTTGACGGTCGAGTGTAAGCTCCCACTTCAATGTGCTTATGGTGGATATCAAGGAGCAATGACATTGGATTGTGTTATTTGGGTTGGGGAACCATCTTTAAGCCTTTAAGCTTTCACACTACAATGCTTGAAGGTAAGACAGGACAGTTCACTACACCTCAAAGATATTCTTGTGTTCTTCCTTTCTTAGGATAGAGAGGAGGATGTATGGTTAGTTAGAGCGAACTATTAAGAGATAAGGTGAGAGATCATCCAACTGAAGCAAGTTACTTTTGAGACAATAGAAGTCCTTACAATGTCACAAGTATTGTGCATTTATCCCAACATTTTGGTTCCATTGTTGGGACAAAGGATGGTGCAACTACCAAGGTTCTTACATTCTTATCATATGGTGTAAGAGGAGGCTTATCCATGAGTATGGATGAGATTAGTGGGATATTGATCGTCCATGCTCGTGACTTGCATACTCCAAAACCATATGTCTAGTTTACAAAATACTAAATTGAAAAAACCTAGTTTGTTGCATTGAGATTGAAGAGATTGGATTTGTCAGAGTAGGAAAAAATATAAAGCATAAACTCAAACAACTCAAAACACAAAAACTCAAACCTTCTTGCTTGGATAATTGTGTGATATTGTTGTGGATTTGAGATGAATATGGATTATCATTATCCTTGATTGTGCATCATTGTAGATATGTATAGATAGAGGGGCACTTTTGCAAAACTTTAAAAAAGCCTTTAAAAGCATGAATGCAAAATACACAAGTTTATATTTGATTATTTGCAAGAGAAAATAAGATATCCATGATTGCATTAGGCCTCTTGACTTTTGTAGACATGTACTAACTATTATTGTTACAATAAATATTGGCTACGGGTAGCCTTGATGAATCTTGGAATACTTGTGTTTATTGTGAGGATCATTGGCCAATTGTCCTCATGATTAATCAAGTCAACTGATTGACCTTAGCTTACAATAGCTCAAGCGTGCTTTTCATGTCCATAATAACCTTCTCTCTCCTGCTAAGACAATCTCTATAGGTTGAGAATGTATATGCTCAACCTTCATTGATTAAAGACTCAACCTCCTATCAAGGTAGCTCTTTCTTTCCACATAGTGATGTATTAGCCCATCATTATCCCATGTTCCCCCACACCCACAACCACCCCCACATGTACACTTTACCAATCATATGATATGAGCCCAAGAGGATACTCAACATAGTTCGCCTCCTAAAAGTCACCATTAGGAAAGGTTGACTTAACATCCAAGTAATATACTAGCTACCTCTTATGGTTGGCTAAAGCAAGAACAATCCCAATGTTAGCTATACAACCTGTACAAGAAAATGTATCATGGGAGTCGACACTTGGCCACTATGCAAAACCTTTGGCCACTATGTTGCCACTCTTGAATCCAAGACAAGTAGCACTCATTTTATTTGGAGGATAGACAACATCCTAGTAGAATAATTTGGGGCAATTATCAGAATAAGAAGGCCACATCCAGTTCATGTTCTATGATGATATATCACCTAATGCAACATGCACCCATCATCACCAAATAAGAGCACCATGCATAGAGAGAGAGAGAATTTCATAATGGAACATGCAACTCACTCTTTTACCATTAGTATATCTTCAATGTACTCGAGGTTTCATCTACATTTTTGTGTTTAATAGTTATTATAAATCTACTACCTTATGTAGATAGTGTCTATGGTACTTGTAGAAAAAGGAACATCAAAGAATCCAAAAAGTCCTCTACCCTATGTGGTGGTCCATAACTCATGTGCCTAGCTCCATTGATTGTACTTCCTTGATTGCAACACAATGTCACCATGCATAGAAATAGGCAAGCATAGAAAGAGAGATAATTACATATCATTTTCTACTGCTCCTTGCTAGCCTTCTTTGTGGGGCTCCTCTCCTACATTAATGGGATGATGTTGCATTGATTGCATTGGCCTAACACTTTTCGATCTCATTTTTTAGCGAGAGAGAGAGAGAGAGAGAGAGAGAGAGAGAGAGAGAGAGAGAGAGAGAGAGAGAGAGAGAGAGAAAGAAAGAGAGAACATTATTTCTTTGTCGATCTCATTTTTTAGAGAGAGAGAGAGAGAGAGAGAGAACATTATTTCTTTGTAGGGCACATTGCCTCAATGTGTGGACATGCTAGAAATCTCCCTTGAAGCCTTAACCTTGTCTTACAATAACTTTTTGGCTCCATCTTGGAAGCCATTGGCTACCTTCTACATCTCCAATCATTGAAACTATTTAACAACCAACTTAATGTTACCATTCCTTGCATTTCAGCTAGCTAGCCAACCTTCATTACCTTTGAATTTCCTAAAACCCTTTTGATACAAGCTTCATCCACTTTAATTAAGCTTGAAATTTGTTAACTTCCCAAAAACATGTGATTGGCCTCTTGTAACATTGAGGGGCCCATCCTACCTAATTTCAATAACCTTTTTCATCTGTCCAACCTTGACTTATCCAACAATAAGCTCACTCTCCATCTTCAACCTTGTTAACCGTCAGACAAACAAGGAGGAAATTTTGGAAAAGCTAAAGTAGAAGAAAAAGGCCAAGGAAAAGTGAAACGGAAGACAAAGGTGCACAATGAAAATCTAGAAACACAAGAAGCGTAGAAAAGTCCCAAATAAGGGAAAAATATGCACAAGGAAAAGCGCAAGTCAATACTTTTGTAAAAGAGTGCAAGCGCATCATGATTTAATTTAAGGAGCGCCGGACTCTCACCCGTGCAATTTGTAAAGGTAGATGGGCGGTAGGAAGGAAGCTAGGAAGATAGGAGGACAATGGGAAAAATGGCCTAGGCCATGGCCGGCCATGTAAAAATGGGGATAAGGGGATGACCGCCCAAAAGGGATTTAGGTTTTTGTATATAAAGTTGAAAAGTGAATGAGAAGCTCATTCTTGTGTGTGGCCAAAAGTGTTGAGATATCGAGCTCCACTCCTGATATGCCAGGGTGACCGTTGTGCATTTATGTCACCGACTTGTCAGTTGCAGATGCGGTTGGTACACCGCCCATGAATAATAGCTAGATGACAGTTATCCTTATCTACTCTAGTTCGTGGCTTGGTTAGTATGCCACCTTAGTTAGTTGAGTTTGGTTTGAGACCCATATATAGGGTTCTTCTATTTCTATGTACTTGAGTTCTTTCTGGCTTACACAACTAAGAAGAGGAAAACTGTTTTCAGCCTCCACCTTTTTGTGTATTCCCCCATTGTGCAAGCAAGAAAGCTACAAGTGAGACTCCTTCCTTCTCTCCCACAATCTTGACATGGTATCAGAGCCTTGTTCGTGGTAAGGAGCTCAAGAAAGCAAACCAAGTTCGCGGTGTTCTGGTAAGAGGATCAGTGTTGCTTCTATTTTTCTGTTTTGGGAGCAAGACTCTGCTAGCACTGCTGGAAAGTGCAAGAGTGCATTGTCTCAGTTTGAGATGCCCTTCGCGGTGTAGCAAGAGGGCAATATATGCTGCGGGATAAGGCTTTAGCCCCTGGTTGCTCTATTTTTTTGATTTGAGGCCATTTCGGAGCCTGTTTTGGAGATGGAAGTTTTCTGCATGCACTCAGGAAAAGGCCCTGTTTTATGCTGTGCGACCACTATTCTACAGGTCGGTGAAAAGTTACTGTAGAAATTGCATCGTATGCCTGTGCGCAGAGACATTGGGAGTTACAAAATCATCCTTGTTGCCTGTTGATGCAAAATCGTCACTAGGAAGTGACTGTGTGGTCAAATACTACTTTTGTCATATTTGCAGATTTGCCCTTGTGAGGTTGAAGCTGTGTTCTTTGCAGTGACAGAATTTTTTGCAGTTTTCTGTAATGGTGTCTGATTCTCTTTCACAGATTGTCACTGAAAAGCTTGACAAGAACAACTTCCAAGCATGGAAGTTTAGAATGACGAATTTCCTTATGGGAAAAGGATATTGGAAATTCGTTGCAGGAAATGAAGAACTAGTTCTTCCTGATGTTCCCAATCAACAGCAAATGCAGGCATTTAAAGCATGGCATGAGAGAGCCAGGAAAGTTATGTACTGGCTGTCTATCAGCATTTCAAACTCTATGATTGTGCATATTCAAGATGCAAGTACGCCAAAGGAGGCATGGGATACTTTGTAAAAAATGTATAGCACAAATATGCAAGCCAAGAAATTGCAGCTCAAGCAAGAGTTGCACAATGTGCAAAGAGAAAATATGAGCATCAATGACTACCACATGAAGGTGAAGAAGATTGCAAATGCACTTGCTTCCATTGGGTCGCCAGTGGAAGATGATGATTTAGTTTTTGTGACCTTGAATGGTCTAGGAAAGGATTATGCACAGTTTCGAACATCCATTTCTGTCCGTGAAAGATTTCCTGATTTTGAGGAGTTGATTGCTCTTCTAATTTCTGAGGAGCAGAGAAATGGTGGTGCATCTTCTTCAGGAGGAACTTCAAAAGAAGCTGTCTTCTACTCAAATGTTGGAAGAGGTAGAGGCAGAGGTAGAGGAGGCCGATCTGGAGGCCGTGGTAGAAATCAAAATATGCAGCAAACTTAAGAAAACCAGTCTTATGGAGGAGGACGTGGTAACTCTAGAGGCAGGGGGAGCCAAAGAGGTCGTGGTGGATGGCAAAGAGGCCAAAATTCAAACAGTAATGTTGAATGCTACTACTGTGGTAAAATGGGTCATATAGCTAAAGACTGCCATAAAAAGCAGAATGACATCATGAATGGAAAATTGCAATAAGGGAATTATGCATCTTCTAGTAGACAGGGTGATGATAGAAATGAGCATTTGTTTATGGTGCAGCACATGAACAATTCTGTGACAAGTGCAGAAGAATGCAACTATGTATGGTATGTTGACTTAGGTGTATCAAACCACATGACAACTCATGCAGAATGGATGGAGGATGCAAGGAAAATGGAAAAACCAGGATTTGTGGAGACTGGTGATGATATTGCACATCCTATCGTGCAGATTGGAAAAATTGCTTTGTCTATGCAGGATGGGAAAAAGAAATTCCTGTCCGATGTATTTCATATCCTGAATATCACCAAGAATCCGGTTTATATTGGTCAAATGGTTGATCAGGACTTGCAGGTCAGATTTAATTCTCATGGATGCCTTGTTGAGGATATGAAAAATAAAGGTCGCTTGATAGAAAAAGGAAAGAAGAAGGACATAATGTTTACGTTGGATGCAGACATGCCTGAATTGAGTGTAGCAATGTTTGCACATGGGACTAGTGTAGTTGCAGATATTGATATTTGGCATAAACGCATTGGCCATGTTAATGTACAGCGACTTAAATCAATGCAGGCCCAAAATATTGTTGCAGGATTGCCTAAATTCAAGGTTGCAGAAATGCATAAGGTATGTGAAGCCTGTCAGTTTGGAAAACAGGCAAGGAAACCATTTCCTAGACATGTTCAAGACAGTAAGAAGCCATTGGAATTAATCGACTCTGATGTGTGGACTACTAAAGCTGCTTCTCTTGGAGGCTATCATTATTTTGTCACTTTTATTGATGACTATAGCAGAAAAATTTGGGTGTATTTTATGAAAAAGAAAAGTGAAGTTTTTGGTCATTTCAAAACTCTTAAAGCTATGGTTGAAAAAGAAACATGCCTGCAAATAAAATGCCTAAGGTTAGATGGAGGGGGAGAGTACCTCTCAAATGAGTTTGTAAGGTTCCTACAGGAGCATGGCATAAAGCCGCAATATTCATGCAGTCATACCCCACAACAAAATGGAATTGCAAAAAGAAAAAACATGCATATTGGAGAGGTATCTCGTGCCATGCTCAACGAAAAAGACTTGCCAGATTTTGGGCTAAAGCAGTTGCTACAACAGTCTACATAATGAACATGACTCCCACTGCAGCAATACATGGGATGACTCTAGAGGAGAGGTATACTGGTAGGAAACCAGATATTTCTAATTTGAAGATTTTTGGTTTCATTGCCTATGTTCATGTGCCAGATGAGTTGAGATCCAAGTTGGATCCAAAAGCTGAGAAGTGCATCTTTATTGGTTACTCTCTGCAGACAGAAAGGGTATAGATGCTATAATCCTTCTACTCGTAAGTTTACAGTGAGCAAAGATGTTGTTTTTGATGAGATGAGTAGCAGGTATAAACCAGTAAATGTGATTGATGATGTAGATGCACAAAATGGTAATGCTGCATAGAATTCACTGCAGCAGTCACAAAATATTAATGGACCTAGAGGATCCTCTAGCAGTGGTTCACATTCTTCACCATGGACAGGTAGATTGAGATCAGGAGAATCTTCTCAAAGCAATGTAGATAGTGGTATTCAGGTATCACGAAAAGGAAAAGAGAAGGTATATCAGCCCATGTTTGATGTGAATGCAGGTCACTCTTATGTGGATGGTGAATCCAGTGGCTTAGAACAGAGCACTGATGATGAGTTGGGTATTCTTTCTATTGTTACACCTGGAGTAAGGAAGACCAGCGATGTTTTGAGAGCACCTGGGAGTGAACCTACTTTGTGCATGTCTACCAGAGCTAGGTATCCTATGGATAGGCTGAAATATGATGGATTTACAGCCATTCACTATGCCTATATGGTCAAAGTGATACAGGAACCAGAACCCACTTCTTTTGAGCAAGCCATGGGAAAAGAAGAATGGGAGAAAGCCATGGATGAAGAAATGGATGCCTTGGAAGTAAATGCTACATGGGAATTGGTACCTTTGCCTAAAGGTAAGAATGCAATTGGCTGTAAGTGGGTTTATAAGGTGAAGCACAATGCAGATGGTTCTGTGAACAGATACAAGGCAAGATTAGTAGTCAAGGGGTATGCACAAACATATGTCATTGATTATGAAGAAACATTCAGTCCGGTTGCAAGGATGGAAATCCTAAGAGCAGTCATTGCTATGGCTGCATCAAAGGAATGGTCTTTACATCATATGGATGTAAAGAATGCCTTCTTGCATGGTGATTTCCAAGAAGAGGTCTATATGGAGCAATCACCAGGTTATGTGCATGCTGTTCATCCTGAGTTTGTTTGCAGGTTGAAGAAAGCCTTGTATGGCTTGAAGCAAGCACCTAGAGCATGGTCTGACAAGATAGGACAGTATCTTGTCACTATTGGCTTTCAGATTTGAAAGGCAGATTTTTCACTTTATGTGAGAAAAACAGAGAAAGATATTATGCTACTTGTCATTTATGTTGATGATTTGATTATGACAGGTGACAGTGATGAAGATATCCTTCATGTGAAAATACTATTGAAGCAGAAGTTTGAGATGAAGGATTTGGGAGAGCTGTGTTATTTCTTGGGCATTGAGGTGATTAGATCACCAAGTGGGATATGGCTCTTGCAGAGGCAGTATGGATTGGACATGCTGTCCAAATATGGGATGACAGGCTGTAAGCCTATTTCAGTTCCTTTGGAGCAAAATGTGAAGTTGAGCGCAGATGCAAGTGAGCTTCTCGAAGACCCTACTATGTGTAGACACATAGTAGGAAGTTTGATTTATATGACTATTACCAGGCCAAATTTGAGCTATGTTGTTGGATTGGTAAGTCAATTTATGCAAGCTCCAAGGAAACCACATTTGGATGCGGCTAGACACATACTCAGGTATGTGAAGTCCATATTGCAGTATGGACTACTTTATGAGACTGGGGTTCAGATATAGTTGCATGGATACACTGATGCTGATTGGGCTGGTAGTATTTCTGATAGATGATCTACCAATGGATATGTGTTCTCTTTTGGGAGTGCTGCAGTCACTTGGAGCAGTAAGAAACAGCCTACAGTTGCCTTGTCGAGCACAGAGGCTGAGTACAGGGGCGCAGCAATGGCTGCATGTGAGGTAACTTGGTTGCATAAGCTACTTTATGATATGCATTAGCCTACAGATGGGCCAGTTGTCATTTATTATGACAACATGAGTAGTATACACTTGGAAAATAACCCAGTCTATCATGCTAGAACAAAGCACATTGAGGTGCATTATCACTATGTGCGGGAGAGGGTTTTACTAGGTCTTAATGATCTAGTTTATGTCAGCACAGAGGATCAGGTAGCTGACATATTTAGGAAGGCATTGGGTGCAGAGAAGCTACGCAAGTTCAGAGACCTACTTGGTGTGCAGGAATTGGGATTGAGCTCAAGGGGGAGTGTTGAGATATCGAGCTCCACTCGTGATATGCCAGGGTGACCGTTGTGCATTTATGTCACCGACTTGTCAGTTGTTACAGATGCGGTTGGTACACCGCCCATGAATAATAGCTAGATGACAGTTATCCTTATCTACTCTAGTTCGTGGCTCAGTTAGTATGCCACCTTAGTTAGTTGAGTTTGGTTTGAGACCCATATATAGGGTTCTTCTATTTCTATGTACTTGAGTTCTTTTTGGCTTACACAACTAAGAAGAGGAAAACTGTTTTCAGCCTCCACCTTTGTGTGTATTCCCCCATTGTGCAAGCAAGAAAGCTACAAGTGAGACTCCTTCCTTCTCTCCCACAATCTTGACAAAAAGTGGCTCTCCTCTTCTTCTTCTTCTTCTTCTTGTTCGTGCTTGCTTGAGCTTGTGCTTGAGAGAGGGAGTGTGAGAGTGTGAGGGAAGGAGTGTGTGAGGATGAGGGACCAGGGAGGAGAAGTTCTCCATCTTCTCCTCTCTTCTTCTCTTATCTTATCTTCTCTTGTCTTGCTAGCGGTGATGGAGCTTGGAGCGTGGAGCTTAAGGATGGAGCTTGCTTGAAGCTTGCACTTGAATCATGGAGCTACCGGAGTGTGCGGGAGAGGAGGTAACTCAATCGACATGGAGGTAAGCTCACTACACCCATAGATATGGATGGCCCATCGGCTATGTGAGAGGTAGCCATTAGTGCTCGGCTTGGAACTCTTGAAACAATAAGCAGTCCATGGGTCTTGGTGGTTGAGCGAAAGTTTTCACATTTTGGTTCCATTTCTGGGACCAACGGATTCAAGTCTTGAGTGCTTGCGCGCTTTGAATTGAGCATTAAAGTAGGGTTTTCCCTGAACCGGTGCTTGAGGTAGATAGGTAGGAAGCGAGGGAGTTTGTTTGAATCGAGCATTGAAGTAGGGTTTTCCCCGAACCGGTGCTTGAGGTAGATAGGTAGGAAGCGAGGGAGTTTGAAGAGGTATTCGATCTCCTTAGCAAGTAGGTTTTTGTTGCTTTCGACTTGGGAAAGCATGATAGAATAGTGTAGGTATTTTTCTTTTTTCTTTTTTTTTGCATTTAGGAAGGATAGGAGCAAAATATTGGAGCAAACCGTAGGGTTTTCTATTGCTATATAACAGGATGAAACAGGGAAATAGGGGCACAGATTCAAATTTCTAGCTGGAAGAGTATAAGGGATTAATTTCTAAGGTTATAGCAGGCTGGGAGGGGGCAATAAGAGGCCCAAGGAACCAGGAAGACCACATTTGACATCCTATCTTCTGAGAAGAGAGTGAACTTGAGAGCTAAGGAGAGAGTGAGAGAGAGAGAGACAGAGCAGCGGGGAGACCTCTGAAGTGCTGATCGATTCGAGCGCCACAATGATTCAAGTTAGTCAGGCATTTCCTTGTAGTGTTTTGTACCTATCTAGAAGGCGTTGGATGATTAAGTGGAGTAGGCATTGACCTTGAGGCATCGCGTGCAACCCGCGGGCTGTCGTCCGCGCCGTTGAACCAATCCATCATCTGATTCCTAGAATCAGACCATTCAATTTCGGGGTTGGACCGTCTGACTACTAGAATCGGACCACCCTGTCCAATCCGATTCCCAAAATTGGACCACTGCGAGAATCAAACCCAGTCTCAAAATCGGACACTCAGACCCTGAAAATCGGACACACTGAAAATCAGATTTTAGAATCGGACACACGAAAATGGGACGCAAGGAATGGACGAGTTTCAATCGGACGCCTGTCAAAATTGGACGTCCGATTCTAGAAATTGGAGGTGACTAAAATTAGACCACTGGAGCGATCGGATCAACCCAAAATCGGACGTCCAATTCTGATAATTGGACTCCTGAAAATTGGACATCTGAGAATCGGATAGAAAACTGTCAAAATCGGACAGGTATCTAGAACACAAATTTTGACACATCTAAACCCTGAAATTGACCCCAAAGGCTATGTAGAGCTAAAGGCACATCACAGTTCCATCACTAGGCTGAAACTTAGAGCAAGTAGTTCAAAATTTAACTGTTAACGGTCCTCCAAATTGCACATGGCGTTTACCGTAACAGTCTTGCAGGCCAGGGGGATTGCCTCTCTCGGACCTCCGCAGAGCGGGCTCTGCCCCCTTTGCAGCTCCCCCAAGTAGGTTGGAGAGAAAATGCTGTCATTGACAGGTCCTCCAAATTCGACTCTAGTATAGTAATGGCTCTACACGAGCATGGATTCTCACTTGCACAAGAGCAACCAAAAGCCCCTACCCGAACAGAGAGAAACAGAGACCCTAGAACATCAATGGGCCAATCTAGCCAATAAGAAAAAAAAGGCCACACTGCAAAAATACATATGTATTTTATACGGACTATATCTAGTCAAAGCAGAAATCAACAACATTAAGCTGCAATTGCGAGGAGGACTAGATATGACCGTCCTGATGATAGATGCTCCTTGAATAGCACTGCACTGAAGATCCAAGACGTTAGTGGAGAATCCGCATCTGGTCGTGCAGTTGGGGACTTAAGGGCATTTGTCAAAAGGCTTAAATATACAAGCCAAGACCCAGAAGACGAAGACATAGCACCACCTACTTATCTTATGTTGAGATGACAAGCTCAACACATGCGAACATTAATGATGGACCTCCTGGTTAGATAAGTCCACAGGTCTATACTTAGCATGTCGATGGTCATTATGACTCTCACATGGCCACTGGCTCATTACTTATTATATTCAGGTTGTTACACCTATTTACAGTTGGCATAGTTATAGCGCCAGTCGACTAGTGTAGTCGGTTATGCATTATTTGACTTAGTATGCCACTTTCCTTTATGTTGTATCTTATCTATACTTTGTGTACATTTCAAAGTGTATGGAAGAAGAAGAAGAAACTATCAAGAAAAAGTTTTGGCCTCCATCTCTCTTCCTGTCTCTTCAGTGAGCTTCTCCTTGTGCATTCTGTGTGTATTCGGCACAGCATCTTGAGCAAGTCCCCCACCACGTGATTCTTGACATGGTATCAGAGCTGCACCACTGAGAGAGGCTGATTTTGAAGGCTGAAGTGAAGGAGAAGAAGCAAGGTTTGAGCAAGCAAGCCACGGCTAAGAAGCTCTCCCATTCTTCCACTCTTTCTCTTGGACAATGCCTGTGGAGGCACCAGAAGCAGGGCAGAGTAAAAATCTCAGATTGCAGTGAGATTTGGTGCGCGTGAAGAGCGTTTTGTATTCTATAGATAGGCCCCTTAGGGCTTTCCCACTGCTATTTTGGCCATCCGTCATTTCAGGCCCTGTTTTAGAGACGCAAGGTTGTGGACAGTAGTTCAAGATACCCTGCAATTTCAGCTGTGTCTGTCGTATACAGGTGCACAGGTCACAGATTTCAAATCTGTAAGTTCAAGGGTGTTTACCAGCGAATAAACACAAGGTTTATCTGCAAATTGGTTGAAAATTGAATGTATTGTTGAGCAGACAATGAAAAAGGTTATCTGGTGTATTGCTGTGCACTATAGGTCGAGGGTTGTAGAAAATTTGCTTGCTATTTGGTATTAGTTTTGTTATAATGGCAGAGAACAGTGGAAACCCCATCATTGAGAAGCTCGACAAGAACAACTACCCTTCATGGAAGTTCCGTGTCATGAACTTCCTTATTGGAAAAGGCCTCTACGAGTTTGTGTCAGGTGAAGAAAAGGAGCCAGAGGTGAGTGATCCTCCAACTGCAGAAGAGACAAAGGCATGGAAGGAATGGAATGCAAAAGACAAAAAAGGTCATGTATTGGCTGTCTACAGTAATTGAAAATAATATGCTGGGACATATCAGAAATGCAGAGAATTCATATGCAGCTTGGACCATACTTGAAAGTATGTTTTCCTTAAATACAAAGGCACGAAAGATTCAACTCAAGAAAGAGTTGAATACATTGAAGAAAGGGAAGCATTGCAGATGCCTTGGCAATGATTGATGCAATGCCCGATGATGATGATTTGGTGTCCTCTACCTTGGGTGGACTTAACAATGAAAAGGCTTGGAAGTCTTTTGTAACTTTCGTATATGGCAAAAATCCATTTTCAGATTTCGATGAGTTGGTCTCCCTTATTATCACTGAAGAGATCAACATGCAGACAGAGACATCTGAAAGAAGTAGTGAACAGGTCCAAGCTTTCTACTCTAGTTCAGGAAGGGGACGTGGCAGGTTCTCTTTAAGAGGTCGTGGTACAAGACGTGGTAGTGACAACCAGCAAAACAGATTGAATCAGTAATTTGGCGATATGCAAGTTTCAGGAAGTTGTGGTAACTTTAGAGGCAGGGAGAGCTTTAGAGGAAGAGGTGGATGGTAGAACAGAGGTTCTAACAACTCTGGTATTGTATGTCACTACTGTGGCAAAACAGGTCATATTGCAGCCCAATGTTATGCTAAGAAAGATGATATTCGCAGTGGTAAGTTGCAGCAAGGAAACTACGCATCGTCTTCATGACAGAATGAAGACAAAAATGAACGTTTGTTTGTTATGCAGCATATGCTGAATGCTAGTACATGAAAGGGAACACATGATGATGTTTGGTATGTTGATTTAGGTGCATCCAATCATATGACCAGCCATGCGGAATGGTTTGAAGAGATGCAAGATTTGCAAAATGTAGGTTATGTGCAGACGGGTGATGATTCATGCCACCCAATTTCACACATTGAAAAAGTTATATTGTCCTTGCATGATGGTAAGACAAAGAGTCTTTCAGATGTATTACATGTGCCATCTATTACAAAGAACTTGGTGTTAGTCGGTCAGATGGTAGAGCAAGGGCTGCAAGTCAGATTTAATGCAAAGGGCTACTTTGTAGAAGACTTCAATGACAAGTGCATGTTAGTTGCAAAGGGAAGTAGAGTTGGACGTATGTTTACTCTGGATGTTGGAATTCCTACCATGAATGCTGCTATGTATGCTAAAGGAAAAGGTGTTGTTGCAGATATTGAAATTTGGCACAAATGCATTGGACATGCAAATGTACAAAGGCTGAAATTAATGCAGTCCAAAGGGTTGGTTTGCCTACATTTAGAGTTGCAGAATTTCATAAGGTATGCGAAGCATGTCAGTTTGGTAAGCAGGCAAGACAACCCTTTTCACATGACAGAGATGTAAGCAGAAATATCCTTGATGTTGTGCATACAGACATTTGGGGGCCTACATAAAATGTATCTCTTGGAGGCAGTTCATACTTTGTCACATTCATTGATGATTGTTCTAGAAAGCTATGGGTATATTTTATGAAGGAAAAGAGTGAAGCATTTGAGCACTTTAGAACTTTCAAGGTTGGAGTTGAAAGAGAAACAAGCTTGAAAGTAAAGTGCTTGAGGTCAGATGGAGGGGGAGTGTACCTCTCGAATGAGTTCAGTGATTTTTTGAGATCTCATGGGATAAAGAGACAGTTCACATGCAGGTATACCCCACAGAAAAATGGGGTGACAGAAATGAAAAACATGAATATTGCAGAAGTTGCACGCGCCTTGATGGCTGAAAAGAATATGCTTAAGCATTTTTGGTATGAGGTTGTTCATACTGCTGTTTATATTATGAACAGAATTCCCACAGCTGCAGTTCATGGGATGACTTTTGAAGAATGCTTTACTGGCAAGAAGCCTGATGTATCACACTTGAAGGTATTTGGCTATGTTGCATATGTTCATGTGCCATATGAGCTACGGAAGAAGCTTGATCCAAAGGCAGAAAAATGTGTCTTTATTGGATACTCTTTAGAGTAGAAATGGTATTATTGTTATAACCCTGTCACATGTAAGTTCAGAGTGAGCAGGGATGTCATCTTTGATGAAATGAGCAGTTGGTATGCATCTAGTGGTGATGCATTGGATGATGATGATGATGATCATGACACTCGTGTGCAGGCTGAAAAGCAAGAATCACGGACTCTTAGTGGACCAGAGACATCATCTAGTAGTCCTTGGTCTGGGAGACTAAGGAGTAGCTCTACATCTTCAGGTGCATCTAGTAGCACTACAGGTAAAGACAAAGGAAAGAATAAAGTGTCAGATGGCATTGATGCAGTTCTTGATGGAGACTCCAGTAGCTCAGAGAGCTTGGATGATGAGCTTGGCATTCCTTCTGTCAGGACACCAAGTGTACAGAGAGCTCATAGTAATGTAAAGGCTCCATTCAGTGATCCGGTGGTACGCAGATCTAGTAGGGTCAGATACCCTGTTAAAAGATTTGGTTTGGAAGGTTATGATGAGCTTGGCATTCCTTCTGTCAGGACACCAGGTGTACAGAGAGCTCATAGTAATGTAAAGGCTCCATTGAGTGATCCGGTGGTATGCAGATCTAGTAGGGTCAGATACCCTGTTAAAAGATTTGGTTTGGAAGGTTATGATGAGCTTGGCATTCCTTCTGTCAGGACACCAGGTGTACAGAGAGCTCATAGTAATGTAAAGGCTCCATTGAGTGATCCGGTGGTACGTAGATCTAGTAGGGTCATATACATTGTTAAAAGATTTGGTTTTGAAGGTTATGCAACTCACTATTATGCTTATATGGTGAAACTAGTTGAGGATGTTGAGCCCACTTGTTTTGAGGATGCTGTTGGTCATACTCATTGGGATGCAGCAATGGATGAGGAGATGGTTGCATTAGAGGTCAATAAGACTTGGGATCTAGTATCATTGCCAAAGGGCAAGAAAGCTATTGAATATAAGTGGGTTTATAATACTAAGCACAATGCAGATGGTTATATTAGTAGGTACAAAGCTAGGCTGGTTGCAAAAGGCTATGCCCAGACATATGGCATAGATTATGATGAAACCTTCAGTCCAGTTGCTAGGATGGCCACTATCAGATGTGTGATTGCTTTGGCAGCAGCCAAAGGTTGGAGGTTGTAGAAAATGGATGTGAAGAATGCCTTCTTGCATGGTGATTTGCAGGAAGTAGTGTATATGGATCAGCCAGAGCATCTCACGTATGTGTGCAGGTTGAAGAAGGCGCTCTATAGGCTCAAGCAAGCACCTAGAGCATGGTCTGACAAGATAAGAGAGTATCTTGTCAATATTGGCTTTTATGTTTCTGATGTTGATCACTCACTTTATGTGAGAAAGGGAGATGCAGGTTTGGTCATCATACTCATCTATATGGATGACTTGATTATTACAGATGATAGGGATAGTGGGATTGCTGAAGTCAAGGACTTTTTGAAGAAGAAGTTTGAGATGAAGAATTAAGGCGAGCTAAGGTACTTCCTTGGCAGTCAAACTCACCGCAAAAAGAGAGCATAATATCGATACTCTGATTAATGAAGGAGCTGATTTTAATATCTTGACCTATGAATCATTGACCCTACTAGGCCAACCAGAGCTCACACCGACTAGTGCAACTCTTAGCTCTTACGGGGGACACCCACAAGCACTCATAGGGAAGTGCAAAATCCTTGCGACAATTGAAATTGAAATCTTGCCTATTCTATTTCATGTTCCTCTAAATAGTGCTAATTACGGGAAGGAAACCCTCCTTGGAAGACCCTTCAAAAGGGAAGCCAAGTGTGAGGCCGACTATGTAGCACAGAGGATACACCTGACACTACCGGGTGTGAGGATAGTCACAACCTTTAGCAAGGGTGACCTCATCAAATCTCAAGGGAAAGGCAAAGAGGGTGCTGACATAACAGTCAAGCCTACTAACAAGAACAAGGACTTGTTGGAAGAGTTGATACAAGCACAGGTTGAACAACGAGACCTAGTGAGTGAAGTCATGCCTGAAACAAGAAGGTCAAGAGACAAGGCCAAGGATGGGCTTTGGACTTACAAATATCGTAGAAGACCCCAAAAGAAGCCCAAGCCTTATAGACGAAGGCATTGATGGAGAGTTAGCACCAACGCCACAATGGATATCCAAAGCATTGCTACGTGCTCAAGGGTATTACACAGGTAACCGATGGATTTGGGTGCTAAAACCCCTTGCTAAACCTCCTTTGTCGACTGGAGGCCACATTATATCAAGAGAAAAGAAGCATAGGAGGAGATCTAAATGAAAAACTAAGTCTTGAGTCAACAAAAGTGGAGTGACCGAGCCCCTCATGGTCGAAATCAAGGAACCAAACGGGAACAATCGGAGGGTAAATCCTGAGCCTAGCATGCTTGACAAGCAGATATCAAATGTAAATGTTGAGGATACGCAAAAGCCACTAGTGCCCAAGGAGCCTTTGATTCCCCAAGAGGATAGGAGGCATCATAGGCTCAACATTGCTCATGGCAAGGTTGAAGGCTCAATAAAGCAAATAGAAAAATTATCTAACAGCTACAAGCAAATCTCCCAGCGAGTTTCAAAGCCACTTAGAAGTCCCAAGTCTCCTACATCCTCTTCCCCTAAACGGACACAGGAAGCACAACAATCATCAAGTGTGGCTACTCAATCCCAATATCTACCTACATCAAAGCTTTCAAATTTCCAAGAGGTAGGACACAACACCACACTTAGCTCTCAACCTAAAGATATGCCTGTGAAATCCACCGTGGCTAGCTCAATTGATACTCAAGTGAATGTTCTAAGGGCAACAAAAGGCATGATCACTTCCAATTGACCTAAGGACTTGACACCGCAATCCACCAATAATAGCAAGTCCACTGAACTAGTTGCTACTACTTCCAATTAGGGATCACAGTAGTCACAGCCCTTGGCTGTGACAATGCCCCTTGCGGAATGTGTCCTTAGTAGTTCACCTGTGGAGAAGGTGTCACAACCAACTTCATTAACAACTCTAGCACTTCCAAAGCGCCTGAAGTCTAAGCTAGAGGAGTTAAACAAAAGGGAAGAGCTAGACTCTCCAAAAAGGGAGGCAGTTGTACCCTCATAACCTAGTGAGGCTATTCAGTAGGCCACGGCTATGTCCCATAAGGACGCACTAGAGAAAGAGAATGCTAAGGCCCAACCAAGCACATCAACGATTGACCTAGTACAAGGTCATGAGTTGTTGAGAGATGCACCTTCATTGACCAAGAAAAAGAGGAGAAATCTGCGAAAACAACAACAATTACAGGTGGTTGTGGACCCCAAGAACATTGACACCAAGAGCGTTGGAGATCTGAGGAATAAAGCATCGAGTCCATCCACCAATGACCCCATTGATGCCTCTCCTAGTAGCAGTGAAACCTCAGACACATCCGTGTGCTATGAAAAATCAAAGCAGACGTTACCATCAACGGTTGCTTGCAACACTCAATCCACCGACAACAGAACTCACATTGACCAATCAAGAGTGGATACAACACTTTCACAACAGGGTGACAAATTTATACCAGTATCCAAGGAGAACCATGATGCAATAATGAAGCCTCAGGAGAAACATGGAAACCCCAAGAGCATAATAAATCCTAGCGTTGACCAATCTTGCTCATCTAGGCCTAAGCCCCCAACTATGCTAAAGCCTAGGCAAACTCCTAGAACCGTGCATGAGATAGCAACCGAGCAAGTCCTCGTTGAACATAGAAGTGTCACAGAATGCTTAACCGAGTTGGATGCTAAGCTCAAAGTGTTCGCACATGTCTATGTCATGGCAGACATGGGCATATTCCCTAAAGAGCAACTTGAAGAATAATTGCCATTTCCCTTATCTTGGGAAGAGCAAGAACATCTTAACGAGCACTATAATAGGCTCCTGTATGAACGCATGTGACTCATCTCTGACAAGGAAGCCGATGAACTACACTTAACTATAAGATTCAATGATGTGCTCTGCCAACTAAATCTCTTAGAGATAGAGCAACTAAAGTGACAATCAGAGGTTTGAAGTCAATCCGAACAACGTTGTTTTGAAAACCGAGTTGCAATGGCTGAAGTAGGAGCCTAGATCATGACAGTCTCAGAGGAGCGATTGGCCAAATGGCGGTCTCAAAGAGACCTAGCCTATGTGGCACCAACTTCCTTTCGAGTGCTGACTGCCATTTGGGGTACGAACTTAACTAAAAATAGCCAAGAGAACTCTCTGTCTAATAAGGTTCTCATTTAGGAGGTGTTACATCTTGCCAGTAGACTCCGACAAGGTTCCATGCTACTCGATGTTACAAAATATCTATCGGTATTGAGTAAGTTGCCACGAGTACTGGATGCATGTGCCACACTCCAGTACAATCTGGAGTTCTACAATTGGATTTTATCCTCGTGAAGTGACATGGAGTCGTAAATATGTACATAAATAAACAATGACTTTTGTGACTCTGTATAGACAATATCAACACACACAAGCAATGATACTCAAGCGCAGGGAGAAGAGTTGGGTTCAACGGACTAAGCTCCTCAGGTCCTCCTCTCACCACACATTTAGAAGTTGTGTGACCATTCCCGCCTCCAAGTGAAGGGCATGCAACCCTCATTACCACCATAGGAAGCCCTGACCAACATCTCTGATGGTGTAGACAGGGTACCATCCCTTTCTATACACTTTTTCCCCTTTGTGGTCTATCCTTCCGAGGATGAGCCCTGCCCCACTCCATGACAACCAATCCACGCAACTTAGCATGAGCCAAGATCTGCTAATGGCTGGAGGCTAAGTGAACATCATCATGGGGGCCATCCCTCTACAACAAACACTGCATGCCTCACCTCTCCCCTTGTATAATCCCTTTCATATGAACAATTTTATCTTGCCTCAAGGCCTAATCCTCAGTTCGCATATTGTAGGTCCCCCTACGGTAGCTCACATGGAGCACCCAGTGCAACTGGCTTGCAAGGACACTATTCGCCGTCGAAGGGAGCATGTAGCACAAGCTCCTCCACTGGAATGCTACGTACCTACCCTTAAAAGGTACACAAAGAAACGAGGCCCCAAGCAACACCACCACGGATGTAGGCCAAAAAAAATCCCCAGGTCAGGGGAATAGAAGCTCAAGGGAGCGCACCGGATGTGGCAACACTAGCCGTGCAGGCTCCCACCAGACGCTCGGGCACCAAGTGTTGGAAAGAGGAGAGGGCAGCTCACGACAAGCAGGAATTTGACGTATTGTTTAAAAGAATTTTGGAAATAGTTGCGGCCAGGGACTACACCATTCAGGTCCCAGCCGACATTTTTCCCACCCAGCCTCACAAGAGCCCCTCACCAGCACAGCCTCAGTCGCCCGATCACCCAGACTCGCCCTGCCTCGTACAAATAAGTAGCCCCATCTTGTATAAAAGGCTTATCAAATGCTACTTGGCCATGACTTTTTGTCTTTAAATGGTTAAGTGCTGACATGTTCCCCAGTTGTACAAACTTTTCATATCTACACTTAATATATTTCACGTCTTTAGCAAACGAAAAAGCTAATCAAGTGCAGGTGATAAGTATCTAAATCAACACCATGGAATTTAGATAAGTGGTGTCTCCTTGCACTGCACTGGTTTATTATAGTTGCGGCATATGCCATGCATGTACTCTCATGAAGTGACAAGTGGATGCAGGATGATGCAGGCCTTTGTACGAAAGTGTTCAATGCCCAAGTCACTGCAAGACCACCAACCCCACAAAGAGCCATGACAAAGCCACGCTGCCAAAAGCAAAAATTCACCTATGCGAGTGCCCATGTTGCATGGCCCAAAGCATGATCTTAACCACTTCCTCCTTCTGGGTTACACTCTACACCAAGCAATCCCGGTAGCTGTTACCCCACTTGTACCAACATCGCACGTTCTAAAGAGAGTTGCAATATCTCAAGTGCATTTTCCCATCTCAAAGACTATTTCTCTAACAACAAGGCTAGGGCACAATCATCACTGTAATATCCATTTCCTGAGCCTTCGAAGCTTGATATTTCCCAACCCATTGAAAGGCTGATAGCCTCAACATATTGCAATGGTTGTATGCAGGCAAGTCCCAAAAAAAAAAGAGAGAAAGAAATAAATAAAGAAAGAAAGAAAAAAGAAAACAGAAAAGAAAAAAAAAAGAAAAAAACTAAAAGATACAAAGCACCCACAATCACATTATAGCACCTAGGGGTCCTAAATTAGGTACGTCCAGTGACCTTCATCTACTAGCTCTGTCTCTAGTCCCCTAGCCCCTTAGCATCACCCACAATTGTTTAGGGCACATCAAGGGCAGGACATACCTAGGGAGCTTTCCTCGCCTATGGTTAGACCTATCACCCTGACCCATTCGGATGATTCCCTCTTGCACTCTGCCTTAATACCATTGCATTCAATTGCGGTAAAGCACTGCACAAATGGCCATGAAAAGTATACCGTCTTCATCAAGCAAGTCCACTAGCCCCCAACTATCGAAAGTGCGGTGTCCTTGTGTTCAATTATGCCACGTTGTGCAGTCACAATGCAAATGATGTCTCATACATCTTCACGTGTACTTCTTCTCAATATGGACAACTTTGCTTCATCCACACATTGTTACGAGAAACCAGCCTGCGGTCTTCTAACTACGTAATATCTAAGTATGCATGAGTACTCACATAATATCTTCACCGAAATATATACACAGTTTGGGTCCTCAAGTGCAAGACAATACTCTTAGCTTGCTTAGATTTTGACCTGTCTCCCAAACTAATTGAACTATGTCTTGTGCACGATAGAGAAGACTAGCACTACCCCTAGGGAGAGACCACCTATGAGAGGTTTTCAATTGCAGGTATTGAAGACTCCAATGAAAGTGTCATTCACTCTTCATCGACACCCAACTCTGAATTCTTATCCTTTATCATGCTGCAAGCCCGCCAAGAATCGTCATATACAGAATCCCCAACAAACCAACGCTTGTGCTCGCCATCAGTGCAATCCCCTACAAAGAACATCCCTACCACCAACTCCAACAACCCTACCACCAACGTGCCCCCAACAACCTTCCTCCACACCACCACCAACACTCCTCCATGGCAACCACTGATGTCCCTTCCACCCACATCTTCAGTGCATGCCAAAGCCTGCTACCTACGATGGTGAGTGCCATGGGACTGGCACTCGTCTAGGAGGGGGGTAATCTTAACCGTCAAACGAACAAGGTGGAAATTCTGGAAAAGCTAAAGCATAAGAAAAAGGCCAAGGAAAAGTGAAACGGAAGACAAAGGCGCACAATGAAAATCTAGAAACACAAGTGTAGAAAAGTCCCAAATAGGGGAGAAAGACGCACAAGGAAAATGCAAGTCAATACTTTTGTAAAAGAGTGCAAGCACATCGTGATTTAATTTAAGGAGCGTTGGGCTCTCACCTGTGCAATTTGTAAAGGTGGATGGACGATAGGAAGGAAGCTTGGAAGATAGGAGGATAATGGGAAAAAAGGCCTAGGCCACGGTGGCCATGTAAAAAAAGGGATAAGGGGATGACCGCCCAAAAGGGATTTAGGGTTTTGTATATAAAGTTGAAAAGTGAATGAGAAGCTCATTCTTGTGTGTGGCCAAAAGTGGCTCTCCTCTTCTTCTTGTTCTTGCTTGCTTGGACTTGTACTTGACAGAGGGAGTGTGAGAGTGTGAGGGAGTGAGTGTGTGAGGGTGAGGGACCGGGGAGGAGAAGCTCTCCATCTTCTCCTCTCTTCTTCTCTTCTCTTCTCTTCTCTTTTCTTGCTCACGGTGATGGAGCTTGGAGCGTGGAGCTTGAGGATGGAGCTTGCTTGAAGCTTGCACTTGAATCATGGAGCTACCGGAGTGCGTGGGAGAGGAGGTAACTCGATCGGCATGGAGGTAAGGCATGGAGGTAAGCTCACTACACCCGTAGATATGGATGGAGATAAGCTCACTACACCCGTAGATATGGATGGCGCGTCGGCTATGTGAGAGGTAGCCATTAGTGCTCGGCTTGGAACGCTTGAAACAATAAGCGGTTCGTGGGTCTTGGCGGTTGAGAAAAAGCTCCCACAAACCTCAAAAAGCTCTTCTAGTTGGATATATACCATAATGAGCTAGGCCAAATAGCAACCAACATTGGTAGCTTCATAGGCATTGGTATTCTACACTTGTCAATGAAGTGGCTCATAGGCTACCTCCCTTCAAGTATCATGTGGTCTTCAAGATATGAGTTACTGAGGTCCTTGCCTATTGGCTTTCAAGATTTTCTTTGTATTGCAAATTTTGTCCCTCTTGAATAGCAACTTGATATGGCCTATCACTTAGCATTTGGTGGGGAGCCTTTGAGTTTCAATTGCCAAACATTTTCCAAATCAATGCCTATTAAATAAGAGTTGATCATCTTACACACACACACACACACATGTACGTACATACGTATGTATGTATGTATGTATGTATGTATGTATGTATGTATGTATGTATGTATGCATGTGTCTTACATTTTCACACCTTTTGTGTATGGTTGTAATGTCCCCATTACTAAGCAAACGTACGTATGTATGTATGTATGTATATATGTATGTATGTATGTATGTGTGTGTGTGGGAGCTTTCGCTCAACCGCCAAGACCCACGGACTGCTTATTGTTCAAGCGTTCCAAGCCGAGCACTAATGGCTACCTCTCACATAACCGACGCGCCATCCATATCTACGAGTGTAGTGAGCTTACCTCCGTGCCATTCGAGTTACCTCCTCTCCTGCGCACTCCGGTAGCTCCACGATCCAAGTGCAAGCTTCAAGCAAGCTCGATCCTCCTACTCCAAGATCCAAGCTCCATTGCCGCGAGCAAGACAAGAGAAGAGAAGAGAAGAGAAGAAGAGAGGAGAAGATGGAGAGCTTCTCCTCCTCGGTCCCTCACCCTCACACACTCACTCCCTCACACTCTCACACTCCCTCTCTCAAGCACAAGCTCAAGCAAGCAAGAAGAAGAAGAAGAGGAGAGCTACTTTTGGCCACACACAAGAATGAGCTTCTCATTCACTTTTCAACTTTATATACAAAACCCTAAATCCCTTTTGGGCAGTCATCCCATTTTCCCCTTTTTTACATGGCTGGCCGTAGCCTAGGCCCTTTTCCCCATTGTCCTTCTATCTTCCTAGCTTCCTTTCCACCACCCGTCTACATTTACAAATTGCACGGGTGAGAGCCTGGCGCTCTTTTACAAGATTTCAGGGTGCGCCTTTTTATTTTAAAATGCGCCTTTCCCCTTTTGCCTTTGCCTTGGACTTTTAAGGTTGCCCTTGCGCTTTTGGCCTTTTCTCCCTTTCTTTCTTTAGTCGGGCTACCATTTTCCGCCTTTGCCCTGCGTCTTTTCCACTTCCGTTTGCTTTCTTCGTGTTGGGGTTAACAACGTGTCTTACATTTGCACACCTTTCGTGTAAGTTTTTTTAGTAATGAGAAATTACCTATATTATTAAATGCACTATGTATACTAGGGGTTATACTCAATATACCTTCATGTATTCTTCAACCATATACTATGAATCAACTAGATAAAAAAAACTTGACCTTTACTCTATTAATGCTTTTTTCATTACCTTGTAAGGAATGTTAAACATAGTTAATAGGGTCTAATGATTCGGGAGCCTTCTCCTTGATTGACACTTTGAGACTAGGCAGCACTAATTTCTTAAAAATTATTGAGAAGACCGCATAGGCCCTATGAACAAAGACCCCATAGTGTAGCATAGAATTCAACCAATAGTCTATTATCTCATAGTTTGAGACTAGGCACCAATATCTTAAAATTTATTGAGACAGTCACATAGGTCCTATGAACAAAGATCCCATATTGTAGCATAGTGATAGATCCAATATTTGTGCAAAAAGAAGGCACGAAAGTGGACACTACATCCACATATCCCTAACATTTGGCTATTTCCTTTGTAATATTTATGCTCTTATCATAACACCATTATGTAAAATTGGCATGACTCATTACTATAAAGTCATGGCACATGCTATGCAAGTTGAAAAGGAAAAAGACTAGGTGTTCTTACTTTTGGAAAGGTCATTGAACCTTAGAAACATAGCAATGTACAAATATTAATGTGGTAATAAAGAAAAAGGAGGATTTAGGAGTCGTAGGGAAGAAAGAAGTGGACGTTGAGAGAAGTTGTAACTTCCTCTCTCTTCTCCTTTTATCTCTTCCTCTCCATGACCTTCTCCGTCTCTCTCTTTGGGCACAACTTTCTTGTCTCTTTCCCTTTGCACATTCCCGTTCGTTCTAACGGAAGAGGGAGAGCTTGAAGATGGTGAGGATGTAGAGCCTTTGAATCACATGGCACCAAAATTTCCATCCTTTATCTAGAATAGGATCTTCCAATGCCTCCATACGTTGGGCTCATGGCAGTCTACAACTCCGTTCTGAACTCGACAAGGGGTGTCCAGAGCTCCCCTAACCCCAAGCGACCAAGGAGTGAGATACACTTTCCGTGGTTGGCCTTTTCACCACTTGACCATTGGTCTATGAATTGAGCAATGCCCTCTCGGGGTAATCCGCAGTCTGATCTTGGAGATGATCCATGTGTGCAAAATATCATTCCTTAATTGATCCAATTAAGAATCAAGGCAATCAACCTAATGTCATCTTCTTTATCCAAATCACAATGCAACGATTAGTTGATTGAAAAAAAAAACATTTAGGGTATTGTTTAATCAACCAACAAAACTAATCATATTTTTCCCAAACAATACAAGAATAGACGTGATAATAACTCCATCGCATATTTGCTCTCCCCCTTGGGATCAAAGAGAAATTCTATGCAAAATTTACTTAATACTTGTATGCACAATTCCTAATGTTATTCTTTTTACGATTATGCTATCCTTAACCCCTAACCGATTTCTCTATCAACGAATAAGCCATACGCAACTAGTGCAATTAAGTTCCCTTGTTACATGCACTTTGCAAAGTCCATCTTTTGAATATGTGAGAAGAGGTTTATTCGTTCCTCCCAAGTCCTATTCTCGTATGTCATAGCATGGGCCTAGTGCATCTCATGCGAGAATCAAAGCAAGCATCTAACAATTTAGAAAATACATTACTTACGATCAGAACCGCGGTTGCATTGGCAGTGATGCCTTCGCCCAAAGCTTCATTGCCCGTTGCAGGATTGCCATCCACACATGGCATTCTTCACTTGGAGACCATTGTCCACAAATAGACTTAAGAGATTAAGAAGGTAGAATAGATTCGAGATGGGAGAGCGTAAGAGAAGATGGCTAAGTCAAGGATTGAGATAGAGGGAATTGTGCAGCCTCTCGTAGTAACTCTTCTCTTCTCTCTCTCTCTCTCTCTCTCTCTCTCTCTCTCTCTCTCTCTCTCTCTCTCTCTCTCTCTCTCTCTCTCTCTCTCTCTCTCTCTTTGAGGGGTATCCTTCTCTCTACCTCTCTCTCGCAACCTCTCGGGATCTCCTTATGCTCCCTTGTGCCTCCCCATGCCTCATATTTATAATGAATTAGAGAGGAGGGGATAAGGCTGAGAAGAAGAGTGGAGGGGCTCTTGGATGACTCGCTGATGTGATGCTCAGATCATAAATCTAACGATTGCATTGGCTCCAAAAGGGGGGTCAAACCCCAAGACACTTGTTTAGAAATCTCTCAGTTCACTCCTTGTTTTCTCTGTTTGAAGTGCTGTCTACTGCCTATAGACTTCAATCGTGGCGTGCACGATTTTTCCAGTCACTTTTCTTTATCTTTTTCTTTTTATTAAATCTCCAAAACTAACTAAAACATCACTTGTCTTTTCTTTTAAATAATTTTCAATTCTATCTTTTTAGGATAAAATCTAAAATATACTAGTTTTTTTTGCTCAAAAATCTAATATTTTTGGACCATCCAAACTATACACATTAATACTAGTGATTAATACGGCTCATAAGTCTCGTTCATGTTGTAACTTCCATGAAGGGTGGCTACGGTCCTTGTCAATCTAAAAAAAATGTCAGTTTACGACTCTTGGTTTTTTTAATATATTTTTAATTATATAAAAATTATTATTTATTAATGTTAGTTAGTTTTTACCTTAGTTAGTCTTTAGTTAGTAATCTTACTAACTTATTAATTGACTAACTAACTTTTGAACTAACCAACTAACTTTTATTGCGTGAAAATATTACAGAACCATGACCAACTCAACAAGAATCCATGTAGCGGATTCTGTGTCTATGTCCACATCAACTTAGCCAGTGTAGCATAGAAAATGGCAGCATCCTCATTCCATGTGGGCATAACGAGCTCCATCAAAGCAATGAACATAGATAAATCAACGTGGCATAGAAAACAACAGCATCCCCATTCCATGCACACATCAAGGGTCCCCTTAGGCGATTAGCGCACATTAGTGATATTTTTGTGATATGTAAGTTTTTTAACTTAGAATATTTCTATTAAGGTTAATAAACTCAATAATACTTAAGTCTCCATTCACACCATTAAGGGCTCTAGCCCTTGACCATATTGAAGTCCCTCTTAGTGCCTATTCACACAAGAAGAAGCATTATTTGCACGAGCACTTATTTATGCCTACTTTATTTTATCAACAAGCATGTATTGAAAGAGCACAATATTTTGGCCCCAAAAGGTACGACTTGAGGATCACAACAACTCAAACCCAATGCTTGATGTATATTCCATGAGGATATCATTCTATTTCCATATTGTAAAGCATGGGAGGGCTCCCAATACTATTATTGGCCATCAAGAGAACCAATACACAAGATGCTTCTACATCTAGATCTTGCAAAATTAGGACATCATAAGACACTAGTTATCACTCTTAGAACTTTTCTTTTTATCATTTTTCACCTATCTCCCTTGGAGCCTTCAAATATTCTACTCTCCCTTCTCTTTATTCTCACGCTTCATTTACTCACCCATTCTTATTCTTTCCTACATCCTCTTCTCTTAGTTTATATCATCTACCTTCTCTAGATTCCTTCAATTATCTACATCATCATTCTACTAGATTCTCTCTTAAGTTTTCTCTTCACTTACTCTCTCCTCCTCTCTTTTTACTTTTCACCTACCAATATTTTAAAATTTGAGGAAGAGCTTGTGTGGGCCCTTCTAAGAGAAAGAGAGATAGATTATTTGCCTTATTAAGGTTTTGTGAGACCTTAGAAAGAAAAATCAAAATCGATAATAGGTGATCAAGATCAAACCTAGTCCAAAGAGAGACTCCAATGTGAAAGGTGACCTCTTGTGCGATCACAACATCATCAAATCCAGACTTATTAGGTGGCCATCAATGTGAACCATGACCAACTCAACAAGAATCCATGTCGCGGATTCTGTGTCTTTGTCCACATCAACTTAGCCAGCGTAGCATAGAAAATGGTAGCATCCTCATTCCATGTGGGCATAACGAGCTCCATCAAAGTAATCAACATAGATAAATTAGTGTTGTTTCTTTGATATATAAGCTAGACGCTAAGGGCTCTTTCCTTTGACCATATTGAAGTCCCTTAATTTTAGTGCCTATTCACATAAGAAGAATCATTATTTGCACAAACACTTATTCATGTGGGCTATATTTTATCAATAAGAAGCTATTGAAAGAGAACAATATCTTTGGCCCCAAAAGGTGCATCTCAAGGATCACAACAACTTAAACCCAATGCTTAATGTGCCTTCCATGATATAATGTCACACACATGACTAGAACTTAATTTAATAAAAAGCTCTTAACCTTTAGAGATTACATTTTCATAAACCATCTCAAGCTATCATTTTGCTTTGAAATAGTTGTTTACTTTTCCATCTCATCTTGAAAATGAACTATAAAACCATCATTTTTGAATGAGGCCTCCTCAGCATCTTCATCATCGACCTTAACAACTATATGACATTGGGCCATCACCCACATGAGAATAGCACAAAGTCTTTAGGGTAAAGCATCACCACCATCAACACATCTTCGTCATCACCAAAGACTCAACTAATCGCACTAGTATATATATATATATATATATAATTATATAGTTATATAGTTATATAGTTATATAGTTATAAAAATGTAGATGCCTTGTGATGCTGTAAGGAAGTGATTGTGCATAATTAAGAGTTGCATTTATCGGGGGGAAATTTATGGTATGTGAAAAGGTTTGAAATATATTATCTTGACATGTAGCCTAAGTACTAAAGGGATTGTTATACATCACTTCTTAAGTAGTTGCACTCCTTGAAAGATTATGTGGAGTAAAGTTGGTTGTCCCTTGTGAAATAGTTAAAGGGATTGTGTGAAAGCTATTATGAAAAAGCATTGTTTTCCTAGTTTTAGTTAGGCTTGGTTGCCTTGATTTTTCTTTCATCAATGAAATGTCCAACCTGTGTGGACCAGTGTTAGGGGAGGGTTGAGCTAATGAACCCTAAGTCACTCACTAGATTTCGTCTCCTAGAATCGAGTTCCATCTTGGAAGATAAAACCGCTAGCTTGAGTGATGAGAGGTATCTCTCTAATGGTCCACTCTACTCTTGAGGCACATGGGAACCAATGGGGCTATGTTTGTAATTTCTGTTTTCTGCTTGATAGAATGGGATGATCGGATAGAGTAAAAACCCTATGAGCTTGGGTTTTTTTCTTTTTGAAATGCCCAAATGCTTACTAAGGTTGGATTGGTGGGTTGTGTCCATAAGACTTGGTCATGGATATCCATGTGCTTTGGATATGATTACCAATGTAAGGGACATAACACCAAATTGGTGTTGCACCTTGAAGAATGTGTGACTAAATATATTGTTACTATTGTCTCTAAAAGTTGCTTGACCTTGTTGTTGTGTTGTGCCTAAATTATGTAAATGAAACTTATTTAACATGCTTATTAAGGAATATATTTTTATATATCAAATTAAATATACTAAGTAGCTAGGTCATTATGAAATTTCATCATAAAAGATAAGCAAGAGGGAAGATCCCCAATGGATCCATCCAATGGTTGGGTAGTCTCTAGTGAGTAGAGAGGTTTCCCTCAAAACAAGAGACTAGGTGAAATAGGAAGGGCCAAAATGTTGACATCCTTGGAATATTAATTTAAAAACAACATTGTGTCATCTTAGGGGGTCAGGGTGAGACTTTATCTTACGAAAACAGGGGTCAATAGTCCAACTCGCTCTCATTTCTCACCCTCTTTAGGCTAATTTGTATAAGCAGTTGCCTGTGATGAGACTAACGCTAGATAAGCTGCTAGGTAACCTAAGTATTATTCTCAATAACCTTATTTTACAGGTTGATCATTGTGGAATGGGAAGGAGCTTCCCTCGTGACGTAGACTTAAGAAATCTTAAGCAATAAAATCCTTGTTATTCTAGTTAATTAGTTGACTTTTGGTCTTAACTATGGGGATGCACCCCTTTGTATCGTTTATGAATCATTCCATGTGAGTATACTTTCTAGCCTTTTGAGCTGTTTTTGACACTCCTTTATGTCCTTGTAGGTTCCCAATGTGTTCTAATTTTTCTATTTTTTCATTCATTCCATGAGAAGACGTCCATTTCTCCCTAGAAGTGGGTTGTGACTGGAGCCCCAAGATGAACACCAAGGATAAGGGGATTCTACTGCAAGAAAATCTGTCTTGTAGCATCAACAAGCTTTTATTTCATTCTTCTGATGACCAAAACAAAGAAAACAACAATTCTTCACGCAGCATCATAGTAGATATCTCCCACGGATTTGATAGAGTCAACCATAATCTTTAACTTCTTCATAGAATCCACCAATAGAACAAGGAACATAAATGAGTACACCATTTTTGAATGGAAATCAATCACATAGTGTTCATCTTCAATGTCTTTATAGTTCTCTCTCAATCTCTCATATAGAGTTACACTGTTTTGATAGAATTGACTATCTCTGACTCTCCCTCTCTCTCTCTCTCAATAGTACATCATCTCCTCACTACAATACTCGCATAATAACTCTCAATAATCCTTCTTAGGTCGTGGATGCACCTCCCAAGAGGTATGTATGATATGAAGAGGCACCAGAGTCACTACAATGTCCCTTCATAGCTCACTACTATCACTGTCACTCAGTCTTCTCTTCAGTCCTTCAGCAGCTGCTTCTTCCATTTGTTTAGCCCTTTTGAACTTAGATTCATCCTTTCCAAAAGTTACAAAACTTTCCCAAAGTCACACATACATTCTACAGAATACTTACAAAAGATCTACAGAATAGTATAGTACAGTACAAAAGCAGATACAGAGCAGAGACAGAGGCTCTACAGAAGGTTTACTGAGGGTTATAGAAGGTCATCAGAACCTCATAACTCATACTAAAACCATTCCAAACTATCAAAAACTATTTAATAGGCTTCCAAAAGATTTCAATCTTCATCAATCATCAATCCATGCTTCATACAGAAGAAAATCAAAACAAAATAGAAGCTATATAGAAGGTATACAAAACTAAACAGGATCTCAATAGAACCTACCAAAACATCACAGAGCTTCATATCTTCACTAAGAATCATCATGAACTTCCTAAACATAATCAATATCATCCAAAACACTCTTAAACACTTTCTTTATCAACCATACATCACTCTAAATCCATCAAAAATCAATCATTCAGACCTAAAAAACAACAAAAATCAGTCAAAAATTCAGTCTTTTTCCACTCTCAACATATCCCCACACTTAGAAAGGAAGCGTCCTCGCAACCTAAGGAAAATAAGAATATAAGCTCACTAAAGAGATCAATTTTGATCTTCTATAGTATCTTCAATAATCTCGCCAAACCATGACCCCAACTTATCACCTGTATTTCTAGAAAAAACTACTAAAGGAAAACTTCGTTATTCATTAACACATCTGATAAAAAATTAAAAGTCATAACAAATTTGTAAAGGATATAAGAGGTTTTTCTTCAGCTTTCCACCATAGCCGTTCCATCCACCATCAATAGTTTGAAAAGAGCTCTCGAACAAATTATTCAACCAGCACGAACTTATCACATACAATTATTACAACACACATAAACACTAACACAACCATCTGAATGACACCTCCAAAAAGAGAGATATATATAATTAAGAATCATCCAAAATACATTGCAAAGACATCAATGAAGGTGATCCCTTTTGAAGGCTTAGTGGTTTCGAAAACGATCCATGCAGAAGGACTCATCCACAAATGTCTTTGGAGGATTTTGAAAGAACTGAAGGCAACACATCCTTTCTAGCAAAACAAGGTATTTGCTAGGTAGACATGGGGCATGAAAATATAGAACATCCAACTGTTGGGGATCAATGTTCACATTGACATTCATATAAAGCTTTGGAATGGCCTTTTGATCGTTATGGGAATGCCTATGTATATATGCTAGATACCAAGCAAAATGAGATGTCAATCTCACTGAAGGATCTAGAGATTGTGAATATTGATGAGCAAAATGGAGGTAATTCTGGTATGCTTGACTAGCAGTAGTCCAGTCCCCTAAAATTAATGGCTAGTTAATCTTTGGTCCCGTGGGAGAATCAGTCGAGTTCCATCCTCTTCTTCTCAGAATCTGCTAATAAAATCCTTCATACTCACTAACCAACTGAGGGGGTTGAGAAATAGAAGTGATAGGAGATGGAAGTGGAATAAGTAAAAGAGGATGAAGAGATGGATAGGCAAAATCATAAAAGGAGGAATAAGATAA
This sequence comes from Lygodium microphyllum, assembly GCF_053477565.2. Lineage (NCBI taxonomy): Eukaryota > Viridiplantae > Streptophyta > Polypodiopsida > Schizaeales > Lygodiaceae > Lygodium > Lygodium microphyllum. The sequence continues at coordinate 181,712,746 of NC_141138.1, read as the reverse complement.
AGAAGAAGTGGCTGAAAATTTAAGTGAATTAGTTAAGAAAGGTGTCAATTGATAAACAGGAAAAGTAGAAGGTATATGAATAGATGGAGAAGGGCATGGTGGAGAAGGGGAAAAGACTCGATCTTCGATGAAAGAACAATAGGTAAATATAGGAATTTGAGAAAAACCCTAAGGTTGAAAAAGAAGAGGTAAGATAGCTATTGAATTGGTTTGATAAAGGGAAAGATAAGTATCATAGTGATGGGCCATTTGTTGATAGTACAATAGGCTAGGAGCAGAGGGACCTAGCACAGATCGTCTTTGATAGGCATCAAAAAATGATGAATCAAATGGATGGTTTTTGGAAAGATAAGCTAGGAGATCCACCCTCATTTGGTTAGTGCTCTGCACATAAGTAGAAGCTGTATTCTGACATTCACGACCACAATATCAATCATTGAATGCCATGAATTGTCAGGGGAAGTAGCCACTTTTGAAGAATAACACTGGAATATGTCATCTATCCTCAACTCCAAATAGTTGACATACAAAACAACTTGTAAAACCACATCCCCCACATACCAGGCCATATCTACATCATATGAAATCAACAGATCTCCTCGTAGATACATGTAAGACAACAACATGGTATCCGTCATCAGAGAATCTTCAAAAACCATATGGACCACTTCTATCAGCAAATCAGGAGACCAAGCCCCACTCCAACCATCCTCTAGAAGAGGAAGATCCATCGTTGAAAGCTTCATATAGAAGGCCAACTTCTGCAACAACTGATAGTGGACAAAGAAAGAATGGTCCGGAGGAACATACTCCTGAAAGTGCTCAAATGTAGACCATAATAAATCCATCCTGGACTGCAATCTTTCCACTTTATCTTGAAACAATGGACACAATGTGGCATGTCTCTGGAGAACTGCCAAGTCGTGCTTAGAGATAAAAGGAATAATAGGAATATTGGGGCTTGGAGGAACGGACCGTGACTGTATCAGTTGGTATTGCAATTGCTTAATTTGGGAAGCTTGTGATTCCAATGTATTATAAGCAGTCTGCAAAGTTGACAGTTTTGCATCTAAAAGAGTCTAAAACTCTTGAGCTTCTTTGGACATCCTCTCTTTCTCCTCCAAGACTCTAGTGACCTCGGACTGAGCTTCTACTAACTGAATCTTCAAAGAAGATATTTCTTCTCTTTGGGTCTTAATCATTTGGGTCTGCTGCTCCATCTGCTTAAACAGATCTGTAAGAGTGTCTTTAGTAGAGGCTACCTCTGTGGTTGCCTTATGAAACTGGTCTTTGGACTGCATCAGTTCTTCATAGAAAGAAGCATACAGCTGTTGAACACAAGCTGTCTCACTGAGAGTTCAATCCAACTCTAGATGTCATTACAAAGGAATGGAATAGCATCTCCTGACACTAAACTATTCAGTGAAGGGACAGATATTTCCAAAAAACCCTCTCTATGTACCCTGAATAAATTGTTACATGTGAGGTAGGCAGGAAAGTCACTGCCAGATGTAGCAGGAACTGTGACTAAAGGAAGGACTGAGGGAGTTTTATCTGCCACACGCTTCAAGCGCTTCCACTGTATAACCAATGGAGGAGGGGAATCAAGATCCTCTATGTCAATAGGTTCTGACTCTTCTGAAGGTGGAGGGGGAGGAACTGAATCAGATGAAGAAGGTGGTAGCACACCCTTCTTAAGGCCTGAGTATGTCAAGAAAGCATATAAGTAGAAACCATAGGTGATATTTGTGACATTTCCTCTGGTTACTTTGACAAAATGTTGGTCCATCTTTGTAAGTAGGTAAGTATTCCAATCAATGGCCACCCCATTTAACACCATCCTGGACGCTGTGAAGAGCTCTTTGGACAAATAATGAGATGGTGTTTTGGCAGGCATAAACCTGTCTTGGAGGAACTGGTAGACTAACTTCCAAAGAGGATTAGTGATCATGGAAAAATATACTCCTGAAGTGTTTATCACTTTTTTGACATCCAGAATCTCTTTGGTCTGCTTCTATAACAGCTTGAAAATCTCATCGTTGGAGAATAATTGTCTGGCTGTAGCAAAGGGCTCTCCTTTGTAGGGAAGATACAAAGCCTTCCCTAACCCTCAGGGTGTCAACACCATGGAAGCACCATGAATCAGGCCCGACTTCTTACTGTATGATGCAAGAAACTCATCACACAGGGATGGATCATCTGGAATCAATGGAAATGAAGCAGCCATGAAAGTCGCAAGTCTTGCTTTCGCTATAGGCTCAAAAGCTAGTAGGGAAGAATAATCCCTACTGATCAGCCGGACGTACTGGATAGGAGGAGGAGCGTGAGGTGCCATTCAGATGGAAAATACACACACCACAAACACAGACAATCACAGAGAATGCCTGCAAAACAACCAAAATAGCTATAAAAAAGAAATCAATCAAAAGAAGAACATACACAGATGTAAATAACCACTTTACCACCCCAAACAACCCACATCCTAGAAAAAATTTGGCATGATCTCTACACATATGCGACTGAAAACTTCATGCGATGCAAAAGCAGGTACTCAAGACCCCGCATGAGGCAAGAAAGAAAGAAAAACTACAAACTATACCCGTAATCATAGCATATAAGCAAACTATAATACCATAAAAATCTAATCAGGACCTCACCATAACTTTGACCAACAATTTCAGCTAAGAGGACTTCACACGCCCATCCCACGAAGCGTGCTTATTAAAAAAGGGAAAAAAGTGCAATGAGGGAAAATGGTTTTAATGAAGGGTTCATTTTAAGAAATTATTAACAATGGGTGACATTTAATTAGGTTATAAGCCTTAATTAAAAAAATGAAAAAATTTAATTACAATTTATTAGGGTAAAGCGGTGCTTAAATGAAACTCGGACTACGATTCCCAGACTGGGGTCTCTAGATGAAAATTCATTAATTAAAAATTAATGGTGATGTGGAGCGCTCTTTTGCCAGCGCGTGCTTTTTTTTGTGACAGCTGGTTTATTTTTATTAAAAATTAAGGTGCCTCTTAAGCACACGTAGCGCGTGCAAAGTGAACGGTTGGTTGATTTTTAAATTATTAATAATTGTGTGTTTAGCACGAATGCGTGTGAAAATTTGGGTGAATATAGTTCATTTTAACAATTAATTGTGGTTAAGAGATGATCAATAAATAAAACTTAAAAATAAATAATTGGTAGGGATGTGTATGCAATAGACTGAAGGCACACTGAGTAGTCCCCAAAGCAAGGAATCTAGTCAAAAAAACAAACACCACTAACTGGAAAAAACAAAGCACCTTAGTGTTTTTGTGTTAGTTTTATTTATTTATTTTTTTGTGGTTTTTTTTTAATTGTACTTTATGTGTGTTTGTATTTTGTATATAGTTTGGTTGTGTTTGTTTGTTTTGTTCTTTTTCTTTCTTTCTTTTTTAGACAATTAAAACGGGATATAGGACACATGAATATGTTGTGAAGTGTAAGGGTGGAATTTTAGCAATCCAACAAGTGTCAACAATGTGTTGTAATTTATCCATGAGTTTTCACTTGATTTTTGGAATTAAAAATGAATTTTTATGAAGTGAAGTATCAAAATTAGGGTTTTGGCTTCAAATAATATTTTAACCATTTATGGAAGCATTTTCAATTGAGAAATTATTGGCAAAAGGGGCAAGGGGATTTGTGAAATTTTTTGGAATTTTTAAAGAAATATTTCTCATTTTTTTACCAAATTTTAATGAATTTTACTCATTTTGCATGTATTTTTGAAGGAATTTTGAATTTTTGAATTTTTTGTACTTTATTTTTTTGAATTTCCACTTTAAAAAATATTCCAAATGATTTCAGAAATATCAAAAAATTTAAAGGATTTTTTTTCTTTTTTTGAATTTTAAATGAATTTTAATGAATTTTTGGAGTTTTTAAGTGTTTTACATGTTTTTTTATGTGTTTTTATATATTTTTCGGGTTTGGAAATAAAAGGCGGTACCCGCGCTGTGTGTAAAGAACGGAGGATGACTGCGTGTGAATGGCTGACTGCAACACTCCACCACACGAACAAACCGGAAGCGCATCCTTGCGTGTGAACGCCCGCTAACCACACTCGAACACGTACGCACAACGCACGGTTCGCACGTCGTGGGAACAAGGGAGGGAGAGGGGATGGGGGTTGCAGGTGAAGAGGTTGGTGGGTGGGAAAGGGGGGCTAGGGGAGAGGTAACTGAGGTTAGTGGGGGGTGCGGTTAAGGTGGGAACAATGGTTAGGGATGAGCGCGGTGGGGTTAAGGGAAACCAGGGTTAGGTGTTGGGGGGGGGAGGGGGGTTAAGGGATAACTATGGTTAAGTCTTAGGGGGGTGGGTTTGAGGGATAACCATGGTTAAGTTTTCAGGGGGATGGGGTCCAATTTGGAGGGGTGGGCTAAAGTTGGAGGGGTGGGCCAAAATGGGAGAAGCCGGGCAGATAGGAGGGTGGGGGGGGAGGAGGAGGGTGAAGAGGTGGTGTTGGAGAGGTGGTGGTGGAGGGGTGGTGGTGGAGGAGGTGGTGGAGAGGTGGTGGGGGGGTCGGTGGAGGAGGAGGTGAAGAGGGGGTGAGGGAGGAGAGAAGGCGCGGGGGGCGAAGAAGAGAAGGTGGAGTAGATAGAGGCAGGCGAGAGAGGCGGAGAAGGCGCGGGGGGGGAGGGGGGGCGGGGCGGGGCAGAGAAAGTGCGGGGAGGGGAGGGAGCAGAGAAGGTGAAGGAGATGGAGGCGGGCGGGAGAGGCCTAGAAGGCGCGGGGAGGGGGCGGGGGGAGAAGGCGTAGGGAGGGAAGGGTAAATGAGAGGAGGGAGGAGATGGCGGGCGGAGGAGGAGGTGAAGAGGAGGTGGAGGTCGAAGGGACGAGGGAAGCCGCAGGAGAGGGAGAGCACGAGGGGTAGGGGAGGGCAAAGCGGCGGTGGGGGAGAAGGGAGAGGGCCGTGTGGAGACAAAGGACGAGGGGAGGGCGAAGCGGCAGAAGGAAAAGATAAACCGTTTGTTTTTTATTTTTTTAATAATTAAAAATAATATAAATTAAGTTGATGTTTTTTTTTGTTTAAAGGTGAGGTTAGGATTATTGTATTTTATGTTTGGGTTTTAGCAAATTTTTAATGTTTTTTTAAATTATTGTTGTTTTGGTTTTTTTTTGTTTTTAAGTTTTTGTTGGTTATTTGTTTGTTTTTGTTGTTTTTAAAAAAAAGAAAAATTAATGTGGGTTGTGTTTTGAGGAGTGTGTGTTTTTTTTTTTTTAAGTTAAATTTTGTTTGGTTGTAATGGCGTGTGTTGGTTTTTTGTTTTTTTCTTCTTTTAAAAAAAATAAAAAATAAATTGGATATGGGTGTGAAAAATGAGCGCACCCCCGTCCCGCGCGCATGCACGGGACGGGAGTAAAAAAATTTACATTAGCGGAATCAGATGGGGCAAGGATGCGAGACGCGAGGCACCGAGGTCACGGGGGCATTCCGAGGCGCATAAAACCAGGAACAAGAACGTTCACGCACGACACGTGAAACGTGGCCACACGGCAAAAAGGAATAAAAATTAATAGAACCCAAACCGTACGTTAGATCGAAAAACCATAAGAAGAAAAAATGTGCCAGGAGACAAGGAGAAGATGATAGAAAAATGAGACACGGGTTCCGGGGCAAAATCAGGGTGTTCACATGGGAAAAACACAAGAAACAAGCCCGAAAACACTTACGTGCATTAATATCATAAAATTCGCGCATCAAAACGAAGTGCAGAAAGAAGGAAATTTGTGTAGAACAATGTGTGCTACAACTTATCATGGAAGAACTGAGTTTCGATTGAGATAGGATGCGTTCACATGGGAAAAACCCCAACAACAGACCCGAAAATGGACTTGAAAATTAGTACGAGAAAAACCATGCACCGGAATAGAGGATAGTAAAAAGGAGAAATGTATGGAAGAAAAGGATTCACAGGGCTAGGGCATCAAAACTTAGTTTGGGGGAAAGTAGGAAGGGTTCACATGGAAAAAACAAAAAAAACACACCCGAAAATACTCGAAAAAATTAATAACCAAAAATCCAACAGTCGAAAGAGGGGGAAGGAAAAAGGAAAAAGGAAAAAGTAGGGAAAAGGTTGGCAGGACACGGCTGTCAAATTAAACGGGAATTCCGGTTCAAATAGGACAAGTTCACATAGAAAAATGTGAAAAATAGACATGAAAAGGGCCCGAAAACCCACAAAATTTAATAACAGACCAACCGTGCATCAAAATGACACGAAGTAAGGAGGAAAAATATCAAGGGGAATGGTTAGGACCGGGGTGGCACATCAGATTAGGGTTTCGAAGCAATAAATACGCGTTCACATGGAAAACTATCCAAGTTACGGGAATTGCTTCAAAAATTAATAACTTTAGAACCGTTTGTCGGAATAGGGGTTGGTAAAAAGGGAAAATGGGCAGTTCAAAGGGATGTGCAAGATATATGCATGGTGGTATGCAACATAGACGTGCAGGGATCCTTCTCCACACTTAAAACCTTAATAGGAAGGGTAAATCGAACATCAAGGACCGAGTACCACACATTAGACCAACCACGAATGTCCCCACACTTAAGACAGGATAGTCACTGAGAAACAGAAGGTGTAGGGTTAGAAAAACTTGGCCCATATTGCCGAGGAGAAATGTTGATGATCGAGGTTGCGTCTTGTGTCATTGTCGGTTGTAGGAAGTAACAAGGTGTCTTCACAACTCACGTCCTTCGTCCTTCATGGCAAGGACCATGCGGCAACACCCAGGGAGGTAGCTGGTTGAAGGAATCGTAGGAAATTTGTCGATGACGAGGGATATTGCACTCAACTCACGATCACTCAAATGGAATGAAAGAACAGTCGCTCGCCCCATTACTAACATCACTTGAGGAAATAATGATGAAACCCAGAGCTCACACCCGGTTGAGGAATTGGCAAATGAATGGTGCAGAAAGAGTATGCTAGGGTGCAGAATTAATGGTACATTAGTGCGTCCAACCCCGTCTAGCATAGGTGCAAGCAGGAAGGCCAAGGAGCCTTGCAGTGCAGTGTACAGAACAAAGTGACGTGTCCTGTGCTGATGGCAGAAACCCAGCGTGTGGTGGGTGCAGAGGGAAACGGTAACATACCTGACTCCGATTTTCGTAACGTCCCACAACCCTTACCTCTCGATAATTCATTGAAGAAATGCCAGTCACACTCAGCCCACCCTCTGTCTCACGCTCTGTTGAAAGATACAGAGGGCAGCCCATTCCTGAACCCCTAATCCTCACTATGACTTGTGCAGAGGTTATACGCTTTGTGCACTTTGATGGTGCAACTGTGCATCCCGCCCATGCCGGCATATAGTGCGAGAAGGAAGGCCAGGGAGCCTTATGGTGCAATGCACAGAAACAAATCGTGCATTCTGCATTGAGAGGCCCATCCCGTGCATGCAACACTCCATTCACATATCTCACCTCTCATTTGATTTGAAGGGAAAGACCGGGCACTCACCCCACCCTCTGTCTCACGCTCTGTTGAAAGATACAGAGGGCAGCCCATTCTCACGTCCCTATCTTGTTAGGATGAAAGCTCACATCACTCAAGGGGTTGATGATGAAGATCATGTTGGTTGTTGTTGTCATGAGGATCTTGAAGAGGAGGCGTACCCAGGGAGGCAGCCACCAAATCTCATACTCCAATGACTTGTAAGAAGAGTCGTCTGTTAAGAAGGGTAGACGGACTGATATTACATAAAGAGCGCACCAAGGGAGGTGGCTTCGAATTACTTTGTTGGACAGGTTCTGTTGATGATGAGTCAGCTATCTTGAACTATGGGGTGTTGCCCCCTTTTCCACAATCAGCTTCCCGCCCAAGGGTGTTTCCACCTTTTCTTGGAACAAGGCCTGTTATGACAAGGAATTTCTTCCTTTTCTCCCATAAAAATTTGTTAGTTTTTTTCTCTTTTTTTTCTTTTTTTTTTCTGTTTTCCTTTTTTTGTTCATTAAGAAAGAGAATGGTAGAAATACCATGTATTAGGACCAACCTCGCCACCGCTGTTGGATCAGACGAGAAGAGAACAAGGTTGGTTGAGATATTTCTGCGCGAGGGATTAGTAGAACGAGACCGCCTCATGAGGAGAATGATAAGGGTTATGAGAAGCACGACGAGAAGGACAGTGCAATGCCCAAAAGGGAAAGGGTAGGTCGACTATGATTGTCAAGATCCCTAGGGAGGGAAGTACTTTTTTAGACGATAGCCATTGATCAAGAAGGGATCATCAGAGGCATCAACGGTGTGCACCTGAAAAGAGCCGTTAGGATTGATAGCAAGTACCTTGTATGGGCCCATCCACCGTTGTTGAAGCTTGCCAGGAAACTTGCCAAACCTCGAATCATAGGCCAAAACAAGATCACCGTCTTTGAACTCCTTGTGCTTGATGAAACTATCATGATAGGCTTTGCGTCGTGCTTGAGTGGTTTCCATGCACTGTAGGGCCATTCGCCGTCGTACCTACGCTTACATGTAGTCTTATGTCTGTAGGGCAGCTTGATGATGCTGGGTTTCATGTTTCATTAGGGGATTCTACCTGGAAGATCATTCGTGGCAGACTTATCCTTGCTAGAGGTGCCAAAGCTGGTAGCCTCTATCCTCTTGTAGTTGATGGGTCCTCTGTTGACCATGTTTTGTCAGTGGGTTCCATCCCACATGTATCTCTTTTGCAAGCCCGTTTGGGCCATATGTCCTTGAAGGGAATGAAAATACTTTCTGGTTTGCAGTACTTACTGCCCCTTGGCTACACATGTTTTGATTCATGTGAGCATTGTCTTCATGGCAGACATACTAGGAATACACATAAGAATTCTAGTAGGACACGCATGAGTGAGCCCCTCGCATTGGTACATTCGGATGTTTGTGGATCCATGCCCTGTCAGTCTATGGGTGGTGCAAAGTATTTTGTGACATTCATTGACGATTTTTTACGTAAAGTTTGGGCTTACCCCATTAAGCTTAAGTCCGAAGTCTTGGCTATATTTCAGAGATGACTTGCATTGGTTGAGAACCAGACTAGGTATAGGTTGAAATGCCTTAGGACTGACAATCACGGAGAATATGTGTCACGTGCTTTTGAGCAACTATGTGACGAGAGGGGTATTAAGCGTCAATTAACGACCCCCTATACCCCACCCCAGAATGGTTTGGTTGAGGGGATGAATAGAACCATCCAAGAGTGTGTACGCAATATGCTTAGCCATGCAGGCTTAGCACAGAGCTTTTGGGCTAAGGTAGTTTGTACAACTGCGCATGTCATAAATAGATCACCTTTTAGTGGTTTGGATTTCTAGGTTGCAGAGGAGGCATGGACTAGGAAACCTCCGTCTTATGCACATCTACGTGTCTTTGGATGTGACGCATTCTGCCATGTGCCCAAAGACAAGTGTACTAAGTTGGATCATAAGAGTGTCAAATGCATTTTTCTTGGCTATGGGGATGTAGGCGAGATGGGTTACCGCCTCTGGGATCCCCAAGTTGGTTTATAAGGTAAGACTTGTCGTTAAGGGTTTTAAACTAGAGCATGGAGTTGACTTTTATGAAGTCTTTTCTCCTGTGGTCAAGATGACCACCCTACTCTTAGTTTTGTCCTTAGTCGTGCAACTTGACTTGAACTTGTACTAGATGGATGTCAAGAATGCATTCTTGCATGCGGATTTGCATGATAAGATATACATGGAGCAGCCTAAAGGCTTTGCAGAACCTCGTAGGGAGCCTAGTGTGCAAGTTGAAGAAAAGTCTTTATGGCTCGAAGCAGGCACCTAGGGAGTGGTATCATAAGTTTGATGCCTTTATGCAGTCACAAGGCTACAGCAGGAGTGCTATGGATCCGTGTCTTTACACGAAGGAAGCCCGTGATGGCTCATTACTTATTTTGGTACTTTATGTGGATGATATGCTGATAGTAGGGAAAGATCATGATGAGCTGGATGCTCTTAAATCTCAGTTGAAGAAGAGCTTTGAGATGAAGGATTTGGGATAGGCCTCTCACATTCTTGGTATACGCATTAAGCACGACAAGCATCAGGGACTACTCTACCTCTCACAGAGGGAGTACATTCATAAAGTCCTTGAGTGTTTCCGCATGCAGGACGTAAAGCCTATTATCTGTCCATTACCTTCTTATGTGAAGGTTTCACGGGCCGATTGTCCGTAGATGGATGAGCAGAGGGCTGAGATGGTCAAGATCCCTTATGCGTCAACTGTGGGCAATTTGATGTATGCCATGATAGCCACTCGTCCAGATATTTCCTTTGCAGTTGGTGTTGTGGCATACTATATGGCTACACCTGGCAAAAAGCATTGGGATGCTGTAAAGGGTATCATGAGATACTTGAAGGGCACAGAAGATATGTCTATTTGCTATGGCAGCCAGGATACACGAGTTGTAGGCTACATAGAATCGGATTATATAGGACATGTAGATAGTAGGAAGTCCACTTCTAGCTATGTCTTTACCTATGCTGGAGGTGCTATTTCTTGGATGTCTAGGGTTCAGAAATGTATGGCTCTCTCTACCACTGAGGCCGAGTATGTTGCAGCCACTAAGGCTTGCAAGAAGGTCATATGGTTGGGCCGTTTGGTTCATGACCTTGGGATTGATACTATCCCTACGCTGCATTTGGATTCTATGAGTGTTATTCAGCTAGCCAAGAATCCGCCGATCTTCCATGCGAATACAAAACACATTGAGGTGAGGTATCACTTCATACGTGCAGTCATGGAGGACAAGTGTGTTGACCTTGTCAAGATCTCTAGTGACAAAAATCCTACAGATTTGCTCATGCAAATCCTCACTACTGAGCACTTTGCCTTTCTCAGGAGATTGATGGATGCTAAATGAGATGACGTTTTTCCTCATCTTGTTGTACATGTGTACATTGTACAGTCTTTTCTTTTTCTTTTCACTCCTCACTGGTGCAAATTCACCTTTAAGTGGGAGGTTGTTGGGGGTAAAAGCACCTATGCCTAGCCACCCATGTATTGCTACACTAATAGTACCCGCCACTGCACACTACAGGTGGCGGGCACCCATCACCGTCACATTATTCTTTGTTCTTTTAGTGACAATTTGAATAAAGGAAGTCCTGGTCACACATTGTGACTGTTGGAGTTCCCATTTGTGTCTCTTTCTCTTCTTGCTCTTTCTCTCCGCCATAGCTCACTTCCAAGCAAGCTTCAATCCTTCTCACCTTTCACTTAACACTCTAAAGGATCTTGTTTATGATGATATTATTATCATATTATTTAACAAAGATGGGATCAGTTTTGATCAAGCTTGTATATCTTTGATTGAATATTTACAACGGCATCAACAGACACACAAATCAAGAAACAATTATGATCTCACAAGAGGACACACAACTAGAACAAATAGACCAAGGTGTACTTGCTCAAGGGGCATCCCTTCCTATGCTATTCATGTAGGAGTTGTGGTGGTGGTTACTTCTCTTATCTCAAGTTTCCTAACAGACATTGTTCTTATTGCAATAGAAATGGTCACACTACACATGATTACTTGGCAAAAAAATATGATGAAGAACATGTTATTACAAATAAAAAACCACATTTATCTACAGATTTTTCTCCTTATGACTACTAAGACTGATCATCGAACCCATCTATGTTTTAAGAGGCGTTTTGATTCACATTGTAATAGAGCATATGCTGCTACACATGACAACACTACTAAAGAAGTAAATTGTGTGAGTTATTCTATCTCTCGGGAAAGGATACTTCATGTTTGTGATGGATCTCTTTTGATTATTGATTTTGGTGCTACAGGAAACATGATATATCAGTATCAATGATTACATAATTATCATTCTATTTGTGTCACGAAATTGGTTTATCTTGCAAATGACACAACCTATCGAGTCAAAGATATAGATGATTTATATCTTGGTAGTCTTTGTTCAACAAGAATTCTGCGTGGAGTTTCAGATATCCTAGAGCTACAAAAGAATCTTATTTCCATTGAATGACTAGGGGATCTTAGTTGTACCATGTTTCATCCCATGGGAATACCACAAGACACAACAAAAACCCCAAAATTCATGATTTCCCTTGAAACCACAATGTTGCATTTTTTCATGTTTATGGAAAAACTGTTAGATGAATGAATTTTTCTAATTTTCTTAACATTTTTGATACATCACAGCATTGACAACCAAGAACAGCCATTTTCAACCATTTGCAACCAAGATCTACCATAAAATGATGAAATCTATCACTTATAAAATCAAGCTTTATCTCATACATATCTCGTGATTGAAAGATTTCTGAAGCTTTCCAACAGTTGTTGACACTCCTCTAAACCTTGATCTATGCTTCTTAACTCTCTAGCATCATCCGACGATCCATATCTCTTATCTCAACCCAACCCCTTCTCTCATAGATTAAGGCATGAAAACACACATCAAGAAGAGAGAGGAGAGAGCAAGACTAGAAACTGATAATTTCATTCAGTGCATCATATGATGCACAAAGAGAGGCAATTTTTAAGGAAAAGAAAATGTGCATCCAAACCCTCTCTTGCCATCCCCTGCCTTTGCCTGAATAGAAAGCAAAATTTTTTGAGAAATAAGGGGGCGTCAAGAAATGCCCCCCCCCCAATTGATTGTGATTTTTGGCTTTAAACCTCTTAAACAAGTCATTAATCTTAAAATTTAAAATAACGAGTTTGCAAACTAAGTGTTCACACTACAAATGAAGTGGTTTGCAACATTTTGGAGGGGCAAACGAGCGTGGAACTGAGATCCAGCTAGATAGCTAACTTTCTGGCATCAAAATCTATCAACCTAGCTTCTCTCATGCACTTTTCAGCTCCTGGATCACATAGCTGCTTTAGAATGCTAAACCTTGTGGGGATTAAATAGGGGGTGGGGGGGTGGCTGGGGGTTTCAAACAACCTCTGATCGACGAACGAAGACTTGTGTTGGATTCCTAGCATCGAAATCCACCAAGAAAAACTACAACTCAACCATCTGCCACCATTCAATTTTTCATGAAAATTTGGTCTTTCAAGTTTTTCATACTCGGGCATGTAAAAAGGAGGAAGCTAAGCATAGTGACCTTAGGAGAATAGGGCATTGGTGTCAGGTCGTCCTGACTCGGTATCCAAGAACTTACCAAGCTTTCGCGAGGTGACACTTAAATCCTTTTCTCTTCTGCTCACTTTTATTTTTTCTCCAACCTTTCTTATTTCTTTCCTTGAGCTGAGATCCCACCCCTAGGAAGACAAGGCATTGTGATTCGTGCTCTCTTGGAAATCTTAACAACAAAATATGTCATCATCACTTTGTTCACTCTGATTTTTCCAAGCTTGTAGATTTTTATTGGTAACCTTGTTCAAGGTGTGAGCAACTTATGGGTAGCACATGGTCTCAGGAGGATGCTAGGTGGATGTGGTCTCATCAGAGTCGACGTTGATGATACAAAGTCACTACTCACTTCTTTTCCTTTTCTATATGATGATGAACCTCCTTCAAGGGATAATATTGACTCTTCAAATCAGGATTTACAACCTACACCTATTATTGGTGATGATGTCCTTGGCATTGATCTTTATGTTGATTTTCCAATTGATAATGAGCATGGTACTTGTCATGTATATGATGATGATATTCTTAATAATGCTCTCAATATTTGTGAAGACCATGTCTCTTATAGTGATGCCATGTCATCCCCACAAAAGAAACAATGGTAGAGGGCCATGGAAGCTGAGTATGAATTTCTTCTCTCTAAAGATACATGGTTTCTAACTAAGTTACCACACCTGGACATACTACTATTAAATGCAATTGGGTTTATAAGACTAAAACAAGAGAAAATGGAACATTTGAAAAATTCAAAGCAAGGCTAGTTGCCAATGGTTTCTCACAAATTGCAGGAGTTGATTATTAAGAAACTTTCTCATCTGTTGTTCATATTAATAGTATTCGGGTCTTGTTAGTTTCTACTACTGAGTTTGATTTGGAGGTTCACCAAATGGATATGAGAACTACTTTTCTTAATGGTGATTTAAAGTAAGAGATACACATGGAGAAACGAAAGGGATTTGTAGTTAAACATAAGGAAAATCTTGCTTATAGAGTTCATTGGGCACTCTATAGTCTCAAACAATATTCATGAGCTTGGTATCAAAAGATTGATATCTTCCTTAAAAAACAAGGTTTTATCTCTTGTTCCTTAGATCCTAACTTATATGTCAAGCATTGCAATGATAGTTTTTTTATTCTTGCTCTATAAGTGGATGATACCATACTTGTTTCTAACAATCTCAACTCCCTTCAATAAGTAAAGAAGGTTTCATCTTTTGTGTTTGACATGGTCGATCTTAGAGACATACATTCATGTCTTGGTATTGAGATTCAACGCTATCCAGAAAAGGGTGTTTTATTACTACGTCAAATAAGTTCATTGAAGATATTATTTAGAAGTTTGGTTTGGGTTCTGCACATCCTTCTAGTACTCCTTGTCTTGTGAGCTCTACTAAAAAATCTCACTTTCTGCAGAATGATGGACAATTAGCATTACTTCAACCTTATACTAATCTTGTTGGATGTATTCAATTTGTTGGCTTGAATTCTCACCCTAACATTCTTTTTGCTGCAAATTTTATTGGATAACATCTTAGTTCTCCATGACTTAAACATTGGATTGTAGCTAAACAAGTTTTGAAGTATTTGAAAGGCACTAAAGATTTTGGGTTGGTTTATTGGCATTTACTTTATTCTTTGGGTTATACAGATGTAGATTGGGCAAGCTCTCACTTATGTACGCATTCTACAAGTGCAAATTGTTTCTTTATCAATGGTTGTCTTTTTTCTTGGACTAGCAAGAAACAACATTGTGTTGCTATTTCCACTACAGAGGTTAAATATATAGCTGCATCTTAAATGGCTCGAGTGTTAGTATGGATTCGACAAGTTCTATCAGATATTAGCCATTCTCCTCTCTCTAGCAAAACACTTTGATGTGATAATCAAAGTGCTATTAGTCTTGCTAAAGACAATGTTTAACATAACAAGTCTAAACATATTAAAATTGCATTATCATTATGTTTGATATGAAATAAAGAAAAACATGATCATGATTAAACATTGTCCAAGTGAAAGGGATGTAGGAGACGTGGGAGAGAAGAGCACACACAATCTAGGTGCTGTCAACAATGTTATGACAGCCTTATTGCACTTTCATATATATATAAATTAAAAATATTGGTGGTCACTTCACTGTACATGGGCAGGCCCAAGGGCCTTTTACCCCAACAACCTCCCACTAAAAGGCCAATGGGCCAGGGAGTGAAAAAACAAAAGAAAAGAAAACAGACAAGGCGAGGAATCATGACATCTCACCCAACGCCCAATTGGAAAGTGAGTTGTGCAATAAGTGTTGAGAATCTTCTTGTAATATTTCCGTTTGAATAAAAATATTACTAGACCAAAATCCTACGCACCATAAATCTGTGAAAAAGATTATCTCCAGTTCCGGTAGTAGCTAATTTATGACCGTACGTGAGAAAAGGAGTACTCCGCATTGGCAAATCCGGACCGAGGATCAAAACCCCCATAATCGCATGTGAACATCCTCTTGGGAGGAGGTTAAGAGGATAATGTGGGGATAAAAATTCAAAATTTTTATTTTATATTTATTATTCTTTCTTCCCCCAGCTGAATGCCGTTCTGGAGGAGAGGGAGTGTGGCGGGGATGGGTCAGCAGTGTTGCTTGAAGTCGTGGGGGAAGAGGGCCATGCAACAGGCCACGTGGGGGGAGGTCCCCTCTCCCCTAAGACTATAAAAACCCCCTTTAAGGGGGGGGGGAGGAAGGTAGGTGGGAGAGAAGAAGGCTGCGACAGGCTGTGGAGTGAGTGGAGGAAGGAGTAGAGAAGTATCGAGCGCTGTGCTGTGCCATGTGGAGGGAGGAGGAGAGAGCTGCACTGCGCCAGCTGTCGCCGAGTCCAGAACGCCGCTTGTTGTCGTGGATTGTGGCCGCCATCAAAACTCCCATCCTCTATCTCCATGCCATGTGCCATCTAGAAGCTTCTAAGAGGGCTTCTTTAAGCCCCCTTCCTATTGGGATCCACCCCAAGTCCCTTTAAAGCCATTTTACCCGGGTTTTTAAAGGCCCTTCCCGTGGATTTCCCACACAAGTCCATATTATCCCGGTTTCTTTTAAAGCCCCTCCCATTGTATCCATCACAAGCCCAATCTCCTTGCCGGGTTTAAGGGCCCTTCCCATTGAACCCTCCAAAAGACAACTTTTCTTCCCTCCGAGCTTCGAGAAGGAAGCCTATAAGGCTTCCCCATTAGATCCTCAAATAAGCCCATCCCGGCTTTGAAGATGAGGGGTTTCTCTAAGGCTCTTCCCACTCGATTTCCCCCATAAACCCATCTCTAAATTTTCCCCCCCCACTCCCTCTCCTCAAAGATTTTTATTCCTGGAACTTCTATGAAAGGAAGGAGAAGTTCATAAGTCCCCATTTCCGCAAAGCCCATAAAACCATTCCTAGCCGGAATTTCAAAGAGAAGAATCTCTCAAGGCTCCGTTTCCACAAGGCTTTTGCAAGAACCCTCTCATGAATCCCTCTTTTCCGAAAGAAAGAAGGCCCAAGCTCCGAACCCTAAGGCCTTCCAAAGCCCAATTCCGCAAGTCGGTACTTCGGTCAAGGAAGCCGTACCTCAAAGGGAATTGCGCGTACGAGGGGGACGGGCCAAGATCATAAGACTGTGGCCAAGACAAGAAGGTCGAATTCACGATGGCCCCTAAAAAGTCACAAGGCACAACCATAGGAGGATCATCTCCTAACATTTATGTGGACATTTCACCGAACCCACAAGTCCAGGTTTTCTTCCTATTTCTGATTTATGTCGAAATATTGCAATTACGCATGGTTAATTCATGGAACTATGATGCACTTTTGAGATTCAAATACTTTGGGTATTTTAAAGGAAGTAACACACGATCGAAGATCGGTCATTAGTATTTTTCAATGGAATGAACGAAAGATGTCTATGCATTTTTAGCAAGATACTTCTATGCATTGCAAAGTAACGAATCTAGAACAACTAATGACTATCATTACAAAGTCAAGATTATTGTAGTACACCTTCGATTATGCATGGAAAGATTAAATCGCATGTTGCATTCTTAGAAAAATCTTTCTTCGTGATGATTCATTAGGAAAGTTGCTAACAATTGTAGGAAATTGCAAGGCATGGAAATGATTCTAGGGTTGCATAAAGTAGGTTAACTCTAGTCAATTGGCATAAATCTCATTCAACTACGTAGTAGTTAGGAAAGATTGCGTAATGCTCAATAAGCGTACGAATATTTCATTCAGAAATGAAGTTAGGGAAAGGCTGTATGGTTTGTTTAACATAAAACCTTAAAAGCTTAGTAGTATGAGTCGTGAATGCATGTCCTAGTAGGATCAATAGAAGTTATGCGAATTTTTAACATGTGCTTGGTCTTAACAAGAAAAGTTAGGGATTGCGAATCTAGTCATATCTAGAGGAAATGAATTGTGTGCTTACGTGAACTATGATGTAATGCAACTAGTTTTCCCCTCTTTGATCAAGACAATATCTTTAGGAATAGACAAGTAAATTGGTTTACCCTAAACACCTAAATCGCAAAGGAATCACTTAGGATGGTTAAATCGATACAATATACTCCAAGTGCTAACTAGGGTTTAGCACGTTAAGGACTTGACCTAGTCGCACTTATTGCCAAGTCGAAACTCTCATATCCTAAAGTCCTACCCACATTCATGGAATGTAGGGACAATAGGATGTACTTGCAAGAAACGATCTAGGGTTTCTACGCTAAGGATCGCTCGTTAAAAAGATGAAACTCGGATTGAGTTGGAACCCTAGGACCGAGGATGTTGGCCTAGTGCAATCGGAAATGGATTGGATATGAAGACACCCTAAACCCTGCTTCTTGTCTAATCATTATTCCGTGACCAGAAGACATCGTTCGATGGGTGAAATGATCCCACAGAATAGATGCGACACTTGTGCAACAAGTTGCAACATCGCATGATCTTGTGGTTCGATCACAAGAGAGTTGCCAATTCCTTGGAATGAGATTGGCAGATTCTTATGCAAGTTTATCTTGTAAGAGGATGAGTAGTCATCCTGTTATATCACCTTTCTTGGGAAAAATTGCCAAGTTAAGATAAGGAAATTGGGTATTTGCTTGGAAGCAAAGGACCAAATCAATAATTTGGAGCGACATAGTCGCCATGATTTATTGTTAATAAAACCTAAGGTATTAGTTGAGTTGGGTTAATAGGGTACGGCCCTAACCCAAGGACAAAAGGGAGAACAAACAAACCCTTGGGGGATCTTTCCAAGTTGCAATTGATCCCGGATCGAATGCTGGATGCATTCGGAGAGAAGGATTTACTCCTTAGCAGTTGGCTAAATAAACGATCACTGGAAATGATTGTGCTTGTAACAGTTTAGGAGCACTGTTTGCATTGTTTGCCCAATGAACTAAAAGATGGAAAGATATTTAATGCTTTAGGTTGAAGGCCTGAAGGGAGAGGTAGCTTCAGTTACCCCCGACTGTCTAACTGACCCTAACCAAGGGGGTTGTTAGCTGCACTGGGAACGTGGACTGAACCCACCGCGTGAGGTCTCTCTGTTGGGCACTACTTGGAGCAGGAGGACGCTTGGGTGCCAGGGGGGACTCTGGCCGTAGATCCCTTGGCTTCCGGGCCCTGCACAAGAGGCCAACATGACTCGGGATTGGATCTCGAGGCCCGCATACTAGTCTACAGGCGGAATCTTGGATTAGTAATCCCTGTGGATTGCTGGATAGCCTTCGGGCGGATTATGGATAAGCCTGCGGGTTGGATTTTATGAATGTATTCCAAAGATAAATATGATAACCTATTGAAAAGGAATTTGTTTGACATTGCTTTTCTATGTCAAGTGCTAAAATTATGTGAAGGAATCAATACTTAATGAGCTAATCAAGGAAGCTTCTTGATGCATGTCCAAGTAAATGTGGTAGGTAATTAGATAACTAAAACAACCTGAGGAAAGTGCAGTGGATGTGGCCATGGGTCCGTCCTATGGATGGGTGGTCCCGGTTGACTGGGAACTTTTCTCAATCATAAAGGACAACAAGGAGATCTTCTTAAAGGAAATGAATAGTAAGGGCGCTGACCTAGAGTCTAGGTTATAATAATCCCGGTTTACGCGGTTTTAGGGAAACGGAATGGGACTATGCCTTATGGCAGAAAGGTCGAGCCTTACATCTCTCTGGTTTCCCATTCTCCTTGAACCAAGTACATCGTGAATCCATTGGGCCTGGCGTTTGTGTGTAAAGTAGTTCGCTCGAGGTTCGACGCTAGTTACCATTTAGGAAATGACCATTAGGGGAAACCCTGATTCAGGTCGATCCTAAGTGGGAACGGCCAGAATACTTCCGCTAGGTGGCAGACATAAAAAATCCTAGATCGCAAACCCCGTGACATTCCATGGGAGTACCGGACCGAGCTTTCTAGACCTCCTTTCCGATGGACTACTAAGACGTGTCCTGAAGGGAACAGGTGGATACGTCATATTGAGGGTCGGAGGGTTGAGCTGAACTCATATGTATACGAGGAAGTGACCTGCGTAATCCCCGCCAACAGGATCAAGGTGTTGGGACGCTATGAGAAGAACGGGTTCCAAAGGAAAGGATACCCTAATCTTTCGATGACTTACCGATTCCTGAAGATCCATGACCCGAAACCGTAGACAACCTTCCTTATTTCTTTTCTTAGGCTGAGATGCCACCCTTAGGAAGTCAAGGCATTGTGATTCGTGCTCTCTTGGTGATCTTAACAGCAAAAATATGGCATCATTGCTTTATTCACTCTGATTTTTTTAGGCTTGTTGATCTTTATTGGTAACCTTGTTCAAGGTATGAGTAACTTATGGGAAGCACATGGTCTCAGGAGGATTGTAGGTGGACATAGTCTCATTAGAGGATGTTGATGATACAAAGTCAATATTTACTTATTTTCCTTTTCTATATCATGATGAACCTCCTTCATGGGATAATATTGACTCTTCAAATCAGGATTTACAACCTACACCTATTATTACTGATGACAACCTTGGCATTGATCTTTATGTTGATTTTCCAATTGATAATGAACATGGTACTTGTCATGTTTATGATGCTAGTATTCTTAAGAATGCTCTCAATATTTGTGAATACCCTTTCTCCTAGAGTGATGCCATGTTATCCCCATAAAAGAAACAATGGCAGAAGGCCATGAAAGCTAAGTATGAATCTCTTCTCTCTAAAGATACATGGGTTCTAACTAAGTTACCACCTGGACATACTGCTATTAAATGCAAGTGGGTTTATAAGACTAAAACAAGAGCAAATGGAACATTCGACAAATTCAAAGCAACTTGGCTAGTTTCCAATGGTTTCTCACAATTGCAGGAGTTGATTTACTGAGTTTGATTTGGAGGTTCACCAAATGGATATGAGAACTACTTTTCTTAATGGCGATTTGAAGTAAAACATACAGATGGGGAAACCAAAGGGATTTATAGTTAAACATAAGGAAAATCTTGCTTGTAGACTTCATCGGGCACGCTATGGTCTCAAACAATCTTCACGAGCTTGGTAACAAAATATTGATTTGTTCCTTAATAAACAAGATTTTATCTCTTGTTCCTCAGATCGTAACCTATATGTCAAGTGCTGCAATGATGGTTTTGTTATTCTTGCTCTATATGTGCATGATACCATACTTGTTTCTAACAATCTCAACTTCCTTCAATAAGTAAAGAAGGTTTTATCTTCTGTGTTTGACATGGTCAATCTGACATACACTCATGTCTTGGTATTCAGATTCAATGCTATCCAGAAAAGGGTGTTTTATTACTATGTCAAACAAAGTTCATTGAAGATATTATTCAAAAGTTTGGGTTGGGTTCTGTACATCCTACTAGTACTCCTTGTCTTGTGAGCTCTACTGAAAAATCTCACTTTCTACAAAATGATGGACAATTAGCATTACATCAACCTTATGCTAATCTTGTTAGATGTCTTCAATTTGTTGGCTTGAATTCTCACCCTAACATTCTTTTTGCTGCAAATTTTCTTGGACAACATCTTATTTCTCCATGCCTTAAATATTGGATTGCAGCTAAACACGTTTTGAAGTATTTGAAAGACACTAAAGATTTTGGGTTGGTTTATTGGCACCAACAAAACTCTAATTCTCTACATCCACTTTAACTTTTGGGTTATACAGATGTAGATTGGGCTATGTATGCATTCTACAAGTGGAAATTGTTTCTTTATCAATGGTTGCCTTTTTTCTTGGACTAGCAAGAAACAACGTTGTGTTGTTGTTTCCACCAAAGAGGTTGAATATGTAGCTACATATTTAGTGGCTCGAGTGTTAGTATGGCTTTGACAAATTCTATCAGATATTAGCCATCCTCCTCTCTCTAGCACAACACTTTGATGTGATAACCAAAGTGCTATCAGTCTTGCTAAAGACTATGTTCAACATAACAAGTCTAAACATATTACAGTGCATTATCATTACGTTTGATATGAAGTAAAGAAAGGCATGATCATGATTGAAAATTGTCCAAGTGATTAGATGAATGCATATATATTCACTAAAGAACTCAATGGAGGACGCTTCACTGTGATGCACTTGGAACTTGGAGTTGTCTCAACTTCAATCTTTGGGAATTAATCTACTATGACATTGTAGTACCATTGTACATACTCCTTGTAGGCATGGCGCACTTCATATATACACATACACCTCAGACCTCTTAGTCCTCTTTGTATATACGTATTCAATTTCACTTCATATGTACAGATTCACTTTATATGTACACAATAATCCTTCTTGATCATGTTTGTACATTTATATATCGGAGCTTGCGTTTTTCCCTTGTTCTCCCGAAGGGTTTTTTTATTTGCAGCTAGAGACCTTTGTTTGGGTGGGGGTGTTGGAGCTATATATAACTCACCCTATCTAGATCACCTGTATATACATAGATTGTGATCAATATGAAATAGTCTTTGGGAGTGTATATGGTGTGTTTCTTCTCTCTCTATCGCATCTCTACATATATTCTCTCTCTACATTTCAAGAGTGGATGAAGAGGGCTTGGAGCGTGCAGAGGAGACATGCATGGATAATGTAGACAAAAAGACAGGATGCCATTAATTTTTTGAGAATGAAGTGGACTTGAGAGCTGAATTTTGAGACCTGTTTTTGAAGCATTTGAGCCCATTGTCGGAGTAGAAAAGTGTCACGGAGGCATCAAAGACCAAATTTTCATGCAAAATGAAACGGTTGTGGATCAATGAGATGGAGTTTTCCTAGATGGATTTTGATGCTAGAAATCCAACACAACTCTCAGTTCATCAATCAGACGTCGTTTGACCCCTTATTTAATCCCTGCAAGGTTTGGCGCTCTAAAGTAGCTATGTGATTTGAGAGCCGAAAAGTGTGTGATCAGGCCAAGGTTTGAAGATTTTGATGTCATGGAGACAGCTATCCAATTGGATCGCAATTCCGAGTTGATATTGCCCTCCAAACGGGCCGAAACCACTTGGTTTGTAGTGTGAACATGGAGGTATTGAGCTAGTTAATTTATAAATGAAATGAAACTCAAAAGAAACTTTGAAAAAACATGCGAATTTCATGTTGAACGGGTGGGGAGGCGTTTTTTTATTTGGGCCCCAAAATGATGGATATTTTATCTATGGAAGAAGAGCAAGATTTTTGGCTATAATCTTATGAAATATGATGGAGGGAATCCAATTCTGAAAATCTAGTCTTTCTCTCTCCTTGTTCGTTTATATGGATTAATTCATGAGAGAAGGGGATGGGGTGTGATGAAGGATGCTCAAATTGATGCCAGGAGGCATATTCCACGGTGGATTCCGTGAGGTTTTACGGTGGATTCCGTAAACTTAGATGACCGGGGCTCATACGCAAAGAGGATTCTTTGTGCGAGAAGTTGATGGGGACGCCTGTCCTTTTCGGGCGTTTCATTAATTTAGTGTGTACATGGGTGATTCCATAGCGGGTGATTCCGCAAAATGCATATTAAATTAATAAACGTTTATGAGTTTAGAGTGTGCACTCGTAATAAATTAAGGTTAGGATTTATTTCTAACCAGTTGATTTATTTATGTAGCTGAAGACTTCTAGGTATTCACTTTTGTCGGTTTAATTGTGTTATTTTACTAACGATTGTGAATGCTTCAGTTGATGTGTAGAGATAGCAGCAGTGGCGGAGGAAAGCATTGGAGTCTAGCGGGTTTTCGACCTTTGGACTATATTTTGATAGGCGCCACGTCTATATTTTGTTATGTCTATAGAGACATCGATTATTTATTGTTATTTTGTATGCGCTTATGCGCCTGGATATGTTATTTCTATTTGGACATTGAGATTGGGCGTGCCAGACTCTATGGGCACCGTCCATTAGCTTTATTTTCCTATTTTTGGTAGAAAGCAAACTCAAAAGCTAAAAGCTTGTCATATTTTTGTAATTGGGCTATTTTTGAGCATAAAGATTGGAAATATACATTAAATACATGCTTTGTGAAGCGCTCACACAAGGCATGGGGGAGATTGAACCCAATTTGTCTCTTGTCTCATGTCGTGCTTGTTTTTACATGGGTTTTTGTGCTAAAAAGTAGAGTACTTTGTTCTTGTTGACCTTTGGGAATTCACCACGTGAGCTATCTGCGTCCGATCTGCGCACCAGTGGTATCAGAGCGGAGCAGAGATCAAGGGCTTCCAATCGCTACCAATCTCGGGCGAAGGCGGAGCTCCAGGAACAAACGGCCTCTACAGTCAATCTCGTCGCGAACCGTCGATACAGGCAGACTTCTGGCGATCAAGAACCCCTATTTCCACTGTCAGATCGCGAAGGACCAGGCTCTTCAGGCGGAGGACCACGCATTCATCTCCTTCTTCAAGTCGTCAAAAACCAGAGCTAAGTTTCATCACTACAAGCTTAAAAGCTTAAAAATCAAAAGTTATAAAGCTTAGTCTTAAGCTTTAATAAGCTTAGCTTCACAAATTCAATTTCGGGCGGCGTCAGTATCTTCTCGCCGGATTCAATCGCGACGTCAACATACCGCGATACCTCAAATCCACATTGGGCTTACTAAGCCATAAGTTCCATAATCAAACTAAGTCACAAGCTACACAGGTCACACACATTCAGTCAGATTTGGCAAGTTTATCAAGTTGAAGTACTGCAAGTTCCATAAGTTGGCCTAAGTTCTACAAGTTTCCCTAAGTCCAGCAAGTCAACAACTCTGCAAGTCTGCTAAGTCTGCAACTCTGCAAGTCAGACTAAATCAGAACTGACTAGTGCTTAAAACTCATAGAAGACTTGTTCGTATGCAAAAACTCTGAACTGGAAAGTTGTTCGCAGCAAGCTGTTTTACCTTTCTACAAGTTCGTTGAAGTACTTTCAGCAAACGGAGACAGAAATATTTCAGAATTTCTGAAAATTGAAGAAGAAAATACCCAAAAATACATAGCCTTGTAACCCCAAATTTGAGCTACGCTCATCCCGCTAACTGATTTTGAGTGAGAAAGGTTTGTTGAGTTTTACAGGATGACTACCCCACATATGGATGATCCTATGGCTGAAGACGACCTACCCGAGCCTACCATGGAACAAAAGCTGGATCTTATCATGCTGCAATTGGAGGAAGAGCGAAGAGCTAGGCAAGCCTTGCAAGCGCAATTGACAAAGCTATAAGGAGCGTCCACTGACAAAGAAGAACCCCAAGCTGAAGATCTGATTCGCCGTACCATCGACGCCACTCTTGAAGCACAAACCATTCGCAAGGAATCCAAGATAAGTAAACGAAGTTTCAAGTTTCGTACTTTCAATGGCATAAGAGAAGGAAAGACTGTTTTATCATTCATTAGCCAATTTGATGACTATTTCCATGAGGAAACTTATCCTGAGAAAGATAAAATCAAGTGTGTTACTAATCATCTGATAGATAGAGCATCACTTTGGTGGACTGTAGTCCGCAAGAGTATAGAATGTCCTGCTACATGGGAAGATTTCAAGAAGAAGTTCATGCAAAATTTTCTACCACCGCAATTTCATGAGAAGGCAATCAAGCAATGGGATTTACTTCAACAGCGCGACCGTGAGCCTATTCCACAGTATACAGAGCGTTTTTGGAATGCACTCCTACAGCTACGCATGCTTGAAGACGTACCAGAGACGACACATAAGCGGAAGTATATGTCTGGACTTCTTGGACATTACTACGCTGAGGTGAATATGTTCAAGCCTGCTACCCTTGAAGATGCCATCTCCTTAGCTCACGACACTGAAGATAAGTTACGTGGAAGAGATCGACGACCACAGCCATTCCAAGCAAACGGTAATTATGGATCTAAACAATTCAATTCAAATTTCAGAAGGTTTAATCCAGGTCGTTTTTCATCACCATCTTTCCGCAAGAATTGGCCTAAACCACCTGCATTACCATCCATTGTCAATACAAATCCTAAGCCTATTCCTCAAGCAAATCCAAATATACCCAGACTCCCAGCAATTGCAAATAATGTGACCAAAGCCAAGCCCATCGTATGCTACAAGTGCCACCAACTAGGGCATCTCGCAGCAAATTGTCATTCAAAGAAGCCATCAGCACATATCAACTACCTTGGAGCTATGGACAAAGACGAGCATGAGGATATGCCGGATTTCACTGAAGAAGAAGATGATCCTACTACTACTTCCGACACTTTACCAGGTATGCCTACTTCACATTCATTGTTGACTATGAAATGTATGGTGCATGGAAAAGAAAGAATTATATTGCATGATGACGGTAGTACGCATGACTTTATTTCAGCAAAATTGGTAAAAGAATTGAAATTGCATACAGTACCTACGCACTATCGCATAAAAGCTGCATTTTTAGGCACTAGGTACAATGGCACACAAGAAGTTCAAAATTTAGAAATTCAAATTGGTCCATATATTGAAAGAAGAAATTTTTTAGTTGTCCCATTACAGTCTAGCGACATTATTCTAGGAATGCCATGGAGACACCAACATAATCCCAATATGGATTATTCCACACACACAATGAATATAAATTTTAAAGGAAAATCTATTACATTATTTGGTATGCATGCATCTCATATGTTTCCATTGCTTTCGCATACTCAAGCAAAACGTGCACTACGCAAGAATACTAAATCATATCTCATTTGGGTGAATGAATTGCACGCAAAAGAAACTCATATGCACCCTAGGCATAAGGAATTTCTTGCATATTTTAAGGACTGTTTTGCAGAAGACCTACCACCAGGTTTACCTCCATCACGTCCAGAAGACCATAAGATTGACCTAATACCTGGCACACAACCACCTTGCAAAGCCCCATATAGGCACAATCAAATAGAGCAAAAAGAAATCCAGAGTCAAGTAGAAGAATTACTAAATAGAGGTTTAATTCGACCTAGCAGTTCTCCATTCGGTGCACCTGTGCTCTTAGTCAAGAAAAAGAATAATACTTATCGGATGTGTATTGACTACCGAGCATTAAACAAGATCACTGTAAAGAATAGGTATCCTATACCTAGAGTTGATGACCTTATGGACAAACTGCAAGGATCTTCTATATTTAGTAAAATTGACCTTAAATCTGGATATCATCAGGTGAGGCTAGATAGATCCGACATATTTAAGACTGCATTCAGGACACAGTTTGGCCATTACGAATTCTTAGTTATGCCATCCGGATTAACTAATGCACCTGCTACTTTCAGTAGAATGATGAACCGTATTTTTCTAAAATATCAATATTGTGTGATTGTTTTCTTTGATGATATTTTAGTGTTCAGTCAAAGTGAAAAAGAACATTATGAGCATTTATCATTAGTTTTTCAATTACTGAAAGAAAATCAATTGTTTGCAAATCCTGACAAGAGTGAATTCTTTAAGACAGAAATAGAATATCTAGGTCATATTGTATCAAAAGAAGGAATAAAAGTTGATCCTAAGAAAATTGATGCAATATTGCATTGGCCTATTCCTAAAAATGTACATGAATTACGCTCATTCCTTGGTCTTGCTAGTTTCTATAGGAAGTTTGTACGTAATTTCTCATTACTTGCTTTACCACTGACCAAACTTCTTAAGAAAGGCATTGTTTATCAATGGACTGAAAACCAGCAGAAATCCTTTGATTTACTTAAACATGCATTGACCAATGCCCCTGTTCTACAATTGCCTGACTTTAACAGACCATTCTTTCTAGTTGTGACCGATGCTAGCGGATCAGGAATAGGAGTCGTGCTAATGCAAGACAACCATCCAATAGCATATTCTAGTTCTAAGCTGAAACCCTCTGAGCTCAAATATTCCACTTATGACAAGGAACTCTTAGCAGTTGTACAAGCATTAAAACAATGGAAGCATTATTTAATGGGTTCAGAATTCATGATAAAGACCGATCAGCAAAGCATTAGACATCTACTTAGCCAACCCCAAATTTCTGACCGTCATATCAAATGGGCTTCATTCATTCAAAGTTTCCATCCTATCATTCAATACCAACCTGGAAAAGAAAATGTAGTTGTTGATGCATTAAGTAGAAGACCTGCAATTCATAACATTTCTATCATATCTTTTGATTCTTTAATTGCTATGAAAGACACATATCACCAGGATATTACTTTTCATTTTGATTGGCAAAAATTAGTTCAAAATAATTTCATTCCTGTTGATTCATTGTCATATAATGATGGATTCATGTTTTTTGAAAAGAGACTGTGTATTACTATTCCATTCCGATCTTTTGTTTTAAATGAAATTCATTGTCCCCCATATCAAGGTCATAGAGGTATCATTTCTACATTACGCATGTTAACTGAAGATTTTTATTGGCCGCATATGGATGCAGATGTATCTAATTTTTTTTTTGAATGTCTGATTTGTCAAATAATAAAACGACATCATGGTAAACAGTATGGGTTATTAATGCCTTTATCTATACCATCTAAACCTTGGGAACATATATCTATGGATTTTATTACTGGCTTACCAAATACTAAATCTAACCATGACATGATTTGGACAATTGTAGATAGATTTAGTAAGCAAGCATATTTCATTGCATGTAAGAAAACTTTAACAGCATCACAAGCAGCACAGTTATTTTTGAAAACTGTTTTTACTAACCATGGATTGCCGAAAGTGATTATTTCAGATAGAGATTCTAGATTTTGTAATAATTTCTGGATTACACTGTTTGCAAATCTAGGCACAAAGATTGATTTCTCATCTGCATTTCATCCAGAAACAAATGGACAAACAGAAGCCACAAATAGTACCATTCTAGATCTTTTACGTGCATACACTATCTCTAAACCTCAAACATGGGATACTCATTTGCATTTATTACAGTTTGCTTACAATAATACACCGCACACATCTACAAAGAAAGCACCTTTTGAAGTTATTTATGGATATAGATTATCTACCCCTGTTGCATCTTTGTCTAATAGAATACAAAGTGCCGATGATATTGCTGTTATGCATAATACTATTTTTGATGAGGTCAAGGATATGATTGCTAAAGCCCAACAATCATATACCAAACAAGCCAACAAGAAAAGACAAGCCATGAATATCAAAGTTGATGATTATGTCTGGCTTAGAATAGAAAAGCGTAGACTGCAAAGTGTAAATAGACATCCAGTTGTCAAATTAGCCCCTAGATTCTACGGACCATTTAGAATCATTCATAAGATTAATGACAATGCATTCAAGTTAGAACTGCCATCTCATTGGAAAATTCATAATACATTTCATATTAGTTTATTGAGACCATTTAGAGGGCAATTACCTATCCACCCTGTCTATGAAAACCCACCTTTACTAGAAGAAGAGACTGAAATACTTGAACCAGAAGCCATTATAGATACTGACTACATGACCACTAGAACTGGCCGAAGGTATTCTAGATATCTAGTGAAATTTAAGAACCATCCTGTAGAGGAAGCACAATGGATGCACGCTAGAGACCTAAATTCTTTCCCCACTCTGTTAGCTCCACATTGAGCTAATAGCAATTGAGGTCAATTGCTATCCCACCCCGGGGGTATGATGCCAGGAGGCATATTCCACGGTGGATTCCGTGAGGTTTTACGGTGGATTCCGTAAACTTAGATGACCGGGGCTCATACGCAAAGAGGATTCTTTGTGCGAGAAGTTGATGGGGACGCCTGTCCTTTTCGGGCGTTTCATTAATTTAGTGTGTACATGGGTGATTCCATAGCGGGTGATTCCGCAAAATGCATATTAAATTAATAAACGTTTATGAGTTTAGAGTGCGCACTCGTAATAAATTAAGGTTAGGATTTATTTCTAACCAGTTGATTTATTTATGTAGCTGAAGACTTCTAGGTATTCACTTTTGTCGGTTTAATTGTGTTATTTTACTAACGATTGTGAATGCTTCAGTTGATGTGTAGAGATAGCAGCAGTGGCGGAGGAAAGCATTGGAGTCTAGCGGGTTTTCGACCTTTGGACTATATTTTGATAGGCGCCACGTCTATATTTTGTTATGTCTATAGAGACATCGATTATTTATTATTATTTTGTATGCGCTTATGCGCCTGGATATGTTATTTCTATTTGGACATTGAGATTGGGCGTGCCAGACTCTATGGGCACCGTCCATTAGCTTTATTTTCCTATTTTTGGTAGAAAGCAAACTCAAAAGCTAAAAGCTTGTCATATTTTTGTAATTGGGCTATTTTTGAGCATAAAGATTGGAAATATACATTAAATGCATGCTTTGTGAAGCGCTCACACAAGGCATGGGGGAGATTGAACCCAATTTGTCTCTTGTCTCATGTCGTGCTTGTTTTTACATGGGTTTTTGTGCTAAAAAGTAGAGTACTTTGTTCTTGGGGACCTTTGGGAATTCACCACGTGAGCTATCTGCGTCCGATCTGCGCACCACAAATCATGATGTTGGAGTGATAGAGATTGTAGATCAAACAGAGAGAGTGCATTAGTAGCAAAGAAGAAGCATCACCAGCC
Organism: Lygodium microphyllum; assembly: GCF_053477565.2. NCBI lineage: Eukaryota > Viridiplantae > Streptophyta > Polypodiopsida > Schizaeales > Lygodiaceae > Lygodium > Lygodium microphyllum. The sequence goes on along the minus strand of NC_141138.1, from coordinate 181,682,595 downwards.
TCCCGTCTATGAGATACGAGCCTCAAAATCATGGTTTCTATTCGTAAGTGAGCAATTCTTTTGTTTTATGGACAATGATTAGAGAAAGTAATTGATTTTGATTGTTCTTGTTTTTCCATGTTGCATCCTCTCTGAAATATTATTTTCTGTAAAACACGCAAAACCCATAAGTTGCAGTTTTTAAAGAAAAAAAGAAATTTGGGATTTTTGTCGAGTGTTCTGGGGTCATATGGGATAAAAATGGATATTAAAGTGATGTTGAGTGTCCTTGATTAGGAAGAACTCATAATGATGAAATATCTCTTTTTCATGAAGAAATAAATAGAGAAAATAAGAGAAAATTTAGTTGTTGTGCCTAAAAAATTAGGAAAAAATACATCTTATGTTTGTGAGCATATAACAAGGTTGAAGCATGAGGATCAATCCTCAGTAAACCATTTTTTCTATATTATAACATGGTTCTTATCGATTTTTATATGAAAAACGACATAAAAATAAACCCTACACCTATCCAATGAATGCAAAATGTAAACGGTACGAGGGAGAAGGGTTTGTGAAAGTGGTTAGTTGCTGAAAATGATTCAAATTATGATCTATTTGTCTATACACAATATATAGGACGGATTATCATTTAAATTAATGAGACTAGTAGCATGAAGAAATTCGGTGCTAGTCTCTATCAATGATGCATGTACGATTAGTTGGAAAATCACTAAAGGATTGTTTTTGCACTTCACCTAGTTGGTTTCTAATGATAAAATGAAGAGCACAATGGTCATCTACATTTGCATTGAGTATAACATGGTATCAAAGCTGGACGCATTGCAATTGTTTTCCAAACATTGACCTACGTGTAGTGTGTAAGGAAACCCAAGCTGTAGGGTAGATGAATGGTTTCTTGGGGTAAGCTTGGTAAGGAAATATAAAATCTCTTGGATCATTCACAATATATAAGAGTGCAAATTATTTGTATGTTCTTTATGTTAGAGCAGTGCATCAAGGGGCCAATCCTCTCGGTGTAGAAGAGCTGTAGTAGAGCCATGCCATTTAGTCGGAGGGGTTGCCTCCTATGTTTGTGTTACGTGGTATATTATACCAAGACGTGTGGGATCTCTCTCTGAGAAGTAAGGAAGGTCAATCATTGGACTACATTCCACTACAAATGTGATATCTATATTAGAATTAGGGCAGTGTGTCCCTTGGATGCTCCTGGTCGTGAGGCTGTGTGGGGTTGTCTTGAGAGTGTTAGAGGTAGCTGGTATTGGGCTCGTTTTAGGTCTTGATAGGTGGTGTATTTGCTAGGAGCTACCTATAAGTGGCGGTTTTTGTGCCTTGGTCGATTGGGGACCTATTCTCTAGTGTATGTGAAAGATTAGTGAGCTAGATTCACAAGACCGTCCAATGGAGCTCCAAAAGCAAGAAAGTGCTGAATGAGCTAGACGGTGGGCCAAGATAAACAGAGGATACTCTCCACAAAGGAGTGGCCCAATACCATTGCAAGGGCGGAGCCTTAATAACCCTATCTCGGCACACAGTCCATTAGGGGGAGGAAACTCCAGTCCCCCCCCCCCCACAATCAATCCCTCCACTTCAAGTGGAGTTATAGTCCCAGTCATTCGAACCCATGTAGCAAATCTAGTTATTACCATGGTGGCACAACCTATTGCTATACCTACTAGAATGGTGGATTTGCTAGCTTTAGGTTTCCCCCTACCCATCTTTAATGGGTTACTGGCGGAAGATGCTCAACTCCACATTAGGGGGTTTCAAAAGTTGATGTTCAATTGTCGTATCCAAGATGAAATATATTTAATGATGTTCATTAATATGACTCTCAAAGGAAGAGCTTCCATATGGTATCATGGGCTAGATGCAGGAACCATAACCACTATTGATTTATTTTTCGAAGCCTTTCAAAGGGTGTTTTCCCTTGAAAGGGGTAGTGTACTAAATGTGACACGCCAAGAGCCACATGAGGATATCTGAAAAGAGGTCTTTCACAAATTGCAAGCCTCTATACCTATCCCAGCAATTGCAATATTTTCTGCATGGTTTGGATTTCAATACTCAGGTGTGTTGTTGAGTAGTGTCACTTTTCCGAATGTAGACATTGTCATTAGATGAGCACAAGAAGTAGAATGTCGACTACAAGCGGCCTACGCCTCTCAAACCTATCTTAATACTTGATCGTTTAGCAAAGTGGTTAATCACTTTGTAGGAACTCGATTATGGGATGAAAAGTAAGCCACCGAACTTGTAGGGTATTGTGGAATGCCTTGTGGATTTCGGAGAGCCCAAAGAGACTTTAGTGGAGGGAAGTGATATTGAGGAAATGTTTAAAATTGATACGGCTTCGATCCCATCACGGTATGCTGCTATCACACATTACCTATCAACAAGAGAGACTGGAGTTGGTTTATCAAAATTAGAAAAGAGAAAAATTAGAGAGCAAGCTTTGAAATTTTCCTTGATTAGAGGAACACTATATGAGTAGGGGGTTGATGATATCTATTGCCGATGTGTGATGTCTGACAAGATTCCATTCATTTTGGAAGAGTACCATGACTCTGCTTGCAGAGGGCATTTTGCTAGACGAGTGACTATCCAAAAAGTTTTAAGAGCCAAATATTAGTGGCTGTCCATTTTCCAAGATGCATTTGAGTATATTAAGAGATGAGATACTTGTCAAAACGACATGCCAGCAGGGAGAATAGGAAGTGACCACATACTCTAATTATGGCTATACCTTCATTTGAGAAGTGGGGCATCGATTTTGTGGGTCCTATTACCTTGCCATCTTTTACACAGAAGAGATATATCATAGTGGAGACTGACTATCTTACAAAGTGGTTAGAAGCATGAGCAATGAGGAAGGATGACGCAAAAGAAACTGCTAGTTTCCTACTAGAGCAAATTATATGCCAATTTGGTCCACCAAAAGAATTAGTATTTGACCTTGGAGCTCATTTCCTAAACAAGCTAATTAAAAGATTGACTAAAGCGTGGAAAATTAAGCACAACAAGACGACTCCTTATAACCCGTAGAGGAAAATGGGCAGGATGAAAGTACTAACAAGTAGCTTGTTGGTATTTTATCGAAAATAGCATCCAAAAAGAAGAGAGACTAGGATAAGAAACTATATGTGGCGGTGTGGGCGTATAACATGACATTTAAACGATCCATTGTCCACACCCTGTTCAAGCTGGTCTATGGGGAGGAGTGTGTTTTGCCCTTAGAGATTGAGTTGCCGACCATAAGATTCGCAATCAATCATTCTTTGGGTGATGAGGATACCCTCTGCAGAATGTGTTGCACCAAGAAGTGGCTAAGCGTCGGATGAAGCAACTGCATGATTTAAAAGTAAAGAAATATACCTTTAAGAAGGGACAATTAGTTCTATATTATGATGTATGTAGAGAATTGTTTCCAAGAAAACTTGAGCCCAAATGGGACGGTCCCTGCAAGATCGTAAGAATAGGAAAAAATAAGTCCACAACATTACTAGCTAATCTTGAGGGAGTGGAGTTTAAAATCAAGTTAATCTTAATAAGATTAAACCTTACTATCTCTAAATGCACTAATGAAATAAATACCTTGCACATCAATGCGGGGTCAAGCAAAAACTTGCAAGAGAAAATATTGGTTGATGGGGCGGTTGATTCCTTATTTGGAACACCCATACTTGGAGCATCGATATCATCAAGGAAAGCTTATTTGGTGGAGTAAAGGATATAAAGTGATTGAGCAAGAGGACGGATCATTTGTCAGGGAAATCAAAGTCTTCTATCATCACTGCTTACAAATTCTGACAAGCATCTCCGTTATATTCAATGAAGAGGGCGGGATGGAGCCTTCAGTATATCCTCTGAATATGCTAGATTTTGACTATCATAATTACAAGTAAAGTCATGATGAAATTAGCTGCTTATCTCGGGGTTGGATTTACTAATAATATGGTAGAATATAAAGCTTTAATCATGGGTCTAAATATTGCTAAGAAGGGTGGTATTCGTAGTTTTTAGTAAAGGGGGATTCCCAATTGGTATTGAGCCAACTAAATGGGACTTACATACTACACAATCCCATTCTTTCTATGTATTATCACACTGCTATGACCATACTCAACAGGTTTGAGAGAGTGTCTCTTCAGCTGGTTCCATGTAATTGGAATCAGCTTGCAGACTCGTTAGCAAGCTTTGCTTATGAAGAATACATTTTCTTCAACTGTGGTTCTAGTAATTTGGATATTTCTATTAATGATGAGATAGAACACGGTCAATTATGGGGTGTTTTATCAGAACATGCCTTATATGGTGGGCGATGGTTAGTATGGGTGATGCAATGGGTGGATGAGACCCATTTGCCTTTGTTAACTTAGACCCATAGGTTGGTCAGATGACACGTTATGGGTACGCCTCTTTCTATTTATGCAGGAGGTATGGATCACAATCTGATGCATTTAGTTTAGGGTAGGAGCCCTATTTTCTCCTTGGGATAGAGCATCTTGTTGTATATCAATATGATTTTACAAGGGGGATATATACGATCTATTTTTGTTTTATTCCATTAGGCCAAGAGGGCCAGGTTTTTTTTAAGGTTTTGATGCTTGATTTATTTAGGCCAATAGGGTCGGTTTTGTCGAGTTTAAATGCTTTATTTTGTTGCCCACATTCTTGAAAAATGCATGGGATCCAACAAGTGGTTGATCTATAAGTGCGTCCAATATGGCAACTCGTAGAAAACTGACAACTGCCACGGCAAGAGGGCTAGTTTTGTTAGGTATGAATAGTGATATTTCTTTAGGCCAAGAGGGCCATATGTCTATTTGGTGTAGCTACGGTTAATGGTTTTTGATTTAAGTGTCACCTCGTGAGAGCTTGATAGGTGCTTGGATACTAAGTCAGGAAGTGAGGCCAATACCCTATTCTCCTTGGGTCACTCTATGCTCAGCTCTTTCCTTTTTACACGTATGAGTATGGAAACCCTAAATGGAAAATGTGTTATAAGAAAAAATTATGATTATCAGACTATAAGAGTCCTTGCCTAGTAGGAAGTCCTAGTTTAGTTGTCCTAAGTAGGTAGTTTAGACCACCAATAGGATGACCTTGATGGGCTTTTTTGCCACTCTGTGTTCACACCGTTGGTTGGAGACTCACTTTGGATTTCTGTCAGATTATGTTGGGCCTATCCCTTGTGGATTTTCATGCCTTGGTTTTGTCACGGGGTAGGGCGAGAGCTATGGCATGTTTTGTTGATTATTTCTAGTATCTGCTTGATGCTCTTTGTGGTTATGCATGTGCAAATCTTTCATGAGATTCGATGGGCTGAGTCGTCCTATCCTGTGGTCGCCAATGAGAGTTGAATTTTGGGAACCATTTTTGAAGTATTTGAGCCCATTTTGGCAGTAGAAAAGTGGCCAGAGGTGTTAAAGACCAAATTTTTATGAAAAATGAAATGGTTGCAGATTGATGAGCTCGAGTTTTACTAGTTGGAGTTTGATGCCAAGAATCCAACACAAGTCTCGGTTCGTCAATCTGAGGCCGTTTGACCCCCCATTTAATCCCTCGCAAGGTCTAGTACTCTAAATCAGCTATGTGGTTCGAGAGCTAGAAAGTGCATGACGGGGCCCAACTTTATAGATTTTGACATCACGGAGCCAATTATCCAGTTGGATTGCAATTTCGAGTCCGTTTGGTCCTCTAAACTGGCAAAAACCACTTGGTTTGCAGTGTGAACATGGAGGTATTGAGCTAGATAATTTACAAATGAAATGAAACTCAAATGAAACTTAGAAAAAACATGCAAATTTCATGTCGAGTAGGTGGAGGGGCGTTTTTTGATTTGTGCCCCAAAATTTGGGGGTTTTTGTGCCTTTTCATGCCTCCATAATAAAGAGAGATGATGATGGATCTCTGATCTATGGAAGAAGAGCAATATTTTGGTCATAATCTTATGAAATATTATGGAGGGAATCAAATTCTTAAAATCTAGTCTTTCTTTCTCCTCTCTCCTCTCTCTCCTTGTTATTCATTCATATGGATCAATTCATGAGAGAAAGGGGTGGGATGTGATAAAGGATGATGATCAAATGATTACGTTGGAGTGGTAGAGATCATAGATCGGGAGGTTGGGAGAGTGAGTTGATAGCCAAGAAGAAGTGTCACCAGCCTCCTGTCTATGAGATGACATCCTCAGAATCACAGTTTTTATTTATAAATGAGTGATTTTCCTGTTTTATGGAAAATGATTGGAGAAAGTGATTGATTTTGATTGTTCTTGATTTTCTTTGTTGCATTCTCTCTTAAATATGAAAGAAAATTAGAAAATATAATGATATAATAAATTTCCATAAAACACGAAAACCTGCAAGTTACGATTTTTATAAAAAATAATGGAATTTGGGATTTTTGTCGAGTGTTTTGGGGTCATATAGGATAAAAATAGATATGAAAGTGATGATAAGTGTCCTTGATCAGTAAGAACTCGTAATTCTAAAATATCTATTTTTATGAAAAAAGAAATGGAGAAAAATCGAGAAAATAATGGGAAAATTAGTTATTGCACCTAAAAATTTGGGAAAAAATACATCTTATATTTGTGACCATATAACAAGGCTGAAGCATGAGGATCAAGCCTCAGTCAACCCTTGTTTCTATGTTATAGTATGGTATTATCGATTTTTATATGAAAAATGACATAAAAATGAACCCTACACCTAACCAACGAATGCGAAACCTAAATGGTAGGAGGGAGAAGGGTTTATGAAAGTGGTTAGTTACTGAAAATGATTCAAATTCTGATCTATTTGTCTATACACAACATATAGGACGGATTATTGTTTGAATTAATGAGACTAGTAGCACACAGAAATTCGGAGCTAGTCTCTTCAATGCCGGACATACGATTAGTTGGAAAATTATTAAAGGATTATTTTTGTACTTCACCTAGCTGAAAATTATTAAAGGGTTATTTTTGTACTTCACCTAGCTGGTTTCTAATAATAAAATGCTTGAGTACAATGGTCATCTACATTTGCATTGAGCATAACATGGTATCAAACATGGACGCATTGCAATTGTTTTCCAAACATTGACCTATGTGGAGTGTGTAAGGAAACTCGAGTTGTAGGGTAGATAAAATGGTTTCTTGGGGTAAGCTTGGTAAGAAAATATCAACTCTCCTCGATCATTCAAAATATATAAGAGTGGCAATTGTTAGTATGTTCTTTATGTTAGAGCAGTGCATTGAGGGGCCAATCCTCTCGGTGTAGAAGAGCTGCAGTGGGGCTAGGGCATTCAATCGGAGGGGTTGCCTCCTATGTTTGTGTTACGTTGTCAAAGGGTTTTCTATTCATGGCATAAAATATGGAGTTCTTATGTTGGCAGAAGAACTTCATTAGGATCCACATAAGAAACTTTCATACATAATTTAGTCATTATTCCCTTACATTTGACTTAGATGTCATTTAATCTCATAATTTCCTTTGTAACTTGACATGCAATTTTCAGTTTGTACTAAGAAAAATGGCAATGATAGTGTATATGAGGACCTTCAACTTGATCAAGAGGTGGTAATTGATAGTTTACAGGTTATGTCACATTGGTTTATGAAGTTCATTAGCTTGGAAGATCCAACTGTTGTCAAGAGCACTCCAAAGTTGACTAGGTCCACAAGAGACACGGAGTAATAGTTGCAAAGGACTTATATGACTTGTATATGATTTATGTGAACTCTTTTTTTGTGTGGAGGAAGGAGAGGAGTGCACCTTGCATTTTGCGGTGCATTTTTCGGGCATGCACACCTGTCGAAGATGGAGGGAGAGTTGAAGACTATGGTGAATGCTCCAAAGCATGCAAACAGAAAGAAAACTGAAGATCAAGAGAATATACAAACAAACAAGGTAAGAGTCCTTTTGCTCCATCCATTTGGTAACACGAAAATGAGTTGTATGACAGTCCATGAAAGGGAAAAAACAGAGATAAAGTATTCAGCCTGTAATAAAGCAAATTTAACCTAGGCTTAGGAGCTAGACACATTAATTAGGGTTAGCTATAAATAGTGGAGTATGGCCAAATGTGGGAACCTTTTTTGATCATTTTGAAATACAACTCCTTGTGGAGCTCTTGAGGTCACATCCTCCCACCATTCATGGAGGTGCATATCCATGTCCACCCTACTTGGAGGTGAGTATCCTTGTCTACCATTGTAGAAGGTGAGTATTCTACAATAGCTTATCATCACTTGATTCTCAGCATACCATCTATTTTCCCATTTGTACATCTCATATGGAACATGGATCTTGGCTATGGTAGTAGCATTTCTTGTTATTGTCAGCATTAGATGTTAGATCTTGTGTATTTTCTTATATGAGATGTCAGCTTTATTACATTGGTATCAGAGCTTTGCTTTGAACCAAGGCAGGCTTTAATTCCATCATTTTCATGATAATGATCTGGCTGGGGAGGTCATTTTCATGGAAGATTTGGTTACAAACATCATTTCTGTGTAACTGGAGTTGAAGACACAACTACATGGTTTGGTTTCTACTTGACAGTGACTAGTCAGGTTGCTATACTACTTCAAACCGTGTTGAAGATGGTGGATCTCGCTAATATCCAGTGGGGGCAATGGCGGGATCCATCCAATTTTAACAGGTCGTGGCTCAATTTTAGCTAAAAAATGAAGAGAGATGGACAAAATGCAGGTAACTTGAGTTGAGGTTGAGTTTGGTGGGGGTTACTTTTGAGAGGGAAGGGTTTACTTTTCAGACACAATCTTTCTCTCTCCTATCTGAAGCTTCCTTCAATCTCCATAGCCAAAACCTCCATCCTCTCTCTCTCTCTCTCATGAGTTCTATTGCCAAAATGGACCTCAGAGCTTAAGTCTTCATGCTCCAAGCTTCCTATAGAATACTCTTATGGCTCATAGGCCACCATTTGATCACGTAGGACTTCAGTATGAACTGCTATGATCTATGCCTGCAGTACATGCTAAAGCATAATGGAGATTTGAAGAGCTTATTGAGCTCTTTGGCAACCATTGGAGCTTTGCTTTACTGTTATGGTGCCGTAGACAAAGGCAGGGCAAATCAAGGAATTGACACATACCTCTTCTTCTTTGCTATCTATCATTTGGTTTTGGAGATGAAACAGAGCAGAGACTAGGCGATGAAGCAATTTGACTCGTGGTCATTTTTCTTATGCGATGGAAGCTTTGATGCTAAAGGATTTGGCTAATACTTTTGTCCACAGGAAATCCATGTCGCTCCATTCAGCACCAGTAGGAAGAAGAGGAAGGACACATTAATCTATGATTTGTCCTGTGCCAAGACACAATGACGATCTCCAAGTGCCTCTCCGAACGTAAGAGCTCCATGTTTCAGAAGAATGTCCTCAAGAGAGGAGTCGTTTAGGAATCCATCGCTACCAAGAAAGGCAGCCAATACCCTATCGGTTCCATTCATGAATGTTTTCTCTTGCCACCCTGATATTGTGTTCTTCATTGGTGTGAAACTCGAGGTGAAGTTGCTAGGAGAACCAAGAAGAGGCGTAAAAATTGTGCTAAATCAGCATGCCTTCAGCTCCATTCTCAGGCAGTGATCATTAAACAAGGCATTAGAAGTTCTAGTCCTCAGTGTTACAATAGTGTTAAGACTCCCTCAAGCCCCGGGACAATTGTGAATGCCTTTGATTTTGCGTAGAATTAGTTATGTCTTTTGGTGTGCTTACACTTATGGATGGTGCTGAGTTCAGTGGATTTCTTTGTGATAAATAAAGGTTCAAATAGTATATCTGCATTCCCTGGTAAAAATTGCACCACTGGTATGCCAAGATGCATCAGCAAGGTCAATGTCTCTATTAACAATGACAATGATGACTAGCAGAGGGTGGTATATACTAGGATGTATGTGACAGATCTCTATTAATTTCTTCAACAACCAGCTGGCAATGGAATGAAGCAAGAGTTGCCAACATTGCCTCCACATTGGTGGAAAGACATCTCTCTTTGAATCTTCGGGTCATGCTTCTCATCATGTCGATCAATGTGAAGCACTAGTAATCTCCTTGAAACAAAAGCGATTTCTCCGCTTGTGGACTTGGGGACATGGCACCACCAGTCCACTAAAGAGATTTAGCAGGTGGCAACCCATGGGCTTGTTGGTTCATAGAACCGGGATCCTGTGAAGGGACCTCAACTTGTGGCACATGAGGATGCTGGCCAGAATTCTCTTTCCCTAGCTCAAGAGTCTCAGCATCTGAGTGATAGCTGACATCTTTCCTCATACTGTCATGTTAATTTTCTTCATCCTCATTCAGATAAGCAGTCTCCCATGGACGAGCAGCCATCCACCGCTCCAGTCAACTCCAACCCCAATGAGATTCATCATGATTGCCATCACCTACCCTTTCTTGGAGATTGGGAACAAATCATGAATTGTGCCTGCAAGCATTGATTACATCAGGAAAAGCTGAGTATCTTATGCACGAAGAAGATGTTTCAGAGAATTATGGGTAGCAGAGGGTAATGTGTACTAAGATGTGAGGGTAGATCTCTTAAGATAGTCAAGGCTTTGCTGAAATGGTGGTATCACAATGAAGATATGCTCAACATAAGAACTTAGAATATATTGCATGGTTTGCTATAGCTTCAAAAATGACCATTAGAGTCTACATGTTTTGGAGTTGATCCTCATCTTTGGGAAAACCAGCAAGCTGCTAAGCAATAGTTGATTGATTAAGTTCAGTTTCCCTAAACAGATTATTAAGTATTGAAACCTGGTTTCTATTGTGGTTTATCATCAAATCACAAGGACCAGAACCTAGTTCATCATTCAAATTTAGCATAACCAAAGAAGACACAGAGCAAGGGGGATTCCAGAATTTTGACAGTCACAGTACCTACACTTGCATTGAACCAGGGCATCAGATCTTGGCTCAATCTGGTATCAGCTTGCTGCAATGGTCTAAGGTAGAAATAGTTCTACCAAATCCAGTGATGAAACCCTCATATTTTTAACTACAGGTAGATCCACATCTGTTGGAGTCAATTTACAGAAGCTTCGAGAATACTCCTGCACTTGAAGGTCAGCATGCAAGTAGAATGATTATGCTGATGGGAGATGTGTTTCTAAACTTGAGGAGGTTCTGAGTGTGAATCCAAGGAGACCAAAGACGCTTTGGTGGCTGGGGAATGTCTATTCATGTTAGGGCCTATTAATTCTTTGGCTATATAAGGCTGAGTAGTTGCACTCAAGGGTCATATTATAGGAGCATCAACCTTCCTGAAGTCGAGCGGGCTCAAGTATTTGTTGATGGTAGCAATAGCTTTGGAAGACTTGAGTGACATTCTCTTACAATTGGAAGCAGTCTTGATGCTTATTTTGGCGGGATCTTTGCGGTAACAACCATCTTATGACAACATGATATAAACAGGGTGCAATCCAAACCAGGATTTCTATTTGATACTAGACATTTTAAGCTTCGAGTCAAGCTATCATACACTTTATTTGAACTCATATTTTTCAAGATAGGGCTGATTTTGTACCAGTAGGTCACTATGGACAACATGTATAACAGGGGGTACAGACATGTAAGTGTGAGACCTATGCTCAATCAAAGGCAAAAACCTAATCATGAGCATTCCTATAGACATCAAGTGCATGAAGGGCATTGTTCTTATGATGATAGATCTCATAGGTATTCTCCTTATGGTCAGCAAGAGTATGCAAGGAATCACCATATGGGGCAGCATTCATATGATCATAATCATGGTTATTTTCATGAGACTGATGGGCAGCATCAACCTTATGCAAATGATAAAAAAATGGGAGTTAGTACCACCAATGACGAAGTGCAATGGCCAAAGAACCCTCATGTCATAGATCAGGGGAATGAAGTAAACATCTCTCATGATTCTAACGACTTCCAACAAATGTCTAAGCAACTTGGCAACATGAATGATGGTTTACTTCAGCTTACCCACTCCATGGATGATAAATTTAACAAGATGATTTGTCGTATGATCAGCTGATCACTATATTCAGCAATTTGGGAGACAGATTCCAAAGTAAACCACCACCCCATGTTGAAGAAGTGCCACTTACTCATGGGAATATGAGATCTACTACAGCTCATCAACATATACCATCAACTTATGAACATGGAGGTCCTTCTAGAGTCAATGAAACCGCTCAACCACATGCTAATTCATGGAGTAGAGGCAGTCCTAAATTTCCTATCTCAAGAGAACATGGACAGCAAGGTCATTCACTGCATGAAGATGAAGATGAAGCTGAAGACAATGATGAAGATGAAGATGAAGATGAAGAGCAAGAGGATACACATGACAAAGTTGATCAAGAGTACATTAGTGTACAATAAGAAGAGCAAACTCAAGGTTTACATATATTTCATGATGATGTTGAAGAGGATTATGTTGATCATATATGTCATGAAGATATTGAAGCATCACATGAAGATATTGAGGAAGCACATGATGGGTTCTATCAGCCCATTGACAACTTTGGTATGCTACAACCAATAGAAGAAGATGTTGATTGGAATGCATATGGAGATGTACATGAGAAAAATGTTTGGGATGCATATACTTTTGATGAGAGTATCAATGAAGACATGCCTTATGATGATGATGAGATATATTTTCCCTATGATCCGGGTAGTCATGATGGAGATGATTCTCTCTTTCCTTTTGACCTGGGTGGTTTGACATTTATGGTTTATGACAATCCTACTTCTCTTGATGGTTATTATCTCGGTATTCCATATGACACAGGTGGTCTTATACTAAGAGAAAGTCATTTGCAGCAAGGAATCCTGCATACAAAACTTAATGATACTTTGTTCTCATGGTTTCTTCATGGTTTATATGGGAGAAAGGCTGAAGAAGATGGATTTTCCTGTAGAATACAGCTTGTTGTATTAAATTCCTGTCATGGAATTAAATGATTTATCTTTGTCAAAATCATGAATTTTTGCTTGGAGAGGGTAGCCTATATCATATACTTCAATATGACATATCATTTGTCCAATTTGGATGTGTCTATCGAAAGTTATGCCTATTTTACTATGGCAGCCCGGTTATGCTAGCATGCTGGAAATTCACTATAGATTTCTTGTGAAGCTTCATCGATCATGGGATCTTTTTAGCCACATATGCTTTGATCTACTATTTCATCCATTGTATTCTTTCCCATTTTCTCAAGCTTTGAGGACAAAGCTTCTTTAGGCCGGGATGGCTTGTAATAAAGCAAATTTAACCTAGGCTTAGGAGCTAGACACATTAATTAGGGTTAGCTATAAATAGTGGAGTATGGCCAAATGTGGGAACTTTTTTGATCATTTTGAAATACAATTCCTTGTGGAGCTCTTGAGGTCACATCCTCCCACCATTCATGGAGGTGCATATCCATGTCCACCCTACTTGGAGGTGAGTATCCTTGTCCACCATTGTAGAAGGTGAGTATTCTACAACAGCTTATCATCACTTGATTCTCAGCATACCATCTATTTCCCCATTTGTACATCTCATATGGAACATGGATCTTGGCTATGGCAGTAGCATTTCTTGTTATTGTCAGCATTAGATGTTAGATCTTGTGTATTTTCTTATATGAGATGTCAGCTTTATTACACAGCCTGCTCTTATGAGCGTCTTCTTCCATTCTCTTACCATATTCGTGTACCATTGAAGCCCTTGTTGTGCCCAAGTACTTGAATCACTTTGGGGCAAGTCAAGAGGTGATTTTTGCCAATGTATGGGCTGAATAGGCTCTCCCAAAACTGCCATAAATAGGGCAGCCATTAAAACTCATTCATTTGAAGGGGTTTCTTAAAAATCTAATCACTTCCTTGTGTAGACAATGCTCTCGAAACAATAGGGCATTGGTTGAGATTGTAATGAGAGACTTTCCCATGAGTTTGTATACATTTTTGAGTCAAGTTTGAGGGCTGGAAATTACTATTTTAATGCAGGGCTGAAGTACATTTGTGGTTCTATTGATGCATTTTTATCATCCTTTGGACTCTATGTCAGTTGTAATGAGTTCTATCTCTCTATACCTTGTATCTTGAAGTCTCAATACATGTATCTTCATGAAATGGAAGACATTAGATCTTGATTTTGTTGTAGGAAATGGAACAAAATCTGATATAGATCTATGCATAAACCTCATGGTTATTGATGTAATCGAATCCAAGTTTATTATGTTAAACTTGTATGACACGGCTATGTAAGAAATTGGTTACTCTCCATCTCATCTACTCTCTCCAAAACCCGAGAATCCATCAAACCCTAATCATTTTCCTCTCTCCCCTTTGAATCTCTCACTCCTCTTTTGCTCTAAACCCCGGTGGTAGACCTTCAATCCCCAACACGACGATAGTGGTGAACCCGATGTGAAGGTCGGCTGCAGAAGAGAAAGCACAATGGGAGAATCATCAGGTTCAGGAGGAGATGCCTTGTAGTAGTTGGTTTGTCTAATGCAAGAGAACCAACAACAACAATTGCAATTTCAACAGCAGATGCAATTGCAGCAACAATGAAGGCAATATGAAGAGCGGAGTGATGCTGCTGCCATTAAAGCTTTGGAGGTAGTTGGCAAGAGCTCAAGCAATTTAATGGGAAAAATGTGTCCTCTTTTATCCGCCTCTATTATTGACAAGATGGTCTTTTTTGGGGTCTCTAATCATGCTTGGAGCTAATACTTTGCCCATTTGGCCGTGCATGGCCTCCAGGACCGGATTCATGGTCTTTTCCAGAAAGATGCGGGATGGTCTGCATTCAAGAAGGCTCTTCGAGAAGAATTCTTTCTTGAAGATTTTGGCCTCATGACAAAGAAAATCTTCACTGAGTGGGTTGAAAGGCCCAATAAGGGACTAGCTGCCACTGCTCTTCACCGCGAATTTGAAAGCAAATTTGCTCAGTTAGATATTGATGATCAGTAGAGTATGGAGAGCTAGAAGATTGAATTGTTTCTGAAGGTTGCGGATCCTCTTCTTCAAGAGAAGCTGACTAATCGGCTTGAAGATCCTGACTCTGAGACAGGATTGAAGACTACTTGGGGTGATGTCATTGAAGTAGTTAGTATGATTGCTCGGAGAGGGTGGATGCATCTAAGGTGGGGTTCTACCTCTGCACCATCTGAGTCCATAAAAGAGCTTGTTCTTGTATCTCAACCTCCTGTTTCTATGGCCGAGCAACCAAGAAATCCTGTTGTTCCACCTCCAAACAAGGATGTCATGGACAAGCTGATCAAGAGCATGCGGGATCTCCGAATTAATCTAATGGAGATTAATTCCAAGGTGGAAAGGCTTGATGTGAAAGTGGAAGAAAGAGGGCGGATAGCTACCCAAAGACCCATTTGAGAAGGCTTCAAAAGATGATATATCTGGTGTGACAACCTACAACATGATAAGAGGGAATGCAATATATTCCGTGAAGCTGAGGAGCAAAAATTAGTCTTTTGGAAGGATGGTAAAATTCATGCGACCGAAACTGGGCTTCCTCTTGAGCCAAATTTCGCTAACACTGGCATGAAGAAAAGACTGGAGGATTTCGCAACAAGTATAGCCTATGCAACTGTTGAAGCAGCTACATATGGGCTGCAAATTGAGCCAATCAATGAGATTGTTAAAGCATGTGAAGCTGATGTAAAATCTAAAGTGTGGATGCAGGCCTTAGATCGCATGGAGCAAGGCAAGGCATGCAAAGATGATTCGACTATTGTCAGTCAATGCATCCGAGGAAGAACCGAATGGACCGAGCTGGTTGATTCATTTTCAGCTTTCACTTGGTTGGCTGAAATCAATAATCAAGAAGTTGTGGTAGAAGAAAAGAGAAGATGATGCCAGGAGGCATATTACACGGTGGATTCCGTGAGGTTTTACGGTGGATTCTGTAAACTTTTATTACTAGGGCTCATACACAAAGTGGATTCTTTGTGCGAGAAGTCGATGGGGGGACACCTATCCTTTTCGAGTGTTTTGTTAAATTTATGTGTACATGGGTGATTCCATAGTGGGTGATTTCGCAAAATACATAATTAATTAATAAATGTTTATGAGTTTAGAGTGCGCACTCGTGATAAATTAAGGTTAGGATTGATTTCTAACCAATTAATTTATTTATATAGCTGAAGACTGCTAGGTATTCACTTTTGTCAGTTTAATTATATTATTTTACTAACGATTGTGAATGCTTCAGTTGATGTGTAGAGATAGCAGCAGTGACAGTGGAAAGCATTGGAGGATAGCGTGTATTCAAGTTATTGTCAATATTTTGATGGGCGTATACCTTAGGCATGGTGCCTATATTTTGTTGTGCCTATTTATCAAGGTGTTTGATATTTATTTATTATTTTTGTATGCGCATGGGTGCACGATTTAGATATTTGTATTTGGACATTGTATTTGGGTACGCCTGACTTTCGCGCCCATTAGCTTTATTTCTATTTGGCACAAAAGAAAACTCAAAATCCAAAAGCATGCTATTTTGTAATTTGGGCTATTATTTGAGCTTGAAGATGATTAATACATAAAATACATGCTTTGTGGAGCGCTCACACAAGGCATGGGGGGAGATTGCACCCAATTGGTCTCTTGTTCATGTCGTGCAAGTCTTCTACATTGATTTGTGTGCAAAAAGTAGAGTTCTTTTGTTCTTGGGGACCTTCTGACGCTCACTATGCACGCTTATGGTATCCGATATGTGCACCAATGGTATCAGAGCGAAGCTGAGATCCAGAGCTTCCAATCGCTTACCATCTTGTGCGAAGGCGCAGCTCCTGGAACGATCGAGCTCTACAGTCAATTTCATCGCGAACGGTCGATACCGGTGACTTACTGGCGGTCAAGAACCCCTATCTGCAACCTCTGATCGTGAAGGAACGGCCTGAGGAGGCGGAGGACCACTTGTACATCTCCATCTTCAAGACGTTTTTCAAACAGAGAACAGATAAGATTCATATCTCAAAAAAGTTTAAAAGCTTAAGTCAAAGCTTAACAAGCTTATTAAAAAGCTTATTACAAAGCTAAAGCCGCACGAAAATTCTGTCAGCGGCGTCAGTATATTTTCATCGCAGTCAAATCCGTCACGAATGTCCTCAATTACTAAAAAATCACGGCTGGTTAAAGTCACTAAAGCTCCTAAGCTTTAAAACTTCCTAGTTTACTAAGTCCACCAAGTTCTCTTACTCCTGCAAGTTCTGTAAGTCACAGAGGTTCAAAACAAACTTACTCCAACTATTCCCATAAAGATTGTTCACACGCAGAAGCACAGAATCACAAAATTGCTCTCTGGAAGACCCTGTTCCTATTTGCAGACTTGTTGAACTAGTTTCAGCAAAGGCAAAAGGTCATATGCAGTTTATACACAACTTCTACGAAGACAATAAATCCCGCAATTGCAAAAGAGAAAGACTGTAAAAGCCAAACAAAAATATCTAAGCCTTGTATATCGAACTTTGAGCTATGCTCATCCCGCTAATCAGATTTTGAGAGTTTGAGGTCTTTTGGATTTTTACAGGATGATGGAACAAAACATGGACAATTTAATGGCTGAAGGTAATTTACCCGAACCAATGATGGAACAAAAATTGGATTTGATTATGATGCAGCTTGATGAAGAACGAAGAGCCCGACAAGCTTTGCAAGTTCAATTGGCCAATCTGCAACGATCTACCACCAACAAAGATGGACCACCACCCGAAGATCTTATTCGACGTACCATCGATGCGACACTCGAAGCTCAATCCATCCACAAAGAAACAAAGATAAGTAAAAGAAATTTCAAATTTCGTACTTTCAATGGATCTCAAGATGGAAAGACTGTACTTGCATTTATCAGTCAGTTTGATGATTACTTTCATGAAGAGACATATGCTGAGAAAGACAAAATTAAATGTGTCACTAATCATTTAGTTGATCGAGCATCTCTATGGTGGACTCTGGTTCATAAGAGCATTGATTGTCCCACTACTTGGGAGAGTTTCCAAAAGAAGTTTTTGCAGAATTTCCTTCCTCCCCAATTCCATGAAAAAGCCATAAAGCAATGGGATCTTCTACAGCAAAGAGATTGTGAACCTATTTCCCAATACACTGAATGTTTTTGGAATGCCTTACTGCAACTCCACATGCTCAAAGACGTAACTGAAGTGACTCACAAACGCAAGTTTATGTTTGGCCTACTTGGACATTACTATGCTGAAGTCAATATGTTCAAGCCAACAACCCTTGAAGATGCAATTTCCTTGGCTCATGACACTGAAGACAAGATTCGAGGAAGAGACAAGCATCCACAACAATTTCAAGCAAATGGTAACTATAGTTCCAAACAATTCAATTCAAATTTTAGAAGATTCAATCAAAGTCGTTTTCTTCCATCTTCATTCTGTAAGTCTTGGACACGACCACCTGCTTTGCCATCAAATACCAATCAGAACCCTAAGCCATCCTCACAGCCAAATCCCAATATTCCTAGACTTCCTGCAATTACCAACAATGTATCTAAAGCCAAACCAATAGTTTGTTACAAATGCCATCAACCTGGACATCTAGCAGCCAATTGCCAATTGAAAAAACCACTTGTCCATATCAATTATCTTGGAGCAATGGAAGAAGAAGAACATGAGGAAATGCTTGACTTTACAGAAGATGATGATGACATTGGTACTACTTCAAATACTTTGCCAGGTATGCCAACTCTACATTCTTTGTTGACAATGAAATTTTTAGTGCATGGTAAAGAAAAGATTATTTTACATGATGATGGTAGCACACATGATTTTATTTCTGCAAAGTTAGTGAAAAATTTGAATTTACAAACTGTTTCTACACATTATCGCATTAAAGCAACATTCCTAGGCACACGATATAATGGAACACAAGAGGTGCATAACTTAGAAATTAAAATTGGTGAATACACTGAACAAAGGAATTTCCTAGTTGTACCTTTGCAGTCTAGTGATATTATCCTAGGTATGCCTTGGCGTCATCAATATAATCCTGACATAGATTATTCCACGCATTCAATTAAAATTTATTTTCAAGGAAAATAAATTACATTGCATGGTATGCACGCTTCTACTAATTTTCCACTGCTTACTCATACTCAAGCTAAACGTGCATTACGTAAAAGTAGCAAATCTTATTTAATTTGGGTGAATGAACTTCAAGCTAAAGAAAAACATATGCAACCTAGGCATACACAATTTCTTGCTCAATTTAAATATTGTTTTGCTAATGATTTACCACCTGGACTACCACCTTCACGTCCTGAAGATCACAAAATAGATTTAATTCCTGGTACACAAAGGATTAATTAGACCTAGTAGTTCTCCATTTGGCACATCTATTTTACTGGTAAAGAAGAAGAATAATACTTATCGCATGTGCATTGATTATCGTGCCCTGAATAAGATTATAGTTAAGAATAGATATCCGATTCCTAGGGTAGATGATCTTATGGATAAACTACAAGGTTCTGCCATATTCAGTAAGATAGATCTTAAATCTGGTTATCATAAAGTAAGATATGATAAATCTGATATATTCAAAACTCCATTTAGAACACAATTTGAACACTATGAATTTCTAATCATGCCTTTTGGTCTAACTAAAGCACCTGCTACATTTAGTCGAATGATGAATTGCATATTCTTGAAATATCAGCATTGTGTTATAGTATTCTTTGATGATATATTGGTATTCTAAAAAATGAGAATGAGCATTATGAACATCTATCTTTAGTTTTCAAGTTGTTAAAAGATAATCAATTGTATGCTAATCCGGAAAAGAGTGAATTCTTTCAAATAGAAATTGAATATCTAGGACACATTGTTTTATCAGAAGGTATTAAGGTTGACCCTAAAAATATAGAAGCAATTTTAAAATGGCCCATACCCGAAAATGTGCATGAGTTATGTTCTTTTCTAGATCTTGCTAGTTTTACAGAAAGTTTGTGCAAAATTTTTCATTACTTGCCTTACCTTTGACTAAACTTTTAAAGAAGGGTATTGTTTATAACTGGACTGATAATCAACAAAAATCTTTTGATTTATTGAAACATGCATTAACCCATGCTCCTGTATTACAACTACCTGATTTCAATAGACCATTCTTTTTAGTAGTTAGTGATGCTAGTGGATCTGGAATAGGAGCCGTCCTTATGCAAGATAATCATCCCATAGCCTACTCTAGCTGTAAACTGAAACCATCTGAACTTAAATATTCTACATATGATAAAGAATTGCTAGTTTTAGTACAAGCCTTATGACAATGGAAACATTACTTAATGGGTACTGAGTTTATGATTAAAACTGACCAATAAAGCATTAGACATCTCCTTAGTCAACCCCAAATCTCTGACCGACATATTAAATGGGTAGCCTTCATTCAAAGTTTTCATCCCCTTATTCAATATCAACCAGGAAAAGAGAATGTAGTAGCCGACGCTTTAAGTAGAATACCAACAATTCATAATATTTCTGTGATATCATTTGATTCCCTTATCCCTATGAAAGATACTTATCATCAGGATCTTACTTTTCATGCTGATTGGAATAAATTAGTTGCAAATAATTGGATTCCTATTGATTCACTATCTTACAATAATGGATTCATGTTTTATGAAAAGAGATTATGTGTTACTGGGGCCCCAAGAGGAACACCAAGGAAAAGGGAATTCTCTTGCAAGAAAATCTATCTTGTAACATCAACAAGCTTGTTTATTAGATTTTATATGATCACAATGAAGAAAAGAACACCAGGCACAACAAATCTTCATGCAGCATCATGTAGATCTCCCACGGATTTGATAGAATCAACCATATTCTTCAATATCTTCACAAAATCCATCAATAGAACAAAGAAAACAAAGGAATACACCATCTTTGAATGGAAATGCATCACATAGTATTCATCTTCAATGTCTTCATAGTCTTCATAGTCTTCTCTCTCAATCTCTCATATACAATCACTCTGTTTCAATAGAATTGGCTATCTCTGGCTCTCTCTCTCTCTCTCTCTCTCCATCAATAATACATCATATCCTCACTAAAATCTCTCATAATCACTCTCAATAATCCTTCTTAGGTCGTGGATACCCCTCCCAAGAGGTATGTCTGATATGAAGAGTCACCAGAGCCACTACAATGTCTTTTCATAGCTCACTACTGTCACTTCACTCTAGTCTTCACTTGAGTCTTCAGCAGCTACTTCTTTCACTTCTTTCAGCTCTTTTGCACTTGTATTCACCTCTTTCCAAGGCTAGAAAACTTTCCCAAGCTACACTCTCATCCATCAGAACACATACAAAAGCATACAGAACAGTCACAGAACAATACCAGAACAACTACAGTACAGAACAGAACAGAACACAATAGAGATAGAGGCTCTACAGTACGAGATCTGATGGAGAAGGTGGAGGCTCATGCTTCTGTAAACCTGAGTAGGTCAAGAAGGCAGACAAATACGATCCATATGTGACATTGGTAACATTACCCCTGGTGACTTTGACGAAATGTTGATCCATTTTAGTGAGGAGGTAAGTGCTCCAATCAATAGCAATGCCTTTCAACACCATCCTGGAAGCTGTGAAAAGCTCTTTGGACAAGTACTGGGATGGCATTTTGGCAGGCATAAACCTGTCCTGGAGACACTGACAAACCATCTTCCATACAGGATCAGTGATCATGGAAAAGGAAACACCTGAAGAGTTTATCACCTTCTTAACATCCAGCATTTCCCTTGTCTGCTTTTGCAACAGCTTCAGAATCTCTTCATTAGAGAAAAGCTGACGAGTGGTAACAAAAGGTTCACCTTTGGAGGGAAGAGACAGAGCCTTTCCTAAGCCTTGAGGTGTTAGTCATAGAAATTCCCTGGACTAGTCCTGTCTTCTTACTGTAGGAGGCCATAAACTCATCACATAACGACGGATCCTCGAGAAGCAATGGAAAGGAGGTAGCCACAAAAGCAGCGAGTCTCGCCTTCGTGAGAGGCTCAAAAGTGAGAAGGGAAGAGTAATTCCTACTAACTAGTGGGACATACTGGATAGGGAGAGAAGCGTGAGAAGGCGCCATTCAGATGGTTACACACACACCACAAACACAGACAATCAAGGAGAATGCCTGCAAAGCAATATACAAAAAAAAAAAAACTAAGGATAAGAGAACAACCAAAACAATAAAACGTGACTCGACCAACTATCCCCAAGCAAACCACAGCCTAGAAAAAATTCGACATGACCTCTAGACATATGTGACCGAAAGCTTCATGCTATGCAGCATACAAACACCCAAGACCCCGTATCAGGCAATAAAGAAAAAAAAACTACACACCGTACCCTTAACCGTAACAAAGACACTAAACCAAAACATCACCACTACCCACACACATCAAGACCACATCGTTGATAAACCGGTGTTTGACCATGGAAATAACTCCAAAGACTGCGCATACCCATCCCACGAAACGGGTTCGTTAAAAAAGGGAATTTAAGTGTAGTGAGGGGGAATTAATTTAATGAAAGGTTTATTTTAAGAAATTATTAAGAAATTGGTGAATTTTTATTAAGTGATAAACCTTAGCAAGAAAACGGCGGTTCCTTCTTAAAATTTAAATTACCAATTATTAGGTGAGAGCGGTGCTTTAATTCGAATCCCGAACTTTGATACCCAGACTGGGTCTCTAAATGCAAGTTTATTGATTACAAATTAAGGTGATATGGAGCACTTTTTTGCCAGCGCGTGCTCTTGTGATGGCTGGTTCATTTTAATTAAAAATATTAAAGTGCCTCTTTAGCGCACGTAGCGCGTGCTAAGTGAACGGCGGGTTTATTTTAATTAAAAAAATATGGTGTATGTAGCGCGAATGCGCGTGCCATGATGGTAATGAGGTTTCATGTATGTTAAGTATTGGTTTGGTTGTTTTGTTTTTTTTTTCGTGGTTGTGTTTTATTTTTATATTAACCGTGGGATTTGGGGGAGCTTTTTAAAAAAATAACAAATAAAAGGGAAATACCTGGTAGTGGGTGTATGGAAATACAAAGAATGTGCTCTCCTCAAGCCAAAAATATCTGGATCTAGACGTTTAGTGGGGTGTTGGATGAAAAAGATTTAAAAAATAAAATAAATTCAAGGAATTTAGGTGTGAAATGAAATATTATGATAGCTGAGAAAAATATGCCAAAGATAAAGAAAAATGTTAAGGAAAGGGTTAGGAAATTTTCAAAAATTAATTTGGAATTTTTTTCATTTTTAATGAGTTTTTTCATATTTTTGGGTATTTTGAAAAGATTTGGAAATTTTAAAATGGGCAAAAATATTTTTTTCTGAAATTTACAGGTGTAAAAAAATATGGCCATGGGTTGCAGAAATAAGAGGAAATGTTTCTAGATTTTTCTGGAATTTTTTCAGAATTTAAAAGTTTTTTTTTTAATTTTCAATGTATTTTTTGGTTTTTTTTAAAAAAGGTTTTCGGATATTGAATTAAAAATCTGGGAAAATACCTAGAAATAGGCTGCGTGGCAACTGCGTGTCAGCAATTAACGAGCAAAGTCCCGCACCCGCACACGATCACTCACGAACAATCACACTCGCACGAACAGGCACCTGCGTACACACCTATGCGCGTGTCGATGCCACGAGGGTGTCGACGGGTGGGACGGGGGTTTAGGGAGTGGATGTGGGGAGCTGCGGTTCTGCTGGGGGTGTGAACAAGACTTAGGGAGGGGTTGCGGTGGTGGGGTTCCTACGGAGGGGGGGGGGACAGTGGTTTAGGAAGGGGTTCTGGGGTTGTCTGCGTATGAACAGTGGTTAGAGGGGGGTGGTTGCGGCTGGTGTGCCTGTGGGGGGGGGTTTAGTTGTGTGTGTGGGCCTTGGGGGGGGAAAGGGGCTTAGGTAGGTTTGTGTGTTTGTGGGGGGGGGAAGGGGGGTTTAGATGGAGGGGTTTAGGGAGTGTGTGTTTGTGGGGGGGGGAAGGGGGGCTTGTGTGGGGGAGTGTGTGTTAGGGGGGAACACGTGGGTAATGGGGGAAATGAGGGTTTAGAAGGGGGGTAAGTGTGTGTGTGTGCTCGGGGGGAATGGGGGCTAGATAGGGGTAATGGTTAGTGAGGGTGGGAAGGTAGGTGATGGGGGAGTTAGTGGGGGGAATGGGGGGTTAATGGGGGTGGTGGGAAAGGGGTTTAGTGGGGGGGTTAATGGGTATGGTGGGAAGGGGTGGACCATGTGGCGGGCGACCGTGGCGGGCAGGAGAGCAGGTGGCGGCGACCGTGGCGGGCAACCGTGGCGGGCAGGAGCGCAGGTGGCGGCGACCGTGGCGGGCAACCGTGTCAGCGGCGGCGCTAGACGGCAGCGAGGGCAAATGACAGGGGCTCGGGCGACGGCTGGCGAAGGAGGCGCGGGCTGGAGCGACAACTGGCGGGGGCTGCGGGCTGGAGCGACGACTGGCAGGGGCTGCGGGCCACAAGGCGAGGAGGCGGCCGCTGCAAGGCTGGCTAAGGAGGTAGGACGAGGCCGGAGGGAGAGGAAGGAGGGGAAGGAGAAGGGAGGAAGTAGGAGAGAAGGAGGAAAGAAGGAATGGCAGGGAGGAAGAAGGGAGAATAAGGAAGAGAAGAGGAAGGGAAAGAGAGGGGAAGAGAAGGAGGTGGAGAAGAACAGGGAGGGAAGAAGAAAAGAAAGAGAGGGAGGTGGAGTTGGAGGGAGGTGGGGGAGTGGAGATGAAGGTAGGGAGGGTGGAGATGGAGGCACGAGCAGGAACAACGGGAGAGGGAGAGAGGGGAGGGGAGGCAGTTAGGATTGGGGAGGGCTCAGGGAGAGAGAAGGACATGGGGGGGAAGGAAAGGGATATGGGCGGGGTCCATAGGGGGGGTGCCCAGAGGGTGGGAAGGGGGGTAGGGTAGGAAGATGGGCAGGGGCCCAAAGGGGGAAAATGGACGGGGGGTCCCAGAAAGGAGAGGCGTACCCCCCCCGTCCCGCGCGTGTGCGCGGGGCGGGGTAAAAAAATTTGCCGCGACAAGAGTGAAAGGGCGCCCGAATACAGGGACGAGACACGCGGATGTGACCGGGGTGCGTTAAGATGCGTAAAATTGAAAAAGGGCGCGTTCACGCGCGGGACGGGGCGCGTAAAAACTCAGAAAAATAAAAAAAAATTAATAACTCCCAATTCGGACTTCAAAACAAAAGGATGTAAAAACAAAAAGTGGGCAGAACGACAGGGGGAAGACAAGGAAAATATGCGACGGAGGTTCCGGGAGGGGTAAAGGGCGGTCACGTGCAAAAAACACAAAAAAAGAACAAAAAAACGCAATTAAAAATTAATATCGGAAGATCCGTGCAGCGGAACGAGGTGCAGGAAAATGGAAAAATGTGCAAAAAGACGTGCCCGATAATCCTATCACATCAAAACATAGTTCTGACTAAGATAAGATGCGTTCACGTGGAAAAAACCCAAAAAACAAATCCGAAAATGGGATTGGAAATTAATATTGGACGAACCGGTCACCGGAATGACATGTAGTAAGAAGGAAAAATGTCCGCATGAAGGGATGGCATAGGATTGTCATGTTAAACCGCAGTTCCAGTGGAAGTAGGAGGGGTTCACATGCAAAAAACACCAAAAATATGCCCGAAAACACATTTAAAAATTAATAATAAAAAATCCAGAAGGCGAAAGAGGGTGGAGGAAAAAGGTGGGGGAAGGCACGGGGGACACGACTGTCAGATCAAATTGGAATTTCGATGCAAACAGGGCAGGTTCACATGGAAAAATGTCAAAAAGACGCATGAAAAAGTCTTAAAAAATCAGAAAATTAATATTGGACAAATCGTACATCAAAATGACACGGAGTAAAAAGGAAAAATGTCAGGGGAAAATTGATTGTCAGGGCTATGAGTCAGATCATGGTTCTGAAGCAAGAAAAGCGCGTTCATATGGAAAACCAGCTAATTTGTACAAAATGCTTAAAAAATGAATAACTCGAAAACCGTGCACCGAAACAGGGGTAGATAAAAAGGAAAAATGGTCAATTCAGAGGGAGGAATAGGGCTATAAGGTTGGATGCGGATTGCGGTGAATGTAAGGTACTTTCACATGGCAAGACCTCAAAATCAGGGAATGAAGGAAAACTGCAAGGGAACAGTCCCAAGGGTGGGTGGAAAATGAACAAGTGAGTGGGAAGGGACCCCATTAGGGTAACAACAAGTCATGGCATACATGCATGAGCAGATTGAGGCATATGCAGAAGGGTAGGCAATGTAGACGCGCAGGGACGCGTCGCCACACTTAAGATCTTAATGGATAGGGTTAACCGAACAATAGGGACCTAGGACCATGCCATAGACCATCCACTAATGTCTCCACACTTACAACATGAACGTCACTAAGAAACAAAAGTTGTAGGTTAGAAAACTTGGCCCATATTGTTGAGGATCACGGTTGATTGTCGATGGCACATCCGGTGTCGTTGTCGGCTGCTGGAGGTACCAAGGCATCTTTACAACACACGTCCTTCATAGCAGGGACCACGCGGCAACACCCAGGGAGGTGGCTGATGGAAGGAATTGTAGGAAATTCGTTGTCGATGATGAGGGATACTACACTCAACTCACAGTCACTCAAATGAAATGAAAGAACTGTCACTCGCCCCATGACTAATATCACTCGAGGAAAAATGATTAAAACCCATATCTCGTACCCGGTTTAGGAATCAACAGGGGAATGATGCAGAGGGAGTATGCCAAGGTGCACAGTTGATGGTGCATTAGTGCGTCCAACCCGTCTGGCATAAGTGCAAGGAGGAAGGCAAGGGAGCCTTACAGTGCAGTGTACAGAACAAAGTGACGTGTCCTGTGATAACAATAGAGACTCGTCCCGTGGGTGCATAGGGAAACGGAAACATACCTTACTCCAAGTATCGTAACGTTCCTCAATCTCACCTCTCGGTAATTGATTGAAGAAACTCCAGTCACACTCAGCCCACCCTCTGTCTCATGCTCTGTTGATAGTTACAGGAGGGCAACCATATTCTGAAACCCATTGAGATAATCCTCACAGTCACATGTGCAAGGGTTGTATGCCTTGTGCGCATTTGATAGTGCAACTGTGCATCCCGCCTTGTGCCGGCATACAGTGCGAGAAGGAAGGCCAGGGAGCCTTATGGTGCAGTGCACAGAAACAAATTGTGCTTTGTGCATTGAGAGGCCCATCCCATGCGTGCAACACTTCATTCACACTACTCACCTCTCATTTGATTTGAAGGGAAAAGACTGGTCTCTCAGCCCACCCTCTGTCTCACTCTCTGTGGATAGTTACAGAGGGCAAACCATACTCACGTCCCCATCCGGTTAGGATGAAAGCTCACGTCACTCGATTGTTTGTCGATGAAGATCGCGTCATCAGTTAAAGAGGCGTACCCAGGGAGGTAGCCATTAAATCGAACATTGTGTTGGATAGGACATGTCATCTGCTAGAGGACACGTAGGCGCGTTGCAGAGAGACCCAGGACACAGCGTACCAAGGGAGGTAGCTTCGGAATTGGATCCTGGAAATTTCAAGTGATGAATCCACTTTGTGGACTGCTGGGTGTTGCCACCTTTTCCACAGCCAGCTTCTCGCCCAAGGGTGTGTGCCACCTTTTCTTGGAACGAGGCCTGCTATGACAGGGAATTGCTTCCTTTTCTCCCATAACAGTTTTGTTTTTCTTTTTTTTTCTCTTTTTTTTTCCCCCTATTCCCGAGGGTGTTTCCACCTTTTCTCGAAGAATAGGTCGGCATGACAGGGACCTAAGTTCTTTTCTTCCATGACCGATATGTATATATTTTTCTTCTCTTTTTTTTTTCTTTCTCTTCAAAATAAGCAAGGGAATGGTAGAAATACCATTTGTCAAGACCAACCTCGCCACTGTCGCTGGTGGAAAATAGAGGATAAGAGATCAAGGCTAGAAGGTAGGGTTGAGGGGACAGAGGGTTGCGTCCACCTCATCAAGAGTAGCTGAAGAATGACTATCAGAAGTAGCATCATAAGAAGTACAGTGCCACGCCAACGAGGGAAAAGATCAGGTGACCATGATTGTCAAGATCCCCAAGGAGGAAAGTACTTCTTCAGGCAATATCCATTGATCAGGAAGGGATCATCAGAGGCATCAACGGTCTGCACTTGGACAGAGCCATTAGGGTTGACAGCAAGTACCATATATGGGCCCATCCACCACTGTTGGAGCTTGCCAGGAAACTTGCCAAATCGTGAATCATAGGCTAGGACCAAATCACCTTCTTTGAACTCCTTGTGCTTGATGAAGCTGTCATGGTAAGCCTTGCATCGAGCTTGCGTGGATTCCATGCACTCTAGAGCCATCCTGCAAGTTTCGTCCAAACATTCCAGGTGCAGGAGACGGCGTTGCAGTGAATCATCATCCCCCAAATGCTCTTTGATAGCCACTCTCAAAGAGGGTAATTCCAGTTCAACAGGGAAAACAGCATCTGTACCATACACCAGCTGGAAGGGTGTATGCCATGTTGCTGCTTTATGGGAGGTTCTGTACGCCCAGAGGACCTCTGTAAGTCAATCATCCCAATCACGATGATGTGCAGAAATTGTTCTTGTCAAAATCGAGCAGAGGATGCGATTGGTGACCTCGACTTGGCCGTTGGCTCTGGGGTAATAAGGAGTGGACTTGCGATGGCGGATCTTATACAACTCTGTCAACTCTTCTATGACTTTATTAATGAAATGAGTGCCTCTGTCACTTACCAGCTCTAAGGGACTGCCAAAACGGGTGATGATATTCTCATACATGAACAGGGCCACGCTATTACCATCGTCCCGCTTTAGGGCTTTAGCTACACACCACTTTGTAACATAATCCGTACATACGAGGATGTATCGGTTTTGTTTCCTTCTGGTAGGAGGATCGATTGGGCCTACGAAGTCGATACCCCACTTTTCAAATGGCTTCAAGGGAAGAATAGGTTGCAGTGGCATGGCACTTATCTTCGTGGGTTTCCCCATTCTCTGACAAGCATCACATCTTTTACAGTAATCATAGGCATCCTTATGAATGGTAGGCCACCAATATCCTGCTAGCAGAACCTTCCTGGCTGTAGCTTCTCCTGCAAAGTGGCCTCCACATGGCTCGTCATGGCAAGCCTTCAGAACAATCCCAATCTCATCTCCTGCAACACATCTTCTGAGCACTTCATCTTTGCCTTTCTTGTACAGTGCGCCGCCTAGCAGGGTGTAGGGGGCTGATTCTAACATAAGCTTCTTCCTCTCCCGACTAGAAATGCTAGGGGGTACTGTTGGGTTGCCAGCAGATTGGCAATTCTGCATACCAGGGAGTTACAGTTTCTACCACGAATAGGGAAGCATCAGGGAGGTCTGGATCATCCAGCTCCTCGTCTTCAGTTTGTGGGATACGTGACAAATGATCAGCCAGAACATGGGAACGACCCGGCTTAGTAATTACCTCAAAGTTGAACTCCTGGAATAGTGATGGAGCCTAGAACGAGCCGGCACTGGCTCATGCACTAGCCGGACCTCTATCTCACGCGCTCAACAACCCCACGGCCTCACAGCCAGGAGCGTTGATGACACATACATTGCCTTCCTAGACATCTTGCATTTGTATTACGTCGTTTGTAGTCCACTTTTCTCTCACCCACTACTCCTTAGAGGGAGTCCCTTACACATTGCCTAATGGCACGAAGCACAGACATAGGGGGTCCTCCAAAGGCTGAATGCCGCCACCCCTCTACAACTCTCCTACACCTTGGGGATAGGCCCCTCGGTGCGTTGCTCAACATATAAACATTTCGCACAAAATCCACTCAAGGTACAATTTAATCATATACATGAATGTACCATTTTCCTTACTTCTCTTTCCCCTAGACCCCACGACTAGCTTATGGCTTAGGGTGTCCTGTCTCTCACTCAACGTGGGTCAAGGTCCTAATGAAAGCAATTGCTGTGCATCCACGATTTCTGATACCTTTAAATATTTTCATGATTTATGCATATTGTGGATGCTAACTGCTCAAACAATTATAAAATCAATATTGTGCACATGTGGAAAACATCCTTTCAATGATTTTTAACTACTGTTCTTATGCGGCGTTGCATGAACCTAGCACCGAGGAAACCCTCATGCTACTAGGCCCTTATTTTATAATTATTCACCGACCTATATGGCATGCAACCAAAAAAAACAATCTTTTCATCATTTTACTCTGCATTTAGACACATTTTAACCACTCTACCCTCCCATCGATCAAATGTTGTATTGTTGTATAGATTTATAAGGCATTTTGCCATCATTTTATGTGTAAAGAGCGGAAAAACACACTAGAACAAGAAGGTGGGGTTGAACTGAGGCAAATCCTCATGCTTCAGTCCCCACAAATATTCACAAACATTGCTCTTAATTTTCATTAATTTTCCGCATCCAAAATGCATTTTTTCCCTATTTTTAGTGGTTTTTCTCTATTTTCCTTGTATTTTTTCTTATTTTTTGCATTATTTTATTACTAAAAATTGAAAATAGGTTATGGGCTGTGGCCCTTAGTTCCTTCTTGCAACAAAAATGAAAATTTAGTTGGTGTTTCTATTTATTCTTCCATTTTTATGCCCAAAAACATCAATTTTCCTTGATTTTCCATATTTTACGTGTTTTAATGTATTATTTTGAGACACAAGATGCATGTTTTTCTGATTTTCTGATTATGATCAACAAGTACTCATGGAAAACAACAACCTAAACAATTTTTAGCCCACATGAACAACATTTTATCAATCAAAAGCCATAAAATCTCAAATTTCCTTTGAAAATTTTGAATTACCCCTTATTTGCGTGTTTCGGGTTTCATGTCCATGGCTGCAAATCTAAAAATCAGCAGCACTTCATGCTCATAACGATCACAAGTCACCATTTCCAGCCCGTGGAGCAATCTGATCGATGCCGGACAAGCCTCCATCATTCTTTCTTCTTCCTTTCTCTTTCCACATGAACCTGCCTTTAGAGGAGAGAGAGGGAGGAGAGAGAAAGACTGATTTTCTCTCTCCCTCTACAGGCTGCCATTCCTCGCGTGGACCGGAGCGATATGGAGCAGAGACCGAGTGTAGTGGCCTGGAGTAGTTGGTTTCATGGCTTACCTTCAAGCCAGCATCTCGATTTGTGGGGGGGGGGGGGGGGGCGTTTTTTTCGCGGCACTGCAGCAGCCCGCCGCCCCTCTCCTAAATCACATTTTTTTTAAAAGGGGGGGTGCCCCTTCACAAAGGCACCCCTTCACTTCTCATTTTTGGGCACTTCCCAATTTTTGACCGGCCTTTTGGCCCTTTTTCCGTCTCTCTCGCATACGGTGTCCGAATCGCGATCTGAAATTTTCTGTGAGCTCGTCTCGGCATCCCGCACTGACTGATAGCTCCATTGACCACCACAGGCGCATGGAAAAATTACTAAAAATCCGAAAGTGTTGCCCAGGCATCCTTAGAGCACTTTGACGCTTAAAATCGTCCTAGGTCGAGCCGCTGCCTTTGACATTGGATATTTTTCCCTTGATACTCATAATTTTTAGTTATTTTTAAGCAATTCCCGGCACCAAAATTCCGCTCTCATTGGCGACCACAGGATAGGGCGACTCAGCCCGTCGAATCCACGAACATATCTGCACATAAACAACCAAAGAAGCATCAAACTGATACAAAATAAATATATAATAAAACTCAGCAAAATGCTTCCCCTACCCCTGGACAGAACCAAGGCATGACATCCACAAGGAGTAGGCCTAGCATCATCTAATAGAAGATCCGAAGCGAGTCACTAACCAACTGCTCCAACACAGCCAAACTAAAAAACCTATCAAAGAGGTTGCCCTAAGTGGTGGTCTGAACTACTTACCAACTAAAGACAACACAACTAGGAGCTCCTACAAGGCGAGGACTCCTATAGCCTGATCAAGAAGTATTTTCTGTCAGTACAGTGCTTCTCTTAGGGTTTTTATTTTATGAACATACTTGGGCATGTAAAAAGGAGGGAGCTGAGCGTAGTGACCCAAGGAGAATAGGGCATCAGCCTCAGGACCTGTCTCGACACCCAAGAACATACCAAGCCCTCGCAAGGTGACACTTAATCCTTTTCTAACGCTCACTTTTATTTTCGCTCCAACCTTCCTTGTTTTGTCATTTTTTTTTCCAGCAAGAAGCCACCCCTAGGAAGACAAGGTATCGGCCCCAGGACCTGTCTCGGCACCCACGAACCTACCAGGCCTTCGCAAGGCAATGATCAACTGCTTGTACATTTTCATTCCTTTTCTTTTCTTTGATAGGGGTTAGAACCCCCTTTTTACACACCTTCGTATTTATATTCATCTTTTAGGACGTTCAGGGTTTCTTAGCATCATCATTATCATCTTCTGGCAGGCTTCTCTAACGGCCTCACTACTAACAAGAACTCCTAGAACGGCTGCCTTGCACGCTAGCAGAATAGGGCCACTAGGACTTCCTTCTAAAATAGGTCTTTCGATGCCTGACAATGTCTTTACAGGAGGCAATGACTACTCCGACCTCCCTCAAACATACTTAGCCTAAACCTGGGACTTCATGCCTTAGTTGCCGGTCCCCAACAAAAATATATCCCCTTGACAAGTACAAATACATATAACAGGAAAGAAAGGTACTCGTAAAGAAGAGATATCACCTGGATTGGCCACAAGAAGCTTCCATCGTAGCAAAGGCTCCCCAGGCTCCACCAAATTCCACGAATCACGAAACCTGTCCAGCACAACACTTAAGATAAAAACCCGATTAAACGCATCCGCACTAGACAGGGAAATGGCCCTCTTGGCCTAATGAAATCAAACATGCCTTTGCCAATAGATTGGCCCTCTTGGCCTAAGGAAATCAAACAATACTACTCATAACATCCTCTTGGAAGCAACTATGATAGACATCAAAGCATACCATTCCCAGGGGAACAGAGGCTCATAGCCCTAAACTAGGTGCATTAAATTATGACCCATCCCTCCTGCGTATATCGCAAGAGGTATTCGCATCACATGTCATCTAATCAGTCTATGGGTCCAAGTTAATAAAGGCAGATGAGTCTTGCTTACCCTCTGCATCACCCAGATCAACCATCGTCTGCCAAAGAGGGCATGTTCAGAAAGCGTACCCCACAAACGACCAGGTCCTGTCTCACCATCAATAGATATATCGGGACAAGGGCCACAATTAAAGAAGAGTTCTTCTTCATACGCAAGGTTAGCCAATGAATCGGCAAATTGATTCCAATTTCATGGAATCAGCTGAAAAGACACTCTATCAAATTCGTCTAGCAGGGCTATGGCAGTATGATGGTACATGCAGAGGATGGGGTTTCGTACCACGTATGTCCCATTGAGTTGATTTAAAACCAACTGAGAGTCCCCTTTCACCAATAACTGGCGGATACCACCCTTCTTTGCAATATTCAAACCGATAATCAGGGCTTTGTATTCTGCCATATTATTGGTAAAATTCACCCCGAGATAAGCAGCTAACTTCATGACAATGCGTCGTCGAGGGTCTCGGATGACGACTCCTACACTTCCTTTTTTGCATGCCCCCCTGGATGCCCCATCAAAGTACAAGGTGTATGTCCATAAAGGGTTTACATATCCCGCCATCCGGAACTCTACTCGTAATTATGGTAATCGAAATTCAGCATATTCAACGGGTGGACTGTAGGCTCCATCTCTCCATCATCATTGAATTCAATAGGGATGCTCGTCAAAATTTGTAGACAGTGATGGCAGAAGACCTTGATCTCCCAAATAAATGTCCCGCCTCCTTGCTCAATCACCTTATATCCTTTGCTCCACCAAATGAGCTTTCCCTGATGATACCTCTGTTCTAAATATGGGTGTTCTAAATAAGGGATCAGACGACCCATCAACTTCTATCACGATTTCCTTGCAGATGTTTGATCGATCTCGCCTAGACCTACAAGGCAGTCATAGTATTAGTGCAATCAGAAATAATAAGGTTTAATCTTATTAAGATTAACCTTATTTTTAAATTCTATCCCCTCAAGGTCAGCTAACAAGACTGTGGATTTATTCTTTCCTATTCTAACGATCCTATAGGGCCCGTCCCATTTGGGCTCTAGCTTGCCTGGAAATAATTCACGTCGTGCATCATAATACAAAACAAGCTGTCGTTTCTTAAAGGTGTATTTCTTGGCTTTAAGGTCGTGTAACTGCTTCATTCGGCGCTTCGCCACTTCTTGGTGCAATAAGCTCTGTAGCTTAAGCTCATCTAAATGTGCCAGTGTCGTCAAGCGCTCAAAAAGTGCGTCTTCATCACTCAAGAGAATGATTGAAGGTAAACCGAATAGTCGGCAACTCAATCTCTAAAGGCAAGACACACTCCTCCCCATATACTAACTTGAACGGGGTATGGCCAGTGGCTCGTTTGAAAGTCGTATTATAGGCCCACACTGCCACGTATAACTTTTTATCCCAATCCCGTTTCTTTTCCGACACAATTTTGGACAAGATGCCCACAAGCTGCTTGTTGGTGCTTTCAACTTGCCCATTGGCCTGCGGGTTATATGGGGTTGTCTTGTTATGCTTGATTTGCCACGTCTCTGTCAAGCTTTTGATCACCTTATTCAGAAAATGGGTTCCGCGGTCTGACACTAATTCTTTCGACGGACCAAAACGGCATATTATCTGCTCTAAAAGGAAACTAGCAGTTTCTTTAGCATCATCTTTCCTTGTTGCACGTGCTTCTAACCACTTTGTGAAGTAGTCAGTTGCTACAATGATGTACCTCTTTTGCGCAGTCGACGATGGAGTAATAGGACCCACAAAGTCTATTCCCCACTTCTCAAATGGAAGTATCGCCATAATAGGGGTAAGTGGTCATTTCCTATTCTCTTGACTATCATGCCGTTGACAAATATCGTATCTCTTAACATACGCAAACGCATCCTGGAAGATGGCAGGCCACCAATAACCTGCTCTTAAAGCCTTTTGTGTTGTAAGCTGTCCAACAAAATGGCCGCCGCAAGCAGAATCATGGTACTCTTCCAAAATGAATGGCACCTCGTCAGGCATCACACATCGGCGATAGATGTCATTAAACCCTTGCCGATATAATGTACCTGCGATCAAGGCAAACTTTAACGCTTGCTGCTTAATTTTCCTTCTCTCAGCTTTAGAGAATTCGGATCCCGCCTCTCCCGTCGATAAATAATGCGTTATTGCAGCGTACCAGGAGGGAATAGATGCCGTATC
This sequence comes from Lygodium microphyllum, assembly GCF_053477565.2. Lineage (NCBI taxonomy): Eukaryota > Viridiplantae > Streptophyta > Polypodiopsida > Schizaeales > Lygodiaceae > Lygodium > Lygodium microphyllum. The sequence continues at coordinate 181,647,313 of NC_141138.1, read as the reverse complement.
TATTCTAAATAACAACTCCATGTCACTACCTTCAGCCACAGATTCTTTCAGCTCCCCAAAGTCCACAAGACATTCCACGATGCCTTGCAACCTTGGTGGCTTACTCCTGATTTCATAATCAAATTCCTGCAAAGTGATTAACCACTTTGCTAAACTATCATGTGGCTGTAGCTTATTCATCAATAATCGAAGTCCCTCCGCCTTCGTATAAAGCATGACTTTCTCATAGAGAATATAATGCCTGAATTTCTTGGTCCCAAAGACCATTGCTAGACACAACTTCTCCATGTAGGTATAATTGATTTCGGATACCCCCAGCTTCCGGCTAGCAAAAGCAATCGGGTGGTACCACTTCTCTTCCCAAATTTGGGCTAAACAGCAGCTGATACTATACATGGTGGCTATTGAGAATATATAGAACACCTCACCTCTTTTAGGTGCTTTTAAAATGGGTGCTCTTGCTAGCTCTTGTTTCACATCCTTGAATGCTACCTTACAAGGGTCACCCCATACAAACGAGCAGCTAAAGGACAATAAATTTGTAAGTGGCAACGTTCTTTCTGCCAAGGCGTTTATGAATCTACGATAATAACCAACCGAAGACAGAAAGCTATGAACTTCTTTCGGAGTGCGTGGTGGACCCATGGCAACTATAACTTTGACCTTCTCGGGGTCTGTCACAATTCCTACCGAACTGACCACATGACCCAGCAATAGCCCATAAGGTACTCCAAAAACACACTTCCGTGGGTTTAGAGCAATGCAAAATTTTCTACAGCGCTCAAAGCATTTTCTTAAAATGATCAACTGCCTTCCTCTCACGGTGGCGGCCCCTAAGTCATCAATAAACACCTTCAACTCTTCAGGGGATATGTCACCGAATGTCTTATCTGCTGTTCGTTGCCACGAACCAGGCGCATTGCATAAACCAAAGGCCATCACATGGTACGCAAAAGTACCAAATACAGTAATAAAAGTTGTCTTCAACTTGTCCTCTTCTACAATTTCCATCTAGTTGTATCCTGCAAAGCAATCCATAAATGAATATATTTCCCTACCCGCTAATTGATCCAAAATCTGGTCAATAAATGGCAACAGGTAGTAGTCCTTAACTGTCTGCTTATTCAGCTCCCTAAAGTCTACACATAATCGGATTTGATTATTCTTCTTCTTTTTTATCACAACTGGCGAACACCATTCCGTGTGTTGCACAGGAAAAATCAAACCCGCTTTTCGAAGCTTATGTAACTCTTCAAACAGCCCGTCCCTTAGTTCGAAAGGCATACGCCTTACTTTCTGTCGTACAGGATGACTGCCCTCTTTCAACGGAATTGTATGAACATCAAGACTAGGAGGAATGCCTCTCAGCTCATCATAACTCCAGGCAAAGATATCACGGAATTCCTGGATCAAGGCCACATAGTCCTCCCTTTCTGTTGTGCTGAGCATAGAACCTAATTTGATTGGCCGTGAATCATCAGGCGTACCAAGGTCTAGCTCGATAACATCTGCATCTCTTATACGATCTTGGCCCTCTATCGGCTCGTTCAAAGTGATCTGATAGATGTCTTCCGTGGTGGATCCCTCTTTGGACTCATCACTCGATGATGTCTCACTGGCTGATAAATCTTCTAATGTCTCCAATTCTGTAGAAGATAGAGGAGCTCTCTCACTCTGCGGGGACTCAGGGTAAGCATCAACCACCACATGCTGGGCACCACTACCGAATATCAGCCAACTGGCAGGTATATCTACTTGGCAGTCCGCTTGTAAGATCCAAGGTCGTCCGAGTAATACTTGGTAACTTGGCCGGCCTGCAAAATGAATCACCCTAAAGTCCAATAGGCATTCTACATTTGCAACAATGACATGGACCTTAGTAATGCAGCCTTCCGGCTGCCTCAAGCTATCATCTGCCATTCTGAGGATTGTGGAGGTATCTTTCTGGATCGCAAGACCCAACCTTTCCATTAGTTCAGAACTCATAATGTTAACAGATGATCCCGTGTCGACAATGGCATAATCTACTAATATCCCATCGACATAGGCTGCAACCCTTGGGCAATGCTTCTCAACACGCTTGAACCAGTCATCACCAACTCGCGCAATACCCAAAGGTTCTACGATATACCTGGTACGTAGGATCTTTCTAAATTCCTTGCGTACTCCTGGGGAAAGCTTAATAAGCTGTAAGTGATTCACATCCGGCTTGACTTCGCAGAGAGAGCTCGCCAAATCAAATTCATGATAGTTCGATAGAGCTCGCTTTTTACGCCAAACCATCCGCTCTTTAGGTCGCTGAACCGGCTTTATTGCCTCTTTCTTAACTTTCACCTTCTTCTTTGGTGGTTCCTTATCGGCTTTACTTTCTACGGGCTTCAAAGGTCCCCCTTCCATGGCAGGATCCAAAACTTGCGTTCCTTTGTCGCCTTGTTTAGGGTTTCCGTCGACAGGCTTATCCTTGTCGGCTTCTCTACCCTTTTGACCTCTTGTAAGAACAGCTCGCAGATTAGAGGTTTCAGCATCATTAACGCGTACAGCCTCAATCAAACTAACCCCACTACCACTGGGTAGCTCCTCCACTGTAGTCTTTGGTCGTTGAAGTATTTGTTTAGGCCCGTCTTCTCGCTGGGAATCATTTCCTTGGGCACGATGATTAACAGGCCCTGGTTGCTGACTATCTCGCTGGAGGGAACTGATCTTACTCCAGCAAGTAGCTGCTAAATGGCCGGATTTTCCACAGATGTTGCACTTAACATTTGGGCAATTTCTTAGATAGTGCTGCCCACCACACCATTTGCAACTAAACCTTGAAGGTGCACCCTCATCTGGGTATCTACTTCTTATCAAATTTTGTTGTTTTTTAAGGAAGTTGACATCAACGGCTATATGCCGATACTGCTCCCTAATCATGTCGGTATAATGCTTCATCATGTCCTTAACCTCGCCAAGAACATTGGAAGCACTCGACTCATAGCCTTGGTCATTACCATGTCGTTCCATCGGCCTCAAAATTCGATTAGGCACTGATTGTTGAGCCACAGGCATGGTATTAGAATTGACCGCCTGGCCTCCACCATTTGGAGCCATTTGACTACCCGTAGGCATCGACATGCTAGGGGGAGCTGGTAATAAAGGGACATTCCGCATCATGTTCCCTCTCCCATTAGGGTTAGCCATCACTATCCCTTGGCCACTACTGCCATTGGCCATCGCCACATTGTTTCCCAATACTAAACCCATATTCGAATTGCCTCGAGAAGCATAGGCTGCTTGTAGTCGGGATTCCACTCTTGTGCTCGTGTAATGGCAGTATCTATATCCCCCAAGGGGACACTATTCAACTGCAATTGGATGTTAAAGTCCAAACCATGTAGGAAATATTGCAATTGGGCAGCTGCGGGGATAGGAATAGAGGTGTCCAACTTATGGAAAACCTCTTTTATTTTCTTCGCATAAGCACGAATATCCTTGTGTGGTTCTTGGCGGGTCACGTTGAGTACACGCAACCAATATTGCCCACCCCCTTTCAGGGGCAAACTCCCTTCGAAAAGCTCCATAAAATGAATCAATATTCAATATAGTTCCGACTTCTAAACCATGATACCATATAGCAGCTCTTCCTTTGAGAGTCATGTTGAAGAACATCATTAAATGTCATTCTTCTTGGATGTGACAGTTAAACATCAGCTTTTGAAACTCCCTAATGTGGAGTTTCACATCTTCCTCAACTAGCCCATTAAAAATGGGTAGCGGGTAACCTAGAGCCGGCAAATCCATCGTTCTTGCTAGAATTGCAATAGGCTGCGCCATGACGAGGATTGGATTTGCACTAGGAATAGGGGACGATGAGGTTGCACCTCCCGCACTTGATATAGACTGGCTTATGGAAGAAAGGGGGGCACTAGAGCTTCCACCTTCTCCTGACTTACTGCTTGTGGCCCCAAGACCACTAGATCCACTCCCTTGTAAGGGTTCAACACTGCTACGCTTAGGGGAATATCTCCTAAAAATTTTAGCACGTCCCCTAGCTCTTTCGTCTCTCTTGCTTTTGGATTTCTGCTAGACGATGCTTATCGATAAATAATGGATCAATCACAGTATCCTTTAGCAGAAACTGCTAGTTGGTCCCTAGACAACCAGGATTCGAAGACCGCCACTTTTAAGCGGCTCCCGGCAGACACACCACTGATGGAACCTAGGACGGGATGGCACTGGCTCGTGCACTAGCCGGACCTCTATCTCACGCGCTCAACAACCCCACGGTCTCACAGCCAGGAGCGTTGATGACACATACATTGCCTTCCTAGACATCTTGCATTTGTATTACGTTGTTTGTAGTCCACTTTTCTCTCACCCACTACTCCTCAGAGGGAGTCCCTTACACATTGCCTAATGGCACGAAGCACAGACATAGGGGGTCCTCCAACGGCTGAATACCGCCACCCCTCTGCGACTCTCCTACACCTTGGGGATTGGCCCCTCGGTGCGTTGCTCAACATATAAATATTTCGCACAAAATCCACTCAAGGTACCATTTAATAATATACATGAATGTACCATTGTCCTTACTTCTCTTTCCCCTAGACCCCACGACTAGCCTATGGCTTAGGGTGTCCTGTCTCTCACTCAACGTGGGTCAAGGTCCTAATGAAAGCAATTGCTGTGCATCCAGGATTTCTGATACCTTTAAATATTTCCATGATTTATGCACATTGTGGATGCTACGTGCTCAAACAATTATAAAATCAATATTGTGCACATGTGAAAAACATCCTTTCAATGATTTTCAACTACCGTTCTTAGGCGGCATTGCATGAACCTAGCACCGAGGAAACCCTCGTGCTACTAGGCCCTTATTTTATAATTATTCACCGACCTATATGGCATGCAACCAAAAAATAGCAATCTTTTCATCATTTTACTCCGCATTTAGACACATTTTAACCACTCTACCCTCCCATCGATCAAATGTTGTATTGTTGTATAGATTTATAAGGCATTTTGCCATCATTTTATGTGTAAAGAGCAAAAAAACACACTAGAACAAGAAGGTGGGGTTGAACTGAGGCAAATCCTCATGCTTCAATCCCCACAAACATTCACAAACATTGCTCTTAATTTTCATTAATTTTCCGCACCCAAAATGCATTTTTTCCCTATTTTTAGTGGTTTTTCTCTATTTTCCTTGTATTTTCCCTTATTTTCTGCATTATAATATTACTAAAAATTCAAAATAGGTTATGGGTTGTGGCCCTTAGTTCCTTCTTGCAACAAAAATGAAAATTTAGTTGGTGTTCCTATTTATTCTTCCATTTTTATGCCCAAAAACATCATTTTCCCTTGATTTTCCATATTTTACGTGTTTTAGTGTATTATTTTGAGACACAAGATGCATGTTTTTCTGATTTTCTGATTATGATCAACAAGTACTCATGGAAAACAGCAACATAAACAATTTTTAGCCCACATGAACAATATTTTATCAATCAAAAGCCATAAAATCTCAAATTTCCTTTGAAAAAATTGAATTACCGCTTATTTGCGTGTTTGGGGTTTCATGTCCATGGCTGCAAATCTAAAAATTAGCAGCAGTTCATGCTCATAACGATCACAAGTCATCATTTCCAGCCCGTGGAGCAATCCGATCGATGCCGGACAAGCCTCCATCATTCTTTCTTCTTCATTTCTCTTCCCACATGAACCCGCCTTTAGAGGAGAGAGAGGGAGGAGAGAGAAAGAATGATTTTCTCTCTCCCTCTACAGGCTGCCATTCCTCGCGTGGACCGGAGCGATATGGAGCGGAGACCGAGTGTAGTGGCCTGGAGTAGTTGGTTTCATGGCTTACCTTCAAGCCAGCATCTCGATTTGTGGGGGAGGGGGGGGGGGGGGGGGGGGCGTTTTTTTTGCGGTGCTGCAGCAGCCTGCCGTCCCCCCTCCTAAATCACGTTTTTTTAAAAAGGGGGGGTGCCCCTTCACAAAGGCACCCCTTCACTTCTCATTTTTGGGCACCTCCCAATTTTTGACCGACCTTTTGGCCCTTTTCCCGTCTCTCTCGCATACGGTGTCCGAATCGGGATCTGAAAATTTCTGTGAGCTCGTCTCAGCATCCCGCACTGACTGATAGCTCCATTGACCACCACAGGCACATGGAAAAATTACTAAAAATCCGCAAGTGTTGCCCGGGCGTCCTTAGAGCACTTTGACGCTTAAAATCGTCCTAGGTCGAGCCGTCGCCTTTGACATTGGATATTTTTCCCTTGATACTCATAAATTTTAGCTATTTTTAAGCAATTCCTGGCACCAAATTTCCGCTCTCAAATAGAAGGAGCCATCTCATCATTCGTCCTTTCACATCCGCTTTGTTCATTAGGAAGGACAGGGCCTCATGATCCACATAAAATTTAAAGTGGGTAGATAGGAGGTAATGGCGGAACTTCTCTAGGGAAAACACCATTGCCAAGCACTCCAGCTCTGTCACTGTATAGTTTCGTTCCCTATCAATGACTTTTCGGCTGGCGTAATAGATTGGTTGATCCAGCTTCCAGGAACCTTTTTGGCAGAGGACAGCACCTAAGCCTTCAATAGATGCATCAGTGTGTACATGAAACTCCTTCGTCCAATGAGGAGGTTGCAGAATGGGTGCCTCAATCAGACACTGCTTCAGAGTGTGGAAGGCTTTGTCACATTCTTCCGTCCAAGTAAACTCTGCATCTTTCCTTAGAAGCTTGTGCAAGGAGGTTGCCTTTGTTGCAAAATGAGCTATGAACCTTCTGTAGTAAGCCACATGGCCTAGGAATCCCCTCAACTGTTTGAGGTTGGTGGGTGCTGTCAGAGCTGCGATCTTTTCGATCTTTGCAGGGTCTATTGATATCCCTTGTGCAGAGACAATGTGGCCCAATAGAACTCCAGAAGAGATCCCAAAGATGCATTTGTCGGGATTGAGGGAAATCCCATACTCCCAGCATCGGTCAAAGCATTGTTCCAGGTGTCCCCAGTGTTCACAGATCAAACTATAGACACAGAAGTCATCCAAATATACCTCAATAAAATCGTGCAGATGATTTTGGAATGCGGCCATCATGACTCGCTGGAAAGTAGCAGGAGCATTGCAAAGCCCAAATGGCATGACTCGGTAAGCGTAGGTCCCCCATTCTGTGGTTAAGGTTGTTTTGGACTGGTCTTCTTCTGCGATTTGGACTTGGTTGTATCCACTGAATCCATCCAGAAGGGAATAAAGCTCATGTCCTGCCACTGTGTCCAATAGTTGGTCTGTGAAAGGGATAGGAAAGTAATCCTTCTTCGTCTTGGAATTGAGCTTGCGGAAGTCCACACATATTCGCAATTTGCCATTCTTCTTGGGTACAACCACGATGGGTGAAACCCATTCACTATTTGCCACTGGATAGATGAACTCGACTTCCAGAAGCTTTAGCAGCTCTACTTTTACCAATGTGGAATAATTCGGGTTCATTCGCCTCTGTCGTTGCCGTACTGGCTTGGTATCAGGCTCCAAGTCAATATGATGTTGACATATTGTGGGATCAATCCCCTTTAGGTCTTTGTAGGACCATGCAAACACGTCCAAATTTTCTTTCAGCAAGTTGTACAAGGTTGACAACTCCTCTTCAGGAAGGCTGCTACCCACCTTCAAGTGGCGTTCTGTGCCATCTACATCCACAAAGGTTAACTGCCTTTCACCTTCTACTTCATGGATGAAGGTCCCACGGACTGCTTCTGGGTACAGATCCGACTCCTTCAAAGGAGTGGTATCCTCTTCTGATGTCCCACTAGAACCAACTTATTCTTTTGGTGGAGACTTAGGTTGCTCCTTGAGATGTTGAAATGGGATTAGAGCCGTTTCGGGTTTGGTTTCATGATTAGTTACCTCTGGGCTTGAAGACTCATCTTTTGATGACACATCCAGGAATGTCACATAATAGGGACCCTCTGATGCCTCTTGGGTTTGTGGGATTGGTGCTTGTTGGCACGGTGCATTATCATCATCTTTCTTTGGCAAAGGTGGGTGAGGGTAGTAAGAGCCACTGTTGAAAGATGGCTTGGTTTTCTTCAACCATTTCTTATAAAGATTTTGCATATAAGAATATCCATTTACCAGACCAAATGGTACCATCGTCATTCTGTCCCATAGCATGAGCTCGTCTGCTTTTGATGCTTTTGGAACTTCTTCTTCATATATATTGGCTTCGGGTGGGATAGATTCTTCTGGTTCACTTTCATAACCTTCTTCTTCCATATCATCTCCATCCTCTTCTGTCTCTGTCTCTGTCTCTGTCTCTGTAGGAGCTCTGTAAGGGAAGAATAGGTTCTTTGTTTCATCTTCTGCCTCTGTCTCTGGCTCTGCTATGGCCATGTAGCAGGGAGAGTAGTACATCCATGCTTCTATCTCACTATCAGAAGTGATTTTGGAAATCGTTCTTGGTTCAGGCAGGAAGTATTCTCCATTGATAATGGCTTTGCATCGTTTGGAAGTCGGCTTTTAGTATCCACTGTTAAGGAACGTGCCACTGTTTTCTTGGGAAGGATCTGTTTGACAGTATCTTCATCTGCTGATGTTCCATCTGTAGCCTCATTAGGGGAGTCAGAAGATAATTCCAAGGAGGTGGATCCATACCCTATTTGAGCACCATATAGCTTCAGCACCACTTTATTGGGTCCTCTACCCAAGGTCAAGGTTCCTTTGAACCAATCCGTCCTTGCTCTGGCTTCAAAAAGCCATGGTCTGCCCAGTAACAGAGGGTAGGATGTAGTCTTCACATATGGGAGAATGCCCAAAGGCTTGATTCTGCTCTGATCCGCCAATCTGATGAGCCATTGGGTGGGTTGCACACCTTGCAGGCCTAGATCCTTCATTGTTACATCCGTCATAATGTTCACTGATGAACCTCCATCAATCAGTGCATTTGCAATGAAGCAGCTTTCTATCCACACGCCAGTCTCTGGAGTACCCGGATCTAGGAAGGCGTTAGCTACGTCCACTTCTTTTATAGGCTCTGAAGCTTTGTTGGACTTTGTTGTTGTTGAGGGAGAAATCCTTAAGCCACGTCTTCTTGTTAGTATACTTTTGAACCTTTTTCAGCAACTGGGAGACAACACCAATAATTGTCGGAATGTGAGGTTTGGTTTAAAGGTATCTAGATCTCTGACTAGATCGTATTCCTTAATAGGATCCACTGGCTTCTCTAACCGGTTAGGGAATGGGGCAACACCCATTTTCATTTTTCCTCTTTCTTCCAACAGAGGCATCATGGGAACTTCTTCTATCACTTGTGGCACTTCCTCCTCTTCTGTCTCCTGGACCTCTGGTCCTGTCTCTGGAAATGTCTCTGTAACTCTCTGTGGAATTGTAGTGCTCTGTATGGCACTGCCAGGCTCTATTCTGTTCTGTTCTTCTGGTGGAAGATTGAACTTCACTGTTCTGGCAGGAGGATTGTTTTCTTTCTGGATAGGTGGTTCCTTCTTCTTTGCACGTGTGATGGCAGCAACTTCCAATTCCACTAAATTAGAGGTAGGCTCTTGGGCCTTGGCCGAACTATCAGTAGCACTGTTTTTCACTGGGGCTGGACTTGGACAGTCTTTTGTAGTGTGGCCTTCTCCTTTGCATCGACTGCATAAGGGCTTATAATCCACTGACCTTCTAGGATTTGGACAATTTGGTGAAATGTGTCATTTTTCTCCACATCTGTAACACTCTACTTCTGATCTCTGACCACCGCCAGACTGTCTTCCTCTGTAACTTTGGGATGGAAACCTTCTTGGACCGAAATTAGGACCAAACTCTACAGGCTTGGGTCCAATATCCTGTGTTATTATTTTGGATTCCAGCAAGTTAAATCTTGTGTCCTCTTCCTTCCTTCTCCTATCATGCATCTCCTTCAGAGAGCAAATATCCTCTGTATGGTTCTTCCGCAAACAATAGGAACACAAGGCTCCAGGAATGATTGGTTTTCGTGTACATTCAGTGGCTAAATGGCCTGCTTGATGACACTTACCACACCAAGTATTTGACCGCATCACATCTCTTCCTACTCCTGCCACATTGGATATACTGGCAGTATTCACTTTCAGCGTCTGTAGTTGCTCTGTAATCACATCCATCAACTCCTTTTTGATATTTGCAACTGAGTTGGATAAGTAATCCTTCAAGCTTTCTCCTCCTGAGGTACTGGCAGTAGGGTTTTGAGGAGTCTCTGTAATCATTGCATAAATAGGTTGGGCTGGCGTAGAGGGGTCTCTGTTCTGATTTTGATTCAGAGCTCCTGTTTGAACTGTTGGCTGTTGGATCCAGTTGGTAGGGTTCCACTGTTGCTGCTGATTTGGCATTGAGGAAATTGGTTGGGACCATTGTTGTTGTGGTTGAACCATCATTTGAGGCATGGATTGTGGCCAATGTGGATTTGGTGCACTGTACTGTGATACTGAGGGCATCTGTTGGTAGGGGTAGGGGACAGTCCCTGGGACTGCTTTTAGTGGGTACATCATTCCTGGCATTAGAGGAGGTAGGACTCCTCTTCCTGGATTCATCCCCAATCTAGCTTCCACTTCATCGTACAGTCTTGCACCTTGTGTTGCAGCTTGTAGGGTGGCTGGTCTTTGCAGCTCCACAAACTTACGGACTTCTGGTTGTAACCCTCTGAGAAACACCCCCTTCTGAATACCATCATCTAGATTATGGTTAGTCCATCTCTTCAGGATGGATTCCATTCGTGAGACATAAGCTTCTACTCTTTCTCCAGAGGACTGACTTAAATTCATAAATTCCTCTCGCATCCGCTCTTCAAAACCTTCACGCCTGAATTTAGTGAGGAAGGCCAACTTCAAGTCGTCCCATGTGCCAAAAGTTCCTGCTGCTTATCTCTCATACCACTAAAACGCCATGCCCTTGAAAGTGGCGGGGAATATTGCTAACCAATACTCAGGGGTTCTGGCATTGTTAGCCACACACGCTACCATAAACTCTGCTACATGAAGATCGGGGTCTTCATTGTACTCTCCCTTAAAAACTGGCAATGGGACTACATTCGTTGGCCTATCATCAATATTTCCAGGATGGATCTGGCTTGGAAGTGGACCTCTAGCAGGAGGAGGAAGGGCTTGATGTGCCATTGGGACTTTTGTAAAGAGTCCCGCAAGGGCGTCAAAGGCGGCTTCTGCTGCGAGCTCGTTCTCGGCTCTGATTTTTGCTTTCTCTCTTCTCACGTACCTCTGGACTCGTTCTAACGCTTGCCTCTTTATTGCGTCATTCATTGGGGGGTTGGCTCCACTATGTTGTTACTTCTCCATAGAGGGTTAACAGAAGGCTTCAGTCTCTGGAGGACTCTCTTGCCAACATTTCTTCTACTTCTTCGTTTTCAACGTCTCTGAATTCTGCTTTCATGCCGCTGCACAGAGGAAGGTATTCGGTTCTGAAGGTGTCAAAATGCATACGTCTGAGCATTGTGGTGGTGCCATTATCATAGTAATGCCAGCTTCTGATGGTTTCAACAGTGTATGTTGTGAAAAACACTCTGTCTACCAACTTCCAGTGGGTTGCTAATTGAATAAACAGAAGATTATCAGTGCACCAAGCATCCCACGTATCTTGCTGTTGAGCATCCACGAACAAATTCCAACTCTTTTCCTTCTTATCCTTGTGCATCTCTACAGACCAAGACTCCTGAAGCTTCTTCACAATCTCCCACTTGATGATGTCTGGAAACTTCTCAATGAATGCCAAATCTTCCATGTATGGTCATTCTCTCTGTTTCTACTCTTCAATTTGTTCCCAAATAGTTTGCCACCTTGATGCAAGTTTCTGCTACTTCAACAGGAAGAGGAAATTGTCCACCACATAGAGCATGCATCATGATGGTGATGTGTTTCCGCCATTGTGGGATGAACTTCTTGTGGAAAGTGGCTCTGATTATGAGAAATTCCAACTCTTCAATGGAAGAAGGAACTTTACAAACATCCATTGAATTCTTCTCTTCTTGGCAATGCCATTTCCTTCATTTTCAGCCTCTTCTGGTGCTTGTTGATGGCAAGTTTCCCCGGCTGCGCACAAAAAACATGGGGCCCCAAGAGGAACACCAAGGAAAAGGGAATTCTCTTGTAAGAAAATCTATCTTGTAACATCAACAAGCTTGTTTATTAGGTTTTATATGATCACAATGAAGAAAATAACACCAAGCACAACAAATCTTCATGTAGCATCATGTAGATCTCCCACCGATTTGATAGAATCAACCATATTCTTCAATATCTTCACAAAATCCATCAATAGAACAAAGAAAGCAAAGGAATACACCATCTTTGAATGGAAATGCATCACATAGTATTCATCTTTAATGTCTTCATAGTCTTCTCTCTCAATCTCTCATATACAATCACTCTGTTTCAATAGAATTGGCTATCTCTGACTCTCTCTCTCTCTCTCCATCAATAATACATCATATCATCACTACAATCTCTCATAATCACTCTCAATAATCCTTCTTAGGTTGTGGATACCCCTCCCAAGAGGTATGTCTGATATGAAGAGTCACCAGAGCCACTACAGTGTCTTTTCATAGCTCACTACTGTCACTTCACTCTAGTCTTCACTTGAGTCTTCAGTAGCTACTTCTTTCACTTCTTTCAGCTCTTTTGCACTTGTATTCACCTCTTTCCAAGGCTAGAAAACTTTCCCAAGCTACACTCTCATCCATCAGAACACATACAGAAGCATATAGAACAGTCACAGAATAGTACCAGAACAGCTACAGTACAGAACAGAACAGAACAGAACAGAGACAGAGGCTCTACAGAAGACCTACAGAAGGTTACAGAAGGTCAAAAAAACCACATAACTCATACTCAAACCATTCCAAACTCTCACAAACCATTCAATAAACTTTCACAAGATCTCAATCTTCATCAATCAATACTCCATCCCTCCTTACAGAAGACAATCAGAACAAAACAGAAGCTATACATAACCAATCAGAGCCTATCAGAACATCACAGAACCACTAATAAACATCATGAACTTCGAAAACACAATCAATATCATCCAAAACACTCTCAAACCACTTCTAAACCAATCAATCATCTCGTAAAATCAACCATTCAGCTCTCAAAAACAACAAAAATCAGCCAAAAAACAAGTCATTTCAACACTCAACAGTTACAGTTCCATTTAGATCTTTTGTTTTGAATGAGATTCATTGTCCTCCATATCAAGTTCATAGAGGTATTATATCTACTTTGCGTACATTGACTGAAGATTTTTATTGGCCACATATGGACACTGATGTATCTAACTTTGTTTCTGAATGTTTAGTTTGTCAATGAGTGAAAATACACCATGGTAGACAATATGGTTTACTAATGCCCTTATCTATTCCATCATGACCATGGGAACAGATTTCTATGGATTTTATTACTCGTTTACCTAACACTAAAACTAACCATGATATGATTTGGACTGTTGTAGACAGGTTTAGCAAACAAGCATATTTCATTCCATGCAAGAAAACTCTAACTGCATCTCAAGCAGCTCAATTGTTTTTGAAAACTGTGTTTACTAATCATGGTTTACCAAAAGTTATTATTTTTTATCGTGATTCTAGATTCTGTAATAATTTTTGGATTACTTTGTTTGCTAACTTAGAAACAAAGATTGATTTTTCATTTGCATTTCATCTTGAAACTAATGGTCAAACAGAAGCTACTAATAGTACTATTTTAGATCTTTTACATGCTTACACTATTTTAAAACCACACACATGGGATACATATCTACATTTACTTCAGTTTGCATATAACAATACACCACACACAGCTACAAAGAAAGCACCATTTGAAGTGATTTATGGTTATAGATTGCCTACACCTATTGCATCATTATCAAATAAAATTCAGACTGCTGATGATATTGCTAACATGCATGCTACTATTTTTGATGAAGTTAAAGATATGATTGCCAAAGCCCAGCAATCATATACAAAACAAGCCAATAAGAAAAGACAGGCCCTGAATTTCAAATGGGGTATGATGCCAGGAGGCATATTACACGGTGGATTCTGTGCCACGGTGGATTCTGTGAGGTTTTACGGTGGATTCCATAAACTTTTATTACCGGGGCTCATACACAAAGTGGATTCTTTGTGCGAGAAGTCGATGGGGATGCCTATCCTTTTTGGGCGTTTTGTTAATTTTATGTGTACATGGGTGATTCCATAGCGGGTGATTCTGCAAAATACATATTTAATTAATAAACATTTATGAGTTTAGAGTGCGTACTCGTGATAAATTAAGGTAATGATTGATTTCTAACCAATTAATTTATTTATGTAGCTAAAGACTACTAGGTATTCACTTTTGTCGATTTAATTGTATTATTTTACTAACGATTGTGAATGCTTCAGTTGATGTGTAGAGATAGCAGCAGTGACAGTGGAAAGCATTGGAGGATAGCGTGTATTCAAGTTATTGTCAATATTTTGATGGGCATATACCTTAGGCATGGCACCTATATTTTGTTGCGCCTATTTATCAAGGTGTTTGATATTTATTTATTATTTTTATATGCACATGGGTGCACAATTTAGATATTTGTATTTGGACATTGTATTTGGGTACGCCTGACTTCTTGGGCACCCATTAGCTTTATTTCTATTTGGCACAAAAGCAAACTCAAAAGCCAAAAGCGTGCTATTTTGTAATTTGGGCTATTATTTGAGCTTCAAGATGATTAATACATAAAATACATGCTTTATGGAGCGCACACACAAGGCATGGGGGAGATTGCACCCAATTGGTCTCTTGTTCATGTTGTGCAAGTCTTTTACATTGATTTGTGTGCAAAAAGTAGAGTTCTTTTGTTCTTGGGGACCTTCTGACGCTCACTACGCGTGCTTACGGCATCCGATCTGTGCATCAGAAAAAGAGAAGAAGATGTTGCCGATCCCTCCTCTTCAGGGCCAACCAAACGTGTGACAAGAAGTAAATTGGATCAGCAGAACGCTGCTGAAAATCCACCACCACTGCCAAAGAATGTCATGGAAGATGCCCAACAAGCAAAGAAGACGGAAGGAAATAGAAAAGGCAAACATCTCGGCTACAAGCTGCAGTCTGACATAGAGACTGCGAAGAATCTCAATTAGCGGGTCCTAGAAGAAAGGATTCTTGGAAGCAAAATTGAATTTACATTGGGTGAAATTCTTGGAATTGCAAAACGAGGATTTCATGATGTAATAATTGATGTAATTAAACAAAAAAGACAATGTGTTGGTGAAGAAACTGAAGAATCTGTGCATGCTTTTTTGCAAGCTATTTATGTGTATTTGCAGGATGAAGAGAAGCTGAATACTCAAGGGATTCGATTGGAGGGCGATCTCTATGCGGCATGTCCTTATGTACGAGTTACTATTGGTGATGTAAAAGATGAGTTTCATTTCTTGTTCAAGATTCTTGTAGCTATCCTATCATTCTTGGTCAATCTTTTATTTCTGAGTCTCGTTTGGAGACAAAGGCCCTTGATGATGGTTCATCTTATGCTCGAATAAGAAGTAAGGATAATGACAAAGCTGTCCAATTTCTGACTGTTTGTGTAAATCATCACTGGAATAGAGATAAATTAAGAGATCATCCTGTGCCTCCTAATGCCCGAGAACTTAAGGGTTTTCGGGCTACACTGCTATAAGTAGAGGCTATGGCAGTGCTTCATGTAATAAAAATTTGCCTCAAGATTTGCCTCCATATGTAAAGGGGGCTATGTCAAAGGCTGATTTGCAGGTATTTACAGTCAACAATATGGGCTGTTATAAACAGTTTTCAGCCGTGAATAGGGCTGAAAGAAAGCATTTATGTCATGTGGAACGGGAGCTGAAGGAAGTTGATGTTTTGGCTAACAATGAAGAAATTTCAGGACTATTTTATGGGCTGATTTATAATGATACATTAGCTGAAATACATGTAGTTGTTCATGCAAAAAATCAGGCTGAAATTCAGTCCATATAGGTATGTATATTTGATATTTATGACATAATTCAAGAATTTGTTGATCATGAAGCTTTTGGACAGCCAAACAAGGATGAGACAAGAGTAGAAACAAAGTACAAGACAGTTGACAAGAAGGTTAAGCCGGTGGCAATTCCACTACCTTCCAAAAGTGAGGGACTGGTTGAAAGGGTATCCAAAGAGCCAAGTCTTCGTGACCCCAAAGATATTGGTCACCAATTTACAGTTGAAAGCTTACGGGAGCTAAAAATTGGTGAAGAATCTTTTCTCTTGCCAACTGAAAAGCAATCTTTTATGCAAATATTGAAGAAACATGGAAAAGCTTTTTCATTTCAGCCTCATGAAATTGGCTGTGTGGATCCAAGTGTTGTGGCACCAATGGTGATTTTCACGGTCCCACACATCCCTTGGAATCTTAAACCAATTTTGGTACCAAGGGCTCATTTGCCTAAGTTACTGGATCTTTTAAATGAAAAGATAAAGATGCGTATATTGAAGCCGTCTTCAACTCCATATTCTAACCGATGATTTACCGTGCCTAAGAAGAATGGATCTTTGCGATTCATTAAAGATTTACAGTCTATCAATAAAGTCACTAATTGTTAATGAATTTGCTGATGCTTTTGCAGGTAGAGTAATTTATTCCATGGGTGATTTATATTCGGGCTATGACCAATTTCAGCTTGCTTTGGAAAGCCAAGACATTACCACAATGAAGAAGCCTCTTGGTTTAGTCCGCATGTGTACTCTACCCCAAGGAGCTACAAATTCAGTGGCTCACATGATGAATGCCATGCACAAAGTATTGAAAGATTATATTCCCCAACTTACTCTTTCTTTCCTTGATGATGTACTAATCAAAGGATGTGAAATTCATGAGAAGAATGAAGAGATCAATGAGCTTGGATGCCGCAAGTTTATTTCCGATCATGTTAATGATTGCGCTCAAATCTTGTCTAAAAGAAGTCCATCTTACTCTTTCAGGAGCTAAATCTCTTTTTGGGGTTTTGTGGTTGGGCATATGTGTGGCCCATATGGCCGAAAGCCTTCTCCAATCAAGATTGATGCCATCAGCAAAATGCAGGAAATATGCACAAATGTTTCGAAGGTGAGAAGATTTCTTGGAGCGTGTGTTTTCTATCTTATTTGGATCCCACACTTCACTCATGTTGTTGAAAATCTTTATCAACTGTTAAGAGAAGGCCAAAGGTTTATATGGGAAAAAACGCATGCTCAAGCTGTTCGAAAATTGAAGAAATTGCTGATTTCAGCCCCCACCTTGAAGAGGGCTGATTACTCTAATGGACAGCCTATCATACTCACGGTAGACACAAGTCCTGTTGGGATAGGATGGGTTATTGGTCAAGATGATCTTGAGGGAAACACGTATGCAATCCACTTTGGAGCAAAGGTTCTTAATGAACGTCAAAGAAGGTATGCTCAAATTAAAAGAGAACTTTGGGGAGTTGTAACTGTATTGAAGTGTGATCGAGAGTACTTCATGGATGCACATGTAGTAGTTGAAACAGATTGTCTTCCACTCTTGGGCATGATTGCCAATTGTTCCACTCCTGACATAGCTATGCTAAGATGGATAGCCTATATTAAATCCTTAAATCCTGATTTGAAACATATTGCAGGAAGAGATAATCCAGTTGCTCACATGCTTTCGCGTGCCACACATAAAGATGAAGAAGAGATGATGGATGAGGAAGTAACAGAGTCTATATTTGCTGAAAATGATGCTGTAATTGTAGGTTCAAATCAGAAAATAGCAAGAAGAGCTATTCTTAATGATGGTACAACTGTCATAAATGTAAGTACATCATTAATTACAACAAGTACAGCAGGTACTGCTGCTGTAAACAGAATTTACAGTAGCAAAAAATGAAAAAACAACCATGGAAAGATGGTGGGCAGCTGAAAGATAGCATGCTCAATGCTTTGCTCTAGTTTGTTCTCATTTTATGGAAGAATATTATGCAGATGATTGCCTGAAAATTGGCCAATACTTGAGCACTATGGCAAAGAAGAAAGATTGGACTGATCAAGAGTTCAAGAGAATCAGGAGAAAGGCTTATGGCTTCTTTCTCAACGACGGTTACCTTTAGAGGCATGCAAAGAAGAAAGGAGGAGCGCCTATTTGTGTCTTAGGAGACAAGAAGACTCAAAGACAGGTCACGCAAGCATTTCATGAAAGTCTATTGGTTGGCCATAGAGGCATATGGGGTACTTTTTCCAAAATAAAAGAGAAATTTTGGTGGGAAAACATGTATAAAGACATTGAGCATTTTGTTGAGTCTTGTCATGTTTGTCAAATGTACTCTATGGTTAAGCATAGAGATGGGCTTCAGCCTACCTTTCCTTTATCCATTCATTACACATGGGTTATTGATTTAGTAACCATGCCTACATGAATTTGGAACATGAGATATCTAGTGCTTGCTAGAGAAGATCTCACAAATCAGGTGGAAGATAAAGCCTTGACAACAAAGATCACTCAAGCTGTTTGTAGATTTTTGCTTGAACAAGTGTTTTGGAGGTATGGTTGTGTTGCCAAAGTAACTGCTGATAGAGGAGAATTGGATGCCGATGAGGCTCACCATTTCTTTGCTCAATTGGGAATCAAGCTATCTCTTACATCAGCCTACAATCCTGAAGGCAATGGTAAGAGTGAAAGAGGACATCAACCGATTCTCAAAGCTTTGGCAAAATCTTGCAGAGGGAAGATGAGAGAATGGCCTAAAATGCTTCCATTCACATTATGGGCTGATAGAACTACCCATAGTGCAGTAACATGTTATATGTCGGTTGAACTAATGTATGGGCAGCCACCTATTATGCTTATTGAGGAGTGTATTATCACATGGAGTATCTTTCCTTGGGATGAAGGCATAAATAGAGAAGAGCTGCTGATTTTGCACATAAAGTAGCTTGAAAGACGGCTAGAGGATGTTAAGACATCCATTAAAAGGCTGAAGGCAACAAAGTTGAAGAATAAGAAGAGGTTTGACAAGTGTCATCGACTCTGTCCAAGAGCTATCCAAGAGAATGACTAGGTACTTGTCTAGCCAAGCGATGATTTGGACCATATGTGGTGAAGGTAGTACATGATAATGCTACGTATACTTTGGCTAAAATGGATGGGACCATGATCAAGATACCAATAGCTGGAAAATGTATCAAACTTTTCAAACAAAGAGAGTCTTTCACTTATGAGCTTGATGACTTGGATGTGAGCCATCTATTTGAAGACAAGGAAAAAGAAGAAGACTTAGAGGTTGAAGATGAAGATATGTTAGAAGAAGAGCCTCATTAACCTGCAAATTCATGAAGCAGCACATGCCAGAGGATGTGCAGGTTAGGAGGGGGTGAATGTCAAAGGGTTTTCTGTTCATGGCATAAAACATGGAGTTCTTATGTTTGTAGAAGAACTTCATTAGGATCCACATAAGACACTTTCATACATAATTCAGTCATTATTCCCTTATATTTGACTTAGATGTCATTTAATCTCATAAGTTCCTTTGTAACTTGACATGCAATTTTCAGTTTGTACTAAGAAAAATGGCAATGATAGTGTATATGAGGACCTTCAACTTGATCAACAGGTGGTAATTGATAGTTTACAGGTTATGTCACATTGGTTTATGAAGTTCATTAGCTTGGAAGATCCAACTATTGTCAAGAGCACTCCAAAGTCGACTAGGTCCACAAGAGACACACAGTAATAGTTGCAAAGGACTTATATGACTTGTATATGATCTATGTGAACTCTTTTTTTGTGTAGAAGGAGAGGAGTACAGCCCGTGTTTTGTAGTGCATTTTTTGGGCCTGCACACCTGTAAAAGATGGAGGGAGAGTTGAAGACTATGGTGAATGCTCCAAAGCATGCAAACAGAAAGAAAACTGAAGATCAAGAGACGATACAAACAAAGAAGGTAGGAGTCCTTTTGCCCCATCCATTTGGTAACACAAAAATGAGTTGTATGAAGTCCACGAAAGGGAAAAAACAAAGATAAAGTATTTAGCCTGCTCTTATGAGCGTCTTCTTCCATTCTCTTACCATATTCGTGTACCATTGAAGCCCTTCTTGTGCCCAAGTACTTGAGTGACTTTGGGGCAAGTCAAGAGGTGATTTTTGCCAATGTATGGACTGAATAGGCTCTCCCAAAACTGTCATAAATAGGGCAGCCATTAAAACTCATTCATTTGAAGGGGTTTCTTAAAAATCTAATCACTTCCTTGTGTAGACAATGCTCCCGAAACAATAGGGCATTGGTTGAGATTGTAATGAGAGACTTTCCCATGAGTTTGTATACATTTTTGAGTCAAGTTTGAGGGCTGGAAATTACTGTTTTAATGCAAGAATGAAGTACATTTGTGGTTCTATTGATGCATTTTTATCATCCTTTGGACTCTATGTCAGTTGTAATGAGTTCTGTCTCTCTATACCTTGTATCTTGAAGTCTCAATACATGTATCTTCATGAAATGGAGGACATTAGAGCTTGATTTTGTTATAGGAAATGGAACAAAATCTGATATAGATCAATGCATAAACCTCATGGTTATTGATGTAATTGGATCCAAGTTTATTATGGTAAACTTGTATGACATGGCTATGTAAGAAATTGGTTACTCTCTATCTCATCTACTCTCTCCAAAACCCGAGAATCCATCAAACCCCAATCATTTTCCTCTCTCCCCTTTGAATCTCTCATTTCTCTTCTGCTCTAAACCCCGGTGGTAGACCTTCGACCCCTAACACGACGACAACGTGGTATATTATACCAAGATGTGTGGGATCTCTCTTTGAGGAGTAAGGAAAGGTAATTGTTGGAATACATTCTACTACAAACGCGATATCTATATTAGAATTAGGGCAGTGTGTCCCTTGGAAGCTCCTAGGCCGCGAGGCCGCCGTGTGGGGTTGTTTTCAGAGTATTAGAGGCCCGACTAGTGCCTATAGCAAGTGTCAGGTACATTTCAGGTCCCGACACGACTTCTCTTTCTCTGGTGACCTATGTATAGACCTTCCAGTGTACATTGAGCTATGCCAAAAGCTTGACATAGATCCATAGGCCAGGTCATATTTACGTTCTCTTGCTCAATTAGTTGATAATTCACTTTTAAAGGTACTTTAGTATATGCGTTTTAATTAGCATCCTTTTTTGCAGAGTTATGTTGTGGTGCTTTACCTAAATCTTTATATTGATTATGTTAACATTGTCTTCTGTCTATGCATGTTATCTTTGATAATATCCAGAGAGTAGGATGAGTCAATGGATGATGGATGAGGAGCTATAGGAGATCTTCATATATATGTCTCCAGAACAAATGGCCTGATTTAGATATATGGTAGACTAAGAGTTGTTGTGATCATTGTCTAGACGTTTTGTGAGGTATATTTTAGTATGCTCTAATGCTTTGATTGCCAGTAGGCAGAGTCGACAGTCTAGACTAGACATGGATGGAGAGATTGGTTTTGGGAGGTGTTGTAGAGATGTAGATGTTATGAGCCCACGGTTGGTTTGAGAGAGGGTTTATACTCCTCGCTCTCATGCCGGTTCCAAAAAGGGTGACTCAGGTGTGTATTGTGGAGGCATTGACGTAGTGTCTCTATCTTGTTGATCTGGTGGATACTTGTCACTTCTAGGATTTGTCACACCTGTAGGAACATGTGCTCCCATTACTCTAGGTTTCGTTCAATTATGTGCAGGTACTCTAGGTTTCATTCAATTATGGCATAGTTATAGCGCCAGTCGACTAGTGTAGTCGGTTATGCATTGTTTGAATTAGTAGGCCACTTTCCTTTATGTTGTATCTTATCTATACTTTCTGTACATTGTAAAGTGTGTGGAAGAAGAAGAAGAAACCAGTAAGAAAACGTTTTGGCCTCCATCTCTCTTCTTGTCTCTTGAGTGAGCTTCTCCTTATGCTTTGTATATGTGTTCGGCGCAGCATCTTGAGCAAGTCTCCCCACCATGCGATTCTTGACATGGTATTAGTGCCGCACCATTGAGAGAGACTGATTTCAAAGGCTGAAGTGAAGGAGAAGAAGCAAGGTTTGAGCAAGCAAGCCACGGGTAAGAAGCTCTTCCATTCTTCCACTCTTTCTCTTGGATAGTGCCTGTGGAGGCACCAGAAGCAGGGTCGAGAAAAAAATCTTAGATTGCTGTGAGATTTGGTGTGCGAGGAGAGCACCGTATATTTTGCAAATTAACCCTTTAGGGCTTTCCTACAGTTATTTTGGGCATCTGAGGCCGTTTGAGGTCCCGTTTTAGAGCCGCAAGGTTGCAGACAACAGTTTTAGGGTATATTGTGATTTCAGCTGTTTTGACCAAAAGTGGGTATGTAGGTTATAGATTGCTATAATTTTTGAGGTGTTTGCAGGAAGCAAACATAAGGTTTATCTACAAACAGATTGCAAATTTCATGTATTGTTGAGCAGACAGTGAAAAAGGCTGTCTGGTATATTGCTGTGCACTAGAGGTCGACAATGGCAGAGAATAGTGGAAACCCCATCATTGAGAAGCTCGACAAGAACAACTACCCTTCATGGAAGTTCCATGTCATGAACTTCTTTATTGGAAAAGTCCTCTACGAGTTTGTTTTAGGTGAAGAAAAGGAGCTGGAGGTGGGTGATCCTCCAACTGCAGAAGAGACAAAGGCACGAAAGGAATGAAATCCAAAAGACAAAAAGGTCATGTATTGGCTGTCTACAGTAATTGACAATAATATGCTGGGACATATTAGAAATTCAGAGAATTCATATGCATCTTGGACCATACTTGAAAGTATGTTTTCCGTGAATACAAAGGCACAAAAGATTCAACTCAAGCAAGAGTTGAATACATTGAAGAAAGGGAATATGTCTATCAATGAGTATGCACTGAAGGTAAGGAGCATTACAGATGCCTTGGAAGTGATTGATGCAATGCCGGATGATGATTATTTGGTATCATCTACCTTCGGTGGACTTAACAATGAAAAGGCTTAGAAGTCTTTTGTAACTTCCGTATATGTCAGAAAGCCATTTCCAGATTTCGATGAGTTGGTCTCCCTTATGATCATTGAAGAGATCAACATGCAAAGTGAGACATCTGAAAGAATTAGTGAATAGGTCCAAGCTTTCTACTCCACTTCAGAAAGGGGATGTGGCAAGTTCTCTTCAAGAGGCTGTGGTACAGGACGTGGTAGTGACAACCAGTAAAACAGATTGAATCAGAAATTTAGCGATATGCAGGTTTCAGGAGGTCATGGTAACTTTAGAGGCAGGGGGAGCTTTAGAGGAAGAGGTGGATGGCAGAGCAGAGGTTCTAACAACTCTGGTATTGTGTGTCACTACTATGGCAAAACAGGTCATATTGCAGCCCAATGTTATGCTAAGAAAGATGATATTCATAGTGGTAAGTTGCAGCAAGGAAACTATGCATCGTCTTCACGACAGAATGAAGACAAAAATGAACATCTGTTTGTTATGCAGCATATGTTGAATGCTAGTACAGGAAAGGGAACACATGATGATGTTTGGTATGTTGATTCAGGTGCATCCAACCATATGACCAGCCATGCAGAATGGTTTGGAGAGATGCAGGATTTGCAAAATACAGGTTATGTGTAGATGGGTGATGATTCATGCCACCCAATTTCACACATTGGAAAAGTTCCCTTGTCCTTGCATGATGGTAAGACAAAGAGTCTTTCAGATGTATTACATGTGCCATCTATTACAAAGAACTTGGTGTCAGTCAGTCAAATGGTAGAGCAAGGGCTGCAAGTCAGATTTAATGCAAAGGGCTACTTTGTAGAAGACTTCAATGACAAGTGTAGGCTAGTCGCAAAGGGAAGTAAAGTTGGACGTATATTTACTCTGGGTGCTGGAATTCCTACTATGAATGCTGTTATGTATGCTAAAGGAGATATTGAAATTTGGCACAAACGCATTGGACATGCAAATGTACAAAGGCTGAAATTAATGCAGTCCAAAGGGTTGGTTACAGGTTTGCCTACATTTAGAGTTGTAGAATTTCATAAGGTATGCGAAGCATGTTAGTTTGGTAAGCAGGCAAGACAACCCTTTTCACATGACAGAGATGTAAGCAGAAATATCCTTGATGTTGTGCATACAAACATTTGGGGGCCTACACGAAGTGTATCTCTTGGAGGCAGTTCATACTTTGTCACATTCATTGATGATTGTTCTAGAAAGCTGTGGGTATATTTTATGAAGGAAAAGAGTGAAGCGTTTGAGCACTTTAGAACTTTCAACGCTGTAGTTGAAAGAGAAATAGGCTTGAAAGTAAAGTGCTTGAGGTCAGATGGAGGGGGAGAGTACCTCTCGAATGAGTTTAGTGATTTTCTGAGGTCTCAGTGGATAAAGAGACAGTTCACATGCAGGTATACCCCACAGCAAAATGGGGTTGCAGAAAGGAAAAACATGCATATTGTAGAAGTTGCACGCGCCTTGATGGCTGAAAAGAATATGCCTAAGCATTTTTGGTCTGAGGCTGTTCATACTGCTGTTTATATTATGGACAGAACTCCCACAACTGCAGTTCATGGGATGACTCCTGAAGAATGCTTTACTGGCAAGAAGCCTGATGTATCGCACTTGAAGGTATTTGGCTGTGTTGCATATGTTCATGTGCCAGATGAGCTACAAAAGAAGCTTGATCCAAAGGCAGAAAAATGTGTTTTTATTGGATACTCTTTAGAGCAGAAAGGGTATCATTGTTATAACCCTGTCACATGTAAGTTCAGAGTGAGCAGGGATGTCATCTTTGATGAAATGAGCAGTTGGTATGCATCTAGTGGTGATGCATTGGATGATGATGATGATCATCATGACACTCATGTACAGGCTGAAAACCAAGAATCACTGACTTTTAGTGGACCAAAGACATCATCTGGTAGTCCTTGGTCTGGGAGATTATGGAGTAGCTCTACATCTTTAGGTGCATTTAGTAGCACTACAGGTAAAGACAAAGGAAAGAATAAAGTATCAGATGGCATTGATGCAGTTCTTGATGGAGACTCCAGTGGCTCAGAGAGCTTGGATGATGAGCTTGGCATTCCTTCAGTGAGAACTCCAGGTGTGCAGAGAGCACGCGTCAATGCAAAGACTCCATTGAGTGATCCAATGGTACGCAGGTCTAGCATGGTGAGATACCCTGTTAAAAGATTTGGTTTTGAAGGTTATGCAACTTACCATTATGCTTATATGGTGAAACTAGTTGAGGTTATTGAGCCCACTTATTTTGAGGATGCTGTTGGTCATACTCATTGGGATGCAACAATGGATGAGGAGATGGCTGCATTAAAGGCCAATAAGACTTGGGATCTAATATCATTGCCAAAGGGCAAGAAAGCTATTGGATATAAGTGGGTTTATAAGATTAAGCACAATGCACATGGTTCTATTAGTAGGTACAAAGCTAGGCTGGTTGCAAAAGGCTATGCCCAAACATATGGCATAGATTATGAAGAGACCTTCAGTCCAGTTGCTAGGATGGCAACTGTTAGATATGTGATTGCTTTGGCAGCAGCCAAAGGTTGGAGGTTGCAGAAAATGGATGTGAATAATGTCTTCTTGCATGGTGATTTACAGGAAGAAGTGTATATGGATCAGCCAGTAGGTTATGACGATTTAGAGCATCCCACGTATGTGTGCAGGTTGAAGAAGGTGCTCTATGGGCTCAAGCAAGCACCTAGAGCATGGTTTGACGATATTAGAGAGTATCTTGTCAATATTGGCTTTTATGTTTCTGATGCTGATCACTCACTTTATGTGAGAAAGGGAGATGTAGGTTTGGTCATCATAGTCATCTATGTGGATGACTTGATTATTACAGGTGATAGTGATAGTGGGATTGCTGAAGTCAAGGATTTTTTGAAGAAGAAGTTTGAGATGAAGGATTTAGGTGAGCTAAGGTACTTGCTTGGCATTGAGGTGATCAGATGTGATGATGTTATATGGCTATCCCAAAGACAATATGTCTTGGATATGTTCTCCAAGTATGGTATAACATCATGCAAACCACTTACAGTCCCATTGGAGCAAAATGTAAAGTTGAGTGCTGATGTTGGGGATGAGATAGAAGACCCTACTATGTTCAGGAGGATAGTGGGAAGTTTGATCTACATGACCATTACAAGGCCAGACTTGAGCTACGTTGTTGGTCTTGTGAGTCAGTTTATGCAAGTACCTAGAAAGCCACATTTGGATGCAGTCAGACACATATTGAGATATGTGAAGTCCACATTACATTATGGACTTTTCTATGAGGCAGGTACAAATGTACAAATGTTTGGATATACAAATGCAGATTGGGCTGGTAGTATGTTTGATAGAAGATCTACCAGCGGATACATGTTCTGTCTTGGTAGTGTAGCAGTTACTTGGAGCAGCAAAAAGCAATCTACAGTTGCTTTGTCGAGTATAGAGGCTAAGTATAGAGGTGCTGCTATTGCAGCATGTGAGGTAGTATGGCTACAAAAGTTATTGGCTGATTTAGATGTGCAGGTGGAAGGTTCAATTGCCATTTATTGTGACAACATGAGTAGTATACAGTTGGCTAGGAACCCTGTGCTCCATACCAGGACAAAACATATTGAGGTACACTACCACTTTGTGAGAGAGAAGGTACTAGCAGGTGAGATTGACTTGGTGTACATTAGTACACAGGATCAGATAGCTGACATCTTCATGAAGGCATTGGGTACATAGAAGCTTCAAAAGTTTTGAAGCTTACTTGGAGTTGCAGAGATGCAGTTGAGCTTGAGGGGGGTATTTGAGATGACAAGCTCAACACATGCAGACATTGATGATGGACCACCTAGTTAGATAGGTCCACACATCTACACTTAGCATGTCGGTGGTCATTATGACTCTCACATGGCCAGTGACTCATTACTTATTATATTCAGGTTGTTACACCTATTTATAGCTGGCATAGTTATTGTGCCAGTCGACTAGTGTAGTCGGTTATGCATTGTTTGACTTAGTAGGCTACTTTCCTTTATGTTGTATCTTATCTATACTTTGTGTACATTGTAAAGTGTATGGAAGAAGAAGAAGAAACCAGCAAGAAAACGTTTTGGCCTCCATCTCTCTTCTTCTCTCTTGAGTGAGCTTCTCCTTATGCATTCTATGTGTGTTCGGTGCAGCATCTTGAGCAAGTCCCCCCACCACACGATTCTTGACAAGATGTACAAGGCTCTCCTCATTATGCCCATGAGTGTGGTCATAGGTGGGAGAGGGTGCATCTTAGACATACCCCAATAGGGTATAGTTACCTCATAGATGACAAAATAGGTGCTATGATAATGACTGATGAGGGGAGGAGGGTGATGTCTTGCATGAGAGAGTTGTATCAACAAGTATTAGGCACAATGTTCTAGACCATTGGAAGAATATACCAGAGGGGAGAAAGGACTATATAGTGGTGTCTTTGCATGAGAAGTTTTCAATACCTATTGCGATAGAGAGTTTTTCCATTGGGTTGATGATAGAGTGTATCTGTTCATACATGTCATATAGACGATCAGACACACGGAAGACAATCGAGAGTGGTACCTTAAAGCTCGAGTAGTTGGACGTAGAGGATTGGTGAAGACTTAGAGAGGAGGCCACGGACTCCCTAGGACTATGACAACAATAGACAGAGGCAGTGAGGGTACAATTGGAGGCAATGGTCATGCATCATCTGGGGAGTGACAGCCACATGACATATTTGGAGGACTTTGTAAGTTTTCTTTTGATTCTTCTTGCTTTTTTATTTGGAATATCACTTGTACTAATAACAACCTTATTTCTAATAATGCTATATTGGTTTCTTTGTAGCACTCCATCATAAACCACAATCCCATAGATTTGGAGACTCAATATGCAGAGAGACATGGTCTGACTACACTTATCGATAGATTACATGTGCATGACATCCCAATAAGTCAATCATTTTTCTTGTTTGTAGTCATTAGTTTTTTTGTGATGCATTATGTATGGTAGAATAATGTTTGGTTGTTTATTTTGCAAAGTTTGTTCGATGCTTCTTTGCATCGGGATGGGCTCTCAGATGTGACGAGGAGTTGTAGAGCATGCACTTGGATTTTTGGAGTACACATTATTTTCTTTTTTTTAATCCTATTCTCCATGCAGGCGTTTTTCATGTAGCATTCCTTAGATATGTTTATCATCCTTTGTATAAAATCGCACTTTGCGATATTTACAAATAAATTTTCATGTTTGTTTTGGACTCTCCTCTTCATGGTTTCATGTAATTTTATGAGTTGTCATGACAAGCCTTGTACTTATTTTATGAGTTATTAGTCTTGTGAATTTAAGTAGTTTTTACATTTTGTCTTGATGATGACTGCATATTCAATATTTAATTTCTTTGTAGAATATTATTCAGCACATGGTGCTCTGGATGGTAGGGTAGCTTGTTGCCTTGCCATCAAATTTTTCTCTATAACCGTCACTATTTGTGTCGCTAATTTACTACATGCATCGCTATCCTAGTTGATATATGCATTGCAAAGCATTGCTATTTGGGTCGCTATCTATGTCTTTATGAGCATTGCTTTTGTTTGGATTGCTATATAGTGACGTAGATAGTGACACCAATAGCGACGAATTTGTACTACAAGGACACTTCTAGCGATGACAATGAAATTTTTTAAATGAATATTTACATAACTTTAAACGTCATTATGTGGCTTGTATCTTGTAGTGCACCACATTGGCCTTCACATTGTTGGCCGCATTGGCCTTACATTCAAGACGGATGCTTGGGCCTCAAATTATAGGGCACATTGGCCTTGAAATAATTAGTTGGCTAATTGACCATTAAACCCATAGAGACCATATTCCAGTCATTGCCTTGGGCCATTACCCCTTGATACACATAAAATACAATTTGGTATGCATCACTTAATCAGTTGCTCATGTAATTATTGAGACCATGCCACCCTTGACCAATATGCAAATTTTCCATTCCATCCATTCCTCTTGAACCATATTGCTTCACATGCAGCAAAATGAGTTGTCTTGTACTCTACTTCAATAGAAGGTATTGCCATGGTTGGTCTCTTCTTACTAATCCAAGAGAAAATCCTTGAACCCAAAGAGAAAGAATATCCAAAAATTGATTTCCTAGAATCATTGTCAATTTTCCAATTTGAGTCATAGTTCCCCACAAGAGAACTTCTAAAACTGTATGTGATACCATAGTCAAGAGTTTCCTACAAGTATATCATCACCCTTGTCCTAGTTTTCGAATGACTTTATTGTGGTTTGCTTTAGGACCTATTGAAAACACTAATTGCAACACTAGTATATGGCATGGTGTTGCACAAATAGAGAAGAATATCAATCAACCTCTTGTATCTGTCAATGTTTGCTAGTGTTGATCTCCATATGTGTAGCTATCTCCTTGCATTTGATCATGCCAAATGCCTTTAAGATCTCCTATGCATACTTATTTTGAGAGATGAAGATTTTGCTGCAAATTTCAATCCCCAAATAATGGTTTAGTAACCCCTGTCTATCATTTCAAACTAGAAGCTCAAAACCTTTCAAGTTTGATGGATCTTATCTTCATAATCATTCATAATTAGAAGATTATTCACATATACCTTGCTTCCCCTTAATTGCTAGATGGCAAACATGCCCCTTGCCATGTAAAATTCCATTTGAGGACTCAAAATCGGAAATGAGAACACATTTTCTTCTCTTCTTGTAGGATGCGTGTGTCTCAAAACTGAAATATCTCAACCACATGTTGAACATGCATGATAGCACTTGGGATTTCCGTTTATCAACCCAACTCCCGCTACGGGAAAGTGTTAGAAAGACAAACAAATAATATTTGCATGTGTTACCCCACTTTACTTCATGAAGCATCATGTCCCTGGTCGCTCATTTTCACTCACCATAATTAGCCACCCCCTGGTTTGGAACACAGTGTGAACAAACCTTTATTAAAAGCTTCAAAAACATCTAACAAAGACAAACACATTTTTTTTAAATTTTGCTTCATAGAGCACATCATAGAATAACTCATAACTTTCTAACCACACCTCGGATCACCAAGTTTAAAAAAGGAAAGTTGTAGCCCTCTTTCCAATATACAATTCTTTAGAACAAGTCAAAGTCAAATTCCTTGATCTGCTTTTCTAAAATAGCTCTGCACAGTCTTTAGTCGTAAATTCTTGCATGCAGTCCACTTCAAACATCAACCTTCGAGAGACCATAACTCTTGCATTCTTTCTCGGATCAACACCAAACTTGACAGAGACCTTTAGTAGGTGTCAAAGCACACTTTGAATATAATGTCCATCATTTACAACCATCTAATCAACATCAGATTTCAGAAAACAAAATCGTCCCCAAACAGTAAACTGAAAGCAACCTACTTTATGTACAGCATGTACATTATATTGAGATGGCAAGCTCAACATGTGCGGACATTGATGATGGACTGCCTGGCTAGATGGGTCCGCATGTCTACACTTAGCACATTGGTGGTCATTATGATACTCACATGGACATTGACTTATCACTTATTATATTTAGTTTGTTACACATACCTATAGCTGGCAAAGACATAGCGCCAGTCGATTTTACTGTAGTCGGTTATGCACTATTTGACTTAGTAGGCCACTTTCCTTTATGTTGTATCTTATCTATACTTTGTGTACATTGTATAGTGTGTAGGAGAATAAGAGAAACTAGCAAGGAAACGTTTTGGCCTCCATCTCGCTTCTTGTGTTCTTGAGTGAGCTTCCTCTTGTGTATACAGTGTGTGTTTGGCGCAACAGCTCAAGCAAGTCCCCCCACCATGCGATTCTTGACATGGTATCACAGCGGCACCACTAAGAGAGGCTGATTTTAAAGGTTGAAGTGAAGGATAAGAAGCAAGGTTCGAGCAAGCAAGCAATAGGTAAGAAGCTCTCCCATTCTTCCACTCTCTCTCTTGGATAGTGCCTGTGGAGGCACCAGAAGTAGGGTCGAGAAAAAAATCTCAGATTGCTGTGAGATTTGGTGTGCAAGAAGATCACTATATATTTTGGGTGTTTGAGGCTATTTCAGGCCCCGTTTTAGAGTCATAAGGTTGCGGACAACAATTTCAGGGTACACTGTGATTTCGACTGTATTGACCAAAAGTGGGTGCACTGGTTACAAATTGTGAATCTGTAAATTTTTAGGTATTTACAGGAAGAAAACATAAGGTTTATTTGCAAACAGGTTCCAGATTACATTACTATTGAGTAATTACTAAAAAAGGCTGCTTGGTGTATTGTTGTATACGTGTTGTGAAAGATTGCAGAAGACTAGCTTGTTGTGTTGTATCCTTGTTTGTGATAATGGTAGAGAATAGTGGAAATCTCATTATTGAGAAGCTCGACAAGAACAACTACCCGTCATGGAAGTTTCGTATAACAAACTTCCTCATTGGAAAGGGCCTTTATGAGTTTGTTTCAGGTGAAAAAAAGGAGCCATAGCTGGGTATCCCTCTGACTGCAGATGAGTAAAAAATATGGAAAGAGTGGAGTGCGAAAGACAAAAAGGTGATGTACTGGCTATCTGCAGCCATTGATAATACTATGCTGGGACATATCAAGAATGCAGAAAATTCACATGCAGCTTGGACAATTTTTGAGAGCATGTTTTTAGTAAATACAAACTCACAAAATATTCAACTCAAGCAAGAGTTGAATGCCTTGAAGAAAGAAAAAATGCCTGTCAATAAGTATGTGTTGAAGGTGAGGAGCATTGCAGATGCTTTAGCAGCTATTGATGCAATGCTGGATGATGATGATTTGGTTTCATCCACTTTGAGTGGCCTTAACAATGAGAAGGCATGAAAATCATTTGTTACTTCAGTATATGTACGAAAGCCATTTCCAGATTTTGATGAGCTTATCTCTCTCATGATTATTGAAGAGATCAATATGCAGGGTGATTCGTCTAAAAGAAATGGTGAATAGGTTGACATTTTACTCGAGTTTAGGAAGGGGACGTGATAGATCCTCTTCGGGAGGCCGTGGTATGGGACGTGTTGGTGATAACCAGCAAAATAGGTTCAATCAACAGTTTGGTGAAATGCAGGTTTCTAGAGGCAGAGGAAACTTTAGAGACAAGGGGAGCTCTAGAGGAAGAGGTGGATGGTAGAACAGAGGCTCTGGAAATTCTGCTATTGTTTACCATTACGGTGGCAAAATAGGACATATTACAGCCAATTGTTATGCTAAGAAGGATGATATTCATAGTGGTAAATTGTAGCAATGAAACTATGCATCATCTTTATGACAAAATATAGACAAAAATGAGCGTCTCTTTGTTATGTAGCATATGATGAATGCAGTTATAGGAAAGGGGACACATGATGATGCATGGTATGTTGATTCAGGTGCATCTAATCATATGACCAGTCATGTTGAATGGTTTGGAGAGATACAAGACTTACAAAATCCAAGTTATGTGCAGACGGGTGATGATTCATGCCACCCAATTTCACACATTGGAAAGGTTCCCTTGTCCTTGTATGATGGCCAGACAAAGAGTCTGACAGATGTATTACATGTGCCTTCAATTAAAAGAATCTAGTGTCTGTTGGCCAAATGGTAGAGCAGGGGTTGCAGGTCTGATTCAATGCAAAATGTTGTTTTGTAGAATACTTTAATGATAAGTGCAGGTTGGTCGCAAAAGTAGAGTTAGCCGAATGTTCACTTTAGATACTAGAATTCCTACAATGGATGTTGCTATGTATGCTAAAGGAAAAGGAGTAGTTTGCAGATATTGAAATATGGCATAAACGTATTGGACATGCAAATGTGCAAAGGCTGAAATTAATGCAGTCTAGAGGATTGGTTACAGGGCTGCCTTCTTTTAGAGTTGCAGAATTGCATAAAGTCTGTGAAGCATGCCAGTTTGGTAAGCAGGCAAGACAACCCTTCTCTCATGATAGAGAAGTGAGTAGAAAAATACTTGATGTAGTACATACAGATGTTTGGGAACCTACACAGAATGTATCTCTTGGTGGCAACAAATACTTTGTCACATTTATTGATGACTGTTCAAGGAAGTTATGGATATACTTCATGAAGGAAAAAAGTAACGTGTTTGAGCACTTCAAATCTTTTAAGGCAGGTGTTAAAACAGAAATAGGCTTAAAAGCAAAGTGCTTGAGATCATATGGAGGGGGAGAATATCTCTCTAATGAGTTCAGTGGCTTCTTGAGGACTCATGGGATAAAGAGGCGATTTACTTACAGGTATATCCCACAACAAAATGGTGTTACAGAAAGAAAAACATGCATATTACAAAAGTTACATAGGCATTTATGGCTAAAAAGTATATGCCCAAACATTTTTGGTCTGAGGCTGTCCATACTGTTGTTTACATTATGAACAAAACTCCCATAGCTGCAGTTCATGGGATGACTCCTGAAGAATGCTTTACTGGCAAGAAGCCTAATGTATCACACTATTTGGTTGTGTTGCATACATTCATGTGCCAGATGAGGGATGTAAGAAGCTTGACCCAAAGGCAGAAAAATTTGTTCTTTTGGATACTCTTTAGAGCAGAAAGGGTATCACTGTTATAACCCTGTCAGGGTTCAGAGTGAGTAGGGATGCTATCTTTGATGAGATGGGAAGTTGGTATACACCTACTGGTGATGTTTTGGATGATGATAATGATCAGGATAGCTATGTGCAGAAAGATAAACAAGAATCAGGGAGTCTTAGTGGACCAGAAAGATCATCTGGTACTACATCTACAGTGAGCCCTTGGTTTGGGAGACTAAGCAAAGGAAGGACAAAGGAAAGAAGAATGTGCTCAATGGTAATGATGCATCTACCAGTCATTTGGGATTTTATGGAGATTCTAGTGGTTTGGAGAGGTTGGATGATGAGCTTGGCATTCTTTCAGTCAGGATGCCAAGTGTACAGAGAGCTCATAGTAATATAAAGGCTCCATTTAGTGATCTGATGGTATGCAGATCTAGTAGGGTTTGAAGGTTACCCATCTCCCCATTATGCTTATATGGTGAAACTAGTTGAGGATGTTGAGCCCACTTGTTTTGAGGATGTTGTTGGTCATGCTCATTGGGATACAACAATGGATGAGATGGCTGCATTAGAAGCCAATAAGACTTGGGATTTGGTACCCTTACCTAAGGGTAAAAAAGCTATTAGCTATAAGTGGGTTTACAAAGTCAAGCATAATGTAGATGGTTCAGTTAGTAGGTATAAGGCTAGGCTGGTTGCAAAAGGCTAT
The DNA here is from genome assembly GCF_053477565.2 of Lygodium microphyllum. NCBI lineage: Eukaryota > Viridiplantae > Streptophyta > Polypodiopsida > Schizaeales > Lygodiaceae > Lygodium > Lygodium microphyllum. Next base: position 181,613,023 of record NC_141138.1, on the reverse strand, counting down.
GCTCAAACATATGGCATAGATTATAAAGAGACATTCGGTCCAGTTGCTAGGATGGCATTTGTTAGGTGTGCAACCAAAGGTTGGAGTTTGTAGCAAACGTATGTTAAGAATGCCTTCTTGCATGGTGAATTGCAAAAAGAAGTGTATATGGAGCAGCCAGCAAGTTATGATGATTTAGAGCATCCCACATATGTGTGCAGGTTAAAGAAGGCGCTCTATGGGCTGAAGCAAGCACCTAGAGCATGGTCTGACAAGATTGGAGAGTATCTTTTCAATATTGGATTTTGTATTTCTGATGCTAATCACTCACTTTTTGTGAGAAAGGGAGATGCAGGTTTGGTCATCATAGTCATCTATGTGGATGACTTGATTATTACAGGTGACAGTGACACTGGGATTGCTGAAGTTAAGGACTTCTTGAAGAAGAAGTTTGAGATGAAATATTTAGGTGAGCTGAGATACTTTCTTGGTATTGAGGTGATCAGATGTGATGATGGTATATGGCTATCCTAAAGGCAGTATAGCTTGGATATGTTATCCAAGTATGGTATGACAGCATGTAAGCCTCTTTCAGTACCATTGGAGCAAAATGTGAAGTTGAGTGCTGACGTTGGGGATGAGATAGAAGACCCTACCTACTATGTTCAGGAGGATAGTAGGGAGTTTGATTTACATGACAATCACAAGGCCAAACTTGAGCTATGTTGTTGGCCTTGTCAGTCAGTTTATGTAGATGCCTAGAAAGCCTCATTTGGATGCAGTTAGACATATATTGAGGTATGTGAAGTTCACTTTACATTATGGACTTTTTTATGAGTTAGGTAAGGACGTACAAGTATTTGGATACACAGATGCATATTGGGCTGGTAGTATGTCAGACAGAAGATCTACGAGTGGATTCATGTTTTCCCTTCGTAGTGCAGCAGTTACATGGAGCAACAAAAAGCAATCTACAGTTGCTTTATCAAGTATAGAGGCTGAGTATAAAGGTGCTGCTATGGTAGCATGTGAGGTGGTATGGCTGCAAAAGTTATTAGGTGATTTGGACATGCAGGGAGATGGTGCAGTTGTCATTCATTGTGACAACATGAGCAGCATATAGCTAGCTAGGAATCTACTGTTCCATGCTAGGACAAAACACATTGAGGTGTACTACCACTTTGTGAGAGAGAAGGTACTTGCACGAGAGATTGACTTGGTATATGTCACCACACAGGATCAGATAGCTGATATTTTCACAAAGGCATTGGATGCAGAGAAGCTTTGAAAGTTCCAAAGCTTACTCGAAGTTGCAGAGATAGAGTTGAGCTTGAGGGGGGTGTTGAGATGGCAAGCTCAACATGTGCGGACATTGATGATGGACCGCCTGGCTAGATGCGTCCGCATGTCTACACTTAGCACTTTGGTGATCATTATGATACTCACATGACCACTGACTTATCACTTATTATATTTATTTTGTTACACCTACCTACAACTGGCCAAGACATAGCGCTAGTCGATTAGTGTAGTCGGTTATGCACTATTTGACTTAGTAGGCCACTTTTCTTTATGTTGTAACTTATCTATACTTTGTGTACATTTTATAGTGTGTGGAAAAAGAATAAGAAACCAACAAGAAAAAGTTTTGGCCTCTATCTCTCTTCTTGTGTTCTTGAGTGAGCTTCCTCTTGTGTATACAATGTGTGTTTGGCACAACAGCTCAAGCAAGTCCCCCCACCACGCGATTCTTGACACATTACTTACATCCCCTTGAGTTACAGGATCCTGCATATATATTTCTTTAGACGGAACCCATTGATTCTACTGTTTTGAATAGTCCCAACTAAATCTTGTAGTAAGTAAGTGCAATTTTCAAACTTTTGCTTTATGAGGAAAGGTCCTTCCCATCTAGCTTGAAACTTGGTTTGAAAAGTAGAGTCCAAGCTAATATTATATCTCATAACCAGCATTCTGTAATATTTCCACTCCAAATATTAAGTCGACTATAAAACCTGCACATCTTGCACAAAAGTAGTATAAAATAATTCCCCCCGTCGAATAATGTTAGTGGTCAAGTGTTCCCTCCGTGCACCATGTTAAATTCCGGCTCCCCATTGTGCAATCTAAGGCCAAGCTTGAAGACCGCAAAGCTACGTGAGAACATCCCTCTTGGAAAAAAGGGAAAATTGGATAATGGGTAAAAATTAGGCAATTTTTTTAAATTAATTACCCATCCCCTCAGCCGATGCATGGCAAGGGGAGAGGGAGTGTGTGGAGGAGTGAGTTAAGGAGGAGTGTGGTGTGGATGCATGAGGGAGGGAGGCACGAAAGCCTCCATGTGGTGGATCTTCCCCCCCTCCCTTACACTGTATAACCTCCCCCTTAGCCTTGGGGGGAGGCAGGATGAGAGAGAGAGGATAGGAGGCCGCCGTGCTGTCTAACGAAGGACTACTGTGCCTGCTGTGAAGAGCGCCACCACCACACACCGCTGTTGCCGCCTGTTGCAACAGTGCTGCTACCGCCACAATCGTCCTCATCATCATACACCTTGGTAGTCATCATCGATCTCATTTTCCCCCCAATCGTTACCCCCCTCCACGCTTTCTGTAAAAGACAGAAGCTTCTTGAGAAGCTTCTAAGGATAAGTTGGGAGCTTTCGCTCAACCGCCAAGACCCATGAACTGCTTATTGATTCAAGCGTTCCAAGCTGAGCACTAATGGCTACCTCTCACATAGCCGACGCGCCATCCATATCTACGGGTGTAGTGAGCTTACCTCCATGCCGTTTGAGTTACCTCCTCTCCCGCGCACCCCGGTAGCTCCACGATCCAAGTGCAAGCTTCAAGCAAGCTCCATCTTCAAGCTCCACCCTCCAAGCTCCATTGCTGCGAGCAAGACAAGAGAAGAGAAGAGAAGAGAAGAAGAGAGGAGAAGATGGAGAGCTTCTCCTCCTCGGTCCCTCACCCTCACACACTCACTCCCTCACACTCTCACACTCCCTCTCTCAAGCACAAGCTCAAGCAAGCAAGAAGAAGAAGAGGAGAGCTACATTTGGCCACACACAAGAATGAGCTTCTCATTCACTTTTCAACTTTATATACAAAACCCTAAATCCCTTTTGGGCGGTCATCCCCTTTTCCTCTTTTTTACATGGCTGGCCGTAGCCTAGGCCATTTTTCCCATTGTCCTTCTATCTTCCTAGCTTCCTTTCCACCGCCCGTCTACATTTACAAATTGCATGGGTGAGAGCCCGGCGCTCCTTGAATTAAACCATGATGTGCTTGCGCTCTTTTACAAAAGTTTTGACTTGCGCTTTTCCTTGTGCGCCTTTTTCCCTTATTTAGGACTCTTCTCCTTGTGCGTCTTTGTCTTCCATTTCTCTTTGCCTTGGCCTTTGTCTTTGTCTTCTGCTTTAGCTTTTCTGGATTTTCCACCTTCGTTCGTTTGAGGGTTAACATTACCCCCCCTCCTAGACGAGTGCCAGTCCCATGGCACTCACCGTCATAAGTAGCAGGCTGTAGCATGCACCGAAGACGTGGGTGACAAGGACACCTGTGGTTTCTATGGAGGAGTGTTGATGGTGGTGTGACAAAAGGTCCTGGGGGCCTGTTGGTGGCCAAGGTGGCTGGTGGAAGGTTGTTGGAGTTGGTGGTAGGGCTATTTTGTGTTGGGGATTGCATTGATGGCCAGCACAAGTGTTGGTTTGTTGGGGATTCTGCACATGATGATTCTTTGTGGGCTTGTCGAATGGTAAGGGATAAGCATTCAGAGTTGCGTGTTGATGAAGAGCGAATGACACTTTCGTTGGAGTCTTCAACACCTGCAATTGAAAACCTCTCATGTGGTCTCTCCTGAAGGGTAGTGCTAGTCTTCTCTATTGTGCACAAGTCATATTTGATTAGTTTGGGAGACAGGTCGAACTCTAAGCAAGCTGAGAGTATTGTCCTACACTTGAGGACCCAAACTCTGTATATACTTCGGTGCAATTATTATGTAAGTTCTCGTGCATACTTAGATATTACGTAGTTAGAAGACCGTGGGCTAGTTTCTCATAACAATGTGTGGATTAAGCAAAGTTGTCCATGTTGAGAAGAAGTACACATGAAGGTATATGAGACATTCTTTGCATTGTGACTGCACGATGGAGCATAATTGAATACACGGACACCACACTTTCGGTAGCTGGAAGCTATTGGACTTGCTTGATGAGGACGGTGTACATTTCATGGCCAATCGTGCGGTGCTTACCACAATGGATTGCAATGGTATTAAGGCAGAGTGCAAGAGGGAATTGTGCAAGTGGGTCAGGGTGACAGGTCTAACCATAGGAGAGACAAGCTCCCTAGGTATGTCCTGCCCTTGATGTGCCCTGAACAATTGTGGGTGAAGCTAAAGGGCTAGGGGACTAGGGACGGAGCCAGTCGATCAAGGTCACCGGACGTACCTACTTTGAGGACCCCTAGGTGCTGTGCTGTGATCGTGGGTGCTTCTTATCTTTTCATTCATTTCATTTCATTTCTTTTCTTGTCTTTTTTTCTATTTTTTTACTTTTTTTTTGTTTCTTTTTCTTGTTCTTTTTCTTTCTTTCTTTTTTTTTTTTTTTCTTTCTCTCTTTTTTTTTTCCGGACTTGCGTGAGTACAACCATTACAATATGTTGAGACTATTAGCCTTTCAATGGGTTGGAAAATGTCAAGCTTCGAAGGCTCAAGAAATGGATATTACAATGATGATTGTGCCCTAGCCTCGTTGTTAGAGAAGCAGTTGTTGAGATGGGGAGATACACTTGAGATATTGCAAACCTCCTTGCGACACACACGATGTTGGTACAAGTGAGGTAATGACTGCCGTGAGCCAACTATAGAGCTTGACCCAGAAAGAGAGTGTGGCCCATGAATGTGCGTTGATCCATGTGATGTGGGTGATTTTTGCTTTCGGCAGCGTAGCTTTGTCGTGGCTCTTTGTGGGGTCAATGGTCTTGCGGTGATCGGGCATTTAACACTTTCACACAAGAACCTGTATTATCCTGTATCCACTTGTCACTTCGTGAGAGTATATGCTCGCTTGTGTTAAGTACTTCAAACAAATGCAATCATGTTAAGACATAATTTTTCAGAATTCTATGATGTCTATTGGGATGTCTATTTCCTTGCTTGTTAAGGTCGCATACAGTAATGAGAGGTAACGGGAATGTGTACAAGTGGGGATCTTGCCCCTTTACTCATCAAAAAACAAAATGTGCTAGCACGCTGACTTGTCGAGCTACTTGTACATCAGAGGGGTTTAGTTGATAGGTACGAGGCAGGGTGAGTCGGGTTGGCTAGGCGACCAGGGCGGTGCTAGTGCCAGGCTCTCGTGAGACTGGAGAGGGAATATGTCGGCTGGGACATGAATGGTGTAGTCTCGGGCTGCTACCATTTCCAGAATGTCTTTAAACAATTCATTAAATTCTTCCCTATCCCTGGCCGCCTTGTCACTTCGTGAGCACCTAGTGCCCGAGCGTGCATTGGGGGTCAGTGCAACTGGCATTGCCACATTTTGTGTGCCTCCCTGAGAGTCCCCTCCCCTGGCCCGTGGATTTTTTGGCCTTCGTACGGGATGGTGTCAGGGCGGCATTTCTTGGCGTACCTTTTAAGAGTGGGCACGTAGCGCACAGGCGGAGAGGCATGTGATGCATGTTCCTATCAGTTGCGAAGAGCGTCCTTGCAAGCTAGCTGCCCTTGGTTCTCCATGCTCCCACAGGGGGACCTGTAAGATTTGAATCAAGGATTAGGATTTGTTACATGATAAGACCATTCATATGTAAGGGATTATAGAGCGGGTTATCACGCGCATAGGATGAGAAGGGAAGGGGTAGGGCATGCATTGCTTGTTGTAGAGGGATGGCCCCCGTGATGCATACTTAGCCTCCTGCCATTAGTAGATCATGGCTCATGCTGAGTTACATTTGTTGGCGGTCATGAATTTAAGCAGGGCTCAGCCTTGGAAGGATAGATCGTGAAGGGAAGAAGGTGTATAGAAAAAGGGACGGTACCCCATCTACACCATCAGAGTCATTGGTTAAGGCTTCCTATGGCGGTAATGAGGGTTGCATGCCCTGCACTTGGAGGTGGGAATGGTCACACAACTTTTAAAAGTGTGATGAGAGGAGGACCTGAGGAGCTTAGTCTGTTAAACCCAACTCTTCTCCCTGTGCTTGACTATCATTGCTTGTGTGTGTTGATAGTATCTATACAGGGTGACACAAAAATCATAGTTTATATATACATCTATATATATACATATACGAATCCATGTCACCTCACAAAGATAGAAACCAATTGTAGAACTCGGGATTGTACTGGAGCGTGGCACACGCATCTAGTATTCATGGCAGCTTACTCAATACTGATAACAATTTTGCCACATCAAGTAGCAAGGAACCTTGTTTGAGTCTACTGGCAATATGTAACTCCTCCTCAATGAGAACCTTATCAAACAGAGCATTCTCTTGGCTAGTTCCAGCTAAGTCCATACCAAGAATGGCACTCAGCACTCGAAGGGAAGTTGGTGCCACATAGGTTGGGTCCGTTTGGGATCACCATTTGGCCAATCGCTCCTCAGAGACTGTCATGATCTGAGCCCCTAGTTCGGCCATTACAACGCGGATTTTGCACCAACGCTGCTCAAATTGACTCTAGCATGCTGACAATCACTTTAGTTGCTCTATGTCTACGAGATTTGGTCGGTAGAGCACTTCGTTGAATGTGACGGTTAAGCGCAGTTTGCCAGCCTCCTCGTCAAAGATGAGTCGCATACGTTCATGCAGGAGCCTATGGTAGTGCTCGTTAAGATGTTCTTGCTCTTCCCAGGATAGAGGAAAGGGCAAGTAATCTCCAAGCTGCTCCTTGGGGATTGTGCCCATGTCCGCAAGGACATAGACACGTGCGACCACTTTGAGCTTAGCATCCAACTCAGTTAAGCATTCTGTGACACTTCTATGTTCAACAAGGGCTTGCTCGGTTGCTATCTCATGCAAAGTTCTAAGAGTTTCCTTAGGCTTTAGCATGGCTGGGGGCTCAGGTCTAGATGAGCAAGATTGGTCAATGCTAGGATTTCCTATGCTCTTGGAGTTCTCACGTTTCTCCTAAGGTTTTGTTGCTATTTTGTCATGGTTCTTCTCGGATGTGACTGGTATAGATTTGTCACCCTGTTGTGACGACATTGTATCCACTCTTGATTGGTCAATGTGTAATATTCCCACCCGTGAATATTGACGTCCCGCACACAACGTAAACCTTGTGCAAAGGTTATCTCTTGCATTGAAATTATTGGCAGTGTAATGTGTGACCCGCACGGGAGAAATGGGGTCCTCCGCATTGGTAAATCAAAACCGAAAGTTCAAAACCCCAAGTCTCACAAAAACACCCTCTTGGGAGGGGCAATTTTGAATATTCAAGGCAAATTTTTTTTACTTTAATCCCTTTTCCCCAGCCGATGCATGGCTGGAGAAGAGGGAGTGTGGGGGAATGGCCCATGGATGAGTCGTGGCCTGCATGGGAGGGGGGGAACCCATGCACTGGCCACGTGTGTGGAGGCCTTCTCTTCCCTCCCCCCCCCTTGCCTATATGAACTCCCATTAGGGAGAGAAGAGAAAGGAGGGACGGTGCTGTGAGAGGGAGGAGGGGACGCTGCTGGCCGCCGTTGGGGAAAGGAGGGAGACCAGGGTCGTTGCTGCCGTGCAGGAGCCGCCAGCCGCCATAGTCCGCCGCCACGGCCGTCAGACCGCCACAGTCCGCCGCCTGCCTGGATCACGACCCCCCCCCCCTCGACGTTGCTGCAGTCGACTAGAAGCTTCCTAAAAAGCTTCTAAGGGGGCTTTCTTAAGCCCCCTTCCCACTAGATCCCCATAAGTCCATTCATACCCCCCCCCCCCTCGGGACTTTGAAGAGAAGAGGAATAAGCTATAAAGCCCTCCCGCAAGATCCTTTGTAAGAGGCTTCCCGCAATTAGACTTCAAAGGCCACAAGCCATCCGTGAACCCATTTCTAGCCACTCGGGTTTTTCCTAAAGAATTCATCCTCAATCACCATTTATCCAAAGTCCCGCAAAGGAATCTCCTGCGTACGAGGGAAAAAGGCAAAGGTCTGGAGGCTGCATACCGAGGCAAGTCAATTCATAGACCGCAAAGGCAACCCAGAAGCCGAAACCACGCCTACGATGGCCCCTAAAAAGTCACAAGGTGCGCCTGCGGGAGGTTCATCTCCAAGCATTCAAGTGGATATCTCCCCGAGCCCACAAGTCCAGGTTTTTTCGAGTTTATTCTCGCATAAAGAAATGTTTAGGCGCGCTTAATTCCATAAGGGAGAATGCATTTTACGCTTATTTTTAATGTGGTAGCGTTAAAAATACATTTGATAAATTATCTCTTTAAACATTAGACAAGGTTGATGCATGTCATGAAATTGAAACGGTTGCAAGTCCAGAGTTGTCCGCCTTAGAAGACTAGCTGCATGTTGCTATTTTGGAACATTATCAAAGTAATGAGTCTAAACATATAGGGCAAAGAAATGAAATTGATAAGTGCATTTGGTTACTAAACATGGTGGGAATAAGCGTGTGCCGCATTGTAGGCAACATCTTCCTTGTAATGATTCATAAGGAAAAGTTAACACCCATAAGATATTATCCGAAAAGAAATAGAAGAGTACGAAAATGATCTTATGGACTTGCAAGTAGCATGTAACATGGAATAAGTTAACACTAGCTTTAGTTTGGTATGAACTTCATTAACTACATTGTAGCTAGGGGAAAGTTGCGTGTTGCATAGTCATCATGCAGAAATTCCATTCATCAGGAGCCGTATTTAGGAAAGGTCGCATGGTTTATCAAAGCATGAGATTCTAAAGTGTAGACAACAAGGTTGTAGGCATGGTTATTTGATGTAAGTCCTAGTAGGTCCTAGGAAAGTTAGTACTCAGATTATCATGCATTTTTACTATACCAAGGAAAGATAGAGTTATTGTGAACCATGTGATGCGTAGAAGCAATGAATCACATGTTTACATGTATTGCGGTAGTTGCAACTATTTTTCCTCCTTTAGATCTACTTCATTATCTCTAGGAAGGATTCATCCTTGTCGCGAGACAAGCATAGTGGATTACCCAAATCACCTAGTCACAAAGGATTCACATGGGTATGGTTCAGTCAATACGATAGATACCCCAAACATTAACTAGGGATTAGCACGTTAAGGATTCGGCCAAGTTTTCCATTGTCGCTAAGTCGAAACCTTCAAACCCAATAGTCCTAACCATATTCCCAAAAATGTTGAGCTAATTGGATGCTCATGTAAACAATAATCTAGGATTCCTACCTTAAGGACCAAGCGTTCAAAATGATGAAACTCGAATTGAGTTGGATCCCTAGGACTAAACGTTGTCGATTTAGTAAAATTAAGGATGGGGTGGGTAAAAAAGACACCCTAAACCCTCCTTCTCGCCTGAAGTTAATTCCGTGACCTGAATACGCCATTCATTAGGTGAAATGATCTCTAGGAATGGAGGCGACACTTGTGCAATAAACTGCAACGTCACTCAGCCTTGCGGGTTGATCGTAAGAAGTTTTGCCATTCCGTGGATTAAGGTTGGCAGGTTCTTGCGCAAGTTTAACTTGCAAGGGGAAAGGGTAGTCATCCTCTTACTCTATCCTCATTAGGGAAAATTTGTCAAGTTACGGGAAGCTAGGTATTTGCTTGGACGCAAATGATTAGTCAATAAACTAAAGCGACATGGTCGCCGGAATCTACCATAAACAAAACCTAAAGTATTGACAGGGTATGACCCTAACCCAAGGACGATAGGAATCTTGCCAAGTTGCAATTGATTCCGGAATCGAATGCGGGTTGCATTCGGAGAGAAGGAATCACTCCTTAACAGTTTGCCAGCTAAACGTCCACTGGAATTGATTGTGCTTGTAACAGTTTAGAAGCACTGTTTGCATTGTTTGCTCAATGAACTAAAGGATGAAAAGATATCTAAATACTTCAGGTTGAAGGCCTGAAGGGAGAGGCAGCTTCAGTTACCCCCGACTGCCTGCCTGACCCTAACCAAGGGGGTTGTTGACCGCGCCGGGAACGTGGACCGAACCCGCTGTGAGAGGTCTCTCCGTTGAGTTCTACTTGGAGCAGGAGGACGCTTGGGTGCTAGGGGGGGCTCTGGCCGTAAATCCCTCACCTTCCGGGCCCTGCACAAGAGGCTAACGTGACTCGAGATTGGATCTCGAGGCCCGCATACTAGTCTACGAGCAGAAGCTTGGAATAGTGATCCCTGGTGGATTACTGGATAGCCTTCGGGCGGATTATGATCAAGCCTACGGGCGGAACTCCTTGTATTTCAAAGATAAAAGGATAAAATGATAATAAAGAAGTTGTTTGACATTGTTTTCTTTATGTCCTGTGATAAGATTACGTGAAGGAACCAGTGCTTAACAGGGTTAATCAAAGAAGCTGTTTGTTATATGTCAAATTAATGTGGTAGGTAATTACATAACTAAAACAAACCGAGGAAAGTGCGGAGGATGGACCATGGGTCCGTCCTATGGATGGGTGGTCCCGGTCAGCCGGGAACTTTTCTCAAAAATCTTCAACGAACAGAGGGATGATCATCATCGCCGAGCAAATAACGAGAAGGATGACTTAGATTTACCTGTTACCCGATTCACGCTGTTTTAGGGGAACGGAATGGGACTATGCCTTATGGCAGAGAGGTTGAGCATGGCATCCCTCTCGTTTCCCATTCTCCTTGAACCAAGTGCAGCGTGAATCCGCTTCGGACCTGGCGTTTCTGCGTAAAGTAGTTCGCTCGGGTCTGACGCTAGATGCTGCTAGCTAATGACCAAACAGGAAAACCTTAATTCCGGTCGATCCTAAGTGGGAACCGGCCAGGACACTTCCGCTACGTGGCAGATGCGGAAAGACCTAGATTGCAAAACCCGTAACATTCCATGGGAGTGCCGGGCGGAGTTCTCTAGACAGCCTTTTCGATGGACTGCCAAGACGTGTCCTAGAAGATTCTTGCGGACACGTTACAGTTGGTATCAGAGCCGACCAACAATGGAATTGTTTTCATAAGATTTCATTAAAAATGAAGTAAAGAAATTGTTCCTGTCCAAACATTTCCTCATCTTCAATACTGTCTTGCAGAATTACGAGGCGTGGAACAAGTTTTTGGTGTTCCGGATCATGTTTATGACTGCAATGCATTCTCCGCATTATAGGCAGAGAATTGAAATGATGAACATCCTGGAGCAGATTTATAATCCATCACCTCTATATATAGAGCGAAGATGGACTGGGTCTTCAGGAATCTATTACATAGCTGCCCACCGGTTCGCTTATCTACAGACCAACCTGAAGAGGATCAAGTGGTTGGAAGATTTGAAAGTCGTGAAGCTGTTCATTTTTGTGGAAGCTCACGTAAATTCGACTTTGCATATTCGAGGTCGGAGAGTTGAATTGAACTCATATGTATATGAGGAAGTAACCCGTGTAATCCCAGCTGACAGGATTAAGGTATTGGGCCACCATGGGAAGTATGGATTCCAGCGGAAAGGATATCCTGAACTTCCGATGAATTATCGATTCCTAAAGATTCATGACCCAAAACCCTACTATTACACAATTCCTGTAGACAAATCCAATACAATGTTGTTCTCCCCAAACTAAATGTAATGATTGGATTATCATCACACGAGATGTTGTATAAGGCTACGCCATATAAATATAAATAAGGACTTCTTTTTATCACTATCCGATTGTGCATCAGGGTTGTTGCAAAAAGTTAAGTAGCTTCATGATTTACGAGATAGCTGAACTAAAGATAAGCTAATGTCAATTATCATACAATAATGTTAAGAAAACTTTTACTCAGGCACAACCCCAGGTACAGGTTCCAAATTCGCCCCCTACATCAAGTACTACTGTGATCCAGGAGAAGAAGTTCCTCCTCAAACAGATAAAGCCACCCGAGTTTGACGGGAGAGGCAGATTCGTCCAGTCGGATGCTGAGATTTGGATTGAATCTATGGAGGACTACTTCGAAGCAGCTGGTACTGCACCTACCAATCAGGCCATGCTCGCCAAATTAAAACTCACCAGTGAAGCCAGACTTTGGTGGAAACAATGGTGCAGGGATCAAGGGATTTCAGAGGGGTCCGTTACCTGGGAGAAGTTAAAGCAAGCCGTGCAAGGCAGATATTTGCCACCTGCATATCGTACACAGAAAATGAATGAGTTCTATGAGCTAAAACAGTTAGGACTCACCCTTGACGCATACTACTCTAAGTTTGTCTCACTGTTAAAGTATGCGCCACAAATGGACACGACACAGCAGGTGTCCAAATTTTGCGCAGGCTTAAATCCACCTGTAAATACCCGTCTCGAATCTATGCGTCCATCAGATCTTCAGGATGCACTCATTCGAGCGGCACCTATAATTCAGGAAGTGCAAGCTAAACCAAGGGGTATTAAGAATTGGTCTTATAGCGACCCAAGCAGAGGGGCATTCAGACCCCAGGTTAAGAGAGTTTAAGGCCACAATCAGGGACAAAGGAAGAAAGCAAGGACAAATAACATCAACAACTTTGTTCCTACTCATGGTAATGGCCGAAACCTCCGATGCTTCCACTGCAATGAACTCGGTCACTTCAAAAAGCAATGCCCCAAGCTCAGCGAGGGACACCGTCAAGGTGCTGGCCGCGGTCAGGGAGCCGCCACCCGTGGTAGAGGAAGAGCTGCCTACATTATCAATAGGCAAAGATGTGAAGCAGAGGAAGAGGAAGACCCGACTATGGAAGCGGAATTCGAAAGAGCGACGGTCCATGCCGCTTTACACAAGAAGGGGCCGAATCGCCAGTTCTCGGTGATTCAAACACCGTCGGACTATCAAGGTAAAGGTTTCAAAACCTTGATTGATTGTGGCAGTACACATTCCTTTATCTCACCAGCGTGTGCTAAGAGATTAGGAATAGCCACCGTAGAAGCACCTACCCTACTTGTGGAATTGGCAAACGGTCGTGAGGTAACTTGTACCAGGCAAACTGCTAAGGAGGAGTTCTATCTGGGAGGAAAGAAAACCTCAGTCAAATTCAGAGTCATGAACTTAGGTATCCATGAGTGCCTACTCGGGATGGATTGGCTTAAGCCTAATGACGCTCACATCCACTGTGGAAAGGGTCAAGTTTCCTTTCGAAACTCTGAAAGAGAGTTTGTTACAACTCATGGTGAGGCAGGAGTACCAAGGATCCAGTTAGCCAAAGTATCGCGGATCATAAAAGGGGTTAGGAAAGGATTACCTGTTTACTTGATCAAACTCAACAAGTTAGATCAAAAGCAAGAGTCTCATGAGGGACCCTCTTGGCTAAAAGAATACGCTGACGTATTCCCTGAGGAATTAACTGAACTTCCACCTCCAAGAGAAGTTGATCATGAAATAAGGCTAATACCTGGAGCTGCGCCAATCGCAAAGAGACCTTATAGAATGTCTATTCTGGAAGCTATTGAGTTAAAAGAACAACTCAAGCAACTGTTAGAACAGGGTTACATCCGGCCCAGCAACTCACCATGGGGAGCTCCAGTTCTATTTCAGAAAAAGAAAGATGGGACACTTCGACTATGTATTGATTACCGTGGGTTGAATCAATCAACAGTCAAGAACAAGTATCCTATTCCTAGAATAGATGAGCTTCTCGATCGCCTTCAAGGTGCAAAGATCTTCTCCAAAATTGATCTCAGGTTAGGTTATTATCAAATCAGGATCAAGGATGAAGATATTCCAAAAACGGCCTTCAATACAAGATATGGGCACTTTGAATTCTTGGTTATATCATTCGGGCTTACAAATGCACCTGCCACCTTCAATAGATTAATGCAGGATATTTTTAGACCATATCTTGATGATTTCGTGCTTGTCTTCTTCGATGACACTTTAGTCTATTCTAAACAGGAAGAAGATCATGAACTGCAACTTCGGATTGTCCTTGAGACAATGAGGTCTCATAAGCTGTATGCAAAAATGAAGAAGTGTGCATTCTTCAAGCGTCAGATTGAATATCTAGGATTTGTAGTATCATCAGAAGGAATATCAGTAGACCCAGCCAAAGTCAGAGATGTGCTTGAATGGCCAATACCAGTATCCGTCAAAGAGATACGTAGTTTTCTTGGCTTGACAGGATGGTATAGGGTCTTTATCAAAAACTATGCTTTGATTGCAGCACCTCTTACCGACTTACTAAAAAAGCAGACTTCTATTACATGGTCAACTCCCGAACAAAATAGCTTCGACCAATTGAAGCAATGTTTGGTATCAGCACCTATTCTGAAACTTCCTGACCTCAATAAGGAGTTCGAGGTAGTAACTGATGCCAGCATTCTTGCCTTGGGGTGTGTTCTTATGCAGGAAGGTCATCCAATAGCATACTCTTCAAGGAAATTGAAGAGTCACGAAAAGAATTATGCCACACATGATCTGGAGTTATTAGCTGTCATCCATGATCTAAAGCTTTGGAGACACTACCTGTTGGGTAACAAGTTTACTCTAGTAACCGATCATAAGAGTCTCAAATGGATTTTTACCCAGAACGAGCTCAACATGAGGCAACGTCGATGGACTGAAGTATTGGAGGAGTATGATTTTGAAATCAAGTATCGACCGGGGAAAGAGAATGTAGTTGCCGATGCACTCAGTCGCAAGGCATTCCTAAACTCCCTAATCTTGCAGAATCCATCAACGGCCAGATCTCTGGCTACAAAGGTATCTATGCCAAGCAACCCTATACTCGAACTAGCTAGAGAGGAAGCATGCCATGACTTAGCCTACCAAGCAATGATAAAAGAAATATCTACCAAGGATCAGAATCTGAAGTATCAGGCCAAGTATCATGAATTTTCTGTTGACAATGGACTTATTTACTATAGAACAAGGCTATGTATACCAACAAGTCAGTCACTTAAGCAGAAGATATTATGGGAAGCTCATGATTTCCCTTTCGCAGGACATCCTGGCTATGCAAAAACTCTTAATGCAGTTAGGAAGAGCTATCATTGGGAGAGGCTCAAAGGTGACGTCCTCAAATATGTCACTGAATGTTTGTCTTGCCAACGTATCAAGGCTGAACATGTCTTGATGCCAGGAAAATTGCAACCACTTGACATTCCCCAAATGAAATGGGAATTCATCAGTATGGATTTTGTGGTGGGCTTACCCCAAGTCCAAGGAGGATACAACTCCATTATGGTTGTAGTTGACATGCTTACTAAGGTTGCACACCTGATTCCAGTAAAGACAAACTATAAAGCCTCCGACATTGCTAGAGTGTTTATCAAAGAAATATTCAAGCTACATGGGTTACCTAGAAGGATCATTAGCGATCGAGATTCTCTTTTCACTTCACACTTTTGGAGAGCTATCTTTGAAGCTATTGGAACTCAACTCTGTTTTAGCACTGCCTACCATCCCCAAACAGATGGACAAACAGAACGAGTAAATCAAATCATTGAGGATATGCTTAGGGCTTTCTGCTGTCGAGAGCCGAAGAGATGGATTCAATACTTGCCGTTAGTAGAATTTGCTTACAATGCTTCTTACCAGCAGAGCATTCAAATGACCCCTTTTCAGGCATTGTATGGTCATGATTGTCAAAGTCCCCTAAATTTTTCTGATCCTACCCTAAGGGTGGAAGCTTCAAGACAAATGTTGGAGGACATGGATGACCAAATAAGGTCAATAAGACAAGACATACAAGCAGCCAAAGATAGACAAAAGGCATATGCGGATTTGAAACGCCAAGAGAGGGTCTTCGGAGAAGGAGACATGGTTTTCATTCGTGTACGCCCAAAAAGGAGTTCTCTATCTCTAGGTGAATGCAAGAAGCTAAGTCCAAGGTATTGTGGTCCGTATAAAATCCTCAAATGCCTGGGACCCAATGCTTATAAATTGCAACTTCCTGATAACCTAAAAGTTCACAATGTATTCCATATTAGTCTCTTAAAAAAATATGTACCCAACCCAAATCATGTACTTGATGACCAACAAATTGTAATGCCTAGTCAAGGAGTCCTTGAACTAAGACCGGAAAAGATTTTAGATGTTAGAGAGAGACAGTTAAGATCTAGAACTTTGAAAGAATGCCTCGTCCAGTGGAAAGATTATCCCAAAGAGGATGCTACCTGGATGGATGAAAACTCTCTCAATCTTCAATATCCCCAGTTTATCTCGAGATGAGGACATCTCGATTCTTCTAAGGGGGAGAGAATGTAATATTCCCACCCGTGAATATTGACGTCCCGCACACGACGTAAACCTTGTGCAAAGGTTATCTCTTGCATTGAAATTATTGGCAGTGTAATGTGTGACCCGCACGCGAGAAATGGGGTCCTCCGCATTGGTAAATCAAAACCGAAAGTTCAAAACCCCAAGTCTCACAAAAACACCCTCTTGGGAGGGGCAATTTTGAATATTCAAGGCAAATTTTTTTTACTTTAATCCCTTTTCCCCAGCCGATGCATGGCTGGAGAAGAGGGAGTGTGGGGGAATGGCCCATGGATGAGTCGTGGCCTGCATGGGAGGGGGGGAACCCATGCACTGGCCACGTGTGTGGAGGCCTTCTCTTCCCGCCCCCCCTTGCCTATATGAACTCCCGTTAGGGAGAGAAGAGAAAGGAGGGACGGTGCTGTGAGAGGGAGGAGGGGACGCTGCTGGCCGCCGTTGGGGAAAGGAGGGAGACCAGGGTCGTCGCTGCCGTGCAGGAGCCGCCAGCCGCCATAGTCCGCCGCCACGGCCGTCAGACCGCCACAGTCCGCCGCCCGCCTGGATCACGACCCCCCCCCTCGACGTTGCTGCAGTCGACTAGAAGCTTCTTAGAAGCTTCTTAAAAAGCTTCTAAGGGGGCTTTCTTAAGCCCCCTTCCCACTAGATCCCCATAAGTCCATTCATACCCGCCCCCCCCTCCTCGGGACTTTGAAGAGAAGAGGAATAAGCTATAAAGCCCTCCCGCAAGATCCTTCGTAAGAGGCTTCCCGCAATTAGACTTCAAAGGCCACAAGCCATCCGTGAACCCATTTCTAGCCACTCGGGTTTTTCCTAAAGAATTCATCCGCAATCACCATTTATCCAAAGTCCCGCAAAGGAATCTCCTGCGTACGAGGGAAAAAGGCAAAGGTCTGGAGGCTTCATACCAAGGCAAGTCAATTCATAGACCGCAAAGGCAACCCAGAAGCTGAACCAACGCCTACGATGGCCCCTAAAAAGTCAGAAGGTGCGCCTGCGGGAGGTTCATCTCCAAGCATTCAAGTGGATATCTCCCCGAGCCCACAAGTCCAGGTTTTTTCGAGTTTATTCTCGCATAAAGAAATGTTTAGGCGCGCTTAATTCCATAAGGGAGAATGCATTTTACGCTTATTTTTAATGTGGTAGCGTTAAAAATACATTTGATAAATTATCTCTTTAAACATTAGACAAGGTTGATGCATGTCATGAAATTGAAACGGTTGCAAGTCCAGAGTTGTCCGCCTTAGAAGACTAGCTGCATGTTGCTATTTTGGAACATTATCAAAGTAATGAGTCTAAACATATAGGGCAAAGAAATGAAATTGATAAGTGCATTTGGTTACTAGACATGGTGGGAATAAGCATGTGCCGCATTGTAGGCAACATCTTCCTTGTAATGATTCATAAGGAAAAGTTAACACCCATAAGATATTATCCGAAAAGAAATAGAAGAGTACGAAAATGATCTTATGGACTTGCAAGTAGCATGTAACATGGTATAAGTTAACACTAGCTTTAGTTTGGTATGAACTTCATTAACTACATTGTAGCTAGGGGAAAGTTGCGTGTTGCATAGTCATCATGCAGAAATTCCATTCATCAGGAGCCGTATTTAGGAAAGGTCGCATGGTTTATCAAAGCATGAGATTCTAAAGTGTAGACAACAAGGTTGTAGGCATGGTTATTTGATGTAAGTCCTAGTAGGTCCTAGGAAAGTTAGTACTCAGATTATCATGCATTTTTACTATACCAAGGAAAGATAGAGTTATTGTGAACCATGTGATGCGTAGAAGCAATGAATCACATGTTTACATGTATTGCGGTAGTTGCAACTATTTTTCCTCCTTTAGATCTACTTCATTATCTCTAGGAAGGATTCATCCTTGTCGCGAGACAAGCATAGTGGATTACCCAAATCACCTAGTCACAAAGGATTCACATGGGTATGGTTCAGTCAATACGATAGATACCCCAAACATTAACTAGGGATTAGCACGTTAAGGATTCGGCCAAGTTTTCCATTGTCGCTAAGTCGAAACCTTCAAACCCAATAGTCCTAACCATATTCCCAAAAATGTTGAGCTAATTGGATGCTCATGTAAACAATAATCTAGGATTCCTACCTTAAGGACCAAGCGTTCAAAATGATGAAACTCGAATTGAGTTGGATCCCTAGGACTAAACGTTGTCGATTTAGTGAAATTAAGGATGGGGTGGGTAAAAAAGACACCCTAAACCCTCCTTCTCGCCTGAAGTTAATTCCGTGACCTGAATACGCCATTCATTAGGTGAAATGATCTCTAGGAATGGAGGCGACACTTGTGCAATAAACTGCAACGTCACTCAGCCTTGCGGGTTGATCGTAAGAAGTTTTGCCATTCCGTGGATTAAGGTTGGCAGGTTCTTGCGCAAGTTTAACTTGCAAGGGGAAAGGGTAGTCATCCTCTTACTCTATCCTCATTAGGGAAAATTTGTCAAGTTATGGGAAGCTAGGTATTTGCTTGGACGCAAATGATTAGTCAATAAACTAAAGCGACATGGTCGCCGGAATCTACCATAAACAAAACCTAAAGTATTGACAGGGTATGACCCTAACCCAAGGACGATAGGAATCTTGCCAAGTTGCAATTGATTCCGGAATCGAATGCGGGTTGCATTCGGAGAGAAGGAATCACTCCTTAACAGTTTGCCAGCTAAACGTCCACTGGAATTGATTGTGCTTGTAACAGTTTAGAAGCACTGTTTGCATTGTTTGCTCAATGAACTAAAGGATGAAAAGATATCTAAATACTTCAGATTGAAGGCCTGAAGGGAGAGGCAGCTTCAGTTACCCCCGACTGCCTGCCTGACCCTAACCAAGGGGGTTGTTGACCGCGCCGGGAACGTGGACCGAACCCGCCATGAGAGGTCTCTCCGTTGAGTTCTACTTGGAGCAGGAGGATGCTTGGGTGCCAGGGGGGGCTCTGGCCGTAAATCCCTCGCCTTCCAGGCCTTGCACAAGAGGCTAACGTGACTCGGGATTGGATCTCAAGGCCCGCATACTAGTCTATGGGCAGAAGCTTGGAATAGTGATCCCTGGTGGATTAGTGGATAGCCTTCGGGCGGATTATGATCAAGCCTACGGGCGAAACTCCTTGTATTTCAAAGATAAAAGGATAAAATGATAATAAAGAAGTTGTTTGACATTGTTTTCTTTATGTCCTGTGATAAGATTACGTGAAGGAACCAGTGCTTAACAGGGTTAATCAAAGAAGCTGTTTGTTATATGTCAAATTAATGTGGTAGATAATTACATAACTAAAACAAACCGAGGAAAGTGCGGAGGATGGACCATGGGTCCGTCCTATGGATGGGTGGTCCCGGTCAGCCGGGAACTTTTCTCAAAAATCTTCAACGAACAGAGGGATGATCATCATCGCCGAGCAAATAACGAGAAGGATGACTTAGATTTACCTGTTACCCGATTCACGCTGTTTTAGGGGAACGGAATGGGACTATGCCTTATGGCAGAGAGGTTGAGCATGGCATCCCTCTCGTTTCCCATTCTCCTTGAACCAAGTGCAGCGTGAATCCGCTTCGGACCTGGCGTTTCTGCGTAAAGTAGTTCGCTCGGGTCTGACGCTAGATGCTGCTAGCTAATGACCAAACATGAAAACCTTAATTCCGGTCGATCCTAAGTGGGAACCGGCTAGGACACTTCCACTACGTGGCAGACGCGGAAAGACCTAGATTGCAAAACCCGTAACATTCCATGGGAGTGCCGGGCGGAGTTCTCTAGACAGCCTTTCCGATGGACTGCCAAGACGTGTCCTAGAAGATTCTTGTGGACATGTTACACAATGCGAGTTCCGTTGTCGGTGGATTGAGTGTTGCAAGCAACTATTGATGGTAACAACTGCTTTGATTTTTCAGAACACACGGATGTGTCTGAGGTTTCACTGCTATTAGGAGAGGCATCAGTGGGCTCACTGATGGTTGGACTTGATGCTTTATTCCCCAGCTCTCCAGCGCTCTTGGTATCAATGTTCTTGGGATCCACAACCACCTGTGATTGTTGTTGTCTTCGTTGTTTTCTCCTCTTTTTCTTGGTCAATGAAGGTGCATCTCTCAATGACTCAGGACCTTGGACTAGGTCAACCATTGATGTGCTTGGTTGGGCCTTAGGATTCTCTTTCTCTAGTGTGTCTTTATGGGACATGGCCGTGGCCTGCTGAATAGCCTCGCTAGGTTGTGAGGGTACAACTGTCTCCCTTTTGGGAGAGTCTAGCTTTTCAGCCAACTCCCTTGTGTTTAACTCCTCCAGCCTAGACTTTAGGCACTCTGAAAGTGCTGGAGTTTTTGAGGAAGTTGGTTGTGATACCTCCTCCACAGGTAAACCACTAAGGATACATTCCACATAGGGCATTATCACGGCCAAGGGCTGTGACTGTTGTGATCCCTGATTGGAAGTAGTAGCAGCTAGTTTAGTGGGTTGGCTACCCTTGGTGGATTGCAGTGTCAAGTCCTTAGGATGATCGGAAGTGATCGCATCCTCTGTTGCCCTTTGAGCGTTTGTCTGTGTAGATCGGGCATGAGTTGGTTTGGTCACATTGGGTTGCACAGGCATATCCTTGGGCCGAGAGCTACGGCTAGTGTCATGTCCCCCCTCTTGGATATTTGGAAGCCTCGATGGAGAGAGATTGGGAGTGAGCAGCCGCCATTGACAACCGCTGTTGTGCTTCCTGTGTCCATTTGGAAAAAGAGGATGTAGAAGATCTAGGACTCTTGGGTGGACTTGGCACTGGCTGAATGATTTGCTCGTGGCTGTTAGATGATTTTGCTATTTTCTCTGTTGAGCATTTACCCTTGCCATGAGCAATGTTGTGCCTATGATGCCTGCTATCCTCTTGGGGAATCAAAGGCTCCTTGGGCACTAGTGACTTTTGCTTGTCAAGCATGCTAGGCTGAGGATCTACCCTCCAATTGGTCCCATTGGGTTTCTTGATTTCGACCATGAGGGGCTTGGTCACTCCATTGTTTTTGACTTGAGCCTTCATTTTTCGTTTAGATCTCCTCCTACGCTTCTTTGCTCTTGATGCGATCTGGCCTTTAGCTGATGGAGGCGGCTTAGCAAGGGATTTTGGTACCCAAATCCATCGGTTACCTGCGTAGTACCCTTGAGCACATAGCAACGCTTTGGATATCCATCGCGGCATTGTGCTGACCCTCCATCGATGCCTACGTCTATAAGGCTTGGGCTTCTTTTGGGGTCTTCTATGATATTTGTAAGTCCAAAGCCCATCCTTGGCATTGTCTCTTGACCTTCTTGTTCCAGGCCTGGCCACACTCACTGGTTCTCGTTGTTTAACTTGTGCTTGTATTAACTCTTCCAACAAGTCCTTGCTCTCGTCAGCAGGCTTGGTTGTTATGTCAGCACCTTGCTTGCCTTTCCCTCGAGGTTTCGATGAGGTCAGCCTTGCTAAAGGTTGTGACTATCCTCACACTCGGGAGCGTCAAGTGTATCCTCTGAGCTACGTAGTCAGCCTCACATTTGGTCGCCCTTTTGAAGGGTCTTCCTAGGAGGGTTTCTTTCCCGCAGCTAGCACTATTTGGAGGAACGTGAAATAGGATAGGCATGATTTCCGTTTCAATTGTTGCAAGGACATTGCACTTCCCTATGAGTGCTTGTGGAGGTCCCCCATAAGGGCTAAGAGTTGCACTAGTCGGTGTGAGCTCTAGTTGGCCTAGTAGGGTCCATGATTCGTAGGTCAAGATGTTAAAATCTGCTCCTTCATCAATCAGAGCATCAATAGTACGCTCTCTTTTCGCAATGAGTTTGACCCTAAGATAAGCAGGTGGTACTATGTCTTCATCTTCCGGGTCTTGGCTTGTAAATTTAAGCCTTCTGACAGATGCCCTTGAGTCCCCACTTGCATGACCAGACGTGGATTCTCCACCAATGTCTTAGAGCGTTTGTGCGATGTTGCTCAAGGTACATCTCTCGTCAGGACTGTCATATCTAGTCATTCTCGCTATTGTAGCTTGATGTTGTTGCTTTCCGCTTTGACTAGATGCAGTCCGAATACAACACGTATGTGTTTTTGCAGTGTGGCCTTTTTGCCCTTGTTGGCTAGATGGGCCCATTGAGGTTCTAGGGTCTCTGTTTGTCTCTGTTCGGGTATGAGCTTTTGGTTGCTCTTTTGCAAGTGAGAATCCATGCTCATGTAGAGCCATTACTACACTAGGGTCCAATTTGGAGGGCCTGTCATGGCGCGCATTTTCCCTCCAACCTGCTTGGGGGAGGTGCGGAGGGGGCAGAGGGGCAGAGCCCCCTCTGCGGGGGTTCGGGGGGGCAATCCCCCCAGCCCGCACGGCCGTTACGGCAAAAGCCATGCACAATTTGGGGGACTGTTTATAGCCAAATTTGAATCGCTTACTCTCAGTTTCAGCCCGGTAATGGATCTATGATATGGTTTCAGCTCTATATGGTTTCTCGGTTAATCTCACTGCCTTCAGGTTAAAATTTGAGAAAATCTAAATTCGGCCTAACAGGTCTGAATTGCAGGGTCCGAGTTGGTCACTCGAACGGGCCGAGGCGCATGCGCCGAGGACTGAGTTCGGACGAATTGGACGAATTCGGACGAGGTCACTCGGCCGGTCCAAGGCACTTGGGCCGAGGGCTGAATGTGGGACGTGGCCGAGGGCCGAATTTGAGTCTCGAGTGGTTTGACTCGGACGGTCCGAGGCCGACTAGGATTTAGCCGAGTGGGCCGGGCGGTCCAAGGGCCGAGTCTGGGCCTCGGACCAGAGTCGACGTGACTCGGACGCGTCGAACGCTGTGGGTGTTTTTGTCACAGCTCGCAAAATATGACGTGCAGGGCTTGGGGGTTCTTCCCCCTTGTCGAGCAACTCCATATTGGTCCTACTGCTGTAGGGGGAGGTGTAGAATTACTTGGGCTAGCCGAAGACCTTCTTGATGCCAAGATCGAAGCGGATTTCCTCGCCAAGCTTTCCTCTTCTCTCTTGCTCTCCTGGAACCCTGCAATGCACAATGTGGCCTTTCTTGCCACTTCTGGCCCTTATACCCTCTTCCAGGTATGGTATTGGCACCCCCACTAACTCACTTACCGACCTTAGACATCACAAGTAAGTTTTTTACCACTTTTGCACGATTCTTGCCCTGTTTCTGCCCTGTTTTACAACAGTAACCCTAATGCTTATTTTCTTTGTTTTTCTTTGTTTTCTTCTATTCTAATGCATCCAAATCACAAAGTAAATACCTACACTACTCCATCTCACAACATAAATCTCAAGAAAAACAACAAATCTACTTGCCAAGGAGATCGAATACCATCTTCAACCCCCTCGCTTTCTACCTATCTCAAGCACCGGTTCGGGGGAAACCCTTCTCCAATGCTCGATTCGAAGCGCGCAAGCGCTCAAGGCTTGAATCCGTTTGTCCCGGCAACGGAACCAAAATGTGGGAGCTTTCGCTCAACTGCCAAGACCCACGGATCGCTTATTGATTCAAGAGTTCCAAGCCGAGCACTAATGGCTACCTCTCACATAGCCGACGTGCCATCCATATCTACGGGTGTAGTGAGCTTACCTCCATGCCGTTCAAGTTACCTCCTCTCCCGCACACCCTCGTAGCTCCACGATCCAAGTGCAAGCTTCAAGCAAGCTCCATCTTCAAGCTCCACCCTCCAAGCTCCATTGCCGCGAGCAAGACAAGAGAAGAGAAGAGAAGAGAAGAAGAGAGGAGAAGATGGAGAGCTTCTCCTCCTTGGTCCCTCACCCTCACACACTCACTTCCTCACACTCTCACACTCCCTCTCTTAAGCACAAGCTCAAGCAAGCAAGAAGAAGAAGAAGAAGAAGAAGAAGAAGAAGAAGAGGAGAGCTACTTTTGGCCACACACAAGAATGAGCTTCTCATTAACTTTTCAACTTTATATACAAAACCCTAAATCCCTTTTGGGCGGTCATCCCCTTTTCCCCTTTTTTACATGGCCGGCCGTAGCCTAGGCCCTTTTTCCCATTGTCCTTCTATCTTCCTAGCTTCCTTTCCACTGCCCGTCTACATTTACAAATTGCATGGGTGAGAGCCCGGCGCTCATTGAATTAAACCATGATGCGCTTGCGCTCTTTTACAAAAGTTTTGACTTGCGCTTTTCCTTGTGCGCCTTTCTCCCTTATTTAGGACTCTTCTCCTTGTGCGTCTTTGTCTTCCGTTTCTCTTTGCCTTGGCCTTTGTCTTTGTCTTCTGCTTTATCTTTTCCCGATTTTCCACCTTCGTTCATTTGAGGGTTAACAATAAGGCCCCTTAAGCCTTGTGCATGCGGCTTTGTCCACGGTTGCCTGTAACCCACATCCGTAAAGGGTATTCCTGCGCAAGGGAGAAAGCAGGCAGACTTGGAGGCTGTTTTGCCAGATCTCAAGGAAGTTGGAGATGGCATAAAAGATCACAGAGTTCAAATCATCAACGATGGCTCCAAAGTCAAAGTCGCAAGGCACACCCGCGAAAGCCTCGAATCCAAGCTTACACATGGACATCACCACAAGTCCCCAAACCCAAGTACTTGGAAGTTTAATTCCACATTGGGCACGCCTAAATTTCATGTGAAAATTATGAATACAAAATTACGCATTCATCTTACAAGTTTTAAATTGCATATTGCTCTTGCTTGCATTTCCGAAGTTGCAAATGTAAATTACTTATCCGTCTTACGAGCTTAGTTGCATGTTGCCTTTTTCGTGCATTTCTAAAGTGACAAGCCTAAACACATATTGCTTAGGTTTAAATGGATGAAAAATATGTTTAAATTCACCTTTGTCTTTCTTGCAAGAAGGAACAAGCATATATTGCATTTAGGCAGTAACTTCCTTGTTGTGATTCGCATGAGAAAGCCGTTAACGTCCGTTAGATGTTGTCCGAAGGACTGCATAACAAGAGAATGAAACCATAGACTTGCACATTGCATGCGAAGATGCTTGTAGAATGGATTAAAGGTTGCATGTCACATATTCATGATGCATGAACTTAATTTAACAAAGTTGTATCTAGAAAAGGTTGAATGTTACATATTCGTCATGCATAAACTTCGTTCATCGAAGTTGCATCTAGGAAAGGTTGCATGTCATATCTGAAATTTAATTGCATTAAACAAAAAGTTTGTAGGCATAGTTCTTTTATGTAAATCCTTGTAGGTTTTATGCAAGTTATTCTCCAAATTGCATTTGTAATGACCTTAGCAAGATAAGGTAGGGTTATTGCAAACCTTATGGTGCATAGAGGTAATGAATTGCATATTTACACGTAATGTGATGTCTTGCTACATTTACACATTTAGAACAAGTTTAGCATATCTGAGAAAGGACCGTTCCTTGTTGCAAGACAAGTAGACCAATTTAGCTAAATCACTTGTAATGTTATAACCCTCAAAGGATTCGTATGAGCATATCTAGTTAGTACAACGAACACCTCAAAGTGCTAGCTAGGGTTTAGCTCGTTAGAAATTCTGCCTAGTATCACACTTGGACGCCAAGTCGAGACCCTCAAACCCAAAGGTCCTACCCACATTCATGGAATGTTTGGGTTAATTAAACACCCAAGCAATAACGATCTAGGGTTTTATCCTAAGGATTGAACGACATCCGATTGAGTTAGAAACCCTAGGCCCAAACGTTATTGGCCTAGCAAGGTTAGCGTTGGGTTGGGTAAGAAGACACCCCAAACCCTACACCTTGACTAATCAAATTCCTTGAACAAGAAATGCCATTGATGGGTGAAATGATCCCATGAGTTAGGTGCAAAACTTGTGCAACAAGTTGCAACATCGCATGGCTTTGTTGTTTAATCACAAGATAGATTTGCCATTCCTTGGAATGAGGTTGGCAGGTTCTAGTGTAAGCCTATTGTGCAAAAGAGGATGAGTAGACATCCTACTACATCACCCTTCTTGGGTTGATTTGCCAAGATAAGGTAACTATGAATGGCCTAGCAAGCAATTGACAAATCAAGTTAGAGCGACATGGTCACCAGGATTTACTGTCTTAACTTAATAAACCTAAGGTGTTGGTTAATTTGGATTGACAGGGTATGACCCTAATCTAAGGACAAGAGGGTAAACAAAAAAACCCTTGGGGATCTTGCCGAGTTGCAATTTGATCCCGGTTCAAATGCTTAATGCATTCGAATAGAAGGATTCACTCCTTAGCAGTTGGCCAAATAAATGACCACTAGACTATTTGTGTTTGTATAAGTTAGGAGCGCTGTTTGTATTGCTTCGCTCAATGAACTAAGGATGGAAAGATAATTAATGCTTCAGGTTGAAGGCCTGAAGGGAGAGGAAGCATCAGTTACCCCCGACTATTGTTGGGGGTAAAGGCGCCTCTGCCGTGCCGCCCCGTGTATTACTACACTGACAGTACCCGCCACTGCACACTGCAGGTGGCGGGCACCCGTCACGTCACTTTATTCTTTATTCTTTTAGTGACAGTTTGAATAAAGGAAGGCCCAGTCACACATTGTGACTGTTGGAGTTCCCATTTCTTGTCTCTCTCTTTTCTTGCTCTTGCTCTCCCGCCATAGCTCGCGTGCAAGCTTCGATCCTTCTCACCTTTCAACTGGTATCAGAGCTTGGCATTCTCTTGCTCGAGCTTGACTCAGTGCTTCCCGACCTTCGCATCGACTCGCTTCACACATTGGGTCTCCATCCCGGCAGCCATATCGGATCTCCCCGAGCTCCCGTCACTCCCCGGCTTCCCGAGCACCTTCCCAGCCTATTGAGGCACCTTCAAGGCATTGATACTGAGGTATTTGATCATTCTTTCACGGTTTTATTTCAGTCTACAGGTTGCAAACAGCAAGGGCAGCCATGGCTTCAAACTCTTGAAGCTTATTCCCCTCATATTGTGCCTTACACCTATCAAGGCTCAAAGAGGCTTGTCATAGGCCTTTGATAGGCCCTTCTTGAGCCCCCCATTACCCCCTTTTCAGCCCATGTGGAGCAGCAGCAAGTTCAGCACCAACAGGTTAGATTGCATCATTTTTTTCCAGGCTGTGAGCACTCATCTACTTCAGTTCCACACTTGGCCATTGCTTCTTGCTCTCTACCTTGATCAAGAGGGCTATAGACTTCATGTTTGATGTCATTCAAGATTTGGGCATTGGTCTTGATCATTCGGGGCTGATTTCTTCAGATTTGGGACTGTCATAAACTGTCATAACAGGCTGAAAACAGGGCAGCACCATTGGCATTAGCATTTGTTGCTTATACTCCATTCCGGTTGTGCTATTTGATGCTCGTATGCGGTCTACATGATGCCTAGTGCCTTGGGAATGTATGCACATGATTATACCATGATTTTGGCTTGAAATATTGGCTGATTTGGGACTGTTATTTACTATTATACAGTTCTGGAAACAGGGCAGCCACACTTGGCATTGGCATTTGATGCTTATACCCTACTCCGGTTACCTTGTTTGATGCCCATATGCGGTGTATTTCCTACCCGGATGTATTGGGGATGTATGCATTTGGTTTGTCCATGATTTTGGCTTGAATTTGGGGCTGAAATCTATTGTTTAGAACAGTAAATACATGCTGGAATAACAGTGGGCTGAAGGTACTTTACATGCTTTGGCACTTACCTACCGATACCGGATGTATGCTTTGAGCTTTGGCATGATGTCTCTGACATTTGGGGACGACTTGGAGCATATGTATGAGATTATGGGATGCTTTTGAGCTTCGCATTAGCTCCATCTTCACTGGCATTTGGACCGACTTGGCATGCTCATGGACCGCCTATGCCTCATGTCTCTGCTTGACAGTTAGGCTTTTGCATTACATGCTTTGGTTCGTGACATATGCTATTTGGTTCGTGTATGCCATACCGACATTTGGAGCTTGGATTTGGATGTATTTGAGCATTCCCGGCTTACTTGATCACTGATCTTGGTTGCTATTTGGATGTCATTGAGTTGACCGAGAGCTTATTTGGGCTTATGTGTTGCTTCATGGTTAATACGACCGGTGCTTCATGTATGTCATGCTCTCTTGGATGCGCTTGATGCATTGATAGGGTCACTTATCACTGGTGCTTTCTCTTGGGTTGTCTGAGCTTCTAAGCTCGCCTTGTACGCCTTTTGTGCCAGTGGGAGCATTTTACATGCTTGCTTGACCTTTGACAGTTGCATGCTATTGGAGCACTTACATGTATTTGGAGCAGTTTATGTCTTGAGCAGCTACATACGCATTGAGACTTTGGGATCATACTCCGATCTTTATGGATATGCATTGATGTACTCTTGGTTCACAGGATGCTTATGAGCCGAGTCTCATATTTGGATCTTTCTCTTTGAGCAGACACCTATTTGTGTCAGTTTTTGGCAGTTACAGGAACACTTTGCCTAGAGTGTCTGGGGGTGTGCCTTTCACTGGCAGATGTTATTTTGACATGCTTTGGTGTTGAGCTCATGTTCTTTTCACTGTCATTGACCTTGCTTATGTCTGTTTCATGCCGGCTTTGAACCTAGCATTGTTTGCTTGACATTGGATCCTATTTTGGGACAGTTTGCTCTCTAGATTGCATACCTGCAATTTATTACAGCAAGCAGTTATTGGTGGACTGAGGTGTACTTTTCATGCTGAAATATCCTGATTTGATATACCGCACCTAGTACTAAGTGGGCAGCAACTTTTGGCACACTTTGCTCGCCCTTTGGACCCCGTTTTGGTCATTTTTGGGCAGTTTCTGCAGTAAAACAGCAAGCAGTTTTGGACTGTTTGGGCATTTCCAGCCTGCATAATGGCGTCATCTTCGCATGATAGTGCCATCTTTAACATTACAAAGTTGGATGGTACCAACTACTCTTATTGGAAGAGTCAAATTTGGCAGGTCTTGGTGCAGAAATCTCAGATTAAGCCACTTCGGTTGAGTGGGGAGCAGCCTGAAACTATGGACAATGACGACTGGCTTGAACTTGATGAGCTATGTAAGTCCACGATTGTATTGTCTCTCACTGAACAGGTACATTATAATGTATTTGAGGAAGCACAGAGTGCATGGGATCTATGGAATAAGATCAAGAATCTTTATGATAAGAAAAGTCCGGCGAGTCAGATGTACTGGTTGAAGCAGCTTATGGATCTGCGCATGAAGGATAATGCGACTATGTCTGCTCACTTGAGCCAGTTCCATGCTATACTGAAGAACCTGACTTCGCAGGATATCACCTTTGGAGAGGAAGTAACTCCTCTTTTCTTGCTTGGGACTCTGAATGAGTCATGGGATGTATTCCGCACTGCCCTATGTGCCTCTAGTGCTACTCTAAAATTGGCAGATGTTGAGAGTGCTCTTCTTCAGGAAGAGGTGAATCGCAAAAACTTGGATGCCACTCGTGGTAGTCATGCTTTGACAGTTAGAGGTAGGAATGACAGGTATGACCGTGGTAATGGCCGAGGCCGTGACTCGCAGAAGGGTTAGTCTAAATCTCGTGGTGGCAAGTCGCGTAGTAAGTCGCGTGGGCGCAATGCAAATGTCACTTGTCATCATTGTGGGAAAAAGGGCCATATTAGACCACAGTGTCATGAGTTGCGCAATGAGAAGCGCAAGGATAAGGGGAAAGATAAAGTGCAGGACAAGTCCTCTGATCGCAGCATAGTACCTACGAAGTCCAGCGTCAAGATTGAGGAAATTAATGTCACGCAGACTGAGGAGTCCGATGGTGGTGATGAATTTATACTTGCAGCTAGTTCTTCTGATGCTTCACACTTGATTGAGACACCTAGTATGTATGCACAGTGCTGGTTATTGGATTCAGGTGCGTCCTTCCATGTGACGCCTTACCGTGAGTGGTTCCACTCTTACCGCACTATATCTGGTTCAGTCCGACTTGGAGATGACAGGTCTCTTGACATTGTGGGCATGGGTGATATTCAGTTGCAGTTTTCCACTGGCAGTTCCTTTTTGCTTAGGGATGTACGTCATGTACCTGCGCTTACGCGTAGTCTTATGTCTGTAGGACAGTTGGATGATGCAAGATTTCATGTCTGTTTTGGGGATTCTGCCTGGAAGATTACCAAAGGCAGACTTGTGCTTGCTAGAGGCGCCAAGGCTGGCAGCCTCTATCCTCTTGTTGTATCTGGGTCTTCTATAGACCATGTTTTGGCAGTGGGCTCTATCCCACATGTATCACTTTGGCATGCCCGTTTGGGGCATATGTCTTTGAAAGGAATGAAAATGTTATCTGGTTTGCAGTATCTTCCGCCTTTGGATTATGCATGTTTTGACTCGTGTGATCATTGTCTTTATGGTAAGCAGAATAGGTCTACGCATAAGAAATCGGGTAGGCCACGCATGAGTGAGCCCTTGGCATTGGTGCATTCCGATGTTTGTGGGCCTATGCCTTGCATGTCTATGGGTGGCGCGAAGTACTTCGTTACCTTCATTGATGAGTTTTCTAGGAAAGTGTGGGCTTATCCCATAAAGCAAAAGTCCGATGTCTTGGCAATTTTTCAGAGATGGCTTGCTCTTGTTGAGAACTAGACTGGGTATAGGCTGAAATGCCTTAGGACAGATAATGGGGGAGAATATGTCTCGCATGCTTTTGAGCAGTTTTGTGATGACAGGGGTATTAAGCGTCAATTGACCGCCCCTTACACCCCACCCCAGAATGGTTTGGCTGAGCGCATGAACAGGACTATTCAGGAGCGTGTGCGCTCTATGCTTAGCCATGCAGGCCTACCCCCGAGTTTTTGGGCTGAGGCAGTTAGTACGTCAGTGCATGTCATAAACCGATCGCCTTCCAGTGGATTGGATTTCCAGGTTGCAGAGGAAGTTTGGGCTGGTAAGCCACCCTCTTATGCGCATCTCCGTGTCTTTGGATGTGAGGCATTCTGCCATTTGCCCAAGGACAAGAGGAGTAAATTGGATCCAAAGAGCATTAAATGCATATTCCTTGGCTATGGTGAGTCAGGAGAGATGGGCTATCGCCTATGGGATCCGCAGGTGCGGAAAATAGTACACAGCCATGATGTCGTCTTCCATGAAGACAAGATGCACAGGCAGCCTGAGAAGGTGGTTGAGATCCGCAGAGTGATCTTTCAGGAGGAGCCTAAAGCTCCAGCACAGCCAGTAGTACAGCCTGCAGCAGTTCCTCCACAGGGCCAGGATGTTGGACAGGTAGTTAGACAGGCAGCAGAGCCTGCGGTGAGACGGTCTGCTAGAGATAGACGTCCACCTGACAGATTTCAGCCCTCTATGCATTATGTTTTGGTTACAGATGCAGGAGAGCCTTTCACTTATGATGAGGCTATGCGCAGGGGTGACAGTCACTCCTGGGAGAGGGCTATGCAGTCTGAGATAGACTCCCTGCATAAGAATGAGACTTGGGATTTGGTTGCCTTGCCTAAGGGCAAGAAGGCTTTGCCATGCAAGTGGGTGTACAAGCTGAAAAGTACCCCTGGACACCCCAAGCCGGCATACAAGGCTAGATTGGTAGCAAAGGGTTTTAAGCAGGAACATGGTGTGGACTTTGATGAGGTCTTCTCTCCTGTGGTTAAGATGACCACCCTGCGCTTAGTCTTGGCTTTGGTTGCACAGCTTGACTTAGATCTATATCAGATGGATGTCAAGACGGCTTTTCTACATGGGGACTTGCATGATGAGATCTATATGGATCAGCCTAAGGGTTTTGCAGAACCTGGCAGGGAGCACCTAGTGTGCAAGTTGAAGAAGAGCTTGTATGGCTTGAAGCAGGCACCTAGGGAATGGTATCATAAGTTTGATGCCTTTATGCAGTCACAGGGCTACAGCAGGAGTGCTATGGATCCGTGTCTTTACACGAAGAAAGCCCGTGATGGCAGTTTGCTTATCTTGGTACTCTATGTTGATGATATGCTGATAGTAGGGAAAGCTCATGATGAGCTAGATGCTCTTAAATCTCAGCTGAAGAAGAGCTTTGAGATGAAGGATTTGGGACAGGCCTCACATATACTTGGGATGCGCATTAAGCGCGATAGGCATCAGGGACTTTTGTATCTCTCACAGCGGGAGTACATTCATAAAGTCCTTGAGCGCTTCCGCATGCAGGACGTAAAGCCTATTGGCTGTCCATTACCTTCTTATGTGAAGGTATCACAGGCCGATTGTCCGCAGACAGATGAGCAGAGGGCCGAGATCCCTTATGCATCAGCCGTGGGTAGTTTGATGTATGCCATGATAGCCACTCGTCCAGATATTACACATGCAGTTGGTGTTGTGGCACGCTATATGGCTACACCTGGCAGCAGACATTGGGATGCCGTGAAGGGTATCATGAGGTACCTGAAGGGCACAGCAGATATGTGTATTTGCTATGGCAGCCAGGATACAGGGGTCATGGGGTACACTGACTCCGATTATGCAGGACATGCAGATAGTAGGAAGTCCACTTCTGGCTATGTATTCACCTATGCTGGAGGGGCTATCTCTTGGATGTCCAGGGTTCAGAAGTGTACGGCTTTGTCTACCACTGAGGCCGAGTATGTTGCAGCCACTGAGGCTTGCAAGGAGGCCATATGGTTAGGCCGTCTAGTTGCTGACCTTGGGATTGATGCTACACCTACACTGCATTCGGATTCTATGAGTGCCATTCAGTTGGCTAAGAATCCGGTCTTCCATGCGAAGACGAAACACATTGAGGTGAGGTATCACTTCATACGTGGTGTCATGGAGGACAGGTCTGTTGACCTTGTCAAGATCTCCACTGACGAGAATCCTGCAGATTTGCTCACGAAGAGCCTCACTACTGAGCGCTTTGCCTTCCTCAGGAGGTTGATGGGCGTTGGATGAGATGTCACCTTTCCTCATCCCTTGTACCTATGTACATTTGTACT
The DNA here is from genome assembly GCF_053477565.2 of Lygodium microphyllum. Taxonomy (NCBI): domain Eukaryota; kingdom Viridiplantae; phylum Streptophyta; class Polypodiopsida; order Schizaeales; family Lygodiaceae; genus Lygodium; species Lygodium microphyllum. Next base: position 181,579,874 of record NC_141138.1, on the reverse strand, counting down.
GTCTTTTCTTTTTCTTTTCTCTCTCACTAGGGTAGATTCGCCTTTAAGTGGGAGGTTGTTGGGGGTAAAGGCGCCTCCGCCGTGCCGCCCCGTGTATTACTACACTGACAGTACCCGCCACTGCACACTGCAGGTGGCGGGCGCCCATCACGTCACTTTATTCTTTATTCTTTTAGTGACAGTTTGAATAAACGAAGGCCCGGTCACACATTGTGACTGTTGGAGTTCCCATTTCTTGTCTCTCTCTTTTCTTGCTCTTGCTCTCCCGCCATAGCTCGCGTGCAAGCTTTGATCCTTCTCACCTTTCAACTATCTGGCCGTAATCAAGGGGGTTGTTAGCCACGCCGGGAACGTGGACCGAACCTGCCATGAGAGGTCTCTCTGTTGGGTTCTACTTGGAGTAGGAGGATGCTTGGGTGCCAGAGGCTCTGGCCGTAAATCCCTTGCCATCCGGGCCCTGCACAAGAGGCCGACGTGACTCGGGATTGGATCTCGAGGCCCGCATTCTAGTCTACAGCAGAATCTTGGATTAGTAATCACTGTGGATTGCTGGATTGCCTTCAGGCGGATTATGGATATGCCTTCGGGCTGGATGTATTCCAAAGATAAATAAGATCAATTGATGTAAAGAAATTTATTTGAAACTGTTTTTCTATGTCAAGTGCTAAGATTACGTGAAGGAACCGGTGACTAATTGGCTAATTAAGGAAGCTATTTTATGTGTGTCCAACTAATGTGGTAGGTAATTAGACAACTAAAGCAACCCTAAGGAAAGTGCAGTGGATGTGGCCATGGGTCCGTCCTACGGATGGGTGGCCCCGGTTGGCTAGGAACTTTTCTCAAACAAAATCGACAGCAGGGATCTTTTCTCGAAGGAAATGAACAGTAAGGAACATTGACTTAGAATCTAGGATACTAGAGTCCCGATTTATGCTGTTTTAGGGGAATGGAATGGGATTATGCCCTATAGGCAGAGAGGTCGATTCTTGCATCCCTCTTGTTTTCCATTCTCCTTGAACTAAGTGTAGCATGAATCCGCTTTGACCCTAGCATTTCTGCATAAAGTAGTACGCTAGTCACTCTCTAGGAATTTGACCACTAGAGGAAACCCTGATTCAGGTCGGTCCTAAGTGGGAACGGCCGGAATGCTTCCACTACGTGGCAGACTCGGGAAGACCTAGATCGAAAACCCCATAACATTCTGTGGGAGTGCCAGGTGGCGCTTTCTAGACTCTCTTCCAGATGGGTTGCTAAGACATGTCCTGCAAGGGAACAGGTGGACACGTTACACTTGCTATCAGAGTGAACCAATGAAGGATCAGTCTTATAAGAAAACTTAATAAGGTGAAGTAAAGCAAATGTTACTATTGAGAACATTTCCTTACTTACTTATCAATGCTGACTTGTAGAGTCATGAAGCATGGAACAGATTCTTGGTGTTCCAAGTCATGTTTATGACTGCGATGTGTGCCTCGGATTATCGACGGAGGATCGATATGATGAATATCCTAGACCACATCTACAATCCATCACCTCTGTACATGGAACGGAGATGGACGGGTGATTCAGGAATCTATTACATAGCTACCCACCGATTTGCATATCTTCAAACCAACCTAAAGAGAATCAAGTGGTTGGAGGACCTGAAGATCGTGAAGCTGTTCATCTTTGTTGAGGCTCATGCAAACACAACCCTACATGTCGAAGGTCGGAAGGTCAAGCTGAATACGAATGTGTATGAGAAAGTGACCAGAATAATCCCCGCTGACAGGATCAAGGTGTTGGGTCGTTACGAAGAACAGGTACCAAAGGAAAGGATACCCTAATCTTCCAATGACCTATCAATTCCTGAAGATCCATGACCCAAATCCATATTATTACCCAGTTCCCGTAGCTAAATGCAACACAACCTTATTCTCCCCGAATTAATGTATCAGCTTGTTTCATCCCCCCAAGAATAATTGTACTTCGAAAGGGCTATGCCCATATGAATAAAATAAGACTCTTTTTATCAATGATTTTCTTGACTATGAGTATTGATAAAAAGTTAAGTGATTAGGTCTCTTGGCTGAATGTTGAATTGGGCATGAAATGTAATGTAAGAAATGTTTAGCGAGTTGTTAACGTTAAAGAAACTCAAACCCAGGCACAACCTCAGGTACAGATTCCTTGTCCAACCCCTACACCAAGTACGACCATGATTCAGGAGAAGAAGTTTCTTCTCAAGCAAATCAAGCCTCCAGAATTTGACGGCAAAGAAAGGACTATCCAAACTGATGCTGAGATTTGGATCATGTCCATGGAAGATTACTTTGAAGCAGCCATGAGAGCGGAATTTAGGTGACGGGAAGTGCTTAAAAATAGCTAAAAATTATGAAGATCAAGGGAAAAATATTCACCGTCAAAGGTGGCGGCTCGATCTAGGACGATTTTAAGCGCCAAAGTGCTTTAAAGGCGCCCGAGCGACACTTGGTGATTTTTCATAATTTTTCAGACAGTCGTGTGGGTTGACACGAGCTACTGGCCAATGCGGGATGCTAAGCCGAACGCCCAGGATTTTTCAGAGCTCGATTCCGAGTCCAGACGGGGGAAAGGCCACAAACCGGTCAAGATTTGAAAAGGTGGACTTATTTTTGGCCAAAGTGGGCATGACCCTTGGGAGCCCAAAAAATTTAAATGTCACATGAAACTTTGGGGAGGAGAGATGCAAGAAATCGTGAGGAGGGCGTGATCAGAGATGGCGCCGAAAAATGCGCTTGGATGATGGTGGTGCTTCTCCCAGCCTGCAAACAACCCTCCTGTTTGACATTGGCCCTTGCCTACACTCCGTATGCTGATCATATCGCCGCCCTTCGCCCGTCGAATGATGGCCTGGTTTGAAATTTCTGATTCTAGTCTTTCTCTCTCCTCCCTCTCTCTCTTCTAAGAGGCAGTTCATGTGTGGGAAGGAGCAATGAAGAAAGAATGATGGAGGCTTGTCCGGCATGGATCGGATTGCTCCACGGGCTGAGAATGGTGATTTGTGATGTTGCTGGACATGAAGTGTTGCTGTTTTCCAAATCTACAGCCATGGAAAAGAAACCCGAAACACACGTTTAAGCGGTAAACTAAAAAAATTACAAATGAAATTTAGTGTTTTATGCTTTTGATTGATGGAATGCCGTTCATATGGACTAAGATTTGATTATGCTGCTGATTCTTCTGAGTTCTTACTGTTTATAACTAGAAATTATGAAAAACATGCATTTCATGGCTCGAAATAATGTCAAGAAACCCGAAAACCATGAAAAATGGGGAAAAACAAGGGTTTTGGGCGTATAAATGGGGAAAACCGTCGATACACATCAACTAATCTTTCAATTTTGTTGCAAATGAACTAAGGGCCACAGCCCACAAACTGGTTTTCATTTTCAGCAATTTAAAAAAATACAAGAAAATGAAGAAAATGGGGGAAAATGATAAAAAAACCATGAAAAATAGGGGAAAAATACATTTGGGGCTACGAAAAATATAGAAAAATAGGATTTATGTTTGTTGATGTATAACAAGGCTGGGGCATGAAGTTATGCTTCAGTTCAGCCTTGTTTATATGTTTTAGTGCGTGTTTCCTTCCTTTCTCCACATAAAATGACAAGTAAACCCTGAAAGAAATGAATGTAATGATGCACTATCAAAACGGGGAAGGGTAGAGTTGTGGAAAAAATGGTTAAATGCCGCTGAGCATGAGGGATAATTTGCTGATTTTATATGCATCGCATCTAGGACGGAATAATAATGAAAAAAATTAAAACCTAGTAGCACGAAGATCACTTCGGTGCTAGGTGTTGCAGCGAAGCATAAAGCGGTTAGAAAGAAAAGCATGAAAGAGATGTTTTGCACTTGCACGCTGCTGGTTTTTTAAATGTTTGAGCACTAGGCATCCATCTCTTTGCATGATCATTTAGAGGAAATTAAAAGTATCAGAGTTAGCTCCTGGATATGCATAGCAATTGTTTTCAGTAGGCCTGTGACCCACCGTTGAGAGCGTGAGGTTCCTATGCTGTAGGCTAGTCGTGGGATCATAACGGGGAAGTCAAGTAAGGACAATGGTACATTCCTGGATACGTTTATTTGGTACCTTGAGCGACGTTTGTGCGAAATGTCTAAATGTGGAGCGACGCATCGAGGGGCCAATCCCTAAGGTGTAGGAGAGTCGCAGAGGGTTGACGGCATTCAGCCGTAGGAGGAACCCCATGTGTATGTGATTCGAGCCTTTTGGCTATGTGAAAGGGACTCCCTCTGAGGAGCAATATTGGGTTAGGATCAGTTGGACTACAATGTATTACAAACGCAATGTTTAGGAAGGCAGAGATTTTGATAGACGCTCCTGGCCGCGAGGCCGAGGGGTTGTCTTGCGCATAGTGACGAGGTCCGGCTAGTGCATGAGCCAATGCCGGCCCGTTTTTAGGTCCATCAGTGGTGCGTCTGCCGGGAGCCGCTCAAAAGTGGCGGTTCTCAAATCCTGGTTGTTTAAGGACCAACTAGTAGTTTATGCCAGAGGATACTGAGCTTGATCCGTTATTTATTGATAAGCATCGTCTAGCAGAAATCCAAAAGCAAGAAAGAGACGAAAGAGCTAGGCGACGTGCTGAAATTTTTAGGAGATATTCCCCTAAGCGTAGCGGTGCTGAACCCTTACGAGGGAGTGGATCTAGTGGTCTTAGGACCATAAGCAGTAAGTTAGGAGAAGGTGGAAGCTCTAGTGCTCCCCTTCCTGCCATAAGTCAGTCCACGTCAATTGCGGGAGGTGTAACCCCACCGGTCTTTATACCTAGTGCAAATCCAATCCGCGTCATGGCGCAGCCTATTGCAATTCCAGCAGGAACGACGGATTTGCCGGCTCTAGGTTACCCGCTACCCATTTTTAATGGGCTAGTTGAGGAAGATGCGGAACTCCACATTAGGGAGTTTCAAAAGTTGATGTTTAACTGTCGCATTCAAGAGGAAGGACATTTAATGATGTTCTTCAACATGACTCTCAAAGGAAGAGCCGCTATATGGTATCATGGTTTAGAAGCCGGAACTATATTGAACATTGATGCATTTTATGGAGCTTTCCGAAGGGAGTTTGCCCCTGAAAGGGGTGGGCAATATTGGTTGCGTGTACTCAACGTGACCCGCCAAGATCCACACGAGGATATTCGTGCTTATGCGAAGAAGATAAAAGAGGTCTTCCGTAAGTTGGACACCTCTATCCCTATCCCCACAGCTGCCCAATTGCAATATTTCCTACATGGTTTGGACTTTAATATCCAATTGCAGTTGAGTAGTGTTCCCTTGGGGGATATAGATACTGCCATTACACGAGCACAAGAGGTGGAATCCCGACTACAAGCAGCCTATGCTTCTAGAGGCAATTCGAACATGGGTTTAGTATTGGGAAACAATATGGCAATAGCCAATGGCAGTAGTGGCCAAGGGATAGCGATGGCTAACCCTAATGGGAGAGGGAACATGATACAGAATGTCCCTTTATTACCAGCTCCCCCTAGCATGTCGATGCCGACGGGCAGTCAAATGGCTCCAAATGGTGGAGGCCAGGCGGTCAATTCTAATACCATGCCTCTAGCTCAACAGCCTGTGCCTAATCGGATTGTTAGGCCGATGGAGCGACATGGTAATGACCAAGGCTATGAGTCGAGTTCTTCCAATGTTCTTGGCGAGGTTAAGGACATGATGAAGCATTATACCGACATGATTACGGAGCAGTATCGACAAATAGCCGTTGATGTCAACTTCCTTAAAAAACAACAAAATTTGATAGGAAGTAGATACCTAGAGGAGGGTGCACCGTCGAGGTTTAGTTGCAAATGGTGTGGTGGGCAGCACTATCCACGAAATTGCCCAAATGTTAAGTGCAAAATTTGTGGAAAATCTGGCCATCTAGCAGCTACTTGCTGGAGTAAGATCAGTTCTCTCCAGCGTGGTAGTCGGCAACCAAGGCCTGTTAATCATCGTGCCCAAGGAAATGATTCCCAGCCAGAAAATGGGCCTAAACAAATACTTCAACGACCAAAGACTACAGTGGAGGAGCTACCAAGTGGTAGTGGGGTTAGTTTGATTGAGGCTGTACGCGTTAATGATGCTGAAACCTCTAATCTACGAGCTGTCCTTACAAGAGGTAAAAAGGGTAGAGAAGCCGACATGGATAAGCCTGTCGACGGAAACCCTAAACAAGGCGACAAAGGAACGCAAGTTTTGGATCCTGCCCTAGAAGGGGGACCTTTGAAGCCCGTAGAGAGTAAAGCCGATAAGGAAGCACCAAAGAAGAAGGTGAAAGTTAAGAAAGAGGCAATAAAGCCAGTTCAGCGACCTAAAGAGCGGATGGTTTGGCGTGAAAAGCGAGCTCTATCGAACTATCATGAATTCAATTTGGCGGGCTCTCTTTGCGAAGTCAAGCCGGATGTGAACCTTTTGCAGCTTATTAAGCTTTCCCCAGGAGTACACAAGGAATTTAGAAAGATCCTACGTACCGGGTACATCGTAGAACCTTTGGGTATTGCGCGAGTTGGTGATGACTGGTTTGAGCATGCTGAGAAGCATTGCCCAAGGGTTGCAGCCTATGTCGATGGGATATTAGTAGATTATGCCATTGTCGACACGGGATCATTTGTTAACATTATGAGTTCTGAACTGATGGAAAGGTTGGGTCTTGCGATTCAGAAAGATACCTCCACAATTCTCAGAATGGCAGATGACAGTTTGAGACAGCCGGAAGGCTGCATTACTAAGGTCCATGTCACTGTTGCAAATGTAGAATGCATGTTGGACTTTAGGGTGATTCGTTTTGCAGGGCGGCCAAGTTACCAAGTATTACTTGGACGACCTTGGATCTTGCAAGCGGATTGCCAAGTGGATATACCTGCCGGTCGATTAATATTTGGCAGAGGTGCCCAGCGTGTGGTGGTTGATGCTTATCCTGAGTCCCCGCAGAGTGAGAGAGCTCCTCTATCTTCTACAGAATTGGAGACATTAGAAGATTTATCTGCTAGTGAGACATCATCGAGTGATGAGTCCAAAGAGGGATCCACCACGGAGGACATCTATCAGGTCACTTTGAATGAGCCGATAGAGGGCCAAGATCGTATAAGAGATGCAGATGTTATCGAGCTAGACCTTGGTACGCTTGATGATTCGCGGCCAATCAAATTAGGCTCTATGCTCAGCTCAGCAGAAAGGGAGGACTATGTGGCCTTGATCCAGGAGTTCCGTGATACTTTTGCCTGGAGTTATGATGAGTTGAGAGGCATCCCTCCTAGCCTTGCTGTTCATACAATTCCGTTGAAAGAGGGCAGTCATCCTGTACTGCAGAAAGTAAGGCGTATGCCTTTCGAATTGAGGGACGGGCTGTTTGAAGAGTTACAGAAGCTTCGAAAAGCGGGTTTGATTTTTCCTGTGCAACACACGGAATGGTGTTCGCCAGTTGTGATTAGAAAGAAGAAGAATAATCAGATCCGTTTATGTGTAGACTTTAGGGAGCTGAATAAGCAGACAGTTAAGGACTATTACCCATTACCATTTATTGACCAGATTTTGGATCAATTAGCGGGTAGGGAGATATATTCATTTATGGATTGCTTTGCAGGATATAACCAAATGGCAATTGCAGAAGAGGACAAGTTGAAAACAACTTTTATCACTGTATTTGGTACTTTTGCGTACCATGTGATGGCCTTTGGTTTATGCAATGCGCCTGGTTCGTGGCAACGAACAGCAGATAAGACATTCGGTGACATATCCCCTGAAGAGTTGAGGGTGTTTATTGATGACTTAGGGGCCGCCACCGTGAGAGAAAGGCAGTTGATCATTTTGAGAAAATTCTTTGAGCGCTGTAGACAATTTTGCATCGCCCTAAACCCACGGAAGTGTGCTTTTGGAGTACCTTATGGGCTATTGCTGGGCCATGTGGTCAGTTCGGTAGGAATTGCGACAGACCCCGAAAAGGTCAAAGTTATAATTGCCATGGGTCCACCACGCACTCCGAAAGAAGTTCATAGCTTTCTGTCTTCGGTTGGTTACTACCGTAGATTCATTAACGCCTTAGCAGAAAGAACGTTGCCGCTTACAAATTTATTGTCCTTTAGCTGTTCGTTTGTATGGGGTGACCCTTGTAAGGTAGCATTCGAGGATGTGAAACAAGAGCTAGCAAGAGCGCCTGTTTTAAAAGCACCTAAAAGAGGTGAGGTCCTTGAGAGAAATAATTGAGATCCAGAACCTTGAGAGAATGTCTCGTCCAGCAGTGGAAAGATTATCCCGAGGAGGATGCCACTTGGATGGATGAAAGTACTCTCAACCAACAATATCCCCAATTCTCTCGATTCCTCCAAGGGGGAGAGAATGTAATATTTCCACTTGAAATATTAAGTCGACTATAAAACCCACACATCTTGTGTAAAAGTAGTATAAAATAATACCCCGCATCGAATAATGTGAGTGGCCAAGTGTTCCCTATGTGCACCATGTTAAATTTCGGCTCCGCATTGTGTAATCTAAGGCCGAGCTTGAAGACCGCAAAGCCGCGTGAGAACACCCCTCTTGGAAAAAGGGCGAATTGGATAATGGGTAAAAATTAGATTTTTTTAAAAATTAATTACCCCTCCCCTCAGCCGATGCATGGCAGGGGGGAGAGGGAGTGTGTGGAGGAGTGATTTAAGGAGGAGTGTGGTGTGGATGCATGAGGGAGGGGAGGCACGAAAGCCTCCACATGGTGGATCTTCCCCCCTCCCTTACACTATATAACCTCCCCCTTAGCCTTGGGGGGAGGCAGGATGAGACGGAGAAGACAAGAGGCTACCGTGCTGTCTGACGAAGGACTACCGCCTGTCGTAAAGAACGCCACCACCACACGCCACTACTGCCGCCCGTTGCAGCCGCGTTGTTGCTGCCACGATCGTCCTCATCATCATCCACCCTGGCAGTCATCGATCTCCTTTTCCCCCCAATCATTACCCCCCTCCATGCTTTCTATAAAAGGCAGAAGCTTCTTAGAAGCTTCTTGAGAAGCTTCTAAGGATAAGGCCCCTTAAGCCTTATGCACACGACTTTCTCCATGGTTGCCTATAACCCACATCCGTAAAGGGTATTCCTGTGCAAGGGAGAAAGTAGGCAGACTTGGAGGTTGTTTTTCCAAAGCTCAAAGGAAGTTCAGAGATCGTGTCAAAGATCGCGGAGTTCAAATCATCAACGATGGCTCCAAAGTCAAAGTCACAAGGTGCACCCGCGGAAGCCTCGAATCCAAGCTTACACGTGGACATCGCCGCAAGTCCCCAAACCGAGGTTCTTGGAAGTTTAATTCCACATTGGGCACGCCTAAATTTCATGTGAAAATTATGAATACAAAATTACGCATTCATCTTACAAGTTTTAAATTGCATGTTGCTCTTGCTTGCATTTCCAAAGTTGCAAATGTAAACTACTTATCCGTCTTACGAGCTTAGTTGCATGTTGCCTTTTTCGTGCATTTCTAAAGTGACAAGCCGAAACACATATTGCTTAGGATTAAATGGATGAAAAATCTATTTAAATTCACCTTTGTCTCTCTTGCAAGAAGGAACAAGTGTATATTGCATTTAGGCAGTAACTTCCTTGTTGTGATTCACATGAGAAAGTCGTTAACGTCCGTTAGATGTTGTCCGAAGGACTGCATAACATGAGAATGAAACCATAGACTTGCACATTACATGCGAAGATGCTTGTAGAATGGATTAAAGGTTGCATGTCACATATTCGTGATGCATGAACTTCATTTAATGAAGTTGTATCTAGAAAAGGTTGAATGTTACATATTCGTCATGCATAAACTTCGTTCATCAAAGTTGCATCTAGGAAAGGTTGCATGTCATATATGAAATTCAATTGCATTAAACAAAAAGGTCGTAGGCATAGTTCTTTGATGTAAATTCTTGTAGGTTTTATGCAAGTTATTCTCCAAATTTGCATTCGTAATGACTTTAGCAAGAAAAGATAGGGTTATTGCAAACCTTATGGTGCATAGAGGTAATGAATCACATACTTACACGTAATGTGATGTCTTGCTACTATTTACACCTTTAGAACAAGTTTAGCCTATCTAAGAAAGGATTGTTCCTTGTCGCAAGATAAGTCGACCAATTTAACTAAATCACTTATAATGTTATAACCCTCAAAGGATTCGTATGAGCATAACTAATTATGATGGGACCTCAAATGGGCCAGCACTAGCTATAGCACTAGTCAGACTTCATGCTCATGACACACAAACACCCTCACGGCCTCGCGGACCTGGAGCGTCAATCTAATGCTAAAGGACAAACTGCCCTAAAACTTAATTCCTGCGTTTATAGTTTATAGTCCAACGTTTCCCTTAAGCTCCTCAGAGGGAGAACCCAAAGTACATAGGCATAATGCCTCGTCATAAACATATAGGAGGCACTCCACCGACTAATAGTCGGAGCCCCACTACAACTCTCCTACATCGGAGGGATTAGCCCTTAGATGGGCTGCTAAACATATAACACAAACGAGCACAAACTCCTCTCAAGGTACCAATATTTTACATTCTAGGATGTACCATTCCTCACTACAATTTTCCCTTAGGACTGAATGGCTAACCTACAGCTTAGGACATCCTCTCACGCTCATCGTTGGTCACAACCTAAGGAAGACATGTGCCATGCATCCAGGAGGTTTTTCTGATACCTTTTAATTATTATGCTTAATGCAAATCGTGTATGGCTATGTGCTTAGACAAAAGAAAGATCAGCATCGTGCATGGTGCATAAAGCATTCTTTCCATGAATTTTACTAACACGTACTGTGTTGAAAGGAGGCACTGAGCCATATGCTCATGCTACCATCCTCTTTATTTAAACGGTTCCTATATGCCAAGTGCAATGCATAAATCAAATCTTTTCTTTATCTTTCAGTGTTTTAGCCCCTCTTCATCCAACTCTTAGCATTTTGTATCATTGATCGGTTAGATAGTGTTTCTATGCATTTTTCCCTTTTAAAAGAACAATAAATACGCACAAAACATAGAAATGCGAACAAACTGAGGCCAACCTCATGCTTTGCCATCGTTATACATTGCACAAACATAGATATAATTTTCCCCAATTTTCCTCAGTCCGTTTCCTATTTTTTCCTAATTTTAAACCCATTTTTTCCATTTTGTGGGTATTTTTCCCTATTTTCCTTTAATAAATAATGAATGAAAATGAAACTTGATTGTGGGTTGTGGCCCTTAGGTTTATTGACATCAAAAACTCAGATTTAGTTGGTGTGACATATCATATTTCTCATTTATATAGCAAAAAACCCAATTTTACCCTTAAAATGCGTGTTTTTATGTATTTTGACACTAATTCCGGCCATGTAGCCTTATATTTTCTGATTTTCAGGTTGCAAATAGTTGAAAATCATGGAAAACAATGTCATAATAAACTTTCAGCCCATATGAACAAGGTTTCATAAAGCAAATAGCATAAAAAGATCATTTTCCGTTATAAAAATAGCATTACCGCTTATTTTCATGTCTCGGTTTCTTGGTCTTGATTACGGGACTGATTTCCAGCATGCATTTAATGCTCAGCATGACCCTGCATTGCCATCTCTAGCCCCTCTTCATCCATGGATCAATTCGATCTTTGCCGGACGAGCATCCGCCATTCCTTCTTCTTCTTTCTTCTTCCTACATGCACCACCCCTTAGAGGAGAGAGAGGGAGGAGAGAGAAAGATTGATTTTCTCTCTCTCCAACCAGGCCATCATTGTCTACACGAGAGGCGGTGATACAAGGCTAAGAAAACATGGATTTCAGCCCTTGCTTCAGATGGTATGGGTGTATTCTAGTGGCATTCATGGCATAAGGCCCTCCACCCCTCCATCTCGACCTGCGCCATCCCCTTCCCCTCCATTTCCTTTATTCAGTCGAACACCCCCCTGGTTCGCGTTGAATTTGGGGGCCAAAGGGGCCCCCAAAGGGTTGCACCCTTTCATCCCTCCCTTGACCGGCCGGTTTTTGGCCTAACTCTAGTATCCGGCGTCCGTTTCGCAGTTCGAAAATTTCTATGAGCTCGTCTTGAGTTCCCCACTGGCTGCCAATTCCCGTGACTCATACTGGCACATAGAAAAATTACTAAAAAATTGAAAGTGTTGCACGACCGTCTTTAAAGCACTTGACGCTTAAAATCGGCCTAAGTCGAGGCGCTACCTTCGTGATTGAACATTTTTCTGCTAAATTCCACATTTTTTCCCAATTTTTATGCCCATTTGCTGCCTAAAATCTAGCTTTCATTGGTGACCACAGGATAGGGCGACTCAGCCCGTCGAATACCACAATAGATCTGCACAAAACAACCAAAGGAAGCATCAAGCTGATACAAAATAGATGCATACTAAACACAACACAATGCTCACCCTACCCCTTGACAAAACCAAGGCATGACATCCACAAGGAGTAGGCCTAGCATAATCTGATAGAAGGTCCCGAGCTAGTCACTAACCAACTGCTCCAACACGGTCAAACTAAAAAGAACTATCAAAGAAGTCGCCCTAAGAGGTGGTCTGAACTATCTACCTAACTAAGGACAACACAACTAGGAGCTCCTACTAGACGAGGACTCCTATAGCCTAATCAAGAAGTATTTTCTTTCAGCACACTTCTTCTTTTAGAGTTTTATCCTTCTATACTCGGGTATGTAAAAAGGAGGGAGCTGAGCGTAGTGACCCAAGGAGAACAGGGCATCGGCCTCAAGTCCTGTCTCGGTATCCAAGAACCTACCAAGCCCTCACAAGGTGACACTTAATCCTTTCGTGATGCTTACTTTTATTTTCGCTCCAACCTTCCTTACTTTCTTCTTTTCCAGCAAAGATGCTACTCCTAGGAAGACAAGGCATCGGCCCCGGGTCTGACTTGTCCCTAGGAACCTACCAGGCCTTTGCTAGGCGATGATCAACTGCTTATAAATTTTCGTTTCTTTTCTTTTCTATTTTTATAGGGGTTAGAACCTCTTTTTACACACCTCTGTATATTTTTATTTCCTTTAAGATATTCAGGGTTTCTTATCATTATCATTATTTTTCTGTTGGCAGGCTTCTCTAACTACCTCACAACTAACAAGAACTCATTGAATAGCTACCTAGCAGGCTAGCAGAATAGGGCCACTAGAACTCCCTTCTAAAACAAGTCTTTCAATGCCTGGCAATGTCTTTATAGGAGGCAACAACTACTCAAACCTCCCTCAGACATACTTAACCTAAACCTTGGACCTCATGCCTTGGATGCCGGTCCCCAACAAGAAAATAAAATCCCCTACAAGCACACAAACACATATAGCACGAAAACACGTTACTCATAAAGGAGAAATATCACTTGGATAGGGCCACGAGAAGCTTCCATGCAACAAAGGCTCCTTCCAAGCTCATCTTCAAACCTGTCTAGCACGAGACTAAAACAAGAAACCATTTACCACACCTACACTAAACAGACAACTGGCCCTCTTGGCCTAACAAAATAAAGCATTCAAAACCTTGCAAAACTGGCCCTCTTGGCCTAACGAGATCAAACAGAATAGCACCTACACATTCCTTCTTGGAATAGTACAGATATACAATAATAAGCTCCTTTCCTTTCCAAGGAGGAAAAAAACCAGGGCTTGTAGCCCTAAACTAAATGCATAAGGTTATGACCCATCCCTCCTGCATATATAGCAAGAGGCGTACGCATAACATGTTTTCTAATTAGTCTGTGGGTCTAGGATAATAACGGTAGATTGGTCACGGCTACTCTTTGCATCACCCATATCAACCATCGTCTACCATATATTGCATGCTCTGATAACATTCCCCACAAGCAACCGGGTCCTGTTTCATCATTGATAGCAATATCCAAACTAGGACCACAATTGAAGAAGAGATCTTCCTCATAAGCAATATTTGCCAGAGGATCCGCAAATTGATTCCAGTAACATGGAATCAGCTGAAAAGACACTCTCTCAAACTCCTCAAGTAGGGTCATGGCAGTTTGATTATACATACAAAGGATGGGATTCCTCACTGTGTATGTCCCATCTAGCTGATTCAGGATCAACTGGGAATCCCCTTTGACTAGCAACCGACGAATATCACCTTGTTTGGCAATATGCAGTCCCATAATCAAGGCTTTATACTCCGCCATATTGTTAGTGAATCCTACCCCGAGATAAGCAGCTAGCTTCATCGTAACTCTACGTCGGGGATCTCAGATTACTACTCCAACACTCCTTTTTTTATTAGGGCCCATGGACGCTGCGTCAAAATATAGTGTATACATCCACAATGGGTTTACACATCGTGCCATCACGAACTCCTCTACTCGTAATTATGATAGTCAAAGTTCAACATGTTGAGAGGATGAACTGACGGTTCCATCCCCCCTTCTTCATTAAACTCAACAGGGATACTTGTCAACAGTCGTAAGCAGTGATGGCAAAAGACTTTAATCTCCCACACAAAGGTCCCATCTTCTTGCTCAATCACTTTGTATCCTTTGCTCCACCAGATGAGTTTCCCCTGATGGTATCTCTGCTCCAAATATGGGTGCTCCAAATAAGGAATTAACCACCCCATCAACCAGATTTTAAGCTCTTTTGCAGGTCTCAGATCATCCCTAGCATGGACCTGCAATGAATTTCTCCATATTAACATACTTAGAAATAATAAGGTTTAATCTTATTAAGATTAACCTTATTTTTTAACTCTACTCCCTGTAGATCAGTTAGTAGATCCGTAGACCTATTTTTCCCTATCTTGACAATCTTGTAGGGGCCATCCCATTTAGGTTCCAGCTTCCCTGGAAATAGCTCCCTACGCGCATCATAATATAGAACTAATTTCCCTTTTTAAAAGTTATACTTCTTCGCTCTAAGGTCATGCAACTACTTCATCCAAAGTTTAGCTACCTCCTAGTGCAATAAGCTCTGCAACTTCAGCTCATCCAGGTGGACTATGGTCGTGAAACTTTCAAAAAGGGAGTCCTGATCTCCCAAAGAGTGGTTAATTGCAAACCATATGGTTGGCAACTCAATCTCGAGGGGTAACACACACTCTTCTCCATAAATCAATTTGAATGGAGTATGGCTGGTAGCTCGCTTGAATGTTGTATTATACACCCATACTGCCACATACAACTTCCTGTCCCAGTCTCGTTTCTTCTGAGAGACTATTTTAGACAAGATACCCACAAGCTGCTTATTAGTACTTTCAACTTGCCCGTTTGCTTGCAGATTATAAGGAGTCATTTTACTATGCTTGATTTGCCAAGCTTAAGTCAAGCTTTTGATCACTTTATTCAAAAAATGTGTTCCGCGGTCCGACACTAATTCTTTCGGTGGACCGAAATGGAAGATAATTTGCTCTAAAAGGAAACTTGCAGTCTCTTTTGCATTGTCCTACCTCCTCAACCGCGCTTCTGACCATTTTGTCAAATAATCAGTTGCTACTATAATGTACCTCTTCTGGATAGTAGACAATGGGGTAATAGGACCCACAAAGTCAATGCCCCACTTCTCAAATGGAAGGATAGCCATGATGGGCGTAAGTGGGCGTTTCCTATTCTCTCTGCTGTCATGTCTTTGACAGGTGTCACATCTCTTAACATACTCAAAGGAATCTTGGAAGATGGACGACCACCAATATCCAGCTCTTAAAGCTTGCTGCGCCGTCAACCGTCCTACAAAGTGCCCTCCACATGCAGAGTCATGACACTCTTCTAAGATAAAAGGAACCTCGTCAGGCATCACACATCGGCGATAGATATCATCAACACCCTGTTGATATAGTGTCCCTGCAATCAAGGAAAACTTTAAAGCTTGTTGTTTGATTTTCCTCTTTTCAGCTTTTGATACACCAGCTCCAGTCTCTCCTGTTGATAAATAGTGTGTAATAGCAGCATACCAAGATGGGATAGAAGCTGTATCAATTTTAAACAATTCTGCAATGTCGCTTCCTTCAGCCAAAGTCTCTTTCGGCTCCCCAAAATCAACAAGGCATTCCACAATACCCTGCAGCCTTAGTGGCTTACTCTTAATCTCATAATCAAACTCCTGCAAAGTGATTAACCACTTTGCCAAATGATAAGGCGGCTTTAGCTTGTTCATAAGCAATCTAAGCCCTTTCGCCTTCGTATAGAAAAATACCTTCTCATAGAGGATGTAGTGCCTGAATTTCTTAGTTCCAAAGACCATCGGAAGACACAACTTCTCCATGTAGGTATCGTTAATCTTTGAAATGCCCAATTTTCGACTAGCAAAAGCTATCGGATGATACCACTTTTCCTCCCAGATTTGGGCTAAACAGCAGGTTTTACTATGCATGGTGGCTGCTAAAAATATATAGAACACCTCGCCTCTTCTAGGTGCTTTTACTAGCTCATGTTTCACGTCCTCGAAAGCTACCTTACAAGGGTCGCTCCATTCAAATAGATAGCTAAAGGATAATAAGTTCGTTAATGGCAACGTCCTTTTTGCCAAGGCATTTATAAATCTCCGATAGTATCCTATCAATGACAGAAAGCTATGAACCTCTTTCGGAGTGCTTGGTGGACTCATAGCAACTATAACTTTGATCTTTTCAGGGTGAGTTGCGATTCCTACTGAACTAACCACATGGCCTAGCAATAGCCCATAAGGTACTCCAAAGACACACTTCCGTGGATTAAGAACGATGCAAAATTGTCTGCATCGCTCAAAGCACTTTCTTAAAATAATCAACATCCTTTTCCTTATAGTGGCTGCCCCCAGGTCATCAATAAATACTTTCAACTCATTGGGGGAGATGTCACCAAAGGTCTTATCTGTTGTTCATTGCCATGATCCAGATGCATTGCACAAACCAAAGGCCATCACATGGTATGCAAAAGTACCAAAGACTGTAATAAAATTTGTTTTCAACTTGTCATCTTCTACAATTTCCATCTGGTTATATACCGCAAAGTAATCCATGAACGAATATATTTTCCTACCCCCTAATTGATCCAAAACCTAGTCAATAAATGGCAACGGGTAGTAATCCTTAACCGTCTCCTTATTCAGCTCTCTAAAATCTACACATAATCAGATTTGGTTGTTTTTCTTCTTCCTAATAACAATTAGTGAACACCATTCTGTATGTTGTACAGGGAAGATTAAACCAGCTTTTCTTAACTTCTGTAACTCCTCAAATAGCCCGTCCCTCAATTCAAAAGGCATATGCCTTCCCTTTTGACGCACAAGACGACTACCCTCTTTTAGAGGAATAGTATAAATAGCCAAGCTGGGAGGAATGCCTCTCAGCTCATCATAACTCCAATCAAAGATATCGCGGAATTCTTGAATCAAGGACACATAGTCCTCCCTTTCTGCTGAAGTTAGCATGGAACCTAATTTAATTGGCCGCGAATCATTTGGCGTGCCAAGGTCTAACTCAATCACATCCGCATCTCTTATCCTATCTTGCCGCTCTATCGGCTCATTTAGAGTTACCTGATAAATATCCTCTGTAGTGGACCCCTCTTTAGATTCATCACTGGACGATGTCTCACTACCAGATGGATCATCTGTTGTTTCTAATTCAGTAGAAGATAAAGGAGCTCTCTCACTTTGAGGAGACTCTGGGTAACCATCGATTATCACTCGGTTGGCACCTCTACCTAGAACCACACGACCGGCGGGTATATGGACTTGACAGTCCGTTCGTAAGATCCAAGGCCTCCCTAGCAAAACTCGATAGTTAGGACGTCCTGCAAATCTTATCACCCTAAAGTCCAAGAAGCATTCTACACTCGCAACCGTAACATGGACTCTAGTAATGCAACCTTCTGGTTGTCTTAGACTATCATCAGCCATTCTAAGAAGGGTGGAGCTATCTTTTTGGATGCCTAGACCCAGCCTCTCCATCAACTCTGAACTCATGATATTGACGGAGGATCCGGTGTCTACAATAGCATGTTCCACCAATATTCCATCCACATAAGCTGGAACCCTAGGGTAGTTCTTTTCAGCATGGTCAAACCAATCTTCCCCTACTCGTGCTATGCGCAAGGGTTCTACAATATACCTAATATGTAGGATCTTCTTGAATTCCTTGCGTACTCCTGGAGATAATTTGATCAATTGCAAGAGGTTCACATCTGGTTTGACTTCCCAAAGAGAACTTGCTAAATCAAAGTCATGATAAGTAGCCACAACTCTCTTTTCTCGCCAAACCATCCTCTCTTTTGGTCTTTGGACCGGTTTTGGTACTTCTTTCTTAGCTCTTGCCTTCTTTCTTGGCACTTTCTCATCCTTCTTAGGGTCGTCTTTTCTGTCAACAGGCCTTAGCGGCCCCCCTTCTATGCTAGGATTCTGGACTTGCATCCCCTTATCCCCTTGTTTAGGGTTTTCCTCAACCGACTTTGCATTATCTTTGTCAACCTCTTTAGCATTTTGGCCTCTTGTTACAGCTCTTAAGTTAGAGGTTTCAGTATCATTGACTCGTACAACCTCAATAAGGTTGACTCCGTTGCCTTGTGGCAACTCTTCTATAGTGGTCTTTCCCCTCTGCAATATTTGTCTTGGTGCATCATTCTGCTGCAAGTTATTTCCTTGTGCTCTATGATTCATAGGACCTGGCTGTTTACTCCCTTGTTGGAGAGAACTAATCTTACTCCAACAGGTAGCAGCTAAATGGCGCTGATAGCCTCCAATTTTGTCATCAAAAAGGCTAAAAGATTTGGGATCTACATTGACAAATTATTCACTTTATCAAAAATGTTTGTGATATTGTATCTAAGTTGTACTTCATTGATATATATTTTTACCATTGTAAATGCTTGGCTTGGAGCTATAAAAGCCATTGCATATGTTCTTTTATTTTAAAAACCTTAGGAATCTTGCCTAGAATACATGCAACACATAAGGGCTCCAACCTTAGTCTTTTTGTATGGTCAAAAATATTTGATTTAATAAAGGTTCAAAAGGGTGCAATTGGGGTTCTTGGGGAAAAGTGGTTGAGGAGGTTGGAGCACGGCAGATTGTGGTGCCTCTTTAACTTCTCTCTTCCCTCTTTTCCAAACTCTCTTTGTCCATCCTTCTTCTTGCTCTTCCTTTGTGCAGAAAACTATGGATCTTGAGTGTGTAGAGGAAGAGGAGGAGCCTCCTGATCTTGTTTCTTAATTGGTGAGGGTGTGTCTTGAGTCTTTTGTGTGTGTGTATTCATGGCAAGAAAGGCTTGTTTGCAGGTTTCATGGTGAGGAGCAAAGCTCCAAGCATATACTTTGCTGCTCAGTACCTTGGTTTTGTGCTTGTTTGTGTGCTGGGTGAGAGCCAGTCATTTTTGGTTCCGTTGCCGGGACTGGGCTAGCCATGGATTCTGCAAAGTGAAGAGCAGGTGTTGAAGATCTTTGAAGTAGCACAACAGGGAGCTACATGTAGATTTGTTTCTCACAGGCTCTATTTTACTGCAAGAAGACCCCTGAAGAAGACAAACGTGTAGATGGTGAGAATATGGTAGAGGGCAATGATGAGGAAAACCTACAGGAATGTGCAGAGGAGCCTCTTCCACACAGTAGGCACGACGCTGGGGACCCTGCAGTAAGACAGAGACTTCTGAGTGTACACGCAGGCGACGCTGTACACAACAACAGCCGTGGAGAGGAGGGAGAAGCCGAGCACGAGAAGAAGGTAGGTAATGAAGAAGAGGAAGAGGCGAGGTCCTCCTCGACGCGGGCATCAGCGGCAGCAGAGTGCGATGGGTCTGAGATGAAGGCCTCGACATGGCGGATCTTATGGACAATGGGGCCAGAGACGAGGTGGTGGGCAAGGAGCATAGAGGAGGAGGGAGAAGAAGAAAGCTCG
The DNA here is from genome assembly GCF_053477565.2 of Lygodium microphyllum. NCBI lineage: Eukaryota > Viridiplantae > Streptophyta > Polypodiopsida > Schizaeales > Lygodiaceae > Lygodium > Lygodium microphyllum. The sequence goes on along the minus strand of NC_141138.1, from coordinate 181,560,007 downwards.
AAAAGGGAATCCCCTCTCGTTTTCTCTTGCATCACACGGAGGAAGCATGGTGCCAAACCGGCATGAGGCCATCAAACAGCGTGGCCGGTATGACCTTGGCGATCCGGAAGGAGTCTTTGGCGATGGTGTTTTGGAAGCTTTTGCAGATCGATCGGTTGGACTTGGCATATTCGGCTCTAAAGGGCTTCGGGGGGCCGCCATGTGTGTATGAGAGAGAGACAGAGAAGACTGAGGCTGGAGCGAGCTCCTTATTATGATGGCACATCTTTTTGTTGTCTGTGTTTTGTTGTTTATGACCAGAGATCGTTCGTCCTCATCCTTATCCACAGAAGGCATCGGTAAGAAACGGCAATGAAAAAGAAGATAATCTTTTGCTTTAATAAAACCTTAAAATCCTAAGGTCCTTATAAAGCTAGTTCCTATGCAATGTTACAATGAAGCCTTCATATCAAAGCCAAAGCATTAGAATCTTTCGGGTGGGAGTGCTTTAAAGATGAATCTTAAGAGTGGGAGTGCTACTTTGAAGATCTTTTGTGGGTTTTTCACCTTTTTGGTGTCAAATTGGTGGATTTTCAATGTTTCTTCTTCATGGAGATAGTGTGTCTCCCAAAATCAAAGCATTGTGGTATTCATCCTTATCAGTGTATTAGTCAGTGATGGGTGTTTGAAATCAAGAAAAAATTTGATGTGAAGAGATAGTGGTTGTTGAAGAAGTGGACAAATGATCCACGGAAGTGTGAAGAAATGAGAAGAAGGATATGATGTTTTTCTTGAAGCTTACAATGGAAGTTTACCATGGTTCTTTGGTTCGCGGGAGCTCACCAATTTAAGTGTGGGAGGAATGATAGCCTCCAATTTTGTCATCAAAAAGGCTAAAAGATTTGGGATCTACATTGACAAATTATTCACTTTATCAAAAATGTTTGTGATATTGTATCTAAGTTGTACTTCATTGATATATATTTTTACCATTGTAAATGCTTGGCTTGGAGCTATAAAAGCCATTGCATATGTTCTTTTATTTTAAAAACCTTAGGAATCTTGCCTAGAATACATGCAACACATAAGGGCTCCAACCTTAGTCTTTTTGTATGGTCAAAAATATTTGATTTAATAAAGGTTCAAAAGGGTGCAATTGGGGTTCTTGGGGAAAAGTGGTTGAGGAGGTTGGAGCACGGCAGATTGTGGTGCCTCTTTAACTTCTCTCTTCCCTCTTTTCCAAACTCTCTTTGTCCATCCTTCTTCTTGCTCTTCCTTTGTGCAGAAAACTATGGATCTTGAGTGTGTAGAGGAAGAGGAGGAGCCTCCTGATCTTGTTTCTTGATTGGTGAGGGTGTGTCTTGAGTCTTTTGTGTGTGTGTATTCATGGCAAGAAAGGCTTGTTTGCAGGTTTCATGGTGAGGAGCAAAGCTCCAAGCATATACTTTGCTGCTCAGTACCTTGGTTTTGTGCTTGTTTGTGTGCTGGGTGAGAGCCAGTCAGGCGCGACTTCCCACAAATGTCACATTTCACATTTGGACAATTTTTGGGGAAGTGCTGCCCACCACACCACTTACAACTGAATCTTGAGGGTCCACCCTCTTCCGGGCATCGACTCCCTATCGGATTTTGTTGCTTCTTCAAGAAATTAACATCGACAGCTATTTGTCGATATTGTTCGAAAATCATGTTGGTATAATGCTTCATCATATCCTTGACTTCGCCAAGGACATTAGATGCACTCGACTCATAGCCTCGATCGTCGACCCGTCCTTCCATTGGCCTAACAATCTGATTTGGCATTGGTTGTTGACCCACAAGAACAACGTTAGAATTCGAAACTTGGCCTCCAACATTTGGTGGAGCCAACTGACTTTCCATAGGCATAGTCACACTGGGAGGAGCTGGCAGCAACGGTACATTCTGAACCACACTCCCTCTCCCAATAGGGTTAGTCATAGGCATCCCTTGACATCCATTCGTCAATGATGGATTGCCGCCAGGTACTAAACCCCCATTAACATTCATTCGAGAGGAGCAGGCCGTTTGTAATCGTGCTTCTATTCCCTCTGCCCGCATAATAGCGGTGTCTATATCTGCCAATGCCACACTGCTCAATTGTACTTGGATATTAAAATCCAGCCCATTCAAAAAGTATTGCAATTGGGTAGCCGGCAGAATGGGAATGTAAGTTTGTAACTTATGGAATACTTCCTTCAGCTTCTTGGCGTATGCTTTCACATTCTCATGATGGTCTTGGCGTGTTACATTCAAGACATGCAACCAATATTGGCCACCTCTTTCAGGGGCATATTCTCCTCAAAAAGCTACATAGAATTGATCAATTGTGGTTATGGTTTCAGACTCTATGCTGTGATACCATACCATAGCCCTTCCTTTTAACGTCATATTAAAGAACATCATGAGATGTCCCTCATCTTGGATGCGATAATTGAACATCAATCTTTGGAACTCATAAATGTGAAATTCTGCATCCTCTTTCGCTAACCCATTAAAAATGGACAAGGGAACTCCTAAGGTTGGTACATCCGGCGTCCGTACAGGGATTGTAATGGGTTGTGCCATGGTGACAATCGGATTGACAATAGGAGCTTGAACGGGTGAATTCACCCCCCACTTAAAGTGGGTAGACTTGGTGGAGGAGAGGAAGAACTTACGCTTCCTCCTGCACCTAACACACTATGTGGAGCAGTCGGGTCACTAAGACCACTGCCTCTTATACGTATTGGGCTACTCCTTTGAGGAGAATAACGACTTACGATCTCTAACCGCCGTCTAGCCCTCTCAGCACGTTCTCCTTTTTGGATTTCGGCTTGACGGTCCTTGTCAGAGAACATAATCCAACTTCCTTTTGGTCCCTAGAAACCCTAGATTTGAGAACCACCACTTATAAGTGGCTCTCGGCAGACGCACCACTAATGGGACCTAAAATGGGCCGGCATTGGCTATAGCACTAGCTGGACCTCATGCTCATGACACACAAACACCCTCACGGCCTCGCGGACCTGGAGCGTCAATCTAATGCTAAAGGACAAACTGCCCTAAAGCTTAATTCATGCGTTTATAGTTTATAGTCCAACGTTTCCCTTAAGCTCCTCAGAGGGAGAACCCAAAGTACATAGGCATAATGCCTCATCATACACACATAGGAGGCACTCCACCGACTAAGAGTCGGAGCCCCACTGGAGCTCTCCTACATAGCAGGGATTAGCCCTTAGATGCACTGCTAAACATATAATACAAACGAGTACAAACTCCTCTCAAGGTACCAATATTTTACATTCCAGGATGTACCATTCCTCACTAGAATTTCCCCTTAGGACCCAACGGCTAACCTACAGCTTAGGACATCCTCTCACGCTCATCGTTGGTCACAACCTAAGGAAGATAGGTGCCATGCATCCAGGAGTTTTTTCTGATACCTTTTAATTATTATGCTTAATGAAAATCGTGTATGGCTATGTGCTCAGAAAAAAGAAAGAACAGCATTGTGCATGCTGCATAAAGCATTCTTTCCATGAATTTTACTAGCACGTACTTCGTTGAAAGGAGGCACTGAGCCATATGCTCATGCTACCATCCTCTTTATTTAAACGGTTCCTATATGCCAAGTGCAATTCATAAATCAAATCTTTTCTTTATCTTTCAGTGTTTCAGTCCCTCTTCATTCAACTCTTAGCATTTTGTATCATTGATCGGTTAGATAGGGTTTGTATGCATTTTTCCCTTTTAAAAGAACAATAAATACGGACAAAACATAGAAACGGGAACAAATCGAGGCCAAGCTCATGCTTTGCCATCGTTATACATTGCACAAACATAGATATAATTTTTCCCAATTTTTCTCAATCTGTTTCCTATTTTCCCTAATTTTAAACCCATTTTTTCCATTTTGTGGGTATTTTCCCTATTTTCTTTTAATAAATAATGACTAAAAATGAAAGTTGATTGTGGCCTGTGGCCCTTAGGTTCATTGACAGCAAAAAATCAGATTTAGTTGGTGTGACATATCATATTTCTCATTTATATAGCAAAAACCCCAATTTTACCCTTAAAACGCGTGTTTTTATGTATTTTGACACTAATTCCGGCCATGTAGCCTTATATTTTCTGATTTTCAGGTTGCAAACAGTTGAAACTCATGGAAAACAATGTAATAATGAGCTTTCATCCCATATGAACAAGGTTTCATAAAGTAAATAGCATAAAAAGATCATTTTCCGTTATAAAAATAGCATTACCACTTATTTTCAGGTCTCGGTTTCTTGGTCTTGATTACAGGATTGATTTCCAGCATGCATTTAATGCTCAGCAAAACCCCGCATTGCCATCTCCAGCCCCTCTTCATCCATGGAGCAATCTGCGATCTTTGTCGGACGCCATTCCTTCTTCTTCTTTCTTCTTCCCGTGTGCACCACCCCTTAGAGGAGAGAGAGGGAGGAGAGAGAAATATTGATTTTCTCTCTCTCCAACCAGGCCATCATTGTCTGCGCGAGAGGTGGCGATACAAGGCTGATAAAACAGGGATTTTAGCCCTTGCTTCAGATGGTATGGGTGTATTCTAGTGGCATTCATGGCATAAGGCCCTCCACCCCTCCATCTTGACCTGCGCCGTCCCCTTTCCCTCCATTTTTTTTTTCAGCCGAAACCCCCCCCCCATTCGCATTGAATTTGGGGGCCAAAGGGGCCCCCAAAGGGTTGCACCCTTTCATCCCTCCCTTGACCGGCCGGTTTTTGGCCTAACACCAGTATCCGACGTCCGTTTTGCAGTCTGAAAATTTCTATGAGCTCGTCTTGAGGTCCCTCACTAGTTGCCAATTCCTGTGACTCATACTAGCGCACTGAAAAATTACTAAAAATCCAAAAGTGTCGCAAGGGCACCTTTAAAGCACTTGACGCTTAAAATCATCCTAGGTCGAGGCGCCGCCTTCGTGATTGAACATTTTTCTGCTAAATTCCACATTTTTTCCCAATTTTTAGGCCCATTTTCCACCTAAAATCCAGCTTTCAAGTTAGTACAACAAACACCTGAAAGTGCTAGCTAGGGTTTAGCTCATTAGAAATTCTGCCTAGTATCGCACTTGGACAGTAAGTTGAGACCCTCAAACCCAAAGGTCCTACCCACATTCACGTAATATTTGGGTTAATTGGACACCGAGCAATAACAATCTAGGGTTTTACCCTAAGGATCGAACGGCATCCGATTGAGTTAGAAACCCTAGCCCAAACGTTATTGGCCTAGCAAGGTTAGCGTTGGGTTGGGTAAGAAGACACCCCAAACCCTACACCTTGACTAATCAAATTCCTTGAACAAGAAACGCCATTGATGGGTGAAATGATCCCATGAGTTAGGTGCGACACTTGTGCAACAAATTGCAATGTCACATGGCTTTGTGGTTTAATCACAAGATAGATTTGCCATTCCTTGGAACGAGGTTGGCAGGTTCCAGTGCAAGCCTATTGTGCAAGAGGATGAGTAGACATCCTGCTACATCACCCTTCTTGGGTTGATTTACCAAGATAAAGTAACTATGAATTGCCTAGCAAGCAATTAACAAATCAAGTTAGAATGACATGGTCGCCAGGATTTATTGTCTTAACTTAAGAAACCTAAGGTGTTGGTTAATTTGGGTTGACAGGGTATGACCCTGACCCAAGGACAAAAGGGTAAATAAACAAACCCTTGGGGATCTTGCCGAGTCGCAATTTGATACCGAATCGAATGCTCGATGCATTCGGAGAGGAGGATTCACTCCTTAGCAGTTGGTCAAATAAACGACCACTGGACTATTTGTGTTTGTATAAGTTAGGAGCACTATTTGTATTGCTTTGCTCAATGAACTAAGGATGAAAAGATAATTAATGCTTCAGAGAGGCAACATCAGTTACCCCCGACTGACTGCGTGACCCTAATGAAGGGGTTTGTTAGCTGCGCCCAGAACGTGGACCGAACCCATCGCGAGGGGTCTCTCAGTTGGGCACTACTTGGAGCAGGAGGACGCTTGGGTGCCAGAGGGGGCTCTGGCCATAAATCCCTTGCCTTTCGGGCCCTGCACAAGAGGCTGACGTGACTCGGGATTGGATCTCGAGGCTCGCATGCTAGTCTACAGCGGAATCTTGGATTAGTAATCCCTGTGGATTGCTGGATTGCCTTTGGGCAGATTATGGATTGCCTTTGGGTGGATTATGGATTAGCCTTTGGGCTGGATGTATTCCAAAGATAAATAAGATCAATGTATGTAAAGGAACTTGTTTGAAGCTGTTTTTCTATGTCAAGTGCTAAGATTACGTGAAGGAAGCTATTTGGCTAATTAAGGAAGCTATTTTATGCGTGTCCAACTAATGTGGTGGGTAATTAGACAACTAAAGAAACCCTGAGGAAAGTGCGGTGGATGTGGCCATGGGTCCGTCCTCCCGATGGGTGGTCCCGGTTGGCCGGGAACTTTTCTCAAATGAAATCGACAACAGGGATCTTTTCTCGAAGGAAATGAACGACAAGGAACATTGACTTAGAATCTAGGATACTAGAGTCTCGATTTATGCTATTTTAGGGGAACGGAATGGGACTAGGCCCGATGGGCAGAGAGGTCGAGCCTTGCATCCCTCTCGATTACCATTCTCCTTGAACCAAGTGAAGCATAAATCCGCTTCGACCCTAACATTTCTACATAAAGTAGTTCTCGCCTGGGGTTCGACGCTAGTCACTCTTTCGGAATTTGACCACTAAAGGAAACCTTAATTCAGGTCAGTCCTAAGTGGGAATGGCCGGAATGCTTCTGCTACGTGGCAGAATCGGGAAGACCTAGATTGAAAACCCCATAACATTCCATGGGAATGCCGGGCGGCACTTTCTAGACTCTCTTCCTGATGCCAGGAGGCATATTCCACGGTGGATTCCGTGAGGTTTTACGGTGGATTCCGTAAACTTAGATGACCGGGGCTCATACGCAAAGAGGATTCTTTGTGCGAGAAGTTGATGGGGACGCCTGTCCTTTTCGGGCGTTTCATTAATTTAGTGTGTACATGGGTGATTCCATAGCGGGTGATTCCGCAAAATGCATATTAAATTAATAAACGTTTATGAGTTTAGAGTGCGCACTCGTAATAAATTAAGGTTAGGATTTATTTCTAACCAGTTGATTTATTTATGTAGCTGAAGACTGCTAGGTATTCACTTTTGTCGGTTTAATTGTGTTATTTTACTAACGATTGTGAATGCTTCAGTTGATGTGTAGAGATAGCAGCAGTGGCGGAGGAAAGCATTGGAGTCTAGCGGGTTTCCGATCTTTCGACTATATTTTGATAGGCGCCACGCCTATATTTTGATTATGTCTATAGAGACATCGACTATTTATTATTATTTTGTATGCGCTTATGCGCCTGGATATGTTATTTTTATTTGGACATTGAGATTGGGCGTGCCAGACTCTTTGGGCACCGTCCATTAGCTTTATTTTCCTATTTTTGGTAGAAAGCAAACTCAAAAGCTAAAAGCTTGTATATTTTTGTAATTGGGCTATTTTTGAGCAAAAAGATTGAAAATATATATTAAATACATGCTTTGTGAAGCGCTCACACAAGGCATGGGGGAGATTCAACCCAATTTGTCTCTTGTCTCATGTCGTGCTTGCTTTCACATTGATTTTTGTGCTAAAAAGTAGAGTGCTTTGTTCTTGGGGACCTTTGGGAATTCGCTACGTGAGCTACCTGCGTCCGATCTGCGCACCAGTGGTATCAGAGCGGAGCAGAGATCAAGGGCTTCCAATCGCTACCAATCTCGGGCGAAGGCGGAGCTCCAGGAACAAACAGCCTCTACAGTCAATCTCGTCGCGAACCGTCGATACAGGCAGACTTCTGGCGATCAAGAACCCCTATTTCCACTGTCAGATCGCGAAGGACCACTCTCTCTCGGCGGAGGACCACTCATCCATTCTCTTCATGAAGTCGTGGAGTTACAGATAAGCTTGCCTAATTTTCTCATTCTTTCATTAAAAAAAAAAGGCTTAAGACAAAGCTTAAGAAGCTTTAAAAGCTTCTAATCTTCAAATCGACCTACAAGAGGAGGCGCCCGAAATTTTCGGCGGAAAAAACGGACCCCCCCCCCCCTCACGATCAGAAAACGGCGGCCTATTTCCTCCTTCTTAAGCTTATTAAGCTTAAGCTTAACTAATTAAGCTTAAGTCCCTCCATACTCTGCAAGTCAGTGAAGGCAGAGAAGTCAAAAAAACTCCGGGTCACGCACTCCAGAAGACAAGTTTCGCAAGTCGACACTAATCAAGTACTGCAAGTCCTGCAAGTCAGCTAAGTTCAGCAAGTTCACAACCCTGCAAGTCTGTTAAGTGTGCAACTCTGCAAGTCAGACTAAATCAGAACTGACTAACGCTCGAAACTCCTAGAAGACTTGTTCGTTTGCAAAAACTCAGAACTGGAAAGTTGTTCGCAGCAAGCTGTTTTACCTATCTGCAAGTTCGTTGAAGTACTTTCAGCAAACGGAGACAGAAATATTTCAGAATTTCTGAAAATTGAAGAAGAAAATACCCAAAATACATAGCCTTGTAACCCCAAATTTGAGCTACGCTCATCCCGCTAACTGATTTTGAGTGAGAAAGGTTTGTTGAGTTTTACAGGACGACTTCCCCACATATGGATGATCCTATGGCTGAAGACGACCTACCCGAGCCTACCATGGAACAAAAGCTGGATCTTATCATGTTACAATTGGACGAAGAGCGAAGAGCTAGGCAAGCCTTGCAAGCGCAATTGACAAAGCTACAAGGAGCGTCCACTGATAAAGAAGAACCTCAAGCTGAAGATTTGATACGCCGTACCATCGACGCCACTCTTGAAGCACAAACCATTCGCAAGGAATCCAAGATAAGTAAACGAAGTTTCAAGTTTCGCACTTTGAATGGCATAAGAGAAGGAAAGACTGTTTTATCATTCATTAGCCAGTTTGATGACTATTTCCATGAGGAAACTTATCCTGAGAAAGATAAAATCAAGTGTGTTACTAATCATCTGATAGATAGAGCATCACTTTGGTGGACTGTCGTCCGCAAGAGCATAGAATGTCCTGCTACATGGGAAGATTTCAAGAAGAAGTTCATGCAAAATTTTCTTCCACCGCAATTTCATGAGAAGGCAATCAAGCAATGGGATTTACTTCAACAACGCGATCGTGAGCCTATTCCGCAGTATACAGAGCGTTTTTGGAATGCACTCCTACAGCTACGCATGCTTGAAGATGTACCAGAGACGACACATAAGCGGAAGTACATGTCTGGACTTCTTGGACATTACTACGCTGAGGTGAATATGTTCAAGCCTACTACTCTTGAAGATGCCATCTCCTTAGCTCACGACACTGAAGATAAGTTACGTGGAAGAGATCGACGACCACAGCCATTCCAAGCAAACGGTAATTATGGATCTAAACAATTCAATTCAAATTTCAGAAGGTTTAATCCAGCTCGTTTTTCATCACCATCTTTTCGCAAGAATTGGCCTAAACCACCCGCATTACCATCCACTGTCAATCCAAACCCTAAGCCTATTCAACAAGCAAATCCAAATATACCCAGACTCCCAGCCATTGCAAATAATGTGACCAAAGCCAAGCCTATCGTATGTTACAAGTGTCACCAGCCAGGCCATCTCGCAGCAAATTGTCATTCAAAGAAGCCATCAGCACATATCAACTACCTTGGAGCTATGGACGAGGACGAACATGAGGATATGCCGGACTTCACTGAAGAAGAAGATGATCCTACTACTACTTCCGACACTTTACCAGGTATGCCTACTTTACATTCATTGTTGACTATGAAATGTATGGTGCATGGAAAAGAAAGAATTATATTGCATGATGACGGTAGTACGCATGACTTTATTTCAGCAAAATTGGTAAAGGAATTGAAATTGCATACTGTACCTACGCACTATCGCATAAAAGCTGCATTTTTAGGCACTAGGTACAATGGCACACAAGAAGTTCAAGATTTAGCAATTCAAATTGGTCCATATATTGAAAGAAGAAATTTCTTAGTTGTCCCATTACAGTCTAGCGACATTATTCTAGGAATGCCATGGAGACACCAACATAATCCCAATATAGATTATTCCACACACACAATGAATATTAATTTTCAAGGAAAATCTATTACATTATTTGGTATGCATGCATCTCATATGTTTCCACTGCTTTCGCACACTCAAGCAAAACGTGCACTACGCAAGAATACTAAATCATATCTCATTTGGGTGAATGAATTGCACGCAAAAGAAACTCATATGCACCCTAGGCATAAGGAATTTCTTGCATATTTTAAGGATTGTTTTGCAGAAGACCTACCACCAGGTTTACCACCATCACGTCCAGAAGACCATAAGATTGACCTAATACCTAGCACACAACCACCTTGCAAAGCCCCATATAGGCACAATCAAATAGAGCAAAAAGAAATCCAGAGTCAAGTAGAAGAATTACTAAATAGAGGCTTAATTCGACCTAGCAGTTCTCCATTCGGTGCACCTGTGCTCCTAGTCAAGAAAAAGAATAATACTTATCGGATGTGTATTGACTACCGAGCATTAAACAAGATCACTGTAAAGAATAGGTATCCTATACCTAGAGTTGATGACCTTATGGACAAACTGCAAGGATCTTCTATATTTAGTAAAATTGACCTTAAATCTGGATATCATCAGGTGAGGTTAGATAGATCCGACATATTTAAAACTGCATTCAGGACACAGTTTGGCCATTACGAATTCTTAGTTATGCCATTCGGATTGACTAATGCACCTGCTACTTTCAGTAGAATGATGAATCGTATTTTTCTAAAATATCAATATTGTGTGATTGTTTTTTTTAATGATATTTTAGTGTTCAGTCAAAGTGAAAAAGAGCATTATGAGCATTTATCATTAGTTTTTCAATTACTGAAAGAAAATCAATTGTTTGCAAATCCTGACAAGAGTGAATTCTTTAAGACAGAAATAGAATATCTAGGTCATATTGTATCAGAAGAAGGAATAAAAGTTGATCCTAAGAAAATTGATGCAATACTGCATTGGCCTATTCCTAAAAATGTTCATGAATTACGTTCATTCCTTGGTCTTGCTAGTTTCTATAGGAAGTTTGTACGTAATTTCTCATTACTTGCTTTACCACTGACCAAACTTCTTAAGAAAGGCATTGTTTATCAATGGACTGAAAACCAGCAGAAATCCTTTGATTTACTTAAACGTGCATTGACCAATGCCCCTGTCCTACAATTGCCTGACTTTAATAGACCATTCTTTCTAGTTGTGACCGATGCTAGCGGATCAGGAATAGGAGCCGTGCTAATGCAAGACAACCATCCAATAGCATATTCTAGTTCTAAGCTGAAACCCTCTGAGCTCAAATATTCCACCTATGACAAGGAACTCTTAGCAGTTGTACAAGCATTGAAACAATGGAAACATTATTTAATGGGTTCAGAATTCATGATAAAGACCGACCAGCAAAGCATTAGACATCTACTTAGCCAACCCCAAATTTCTGACCGCCATATCAAATGGGCTTCATTCATTCAAAGTTTCCATCCTATCATTCAATACCAACCTGGAAAAGAAAATGTAGTTGCTGATGCATTGAGTAGAAGACCTGCAATTCATAACATTTCTATCATCTCTTTTGATTCTTTGATTGCTATGAAAGACACATATCACCAGGATATTACTTTTCATTCTGATTGGCAAAAATTAGTTCAAAATAATTTCATTCCTGTTGATTCATTGTCATATAATGATGGATTCATGTTCTTTGAAAAGAGACTGTGTGTTACTATTCCATTCCGATCTTTTATCTTGAATGAAATTCATTGTCCCCCATATCAAGGTCATAGAGGTATCATTTCTACATTACGCATGTTAACTGAAGATTTTTATTGGCCGCATATGGATGCAGATGTGTCTAATTTTGTTTCTGAATGTCTGATTTGTCAAAGAATAAAGAGACATCATGGTAAACAGTATGGGTTATTAATGCCTTTACCTATTCCATCTAAACCTTGGGAACATATATCTATGGATTTCATTACTGGCTTACCAAATACTAAATCTAACCATGACATGATTTGGACAATTGTAGATAGATTTAGTAAGCAAGCATATTTCATTGCATGTAAGAAAACTTTAACAGCATCACAAGCAGCACAGTTATTTTTGAAAACTATTTTTACTAACCATGGATTGCCGAAAGTGATTATTTCAGATAGAGATTCTAGATTTTGTAATAATTTCTGGATTACACTGTTTTCAAATCTAGGCACAAAGATTGATTTTTCATCTGCATTTCATCCAGAAACAAATGGACAAACAGAAGCCACAAATAGCACTATTTTAGATCTTTTACGTGCATACACTATCTCTAAACCTCAAACATGGGATACTCATTTGCATTTATTACAGTTTGCTTACAATAATACACCGCACACATCTACAAAGAAAGCACCTTTTGAAGTTATTTATGGACATAGATTATCTACACCTGTTGCATCTTTGTCAAATAGAATACAAAGTGCCGATGATATTGCTGTTATGCATAATACTATTTTTGATGAAGTAAAGGATATGATTGCTAAAGCCCAACAATCATATACCAAACAAGCCAACAAGAAAAGACAAGCCATGAATTTCAAAGTAGATGATTATGTTTGGCTTAGAATAGAAAAGCGTAGACTGCAAAGTGTAGATAGACATCCAGTTGTCAAATTAGCCCCTAGATTCTACGGACCATTTAGAATCATTCATAAGATTAATGACAATGCATTCAAGTAAGAATTACCATCACATTGGAAAATTCATAATACATTTCATATTAGTTTATTGAGACCATTTAGAGGACAATTACCTATCCACCCTGTCTATGAAAACCCACCTTTACTAGAGGAAGAGACTGAAATACTTGAACCAGAAGCCATCATAGACACTGATTACATGACCACTAGAACTGGCCGAAGGTACTCTAGATATCTCGTGAAATTTAAGAACCATCCTGTAGAGGAAGCACAATGGATGCACGCTAGAGACCTAAATGCTTTCCCCACTCTGTTAGCTCCACATTGAGCTAATAGCAATTGAGGTCAATTGCTATCCCACCCCGGGGGTATGATGCCAGGAGGCATATTCCACGGTGGATTCCGTGAGGTTTTACGGTGGATTCCGTAAACTTAGATGACCGAGGCTCATACGCAAAGAGGATTCTTTGTGCGAGAAGTTGATGGGGACGCCTGTCCTTTTCGGGCGTTTCATTAATTTAGTGTGTACATGGGTGATTCCATAGCGGGTGATTCCGCAAAATGCATATTAAATTAATAAACGTTTATGAGTTTAGAGTGCGCACTCGTAATAAATTAAGGTTAGGATTTATTTCTAACCAGTTGATTTATTTATGTAGCTGAAGACTGCTAGGTATTCACTTTTGTCGGTTTAATTGTGTTATTTTACTAACGATTGTGAATGCTTCAGTTGATGTGTAGAGATAGCAGCAGTGGCGGAGGAAAGCATTGGAGTCTAGCGGGTTTCCGATCTTTCGACTATATTTTGATAGGCGCCACACCTATATTTTGATTATGTCTATAGAGACATCGACTATTTATTATTATTTTGTATGTGCTTATGCGCCTGGATATGTTATTTTTATTTGGACATTGAGATTGGGCGTGCCAGACTCTTTGGGCACCGTCCATTAGCTTTATTTTCCTATTTTTGGTAGAAAGCAAACTCAAAAGCTAAAAGCTTGTATATTTTTGTAATTGGGCTATTTTTGAGCAAAAAGATTGAAAATATATATTAAATACATGCTTTGTGAAGCGCTCACACAAGGCATGGGGGAGATTCAACCCAATTTGTCTCTTGTCTCATGTCGTGCTTGCTTTCACATTGATTTTTGTGCTAAAAAGTAGAGTGCTTTGTTCTTGGGGACCTTTGGGAATTCGCTACGTGAGCTACTTGCGTCCGATCTGCGCACCACTTCCGGATGGGCTACTAAGATGTGTCCTACAAGGGAACAGGTGGACACGTTATACATTCCCTCTACAAGATTCTTCTTCTTCAGTTGTGCATTAAACCATTCCTTTCTCTTCACAATCTGTTTGTCATAACAATCCATTGCTTGTTGCCTATCCAACTGTAGGGTATGCAAGTTCAGTCCCTTATCAATTCCCAATTCTGTTTGATCTAACTGATGCTTTCTTACAAACTCCATCGTAGGAAACATGACATTCATAGGTAATAAAGCATCTTGACCATATACTAACTGAAAAAGGGGTGAATCCTGTACTTGTCTTATGCATTGTTCTACAAGCCCACAAAGCTTGATGTAGATAATTGTCCCAATCTTTAGGATGATTTTTCACCAACTTAAAGAGAATCTTCTGTAATGTTCCATTGAATGCTTCCACCAATCCATTGTACTGAGAGTAATAAGGAGTAGAAAATCTGTGTTTCAAGTCTACTTTCCTTGTCAACTCTCTCAATAGCTTATTTCTAAAGCCAGGACCTTGATCTGTCACTATTTCTAGTGGTATCCCAAATCTGCAGCATATATCCTCCATGAGGAACTGAGTTACATCCTCTTTCTTGCAATTCCTTGTAGCCTTAGCTTCAAGCCATTTGGTCATATAAAAAACTGCAGTAATGATGTAAGACTTTTCTATTTGTGTATCTGGAAAAGGTCCAATAAAATCCAAACCCCACCTTTCAAAGGGACCATAGGCAACAATGGCTTTAACAAGTTCTGGAATTAGTACCCTTTTTGGATATGACTGGCAAGCATGACAACTTTTACTCCAATGAGCAACATCAGACACTTAGACTAGGCCAAGTAAGTCATGCTAGCAAAATTTTCCTTTTGATAAGCTCAAAACCAAAATGGCCACCACATGCTTCCTCATGGGCAGGAAGATAAATAAGCAAGAATCTCAGAACTATCTAGCACCCTTGTTAGTACATTATCAATCTGCTTCATGTACAATTGATCATTTATGAGCACTTATGCCCTGGCCTTTCTGATAATGGCATACCTTTTGTATTTATTAGCCAATGACTTTAACTCCCCAGTTTTTAGAAACTCTTCAATGAGGTGAGGCTTTCTCTATCCTCATATCTAGGATTATCCACCCTCATGGTAGCAACATACTGGGAAAGAGCATTTTTAGCCAATTCATGAGCTCTACGGTTTTTTTCCCTACCAACATGCCAAATTTCAAATTTTTGCAACTGCCTCATGAGGCCTTTTATCTTAAATAGCTAGTCCTTCAAAATATCTTTATTGGCTTCTCAAACATTTTGAACCTGTCTAACCACCAACATAGCATCTTCTTTTGAAACTATCATTTTGTATCCCAACTGAATACATTATTTAAGACTAGCATTTAAACTCATATATTCAGCTTCATTGTTACTTTATATCTCTTTACTCTCTTGACTTCCAGAAAATATTTCTCTATTTTCAGCATCCATAATGACAAAACCCAATTCTTTTTGTAATTGCCATAAAAAAACAAAGTAGCATCTTTATCCTTCATCTCCTCATGAATTTGTGGATGCAGAATCAGTTTCCATCTTATAATGCTTGCACTTTCAACATGTTCTTTATAATTCAAGATATCAGCCAAGCTAGCTCTTAGAGCATCCTCCTTCAAACATGTAACTTCAAATTCTTGCAAAGCCAACAGCCAGTAGTAACTCTTGGAGCATTTTCAGCAGATCGCAAAACTCGTGGAAGCAACTGGGAACCAGTAAGTACTACAAATGGTTTTTGAATCAAGTATGATTTCCATCTTTTAACTCCATATACTGGTCTCCATACCAACAATTCTTCTTCCATCCAAGCTTTTTAAGTCGCTCCAATGGATCTGCTTATATAAAACACCGGCCTCATATCAGACATCCCTTTTCCCTTCTGCATTAGAATGGCTCCCACTGCATTTTTCCCAACACTAATTGTAACGTGTCCACGTATTCCTTTCAAGACACGTCTTAGTAGTCCATCGGAAAGGAGGTCTAGAAAGCTCCGCCCGGCACTCCCATATTCTGGCCGTTCCCACTTAGGAGCGACCTGAATCAGGGTTTTCCCTATTGGTTATTTCCTAAACGGCAACTAGCGTCGAACCCCAAGCGAACTACTTTACGCAAAAATGCCAGGGCCGAAGCAGATTCACAGTGCACTTGGTTCAAGGAGAATGGGAAACGAGAGGGATGCAAGGCTCAACCTCTCTGCCATAAGGCATAGTCCCATTCCATTCCCCTAAAACAACATAAATCCGGGATTATTATCACATAGACTCTAGGTCAGCGCCTTTGCTATTCATTTCCTTTAATTGAAAATACCTTCTTGTTGTCCCTTATGATTGAGAAAAGTTCTCTGCCAATCGGGATCACCCATCCATAGGACCGACCCATGGCCACATCCATCGCACTTTCCTCAAGTTGTTTTAGTTGTCTAATTACCTACCACATTTAGTTGGACATGCATCAAGCAGCTTCCTTAATTAACCCATTAGGCACTGGTTCCTTCACATAATCTTAGCACTTGACATAGAAAAGCAGTGTCAAACAAGTTCCTTTTCAACAGGTTATCATTTTTATCTTTGAAATACAATCATAAAGTCCAGCTTGTAAGCTTATCCATAATCCGCCCGAAGGCTATCCAACAATCCACAAGGATTACTAATCCAAGATTCCGCCCGTAGACTAGTATGTGGGCCTTGAGATCCAATCCCAAGTCACGTTGGCCTCTTGTGCAGGGCCCGGAAGGGAGAGATTTACGGCTAGAGCCCCCCTGGCACCCAAGCATCCTCCTGCTCCAAGTAGTGCTCAATGGAGAGACCTCATGCGGGGGGTTTGGTCCACCTTCCCGGTGCGATTAACAACCCCCTTGGTTAGGGTCAGGCATACAGTCAGGGGTAACTGAGGCTGCCTCTCCCTTCCGGCCTTCAACCTGAAGCATTAGATATCTTTTCAACCTTTAGTTCCTTGGGCAAACAAAGCATACAGTGCTCTCTAAACTATTACAAGCACAATTATTTCCAGTGGTCGTTATTTGGCCAACTACTAAGGAGTGAATCCTTCTCTCTAAATGCATCCAGCATTCGATTCCGGGATCAATTGCAACTTGGCAAGATCCCCAAGGTTTTGTTTGATAACCTGTATGTCCTTGGGTTAGGGCCATACCCTATTAACCCAACTTAACGAATACCTTAAGTTCTATTAACAATAAATATGTTACTCCCAACTATTGATTGGTCCTTTTCTTCCAAGTAAATATCTAATTCCCTTATCTTGGTCACTTTTCCCAAGAAAGGTGTTATAACAAGATGACTACTCATCCTCTTGCAAGATAAACTTGCACAAGAATCTGCCAATCTCATTCCGAGGAATTGGCCATTCCCTTGTGATTAAACCACAAGATCATGCGACTCTGCAACTTGTTGCACAAGTGTCGCATCTAATCCATGGGACTATTTTACCCATCGAGCGGCGTATTCTAAACATGAAATCATGATTAGATAGGAAACATGTTTTTAGGGTGTCTTCATATCCAATCCATTCCCGATTGCACTAGGCCGACATCGTCGGTCCTAGGGTTCCAACTCAATCCGAATTTCATCTTTTTAACGAGTGATCCTTAGGGTAGAAACCCTAGATCGTTTCTTGTAAGTACATCCTATCATCCCTACATTCTGTGAATGTGGGCAGGACTTAGGAATATGAGAGTTTCGACTTAGCAATAAGGCATCTAGGTCAAGTCCTTAACATGCAAACCCCTAGTTAGCACTTGGAGTATATTGTATCGATTAAACCATCCTAAGAAATTGCTTTGCAGTTTAGGTGTTTAGGGTAAACCAATTTTACTTGTCTATTCCTAAAGATATTGTCTTGATCAAAGAGGGGAAAAACTAGTTGCATTATGATACCATTCCTGTAAGCACATGATTCATTGCCTATGTATGATTAGATTTACAAACCCTAGCTTTTCTGGTGAAGCTCAAAGTGCATGTTAAGTTACGACACAATTCCCATTGATCCTACTAGGACATGCATTCACGATTTATGCCACTAAGATTTTAGGGTTTTATGTTAAAACGAACCATGCAGCCTTTCCCTAACTTCATTTCTGAATGAAATATTCGTACGCAACCTTTCCTAACTATAACGTAGTTGAACGAGATTTATGCCAATTGACTAGAGTTAACCTACTTCATGCAGCCCTAGAATCATTTCCAAGTCTTGCGAATTCCTACGGTTGTTAGAAACCTTCTTTAATGAATCATTGCGAAGAAAGAGATGTCTAATAATGCGACATGCAATTTAATCTTTCCATGCATAATCAAAGTGTACTACAATAATTTCAACGTTGTAATGATGGTCATTAGTTGATCTAGATTCGTTACTTTGCAATGCATAAAAACAACTTGCTAAGAATGCAAAGACATCTTATGTTCTTTTTTTCGTTCGTTTCATTGAAAATACAAATGACCGATTCTTCAATCGTGAGTTATTTCCTTTAAAATAGCCAATGTATTTCAATCGCAAAAGTGCATCTTACTCCTTGAATTAACCATGCAATTGCAATATTTCGACGTAAATAAAAAATAGGAAGAAAACCTAGACTTGTGGGCTCAGTGAAATGTCCACATGAATGTTAGAGATGATCCTCCTACGGTTGTGCCTTGTGCCTTTTAGGGGCCATCGTGAATTCAACCTTCTTGCCTTGGCCACAGACTTATGATCTTGGCCCATTCTCCCTTGTACACGCGAATCCCTTTGAGGTACGGCTCCTTGACCGAAGTACCGACTTGTGGAATTGGGCTTTAGAAGGCCTTAGGATTCGGAGCTTGGGCCTTCTTTGTTAAAAAATCCTGAGGGTTTACAGAAATTATGGGAAAAATCGAGTGGGAAGTGCTTTGTAGCTCCCTCTCCTTCAAAGCCCTGGAAAGGCGTATTAGGGAACTAGTGGGAAGGCCTTATAGGCTTCCTCCTCGAAGCTTGGAGAAAAGAAAAGTTATCTTTAGGAGGGTTCAATGGAAAATCCCTTAAACCCAGCAAGGAGATTGGCCTTGTGATGGATGCAATGAAAAAGGGCTTTAAATTCGGGTTTGCAATGGACTTTAATAGGGACACCACGGGTAGGACTTTACAGTCGGGAAAGAAAATGGATTTTGGGGGATTCAAGGGAAAGGGGACTTGAAAATTCCAGATATAAAATGGCCTTCACGGGAAGGGATAAAATGGCTTTTAAAGGACTTATGTGGGAAGGGGTTTAAAAGGAAACCAGGGGGTAAAAAGGCTTTGTGGAAATGCTATGGAAAGGGCTTTAAAAACCTGGGATAAGGTGGGTTTTGGGGGATGCAAGGGGGGAAAGGGGGCTTAAATTCCGGGGGGGAAGGGGTGTTAAAAAAAACCACCTTATATGGAGCAATGGAAAAGGGGGCTTAGAGAGCCCCCTTAGAAGCTTCTGGGATGTAGTACATGGCATGGAGGAAAGAGGATGGGAGCTTGATGGCGGCCACAATCTTCAGGCGGCAGCGAATCCAGACGGCGCTGGCGACAGCTCAGGCTTCAGGCGGCAGCAGCAGCTAACGCACCACGACACTTGGTGCCTTCTTCAGCTCCCTCCTCTTGTGACAATGGTAGCACAGCTGTACTTCTCACCTCTCTCCTGTCAGCCTCATGACTCCCTCTTCCTCCACCCCATAGAGGGGGTTTATATAGGACAAGGTGGGGAGAGCTCCCTCCCACCTGGTGCCCCGCATGGCTATCCTCCCCTCCACCTCTCAAGTTCCCATTTTAGTCCATCTCCTTCCCTTAGCCACGCTTCAGCTAGGGGAAGGTAATAAAAAAATTGCAATAAATATAGCATTATCATCCTGACCTCCTCCCAAGAGGATGTTCACCTACGGCTATGCGGGTTTTTAAACCTTGGCCCCATTTGGCCAGTGGAGAGTCATGATACGTCGCATACAGATTGCATCGTCCATAACTTCAATGCCGACATTGTCATTTGCATGAGTCTCACGTGGCTAGTAATATTTTCCAATAGAAATATTACACTAATGCTAATGAAGAAAGGTTCATCCTGTTGAGAGAGAGAGAGAGAGTACGAGAGAGATACACAAGACATGCTCCCAAAGAATGATTCATATTGATGTAGAGTTAGTATATATATGTGAGACCCAAGTCAAGTGAGAGATGATATATATAGTTGTAACATCCCCACTCAAACAAAGGCCTCTGGCTGCGAGTGAAAAAACACTTGGGGAGAACAAGGGAAAAACTCGAGCCCTTACACATACCTACGATACAAAAATGATTTACTATTAAGTTTTCTTGAATACAATGATATATGCCTCAATCACTGAGACAAGAACTTGGAACAATACCAAGTGCATGTCTTAATGAACTAAAGCGAGCTTCACTAAGAGCTTTTGTGAAGATGTCTGCAACCATTTGATCACTGGGACAATGCTCCACCATAATGGAACCTTTCTTGACTTCATGTCAAACATAATGATAATGAATAGCAATATGCTTTGATTTACTATGTTGTATATAGTCTTTGATAAGACTAATAGCACTTTGGTTCTTGCATCAAAGAGGTGTACTAGATGATGAAGGATGTCCTAAATCTGCAAGTAGTTGTCGAAGCCAAACTAGCTCGGGAGCTATTAATGATGCAGCAACATATTCGGCCTCAGTTGTAGAAACCGCAACACATCGTTGTTTCTTGCTAGACCAAGAAACCAAACATCCATTTACAAAGAAACAATTCCCACTTGTTGATCGCATGGATAAGATACATTCTTGTTTGGGTATTCAAGTTCAACGACACCGACAACAAGGCATTCTTCTTCTTCGCCAGACAAAGTTTATTAATGATATTGTTAAGAAGTTTGGGTTGACAAATACGCACTCTGCCAACACTCCCATTCTTTCGAGCTCTACCAAGGGTACATCTACAACACGCAATGAAGAATCAGCCATTCATCAACCTTTTGCTAATCTTGTTGGTTGTCTTCAATTTATTGGTTTAAACACAAGACCAGATATCTTATTTGCAGCTAACTTTTTGGGACAGTATCTTTCTTCCCCTTCCACTATTCATTGAAGTGCTGCAAAACGTATTCTTAAGTACCTCAAGGGTACTAAGGAATTTGGTCTTATTTATCGTCGTTGAGAGGATTCTTCTTTATCTTCTTCAACTTCTCTTGACCTTATTGGATATACAGATGCTGATTGGGCAAGTTCACACTTATCCATGCGATCTACAAGTGGGAATTGTTTCTTTGTAAATGGATGTTTGGTTTCTTGGTCCAGCAAGAAACAACGATGTGTTGCGGTTTCTACAACTAAGGCCGAATATGTTGCTGCATCATTAGCAGCTTGCGAGCTAGTTTGGCTTCGACAACTACTTGCAGATTTAGGACATCCTTCATCATCTAGTACACCTCTTCGATGCAATAACCAAAGTGCTATTAGTCTTACCAAAGACTATATACAACATAGTAAATCAAAGCATATTGCTATTCATTATCATTACGTTCGACATGAAGTCAAGAAAGGTTCCATTATGGTGGAGCATTGTCCCAGTGATCAAATGGTTGCAGACATCTTCACAAAAGCTCTTAGTGAAGCTCGCTTTAGTTCATTAAGACATGCACTTGGTATTGTTCCAAGTTCTTGTCTCATTGATTGAGGCATGTATCATTGTATTCAAGAAAACTTTATAGTAAATCATTTTTGTATCATAGGTATGTGTAGGGGCTCGAGTTTTTCCCTTGTTCGTCCCAAGGGTTTTTTCACTCGCAGCCAGAGACCTTTGTTTGAGTGGGGATGTTACAACTATATATATCATCTCTCACTTGACTTGGGTCTCACCTATATATACTAACTCTACATCAATATGAGTCATTCTTTGGGAGCATGTCTTGTGTATCTCTCTCTCTCAACAATGATACCATGTTGAGAGAGAGAGATAGACGAGAGAGAGAGACACACAAGACATGCTCCCAAAGAATGATTCATATTGATGTAGAGTTAGTATATATAGGTGAGACCCAAGTCAAGTGAGAGATGATATATATAGTTGTAACACATCCGAGTTTGGAGACATATGAACTAACAAAGTACTTAACTTTTCTTTAATTTGTAAGAATGCATCCTCTTCAACTTGCATCCAAACTAAAGGATCCCTTTGAGTTGCTTTCTGTAAAGGATATACATATTCAGCCAGCATATGGAATGACCTTGATAGATACCTCAACTTTTGAACAAAGCTCATCAGTTCTTTTACAATTTTTGGAGAATCCATAAGAAGTAAAGCCTCCACTTTACTAGGCTCATGTGAAATACCTTTAGTAGACACTTCATGATCAAAGAGTATCACTCTAGTTCTCGCTATCTTAAATTAATCAGGGTTCAATTGACCACCATCCTCATCAAGTCTGCAAAAAACTTCATCAAGCTTTTTAGAGTGTAAGGCCCTTGAGCTGTACACACAAAAGTCATCCATAAATACCCACAAAGATTTCCCAATGAAAGGGGAAAATACCCAACTAACCCATCTTGAAAAGCTGGCGTATGCATTCATCAGACCAAAAGGCATCATTCCATAAAAGAAGCATTCGCATGGGGTAATGAACGTTGTTTTCTTCTCATCTTCTTCTGCTATTCTGATTTGGAAATATCCAAAGTATCCATTGCACACACTGTAAAATTCATGACCAATCACTTGATCCAATATATCATCCTGAAAGGGAAGAGGATAATAGTCCCTCTTAGTAGCTGCATTAAGAGGCTCGAAAACAACACATACTCTCCACTTTCAATTCTTCTTTGGTCTGATTACAACACAAGACACCCATTCTGCATCATCAATAGAATAGATAAATTTAGCATCAAGCAACTTCTTAATTTCAGCTTTAAGTACATTTTCCTGAATTGTACCAAGTCTTCTAAGTTTTTGAGCCATTGGTTTACACCCTTCTTTTAGTTTGATACGGGGCATAATGCTGTTAGTATCCCTTAGTTGGTGGTATTTTATAGCAAACAGTTTTGGGTCTTTCTAGAAAATGGCTGAATATTCATCTCTTTCATCATTAGTCAAGTCATTTCCCAACATATTCATAAGCTTAGGAAGTCCAACATTCATTTCAGGTTGCTGATCACATGTTTCCTTCATAAAGTCTGCACTTTGTGCAGCAATATTTACCACATTTTCCTCTTTTTTTGAACCGTGGATTGACAGCTTGAAGAGATCAACATCCCTAAAGAGTAGGCTAGCTTCCCATTCTCTATCTTCCACATCAAGGATGGAATTTTTTGAATCACCACTTTTATCACCTCCAACATCACTTTCATGTCCACTTTGAATGACAAACCCTATTTTCATGTCAAAGATCACCCTCTTATGAACTGGCTTTTCTAGATAGAGTTCAAATTGACCTCTATACCAGTCTTGTCTAGATCTCATACCAATAAACCACGGTCATCCGAAAATGAGAGGATATGGCCCAAGTTTGGCAGGCATAACATGGAAATCCAAACATGCTCTTTGACCTCCAATGTTGATCTCCAAGTTCTCAATGACTCCCAAGCATTTCACTTTTGAGCTATTTGCCATTTTAACCTTAAACAGTGACTTCCCTGTCATTTGAAGATGCATTTGCAACATTGCTTCTTCAGTGATTATACAAACTTGGGCACCACCATCAACATAAACTTGATCAATTTTCCTTACATGTATCCATGCATCCATGACATGTATAATTTTTTTCACATCTGATAGGTATACCACTACAACATGCCCAGTTTGGGTTTTTCCTTTCCTGATGCTAACCAAACCATGCCATTTCCTCCTCAAAGATGAGTTCATCTGCAGTAGGTGACCATATGTAACATTGGCCTTTTTACCCTTTAAATCCTCAAGTAGGTTGTAAGGAACTTGATTGACTCCCAAAGAAAAGTCCCCCATTTGAATCTTCCTTCGTTGTCTAGCTTTCCTGGTAGTTTCTGGATTATCTGCAACCTATTTTTCCTTTTTAATCCTTGCTACCCTTTGAGTTTCAGTTTCAGTGTCCCTCTCTTTGACTCTCTTATGATAAAAAACATCTGCATTTTCCCCATCATCAGACACACTGGTTTCAATGAGATTCATACCCAATGTGCCTTCATTAGGTCATCTTTCCAACTATTGCCTAGCTGGTTCAATGAGATTCATACCCGATGTGCCTTCATTAGGTCATCTTTCCAACTATTGCCTAGCTGGTTCAATGAGATTCATACCCGATGTGCCTTCATTGGTCATCTTTCCAACTATTGCCTAGCTGGTTCAAGTGGCCTTTGTTCCTATTGAGGTCTAGCATCTTTCCTAGCATTCCCTTGTGGCATGGGATACATCTTCTCTCCTATTCTTATTCTTGGATAAGGGCAATTAGGAGCAATATGACCTCTCTCCTTGCAATTAAAGCATTCAAAGTTTTCCCATCTATTCCTTGGTCCTCTAAATATAGGTTGCATTTGAGGTTGCCTTGCCTGCAATAGGTTCATAATCAAATTCAGATTTGCCAATTGTTCCTGCAATTTATTAATCACATCATCATCAAGTTTCCTATGACCTTGTTGAGTCCCATTCTCTGCTCTTTCAAGTGCCCCAAGAAGATTTACAACTTGATGTCCTGCATTTCCTGCAACATTGTCAGCTTGATGAGGCCATAAAAATGCATGCACAGCAATACCTCTTGATTTATTTGACCTCAATTGTATTTTCCTTTGCTTTTCCTTGGCTATTTTGATAGCATATTCATATGTATCAGGGTCTTTGATCAGAATTTTTTCTCTAATTTCAGGTTTGAGCAATGAAATAAACTTGGCCTTTTTTCAAGAACATCATGGGAGGTTGCTCCATATTTTGTGCAATTTCTATCCACTTTGCTTCAAGTCTTGCTGCAAATTTAGACACTTCCTCATTTTCTCCCTGAAACATCTTCTTCAAAGATTTCCATAATCTTTCACGAGTTTTCTTAGTTGCAAAATTTATAAGCAGCTCATTTTTTACTTCATTCCAATTCACCCTTGTCTCTTCATTCAGTGAGTTCCACCATAATCTTGCAGAACCTTCAAGCAGCATGCTGATCATTCGAAGCTCATCTGCATCAGTGTCTCTTCAATCTTGGTAAGCTATCCACTCTAATCTTTGTCAAGAATCACGTGGTGGAGGGAGTTGCTCAAGATGCTGCACCGAACACACACAGAATGCACAAGGAGAAGCTCACTCAAGAGACAAGAAGAGAGATGGAGGCCAAAACGTTTTCTTGCTGATTTCTTCTTCTTCTTCCACACACTTTTCAATGTACACAAAGTATAGATAAGATACAACATAAAGGAAAGTGGCCTACAAGTCAAACAATGCATAACCGACTACACTAGTCGCTATAACTATGCCAGTAGTAAATAGGCGTAACAACCTGAATATAATAAGTAACGAGTTAGTGGCCATGTGAGAGTCATAATGACCACCAACGTGCTACGTGTAGACATGTGGACCCACCTAACCAGGCGGTCCATCTTCAATGTCCACATGTGTTGAGCTTGTCATCTCAACACTCCCCCTCAAGCTCAACTGCATCTCTGCAACTCCAAGTAAGCTTCAAAACTTTTGAAGCTTCTCTGTACCCAATGCCTTTGTGAAGATGTTAGCTATCTGATCCTGTGTGCTGACATACACCAAGTCAATCTCACCTGCTAGTACCTTCTCTCTCACAAAGTGGTAGTGTACCTCAATATGTTTTGTCCTGGCATGGAACATAGGGTTCCTAGCCAACTGTATACTGCTCATGTTGTCACAATAAATGACAACTGGACCTTCCACCTGCACATCCAAATCAGCCAATAACTTTTGCAGCCATACTACCTCACATGCTGCAACAGCAGCACCTCTATACTCAACCTCTGTACTCAACAAAGCAATTGTAGATTGCTTTTTGCTGCTCCAAGCAACTGCTGCACTACCAAGAGAGAACATGTATCCGCTGGTAGATCTTCTATCAGACATACTACCAGCCCAATCTGCATCTATGTATCCAAACACATGTACATATGTACCTGCTTCATAGAAAAGTCCATAATGTAATGTGGACTTCACATATCTCAATATGCGTCTGACTGCATCCAAATGTGGCTTTCTAGGTACTTGCATAAACTGACTCACAAGACCAACAGCGTAGCTCAAGTCTGGCCTTTTAATGGTCATGTAGATCAAACTCCCCACTATCCTCCTGAACATAGTAGGGTCTTCTATCTCATCCCCAACATCATCACTCAACTTTACATTCTGCTCCAATAGGACTGAAAGTGGTTTGCATGCTGTCATACCATACTTGGACAACATATCCAAGCCATACTGTCTTTGGGACAGCCATAAACCATCATCACATCTGATCACCTCAATGCCAAGGAAGTACCTTAGCTCACCTAAATCCTTCATCTCAAACTTCTTCTTCAAAAAGTCCTTGACTTCAGCAATCCCACTATCACTATCACCTGTAATAATCAATTCATCCACATAGATGACTATGATGACCAAATCTGCATCTCCATTTCTCACATAAAGTGAGTGATCAGCATTAGAAACATAGAAGCCAATATTGACAAGATACTCTCTAATCTTGTCACACCATGCTCTAGGTGCTTGCTTGAGCCCATAGAGTGCCTTCTTCAACCTGCACACATACGTGGGATGCTTTAAATCTTCATAACCTGTTGGCTGATCCATATACACTTCTTCCTACAAATCACCATGCAAGAAGGCATTCTTCACATCCATTTGCTGCAACCTCCAACCTTTGGCTCCTGCCAAAGCAATCACAGATCTGACAGTTGCCATCCTAGCAACTAGACTGAAGGTTTCATCATAATCTATGCCATATGTCTAGGCATAGCTTTTTGCAACCAGCCTAGCTTTGTACCTACTAATAGAACCATCTGCATTGTTCTTAATCTTATAAACCCACTTACATCCAATGGCTTTCTCGCCCTTCTGCAATGATACTAGATCCCAAGTCTTATTGGCCTCTAATGCAGCCATCTCCTCATCCATTGCTGCATCCCAATGAGCATGACCAACAACATCCTCAAAACAAGTGGGCTCAACATCCTCAACTAGTTTCACCATATAAGCATAATGGTGAGCTACATAACCTTCAAAACCAAATCTTTTAATAGGGTATCTCACCCTGCTAGACCTGCGTACCACTGGATCACTCAATGGAGTCTTTGCATTGACGCGTGCTCTCTGCACAGCTGGAGTCCTCACTGAAGGAATGCCAAGCTCATCATCCAAGCTCTCTGAGCCACTAGGGTCTCCATCAAGAACTGCATCAATGCCTTCTGACACTTTACTCTTTTCTTTGTCTTTACCTGTAGTGTTACTAGATGCACCTGAAGATGTATAGCTACTCCTTAGTCTCCCAAACCAAGGACTACCAGATAATGTCTCTGGTCCACTAAGAGTCTGTGATTCTTGCTTTTCAGCCTACATATGAGTGTCATGATCATCATCATCATCATCCAATGCATCACCACTAGATGCATACCAACTGCTCATTTCATCAAAGATGACATCCCTGCTCACTCTGAACTTACATGTGACAGGGTTATAACAGCGATACCCTTTATGCTCTAAAGAGTATCCAATAAAGACACACTTTTCAGCCTTTGGATCCAGTTTCTTCCGCAACTCATCTGGCACATGAACATATGCAATACAGCCAAACACTTTCAAGTGTGATACATCAGGCTTCTTGCCAGTAAAGCATTCTTGAGGAGTCATACCATGAACTGCAGCTATGGGAGTTCTATTCATAATATAAACAGCAGTATGAACAGCCTCAGACAAGAAATACTTAGGCATATTATTTTCAGCCAATCAAGGCATGTGCAACTTCTGCAATATGCCTGTTTTTCCTTTCTGCAACCCCATTTTGCTGTGGGGTATACCTGCATGTGTACTGTCTCTTTATCCCATGAGACCTCAGAAAATCACTGAACTCATTCGAGAGGTACTCTCCCCCTCCATGTGACCTCAAACACTTTACTTTCAAGCCTGTTTCTCTTTCAACTACAGCCTTGAAAGTTCTAAAGTGCTCAAATGCTTCACTCTTTTCCTTCATAAAATATACCCACAGTTCTCTAGAACAATCATCAATGAATGTGACAAAGTATGAACTGCCTCCAAGAGATACATTTTGTGTAGGCCCCCAAATGTTTGTATGCACAACATCAAGGATATTTCTGCTTACATCTCTATCATGTAAGAAGGGTTGTCTTGCCTGCTTACCAAACTGACATGCTTCGCATACCTTATGAAATTATGCAACTCTAAATGTAGGCAAACCTATAACCAACCCTTTGGATTGCATTAATTTCAGTCTTTGTACATTTGCATGTCCAATGCGTTTGTGCCAAATTTCAATGTCTGCAACAAACCTTTTCCTTTAGCATACATAGTAGCATTCATCGTAGGAATTCCAGTATCCAGAGTAAACATACGTCCAACTCTACTTTCCTTTGCTACCAACCTGCACTTGTCATTGAAGTCTTCTACAAAGCAGCCCTTTGCATTAAATTTGACTTGCAGCCCTTGCTCCCGACTGACACCAAGTTTTTTGTAATAGATGGCACATGTAATACATCTAAAAGACTCTTTGTCTTACCATCATGCAAGGACAAGGGAACTTTTCAATGTGTGAAATTGGGTGGCATGAATGATCACCCGTCTGCACATAACTTGCATTTTGAAAATCCTGCATCTCTCCAAACCATTCTGCATGGCTGGTCATATGATTGGATGCACCTGAATCAACATACCAAACATCATCATGTGTTCCCTTTCCTGTAACATCATTCAGCATATGCTGCATAACAAACAGACGTTCATTTTTGTCTTCATTCTGTCATCAAGACGATGCACAGTTTCCTTGTTGCAACTTACCACTGCGAATATCATCTTTCTTAGCATAACATTGGGCTGCAATATGACCCGTTTTTCCATAGTAGTTACACACAATACCAAAGTTGAACCTCTGTTCTGCCATCCACCTCTTTCTCTAAAGCTCCCCCTGCCTCTAAAGTTACCACGACCTCCTGAAACCTGCATATCTCCAAATTGCTGATTCAATCTGTTTTGTTGGTTGTCACTACCACGTCTTGTACCACAGCCTCTTGAAGAGAACCTGCCGCATCCCCTTCTTGAATTGGAGTAGAAAGCTTGGACCTGTTCACCACTTCTTTCAGATGTCTCACTCTGCATGTTGATCTCTTCAGTGATCATAAGGGAGACCAATTCATCGAAATCTGGAAATGGCTTTCTGACATATACGGAAGTTATAAAAGACTTCCAAGCCTTTTCATTGTTAAGTCCACCCAAGGTAGACGACACCAAATCATCATCATCGAGCATTGCATCAATCGCTGCCAATGCATCTGCAATGCTCCTTACCTTCAGTGCATACTCATTGATAGACATCTTCCCTTTCTTCAATGTATTCAACTCTTGCTTGAGTTGAATCTTTTGTGCCTTTGTATTTACAGAAAATATACTTTCAAGTATGGTCCAAGCTGCATATGAATTCTCTGCATTTCTAATGTGTCCCAGCATATTATTGTCAATTACTACAGACAACCAATACATGACCTTTATATCTTTTGCATTACATTCCTTCCGTGCCTTTGTCTCTTCTGCAGTTGGAGGATCACTCAGCTCCAGCTCCTTTTCTTCACCTGAAACAAACTCGTAGAGGCCTTTTCCAATAAGGAAGTTCGTGACACAGAACTTCCATGAAGGGTAGTTATTCTTGTCGAGCTTCTCAATGATGGGGCTTCCACTATTCTCTGCCATTGTCACAAAATTAATACCAACAGCAAACAAATTTTCTACAACCCTCGGCCTGTAGTGCACAGCAATACACTAGACAACCTTTTTCACTGTCTGCTTAACAATACATGCAATCTGCAGCCAATTTGTAGACAAACCTTGTGTTTACTCCTGGTAAACATATTTGAACTTACAGATCTGAAATCTGTAACCTGTGCACCCACTTTCGGTCAATACAGTCGAAGTCACAGTGTACCCTGAAACTGTTGTCCGCAACCTTACGGCTCTAAAACAGGGCCTGAAACGGCCTCAAATGCCCAAAATAACTACGGAAAAGCCCTAAAGGTTGTATCTGCAGTATAGACAGTGTTCTTCCCACACACCAAATCTCACTGCAATCTGAGATTTTTGCTCTGCCTTGCTTCCGGTGCCTCCACAGGCACTATCCAAGAGAAAGAGTGGAAGGATGGGAGACCTTACCCATGGCTTGCTTTCTCGAACCTTTCTTCTTCTCCTTCACTTCAGCCTTCAAAAGTATCCTCTCTCAGTGACGCGGCTCTGATACCATGTCAAGAATTGCGTGGTGGAGGGACTTGCTCAAGATGCTGTGCCGAACACACACAAAATGCACAAGGAGAAGCTCACTCAAGAGACAAGAAGAGAGATAGAGGCCAAAACGTTTTCTTGCTGATTTCTTCTTCTTCTTCCACACACTTTTCAATGTACACAAAGTATATATAAGATACAACATAAAGGAAAGTGGCCTACAAGTCAAACAATGCATAACCGACTACACTAGTCGACTGGTGCTATAACTATGCTAGCTGTAAATAGGTGTAACAACCTGAATATAATAAGTAATGAGCCAGTGGCCATGTGAGAGTCATAATGACCACCAATGTGCTAAGTGTAGACATGTGGACCCACCTAACCAGGCGGTCCATCCATCAATGTCCACATGTGTTGAGCTTGTCATCTCAACAATCTCTTGATAAACTGATTAGCATCCTCATTTTCAGTACCAAAGAAGGATTCATATCCAAAAGCCGCCATGCTTGACTTTTTGTGCAGGTTGGTTTCCAAACCTTACACTTCCTAACAAATAAGATCAACAAGAGATCTTCAACACGGAAGATCTTCAACACCCAAGACAACACCAGAAGATAAAGACCGAGGATCTTTCCTCAACAAAACCCATGAGACGACATCACTGAACACATGATGGAAAATTCTAGATCACTTTCTCCTTACTGAGACTTCAACTCAAAACTTAAACAATTCAAACTTTCAAGCTCAGATTCTACCACTTTTAGAGAATATCTGATGCGGAAACAACCATGGCATAGACTCTGACAACAAGAGCTTTCAGATTCACACAACTCCTATTTTTTAGGGATGGCAACCCCACGCAGCAAACTACTCCACAAAGCATGATCGCTTGAAGAAGTACAAAATTAGTTATAGGCCCACTCTGTCACTCTTCCTTCAAAGCACACATAAATACAAACCAAATACTCAGGGAATCAAAGCTTTATATGGCAAATTCTCATGCCCATTCAACTACTACAAGCATTTCACAGTTATAGACATTCCATTACTACATCAAATCCGAGTTTGCTTTGATATATCAATGGATAATCATGATGACTTCCATGGGAAACCAAGTTGGTGTTGTAGAAGCTGCTGAATTCACATGTTTCCTCATAAAATATGGAAATTGCCTCATAAAGCACAGAAACTGCTTCATAGAGCATTATACACATAACATCTCATAACTTTCTAACTAGACCTTGGATCACCAAGCTTCAAAAAAAAAGTTGTAGCTCTCTTTTCAATCTACAATTATTAAGAACAAGTCACTGTCAAATTCCTTGATCTGCTATCATGAAATAGGTCTGCACAGTCTGAAGTTATAAATTCATGCACGCTTTATACAACAAACACAACTTCTCTGTTCCAAAAGCACGATCTTGCATTGATGAAGAGTCGCGGGAGCTTTGAACTTTGAAAACTCTGATCCATTATCTTCTTGGCTGCAAATCCTTTCAGATTTCCCAATAACCTGAGCTCATGCATTCAACATTCGACCATAATACATATTCCCTCTTACATACCCAGCTCCAGATGTAGAGACCTTTCACTTCCATTCTTCTCTACTGACGAGGAGCCTCACTCAACAACTAGCACAATCACTCTCATCGTGAAGAAGAACAGCCATCTGCTGTCTTTCACTAATGTCCCTACACCAGAACTGATATGCAAACTCTCTGCCCCACAAAGCAGTAGAAGAAAACAAGAAAAAAAGGAGACTCTTATTACCATCATCTGAGAACTGAGAACTGGCATGCGCCCATTGACTTGAGCAGCTCTGCTATCCTCCTTCTTAGCTCCAATAACTTCAACTTCACGGTCTCTTTCTTCTGGAAATTTATTATTCTTCTTCTAAGCTTCAGATTTCTCCCTTTTTCAGCTTACGAGATTCTTCTTCTCCCCCTCTCTCTCTCTCTCTCTCTCTCTCTCTCTCTCTCTCTCTCTCTCTCTCTCTCTCTCTCTCTCTCTCTCTCTCTCTCTCTCTCTCTCTCTCTCTCTCTCTGCTTGTTTTGTTGTAATGTGTCCAACACTTCTCTTCTCTTTTTTCCCAAAAAGAAATATTCACATTTTTACTTTTTCCCTTAATTTTTCAAGTTGCCCATTGCTTCCCCTTAATTGCTAGATGGCAAACATGCCCCTTGCCACGTAAAATTCCACTCTGGGACTCAAAATCGGAAATGAGAACACATTTTCTTCTCTTCTTGCATGAAGTGCATGTCTCAAAACTGAAATATCTCAACCACGTGTTGAACATGCATGATACCACTTGGGATTTTCATTTATCAACCCGACTCCTGCTATGGGTAAGTGTTAGAAAGACAAACAAATGATATTTGCATGTGTTACCCCACTTGACTTCATGAAGCATCATGTCCCCAGTCGCTCATTTTCACTTACCAATGTTCAATTGAATGCTTCCACCAATCTGTTGCAGTGAGGGTAATAAGAAGCAACAAATATGTATTTCAAGTCTAGTTTTCCTATTAATTCTCTCAATAGCTTATTTCTGAAACTAGGACCTTGATCTGTCACTATTTCTAGTTGTATTCCGAATCTGCAACATATGTCCTCCATGAGGAACTGAGTTATATCCTCTTTCTTGCAATTCCTCGTAGCCTTAGCTTCTAGCCATTTGGTCATATAATCAAATGCACTAATAATGTAAGATGTCCCTGTTTTTATACCAGGAAAAGGTCCAATAAAATCCAAACCCCACTTCTCAAATGGTCCATAGGCAAAAATGGCTTTGGCAGGTTCTGGAATTAGTACCCTTTTGGCATATGACTGGCAAGCATGACAACTTTTACACCAATGAGAAACATCAACACTTAGACTAGGCCAAGTAAGTCCTGCTCTAGAAGAATTTTCCAGCTCAAAACCAAAATGACCATCACATTCTTCCTCGTGACAGGAAGATAAGCAAACAGAAATCTCAAAACTATCTAGCACCCTTCTCAGTATATTATGAATCCCTTTCATGTACAATTGATCATTTATGAGCACATATGCCCTAGCCTTTTTGATAATGGCATACCTTTTGTATTTATCAGCCAATTACTTTAACTCCCTAGTTTTTAGAAAATCTTCAATCAGGTGAAGGCTTTCCCTACCCTTATATCTACAATTATCCACCCTCATGGCAGTCACATACTGGGAAATAGCATTTTCAGCCAATTCAATAGCTCTATGGTTGTTCTCACTACCAATATGCCAAATTTCAAATTTTTGCAGTTGCCTCATGAGCCCTTTTATCTTAAATAGCCAGCCCCTCAAAATATCTTTATTGGCATTCCAAACATTTTGAACCTATTTGACAACCAACATAGCATCTTCTTTTGCAACTATCTTCTTGTATCCCAACTGAATACACTGTTTTAGGGCAGCATGTAAACTCGCATATTCAACTTCATTGTTACTTTGTATATCTTTACTTTCTTGACTTCCAAAAAAAACTTCTCGATTTTCATCATCCATAATGACAAAACCCAATCCTCCCTTTTCTAGCACTCTTCTATAACTGCCTTAAAAAAACAAGATATCATCTTTATCCTTCATCTCCTCATGAATTTATGGATGCAGAATCAGCATTCATCTTAAAACAACTGCACTTTCAACATGTTCTTTAGAAGTCAAGATATCTGCCAAGCTAGCTCTTAAAGTATCCTCCTTCAAACATGTAAATTCAGATTCTTGCAAAGCCAACAGCCACTTAGTAACTCTTGGAGCATTTTCAGCAGTTCACAAAACCTATGGAAGCAATTCGGAACCACTAAGTACTACAAGTGGTTTTTGAATCAAGTATGATTTCCATCTTTTAATTGCATATACCAGCCCCCATATAAACAATTCTTCTTCCATCCAAGCTTTTTTAGTCACTCCAATGGATCTGCTTATATAAAACACTGGCCTCATATAAGCAATCCCTTTTTCCTTCTACATTAAAATGGCTCCCACTGCATTTTCCCCAACACTGATACTAACGAAGAAAGGTTCATCCCAGTTTGGAGGCATAAGAACTAGCAAAGTGCTTACTTTTTCTTTAATCTGCAAGAATGCATCCTCCTCAACTTGCATTTAAACTAAAGGATCCCTTTGAGTTGCTTTTTTTAAAGGATATACATATTCAACGAGCATATGGAATGATCTTGATAGATACCTCAACTTGTGAACAAAGCTCATCATACCTTTTAGAGTTTTGGAGAATCCATAAGAAGTGAAGCCTCCACTTTACTAGGCTTAAGTGAAATACCATTAGTAGACACTTCATGACAGAAGAGTATCACTCTAGTTCTTGCTATTTTACATTTATCGGGGTTTAGCTGACCCCCATCCTCATCAGGTCTGTAGAAAACTTCATCCGGTTTTTGAGAGTGTAATGCCCTCGAGTTGTACACACAAAAGTCATCCATAAACACCCACAAAGATTTTCCAATGAAAGGGGAAATTTACCCAACTAAGCCATCTTGAAAAGCTAGTGTATGCATTCATCAGACCAAAGGGCATCACTCTTAAACAAAAGCATCCCCATGGGGTAATGAATGTTGTTTTCTTCTGATCTTCTTTTGGTAATCTCATTTGGAAATATCTAGAATATCCATTGCACACACTGTAAAATTCATGACTAGCCACTTGATCCAAGATCTCATCGTGCAACGGAAGAGGATAGTAGTCCCTCTTAGTAGCTGCATTAAGAGGCTTGAAATCAACACATACTCTCCACTTTACATTCTTCTTTGCTCTGATTACAACAAGAGACACCCACTCTACATCATCAATAGGATAGATAAATTTAGCATCAAGCAACTTCTCAATTTTAGCTTTAAGTATATTTTCCTAAATTGTACCAAGTGTCCTAAGTTTTTGAGCCACTGGTTTATACCCTTCTTTCAATTTGATATGGTGCATAATGTTGTTAGTACCCCTCAGTTGGTGATATTCTGTAGCAAATAGTTTTGGGTATTTCTAAAAAATGCATGAATATTCATCTTTTTCATCATTAGTCAAGTCATTTCCCAGAATATTCATAAGCTTAAGCAGTCCAACATTCATTTCATGTTGCAGATCACATGTTTCATGCATGAAGTATGTACTTCCTGTAGCAATATTTAACACTTCTTCCTCTCTTTTTGAACCCTCGATTGACAACCCAAAGAAGTCAACATCCCTAGAGAGAAGGCTAGCTTCCCATTCTGTATCTTCCTCATTATGGCAGGAATTTTTTGAATCACTACTTTCATCACCTCCAACATCACTTTCATGTCTACTTTGAATGACTGTAATATTTCCACACGAAGTATTAATGAATTTGGACCACTATATGCCCCGTGCAAAAGCAGTGCTAAGTCATCTCCCACAATGGAATAATGTCAATGGCTAAGTCCTTACCCCATGCGCAATGGAATAATGTCAGTGGCTAAGTCCTTACCCCACACACGTGATAATAAACCCCAACCGCGTTGTGCAAATAAGGCCGAGGCAAAAACCCGCAAGCCGCACGAGAACACCCTTCACGGGAAAGGCAAGTGGATAATGGATAAGAATTTTGCAAATTTTTTTATGATAACCCCTTTCCCTCATCCGATGCATGGCAGGGAGAGGGAGTGTGAGAAAGCATGAGTCATGGAGGGCATGCGGAGTGGCATGCAACCCGACTCATGAGAGGCTATCCCTCCCCCCCTTAGCCCTATTAAAAAAAACCCCTCCCTAAGCTCTAGGAAAGGGGAGAGAAGAGAGAAGAGGAGGTAGTTGTGCTGCCTGCCATCGCCGTTGTGAAGTTTGCCTGCTACAGCGCTGCTGCCGCCTACCCCACCCCCATCGCCATCATCATTATCGTCATCCTCACCTCAATCGTCACCTTCATCCCTCCTCCCCAATCATTTCCACCCAACTCCACGTCACGTTTCTCAGATAGAATTATAGAAGCTTCTAAAGTTAGGCTTCCATAAGCCTTGTGCACACGACCTTCCCCAGATTATTTACAATCACGCCTTGTAAAGAAAATTTCTGCGCAAGGGAGGGAGTAGGCAGATTTTGAGACTGATTTGCCAAAGGCTGGAGGAAGTTCATAGATCGGATAAACGAAAGAATGAGTTGCGGAGTCAAGAGTCTACGTCATCGATGGTCTCCAAACAAAAGACGTAAGGTGCACACGTGGGAGCCTCCAACCCAAGTTTACACGTGGACATCGCTACGAGTCCTCATACCCAGGTTCTTAGAAGATTAATTCCACATAAAAGGAATGCAGTAGGGACACTTAATTTTCATAGGAAGAATGCATTTAAGCATGTCTTTAATATACATAGTCGGGTTATGTAATATTTCCGCGTAATGCCTACCGTAAATATTAACTTCCCGCTCTCATCGTAAACTCGTGCAAAGATTATCACCAGTGCCAGCAGCCATACGCGGGAAATGGAGACACTCCACCTTACGAAAATAGGGTCGGGGATTGAAAACCGGCATAGCCGCGGGAAAACTCCCTCTTGGGAGGAGGATAAGGGGATAAAGGTGGAATTAGTGCAAATTTTTTTTATTATTTTCCCCCAGCCGATGTGTGGCTGGGGGAAAGGGATGGGCTAGTGAAGCATGAGGACGTGGGGGAGAAGCCATGCAACTGACCACGTGGGGAGGACCCCTCTCCCCTCCTTGGGCTATAAGAACCCCCTCTTGGGGGGAAGAGGGGGGACATGGCGGCAGAAGGCTGTGAGAGGGAGAGGCCGGACGTAAAGGCTGCCGTGAGGGGAGCTAGAGGAGGAGGGGACAGGAGGGACTGTGGGAAGGCTGTGTATGGACGGGCCTTGAGAAGGGGGACAGACGGCCGTGGGCGGACCGTGTGTTGCAGGAGGCCGCCGTGTGAAGGGGCCGGCCGTGGATGGAGGTTGCTGCTGCCGACGGGAAGGGAAGAAGGCCGCCATCGTCAGGAGCGCCGCGCTGCGCCAGCTCCCACAGCTGCCGCCAGTCCAGTTCGCCGTGAAGCCGCCCGGCTGCCTCAGTCCGCCGTTGGATTCATGCCCCCAGCTCCGACATGCCCACGTGCTGAGAGAAGCTTCTTAGAAGCTTCTCTAAAGAAGCTTCTAAGGGGGCTTCTTAAGCCCCCCTTCCCACTACCTTTTCCCCCATGAGTCTATCCACACACCCCCGGAGGCTTTGAAGAGAAGGAGGCGACACGGGAAGCCCTTCATAAGCCCATTTTATCCCGGGATTCAATTTCCCCTTTCCTTTTTGATCTCACACAAGCCATGCTCTAGGCGGGTTTTAAAGGCCCTCCCACTACATTGCCCATCGGCCTATCCACACACACCCCCGGAACTTGAAGAAAAAAGAAAGAGGCGTCGAACCTTCTTCACGATTTTCCATAGGCCTCTAGGCTCAGATCTTGTAGAGAAGAAGAGGGGTCCTCAACACCTTTCCACAATATCATTAACCCTCGGGATTTTGGAAGAGTAAAAGAGGAAGACTATAAAGGTCCTTCCCCACCAATCCCCCCAAGGCCGGTCCTTGGATTTTTGGAAGAAGAAGAAGAACTCTAAAGGCCCATTCTTGCAAGGCCCATTCGCAAGAGCCCTTTTTTCCGCGGACATCATCGTAAGGCCCACACAATCCTTCCTAAAACCAGAATTTCAAGGTGGATTAAAGCTCTCAAATCTCCATTGTCAAGGGGATCTCATAAGAACCCTAAGGCCTTCCCAAGGCAAATTCCGCAAGTCGGAACTTCGGACAAGGAAGCCATATATCAAAGAGAGTTGCGCATACAAGGGAGGCGGGCCAAGGTCATAAGATTGCAAGCCAAGGCCAAAAGTTGAAATCCACAAAGGCTAACTGGAGATCGAATTCGCGATGGTCTCTAAAAAGATCACAAGGTGCGATGCGGGAGGTTCACCCCGAGCATACGTGGATATTTCCCAGAGTCCGCAAGTCCAGGTTTTATCTATTTGGATTCCACACAAAAGTATTGAATTATTCACGATAACTTCACGGATTAGAGGCACTCATGCATGTCAATTGCAACTAGTTAAGTTAAATGCAATTGGGACATGAATTGGCTATTTGAACATTATTAGAAATAGCTTAAGATATGGAAATTGATCATTGGTACGTTCAAAGGAATGAATGAAAAGAGCATAAGGTGTCTATGCATTTGTAGGACCTTATTAGCAAGTTTCCTTTTGTGCATTCAAAAGTGACGAGCCAAGGACAACTGTTGCCTCATCACAAGGTTGAAATTATTGAGGTACACCTTTTTACTAGGCATGGAAAGATTAATGGCATGTCCCATTTTTAGATAAATCTTCCTTGTAATGATTCATGAAGAAAAGTTAACACCCATAAGATGTTATTCGAAGAGGAATAGAAGGGCATAAACATGATCTATGGACTTGCATGTGGCATGATTATTTGATGTAAATCCTAGTAGGACCTAGGAAAGTTAGTGTCCGGATTATCAGGAATTTTTGCTTTGCCAAGGAAAGATGGGGTTATTGTGAACCATGTGATGCGTTGAAGCAGTGAATCGCATGTTTACACGTATTGGTGTAGTTGTAACTATTGTTCTCCATTAGATCTAGTTTATTACCTTTGGAAAAGACTCATCCTTGTCGCATGACAAGTATATTGTGTCGTCTAAATCACATAAACCACAGGAAATTCATTTGGACATGATTGAGTCGATATGATAGGAATCCTAAGTGTTAACTAGGGTT
Organism: Lygodium microphyllum; assembly: GCF_053477565.2. NCBI lineage: Eukaryota > Viridiplantae > Streptophyta > Polypodiopsida > Schizaeales > Lygodiaceae > Lygodium > Lygodium microphyllum. The sequence continues at coordinate 181,520,797 of NC_141138.1, read as the reverse complement.
TAGTGCAATAATAATTCGACCTAGTTTTAGACAAAAACCGTGAATCTAAAGATCCTACACACGTTCACAAAATGTCGAAGCAGTGGGATGTTTATGCATGAAATGATCTAAGGCTTTATCCTAAGGATCATGATGAAACTCCGACGGAGTTGCATATTTCTAGAACCATGGGCCTACATAATAAGGAATGGGTTGGAGGATACCCTAAACCCTGCTACTCGGCTGGAGGTAAATTCCGTGACCGGAAAACGCTAAGCAATGGGTGGGATGATCCCGTGAAATTAGAAGCAGTACATGTGCAATTAAGATGCAACATTGTAGTATAGACTTGAGACTTGTCCACAAGAGAGTTTTGTCATCTCTCGAAAAATGAGGTTGGCAAGTTATTGAAGGAATTTAACAAGAGGATGACTAATCATCCTGTTACTCACTTTTCTTGGGGATAAATTGCCAAGGAAAAGGAAAGTTAGGTATTTGAAAATGACCAGACAATAAACTGAAGCGACATGGTCGCTGGAACCTACCACAACTAAACACTAAAGTATGGGTAGGGTATGACCCTAACCCAAGAATGATAGGAATCTTGCCAAGTTGCAATTGATTCCGGATCGAATGCGGGTTGCATTCGGAGAAAAGAAGTCACTCCTTAACAGTTGCCAGCTAAACGACCATTGAAATTGATTGTGCTTGTAACAGTTTAGAAAGGACTGTTTGCATTGTTTGCTCAATGAACTAAAGGATGAAAATATATCTAAAGCTTCAGGTTGGTGCCTGAGAGGCAGCTTCAGTTACCCCCAACTGCCTGCTTGACCCTAACCAAGGGGGTTGTTAACCGCGCCGGGAACGTGGACCGAACCCGCCGTGAGAGGTCTCTCCGTTGAGCGCTACTTGGAGCAGGAGGACGCTTGGGTGCCAGAGGGGGCTCTGGCCGTAAATCCCTCGCCTTCCGGGCCCTGCACAAGAGGCTAACGTGACTCGGGATTGGATCTCGAGGCCCGCATACTAGTCTACGGGCGGAAACTTGGGTTAGTAATCACTGAAGGATTACTGGATAGCCTTCGGGCGGATTATGAATGCGCCTATGGGCGGGAACTCCTTGTATTGCAAAGATAAAAGGATTAAATGATAACAAAGAAGTTGTTTGACATTGTTTTCTTTATGTCCTGTGATAAGATTACGTGAAGGAACCAGTGCTTAACAGGGTTAATCAAGGAAGCTGTTTGTTATATGTCAAACTAATGTGGTAGGTAATTACATAACTAAAACAAACCGAGGAAAGTGCGGAGGATGGACCATGGGTCTGTCCTATGGAAGGGTGGTCCCGGTTAGCCGGGAACTTTTCTCAAAGTCTTCGACGAGCAGCAGGTTAATCTTCAGCATCAAAGCGAATAACGAGGATGATGACCTAGACTTACATCCTACCCGATTTACGCTGTTTTAGGGGAACGGAATGGGACCATGCCTTATGGCAGAGAGGTCGAGCCTTGCGTCCCTCTCGTTTCCCATTCTCCTTGAACCAAGTGCAGCGTGAATCCGCTTCGGACCTGGCTTTTCTGCGTAAAGTAGTTCGCTCGGGTCTGACGCTAGTTGTTGCTAGCTAATGACCAAACAGGAAAAACCAAACTCAGGTCGATCCTAAGTGGGAACGGCCAGGATACTTCCGCTACGTGGCAGACTCGGAAAGACCTAGATTGCAAAACCCGTAACATTCCATGGGAGTGCCGGGCGGAGCTTTCTAGACATCCTTCCCGATGGATTGCTAAGACGTGTCCGGAATGATTCTAGCGGACACGTTACAGGTTAAATCCATTTGGAAATTTTAAACGCAATTATCCATTCATTATGAAGATTAGTGCATGTCATGCCTTTAAAAGATGCTTGCACTTCCAGGTTGCAATATCCTTGCATGTATAATGCATAAATTAGATGAGGGATCGTGCTAAGAAGGATAGGGCTTGTCGCATGTTGCACTTATGATTTAAATCCATGGACATGATTCGTATAAATGTTAATTTGAATGTTGTCCAAGAATTGCATAGCATGAAAAGGAAACCATGAACTTGCCTGTTGCATGCAAGGATGCGTGCATTTTAAGTTGGATTAATTGTTGTAGAATGGATTAAGTCAACAATAGTCGAATGACATTCGTCATGCATAAACTTCTTTATCGAAGTTGTTTTACAAAAAGATGCATTTCATATTAAACCATGAATTCAATGCATTGGAAAAAGGGTTTATAGGTATAGTTTTTGTTGAAACTCAACATAGGTTTCTATACGAGTTGGTCCTAAATTGTCAATCATTAAAGCTTGGTTCCATTGCATCATTATAGATTTTAGCAAGGAAAAGAAATGGTCAATTGCAAACCCTATAGTTGCATTGAAGGAAAAATCTATGATTCCCATACTTACACGGAATTTTGTATCTTGAATTTATTTATTTGCATCTCTTAGGAAAAGTATTTGCATCGCTCTAAGAGAAGATCATTCTTGTCGCAAGACCATTAGATCGTTTTAGGTAAATCGCTTCTAATGGCATAACCCTCAAGGGATTCATAAAAGCATAACTAGTCGATACGACAAACACTTCAAAGTGTTAGGTAGGGTTTAGTACATTAAAAATTCAGCCTAGTATCGCACTTGGGACGCCAAGTCAAGACTTTTGATCCCAAAGGTCCTACCCACATTCACGGAATGTTAGGGTTAGCTAAAGTACAAGAATGATCTAGGGTTTTAGCCTAAGGATCATTTGGTCAAATACTAGACTTCCATTGAGTTTAGAAACCCTAGGGCGAAATGTTATTGGCCTAGTAAGGTTAGGGTTGGGTTGGGTCAAGAGGACTCCCAAACCGTACATCCTGACTAAACATATTTCTTGACCAAGGAACGTCATTTGATGGGAGAAACAATCCCACAAGTTAGATGAGACATTTGTCTCATGCAACAAGTTGCAATATCTCATGGCTTTGTGTTTAAGTCACAAGATAGATTTGCCACTCTTTAGAACAAGGGTTGGTAGGATCTAAGTACAAGTTAATTTACAAGAGGATGAGTAGTCATCCTGCAATATCACCTTCTGTGAGGCTGAGTTGCCAAGTTAGGTTAACTATGAATTGCCTAGCAAGAAATTGACCAATCAAGTTGGGGCGACGAGATTGCCCAAGATTTACTGTCTTAGTTTAAGGAACCTAAGGTGTTTGTTAATTTGGGTTAACAGGGTATAAACCCTAACCTAAGGATAAAAGGGTAAACAAACAAAGCCTTGGGGATTGTTCCAAGTCGCAATTGATCCTCCCGGATCGAATGTTGGATGCATTCGAAGAGAAGGATTCATACCTTAGCAGTTGGCCAAAGAAATGACCACTAGATTGATTGTGTTTGTACAGTTAGGAGCACTGTTTGTACTTCTTTGCTCAATGAACTAAATATGGAAAAATAATTAATGCTTCAGGTTGAAGGCCTGAAGGGAGAGGCAGCATCAGTTACCCCCGACTGTCTGCTTGACCCTAACCAAGGGGGTTGTTAGCCGCGCCGGGAACATGGACCAAACCCGCCTCGAGAGGTCTCTCCATGGGTGCTACTTGGAGTAGGAGGATGCTTGGGTGCCAGGGGGGCTCTGGCCGTAAATCCCTTGCCTTTGTGTCCTGCACAAGAGGCCGACGTGACTCGAGATTGGATCTCGAGGCCCGCATACTAGTCTACGGGCAAAAACTTGGAATAGCGATCCCTGAGGATTGCTAGATTGCCTTCGGGCGAATTTATGGATTAGCCTTCGGGTGGATTATGGAAAGCCTTCGGGCGAATTTATGGATTAGCCTTCCGGCTGGATTATATGATGTATTCCAAGACTGATAAATAAGATCAATTGTTGAAAAGGAACTTGCTTGACATTGTTTTTCTATGTTAGTGCTAAGATTACGTGAAGGAATCGGTGACTAATTGGCTAATTAAGGAAGCTGTTTTATGTGTGTCCAACTAAATGTGGTAGGTAAGTAGAAAAATAAAGAAACTCTGAGGAAAGTGTGGTGGATGTGGCCATGGGTCCGTCCTACGGATGGGTGGTCCCGATTGGCCGGGAACTTTTCTTGAAGGAAATTGACAGCAAGGAACAATGACCTAGAATCTAGGATACTAGAGTCCCAATTTATGTTGTTTTTTAGGGGAACGGAATGGGACTATGCCTTACGGGCAGAGAGGTCGAGCCTTGCATCCCTCTTGTTTCCCATTCTCCTTGAAGCAAGTGTAGTATGAATCCGCTTCGACCCTGATGTTTCTGCGTAAAGTTGTTCGCCTAGGAATTTGACCCTTAGGGAAACCTTGATTTAGGTTGGTCCTAAGTGGGAATAGCCGGAATGCTTCCACTTCGTGGTAGACTCGGGAAGACCTAGATCACAAACCCCGTGACATTCCATGGGAGTACCGGGCGGCGCTTTCTGGACTCTCTTCCCAATGGGCTACTAAGACGTGTCCTACAAGTCAACAGGTGGACACGTTACAGTTGGTATCAGAGCGAACCAACGAGGAACTAATATTTACAAGAAAACTTAATGAGGTGAAGTAGAGAAAATGTTGCTATTAAGAACATTTCCTTACTTACTTATCAATGTTGACTTGCAAAGTCGCGAAGCATGGAACAGATTCTTGGTGTTCCAGGTTATGTTTATGACTGTGATACGTGCTTTGGATTATCAACGGAGGATCGACATGATGAATATCCTAGACCACATCTACAATCCTTCAACCCTGTACGTGAAACAGAGATGGACGGGTGATTCAGGAATCTATTACATAGCTGCCCACTGATTTGCATACCTTCGAACCAACTTAAAGAGAATCAAGTGGTTGGAGGACTTAAAGATCGTGAAGCTATTCATTTTTGTTGAAGCTCACGCAAACGCAACCCTACATGTCATCGATTGGAAAGTCAAGTAGAACACATACACACATATGTGTACGAAAAAGTAACTCGAATAATCCCTGCTGAGAGGATCAAGGTGTTGGGACGTTATGAAAAGAACAAGTATCAAAGGAAAGGATACCCTAATCTTCCTATGACCTATCGATTCCTGAAAATCCATGACCCCAATCCATACTATTACTGAGTTCCCGTAGCTGGATGTAACACAATCTTATTCTCCCCGAACTGATGTACCAGCTTGTTTCAATTTCCCAAAAATGATTGTACTCAAAAGGGCTATGCCCATATGAATGAAATAGACTTTTTTTATCAATGATTGCCTTGACTATGAGTATTGATAAAGAAGATAAGTGATTAGGTCACTTGGCTGAAAGCTGAATTGGGCATGTAATGCTATGTGAGATTCCTATTGGGTGGAAAGTCAACTTCGGTCAGATCCAGGGTTATGAACCTAGGTATCCATGAGTGTTTGCTCAGAATGGATTGGCTTAAACCTAATGATGCTCACATTCACTGTGGAAAGGGCCAAGTTTCCTTTCAAAATTGTGAAGGGGAATTGGTCACAACTCAAGGTAAGCCAAGAATTCAACTGGCCAAAGCATCTTGGATAATAAAAGGAGTTAGAAAAGGGCTACCTGTCTGTTTGATTAAGCTAAATAAGCTAGATCAGAATCAGGAGTATAGGGAAGAACCTTCTTGGCTAAAGGAGTATGCAGACATATTTCCTGAAGAGCTGATAGATCTTCCTCCTCAAAGGGAAGTGATCACGAAATCAAGCTAGTACTAGGAGCTGCACCAATCGCAAAGAGACCATATAGAATGTCCATCCCGGAAGCGATTGAGCTAAAGGAGCAACTCACGGAACTGTTAGATCAAGGCTACATCCATCCTAGTAGTTCACCATGGGGAGCTCCAGTGCTATTCCAGAAGAAGAAAGATGGAATGCTTCAGCTATGTATTGATTACAGAGGATTGAATCAATCAACCATTAAGAACAAATATCCTATTCCTAGAATAGATAAACTTCTTGACCCCATCTTCAAGGTGCAAAGATCTTCTCCAAGATTGATCTCAGGTGTGGATACTATCAGATAAGGATCAAGGAATAAGATATCCCAAAGATGGCATTCATCACAAGATATGGATACTTTGAGTTCTTGGTCATGTCATTCGGACTGACGAATGCACCTGCTACCTTCAACAGGCTAATGGAGGCTACCTTCAACCTGCTACCTTCAACAAGATTTATGCCAAAAAGAATAAGTGTGTGTTTTTCAAATGACAAATTGAATATCTGGGATTCATAGTATCAGCTAAAGGAATTTCACTGGATTCGACCAATGTCAGAGACATTTTGGAATGGCCAGCACCAACAACTGTCAAAGAAATACGCAGTTTTCTTGGATTGACAGGATGGTATAGGGTCTTTATCAAAGACTATGGTTTGATTGCAGCACTACTCACCGATCTATTGAAGAAGCAAACATCAATTGTATGGTCAACTCCTGAACAATCTAGCTTTGATAAACTAAAGCAAAGCTTGGTATCAGCACCTATCCTGAAACTTCCAAACCTTAGTAAGGAGTTCAAAGTAATAAACTGATGCTAGCACACTTGCCTTAGGATGTGTGCTTATGCATGAAGGTCATCCTGTAGCATACTCTTCAAGAAAAATGAAGAGCCATGAGAGGAATTATGCTACCCACAATTTGGAGCTGCTAGTTGTCATCCATGCTCTCAAGCTTTGGAGACACTACTTACTGGGTAACAAGTTTACCCTAGTGATGGATCATAAAATTCTTAAATGGATCTTTACCCAAAATGAGCTCAACATGAGGCAACGTCGATGGATTGAAGTGCTGGAAGAATATGATTTTGAGATCAAATACCGGCCTGGAAAGGAGAATGTAGTTGCCGATGCACTCAGTCACAAGGCATTTCTGAATTCTTTGATTTTACAAGATCCATCAACAGCCAGATCTCTAGCCACAAAGGTATCCATGCCAAACAACCCAATATTTGAGCTAGCTAAAGAAGAGGCATGCCATGATCCAACCTATTAGAAGATGCTAAGGGAGATCCCTATCAAGGATCAAGATCCAAAGCTACAAGCAAAGTATCTAGAATTCTCTATCAATAGTGGACTTGTCTACTATAGAACAAGATTATGTATACCGGCAAGCCAGTCACTCAAACAGAAGATACTTTGGGAAGCTCATGACTCCCCATTTTTAGGACATCCTGGCTAGCCAAGACCCTCAATACAGTCAGAAAGAGCTATTATTGGGAAAGGCTTAAGGGTGGCATTCTCAAATCTGTCACTGAATGTTTGTCTTGTCAATGTGTTAAGGCTGAACATGTCAAAATGCCACGGAAGTTGCAACCACTTGACATTCCCCAAATGAAATGGGAATTCATTAGTATGGATTTTGTTGTTGGCCTGCCCCAAGTTCAAGGAGGATACAACTCCATTATGGTTGTGGTTGATATGCTCACCAAGGTTGCACACCTTATTCCTATTAAGACAAACTATAAAGCCTTAGACATTGCAAGGTTATTTATCAAGGAGATATTCAAACTGCATGGGTTTCCCAAAAGAATCATTAGTGATCGTGACTCTCTCTTCACATCATATTTCTGGAGGGCTATCTTCAAAGCCATTGGGACTCAACTCTGTTTCAGTACAGCTTACCATCCCCAAACCGATGGTCAAATGGAGTGAGTCAACCAAGTTATTGAGGATATGCTAAGGGCACACTGCTGCCATGAACCCAAAAAGTGGATTCAATATTTGCCATTGGTTGAGTTTGCCTACAGTGCTTCCTACCAACAAAGCATTCAGATGACCCCTTTTCAAGCATTGTATGGGCACAATTGTTGAAGTCCTTAAAATTTCTCGGATCCAACCTTAAGGGTTGAAGCTTCAAAGAAGATGTTGGAATATATGAATGACCAAATCAAGTCAATAAGTTAAGACATCCAAGCTGCCAAGGATAGACAGAAGGCTTACGTGGATTTGAAACGTCAAGATAGATCCTTCGTTGAAGGTGATATGGTCTTCATTCGTGTACGCCCAAAGACGAGTTCCCTATCCTTAGGTGAATGCAAGAAGCTAAGTCCAAGGTATTGTGGACCTTACAAGATCCTCAAGTGCTTAGGGCCTAATTCTTATAGACTACAACTCCCTGAAAACCTAAAAGTTCATAATGTATTCCATATCAGTCTACTAAAGAAGTATGTACCTAACCCTAGTCATGTGCTTGATGATCAACAAGTTGTAATGCCTAGCCAAGGAGTCCTTGACCTACAGCGTGATAGGATCTTAGATGTTAGGGAGAGGCATTTGAGATCCAGGACCTTGAGAGAATATCTCGTCCAGTGGAAAGATTATCCCGAAGAGGATGCCACTTAGATGGTGAAAGTACTCTCAACCACCATTTCTTCTCGAGATGAGGACATCTCAATTCCTCTAAGGGGGAGAGAATGTAATATTTCCACACAAAATATTAATGAATTTTGACCACTACACGCCCTGCGCAAAAGTAGTGCTAAGTCATCTCCCGTAACGGAATAATGTCAGTGGCTAAGTCCTTACCCCACGCGCACGATATAAACCCCAATCACGTTATGAAAATAAGGCCAAGGCAAAAACCCGCAAGCCACACAAGAACACCCTTCATGGGAAAGGCAAGTGGATAATGGATATGAATTTTGCAAATTTTTTTATGATAACCCCCTCCCCTCAGTCGATGCATGGCAGGGAGAGGGAGTGTGAGAAAGCATGAGTCGTGGAGGGCATGGGGAGTGGCATGCAGCCCGACTCATGAGAGGCTATCCCTCCCCCCCTTAGCCCTATAAAACCACCCCCTCCCCAAGCTCCAGGAAAGGGGAGAGAGGAGAGAAGAGGAGGCAATCGTGCTGCCTGCCATCGCCGCCGTGAAGTCCGCCTGCTGCAGCGCTGCTGTCACCTACCCCACCCCCATTGCCATCATCATTATCGTCTTCCTCACCTCAATCGTCGCCTTCATCCCTCCTCCCCAATCATTTCCACCCAACTCTAGGTCACGTTTCTGAGACAGGATTATAGAAGCTTCTAAAGTTAGGGTTCCATAAGCCTTATGCACACGGCCTCCAAACAATGAGTTTTAAGGAAAGAATGAGTTGCGGAGTCAAGAGTCTACGTCATCGATGGCCTCCAAACAAAAGACGCAAGGTGCACACGTGGGAGCCTCCAACCCAAGTTTACACGTGGACATCGCTAGGAGTCCTCATACCCAGGTTCTTAGAAGATTAATTCCACATAAAAGGAATGCACTAGGGACACTTAATTTTCGTGGGAAGAATGAATTTAAGCATGTCTTTAATATACATAGTCGGGTTAAATCCATTTGGAAATTTTAAACGCAATTATCCATTCGTTATGAAGCTCAGCGCATGTCATGCCTTTAAAAGATGCTTGCACTTCCAGGTTGCAATGTCCTTGCATGTATAATGCATAAATTAGATGAGGCATCGTGCTAAGAAGGATATGGCTTGTCGCATGTTGCACTTATGATTTAAATCCATGGACATGATTCGTATAAATGTTAATTTGAATGTTGTCCAAGAATTGCATGGCATGAAAAGGAAACCATGAACTTGCCTGTTGCATGCAAGGATGCGTGCATTTTAAGTTGGATTAAATTGTCGTAGAACGGATTAAGTCAACAATAGTTGTATGACATTTGTCATGCATAAACTTCTTTATCAAAGTTGTTTTAGAAAAAGATGCATTTCATATTAAACCATGAATTCAATGCATTGGACAAAGGGTTTATAGGTATAGTTTTTGTTGAAACTCAACGTAGGTTTCTATACGAGTTAGTCCTAAATTGTCAATCATTAAAGCTTGGTTTCGTTGCATCATTATAGATTTTAGCAAGGAAAAGAAATGATCAATTCCAAACCCTATAGTTGCATTGAAGGAAAAGTCTATGATTCGCATACTTACATGGAATGTTGTATCTTGAATTTATTTATTTGCATCTCTTAAGAAAAGTATTTGCATTGCTTTAAGCGAAGATCATTCTCGTTGCAAGACAATTAGATCATTTTAGGTAAATCGCTTGTAATGGCACAACCTTCAAAGGATTCGTAAAAGCATAACTAGTCGGTATGGCAAACACTTCAAAGTGCTAGGTAGGGTTTAGTACGTTAAAAATTCAGCCTAGTATTGCACTTGGGACGCCAAGTCAAGACTTTTGATCCCAAAGGTCCTACCCACATTCACAGAATGTTAGGGTTAGCTAAAATGCAAGAATGATCTAGGGTTTTATCCTAAGGATCATTTGGTCAAATACTAGACTTCCGTTGAGTTTAGAAACCCTAGGGCGAAACATTATTGGCCTAGTAAGGTTAGGGTTGGGTTGGGTCAAGACGACTCCAAAACCCTACATCTTGACTAAACACATTTCTTGACCAAGGAATGTCGTTTGATGGGAGAAACAACCCACAAGTTAGATTCGACATTTGTCTCATGGAACAAGTTGCAACGTCGCATGGCTTTGTGTTTAAGTCACAAGATAGATTTTCCACTCTTTAGAACAAGGGTTGGTAGGATCTAAGTACGAGTTAATTTGCAAGAGGATAAGTAGTCATCCTGCTACATCACCTTCTGTGAGGCTGAGTTGCCAAGTTAGAATTTGCCTAGCAAGAAATTGACGAATCAAGTTGGGGCGACAAGGTTGCCCAAGATTTACTGTCTTAGTTTAAGGAACCTAAGGTGTTTGTTAATTTGGGTTAACAGGGTATAAACCCTAACCCAAGGATAAAAGGGTAACCAAACAAACCCTTGGGGATCGTACCAAGTCGTAATTGATCCCGGATCAAATGCTGGATGCATTCGAAGAGAAGGATTCGCACCTTAGTAGTTTGCCAAACAAATAACCAATGGATTGATTGTGTTTGTACAGTTAGGAGCACTATTTGTACTTCTTTGCTCAATGAGCTAAAGATGGAAAAATAATTAATGCTTCACGTTGAAGGCCTGAAGGGAGAGGCAGCATCAGTTAACCCTGACTGTCTGCCTGACCCTAACCAAGGGGGCCGTTAGCCGCGCCGGGAATGTGGACCGAACCCGTCGCGAGAGGCCTCTCCGTGGATGCTACTTGGAGCAGGAGGATGCTTGGGTACCAGGGGGGCTCTGGTCATAAATCCCTTGCCTCCGGATCCTGCACAGGAGGCCGACGTGACTCGAGATTGGATCTCGATGCCCGCATACTAGTCTATGGGTGAAAACTTGGAATAGCGATCCCTGAGGATTGCTGGATTTCCTTCGGGTGGATTATGGATTGCCTTCAGGCGGATTATGGATTGCCTTTGGGCGGATTATGGATAGCCTTCGGGCGGATTTATGGATTAGCCTTCGGGCTAGATTATATGATGTATTCCAAGACTGATAAATAAGATCAATTGTTGAAATGGAGCTTGCTTGACATTGCTTTTCTATGTCAGTGCTAAGATTACGTGAAGGAACCGGTGACTAATTGGCTAATCAAGGAAGCTGTTTTATGCGTGTCCAACCAAATGTGGTAGGTAATTGGACAACTAAACCAACTCTGAGGAAAGTGCGGTGGATGTGGCCATGGGTCCGTCCTACGGATGGGTTGTCCCGCTTGGCCGGGAACTTTTCTCGAAGGAAATTGACAGCAAGGAACGATGACCTAGAATCTAGGATACTCATTAGGGGAGTTTTGAGGTCTCGAAAATGCCCTAAGAGATCCTAGAGAGAGAAAATAATTTAAGAAATAAAATCATTTTATAAAAAATTTAAAAGGTTTATATTTTGATAAGTTAAAATATCAAAATTCGTTAATAATTCATTGTCCTGATATTCTCGTGGTCACATCAAACCTAGAAATCTAGGTCGCCATAAAGTTGGCAAAGGTTGTCATAATGAAGATCTTACCTCTCCTCATTAAAGTGAAAACTAATATTCAATTTGAATTTTGGTGGATACTCGATTGCCTCTCTCCATCGTTTCTCTCTTCTTTTTTTCTCCTCCTTAGTAGTCTCTTCTTTGTTTTCGTTCTTGCTTCTAATCATATCCTTAGCTATGGATCAATCACTCAATGATCTCTGTAACTCACCTATGGATCAATCATCCAATGATCTCTGTAGCTCTCATAAAAGACCTCTCTATCATCTTCATATTGAGTTGGATAGTGAGTATGAACCAATAAGAAAGAGAATAAAATCTATCACGGTTACAGAGTCTATGAAACATATACTTAGGTTTGAAGGAAAGAAGAATATTGATCTTTGGTTAGATGGAAAGCTATATCCCAAAGATCCTAGCAGAAATAGCACTCCTCCTTTCTATAATAGCTCATCATTAATGAGGTTTATTGGTGATGGCTACAATGGATTTTTAGGTTATATACTTAACCTTGTTGTAGAAAAGGATATCCTTGGACTAGAGAATCATCTTTTGATGAAACACAATATAGAGTTGTTGCAAAAGCTAGAGGATTGTCAACAAAAAATTCATTCATTGGAAAAGCGTATCAAAGCTTATCAATGAAAGCAAACTTTATTAGGCCTTCGAAATCGACAAAGAGCTCTTAAAAATATTGAGAATCTCAAACGAGGAGGAGGAGGCTGTGGTAAAAGAATCCAAGCAGCAAGGTATATTTTTTTTCACTTTGAAAATCTTAAATATGGCTTTATTTAAATTACTTGCATTGATTTGTGATGTTAATTTTGCTTAGATCTCTTCTACAACCAAATGCAAGTGAAAGAGATTCTTTAAAAGCAACTCAGTTTTATTATCATCTTCTTCCTTCAGTAGTTTCAAAGGATATTTTGGAGAAGAAGAAATTTAAAAAGGCCAAGAAACAATGCTTGGAGTCATTTGTAAAGGATCATTATTTGGATTCTGAGTTAGTACAGAAGACACTGGATAGTATTGGTATCAATTGAGATGCTTATATGCAACTTTTCCAGCTTTTACAATCAAATATGAAGCAAGGACAGGTACGCAATTGCATACTTCCGAAGCCATTTGTGGTTATGACTATCAGACAGAGAGTTAATAACAAAGTGATGGGGATTCTAGGTGAGGCTTTTCATATCAAGGCTACCTTCAAGGGCAAGAAAAAGGAGGTTACATTCAATGAATTTAACAATATTTTCCTTGACTTGCCCATCCTACAATGCTTAATGAGATTCTAAAATGTAAAAAATTGGAGAGAATCTCTATCACCTTGATGACTAGGGCACTTTTGTCAGGTCATTGCAATCACTCAACATCATTTAGTGTTCAATGTGAATATAACATCTGGTGGCTAGGAGCATTTGAGATAGATACTGAGAATTTTGATATATTATATTGGGTTTTTCATCAAACATCAATACCTAATGTTATTCAAAGGCAACAAGCAGGAGAAGAGCTATTTGTTGAAGGATTTGGGAATTACAGGATTGAGTGGCACATAGCCGGTGACCTAAAGACACTCAAATGTATGTATAATGTATCAAAGGGAGGCAACTCGAGATCTCCTTGCTTATACTGCATGTCGCCAGCTATAGAGTTAAACTTAAGCAATTGGAATAGAGCTTCCTCTAGGCACAATAAGGTTCCACAGTTTAAACCAGTATTGGACATTCCTTTAGTGGATGCCCATATTTGTACACTTCATGCACTTTGCAGGATAATTGAAAATCTTGTTCATCTCTATATAGGATTTGCATGGAAGTTGAAGCCATTATCAACTAGAACAGATGCTATAACAAAGGTTGAAAATTTTCTCTCTGCAATTGGTTTGCATGGTGGCAATTTTGTTATTGAACCAGAGCTTCAAAAGTCTAAGGATGGTAATTGTGTCCCAAAAAAACCATCTATTGGTGGAGTGAAGGCTAGAAGTTTTCTAGGCTTTCATGGGAGACTTGGCAAGATAAACTCGAGAAATGGTGGCTCAATTACTAAATTTAATAAGTGGAAATCCCTACATAATGCAGTTAAGGATCACAATGATAATGGACAAGCTCGGAATAGAAAATTTAAAGTTTGGGAAACACTAGACAAAGTGTTTTTTTATTGTGATAAGACTGAATGGAATGATGATGATCTCAAAGACTTTAAAAACCGATTGAACCTTTTCAAAAAGGCGATGACAGAAGCTTGGGGTGATCAACACTTTACTCACTATATGGTAAGAAGGTTATATATTTCTGTTTCTTCATTGTCAAACTCATATAATGTTTTTTAATAACTTTCTTTATTTGTTGACTATGCAGCATATTTTATACAACCATGCTCCATACTTTATTAAACAATACGTATCTCTATCTACCTGGTCAACCCAAGGTATGGAAAAATCACATTATCAAGTAAGAACAAAATATTTCAGACACACAAGACATGGAGGTGGAAGACACAAAGCCAACAGTTTATTAGAGGTCTTTCAATGGTTCTATCGACAAATCTGGCATAAATTCAAGCTTAAAGATACAACCACATGAAGCAATACATCATCTTTAGCAAGGACTATACAAATTGTTACCCAAAGAAGAAAATATAGATATTTAAATTCTTACGCAAAGCAAAGATTTTACAGAATGGTTAGAAACCAAACAAAGAGTTGGGAAAAGATGGGTTTCAAGAAACCCTTGATCTTTGGCATCTTCTAGTCTGATTGTGTTGCAGAAGAGTCCTTAGTTTCAGGCACCTCGACAGGGCCTCTAGAGGAGTCCTTAGTTTCAGGCACCTCAACAGGGCCTTCAGAGGAGTCCTTGGTTTCAGGTAGCTTGACACGGCCTCTAGAGGAATCTTTTGTTTCATCCCACTCAATAAGACCTTTGTATTTCAAAAACACCTATTTTTGATAGCCTAGAAGAAGCTTCAAATTCTTACTATCTCCTACATAAGAGAGCAAATAGGAGCCAAGAACTCCAAAATATCCAGCTCTAGATCCACTGTATCCAGGCATGAAGCCAAAAACTCTTATGGCTTCTTCCTTCTCCACTAAAATGATCTTGTCCAAACCTCTGCTGAAAACTTGAGATCCAATTACCTTTGAGATAGTTCTCAAAGCCATCATTGGCAGACTTGGAGAGCTTGACAATCTACTATGATATATTACACTTATTTGATTGTTTAAGTTTCCAATATAATGGCCAAGGCTTTGATTTTTCCCAAGCTTCATTGGCCTAGAGCCCTTGGCCCTTCCAAGAAATTTGTCCAGATCTTCAATCTCAATCTACACAACAAACCACAATAGTATAAGATATAAGATATTTATCTATAATGCATAATAAAGTCTAACATAAACTCAATGGGTAACTTCGAATTATATTTCATACCTTAGGGTGTTCTTCTTCTTCGAGAAGGCTATCATCATAAAGATTTATTGAACTCTTGGGTTTCTCATCTGATGGAGACTTCAATCTCTCTTCATACCCTACATCATCAATACGAAGTCTCTTCTCGACCTGCAAGAACTCTTCTTTTGTAGGTAGCCCCCCCTTTTCATATTCTACGATCTGATTAATACATGTATGTAAGGCTATGGAGCTGTCTTGGAAATTCTCTCCCTCAACATCAAGACTTGCTAGTGGTTCTTGTTCATAACCTATAAAATTCATGTCATTTTGGCCCCAACCTGCAAGGATTGCTAAGCAATAATATTCTCTAAGATCAAAAAGATGTTGAATATCATTTAGCAATACATATCTCTTCTTGTTGATAAGATAAGTGGAAAATGTTGGAACACATGCAAGAGGACCTTCTTCATCAACATGTGCACTTGGCTTGATCTCCTTTTCTTCCACCATTGTGATATTGTCACTCTTAAACAAACCTACATCAAAACCTTGGACAAGTTGATTCTCAATATCTTCTTGGAACATCTCCTCCTTCTCTTCGACCTCCTTATCCATACTTGCAATATCCTCTAGCTTTCCCTGTTGGGCTATATCTGGTGAAGAATTTTCCATGTACTGAAGATACACAATAAATCCAATGTCCTTGTGGATCAGAAGGCATTGGTGTTGATACATGTGGAAAGGGAAACATGTTTCTCTCTTCCTGAATTCCTCATCAATGAGGTGGAACCTACCTAGAAAAGTTGATCTGGCTGTACTGGTGGCTCCCATTACATCACTATAATGAACAAATCCATTGACTTCTAAACCTTGCACATGTCTATCATAAAAATATCTGTACTCCTTAAGTTTATCTTCAAGATCCTCCAATAACTCTTTCAAATCAAAAGGAACATCGAAAATTTCCTTGATATAGCTAAACTTGGAAGAATTTCTAGTTGTGTGTAAGAAATCAAAGAGCCTATCAACAGAAGTCTCCATTAGCTCCTCCTCATCCATTCCTTCCAAAGATAGCTTTCTCTTTGTCATCTTACCAACAAAAGATTTATCCTTGCAAACAAAGCAAAACGGCAACAATGTCCAATCAAACACGATAGAACCATGGAAAGAGGCCCCAAAATCGTGTTTCACAAGACAAAAGATCGAAATAGGAGAAAAAATTTTAAGTGACCAGTGAAACACAAAAACAAGTATCCAAAGGCAAAAACCGGTGAAGAACTTACGTTTCATCAGACACTACTTGAAAACAAGAGTAATATTTCAACATTTCACCTGTGAAACGCGACAGTTAGCAGCACATCACTAACCAGAGACATTATTTCGCGTTTCATCGGTCAATAGATGCAGAACAAGAAGAAAAACATGAACTATGAATTAATTCTATTAAAACACAAAAATTTATGATAAAATCCTTTCTGGAAGTGCCATGCTCCTTTTAAAAGACATAAAGCACATGACATCTATGATTTTTCAAGTGTTATTAAGAATTCTTTCTATACTAATCAATGAGATCTTGTTCAGATACTTGTAATTGCAAAATTTTGTTATCTATCAAAAATTGTTGAACTGCTCTTCAAACAGGAAGCAAGGACCTTGAAGGCAAATTGAAGCAAAATTTCGGGAGAAAGAAAGACAATATCGGAGAAGATGATTTCGAAAAGCTTTTATATTGATTGTCAAACATGTATTGATATTTCCAACGAAAAAGTTAACGTAATGATGGCAAAATAAAGGCGATCGCAAATTTCGACGAAATTTTCAATATTTCCGCACGTATGAAATACCTCAGAATACATGCGCACGTGTTCCACTTAACACACTGTATGAAATATCTCAGAAGACATGTGCACTCCCTTTTTTCGAGAATAAAAGTCTCAGAATACGTCGCACGTGTTCCACTTAACACACCACCAAGTAATGCATGTACCATCAATTTTTAGAAAAGTCCCCCAATAAAGGAAAACAACGACCAAATTTGTTTCATATTTTTATGGTCATGGAGCACATTTTCATGGTCATGTAGCAGAGTCTTTGAGCTGTGGTTGTGAAAAACGTATTCGTGTTTCACCAGAGTTATTCACAAAATTGGTTTAAAACAGACTTTTTCTAGCAAAGCACCAGACAAGGTATAGTTTTCTACTCTTTTCCTTTGACTCGCGTTTCAAAAGTTCATGTCTATGATATAATCTGGTGGTACTATAAAGAATTGTTTTCCCCTAATGTTTTATAACATTGCTTCTATGGCTTTAATGGTGTAGAGATTGTAGGTAATTGTTATGGCATTCCTTAGGTTAATTTTTTTTTCTTAGTTTTGTTGATTGTTTTGCTATTTATGTGTTGTTTGGTGAACCGCAAAAATAACATGCTGCAAGGAGGTCTCTCTTCTAAAACTTGCGTTTCACTGGACACATTGGACAAGAAGTAACATGTCTTTTTTTGGCAAATGGCTAGGACTAAAGCAACAGCAATGAAGGAAAAGATTGATCCTAGGGGTTTAGCATCAAAGATTCATCAATCTTCAAAGCCTCAGAAGCTCTCTAGAAAGTCAAAACCAAAGAGAAAGTTTTCTCAAAATGTCAGGTGCCTAAGGGAGATTAGGAAGGCAATAAAGGCTCTTAACAATGCAATTCCAAAGCTGTCTTTTCAAAGGCTTGTCAGGGAGATTTGTGACAAATATAGTTTGGATAGTTTCAGAAGGACAAGAATAGCCCTTAATTGTATACAGGAAGCCACATAGGATTTTTTTATTGAGTTTTTTCAAGATGCCTATATTTGTGCTGCTCATGCTCATAGGCTCACACTCATGGACAAGGACATGGTAA
Source organism: Lygodium microphyllum (assembly GCF_053477565.2). Lineage (NCBI taxonomy): Eukaryota > Viridiplantae > Streptophyta > Polypodiopsida > Schizaeales > Lygodiaceae > Lygodium > Lygodium microphyllum. The sequence continues at coordinate 181,502,696 of NC_141138.1, read as the reverse complement.
TTCTTAGGAGGCTAAGATATAGATTTTCAAAGGTCCTTGAGCTAGTTCCCCTCACTGATGAGAAGACATTTAATATCCTTAACGTGCCCCCAGCTAGGAGAAAGAAAGATGATTCTGGTCCCAAGGTTGAGGATGTCACCCATGAGAGGGATACAAGGCAACATGAAAAAGAGGAGAAAGCTAAAGAGGAACAGGCAGATAAATGGAGAGAGTATAGGAGGCAAAGGGCTAAAGAAAGGGAAGTAGAGCAACTAGAGCCCTTTGAAAATGAGTTGGCCACCCTTCTTGAAGCAGCTAATCCAAAAGGATTCAATGTGTTTTGTTTCTTACCTGGTGACTTAGGCAAAAGAACTGAGATTAACTCCTTTAATGTTGCATGTGTTCAGATTCTTAAGGATAAAAGAAGAGAAATAAATGACAGTATTATTCTTGCTAGCCTAAGGTATATCCACCCATAATTACTTCTACTTTTTGATATTTTTTTAAACAATAAGATTTTCTTGTTTATACTCACTATTTCTATGCCTTTTCTAGGTGTGTAATGCATGAGTTTCCTTTGAATATGCAACAAAAAATTGAGGCTCTTGATCCATCTATCTCATTCTTTATGAGGAACAAGCTTGATACAAGCTTTGTTGTGCAGTGGTTGTCAATCTGATTGACTTCGATACTTTGGAGCTCCTTATAATTCCATATAATGAAAAGTAAGTGATTCAATATTCTATTAGAGTTTTTGAGATTTTATCCTACTAATTTGTTGAGAAATGGTTGCTTTCAGTTCTCATTGGAGCTTGATTGCAATAGACTGTGTGGATAAGCAATGTTTTTTAATCAACTCTATGAAAGGAAGCCATGGAAATGTTAAATTGTAAGTTATATTATCCAAGGGCTCCTTGATATTTCAATTCTTTTTAGTAGCAATCATATATTTACAAGCTATAGAGTCTTGATATATCTTACATATAATTTTTCCTTATGTCCTTGTATCCCATCCTTTATCAACAAATTGTATGGCATGATCATATGTCAGTCTCTTCACTGAAAGCATGGTTTTTGTTATTCTTATCTCCATATTAGAGAAGAAATCAATAAATATATTAATAGGCATAAACAAAGTAACTTTGCTTAGCCGACTTGAGATATTAGATTTTAATGCTTTCTAGGTCTTAGAAAATATCTTACATCTATAGCCCTCACTAGTAGTTGGACTTGGCAAAGTGTTGAGTGTGGAAATGATTGGTTTTTGGCTGATTTTTTGTTGTTTTTGTTGCTGAATGGTTGTTTTTGGTGGTTTATTGTTTGAGTTTGAAGATGTTTTGAAGTGTTTGGAGTGGTTTGAGTATGTTTGAAAGGGTTTATGTTGGTTTTTGATGAAATATGTTGTTCTGAAGAGTTCTATAATTCTCTTTGTATCGTTCTGTAAGGCCTGATTTTCTTCTGTTTTGTTCTGTTTTGTTTCTGTTTTGGTAGTTGAGATGGTTGAATGGATGTTTTGAGAGATGATTGAAATGTGTGAAAAGGTTTATGAGAGATTGAATTGGTTTTGTTTTAGTTTTTATAAATTTTATGGGTTCTGTTGATCTTCTGTAAAGTTCTATTGCTCTGTTGTTCTGTGGTCTGTTTCTGTTTGTTTCTGTTGAGTGTTATGATGGATGTATGGATGTTTTGGGAAGTGTTCTTGTCTTAGGAAAAGGATGAATGGAAGCTCTATTCAAGTCAAAATAAGTGAATAAGTAACTGCTGAAGATTTACAGAAGATTCACAGAAGGTTACAGAAGACAGTGACAGAAGCCAGATATCATAGGACACTATGAAGTCTCTGGTGCCCCTTCACATCTGACATACCGCTTGGGAGGTGTATCCACGACCTAAGAAAGATTATTATGAGTGATTATTGAGTGATTTTAGTGAGTATGTGATGTACTATTGATGGAGAGAGAGAGAGAAAGTCAGAGATAGTCAAATCTATGAAAACAGTGTAACTGTATGTGAGAGATTGAGAGAGAAAACTATGAAGACATTGAAGATGAATAATATGTGATTGATTTCCATTCAAAGATGGTGTATTCCTTTGTGTTCTTTGTTCTATTGATGGATTTTTTTAAGATGTTGAAGAATATGGTTGATTCTATCAAATCCGTGGGAGATATCTACTATGATGCTGCGTGAAGAATTTATGTTTTCTTTGTTTTGATGATCAAAAGAATGAAATAAAAGCTTGTTGATGTTACAAGATAGATTTTCCTGCAAGAGAATTCCCTTTTCCTTGGTGTTCCTCTTGGGGCTCCATGTTTTGGGTGCGCAGCTGGGGAAACTTGCCATCAACAAGCACCAGAAGAGGCTGAAAATGAAGGAAATGGCATTGCCAAGAAGAGGAGAATTCAATGGATGTTTGTAAAGTTCCTTCTTCCACTGAAGCGTTGGAATTTCTCATAATCAAAGCCACTTTCCACAATAATTTCATCCCACAATGGCGGAAACACATCACCATCATGATGCATGCTCTATGTGGTGGATTGTTTCCTCTTCCTGTTGAAGCAGCAAAAACTTGCATCTTGGTAGCAAACTGTTTGGGAACAAACTGAAGAGCAGAAACAGAGAGAATGACTATCCATAGAAGATTTGGCATTCATTGAGAAGTTTCGAGACATCATCAAGTGGGAGATTGTAAAGAAGCTTCAGCAGTCTTGGTCTGTGGAGGTTCACAAAAATAAGAAGGAGCAGAGTTGGAATTTGTTCATAGATGCTCAACAGCAAGATACGTGGGATGCTTGGTGTTCTAACAATCTTTTGTTTGTCCAATTGGCAACCCACTGGAAGTTAGTAGACAAAGTGTTCTTTACAACATACACTGTTGAAACCATCAGAAGCTAGCATTACTATGATGATGGCACCACCACAATGCTTAGACGTATGCATTTTGACACCTTCAGAACCGAATACCTTCCTCTGTGCAGTGGCATGAAACTAGAATTCAGAGACGTTGAAAAGGAAGAAGTAGAAGAAATGTTGGCAAGAGAGTCCTCCAGAGACTGAAGCCTTCTGTTATCCCTTTGTGAAGCACTAACAACATAGTGGAGCCAACCCCCTGATGAGTGACGCAATAAAGAGGCAAGCGTTAGAACGAGTCCAGAGGTATGTGAGAAAAGAGAAGGAAAAAATCAAAGTTGAGAACGAGCTCTAGTAGAAGCTTCCTTTGACGCCCTAAAAGCACTCTTTACAGAAGTCCCAATGGCACATCAAGCCCTTCCTCTTCCTGCTGGAGGTCCACTTCCAAGCCAGATCCATCCTGGAAATATTGATGAGAGGCCAGTGAATGTAGTCCCGTTGCCAATTTTTAAGGGAGAGTACAATGAAGACCCCAATCTTCATGTAGCAGAGTTTATGGTAGCATGTGTGGCTAACAATGCCAGAACCCCTGAGCATTGGTTAGCAATATTTCCCGCCACTTTCAAGGGCGCGGCATTTCAGTGGTATGAGAGACAAGCAGCAGGAACTTTTGGCACATGGGACAAGACCTAAAGTTGGCCTTCCTCACTAAAATCAGGCGTGAAGGTTTTGAAGAGCAGATGCGAGAGGAATTTATGAATTTAAGTCAGTCCTCTGGAGAAATAGTAGAAGCTTATGTCTCATGAATGGAATCCATCCTGAAGAGATGGACTAACCATAATCTAGATTATGGCATTCAGAAGGGAGTGTTTCTCAGAGGATTACAACCAGAAGTCTGTAAGTTTGTGGAGCTGCAAAGACCGGCCACACTACAAGCTGTAACAGAAGGTGCAAGACTGTACGATGAAGTGGAAGCTAGATTGGCGATGAATCTAGGAAGAGGAGTCCTACCTCCTCTGATGTCAATAATGATGTACCTATCAAATGCAATCCCAGGGACTGTCCCCTACCCCTACCAATAGATGCCCCCAGTATCACAGTACAGTGCACCAAATCCACAGTGGCCACAATCAATGCCTCAAATGATGGTTCAACCACAACAACAATGGTCCCAGCCAATTTCCCCAATGCCAAATCAGCAGCAATAGTGGAACCCTACCAACTAGAGCCAACAGCCCCAACAGTTCAAACAAGAGCTCTGGATCAAAATCAGAACAGAGACCCCTCTGCACCAGCCCCCAACCTGTTTATGCAGTGATTACAGAGACTCCTCAAAACCCTACTGCCAGTGCCTCAAGAGGAGAAAGCTTGAAGGATTATTTATCCAACTCAGTTGTTGCAAATATCAAAAAGGAGTTGATGGATGTGATTACAGAGTAGCTACAGATGCTGAAAGTGAATACCGCTAGCATATCCAACATTGTAGGAGCAGGAAGAGATGTGATGCGGTCAAATACTTGGTGTGGTAAGTGTCATCAAGCAGGCCATTTAGCCACTGAATGTACAAGAAAACCAACCATCCCTGGATCCTTCTGTTCCTACTGTTTGCGAAAGAACCATACAGAGGATATTTGCTCTCTGAAGGAGATGCATGATAGGAGAAGGAAGTAAGAAGACACAAGATTCAACTTGCTGGAATCCAAAATGACAACACAGGATATTGGACCAAAGCCTAGGGAGTTTGGTCCTAATTTCGGACCCAGAATATTTCCATCCCAAAGTTACAGAGGAAGACAGTTTGGCGGTGGTCAGAGATCAGAAGTGGAGTGTTATAAGTGCGGAGAAAAGGGACACATTTCACCAAATTGTCCAAATCCCAAAAGGTCAGTGGATTATAAGCCCTTATGCAGTTCGATGCAAAGGAGAGGGCCACACTGCAAAAGACTGTCCAAGCCCAGCCCCAGTGAAAAACAGTGCTACTGATAATCCGTTCAAGGTCCAAGAGCCTACCTCCAATTTAGTGGAATTGGAAGTTGCTGCCATCACGCGTGTAAAGAAGAAGGAACCACCTGTCTAGAAAGAAAATAATCCTCCCGCCAGAACAGTGAATTTCAATCTTCCAACAGAAGAATAGAACAAAACAGAGTCTTACAGTGCCGTACAGAGCACTACAGTGGCAAAAGAAGGCCCCATGATGCCCTTGTTAGAAGAAAAAGGGAAAATGAAAATGGGTGTTGTCCCATTCCCTAACCGATTAGAGAAGCTAGTGGATCCTATTAAGGAATACGATCTAGTCAGAGATCTAGATACCTTTAAACCAAACCTCACATTCCGACAATTGTTGATGTTGTCTCCCAGTTGCCGAAAAAGGTTCAAAAGTATACTGACAAGAAGACGTGGATTAAGGATTGCTCCCTCAACAGCAACAAAGTCCAACAAAGCTCCAGAGCCTGTAAAAGAAGTGGATGTGGCTAACACCTTCCTAGATCTGGGTACCCCAGAGACTGGTGTGTGGATAGAAGGCTGCTTTATTGCAAATGCACTGATTGATGGTGGCTCATCAGTGAACATTATGACAAATGTGACAATGAAGGATCTAGGTCTACAGGGTGTGCAACCAACCCAATGGCTCATCAGACTGGCGGATCAGAGCAGAATCAAGCCTTTGGGCATTCTCCCATATGTGAAGACTACAGTGACTGGAAAAGATTATTGGCTAACCTATCTGGTGGTGAAGCCAAACTCTTATGGTACATCCTACCCCCTGTTACTGGGCAGACCATGGCTTTTTGAAGCCAGAGCAAGGACGGATTGGTTCAAAGGAACCTTGACCTTGGGTAGAGGACCCAATAAAGTGGTGCTGAAGCTATAAGGACATGGATCCACCTCCTTGGGATTATCTTCTGACTCCGCCAATGAGGCTACAAATGGAACATCAGTAGAAGAAGATGCTGTCAAACAGATCCTTCCTAAGAAAATAGAGGCACGTTCCTTAACAGTGGGCACTGTAAGCCAACTTCCTCAAGATGCGAAGTCCTTGTCAATGGGCGAATAATTCCTACCTAAACCAGGAACGATTCCGAAATCACTTCTGACAGTGAGATAGAAGCATGGATGTACTGCTCTCCTTGTTACATGGCCATAGCAGAGCCAGTGACAGAGGCAGAAGGCAAAGCAGAGGACCTGTTCTTCTCTTACAGAGTGCCTACAGAGGCAGAGCTGGAGTCTGAAGAGGATGATGATGAATCTGAAGAAGAAGACTTTGAAAGCGAGACAGAAGAAACCACTTCACCCACAGAAGGCATAGATGAGGAGGAAGTTCCAGAAGCATAAGAAGCAGACGAGCTCATGCTGTGGGACAGAATGGCAATGGTACCCTTTGGATTGGTAAATGGATCTTTCCATAGGCAAAGTCTATATAAGAAGTGGATCAAGCAAAATAAGCCGTCTTTTATCAATGGTTCTTGTCGCACCCATCCACACTTGTCAAGAAAGGATGATGATGATGCTCCTTGTCAACAAGTCCCAGTCCCAAGGCCACAACAGAATTCCGAGAGCCCCTGTTTTGTAACATTATTGGATGCATCCTCTGAAGAGGAGTCCTCAAGCTTTAAGGTAATTAACATTCAAACCAAAATGGAGACAGCGCTGATCCCATTTCACCATTTCAAGGGGCAACCTAAGTCCTTACTGCAAGAAGACGTTGGGTCTAGTGGGACATCAGAAGAGGACACCACCCCCTTGAAGGAGTCAGATCTGTACCCAGAAGCAGTCCGTGGGACCTTCATCTGTGAAGTAGAAGGTGAAAGACAGTTAACCTTTGTGGATGCAGATGGCACTGAATGCCATTTGAAGATGGGTAGCAGCCTACCAGAAGAGGAGTTGTCAACCTTGTACAACTTGTTGAAAGAGAATTTGGACGTGTTTGCTTGGTCCTACAAAGACCTAAAGGGGATTGATCCCACAATATGTCAGCATCATATTGATTTGGAGCCTGATGCCAAGCCAGTACGGAAACGACAGAGGCGAATGAACCCGAATTATTCCACATTGGTGAAAGCAGAGCTGCTGAAGCTTCTGGAAGCCGAGTACATCTATCCAGTGGCAAATAGTGAATGGGTCTCACCCATCGTGGTAGTACCCAAGAAGAATGGCAAGCTTCGTATATGTGTGGATTTTCGCAAGTTGAATTCCAAGACCAAGAAGGATCACTTTCCTATCCCTTTCATAGACCAACTGTTGTATACAGTGGCAGGACATGAGCTTTATTCCCTTCTGGATGGATTCAGTGGATACAACCAAGTGCAGATAGTAAAAGAAGATTAGTCCAAAACAACCTTCACCACAGAATGGGGGACCTACGCTTACCGAGTGATGCCGTTTGGACTCTGCAATGCCCCTGCTACTTTCCAGCGAGTCATGATGGCCGCATTCCAAAATCATCTGCACGACTTTATTGAGGTATATTTGGATGACTTCTGTGTCTATAGTTTGATCCGTGAACACTAGGGACATTTGGAACAATGCTTTGACCGATGCCGGGAGTATGGGATCTCCCTCAACCCCAACAAATGCATCTTTGGGGTCTCTTTTGGAGTTGTGTTGGGCCACATTGTCTCTGCACAAGGGATATCAACAGACCCTGCAAAGATCGAGAAGATCGTAGCTCTAACAGCACCCACCAGCCTCAAAGAGTTGAGGGGATTCCTAGGCCATGTGGGTTACTACAGAAGTTTCATAGCCCATTTTGCAACAAAGGCAACCTCCTTGCACAAGCTTCTGAGAAAAGATGCAAAGTTTATTTGGACGGAAGAATGTGACAAAGCCTTCAACACTCTAAAGCAGTGTCTGATTGAGGCACCTATTTTACAGCCTCCTGATTGGACAAAGGAGTTCCATGTGCACACTGATGCATCCATTGAAGGCTTAGGCGTAGTTCTATGTCAGAAGGGCTCCTCCAAATTAGATCAACCGATATATTATGCAAGCTGAAAAGTCACTGATAGGGAACGGAACTATACAGTGACAAAGCTGGAGTGCTTGGCAATGGTGTTTGCCCTAGAGAAGGTTCGCCACTACCTACTGTCTACCCACTTTAAATTTTATGTGGATCATGAGGCCCTGTCCTTCTTGATGAACAAAGCAGACGTAAAAGGACGAATGATGAGATGGCTCCTTTTATTCCAGGAGTTCGACTTTGAGGTGATTACCAAACGTGGTCGTTCCCATGTTCTCGCTGATCATCTGTTGCGTATCCCGTAGACTGCAGATGAGGAGCAGGATGATCCAGGCCTCCCTGATGCTTCCCTATTCCTGGTAGAAACTGTAACCCCCTGGTATGCAGACATTGCCAATCTACTAGCAACCCAATAGTATCCTCCTGGCATTTCTAGTCGGGACAGGAAGAAGCTTATGTTAGAATCAGCCCGCTACACCCTATTAGGCAGTGCGCTATACAAGAAAGGCAAAGATGAAGTGCTCAGAAGATGTGTTGCAGGAAATGAGATTGGGATTGTTTTGAAGGCTTGCCATGACGAGCCATGTGGAGGCGACTTCGCAGGAGAAGCTATAGCTAGAAAAGCTCTGTTAGCAGGTTACTGGTGGCTGACCATTCATAAGGATACCTATGACTATTGCAAGCGATGTGATGCTTGTTAGCGAATGGGAAAACCCACCAAAACAAGTGCCATGCCACTACAACCTATTCTTCCTTTGAAGTCGTTCAAGAAGTGGGGCATCGACTTCGTCGGCCCAATCGATCCACCCACCAGAAGAAAACAGAACAGATACATCCTCGTATGTACGGATTATGTCACAAAGTGATGTGAAGCTAAAGCCCTAAAGCGGGACGATGGTAACAGCGTAGCCCTGTTCATGTACGAGAATATCATCACCCGTTTTGGCAGTCCCCTAGAGCTGGTAAGTGAGAGAGGCACTCATTTCATTAATAAAGTCATGGAAGAGTTAATAGAGCTGTATAAGATCCGCCATCACAAGTCCACTCCTTATTACCCAAGAGCCAATGGCCAAGTCGAAGTCACCAATTGCATCCTTTGCTCAATCCTGACAAGAACAATTGCCGCACATCGTCGTGATTGGGATGATCGACTTACAGAGGCCCTCTGGGCGTACAGAACCTCCCATAAAGCAGCAATAGGACAGACCCCTTTTCAGCTGGTGTATGGTACATAAGCTATTTTCCCTGTTGAACTGGAATCGCCCTCTTTGCGAGTGGCTATCAAAGAGCGTTTGGGGGATGATGATTCACTGCAACACCGTCTCCTGCACTTGGAATGTTTGGATGAAACTCATAAGATGGCTCTACAGTGCATGGAAGCCATGTAAGCTCGACGTAAGGCTTACCATGACAACTTCATCAAGCACAAGGAGTTCAAAGAAGGTGATTTGGTCCTCGCCTATGATTCACGATTTGGCAAGTTTCCTGGCAAGCTTCAACAGCGGTGGATGGGCCCATATAAGGTACTTGCTGTCAATCCTAATGGCTCTGTACAAGTGCCGACCATTGATGCCTCTGATGATCCCTTCCTAATCAATGGATATCGCCTGAAGAAGTACTTCCCTCCTTGGGGATCTTGACAATCACCGTCACCTGGTCCTTTCCCTTGTTGACGTGGCACTGTAACTCTTCTTATGCTACTTCTGATAGCCGTTCTTCAGCCACTCCTGATGAGGTGGACGCAACCCTCTGTCCCCTCAGCCCTACCTTCCAGCCCTGCTCTTTTATCCTCTATTTTTCACCAGCGATAGTGGCGAGGATGGTTTTGAAAAATGGTATTTCTACCATTCCTTTGCTTAATTCGAAAAAAGAAAAAAATATACATATTGGTCATGGGAGAAAAGGACTTCGGTCCCTGTCATGCCGACCTATTCTTCGAGAAAAGGTGGAGACACCCTCGAAAATAGGAGAGAAAAAAAAACAAAAACAACAACAAAATTAAAAAAAAAGAAAAGAAAAAAAACAAGCAAAGAAAAAAAAAACTGTTATGGGAGAAAAGGAAGAAATTCCCTGTCATAGCAGGCCTCGTTCCAAGAAAAGGTGGTCAACACCCTTGGGCGGGAAGCTGGCTGTGGAAAAGGTGGCAACACCCAGCAGTCCAAAAAGTGGATTCATCAATTGACATCCCCAGGATCTAGTTCCGAAGATGCCTCCCTTGGTACGCTGTGTCCTGTGCCTTTCTGCAGAGCGTTTGACAGTCTTCTAGCAAGACGCCATTGATCTGATGGCTACCTCCTTGGGTATGCCTTTTCAACAACTGACGACGCGATCTTCATCGACAAACAATCGAGTGACGCGAGCTTTAATCCTAACCGGATGAGGAAGTGAGTATGGTTGCCCTCTGTATCTATCAGAGAGTGAGACAGAGGGTGGGGGGGAGTGACCAATCTTTCCCTTTAAATCAAATGAGAGGTGAGATGTGTGAATGAAGTGTTGCAAGCACAGGATGGGCCTCTCAATGCACAAAGCACGATTTGTTTTTGTGCACTGCACCATAAGGCTCCCTGGCCTTCCTTCTCGCACCGTATGCCAGTACAGGGCGGGATGCACAGTTGCACCATCAAATGCGCACAAGGCATACAACCTTTGCACAAGTGATCGTGAGGATTACATCAATGGATTTCAGGAAAGGGCTGCCCTCTGTATCTATCAACAGAGCGTGAGACAAAGGGTAGGCTGAGTGTGACTAGAGTTTCTTCAATCAATTACCGAGAGGTGAGGATTGAGGGAGGTTACGACCTTTGGAGTCAGGTACATTCCCGTTTCCCTATGCACCCATGGGCTGGGTCTCTGCCATCAACATAGGACACGTCACCTTGTTCTGTACACTGCACTGTAAGGCATCCTTGCCTTTCTCCTTTGCACCTATGCCAGACGGGTTGGACGCACTGATGCACCATCAATTGTGCACCCTGGCATACTCCCTCTGCACCATTCCTTTGTCGCTTCCTAAACCGGGTGTGAGCTATGGGTTTTCATCCTGATTTCCTCGAGTGATATCATTCATGGGGTGAGTGACTACTATTTCATTCCATATGAGTGATTGTGCATTGAGTGCAACATTTCTCATCATCGACGAATTTCCTGTGATTCCTTCAACCAGCTACCTCCCTGGGTGCTGCCGCATGGTCCCTGCCATGAAGGATGTGTGCTGTGAAGATACCTTGGTACCTCCTGCAGAGCGGACAACGACAGTGGACGTGCCATCGACAGTCAACCTTGATTCTTGACAACATGGGCCAAGTTTTTCTAACCCTACACTTGTTATTGTCATTGGTGTTCATGTTTTAAGTGTGGGGACATTAGCGGATGGTCTATGGTGTGGTACTAGGTCCCTGTTACTCGGTCAACCCTATCCGTTAAGGTTTTAACTGTGGGGATGCGTCCTTGCATGTCTACATTGCATACTTCCCTGCGTATGCTTCACTTTGCTCATGCATGTATGCCATAACTTTGTGTTACACTCCTGCGGTCCCTTCCCCACTCACCCGTCCACTGTCACCCCTCCCTTGGGGCTGTTCCTCCTCCCTTTCTCTTTTTCCCTTTTTTTGCTATGTTTCCATGTGAATGCACCCTATGTTCCCCCAAATTCTAATCTACACTTATAGCCCTGTTCGTATCTTTGAACTGTCGAATTTTCCTTTTTATTTACCCCTGTTAATTTTTGACGACTTTTGCGTACATTAGACGGTTTTCCATGTGAACGTACTTTTCTTGCTTCGGAACCGTGATCTGACATCATAGCCCTAACAACACTTTCCCCCTGACATTTTTCCTTTTTACTCCATGTCCTTCCGATGCACGGTTTGTCCAATATTAATTTTTGCGGTTTTTCGGGACCTTTTCGTGCGTCTTTTTGACATTTTTCCATGTGAACCTGCCTTGTTTGCATCGGAATTCCAGTTTGACTTGACAACCGTGTCCACCGCGCCTTTCCCTATATTTTTCCTTTTTTCTCCCCCTATTTGAACTTTCGAATTTTTAATTATTAATTTTTAAAAGTATTTTTGAGTGTCTTTTTGGTATTTTTTGCATGTGAACACCTCTTAACCCTATTGGAACTGCGTTTTAACATGACAGCCCTGTGTGAACCTCCTTCCCCTGCACAGTTGTCATGTTTGCTGCCCCCTTTTCCGGTGACCCGATCTTTTGTTATTAATTTCCGATCTTGTTTTCGTGTGTTATTTTGATGTTTTTCCCATGTAAACACATCCTCTCGCGGTCGAAACTATGCTTTCACGTAATAGGGTTATTGGGCACATTCTTCTGCACATTTTTCCTTTTTCCTGCACTTCGTTTCGATGCACAAATCTTCTGATATTAATTTTTGTTTGCGTTTTTGGACCCATTTTTTGCGTTTTTTGCATGTGAACGCCCTGACTTCCCCCTAGAACCCTCGTTGCACTTTTTCCTGTCTTCCCCCTACCGTCCTGCACAATTTTTGTTTTTACATCATTTCGTTTCGATGCCCGGATTGTGAGATATTAATTTTTTCTTGTTTTGACGTGTCTCGCGCGACTCGTCCCGCGCGTGAATGCGCTCGTTTTCGATTTTACAGGTCTCAACACGCCCACGTCGCGTACACGTACCCCGTGCCGACATCCCGACGTCGTTTCAATCCTGCCATTGCAATTTTTTTACCCAATCCCGCGCATGCGCGCGGGACGGGGGTACGCCTTTCGTCTTTTTCTCTATTTCTTAATTAATTAATTAATTAATTTATTAATTAATTTAAAAAATTATTACCCCCCCTCCCACATCTGTTGCAACCACCTCCCCCCCCTTTCCCTCTTCTCTCTCTCCCCCCTCTCTCTCTTCTTCTTCTTCTTCTTCTTTTTTCTCTCTCCCCATAACCCCCTCTCTCTCTCTCTCCCCTCCTTCTGCTTCCCTCCCTTCTTCTCCCTTCCTCCTCCTTCCCTCCTCCTTCCCCCTCCTTCTTCTCCCTTCCTTCTCCCTCCCCTCCTCCTTCACCCCACCTACTCCTCTCTCTCCTCCTCCTCGCTTCCCTCCCCTCTTCCCTCCATCGTCCCTCCTCTACCGCCCACCCCCCGGTGCCTCCTGCTGCCCGCCGCCTTCTGCCGACGCCCCCGCCGCCTGCCTGTTGGTGCCACCCCACCCACCTGCGCCTGGTGCGCTGCTGCCTCCACCTTGCACCCTTCTCCTCCCCTACTCCGTCACCCTTCGCCCTCCTCCTCTCCTACTTCCTCCCCCACCTCCTTCCTTTGCTCCTCCCGATGGGCCTCCGCCCTCTCACCTCCCACCACGCTCCCATTCCCCCCCATTCACACACACACACCCCCTCCAAGCCCCCATTCCCACACACACAAACCCCCCCTCGAAGCCCCCATTCCCACACACACACAAACCCCCCCCTCCAAGCCCCCATTCCCACACACACGCAAACCTCCCCCTCGTAAGCCCCTTCCCCCCCCCCGAAGCACAGACCACCAAAACTTAATTTAAAAAACAGCAAAAACAACCGCACCCCCTTCCAAGTCCCCTGTCACACGCAGGGTGTGCACGTGGTGGCTGTTCGTATGTGGCCCTGCCACACCATTTCTGTGTGTTCGTGATCGTGTTCGTGCTCTGTTTTACCAGTTGTTCACGCGCGAGGACGCGCTTCCACCTTGTCCGTGCAGTGGTGTGCTGCAGCCAGCCGTTCACACGCAATCCTTATCAGCTGTTCACACTCAACCGAGTAATGCCCTTTTAATTTAAAATCCTCACAAACCCTAAAAATACATTTAAAAATTCAAAAAATCCTTAAAAATCAATTTTAAAAAAAATACAAAAAAATTACTAAAAAATTCCCAATATTTCTGCAAACAATTAACATATTTTTCCAAACTAAAAAATTACAAAAATAAAAAATTGAAATTATTTTCAAAACCATGAAAAAAATGAAAAAAAACCCTTAAAAATCCATCAAAATACCGAAATAATGTCAGAAAAAAGTTTTTGAAAATTCTACAATTTTTTTGATACATTTTGCCAATATTTTCTCATTGAAAATACTTTTCTTAATTGGCAAAAGTATTAATTGGAGCCAAAACCCTAATTTAAAAAAAAACAAAATTCAATGAAAAAAATCATTTTTAATCCCACAAATGAGCTGAAAAAAATGAATTAAATCCGATCACCTTCTTTACACTTGATGCTCATGATTGATTGCTGAAATTTCATGTCCACATCACTTTTTTTTATTAAAAAAACAAACACATCAAAACACACTTAAAAAGAAAAAAACAAACAAACAATACCACCAAGCCAAACTATTAAAACAAAAAACAAAAACAACCCACAAAACCAAACAATCATAATCTTAAATCCCAATCAATCCAAACCCCCAACATCTCCATTTTTTTTCTTTGGTCACACGTCCCATTTGTTTTATTATTTCTTTTTGGTCAATGTGTTAGTTGTTTTTCCGTTTTCATGTACGACAGGACGACTAGTCTTAGTCGTCCTTTTGTTAGTCTTGTGGATTATCGGTGGATTGTGTCTCTTCCTTTTCAAGGCCGTCGTCTCAGATTTGGTAGACAGACCCACACATTGCTAGGTTTTTTCTCTTTTTCCCTCTCTCACGTTGCACCATAACACACATTTAAATTGTAATTAAAATCAATTGACTGTTGCATATACACAAAATTAATAGAGTGCACTTCATAAAATTGTAATAAAACGAACCCGAACATTAATTGTAAAAGGAACCCCGCCGTTGCACAAGCACCGTTGCACCATAACCCACTTAATTTTTGTAAATTACAACCCATTCACCAATGCACACGCACACGCGTTACAGACACCTTTCACTTGTAATAAAAGAACCCCCTGAAGTCACGCATGCATGCACGCAAGTGCCACAGATCATGTAATTATAACAATGAACTGCATTAGTAGAGACCCAGTCAAGTAAAGTCGTGTCAAGTCTGAGAGGGGCTGGGCTACATTTCCAACTCACCATGCATTAACAATGAACTATGCTTAATTGATTATTTAAACAAAATGAGTCGTTAGTTTCACCCATCCATTTCACCGCAATGTAGGACCCTGAACGTTTACGGGGATTGGGTTTTCTTGGTCAAAGATGTCGGTCTTTTTTGTTCATGTCTATTTTACTAGTCCGAGTCTGTGATTCTGTTTGGAGTCTGGTCAGTGTCTAGGTTACGGTATGTGTGACACTTTTGTTTTATTTTGTGTGCTTGATTACCGGGTTCTGGGTGCCTATTTGTACTGCATATTCACTAAGCTTTCGGTCGCATATGTGCGTAGGTCATGTCGAATTTTCGGTAGGATGTGGTTTGCTTGGGGTGGTTTAGTCCAGTCAGCCTTGTCCTCAATCTTTCTCCTGTCGATGGTCTCAATGGTGGTTTTGTTTGTGGGTTTTGCAGGTTTTCTCTTTGATTCCTGGTTTGTGATGAGTGTGGTTTTTGCCATAGTCTGAATAGCATCATCATCTTCTTCTTCCCCTCCGATTGTGGTATAGCATGTTCCCCTCGTAGTCCATGATTATTCTCTCCTTCTAGAGGCGGATTGCATCCGATGTGCAGGCCTCAGACCATTTGTTGCCCTTACATTGCCGTCCATAGATGAGAAACTTTGTTACTCCTTCTTGGCTTCTTATAAAAACCAGTATGGCCTGGTTTATAACCGTACCTTCTACTTATCTATAGCTAATATCCATGAAGTGCTGTGCTTGCCCCTTTCTGCTTCCTTTGTGCCCAGCGGTAATAACTAGTTACTTACTGCTGAAGAGATAGTTACGCTCTTGAAGAAGGAAACTTCTACCACCTTGCTTCTCAATCAACTTATTAACAGTTCAGGGGTCTCTATTGCTCCTATCTCTTCTCTAGTATGGAAGCAGTTATGTCAGTTCCTCCAGGACCGATTTATGACGAGTAAGTCACCTTCTAAGTATCTTTCCAAGGAACTGTTCACAGCTTCTGTGAAGATCCTAGAGGGTGTTAAGTTCAACTGGGCAAGCTTCTTACTCTCCAAGATGGATCAACATTTCCAACATGTACGGAAGGGTCAGATCATTAATGTTTCCTATGGTGCTTTCTTACAGTGCCTTATCACTTTTGCACCTCCTCCTGGTGGTGTGCCAGTGCCTGATTTTGTTCCGTTACCGCCGCAGCCTCCACCATCAGTCCCTTCCCCTCCACCTATGCAACCAAATTCAGAAGATGAGGAGTCCCCTGTTATATTTTCTCGCAAGAAACGCCTTCGTACAAAGGGTCTTTCCAACCCTCTTGTACTTGCTTCCCCTGTACCCACACCTGTTCCTACTGTGTCTGGTAGTGCCCTTCCTTCTTTCCTCTTCTGTCCTAATTTATTTTCAGCCCAAAAGGAAGGACAAATTGATCAGTAGATGCCTTCATCCTTACATACTATATTATCTGGACCTATGCTTTCACAGCTCGTTTCAAATGTCTAGTCCACTCTGGAAACCTCCCTTACCTCTTGTCTTCAGACAATGTATACCAGTGTTTATACTTCCTTGCAAAACAAGGTGGATTCCTTAACTAGTCAGTTGACTAAGGCATTGGAGAATTTGTCTACAGAAAGGGCTACACTCGATGATATTAGTACTCAAATGACTGCTGCTACATCCTTAATGGATTCATAGAAGGCAACTATCCAAGAGTTAGAATTTAAGGTTGCTAAGTTGGAAGAGGAGAATGCATCCTTGCAGCTTGAGAAAAATTCTGCCCTTGAGGAAACGTTCACTTTGGCTAGTAAACTTGGTACTAGTGAAGGTCAGTTGCAGCACTCTCAGGCAACTGTAGAGTCCCAATAGAAAGTTATTGAAGAACTTAACCAAAAAGTGGCTATTCTTTCTGTTCCCCCTCCAACTCCTATTGTCTCTTCAGTCATATCTTCCAAAGGAGAGCTTGATCAGTTGCACCATAAAGCTAAATTATGTGATGGGTTCTCCGCTAAAGTGGAACACCTTCAGCAGAGGTTGAATTGTGTGCAGGAAGATTTTACCCGCTGTCGTATTGCTGCGCATTCGAGGTGTGAAAACCACCCAAAAGTTGTGCATGAGATTTGTTACTCTGTACATATTTTGACGTAGACGTTGTGTTTTGCTTTGCTTGAACATTTTTCTTTCAATTGGTTCATGTTCAATTTTACAGAAGAAACAAGCGTAAGTTCCTTAAGAGGTGAACTGTTTTTCCTCACAACTGAGAATGGAATGGTGGATATCTTGTTTATCCATCTCTTTCTACATTATACACACTTGATGCTCACACAGCAGGTTGTTATTGATTTGTCATTGATCGGACTAGGAGGTACTTTGCAATGGGGAGTGAAGATGCTCTTGTGAGTCTTTGGGATCTTTCTGAGATGCTTTGTGTTCGTACTTTTACCAAGCTTGAAGCAAAGCAAAAGACCTAGAGTTGAAGGGACATGCAATGTGAAGAGGAAAAGATGTTGCTTTGCTGTGTGTGTAAGAGAGGAAAGTGTGGCTAAATAAGTGGGCTTTTTTTGGTTCATGAAAAGAAAACAAAACGGGAAAAGAAAACACGAATGAAGAGGCTAAAGAGGGGATTTTGAAAAGCTAAAGAAGGAGGGAAAAGGAGGCGAATACTATGAGGAGTTCAGAGAGGAGAACATGGGAAAGTGTTCTGCAATCGGTGAATAAGGGGGAGTACGGTGGCAGAGAAGCAGGCGTTTGTGGACATTGTCATCCCAACAGTGCGCGAGCTTTGTCTCAAACCGGTTTGGAGGAGGAACCGAAACCACACGCACAAGGGAAAGCATCTTCGGCAGCAATCGCCAAGGCAAAGCAGGTTCAAAGCAAGATAAGAAAAATCTGCATCAACTAGAAGAGGAGGAATCAGAAGGCGAAGGAAGGAGGAATCAGAAGGCGATAGAGGGAGTGCTCGGCAATCTAGGAGAGAGGTGGGAAATGGTACTCGTGGCGTGCTGTCCGGGAGGAGGGGCTGGCGCGCGGGTTCACATGGCTACCGTGGCCGTGCAGGTGCTATACGCAAGGTTTCAGGTCCTCATGAAGGCGTCCCTCTCATCCGGCCTCAACAAGTACATCTTCCTTGTTTACCGAAACGCTATCGCTGCCTTGCTTGTCTCCCCTTTCGCCTTCTTTGCAGAGAAATGTACGTGCCGTCTTCTTTAAAGCATTGCGACACTGATGCGTTTGAACCAGGAAATAGAATAAACGGCCACAACTTACAGCCAGCAAGCTTTTGCTGTTCTTTGGTTGTGCATTGATCGGGGATTCGTCACATATGGTGTAGCCTTGACACTACACAATTGGGTAGCTCATAGAGGAGGCCCTGTGATGACAGCTGCCTATCAACCTTTGCAAACTGTCATAGTAGCTCTCTTAGCATGTATCTTTTTGGGAGAAATTCTCTATCTAGGAAGGTCTGATTATTGGAGGACTTTACTTAGTGATATGGGCCAAATCTCTGGAAAGGAATCTTGCTGATTATACGGACAACTGGAAAGAGGTTGCTTATAAATCTCCGAGCTCAAGTACAAACTCATTGCTCACAGATCCTTTGTTGGATGCAGTTGTTCTAGTCAATGTGCCATTCCATGTCGTACCTGAAAACTCAGAACTGGCCTGACTAATGTAAATGGTAGGGTCATTCACCAGCAAAGTAGAGGAACATTGGAGGCCTCTTGAAGACGTGGTTGCTTTGGCATATTGTTTGCAAAACATGATTAATCCTGTAGCAGCTCAGGAGATGAGAGATAAGGATTTCCCTATTGCCGGAGAATTCTATCCTTCATTGATGATATGTTTCTGAATTACTGTGGTTGTCATTTGAAGATGATTCCAGCATTCATTTCAGTTCAGAGAACCTCAATATTACTAGAAATCCACTTTGACAAGATGTGTATGCAGTCACAAAGCTAGAAGAAACATGCTATTTTGTCCTTTTAGAACCATGAACTGATTTCTATTGTTCGTCTGACAAAAATCTGTGACACTTCTTCAACCAGTTTAAAAGCAAACACTGCTCCTGAAAAATTTATTCTTGTCTGAATGAAAAAGAAGAGCCAACCTTCTATACTATTTATTTTTACAAGGATGTCATCAGCTCTATATGACATAATCAACCTTGATTCCATTGATCTTTTTCTGAGCTGCAATGTGGACATTTACAACAGTAGTCAGTAGTAAATAAGAATAATTCAGCTTGATTGATCTTCTATCCTAAAATTTAACAAGGACTTCTGAAGTTGCGACATTGCTTTCGAAACCCTTCGACATCTTTGGTGAACCCGACGTGAAAGCGTCATAGAAATTTCAGGATGGGAGATACTTCAGCCTCTATTTCAGTTTCCTCTATAACTCCAGCTGCGTCTACTTCAGCTCCATCAATGACTGCTGCGTCAAGTACTTCGATGGAGGATCTAAAACAGATTTTGCAGAATATGTCCATGTATATGTAGCTCCAAAATCAGCAAACACAATTGTATATGCAGCAGCAACAACAATTGCATCAACAGCAGTTGTCTCAGCAAAGACAACTCTATTCGAAGCAGGAGAATGCAAACAGTGCGACTAAGGCTATTGAAGCAGTTGAGAGTGAGAAGAAACTATTTGATGGGCATAATGTTTCAGCATATTTGAAGACATATGAGATCAAGATGGGGTTTTTTGGAGTTCCTGCTGGACTTATGAGTAAGTACTTCCTTCGTCTTGTCACACCTGCTTTGAGGACAAAGGTGACTGATCTTTTTATTCAAAATACACATTGGCAAGATTTTAAGAAGGCTCTAAAAGAAGAATACTTCCTTGAGGACTTTGGTATGGCTACTCGGCGGTCATTCCGAGAGTGGGTCTACATGTCAAACAAGGGTCTTGCTGCTTCGGAGTTGATTCGAGAATTCGAAGAGAGGTATAGTCAGCTTGATGCTATTGAACAAAGAGGATTGGATGTTGAAAAAGTTGAAATTTTCTTGCAAGTTGCAGATCCTGCTCTTCAAGAAGAATTGGGTGAGCTTCTTGAAGATCGCACGAAGCCTATGGTCTTAAAACTGATTGGCAGGATGCAGTCTCGACTTTGACCAAGAGGAGGATATGGAAGACTCGCCTACAGAATGGTTCCATGACACCTACACCATCATCTGCTCCTATGCCTACTTCTATCCCTGTTATTTCTTCTCCTCCTCAGCCAGTTTCTTGGCCTATGCCAGTGCCTACTGTTTCTACTCCACCTATTCCTCCTGTTCCACGACCGATGCCTACACCTTCTGCTCCAAAACCATCCGCTCCATCGGTGCCTACCTCTCTTGATGACATAATCAAAGGCATCACAGATTTGACACTTGAGTCAGTCAAAGCGGAGTTGGTGGGTAAGTTGAAGGAGCAGTTTGCTTCGACTGTGCCTACTACTTCTTCTAGTGCACCTAGGAGTGCTCCTAGTGCACCTAGGAGAGATCGGAGATGTATTTGGTGTGATAGTACGGAGCATCAGCATTGCAGGGATTGTGACTCTTTCCAGGATGCAAGGAGGCAGAATTTGGTACATTGGGGGCAAGATGGTAAGATTTGGTTGACTGAGACAGGAGCTCCACTTGCTACCAACTTTGGTAAAGGTGGAATGAAGAAGTTAGTGGAGGACATGGCTGCGCGTACTTCTTATGTGACAGCTAGAGGTGATGCTTCTGCATATGGAGTACAGATTGAGAAGGGATCAGAGACTCAGTCTGCACTATGGACTTATGCTATGGAGACTGCAAACAAGGGGAAAATTCAGCAAACTGTTTTGACTAGTGCAGGCTCTAGCATCAGATCAGAGACAGGTTGGGACTCGCCTGTTGACAGGTACTCTATTTATGCTTATTTGGCTAAATCTCATGGTGCAGATGTATTTGTTGAGGAGAAACGTAAGAGGGATGAAGAAAATCCAAGTGCAGCTAAGAAGACTAGAGGGGGTGAGTTTGTTACTCCACCTACTGCAGGACCGTCTTCAAGACCAGGGCCAGATCGACAGATGGAGGATGCTCAAAAGAGAGAAAAGAGGCAAGAGCCTAGAGAGAGAAAGCAGCCAGGATTCAGATTGATGTCCGATATTGAGACATCTACAGATATGAAGAAAATCTTTAATGATAAGATACTTGGCAGTGAGGCGACTTTCACTATTTCTGAGATTTTGGGCATCTCAAAAAGAGAGTTTGAGGATCAGTTTCAGGAGGTCCTGAAGAGGAAGAGACATGCATTGGCTACCACTGATACACAGGGAGTTTTGATTGGAGAGTTGGATGAGGATGAGGATGAGGTTATGGTTGATAATGCTTCTGTTTTGCCGCAGGTAGAGAAGAGGGTTCAGCCTATGCATTATGCTGAAATTGATGAGCCTGTTTTGATACCGTGTAGTCACTTTTCGCGGAGCCATTGGGCTAGGGAAACTACAGAGACAATGGTAAAGATTGGAGAGAAACAGGTGCCTTATGTTGCATTGGTTGATCATGGTTCAGAGATTAATCTCATAGTTCGTGGAGTTTATGAGAGTAACAGATGGCCTATGGATGTAGAGCATGGGTGGCGTATGAGAGCCGCTAATAATACTGCAGGTGATTTATATGCTACTTGCCCTAGTGTCAGGGTTTCTATTGGTGATGTAGAGGAGGATTTTCATTTCTTTGTGCAGGATTCATGCTCTTATCCCATAATTCTTGGTCAGCCATTCATTACAGAGATGCACATGGAAACAAAGGTCATGGATGATGGATCTGCTTATGCACGGATTCACAGTAAAGATGGTATGAGAGCAGTTCAGTTTATGACTGTATGTGTGAACCATGTTAGAAACAGGGATACTCTCAGAGATGCACCCTTCCCCACTGTGAGGGATTCGGATTTTCATTAGGTACCGCCATTTCGCGAGACGACGGTGGTACAGAGGAGAGGAGATTGGAGTTCTCGCCTCCTGGCAGCAGTGATGTTTTCTCCTCCGGTTATGTTGGGATTTCAGCAAACAGTTCAATGAGTTATCAAAAGTCTTCTAGGTTGCCTAGAGCTACCAGGCAGTATATATGCAGGAAGGAGAAAAATTTGAAAAATGCAGGAATTTTGGAGGATGATGAGCACATAGATGGTATGTATGACAGTGTGATTTGTGCAGATACGATGGCAGAGATGGGAGATATGCTGAAAACTGATATGCTGAATTGTCATGGCAATGTATTAGTGCAGTCCCTGGACATGTTTCATGAAATTGCAGATTTTATGTCACACATTGAGTCAGAGGCTGAGGTAACTCAGCAAAGAGTATTGAGTGCTGAAGAAATTCAGCAAACAGAGTTTCCAGCTGATTATAATCAGCTTTCAGAGAGACAGAGGGCTGAAAATTTTCAGCCAACAGAGTTTACTGCTGAAATATTTCAGCATTCAAAGTTTGGGGCTGTTTCTATGCAGTCCATAGAGCAGAGGGCTGAGAATATTCAGCCATTGGAGTGTAGAATTGTTGATTTACAGCAAGGTTTATGTAATGCAGAAGAGCATAATGAAGCCAGGGTTGACACGAAATACAAAACTGTGGATAAGAAGGTGAAGCCGGTTGCTGTACCGCTTCCACCTGACAGTGATCAGCAAATAGAGAGGGCTGCTAAACAACAAATTTTGAGGAATTCGGAGCATATTGGTCATAAATTTTCAGCAGAGACACTTGCTGAATTGAAAATTGGAAATGGTGATTTCTTGTTACCCATAGAGAAGCAATGCTTTCAGGAGATGCTTGAGCGTCATGGAAGGGGATTTACTTTTTTGCCACATGAGATTGGATGTGTGAATCCTGATATTGTTGCTCCTATGGTCATTTTTACTATTCCTCATATCCCATGGAATCTCCGACCTATTCCAGTGCCTAAAGCACACTTGCCAAAGCTGATTGATTTATTGAATGAGAAAATCAGGATGGGAATCCTTGAGCCTTCATCTGCACCATACTCAAATAGGTGGTTTACAATTCCGAAGAAGAATGGTACTCTTCGATTTATTCAGGACATGCAGCCAGTGAACAGAGTTACTATCAGGAATGTTGGTATAGGTCCAGTTGTGGATGAGTTTGCAAAGGCATTTGCTGGACGTGCCATCTATTCTTTGGGTGATTTGTATTCAGGATATGATCAGTTTCAGCTGGCTTTGGAAAGCAGGGACATAACCACCATGAGAACTCCTATTGGGCTTGTGAGGATGTATACCTTGCCTCAAGGTGCCACTAATTCTGTTGCACATATGATGAATGCCATGCATAAGGTCCTTCGTGATTACATACCTCAGCTTACTATGCCTTTCTTGGATGATGTGCCCATTAAGGGGTGTGCAGAAGAAGAGAAGAATGAGAGCCTAAATGAGCAGGGATGCAGAT
Source organism: Lygodium microphyllum (assembly GCF_053477565.2). NCBI lineage: Eukaryota > Viridiplantae > Streptophyta > Polypodiopsida > Schizaeales > Lygodiaceae > Lygodium > Lygodium microphyllum. Next base: position 181,479,497 of record NC_141138.1, on the reverse strand, counting down.
ACTTTGTGGCTGATCATATTTCAGCATGTGAGAAGATTTTGGCCAGGTTAGAAGAAGTGAACTTGACACTTTCAGGGCAAAAATCTGTTTTTGGAGTGAATGAGGTTGTCATTGTTGGGCATATGTGTGGATATTATGGCAGGAAACCTTCACCTGATAAGGTGAATGCTATAGGCAAGAGTGCTGAGTATTGTTCTACTACTTCAGAGGTACGGAGATTCATTGGTGCTTGTGTGTTTTATATGATTTGGATACCTCATTTTGCACACATAGCAGATTGTTTGTATCAGCTGCTTCGAAAGGGGCAGAAATTTTATTGGGATGAGAGTCACACTAGAGCCATGCGGAAATTGAAGAAGTTATTGCAGAATGCTCCTACTCTCAGAAAAACGGATTATAATTGTGATAGGCCTATTGTATTGACAGTTGACACGAGTCCAATTGGCATAGGTTGGGCTGTGGGTCAAGATGATGCAGATGGAAATAGGTATGCTATTCGGTTTGGGGGGAAAGTCCTAAATGAGAGACAGAGGAGATATCCGCAAATCAAGAGGGAGTTATTGGGGATTGTCACGGCTCTCAAATGTGACAAGGAGTACTTTATTGGAGCTTCAGTTGTGGTAGAGACAGATTGCTTGCCATTGATTGGTATGATCACGAGTTGCTCTACTCCGGATATAGCCATGTTGAGATGGATTGCATACATCAAGTCATTAAATCCCGAATTTAAACACATAGCAGGGAAGGATAATCCAGTGGCAGATATATTATCTAGAGCCAGATATGATGATGAGGAGACTCTACTTACAGAAGAGGATGATGCAGAAATTTCAGCCACTATGGTTGATCATGTTTGTCATGTCTATGATATTGTGGCTTTCACAGAAGAGCTCTATGTTGGAGATTGGTTATAGATTGGCAGGTACCTTAGTACACTAAGCAAAAGAGATGAATGGACAGATGAAGAGTTCAAGAAGATTAGAAGGAAAGCCTATGGTTATTTTCTCAAGGACGGATTTCTTTGGAAGCATCCGAAGAAAAGAGGCGGATTACCTTTGCGGGTTGTCTGCGATAGAGAGACACAGTTACAGGTGATGAGGGAGTTTCATGAGAGTCCTTGGGCTGGTCATAGAGGAGTGTGGGCTACTTATGAGAAAATCAAGGAGAAATATTGGTGGAAAGGCATGTATAGAGATGTTTCTCACTTTGTTGAGACTTGTAGAGACTGCCAGATGTATTCGGTAGTGCGTCATCGAGATGAGCTTCATCTGACCTATCCGCTATGCATTCATTATAAGTGGGTAGTTGATTTGGTTACTATGCCTATGGGTCTATGGCAGATGAGATACATTGTTTTGGCTAGAGATGATCTTACCAATCATGTTGAGGGCAGATCTTTGAGAACGAAGACCACTAGTGCAGTGTGTAAGTTCTTATTGGAGGAAATTTTCTGTAGGTATGGTTGTGTGGGTAAGATCACTGCGGATCGTGGTGAATTGGATGCAGATGAAGCTAGGGAGTTTTTCTCTCAGCTAGGAATTAAGTTGGCTCTAACTACAGCATACAATCCAGAGGGAAATGGGAAGAGTGAAAGAGGGCATCCGCCGATAGTGAAAGCATTAGCCAAAGCATGCAGAGGACGGATTGGAGAATGGCCGAGACTTCTACCATTTGCTTTATGGGCTGATCGTACGACTCATAGTGTTACCACAGGATATATGCCTGTAGAGTTGATGTATGGTCAGAAACATGTTATGCCGATTGAGACTTGTGCTTTGACTTGGTCAGTTTTACCTTGGCAGGAGAATTTGACGAGAGAGGAGCTCTTAGCTCTTCGGATTCGACAGTTGGAGAGGAGACCTGAGGATATTCAGCTAGCTATTGACAGGTTGAAAGTTGCTAGACTAAGGAACAAGGACAGGTTTGATAACAGGCATCACTTGCGGCCTAGAGCAATAGAAGAGGGAGATTGGGTATTGGTCTTTGATAGCAGCCTTGAAAATCAGCATACTGCACTTCGGAAGATGGTGAAAAGATGGTTTGGGCCATACATAGTCAGACATGTCTTTGATAATGCAACATATGAGCTGACAGAATTGGATGGGACAGTGCTTAGAGTGCCTATTGCTGGAAAAAGAATCAAGATTTTCAAGAATAGGATGATGAAGAGCTGAAGTCGACTTGCAGGGAGTTGAAGGCAGAGCTTGCTTTGCTGAGGGTCGCCAACGTCATCGGCGGTGCTCCTAACACGCTATCCAAATCTTGACCCAGAACCAGAAAGCTGAACTCCGTGTCTGCTGTAGATGATCGAATTTCAAACAGGCCCTTCGGATGCTGAGAGGGAGGAAGGGGGAGTAAACGACGGGGAAAAAGCTGGAGAAAGCGCTGGAATGCAGAGGGAGTGCAAAAGCAGCTCACTGATCAAGAGAGAGGATTGGGCAGGCTCTGTAATTCCGATCTTTGCGTAGGTGGACTTGTAGCAGCTCGAGGTGCGTTCATCGCCATGGCTCTTCTTCGACGAGGCTGTTTCGACGGTTCCGTGGATAATTGCCGGCTTCCCTGCGGCAGTAAGGAGCTTCTCTTCGAGAATTGTCAGCGGCGGGGATGTGTGTCAGCCTCAAAGGGAGCATCGGCATCAAGCGAATGATCTGTTGGATCACAAGGACATTCACGTGGCAGATATGCAACATGCTGTTGATACCATATCAATGTCGAATAGGCATGGTAAAAGGCAGAGATGCGATGTAACTCCTGTTATAACCAAGAAGTTGAGAACATGAGCAACTTCTTAAGTTAAACGGCTATCAAACTTGGATTCATCGCAAACTGTACCGGCTGCAGCTGTGTCGATACATGGTGATGCCATTATAGGTGGCATTCTGATCGACTGCAAAGAAGCTCGCTGATCATGGCCAGCTGCTTTTGCAGGGGCTTCAAATGGCCACAAGTTCATTACAAAGCTGCCAGACACGTATGATAGCTGTGTCGGAGAATGAGAGATACAATTTTCTGAAGGAAAAAAATCAACAGATTGCAATTATTGCCAAAGCAATCATAAAGAACCCGAAAATCCAACTCCTAGATGAAGGTACTGGTGCATTGGATTGTGAATCCAACATATATAGTGCAGGGGACCTTGGGAAAAGGTCATGGTGAGCAGAACAGTGATTGTCATAGAGGTCATGAAGACTGGTCTAATTATAGAAGAACAAGGGCATTGTGATGATTGATGTGCGTTACGCAAGGAGCCTATGCTACACTGGTAATGCTGCATATGGTTTCTGCTTGAACAGTCTGATGGGAGTCATTGTTGCTGCTGAAAAAAAAAAACATTGCACATAACAGGCCATAGTGTTGATAGAAGTGGTGGGCAAGGATACAAGCTGGCCGGGCAAGGATTGCTACAGTTTTGTCAAACCGAGGTTCTTCGTTAAGTACACAATGTGGACAGCATTCTCACTATTCATGTGGTTTTATTGCTGCTGTAACTATTCTGAAGAAATATAAATATGATTCTTTGTGGAGACCGCCACTATTGACGATCTATCCTTCTATCCTGAAATTATTGAAAGTCCTCAGTGGTCACGACTTAGCTTTCGAAAACCCTTCGACACCGCTATACTGAATTGGTGTCACCTCCTCCATCCTTTTGGATCAAATATAATTAGCAGAGGTTTGCCCTATACATCTCCTTAAGCAATGTGGATTTGGAACCTCCAGAGGATGGGTGGTCAAATCTTTGGTCTGCAGGTCTCTTAAGAGCAATTTTTGATAGATTTGTGGATGAGTTGGTTTCCCATGAGGTTCAGTTATTATCTTTCATGTATCTTGTCGGACATCTGCAAATTCCTGATGAAGAGGACTTGAATGTTTATGTGGGGGATGTCATCTTACAGGCAGTCATGTATGTGCACTCAGTTGAGCTCCTGCTAGCAGATAGTTTGAAGTATTATCATGAGCAGACGTCTTGGTGTAAGGGACATGCTTGGCATCCACCTTTGGAGGCTGACGCTTTGGAACCTCGTCATCTTCGGAGTGTTTACCATAAATTTGATATCCAGCCATTACAATCTCAGTTGTTGAGGTTTATTGCTGATCATCCGTTATTTACTGATTCCTTTTTCCAGGACCTTAATTTCCGTTGTTCTATCTATCCGTTGGATCCTGGTGATCTCCTTTCTTATTCTCTTATGGCGTATTGTTTCCCTTTTTATATTTCTATTCTTTCCTCAAGTCCTGATACCATTCCTCTTTTATCTTTTACTCCTTCTGGATTTCCTTATATCCATGTTTTTACTATCTGTCATTTTATTGCTGATCCTACATCATCACCTACCCCTTCTGACCCTCCACCTTCTGTTCCTCCTATTCCTTCTATTTTCTTAGTGGATTCCCTTCGTACCTTTTTGTTGAATTCTCCATCTTTGCTATCTTCCTTATCCCTTCATTTGCCTTCCTTTTATGATTTATCTTATCCTCCTTTACAATGTTCTCCTCTTATTCCATTGCCCCCTTCATCTGATTATATCAATCTTCCTCCCCAGTCAGTGCTGGATACTCTAGGATATGACGATGACATACTCCGTCGAAGACAATGGAAACTACACGATTGTGTGATAGGATCGATATTTAACTGGCCTCTCATTCTAGGGTCTTGGGAAACATCTGCAGCATGTTCGAACTCTTACCTTCATTTTTCCAAAGTGCATGTTACTTCTGAGGATACCACTGTTCGCCTTGCAGCTCATTTTTGTTGGTATCTTGCTTTCATGCATCAGCAGTCAAAGCTGAATACTCAAAAGAGCATCCCTCAGTTGCTCATCAATCCAAATGTAGATGTGACTGTTGCTCAGATGGATGTTCTGTACTACTTTGCACAGGCCTTCCCTACCAGGTTCCTCATCTTACTGGAAAGGATGTGTTTCTTACAGTTCCTTCAGAATGTGCCTTAGCATTTTGTTGATGAGAGTAAAGCTTTGGAGCGTTTAAAGCTTAGTATGCAGTTTAAGAAGAAATACCTTCATCCTACTTAGCAATGGAGCTTTTTTCTCATTGTATCATTCCTCCTTTATTAATGGAAAATTTCTTTTTGCTCTCTAATTTTTGGGGATCTATGCCATTTAGACTATCTTTGTATATGGGTATTTTTTTGTATTGGGTGATGTTTTTTTCAATTGTGTGGAGCTAATGAAGATGAAGCTGTGAAGATTGATGCAGTTGGCTATCACATGGTTGCAGTTGCAGATTTGGATGCAAAACTCTTGTATATTTAATAGTTTGAGTTATTTTGGTTTTTATAATATTGGAATGGTTTTTTTTTTTGTGTTATTGGTTTTCCTTTCATATGTGTTTCAGATCCAGGTTATGAAGCTGATATGTTGGGGTTGTAATCAAAGTAGGTGATTTATGCTGAATTGAAGATTCTTTTTAGCAGATCATAGAGCTTTTATTCTTCCATTTTCTTAGGTCGCGAGGACGCTTCCTTATTAAGTGTGGGGATATGTTGAGTGTGGAAATGATTGGTTTTTGGGCTGATTTTTTGTTGTTTTTGTTGCTGAATGGTTGTTTTTGGTGGTTGATTGTTTGAGTTTGAAGATGTTTTGAAGTGTTTGGAGTGGTTTGAAGTTGGTTTTTGATGAAATATGTTGTTCTGAAGAGTTCTGTAATTCTCTCTGTATGGTTCTGTAAGGCCTAATATTCTTCCGTTTTGTTCTGTTTTGTTTCTGTTTTGGTAGTTGAGATGGTTGAATGGATGTTTTGAGAGATGATTAAAATGTGTGAAAAGGTTTATGAGAGATTGAATTGGTTTTGTTTTAGTTTTTATGTTTTTTATGGGTTCTGTTGATCTTCTGTAAAGTCCTGTTGCTCTGTTGTTCTGTGGTCTGTTCTGTTTGTTTCTGTTGAGTGTTATGATAGATGTATGGATGTTTTGGGAAGTGTTCTTGTCTTAGAAAAAGGATGAATGGAAGCTCTATTCAAGTCAAAAGAAGTGAAGAAGTAATTGCTGAAGATTTACAAAAGATTCAGAGAAGGTTATAGAAGACAGTGACAGAAGCCAGATATCACAGGACACTATGAAGTCTCTGGTGCCCCTTCACATCTTACATACCTCTTGGGAGGTGTGTCCACGACCTAAGAAGGATTATTGTGAGTTATTATTGAGTGATTGTAGTGAGGATGTGATGTACTATTGATGGAGAGAGAGAGAGAGAGAGAGTCAGAGATAGTCAAATCTATGAAAACAGTGTAACTGTATGTGAGAGATTGAGAGAGAGAACTATGAAGACATTGAAGATGAATAATATGTGATTGATTTCCATTCAAAGATGGTGTATTCCTTTGTGTTCTTTGTTCTATTGAAGGATTTTGTGAAGATGTTGAAGAATATGGTTGATTCTATCAAATCAGTGGGAGATATCTACTATGATGCTGCGTGAAGAATTGCTATTTTCTTTGTTTTGATGATCAAAAGAATGAAATAAAATCTTGTTGATGTTACAAGATAGATTTTCCTGCAAGACAATTCCCTTTTCCTTGGTGTTCCTCTTGGGGCACTCAAAGCTTGAAAAATCTGGCAAAGGAAGGAGGTTTATTGGCAACGCCGCATAGGAATAACATAAGAATGTTCATAAAAGAATATTCCATTCTCTGCAAGCTCTGTCTTCTTTCTGCCTCTATACATTTCTTCTCCAATTGAACCATGTATAACATCAATAACATCAACAATAGACTCAACTAGTTTTTGCCTTTCCTCAAGACTAGAGGGATAAAAATCTACCAGACAAACAAATATTATAATGGAGAAACCTAAACTATGTTTAAGAAAGGAAAAACTTTAAGAATCAAATTCTTACAATTTGGTCTATGCATTGGAAGCTTTGAGGATCTAGGTTTCAAACACAGCTCTCTATGCATGAACACATGTTACACTAGTATCTCTTTGATGCTATTCTTATTTGCTCCAAGCTTAAAACCTCAGATTCTGCCCTTCCAAGAACAGATAAACGAGCTCTCATGTCTTTGCCTTTTTCCATGTTTTGCTTGTTGTATGGTGATCCAACTACCTTTGCTAATGATAGTAGGAATCCATCTTCCATCAGTTTGGAATGAGTTAAACACTTATATGGATGTGATTTGGGAGCTAGGACGCCTTGTTGAAGGTCGAATTTCTGTATCCATGGTAGAAGACACACACACACACACACACACACACACACACACACACACACACACACACACACACACACACACACACACACACACACACACACACACACACACACATAGAGGACTAGGCTACCATAACAGAGGGAAAAACAATAGAGGAATAAAAGAAAGGAGGGAAAAAACTGAGTGCCATACTTTTCACTAATTTGAATTTAGATTACATCACTCATTATCATTAATCTAGATATATCATTAAATAAAAGTAGCCGAGACTCTATGCCATTAATGCAAAAGATGTCATAATCACGAATATAAGAGACTAAAAATAGATAATAAAAATACAAATTCATAATATTATTATATTTATATGTTTTTGTAAAATGATTTTTTAAAATTTTTAAAAATAGAAGTTTTGTTACGGAGGCTTTGCTCCTATTGGTCTAGAGCACTCTCTCTCCACATCTTAAAAGGCATTTTCGAGACCTCAAAACTCCCCTAATGAGAGTTCCAATTTATGTTGTTTTAGGGGAACGGAATCGGACTATGCAGTACGGGCAGAGAGGTCGAGCTTTGCATCCCTCTTGTTTCCCATTCTCCTTGAACCAAGTGCAGCATGAATCTGCTTCGACCCTGATGTTTCTGCGTAAAGTAGTTCAACGCTAGCTACTGTTCTAGGAATTTGACCACTAGGGAAACCCTGATTCAAATCGGTCCTAAGTGGGAACAGCCAGAATGCTTCTGCTTCGTAGCAGACTCGAAGAGACCTAGATCGTAAACCCCGTGACATTCCATGGGAGTGCCGGGCGGCGCTTTCTGGACTCTCTTCCCGATGGGCTGCTAAGACGTGTCGTATAAGTCGATAGGTATACACGTTACAATGACGGACCCTGTTTTCATGTCAAAGATCACCCTCTTATGAGCTGGCTTCTCTTGATAAAGTTCCAATTGCCCTCTATACACAAGTCTTGTCTAGATCTCATACCAATCAACCAGGGTTGTCCCAAAATGAGAGGATATGCCCCAAGTTTTGCAGGCATAACATGGAAATCCAAACATGCTCTTTCACCTCCAATGTTGATTTCCAAATTCTCAATGACTCCAGGCATTTCATTTTTGAATTATTTGCCATTTTAACCTTAAACAATCACTCTCGTGCCATTTTAAGATGCATTTGTGCTATTGCTTCTTTAGTGATTACACAAACTTGTGCACCACCATCAACATAAACTTGGTAAAATTTCCTTCCATGTATCCATGCATCCATGACAAGTATAATGTCTTTCACATCTGATAGGTGTACCACTCCAACATGCCCGGTTTGGGTTTTTCCTTTCCTGATGCTAATCAAACCATGCCATTGCCTCCTCAGAGATGAGTTCATTTGTAGTAGTTGACCATATGTAACATACGCCCTTTTACCTTTTAAATCCTCAAGCAGGTTGTAAGGAACTTGATTGACTCCCAAAGCAAAGTCCCCCATTTGAATCGCCCTTTGTTGTCTAGCTTTCCTACTTGTTTCTAGATCATCTGCAACCTATTTTTCCTTTCTAATCCTTGCATCCCTTTGAGTTTCAGCTTGAGTATCGCTGTACATGACTCTCTTAATAGCTAGAATATTTGCATTTTCCCCATGATCAAACATGCTAGTTTCGAACAAATTCATACCCGATGTGCCTTTAGCAGGTCTTCCTTCCAATTGTTGCCTAGCTGGTTCAAGTGGCCTTTGTTCCTCTTGAGGTCTAGCATCTTGCCTAGCATTCCCTTGTGGCATGGGATACATCTCCCCTCATGTTCTTCTTGGATTAGGGATATAAGGAGCACTATGACTTTTCTCACTACAATTAAAGCATTCAGATTTTTCCCATCTATTTCTTGGACGTCCTCGAAATCTAGGTTGCATTTGAGGTTGCCTTGCCTGCAATAGGCTTATATGCAAATTTAGATTTGCCCATTGTTCTTACAGTTTATTAATCACATCATCATCAATTTTCCTATGGTCTTGTTGAGTCCCATTCTCCGCTCTTTCAAATGCCACATGAAGATTTACAACTTGTAGTCCCGCATTTCCTGTAGTAGTGTCAACCTAATTAGGCCATAAAAATGCATGCACAACAATAGCTCTTGATTGATCCGACCTCACTTGTATTTTCCTTTTCTTTTCTTTGGCTATTTTGAGTGCATATTCATATGTATCAGGGTCTTTGATCAGAATCTTTTATCTAATTGCAAGTTTGAGCAATGAAACAAACGTGTCCTTTTTCAAGAACATCGTGGGAGGTTGCTCCATACTCTATGCAATTTCTATCCATTTTGCTTCAAATCTCATAGCAAATTTAGACACTTTCTCATTTTCTCCCTGAAACATACTTTCCAAAGATTCCCATAAACTCTTAGTAGTTTGCTTAGTTGTAAACCTTGTAAGGAACTCATTTTTAACTTCATTCCAATTTGCCCTTGTCTTTTCATTCAATAACTTCCACCATAATCTTGTAGAACCTTTAAGCAGCATGCTGATCATTCGAAGCTTATCTGCATCGGTGTCCCTTCAATCTTGGTAACCCATCTACTGGGGTATTGGCTTGATATTCTTGGGTGATAGAATAGAAGTTGTTCGAGTAGAGATGAACACTTGGAAAACCTCACCAATTGACCTTGATGCTATCTCTACATTACTAAATGGTGATTCACAAGGAAAGCATGAATATGGATCCTTAACTAAGTATATTCCTTACCCTAAGGATGAGCATGCAATCATCGACTTTCCATTCTTAGACAATAAGGATGACTATAGGCAAGTTGTAGAAGCAACTAGTAAACCCAACAAATTCACAGCTTCTTTTGAATTATCCAAGAATGATGCTACATTAATAGTATCTCTTTGCATGATGGCCAAGAGTTCCATCAGACGACCAATGCCTATTACCTACCATGTACCAACTAATAAGCTTGACTCCATAGAATTCCTCAGTATTACCTGATGAGAGAGCTAGCCCATAACTTGGTTATAAAATTTAAACCTCTTAAGGATCTCATAGATAATCCAAAGTGGCAATGGACTAAGGTACATAACCTAAATTTATTATACAACTAGGCCCTCATTGTGTAATTGAGAAAAGTCCTATGAATGGAAACAATGGGGACGATGAATAGTCTGAGTATAAGAATTCGAATGATCAGTATAAACACTACTATTTCAATGGTGAGAAAAGTGAGGAAGAAGCTGAGACCATAGAGTACAACAAAGATGGGCGAGTGATTGAGTAGATAAGAGTAGACTCTAAACCCTAGAGGGTAGTGCTTTTAGAGTGGAAAGAGGAGTCATCAAGTTAAATTGTGATCTTACGTGGTTAGAGAACTTGAGCATAGTGGACTATGAGCGAGATGGATTGGTTCAATCAAGCGTCACACCACTACTTGGAGTGGAATCAATCTTAGAGCTATGACCACCAAGGGAAAATCCTTCTTCCAATGAAGGTTGTGAGTTGAACTCTAGTCAGGAACTCTAGTCAGAAGTCAGCTCTGAGAGTGATCCAGAAATCCCACAACCACATAAGACCAAATGCACCAAAGGAGACCTCCCAATCCATCTAAGGTACAAGAGGATCAAGGAAGAGAGAAGGAAAGATTCCAAGTCCTTAGAAGCTAAACAACAAAAGAAACCACATGAATTATCCAAATGATTCACTAAGTATAAAAAGGGTGACTCCATAGTGGTGTTAGTAGGAGAAAAATGAGAAAGATAGGTTAGTGAACCCATTGAAGGACTCACTAAAGTTAAGGAAGTCAACTTGGCAAGGGAAAGGGACAAGCCTCACAACTTGTGTACATAGCCAATGAATTAACTAAGTAAGAGAAGACCAATCTCATTAATCTCTTACGAGAGTATGTAGATGTATTTTCTTGGTTCTTAGAATAGCTGAAAGAAATCAAACTGAGTATTGTGACTCACAACATTCCTATGACCCCCAACATAGCACAAATCAAACAAAGACCATATGCAATGAATCCAAAGCATGTTCATGTTTTGAAGGAGGAAATAGATAGGCTATTGGATACTAGATTCATTTATAAGATTGAGCACATGGATTGGGTGTCATCCATAGTAATTGTCCTAAAGAAGAATGGAAATATTTGAGTGTTCATGTATTACAAAAAGGTCAATGTAGCAAGATAAAGAGAGACAATTATCTATTACCGTACACCGAGAACAAGCTTGTGAGAGTGGTAGGAAAGAAAGCCTATAGTTTCTTAGATGGCTTCTGTGACTAATAACCAAGTGCAAGTGTACCCTGATAATACACATAGAATAACATTTGTAATAGAATGGGGTGCCTTTGCCTACATAGTCATGCCATTTGAGCTGACTAATGTGCCTCTACTACCTTTCAACATTTTATGTCTATTATTTTCAAGAACATGCTTAGAAAGTGGCTGAAAGTATTTGTTGATTATCTGTGTGTTCATTTGAGTTGTGGGAGGATCACCTAGAAAACTTTGCATAGTCTTTGAACGGTGTAGGCAATGCGGTCTCTCATTGGACTCCTTAAAATGCTAGTTCTCAGTAAAGCATGGATGTATCCTAGGATATGTGATCTCAAGAAATGGCATTGCTATCGACTTTTCCAAACTTAGAGTGATTGCTAATTTACCACAACCAAATAACTATAGGGGAGATCAGTGCTTCCTCGATTACACAGAGTACTATCGATGGTTTGTGTTGAATTATGCACTCATTGCATGACCACTTTACAAGATATTGATTGTATTTGAGTGGATTGATGAGTGCCAACATGCTTACAAAGAATGGAAAAAGGCTCTGATGATCGCACCTATTTTACAAGCCGCACATTGTCCTATTACTTTCTATGTGCACATTGATGCATCAAAGTTCACCATGGGAGCATTTTTGTGCCAACCTAGAGAGCATAACATGGATTACCTAGTGAGTGTTGCAAGTAGGCAACTCACTAACACAGAAATGAACTACTCCATAACAGAGAGGGAAGGGCTAGCTATGGTGTTTGTTGTTAAGAAATTTCCACATTACCTGCTAGATACTTCTAGCTACATTACCTTTCTTTGTTGAGATTCACATCAAGCATTGATTTATCTTGTGGACAAACCCTGCGTACTAACACGACGCATTACTTGATGGTTATTTTTGCTGTTAGAATTTGATTTCTCTATGTTAGTATGCAAGGGAAAACAACATTACATGGCAGACCATATATCTCGTATAACCACATGAGAAGGAGTTGGAAAAGGAATTGTAGATGACCTACTGGATAAACATTTATTTAGAATGTCTAGCAAAATAGATTTTTTTAGAGAATACCTTAAACTTTATTAGGAAAATGACATATTCCACATCCTAAAATATGGATTACCTAAATGTCCAATTGAGAAGGCTAGGCTAAAATATCTCATTCTAAGATTCAACCCTATCAATTGATTTCCGGCCAACTCTATTGATTAGAACAAGATGGACTATTGAGGAGATGTGTCTTTGAGCATGATATGGTTGTAGAAGCTTATGGCACAATTGCTTGAGAACACTTGAATGGGACACAACAGCACATAATATACTCCAATCTCAATTGTGGTAGCCTACACTATTCAGCAATGCATCTAAGTTTGTGAAGCACTATGATGAGTGCCAATGAACCAAAGTCCCTATTCATAAGGATAAGATGGAATTGACCGGAATGATAGCATGCCAAACTATTTGAAAAATATGGGATTGAATTCATTTGTCCAATTAGCCCTATAGCAAAATACTCACAAGTGAGGTACATAATCATCGCCACAAGTATCTCACCAAGTATACTGAAGCTCGGAAAACTCAAAAAAAGGACACTAGGAACATTGCCAAATTTATTTGGGAGCAAGTGATCTCATAGTTTGGATGTCCCATAGAATTAGTCAATGATTAAGGCATATACTTCATCAATGAAGTGATTGCCCACTTATTATCCACCTCCTTAATAATCCACCAAAAATCATCACTGTATTACCCTCAAGTCAACAATCAAGCTAAAGCCACAAATAAAATCCTAGTGAATCTCCTAAACCAAGGTGGTCTCTGCCCCTCACATATTGACTATGACAATAAGCTAATGGCAGCAATATAGGCTTACAAGACCTAGAAAACGGTCATAGGACACATACCATTCAAGCTTACATATGGAACTAATGAAATCTTACTAGTGAAGTTCTTTGTTTCCAAGCTTGAGAATAGTGATCCAAGAGAGATGGGAGGGCTAGAAAGCATGGGGAAATTGCCTATTAGAACTAAAACATGTTGAAATATTTACAATCACACATACTTTAGTCCATTTGTGAGGAGCAGGGAGGGCTCAAGACCAGAATCCTATATGCATAGTAGGAGAAAGTACCACTACTCAAATCCTATAAAGCATTGTACTTGCACTCTTTTTCTAATGCAATGATAGTACTCTTTTCTTTCCAGTAAAGTGTCATGCCACTGTCAATACACAAGATTGTGTTTATGAGTCCAAGTCTCAATCTTGGAACCTAATTCACTTGTGTAACAAGTTTTTCCTTGTCAGGGTCAATATCTTTATGAGTTTAATTTTTTTCTTTCAACCTCCATAGCTTCCGCATCTACCATGCTCTAGATCCCGTGTATTTTAACATGGTATCAGAGCTCAGCTAAGCATGGCTTAACATGTCTTAGGTCTCTTCTCTGCTTCTTCAGCTCCTCTTCACCCCTGGACAACTCAGCATCAGTGTATGGCCTCATTTTTCAACTCCATTCTTAGTCAAAGCTTGTGGCAGCCATAGCCAGCAGTCTGCACCTTGCCTCCTTGGAGCCCTTGGATCTCTTCATAGAGACCATTTTAGCTCATGATGTCTTCTGGAGATCTCTTCATCACCTCATGGCACAGCTCTCTGGCACGTTAAATAGTAATATTGATGATCGTTGGCCTCAGCATTGCTGAAATTGATTGCAATGTCTAGAACTCTGCTTCTGACTGGTCGTACAATCCACGTGCTTTGCCTGCATCACGATGTCAGACAAGAGCATAGGGCTTTCCAATATCGACAACTAAGGCACCTTCTCACCAAAAATCTCGTCAAGATATTGCTATGTCGGGATGTTGTGAAGAAAAAACTAGTGGTTGCAGTAAACCCTAAAGTTGAGAAGCCATAGCTTTTGAGCTCAAGCTCAAAATCACTTCATTTTTCTAACTATTCTTAGTCAAGTGGAGTTCATGCCACTTGAATCAAATTTTTTACTTAGTAACTAGTATTGAGAGAGAGAGAGAGTACGAGAGAGATACACAAGACATGCTCCCAAAGAATGATTCATATTGATGTAGAGTTAGTATATATAGGTGAGACCCAAGTCAAGTGAGAGATGATATATATAGTTGTAACATCCCCACTCAAACAAATGTCTCTGGCTGCGAGTGAAAAAATCCTTGGGGAGAACAAGGGAAAAACCTGAGCCCCTACACATACCTACGATACAAAAATGATTTACTATAAAGTTCTACGATACAAAAATGATTTACTATAAAGTTTTCTTGAATACAATGATACATGCCTCAATCAGTGAGACAAGAACTTGGAACAATACCAAGTGCATGTCTTAATGAGCTAAAGCGAGCTTCACTAAGAGCTTTTGTGAAGATGTCTGCAACCATTTGATTACTGGGACAATGCTCCACCATAATGGAACCTTTCTTGACTTCATGTCGAACATAATGATAATGAATAGCAATATGCTTTGATTTACTATAATGTATATAGTCTTTGGTAAGACTAATAGCACTTTGGTTATCGCATTGAAGAGGTATACTAGATGATGAAGGATGTCCCAAATCTGCAAGTAGTTGTCGAAGCCAAACTAGCTCGCGAGCTGCTAATGATGCAGCAACATATTCAGCTTCAGTTGTAGAAACCACAACACATCGTTGTTTCTTGCTGGACCAAGAAACCAAACATCCATTTACAAAGAAGCAATTCCCACTTGTAGATCGCAAGGATAAGTGTGAACTTGCCCAATCAGCGTCTGTATATCCAATAAGGTCAAGAGAAGTTGAAGAAGATAAAGAAGAATCCTCTCGACGACAATAAATAAGACCAAATTCCTTAGTACCCTTGAGGTACTTAAGAATACGTTTTGTAGCACTCCAATGAATAGTGGAAGGGGAAGAAAGATACTGTCCCAAAAAATTAGCTACAAATAAAATATCTGTTCTTGTGTTTAAACCAATAAATTGAAGACAACCAACAAGATTAGCAAAAGGTTGATGAATGGCTGATTCTTCATTGCATGTTGTAGATGTACTCTTGGTAGAGCTTGACTGAATGGGAGTGTTGGCAAAGTGCGCATTTGTCAACCCAAACTTCTTAACAATATCATTAATAAACTTTGTCTGGCGAAGAAGAAGAATGCCTTGTTGTCGATGTCGTTGAACTTGAATTCCCAAACAAGAATGTATCTCACCAAGATCCACCATTTCAAATGCAGTCGATAAAAGCTTCTTCATAGCATCTAAAAAAAACAATATTATTTGACACAAGAATAGTATCATCAACATATAGAGCAAGAATAATAAAATATTTGTCCTCCCTTTTGATGTAAAGATTTGGGTCAGCAAAACATGCAACAAAACCTTTAGATGTGAGGAATTGATCAATCTTAATATACCAAGCACGAGAGGCTTGCTTCAATCCATATAATGCACGATGAAGCTGGCATGCAAGATGCTCCTTTCCTGCAATCATAAAACCTTCAGGTTTCTCCATATAGATTTCTTCTTCAAGATCTCCATTGAGAAAAGCCGTTTTAACATCCATTTGGTGAATTTCTAGATCAAATAGTGTTGCAAAAGCCAAAATCATACGAACAGTTGTGGAGCGCACAACGGGAGAAAATGTTTCTTGATAATCTACTCCTGCAACCTGTGAGTAACCTTTTGCAACAAGTCGTGCTTTGAACTTATCAAACAAGCCATCAGCTTTGGTCTTGGTTTTATAAACCCATTTACATTTGATAGGAACACGATTTGGGGGAAGTTCAGTAAGAATCCATGTACCTTTGGAGATTAAAGAATCGTACTTAGCTTGCATAGCTTCTTGCCATTGATCCCTTTGAGACGAATTGATAGCTTCCATATACGATATTGGATCCTCTTGGACAGACATAGCATCATCAAAGACATCATATTCAATAGAATAGAATCCATGCTCTATCTCAATAGGAAGATCGACATAGATCTCCAAATTTTCATCAATCTTCTTTGGAGGTGAATGAGGTTTATGATAATCAAAATTAGTAGAATCACAAAGCAAGTAAGGAAATGCACTAAGCAAAGACTGTGTATCATCTGAAACATCTAACGACCATGTGCCACCCATAGTCTTCTCATCAAATATAGCATCACGACTAATGATAACCTTTTGAGAAGAAGGATCATAAAATTTGTAACCTTTGGAATGATCTGAATAACCAAGAAAAATAACCTTCAAACCTAGAGGATCCAACTTATGTCGAGTGTCCTTGGGCACATGAATATAAGCAATGCAGCCAAATGTGCGAAAGTGAGAGACTGAAGGTGTCTTCCCTATCCAAATTGTTATAGGAATTTTACCAGCAGGTGCAGTAGTTGGAAGATGATTTTGAATAAAAACAACTGTTAGAAGTGCTTCAGTCCAAAACTTTTGAGACAAACTAGAGTGTATAAGCATGCAACGTATAGCATTAAGAATCGTGTGATTTTTGCACTCAGCAACACCATTTTGCTGAGGAGAATAAGGTACTGTAAACTCATGATGAATACCTTGATCCTTACAGAAGTCATCAAATAGATTGGATACATATTCACCGCCATTGTCACTACGAAGCGTCTTTATAGAGAATCCAGTTTGAAGCTCCACACTTATCTTGTATTGTTTAAATATAGGTAAAGCCTCAGACTTATGTCGAAGAAGATAGACATGTGTGTACCATGAGAAATCATCAATGAAAGTTATAAAATATCGATATTGAGACTTTGAGGCAGGAAAAGGACCGCAAATATCGGTATGAACCAAATCCAAGAGAGCATAGGAATGTGATGAAGTAGAAGTGTGGAAAGGCGAACGATGGTGTTTTCCAAGTGCACAATACTCACATATTCCCATACGTGGATGAGATTTAAGATCCATACCTTGCACAAGACCATGATGATGAAGATCAAGAATTTGGGCAAAATCGAAGTGTGCAAATCGTTGATGCCATAATTTGCAATCTTCATCTCCAGGGGCAGTAACAACATTTGCAACTGTATCGTTCAATGATAGCTCAAATAGATTACCATGTCGAGGAGCCACTGCTATAGTATGCCCGTCTTTCTCTATACGACATTGATTATGATCAAAGCCAACAAACAAACCAAGATCAACTAGACGAGCAACAGAAAGAATATTTCTTTGCAAATCTGGAACATGAAGAACTCCTCTTAATATTCTAGTGGATGAAACAGTCCCCAGATATAAATCACCCACTCCTTTGACTTGACAAGTCGTATCATCCGCAAGGTAAACAAACTTCTTGACAGGAAGAGAATGATAATTGTGAATCCACTACGATTGGTATGTCATGTTTCCAGTGGCACCTGAATCAATGATGAATAGAGAACCATCATGAACATGAAGTACCTTTTCTGGAGAGATATCATAATGGACGAAATTGAGCTCTTGATGAGTATGATCATCATCAGTTGTAGTTTGTTGAACAATATAAGCTCGAGAACGTTCTTCATCATATCTGCGTTTATAACAACGACGAGATGGATGATCTGTATGTGCACAATAATCACAAGGAGGAAAACTTTTGGACGAGCGAGGTTGCTTTGTAGTAACTCCATGCTCCTCATCATATTGACGTGCCCAGCAATCAGAAGCCACATGACCTTTCTTATCACAATAAGAACAATGTTTGTTAGGATAAGCAAGACGAGAAGATCTACTACCTGGATTAGGGCGTCCACCCTGCTGAAAACGTGAAGCAGGACGCTTGCGAGCAACAAAAGCAGCATCAAAATCCCTTTGTTTGCGAGTGACCAAAACAGCATCAGATTTTTCCAAATGATGCTCATGACGTTGAGAATATTCAATAAGAGATATACATGCTTTGTCAAAGTGGATATCATCCTTGTTAGACAAAGTAGTGATGATATTGTCATATAAAGGATCTTTGATGGTATGAAGAAGTTGAGTAACAATCTGATTTTTAGCAACAGGACCGCCGGCAGCACCAAGCTGATTGATAATGTCTTTAAAAGCCTCGATATGAGAGTGCATAGAAGTACCAACCTTATATTTAAGATTCTTCAAACAAGTTTGGAGATATAAAATTTCGGTGACCGATTTCTTCTCAAACGTTAAGATAAGATACTCCCAAATAGCATGAGAGGTTTCCAGATGAAAGACATCCAACATAAGTGAGTCAGGAAGTGCAGACAATATATAACGATGAGCCGCTTTGTCACGACGAATCCAATCAGTATGATCAAATTTCCATTGTTCAAATAATGGACCATCAATAATCACAGAATTGTTATTCATCACATCAATAGGTTGAACTGGGCAAGACAGGTCGCAACATGGAAGGACTGTTCAAGTGCAGTTGAGTCATGTTGCTCTTGCCGACATTGATACTGCTATTACATGAGCAGAAGAGATAGAATCGTGATTACAAGCGGCTTATACCTCTAGACGGCAAACTAGAATTTGAGTTTAGGGTTTGGAAACACTTTAGCAATGATAAATGGAGGTCAAGGGATGCCCATGATTCCTCCTAATGGGAGAGGAAGCATAATTCCATATGTCCCCATATTGCCAACTCCTCCTAGTGTGACCATGCCTATGACTAATCAGATGGCTCCACCAACTATTCGAAGCCCAACGATAAATCCTACCATTGTTCCAGGGAATCAACATCCAATTCCTAATCAATTGGTTAGGCCAATAGAACGACATGTAGATGATCGTGGCTATGATTCAAGTGCCTCAAATGTCCTTAGTGAAGTGAAAGATATGATGAAGCACTATAATGATATGATTAGCAAACAATATAGACAAATAACCATTGATGTCAATTTCCTTAAGAAGCGATAGAATTTGATAGGGAGTCAACACCTTGAGAAGAGGGTGTCCCCTCAAGATTCAATTGTAAGGGGTGTGTTGGCCAACATTTCCATAGGAATTGTCCAAATGTTAAATGTGACATATGTGGGAAGTTCGACCATTTAGCTAGTACTTGTTGGAGTAATATTAGCTCTCTCCAGCAAGGAAGTAAATAGCTAGTTCTAGTTAATCATCGAGAGCAAGGGAATAATTTCCAGCAAGATGAAGGACCGAAATAAATATTACAAAGAGGGAAAACTATGGTAGAGGAGCTACCTAGTGGCAATGGAGTTAGCCTTATAGAAGCTGTTTGCATCAATGGCACTGAAGCTTCTAATCTACGAGTTATTACGAGAGGTCAAAAGGGTAAAGAGTTTGACAAAATTGAGGCAAAATCTATCCCCAAGCAAGATGATAAGGGGATGCAAGTTCTTAATCCTAATATGAAAGGCAAACCTCTCAAGGCCATAGATGGTAAAGCCGACCCCAAGAAAGATAAGGAGTCATCAAAGAAGAAAGCAAAAGCAAAGAAAGAAGCATCAAGGCCGATTCAAAGCTCAGGGAAGTTGCTATATATGTATCCTTTGCATCATGTGCATTCAAGGCCTATTTATAAATATCCTTATCTATGAATTTTTCATGAATAAAACATAACCCTTTTCTATTCAATCTTTAAATAACCCCTTTATATTACACCCTTGTGTATGTAAAAAATGGTATTTTAAAAATACTTTTTTTTGAACCCACGTGATGCACACACATATTCGTGAGTAACTTACCAGAGGTTCAAAGAGCAAAGGAGAAAACAGGTTTGGCAAGAAAAGTGAGCTCTTGCTAGCTATCATGAATTTGATTGAGCGAGTTCTCTTTGCAAAGTTAAGCCATATGTAAATCTCCTACAACTGATTAAGTTGTCTCCAAGAGTGTGCAAGGAATTTAATAAGATTCTATGAATTGGGTATATTGTTGAGCCCTTGGGAATAGCATGAGTAGAAGATGATTGGTTTGAGCATGTTGAAAAGCATTGTCTGAGGGTAGCAACATATGTTGATGGAATATTAGTGGACCACACTATTGTGGACATAGGATCCTCTATCAACATTATGAGTTTGGAATTGATTGTGAGACTGGGATTAGAAATAAAAAAAGATGCCTACACAATCCTCTAAATGGCTGATGACAGTCTAAGACAGCCCAAAGGTTGCATTACTAAAGTCCATGTGACCATTGCCAATGTAGAATGCATTTTGGACTTTAGGGTCATTAGGTTTCCATGGTGACATAGCTATCAAGTATCACTAGATCGGCCATGGATCTTATAAGCAGACTATCAGGTTGATATACCCATTGGGCGATTGATCTTTGGTCGAGGTGCTATATGTGTTGTAGTAGATGCCTATCCTGAATCTCCTTAGAGTGAGAGAGTTCCTTTACCTTTGTCAGAGTTTGATACGCTAGATGCTCCATGTGCTAGTGAGACGTCATCAAGTGACGAATCCAATCAGGGGTCCACTACAGAGGATAAGAATAATCAGATTTGGATTTTTGTAGATTTGAGAGAGCTTACTAAGCAGACAGTTATGGATTAATACCCATTTGCATTCATTGATCATATTTTGGATTAGTTAGCGGGTAGGAAAATCTATTCTTTTATGGATTGCTTTGTTGGATATAACTAGATGGCTATTACGGGGAGGAAGAGAAATTGAAAATGACATTTGTCACTGTCTTCAATAGCTTTGTGTATCATGTGATGGCCTTTGTTCTATGCAATGCGCTTGGTTCTTGGCAAGGAATAGTTGATAATACCTTTGGTGATATCTCCCTAGAGGAGTTAAAAGTCTTTAATGATGATTTAGGGGCAGCTACCACAAGGGAGCGATAACTGATTATTCTAAGAAAATATTTTGAGTGTTATAGATAGTTTTGCATTGCTCTTAACCCTAGAAAGTGTGTATATGGAGTACCCTATGGGTTCTTACTCGGTCATGTGATTAGTACAGTTAGTATTGCAACTGACCCTGAAAAGATAAAGGCTATCATCTCTATGAGCCCATCGCGTACTCCAAAAGAGGTGCACAATTTTATGTCTCATCCATGGAATATTATCAAAGATTTATCAATGCATTGGAGAAAATACTATTGCCATTGATGAACCTCCTATCTTTTAACTGCGTTTTTGAGTGGAATGAAGCCTGTAAAGTATCCTTTGAGGATTTAAAACAGGAATAAGAAAAAGCGCCAATCCTAAAATCACCTAGAAGAGGTGAAGTTTTCTATATATTTTCAGTAGAGCCACAATGCATAGTATCAGCTCACTCTTTAGCTCAAATTAGGGAGGAGAAATGGTATCATCCAATTGCCTTTGCTAGTAGGAAATTGGGGATATCTGAAGCTAACTATACATATATGGAGAAATTGTGCCTTGGAATGGTCTTTGCGATGAAGAAATTTAGGCATTATATTCTCTATGAGAAAATAGTATTTTTTACGAAGGCAGATGGACTCAAATTGTTGTTGAATAAGTTGCAGCCGTCTAACCGTTTTAGCAAAGTGGTTAATTACTTTGTAGGAGTTCAATTATGAGATTAGAAGCAAGCCACCAAAGCTATAGGGTATTGTGGAATATCTTGTGGATTTTGAGAAAGAAAATAAAATTTTGGCTAAGGGAAGTGATATTAAAGGTCTATTTAAAATCTATACAACTTCCATACCTTCTTGGTATGTGGCTATAATGCATTATTTATCTATAGGAGGATTTGGGGATACTCTATCAAATTTTGAAAAGATAAAGATCAAGCAACAAGAATTATGCATTTCGATTATAGCGGGTGTCTTTTGTATTGGAGAGAAGTAGATGATATCTATCATCCTTGTGTAGTACCCGATGGGGTACCATTTATTCTTGAGAGCAGTGCCATGATTCAACATGTGGGGGACATTTTGCCAGATGGCTTACCGTCCAAAAAGCTCTCCATGCTAGACATTGGTGACCATTGATTTTCCAAGTTGCTTTTAGTTATGTTAAGCACTGTGATGTCTGTCAAAGGCACAATGCAAGGGAAAATTGTAGGTGACCTCTAGATCCCATTTTGGTTATGTTACCCTTTGAGAAATGGGGTATTGATTTTGTGGGACCAATATAACCTTCATCAACTACAGGAAAATGGTATATTATTGTAGCAAAGGACTACTTTACAAATTTATCTGAAGCTCGAGCAATTGTGAAGGATAATGCTAAGGAGACGACCAGTTTCATTATGGAGCAATTTTTTTGTCAACTTGGTCCACCGAAGGAGATAGTATTTGATTGAGGGACACACTTCTTGAACAAGGTTATAGTGGCCCTGATTGAAGCTTTGAAGATTAAGCATACCAAGAATACCCCACATAATCCTCAAGTGAACGGCCAGGTTGAGAGTACAAGTAAACAACTTGTGGGAATCTTATCTAATATACTATCGGAAAGCAAGTGGGATTGGGATAAGAAATTATATGTGGCAGTGTGGGCTTATAACACAACATTCAAGAGAGCCACATGCCATACCTTGTTCAAGCTAGTGTATGGGGAGGAGTGTGTTTTTCCCCCATTAGAAATAGAGCTCCCCACTATGAGTTTTGCCCTGGATCATTCATTGGAAGGGGGAGAAGCATTACAGGAATGGTATACATCTTTGGTTCATCTTGATGAGATTCGATTGCATGGTTTATTACATCAAGAAGTAGGAAAGAGGAGAATGAAAGACCTTCATAACCTTCAGGCTAAGAAGTACAAATTTGCAAAAGGTCAGTTAATGTTGTATTATGATGCTCGTCGGGAGCTCTTTCTAGGAAAATTAGAACCCAAAGGGGATGGACCATACAAGATTGTACATTTAGAAAAGAATGGCTCTATGGCCCTTCTCACAAATTTGTAGGGGATAGATTTTAAGACTAAAGTTAACTTTAATAAGTTGAAGCCTTGCTATATGTGTAAGGGTTGATGTTGGGCTTGGTACCAAGATGAGTGGATGGGACACATCATTCCCTATCTAGAGCATTCCTATGCATTCGAATGGAGTTCAACGAGACGAGGAAGAAGGGATTGTACCTATTACACATCCTCTCTCTTGGCTTGATTTTAATTATCATATGTATGATTGAGTTGATTATTATGGCATGGCCTATCAATGAAGCTTGGGTTGATACTCTGTATTTTGACAGAGCTTCCAGAGGACCCGCTAAACATGCGAGCATTGGTGTAGTCATTAAAAATCCATGATGTAGGGTTATCATGAATATGGGAGTATATTTATGACTCTTTTTTACTAATAATATGGCAGAATACAAGGCCTTGATCATGGGGCTGAATGTAGCCCGATGTCGTGTTGCTACGCATCCGAGTCGTATACACCTCCATTTCTTTTGTTGTGCATTTGTGTTAATTTCTGCGTGTGATTCATTGTTTGTGTGATGCATTTTAATAATCCGCATCCAATGTATATATTCCCTTAGTGCATGCGCATGATTTTGTTTGGATGCATGATGTGCGTGTATTAGAAAAATATTAAAAACTGATGCCAAAGGACATTATCCAGCTGATAATTTTAATGATGAACTCGAAGAAAAGTGTAGGATACCGTGGAATCAAAGGAAGCTTTATAGAAGCTGACATTTAAGCTATGAAGACAAAGGTGTAAATTCAGGAATATCATGTGTAATGGGCAAAGCTTAAGGAGTGCTGAACGGTTCCCTTGTCGAGATGTAGACTCTTGGAATGCACTTATTGCTGGGTATGTACAGCACTTGGGACTGCTGTGGTGGATATGTATGCCAAGTGTGGTGCATTTGGAAAAGCATAGGGAGTGTTGGAGCTTCTTGTCCGGAATGCAATAGCCTGCAATGCCCTTATTACAGGTTATGTTTTACATGGGCAGAATTGGAGATTAACGTTATAGCTAAAGGTGAAAAAGGAGGAAGAGGAAAAACCTATATTCAGGTTTTAAACTGCTTTTGGAGGGAAAATAATAGGCTATTTTGGAAATGGACAGAATTAACGGGAAAAAGGGGAGGCAGACACGATGAAAATAGGAACAGGCCACCTGTGCAGGATACGAAGGAGGAAGACTATCGACAAGGAGGAAAAAAAAAAGATAGAAGGAGCTGCTGTAGGTGAGAGAGGCAAGGAAGCGACAATAGTAGACCCATGATCAGCTTCCAATTCAGCTTCAAGAGTTGCTTACTCTTCTGAATCCTTTAAAAGTGTGTGTCGAGGACTTCCCTGACTGACGACCTGTACATGGTTGGAGGAGTCTGATAGCAAGAATGAAGGGGTCCATCACCATCATCAAGGGATTGGAAAGAGGTCTATGAAGGTCTTCATCAGGATGCGCGACTTGCAGTAAGGAAGAATCAGACAGTAAAGATGAATGCACGAACGTGCTTCACAACCACGACACACAGAAGGTGAAGCTCGAAGCATCAGCGATTGCGGTTGAAACAAAGGAGTGCCAAGGACAAATTGTGACAACTACGTTGGTTCTTGGAAGCTGCGACGAAGGAAACGATGGTGGCTCTTCAGAAGACGGAATGGAAGTCGTAGGTGAAGAAGATGTTGAAGACCGTGCTGTAGAAAAGACTATTGATGTGACAGAAGTTGTGGGGAGGCATTTGCAATGAAGAAAGGGGTGCATCATCGACAGACAACGGAGGACGTCGAACATATAATTGGTGATGCTATTACTAGACTTCAAGTTTGAATTGGGCACGAATCCACAAACAGAAACAGATCGTGGACACCTCCGTTGGGGAGCTAATCTGATTCTAGGAGAATGACGTGAACAATGACCAGCTGTGACTCCCGCTTCAACAGTTGTATTACACTTTGGTGCAGGCCAAGCAGATGGCACCTGTGATTAGTCCACGCATCGTCTAACAGCATCCTCTAGCAACTGAACCTAGCAAAGCTCATAGAAAGGAGTAGAAGAACCATCTTCCGAATCGATCAGTCTTTTGTGACTTTGCTTCTTTGCCCAACGATTTCAAAAACCAATGCAATTTGGGACGCCATCAGGTGCAAAAAATGAGTCTGAATCTTTATCCGCAAGAATTTCAGATCCAAGGCGGATCAGAGAAGTTTGAATTCTAGGCTGAAATTAGACAAAGGTCAATATGGGCGTTACAACCAGTCCAAATCTGATGATGGGTCGGGCAACACCATCATCTCCAAGGCCTTCATGAATTTCGCCTTCTATTCTGCTAATTTGGAAAACCTATGTCCTCATCATCAATAACCTACACCCTAACCAGAATGTCGAGTGAAGAGGGGAATCGAATCCACAGTTTGACGCAGGCCTAATTCGGATGCAGGGAGTTTCAGGGAAAGAGGAAGTTCTTGATCGAGGAGGGATCTCGCAGTCGATACAGGCCGTAGTTGCTGGAGCACATCAGCAAGTCGTTCACCACCATCATCTATGACACTCTCTGGATGCCCAGCAAGTATATGAGCTCAATGATGCTGATTTAAACAAGGTGTTGGCTGTCTTGAAGCAGGAATCAACAACAGGTGCTTTTTGGGCTGCTTATTTGCCTCAGTTGGATGGGGCTGCTAGTGGTGCTGAATGTTGGGTAGACTTATGGATTGATTGCTCAAACAATTAGATCGAGAAAAGGCTTAGAATTGTTTCCCACAGACAAGAGAACTCATCAAGCCTATGTGTTAATGGCAAACTGTTCTCGAACACCTGAATGCAAAGCTGGATATGAGATACTACAGTTTTTTTTTCTGAACATGGACCTCATGTAATTTACTGGACAAGAAATCTACTGAACTTTGGCATCAAAAATTTGATTTCTTCTTGTTAGCCTCTTTCCTTGCTGCAACTTGAACTCTGTGTTCAGCAGCTCTTACACAAAATCTACGACACCGATGTGGTGGTATCCATTGATTATTTGTTAAAGATGACTCATACAATTAGTAATCAATCAGCTAAATGGGACTTACAGTGTGTGGGATCCCATCTTACAAATGTATCATCGTGTAGCCTTGGATATGTTGTTGCATATCTTTGAGACAGTGACTTGTGAGTTGGTTCCTTGACAATGGAATCCCTTTGCGCACATTCCTTGGCAAACTATGCTTTTGTGGAAGATGTATTTTTCAATTGTGGTCCAAGGAGCCCTTACAATTACCTCCTAACATTAGCCTTGGACTATTTTGGGGTCTTCTTGTTGCTGACACGTCATATTTCGGCCGCTGATGTTTAGTTTGGGTTATGAGTCAAGTATCAAGTGAGAACCTTCTTACTCTATCATGGATGCATCGAATTGTATATCGTTATATTTGTCAGACGCCCTTGCTATTTATGCAGGGGGGTTAGCTAATAACCTAATGCACTTAGTGAAGGGCCTAAGAAGCCTTATCCTTGGTTAGTTTCGTGCTTTAGTATAGTAACGTTAGGACCAAGGGATTGTTTCAGCAATACACTGTCATTAGGAGAAATATGGACTCTCTTTTTTGACCCTTAAGGAGTGAATAAATAAATATAGACCTAACCAAGGAGAGAGCTGGGATTCCAAATACATATAGCATGAATCTTCTAGCCATATCTTGGTCCAAATCTTCCCTCAATAATAACATAAGGGGAAATGTGGGGAATAAAATGCTGACACTTCTTGGAAGTTTGTGACTTGAATTTTCATTTTCTTATTTTTTTATGTTTGACTTTTCATTTCTTCCCTTTTTAATTTCCCCCTTTTTCTTAGGCAGAACTCAAATTTATTATATCTCTTTCCCCGCTTCTTTTTTCTTGACGAAATCTTATAGCCCCATTGTTGCTTGCCTAATGGTCCAATAAATGCATGAACCCAATCAATGGCATGGAAGTAATTGAGAAAATCAAGAGAGAACCCCCCCGAGTGCAATGCATCCAACAACTTTAACGTGAGGTGCTCATGAATCCATAATCCCTATGTTGTGCAAATATATTAGCAAGGAAATATACCTGATTTAGATATCCATCAACTTCAATCAAAATCCAACTCCAACATATCCAAGAAATACCAAACTTGAGATTATCAAGTTTTCAAGCACAACAAATCTTTAAAAAATAACAAAAAATAAATCTAATCTGATCAAACAAAAAAAATATAGCTTAAAAACAACAAAATAAACAATCATGCAAATGATTAAACACAAAAAAATCTATCACTCGAGCATTTCTCATCCATTGCCTACCTAACAAAATGTCATAGTCCACTCCCTTTATGACTATGAAGTTAGTCAAGAATTGGATTCTTGCTATCTTTAGAGGCCAACCTCTTAGCACTCTGAATGGTCTAACTTTCATTCCATTTGCTAATATAACATTAAACTGTGCAGTTTCAACTGGTGGGCTTCCCCAAGCTTGCAGAACTACATAGCTAAGCACACTAACTCCTGCTCCTATGTCTACAATTCCTTTCCATGTGGCATCACCTAATTCAACAACAGGTAAGACTGCGTGTACTTTTGTGCCCTCCCAATGGCATTCACTTGTAGAGATTTAGGCAATGGATTCAGCATTAAGCTTGGTATATGTGTCTTTGAATCATGGTCTGGCAAGTCGATTGCTCCATGTCCGGGTCTTTCTACCCACTAGGGAAAGTTACTATATGTATATCCTCTATATCACATGCATTCAAGGTCTATTTATAAATATCCTTATCTCTAAATTTTTCTTGAATTAAGCATAAGCCTTTTCTATTCAATCGATAAATAACCCCTTTATATTGCACCCTTATATATGTAAAAAATGTATAAAAATGGTATTTTCAAAATACCTTATTTTGAATCCACGTGATGCACATATACATTCATGAGTAACTTACCCGAGTCTACCCACTACTTCAACACTTGCCATAGCATGGGGTTTTGCCTAAGCAATTATCCTAATGGCAAGGCTATAGGAGTTGATATCAATGGCATAAACAAATTGCCAACACTATAGGAGCTGACATCAATGGCGTAAGCAAATTGCCGACCTTTTCCTTTTCCTTTAACTCAAGGTCTTTCCGCCACCGATTCTCTTGGGCAATTTGTCTATCTGTAGCATCTAGGTTCTGCTTGTGTGGTGCTACATGGGGTGTTGATATGCCTCTTGATCTCAAGTGCATAGGGGAGATTGGTGGACTCACACTAGAGAGCTCATTAATATCATCCTCCATGACACACTTTGGGTCCTCATGTGTGCTTGAGCTTCTTTCACCCACTCTTTGACTTTTTCCACAACTTCTAATTGGTGTTTTGGGTTAGGATATTCTCCAACCTTGGCACTTCACTTTTTCATTGTCTTAGGAAAGTAGATGTTTCTACCTCCACATCCATAACGTATTTTCCTTTGGTCAATGTGGTAGCACTATCAGTTTTGAGTGTTATCTTAGCGTCCACCCTTTTTTTTCTCCTCCTCCTTTGACTCTTCTTTCCATCAGATATTAAATCTAAGTTACCTTTCCATCAGATATTAAATCTAAGTTTCCTTTCCATTAGATATTAAATCTAAGTTGCTAGGTCCAAGTATAACGAGATATTGGCCAGATATTGGCCGCCGGCTTCATTTAAGCTTGGGTCATGGCATTTAGTGGGATTCGTCTAGCTTCATCACATTAGGTGTTTTGACACTAAAGAGTCCAAGTGGTACTGATGGCACAATTGTCATACTAGTAGAGGATTTTCCTCTAGGACAATCAGCATACAAATGTGTAACTCTACACTCTAGACATCCCAAGTCAGTCTTGCCCTTGTTTTCTTGCTCCTTTTCAGGGAAAGTAGATGAAATGTGCCTTGGATGTGTAACGTCCCCGCGCCCCCATAGGAACTCATCCTCCCCCCTTTATTTTATTTTTTTTGACAATTTTTTTAAATCTCTCCCTCTCCCACCTACCATGTGCATGGCGGGGAGAGAGAGAGAGAGAGAGAGTATGTGTGTGTTATGTGGAAGATGGGGGGCATGCAGCCCCCCCAGGTGGTGGGTGGCACTGCTGTGCCACCTCCCTCCTCCACCTATAAACCTCTCCCTCCCCTCCTCCATTGCACGCCATGGGCCTCCTCCGATTGGGTAGCAGTGCCCCTCCCCCCTGTCGCTGCGAAACGATCCCCCCCCCTTCTACTGCTCTACAGCAGATCATGCCCCCCCTCCAACGGGCGCAGTAGAAAGATCCCCCTACCCTATTATCGTCAACTACAACAAACCCCCCTACAGGCTATAACCGTGTCCCCCCCTCCCCGTGATCTGCATGAAGGAGGAGAAAAAAGAGAATTAAGGGGAAGAGAAGAGAATTAAGGGAAAGAGAAGAGAAATAAGGGGAAGAGAAGGAGAGGAGGAGAAGAAGAAGGGTGAGAGAGAAGAGAGAAGAGGAGGAGAAGAGAAGGAAGAGGAGGGAAGAAGAGTGAGAGAAGGAGAAGGGTGAGAGAGAAGAGAGAGAAGGGAAGAAGAGTGAGAGAAGGAGAAGGGTGAGAGATCAGAGAGAGAAGAGGAGGAGAAGAGAAGGGAAGAAGAGCGAGAGAAGGAGAAGGAGAGGAGGAGAAGAAGAAGGGTGAGAGAGAAGAGAGAGAAGAGGAGGAGAAGAGAAGGAAGAGAAGGGAAGAAGATTGAGAGTTTTTGGCTAGCTACTTACCATGGCCCCCAAGCACAAAGAAGGAGTGAAGACCGCGGGAGCTACCCAAATTGCTCAAGGGACAAGTACAGATGGAATTGATGGTGCAGTTGGAGCCGTTGGAATTGCAAACATTAATGGAGCATCGGGTATAGCCAACACAGGAATTATGTAATATTTCCGCGTACCGCGTACCGTAAATATTAACTTACCACACGCCGTGTAAACCCTGTGCAAGGGTATTCCCTACTTCGTAATTATTGGTAACCTCATCCACACCATGCACGCTCAAAAATGAGGCCTCCACGTCGAGAATTAAAGGCCGGGGTTGAAGACCGTAAAAGCCGCGAGGAAATGACCACTTGGGAAGGGCAAATGGGATAAATTCAAGGCAATTTTTTTTTAATTATTATCCCTTCCCCCAGCCGATGCATGGCTGGAGGAGAGGGAGTGTGGGGGAGGAATGGCCAAAGAGGAGAAGGTCAGTTTGCATGAGGAGGAGTCCTCCACGTGTGTGGAGGCCCCCTTTTCCCACCCCTCCCAAGACCTATATAAACACCCCCTAGCTAGAGGGTGCTGGGGGGGGGTGCTGGACGTGAAGGGACGGGCTGGTTGTGCTGGACGTAGGGCTGCCGTGAAGGAAGGAGGAAAAGGGCGGCAGAAGGCTGTCGTGTGGCGGGAGGCTACCGTGAAGGAAGGGGTGAAGGGGAGGGAAAGTCGCCGTGCTGGAAGAAGCTGCCGTCGCCGTGCTGGGGAGGTCGCCAGGCTGCCGTGAAGGAGGGGGAAGTCGCTGGCCGCTGGGGAGCCGCCGACAGGGTGCCGCCACCTCGCGTGAAACCACCAGGCCGCCGCTGTCCTCGCCTCGACCACACCCTTTCCTCCCATGATCATTGGACCCTCCCCTGACGTGGCCACGTGCTGCCAGAAGCTCTTAGAAGCTTCTCTAGGAAGCTTCTAAGGGGGCTTCTCAAAGCCCCCTTCCCGTTGAGTCCCTTTATAAGCCCATTTTTACCCCGGGATTCAATCCCCCTTTCCCAATGCATTCCCACACAGCCCATATTAGCCCGGTGTAAGTCCCCCCTTCTCGTGGATTCCCAACACAAGTCCCTTCCCACCGATCACCCATAAGCCTTCTAGGCTCGGATTTAAAGCCCCGTCCCACTAGATCCTCCAAAAGCCCAATTTTTCCCCTCGGGTTTCAAAGAGGAAGCCTATAAGGCCTTCCTACCAAATTTTCCCACAAGGCCGGTCCTAGGATTTTAGGGAAGGAGAAGAAGAACCCTAAAGCCTCCATTCTTGCAAGGCCAATTTGCAAGAGCCCTTTCCGCGAACATCCTCGTAAGGTCCAATTGTTGAAACTCCATTCATAAAATCCCCATTTCCACAAACCAAGCTCCAACCCCGCAAGGCCTTCCATAAGGCCAATTTCCACAAGCTGGTATTCCCAAGGATCCACAATTCGAAAGGGATCTCCTGCGTACCGGGGAGAAAAGAACAAGATCTTGAGGCTGCGTACCAGGGCGAGCAAATTCACCGATTTCGTAAGGGAAAAGGCAACCTGGAAGTCCGTAATTATGTCATGATGGGCCCTAAAAAGTCACAAGACGCGCCTGCAGAAGGATCTTCTCTTAGTATTTACGTGGATATTTCCCGGAGTCCACAAGTCCAGGTTTTATCTATTTGGATTCCACACAGAAGTATTGAATTAATCACGATAACTTCATGGATTAGGAAGCACTCATGCATGTCAAACGCAACTAGTCAAGTTAAATGCAATTGGAAAATGAATTGGCTATTTGAACATTTATTAGAAATAGCTTAAGATATGAAAATTGATCATTGGTACGTTCAATGGAGTTAATGAAAAGAGCATAAGGTGTCTATGCATTTGCAGGACCTTATTAGCAAGTTTCCTTTTGTGCATTCAAAAGTGACGAGCCTAGGACAACTGTTGCCTCATTACAAGGTTGAAATTATTGAGATACACCTTTTTACTAGGCATGGAAAGATTAAAGGCATGTCCCATTTTTAGATAAATTTTCCTTGTAATGATTCATGAGGAAAAGTTAACACCCATAAGATGTTATTCGAAAAGGAATAGAAGGGCACGAAAATGATCTATGGACTTGCAAGTGGCATGATTATTTGATGTAAGTCCTAGTAGGACCTAGGAAAGTTAGTGTCCAGATTATCAGGCATTTTTACCTTACCAAGGAAAGATAGGGTTATTGTGAACCATGTGATGCGTAGAAGCAGTAAATCGCATGCTTACACGTATTGGTGTAGTTGTAACTATTGTTCTCCATTAGATCTAGTTTATTACCTTTAGGAGAGGTTCATCCTTGTCGCAAGACAAGTATATTGAGTTGTCTAAGTCACCTAAACCACAAGAGATTCATATGGGCATGGTTCAGTCGATATGACAAATATCCCAAATGCTAACTAGTGTTTAGCGCGATAAGGATTCGACCTAGTTTTACACTTGTTGCCA
The DNA here is from genome assembly GCF_053477565.2 of Lygodium microphyllum. Taxonomy (NCBI): domain Eukaryota; kingdom Viridiplantae; phylum Streptophyta; class Polypodiopsida; order Schizaeales; family Lygodiaceae; genus Lygodium; species Lygodium microphyllum. The sequence continues at coordinate 181,447,087 of NC_141138.1, read as the reverse complement.
AGTTAAAACCCGCAAACCCAAAGATCCTACACACATTCACGAGATGTCGAATCAATTGGATGCTCATGCATAAAATGATCTAAGGATTTATCCTAAGGATCATTCGTTCAAATGATGAAACTCCGACTGGGTTGGAAATTCCTAGGACCGTGGACCAATATAATTAGGAATGGGCTGGGTAAGAAGACACCCTAAACCCTGCTACTTGGCTGGAGGTAATTCCGTGACCAGAAAACGCCATCCAATGGGTGAAATGATCCCATGGAATAGATGCAACACATGTGCAAAAGTTGCAACATCGCATAGACTTGAGATTTGTCCACAAGAGAGTTTTGTCATGATGTTGGCAAGTTATTGCGCTAAGATAAGTTACAAAAGGGATGAGTAATCATCCTGTTACTTCACCTTTCTTGAGGAATAATTACCAAGAAAAAGGAGAGTTAGGTATTTGGCTGAAAGCAAATGACCAATCAATAAATTGAGGCGACATGGTCGCCAGGATTTGCTATTACCTAAGGTATTGATTAAGTTGGGTTAATAGGGTATGGCCCTAACCCAAGGATAAAAGGGTGAACAAACAAACCCTTGGGGATCTTGCCAAAGTCGCAATTTGATCCCAGGTCGAATGCTGGATGCATTCGGAGAGAATGATTCACTTTTTTTTAACAGTTGGCCAAATAAAACGACCACTGGAATTGATTGTGCTTGTAATAGTGTAGAAAGCACTGTTTGCATTGTTTGCTCAATGAACTAAAGGATGAAAATATATCTAAAGCTTCAGGTTGAAGCCTGAAGGGAGAGGCAGCTTCAGTTACCCCCGACTGCCTGCCTGACCCTAACCAAGGGGGTTGTTAACCGCGCCGGGAACGTGGACCGAACCCGCCGTGAGAGGTCTCTCCGTTGAGTTCTACTTGGAGTAGGAGGACGCTTGGGTGCCAGGGGGGGCTCTGGCCATAAATCCCTCGCCTTCCGGGCCCTGCACAAGAGGCTAACGTGACTCGGGATTGGATCTCGAGGCGCGCATACTAGTCTACGGGCGGAAACTTGGATTAGTGATCCCTGGTGGATTACTGGATAGCCTTCGGGCGGATTATGAATACGCCTACAGGCGGGAACTCCTTGTATTTCAAAGATAAAAGGATAAAATGATAATAAAAAAGCTATTTGGCATTGTTTTCTTTATGTCCTGTGATAAGATTACGTGAAGGAACCGGTGCATAACAGGGTTAATCAAAGAAGCTGATTGTATACGTCAAACTAATGTGGTAGGTAATTACATAACTAAAACAAACTGAAGAAAGTGCGGAGGATGGACCATGGGTCCGTCCTATGGATGGGTGGTCCCGGTTAGCCGGGAACTTTTCTCAAAGTCTTCGACGAACAGAAGGATGATCAACATCACCGAAACAAGTAATGAGAACGATGACTTGGAATTACCGATTACCCGATTCACGCTGTTTTAGGGGAACGGAATGGGACTATGCCTTTTGGCAGAGAGGTCGAGCCTTGCATCCCTCTCGTTTCCCATTCTCCTTGAACCAAGTGCAGCGTGAATCCGCTTCGGACCTGGCGTTTCTGCGTAAAGTAGTTCGCTCGGGTCTGACGCTAGTTGTTGCTAGCTAACGACCAAACAGGAAAACCCAAATTCAGGTCGATCCTAAGTGGGAACGGCCAGGATACTTCCGCTACGTGGCAGACGCGGGAAGACCTAGACCGCAAGTCCCGTAACATTCCATGGGAGTGCCGGGCGGAGCCTTCTAGACATCCTTCCCGATGGACTGCTAAGACGTGTCCGGGATGATTCTAGTGGACACGTTACAGTTGGTATCAGAGCAAACCAACAAAGGACTTGTTTTTAGGAAATTTTAATAAGAAGAAGTAAAGCAAATGTTTTGTCCCAAACATTTCCTTACTTTGATTACTGTCTTCCAGAATTATGAAGCATGGAACAGGTTCTTAGTGTTCCGAGTCATGTTTATGACCGCGATGCATTCCACAAATTATCGACAAAGGGTTGAGATGATGAACATCTTAGACCGCATTTACAATCCATCGCCTGTGTACGTGGAACAAAGATGGATGGGTGTTTCAGGGATCTATTACATAACTGCCTATCGACCTGCGTACCTTCAAATTAACTTGAAGAGAATCAAGTGGATGGAGGATTTGAAGATCGTAAAGCTGTTCATCTTTGTTGAGACTCACGCAAACGCGACTCTACAGGTTGGAGATCGAAGGGTTAACCAGAATAAGTATGTGTACGGAGAAGTAATTCAAAGAATCCCTGCCGACCGAATCAAGGTTTTGGGATGTCATGAGAAGAATGGATATCAAAGGAAAAGATACCCTAATCTTCCAATGAACTACCGATTCCTGAAGATCGATGACCCCAATCCGTACTACTACTCAGTTCCTGTAGCTGAATGCAACAACATCTTATTCTCCTCGAATTAATGTATTAACTTGTTCCATCGGCCCAAGAAATAATTATACCATGAAAGGGCTATGCTGATATGAATGGAATAAAACTTTTTCCCGATTGTCTTGACTGTGAATATTGATAAAAGTAGTAAAGTAAATTGGTCACTTGGCTGAAGGAATACGTGGACGTAGTTCTGAAGAGTTAACAGAACTCCCGCTTTAAAGAGAAGTAGATCATGAGATCAAGCTAGTAATAGGAGCTGCGCCAATTGCAAAGAGACCCTATAGAATGTCTATATCGGAAGCTATTGAGTTGAAGGAACAACTCAAGCAACTGTTAAACCAAGGCTACATCCGGCCTAGCAATTCACCATGGGGAGCTCCAGTCCTATTCCTAAAAAAGAAAGATGGGACACTTCGACTATGTATTGATTACCGTGGGTTGAATCAATCAACAGTCAAGAATAAGTATCCTATTCCTAGAATAGATGAGCTTCTTGATTGCCTTCAAGGTGCAAAGATCTTCTCCAAAATTGATCTCAGGTCAGGTTACTATCAAATCAGGATCAAGGATGAGGATATTCCAAAAACGGCCTTCAATACAAGATATGGGCACTTTGAATTCTTGGTTATGTCATTCGGGCTTACAAATGCACCTGCCACCTTCAATAGATTAATGCAGGATATTTTTAGACCATATCTTGATGACTTCGTGCTTGTCTTCTTCGATGACATTTTAGTCTATTCTAAACAGGAAGAAGATCATGAACCTCAACTACGGATTGTGTTGGAGACAATGAGGTCTCATAAGCTGTATGCAAAAATGAAGAAGTGTGCATTCTTCAAACGTCAGATTGAATATCTAGGATTCATAGTATCATCAGGAGGAATATCAGTAGATCTAGCCAAAGTCAGAGATGTGCTTGAATGGCCAATACCAGTATCTGTCAAAGAGATACGTAGTTTTCTTGGCTTGACAGGATGGTATAGGATCTTTATCAAAAACTATGCTTTGATTGCAGCACCTCTTACCGACTTATTAAAGAAGCAGACTTCTATTACATGGTCTACTCCCGAACAAAATAGCTTCGACCAATTGAAGCAATGTTTGGTATCAGCACCTATTCTGAAACTTCCGGATCTCAATAAGGAGTTCGAGGTAGTAACTGATGCCAGCATTCTTGCCTTGGGGTGTGTTCTTATACAGGAAGGTCATCCAGTAGCATATTCTTCAAGGAAATTGAAGAGTCACGAAAAGAATTATGCCACGCATGATCTGGAGTTATTAGCTGTCATCCATGCTCTAAAGCTTTGGAGACACTATCTGTTGGGAAATAAGTTCACTCTAGTAACCGATCATAAGAGCCTCAAATGGATTTTTACCCAAAACGAGCTCAACATGAGGCAACGTCGATGGATTGAAGTATTGGAGGAATATGATTTTTAAAACAAGTACCGACCTGGAAAGAAGAATGTAGTTGTTGATGCACTCAATCGCAAGGCATTCCTTAATTCATTAATCTTGCAAAATCTATCAATAGCTAGATCTCTAGCTACAGAGGTGTCCATGCCAAACGACCTAATATTTGAGCTAGCTAGAGAGGAAGGATGCCATGATCTAGCCTATCAAAGGATGCTAAGGGAAGTCTCTATCAAGGACCAGGAACAAAAGCTAGAGGCTAAGTATCGTGAATTCTCTGTCAGTAGTGGACTTGTCTACTATAGGACGAGAGTATGTATACGAGCAAGCCAGTTATTTAAATAGAAGATATTGTGCGAAGCTCATGATTTCACTTTCTCGGGACATCAAAGCTGCGAAGGATAGACAGAAGGCATACACGGATTTGAAGTGTCAAGATAGAATATTTGAGGAAGGAGACATGGTCTTCATCAACGTATGTCCAAAGAAGAGTTCTCTATCCTTAGGAGATTGCAGGAAGCTAAGTCCAAGGTATTGTGGACCATACAAAATCCTCAAGTGCTTAAGATCTAATGTTTATAGACTGCAACTCCCTGAAAACCTAAAGGTTCATAATGTATTCCATAACAGTCTATTGAAGAATGAAGTATGTACCTAATCCTAGTCATGTACTTGATGACCCACAAATTGTAATGCCTAGTCAAGGAGTCCCTGAACTAAGGCCGGACAAGATTTTAAATGCTAGGGTGAGACAACTGAGATCCAGAACCTTGAGAGAATGCCTCGTCCAGTGGAAAGATCCCAAGGAGGATGCTACCTGGATGGATGAAAGCTCTCCCAATCTTCAATATCCCCAGTTTACCTCGAGATGAGGACATCTCGATTCTTCTAAGAGGGAGAGAATGTAATATTTCCGCGTACCGCGTACCGTAAATATTAACGTACCGCACGCCGTGTAAACCCTGTGCAAGGGTATTCCCTACTTCGTAATTATTGGTAACCTCATCCACACCATGCACGCTCAAAAATGAGGCCTCCACGTCGAGAATTAAAGGCCGGGGTTGAAGACCGTAAAAGCCGCGAGGAAACGACCGCTTGGGAAGGGCAAATGGGATAAATTCAAGGCAAATTTTTTTTAATTATTATCCCTTCCCCCAGCCGATGCATGGCTGGAGGAGAGGGAGTGTGGGGGAGGAATGGCCAAAGAGGAGAAGGTCAGTTTGCATGAGGAGGAGTCCTCCACGTGTGTGGAGGCCCCCTTTCCCCACCCCTCCCAAGACCTATATAAACACCCCCTAGCTAGAGGGTGCTGGGGGGGGGGGGGGGGGTGCCGGACGTGAAGGGAGGGGCTGGTCGTTCTGGACGTAGGGCTACCGTGAAGGAAGGAGGAAAAGGGCGGCAGAAGGCTGTCGTGTGGCGGGAGGCTACCGTGAAGGAAGGGGTGAAGGGGAGGGAAAGTCGCCGTGCTGGAAGAAGTTGCCGTCGCCGTGCTGGGGAGGTCGCCAGGCTGCCGTGAAGGAGGGGGAAGTTGCTGGCCGCTGGGGAGCCGCCGACAGGGTGCCGCCACCTCGCGTGAAACCACCAGGCCGCCGCTGTCCTCGCCTCGACCACACCCTTTCCTCCCATGATCATTGGACCCTCCCCTGACGTGGCCACGTGCTGCCAGAAGCTCTTAGAAGCTTCTCTAGGAAGCTTCTAAGGGGGCTTCTCAAAGCCCCCTTCCCGTGGAGTCCCTTTATAAGCCCATTTTTACCCCGGGATTCAATCCCCCTTTCCCAATGCATTCGCACACAGCCCATATTAGCCCGGTGTAAGGCCCCCCACTTCTCGTGGATTCCCAACACAAGTCCCTTCCCACGGATCACCCATAAGCCTTCTAGGCTCGGATTTAAAGCCCCATCCCACTAGATCCTCCAAAAGCCCAATTTTTCCCCTCGGGTTTCAAAGAGGAAGCCTATAAGGCCTTCCTACCAAATTTTCCCACAAGGCCGGTCCTAGGATTTTAGGGAAGGAGAAGAAGAACCCTAAAGCCTCCATTCTTGCAAGGCCAATTTGCAAGAGCCCTTTCCGCGAACATCCTCGTAAGGTCCAATTGTTGAAACTCCATTCATAAAATCCCCATTTCCACAAACCAAGCTCCAACCCCGCAAGGCCTTCCATAAGGCCAATTTCCGCAAGCTGGTATTCCCAAGGATCCACAATTCGAAAGGGATCTCCTGCGTACCGGGGAGAAAAGAACAAGATCTTGAGGCTGCGTACCAGGGCGAGCAAATTCACCGATTGCGTAAGGAAAAAGGCAACCTGGAAGTCTGTAATTATGTCATGATGGGCCCTAAAAAGTCACAAGACGCGCCTGCAGAAGGATCTTCTCCTAGTATTTACGTGGATATTTCCCGGAGTCCACAAGTCCAGGTTTTATCTATTTGGATTCCACACAGAAGTATTGAATTAATCACGATAACTTCATGGATTAGGAAGCACTCATGCATGTCAAACGCAACTAGTCAAGTTAAATGCAATTGGAAAATGAATTGGCTATTTGAACATTTATTAGAAATAGCTTAAGATATGAAAATTGATCATTGGTACGTTCAATGGAGTTAATGAAAAGAGCATAAGGTGTCTATGCATTTGCAGGACCTTATTAGCAAGTTTCCTTTTGTGCATTCAAAAGTGACGAGCCTAGGACAACTGTTGCCTCATTACAAGGTTGAAATTATTGAGATACACCTTTTTACTAGGCATGGAAAGATTAAAGGCATGTCCCATTTTTAGATAAATTTTCCTTGTAATGATTCATGAGGAAAAGTTAACACCCATAAGATGTTATTCGAAAAGGAATAGAAGGGCACGAAAATGATCTATGGACTTGCAAGTGGCATGATTATTTGATGTAAGTCCTAGTAGGACCTAGGAAAGTTAGTGTCCAGATTATCAGGCATTTTTACCTTACCAAGGAAAGATAGGGTTATTGTGAACCATGTGATGCGTAGAAGCAGTAAATCGCATGCTTACACGTATTGTGTAGTTGTAACTATTGTTCTCCATTAGATCTAGTTTATTACCTTTAGGAGAGGTTCATCCTTGTCGCAAGACAAGTATATTGAGTTGTCTAAGTCACCTAAACCACAAGAGATTCATATGGGCATGGTTCAGTCGATATGACAAATATCCCAAATGCTAACTAGTGTTTAGCGCGATAAGGATTCGACCTAGTTTTACACTTGTTGCCAAGTTAAAACCCGCAAACCCAAAGATCCTACACACATTCACGAGATGTCGAATCAATTGGATGCTCATGCATAAAATGATCTAAGGATTTATCCTAAGGATCATTCGTTCAAATGATGAAACTTCGACTGGGTTGGAAATTCCTAGGACCGTGGACCAATATAATTAGGAATGGGATGGGTAAGAAGACACCCTAAACCCTGCTACTTGGCTGGAGGTAATTCCGTGACCAGAAAACGCCATCCAATGGGTGAAATGATCCCATGGAATAGATGCATCACATGTGCAAAAGTTGCAACATCGCATAGACTTGAGATTTGTCCACAAGAGAGTTTTGTCATGATGTTGGCAAGTTATTGCGCTAAGATAAGTTACAAAAGGGATGAGTAATCATCCTGTTACTTCACCTTTCTTGAGGAATAATTACCAAGAAAAAGGAGAGTTAGGTATTTGGCTGAAAGCAAATGACCAATCAATAAATTGAGGCGACATGGTCGCCAGGATTTGCTATTACCTAAGGTATTGATTAAGTTGGGATAATAGGGTATGGCCCTAACCCAAGGATAAAAGGGTGAACAAACAAACCCTTGGGGATCTTGCCAAAGTCGCAATTTGATCCCAGGTCGAATGCTGGATGCATTCGGAGAGAATGATTCACTTTTTTTTAACAGTTGGCCAAATAAAACGACCACTGGAATTGATTGTGCTTGTAATAGTGTAGAAAGCACTGTTTGCATTGTTGGCTCAATGAACTAAAGGATGAAAATATATCTAAAGCTTCAGGTTGAAGCCTGAAGGGAGAGGCAGCTTCAGTTACCCCCGACTGCCTGCCTGACCCTAACCAAGGGGGTTGTTAACCGCGCCGGGAACGTGGACCGAACCCGCCGTGAGAGGTCTCTCCGTTGAGTTCTACTTGGAGTAGGAGGATGCTTGGGTGCCAGAGGGGGCTCTGGCCATAAATCCCTCGCCTTCCGGGCCCTGCACAAGAGGCTAACGTGACTCGGGATTGGATCTCGAGGCGCGCATACTAGTCTACGGGCGGAAACTTGGATTAGTGATCCCTGGTGGATTACTGGATAGCCTTCGGGCGGATTATGAATACGCCTACAGGCGGGAACTCCTTGTATTTCAAAGATAAAAGGATAAAATGATAATAAAAAAGCTATTTGGCATTGTTTTCTTTATGTCCTGTGATAAGATTACGTGAAGGAACCGGTGCATAACAGGGTTAATCAAAGAAGCTGATTGTATACGTCAAACTAATGTGGTAGGTAATTACATAACTAAAACAAACTGAAGAAAGTGCGGAGGATGGACCATGGGTCCGTCCTATGGATGGGTGGTCCCGGTTAGCCGGGAACTTTTCTCAAAGTCTTCGACGAACAGAAGGATGATCAACATCACCGAAACAAGTAATGAGAACGATGACTTGGAATTACCGATTACCCGATTCACGCTGTTTTAGGGGAACGGAATGGGACTATGCCTTTTGGCAGAGAGGTCGAGCCTTGCATCCCTCTCGTTTCCCATTCTCCTTGAACCAAGTGCAGCGTGAATCCGCTTCGGACCTGGCGTTTCTGCGTAAAGTAGTTCGCTCGGGTCTGACGCTAGTTGTTGCTAGCTAACGACCAAACAGGAAAACCCAAATTCAGGTCGATCCTAAGTGGGAACGGCCAGGATACTTCCGCTACGTGGCAGACGCGGGAAGACCTAGACCGCAAGTCCCGTAACATTCCATGGGAGTGCCGGGCGGAGCCTTCTAGACATCCTTCCCGATGGACTGCTAAGACGTGTCCGGGATGATTCTAGTGGACACGTTACAGTTGGTATCAGAGCAAACCAACAAAGGACTTGTTTTTAGGAAATTTTAATAAGAAGAAGTAAAGCAAATGTTTTGTCCCAAACATTTCCTTACTTTGATTACTGTCTTCCAGAATTATGAAGCATGGAACAGGTTCTTAGTGTTCCGAGTCATGTTTATGACCGCGATGCATTCCACAAATTATCGACAAAGGGTTGAGATGATGAACATCTTAGACCGCATTTACAATCCATCGCCTGTGTACGTGGAACAAAGATGGATGGGTGTTTCAGGGATCTATTACATAACTGCCTATCGACCTGCGTACCTTCAAATTAACTTGAAGAGAATCAAGTGGATGGAGGATTTGAAGATCGTAAAGCTGTTCATCTTTGTTGAGACTCACGCAAACGCGACTCTACAGGTTGGAGATCGAAGGGTTAACCAGAATAAGTATGTGTACGGAGAAGTAATTCAAAGAATCCCTGCCGACCGAATCAAGGTTTTGGGATGTCATGAGAAGAATGGATATCAAAGGAAAAGATACCCTAATCTTCCAATGAACTACCGATTCCTGAAGATCGATGACCCCAATCCGTACTACTACTCAGTTCCTGTAGCTGAATGCAACAACATCTTATTCTCCTCGAATTAATGTATTAACTTGTTCCATCGGCCCAAGAAATAATTATACCATGAAAGGGCTATGCTGATATGAATGGAATAAAACTTTTTCCCGATTGTCTTGACTGTGAATATTGATAAAAGTAGTAAAGTAAATTGGTCACTTGGCTGAAGGAATACGTGGACGTAGTTCTGAAGAGTTAACAGAACTCCCGCTTTAAAGAGAAGTAGATCATGAGATCAAGCTAGTAATAGGAGCTGCGCCAATTGCAAAGAGACCCTATAGAATGTCTATATCGGAAGCTATTGAGTTGAAGGAACAACTCAAGCAACTGTTAAACCAAGGCTACATCCGGCCTAGCAATTCACCATGGGGAGCTCCAGTCCTATTCCTAAAAAAGAAAGATGGGACACTTCGACTATGTATTGATTACCGCGGGTTGAATCAATCAACAGTCAAGAATAAGTATCCTATTCCTAGAATAGATGAGCTTCTTGATCGCCTTCAAGGTGCAAAGATCTTCTCCAAAATTGATCTCAGGTCAGGTTACTATCAAATCAGGATCAAGGATGAGGATATTCCAAAAACGGCCTTCAATACAAGATATGGGCACTTTGAATTCTTGGTTATGTCATTCGGGCTTACAAATGCACCTGCCACCTTCAATAGATTAATGCAGGATATTTTTAGACCATATCTTGATGACTTCGTGCTTGTCTTCTTCGATGACATTTTAGTCTATTCTAAACAGGAAGAAGATCATGAACCTCAACTACGGATTGTGTTGGAGACAATGAGGTCTCATAAGCTGTATGCAAAAATGAAGAAGTGTGCATTCTTCAAACGTCAGATTGAATATCTAGGATTCATAGTATCATCAGGAGGAATATCAGTAGATCTAGCCAAAGTCAGAGATGTGCTTGAATGGCCAATACCAGTATCTGTCAAAGAGATACGTAGTTTTCTTGGCTTGACAGGATGGTATAGGATCTTTATCAAAAACTATGCTTTGATTGCAGCACCTCTTACCGACTTATTAAAGAAGCAGACTTCTATTACATGGTCTACTCCCGAACAAAATAGCTTCGACCAATTGAAGCAATGTTTGGTATCAGCACCTATTCTGAAACTTCCAGATCTCAATAAGGAGTTCGAGGTAGTAACTGATGCCAGCATTCTTGCCTTGGGGTGTGTTCTTATACAGGAAGGTCATCCAGTAGCATATTCTTCAAGGAAATTGAAGAGTCACGAAAAGAATTATGCCACGCATGATCTGGAGTTATTAGCTGTCATCCATGCTCTAAAGCTTTGGAGACACTATCTGTTGGGAAATAAGTTCACTCTAGTAACCGATCATAAGAGCCTCAAATGGATTTTTACCCAAAACGAGCTCAACATGAGGCAACGTCGATGGATTGAAGTATTGGAGGAATATGATTTTTAAAACAAGTACCGACCTGGAAAGAAGAATGTAGTTGTTGATGCACTCAATCACAAGGCATTCCTTAATTCATTAATCTTGCAAAATCTATCAATAGCTAGATCTCTAGCTACAGAGGTGTCCATGCCAAACGACCTAATATTTGAGCTAGCTAGAGAGGAAGGATGCCATGATCTAGCCTATCAAAGGATGCTAAGGGAAGTCTCTATCAAGGACCAGGAACAAAAGCTAGAGGCTAAGTATCGTGAATTCTCTGTCAGTAGTGGACTTGTCTACTATAGGACGAGAGTATGTATACGAGCAAGCCAGTTATTTAAATAGAAGATATTGTGCGAAGCTCATGATTTCACTTTCTCGGGACATCAAAGCTGCGAAGGATAGACAGAAGGCATACACGGATTTGAAGTGTCAAGATAGAATATTTGAGGAAGGAGACATGGTCTTCATCAACGTATGCCCAAAGAAGAGTTCTCTATCCTTAGGAGATTGCAGGAAGCTAAGTCCAAGGTATTGTGGACCATAAAAAATCCTCAAGTGCTTAAGATCTAATGTTTATAGACTGCAACTCCCTGAAAACCTAAAGGTTCATAATGTATTCCATAACAGTCTATTGAAGAATGAAGTATGTACCTAATCCTAGTCATGTACTTGATGACCCACAAATTGTAATGCCTAGTCAAGGAGTCCCTGAACTAAGGCCGGACAAGATTTTAGATGCTAGGGTGAGACAACTGAGATCCAGAACCTTGAGAGAATGCCTCGTCCAGTGGAAAGATTATCCCAAGGAGGATGCTACCTGGATGGATGAAAGCTCTCCCAATCTTCAATATCCCCAGTTTACCTCGAGATGAGGACATCTCGATTCTTCTAAGAGGGAGAGAATGTAATATTTCCGCGTACCGCGTACCGTAAATATTAACGTACCGCACGCCGTGTAAACCCTGTGCAAGGGTATTCCCTACTTCGTAATTATTGGTAACCTCATCCACACCATGCACGCTCAAAAATGAGGCCTCCACGTCGAGAATTAAAGGCCGGGGTTGAAGACCGTAAAAGCCGCGAGGAAACGACCGCTTGGGAAGGGCAAATGGGATAAATTCAAGGCAAATTTTTTTTAATTATTATCCCTTCCCCCAGCCGATGCATGGCTGGAGGAGAGGGAGTGTGGGGGAGGAATGGCCAAAGAGGAGAAGGTCAGTTTGCATGAGGAGGAGTCCTCCACGTGTGTGGAGGCCCCCTTTCCCCACCCCTCCCAAGACCTATATAAACACCCCCTAGCTAGAGGGTGCTGGGGGGGGGGGGGGGTGCCGGACGTGAAGGGAGGGGCTGGTCGTGCTGGACGTAGGGCTACCGTGAAGGAAGGAGGAAAAGGGCGGCAGAAGGCTGTCGTGTGGCGGGAGGCTACCGTGAAGGAAGGGGTGAAGGGGAGGGAAAGTCGCCGTGCTGGAAGAAGTTGCCGTCGCCGTGCTGGGGAGGTCGCCAGGCTGCCGTGAAGGAGGGGGAAGTTGCTGGCCGCTGGGGAGCCGCCGACAGGGTGCCGCCACCTCGCGTGAAACCACCAGGCCGCCGCTGTCCTCGCCTCGACCACACCCTTTCCTCCCATGATCATTGGACCCTCCCCTGACGTGGCCACGTGCTGCCAGAAGCTCTTAGAAGCTTCTCTAGGAAGCTTCTAAGGGGGCTTCTCAAAGCCCCCTTCCCGTGGAGTCCCTTTATAAGCCCATTTTTACCCCGGGATTCAATCCCCCTTTCCCAATGCATTCCCACACAGCCCATATTAGCCCGGTGTAAGTCCTCCCTTCTCGTGGATTCCCAACACAAGTCCCTTCCCACCGATCACCCATAAGCCTTCTAGGCTCGGATTTAAAGCCCCGTCCCACTAGATCCTCCAAAAGCCCAATTTTTCCCCTCGGGTTTCAAAGAGGAAGCCTATAAGGCCTTCCTACCAAATTTTCCCACAAGGCCGGTCCTAGGATTTTAGGGAAGGAGAAGAAGAACCCTAAAGCCTCCATTCTTGCAAGGCCAATTTGCAAGAACCCTTTCCACGAACATCCTCGTAAGGTCCAATTGTTGAAACTCCATTCATAAAATCCCCATTTCCACAAACCAAGCTCCAACCCCGCAAGGCCTTCCATAAGGCCAATTTCCGCAAGCTGGTATTCCCAAGGATCCACAATTCGAAAGGGATCTCCTGCGTACCGGGGAGAAAAGAACAAGATCTTGAGGCTGCGTACCAGGGCGAGCAAATTCACCGATTGCGTAAGGGAAAAGGCAACCTGGAAGTCCGTAATTATGTCATGATGGGCCCTAAAAAGTCACAAGACGTGCTTGCAGAAGGATCTTCTCCTAGTATTTACGTGGATATTTCCCGGAGTCCACAAGTCCAGGTTTTATCTATTTGGATTCCACACAGAAGTATTGAATTAATCACGATAACTTCATGGATTAGGAAGCACTCATGCATGTCAAACGCAACTAGTCAAGTTAAATGCAATTGGAAAATGAATTGGCTATTTGAACATTTATTAGAAATAGCTTAAGATATGAAAATTGATCATTGGTACGTTCAATGGAGTTAATGAAAAGAGCATAAGGTGTCTATGCATTTGCAGGACCTTATTAGCAAGTTTCCTTTTGTGCATTCAAAAGTGACGAGCCTAGGACAACTGTTGCCTCATTACAAGGTTGAAATTATTGAGATACACCTTTTTACTAGGCATGGAAAGATTAAAGGCATGTCCCATTTTTAGATAAATTTTCCTTGTAATGATTCATGAGGAAAAGTTAACACCCATAAGATGTTATTCGAAAAGGAATAGAAGGGCACGAAAATGATCTATGGACTTGCAAGTGGCATGATTATTTGATGTAAGTCCTAGTAGGACCTAGGAAAGTTAGTGTCCAGATTATCAGGCATTTTTACCTTACCAAGGAAAGATAGGGTTATTGTGAACCATGTGATGCGTAGAAGCAGTAAATCGCATGCTTACACGTATTGGTGTAGTTGTAACTATTGTTCTCCATTAGATCTAGTTTATTACCTTTAGGAGAGGTTCATCCTTGTCGCAAGACAAGTATATTGAGTTGTCTAAGTCACCTAAACCACAAGAGATTCATATGGGCATGGTTCAGTCGATATGACAAATATCCCAAATGCTAACTAGTGTTTAGCACGATAAGGATTCGACCTAGTTTTACACTTGTTGCCAAGTTAAAACCCGCAAACCCAAAGATCCTACACACATTCACGAGATGTCGAATCAATTGGATGCTCATGCATAAAATGATCTAAGGATTTATCCTAAGGATCATTCGTTCAAATGATGAAACTCCGACTGGGTTGGAAATTCCTAGGACCGTGGACCAATATAATTAGGAATGGGCTGGGTAAGAAGACACCCTAAACCCTGCTACTTGGCTGGAGGTAATTCCGTGACCAGAAAACGCCATCCAATGGGTGAAATGATCCCATGGAATAGATGCAACACATGTGCAAAAGTTGCAACATCGCATAGACTTGAGATTTGTCCACAAGAGAGTTTTGTCATGATGTTGGCAAGTTATTGCGCTAAGATAACTTACAAAAGGGATGAGTAATCATCTTGTTACTTCACCTTTCTTGAGGAATAATTGCCAAGAAAAAGGAGAGTTAGGTATTTGGCTGAAAGCAAATGACCAATCAATAAATTGAGGCGACATGGTCGCCAGGATTTGCTATTACCTAAGGTATTGATTAAGTTGGGTTAATAGGGTATGGCCCTAACCCAAGGATAAAAGGGTGAACAAACAAACCCTTGGGGATCTTGCCAAAGTCGCAATTTGATCCCAGGTCGAATGCTGGATGCATTCGGAGAGAATGATTCACTTTTTTTTAACAGTTGGCCAAATAAAACGACCACTGGAATTGATTGTGCTTGTAATAGTGTAGAAAGCACTGTTTGCATTGTTTGCTCAATGAACTAAAGGATGAAAATATATCTAAAGCTTCAGGTTGAAGCCTGAAGGGAGAGGCAGCTTCAGTTACCCCCGACTGCCTGCCTGACCCTAACCAAGGGGGTTGTTAACCGCGCCGGGAACGTGGACCGAACCCGCCGTGAGAGGTGTCTCCGTTGAGTTCTACTTGGAGCAGGAGGACGCTTGGGTGCCAGAGGGGGCTCTGGCCGTAAATCCCTCGCCTTCCGGGCCCTGCACAAGAGGCTAATGTGACTCGGGATTGGATCTCGAGGCCCGCATACTAGTCTACGGGCGAAAACTTGGATTAGTGATCCCTGGTGGATTACTGGATAGCCTTCGAACGGATTATGAATACGCCTACAGGCGGGAACTCCTTGTATTTCAAAGATAAAAGGATAAAATGATAATAAAGAAGCTATTTGGCATTGTTTTCTTTATGTCCTGTGATAAGATTACGTGAAGGAATCGGTGCATAACAGGGTTAATCAAAGAAGCTGATTGTATACGTCAAACTAATGTGGTAGGTAATTACATAACTAAAACAAACTGAGGAAAGTGCGGAGGATGGACCATGGGTCCGTCCTAGGGATGGGTGGTCCCGGTTAGCCGAGAACTTTTCTCAAAGTCTTCGACGAACAGAAGGATGATCAACATCACCGAAACAAGTAATGAGAACGATGACTTGGAATTACCGATTACCCGATTCACGCTGTTTTAGGGGAACGGAATGGGACTATGCCTTTTGGCAGAGAGGTCGAGCCTTGCATCCCTCTCGTTTCCCATTCTCCTTGAACCAAGTGCAGCGTGAATCCGCTTCGGACCTGGCGTTTCTGCATAAAGTAGTTCACTCGGGTCTGACGCTAGTTGTTGCTAGCTAACGACCAAACAGGAAAACCCAAATTCAGGTCGATCCTAAGTGGGAACGGCCAGGATACTTCCGCTACGTGGCAAACGCGGGAAGACCTAGATCACAAGTCCCGTAACATTCCATGGGAGTGCCGGGCGGAGCCTTCTAGACATCCTTCCCGATGGACTGCTAAGACGTGTCCGGGATGATTCTAGTGGACACGTTACAAATTAGCACAACTCCAGACCCCGTCTTGCAGAACCAGGTTCTCCTTGGCCTAGGGAAGAACTATTGATTTCATTCCGCCACATGAAATGATAAGTTTTTATAATATGTCACATAAAATGATAGACTTTCACTTAGTTTAGTGCATAATTTGTCAACTATAGTCCATGGTTTACTTCTGTGATTAAAATAAATACATGAAATGTTAGCTTCCATTCATAGGATGCAAGTGCACAGAAGCATAGAGGACTTGTCATCTATCTTTCATTCCACGCGGAAGATAGTTCTTGATCTTGCATACCACAAATAGGTTGTCTTATCCTATGATAGCCAATGATTATGTTTGGAGACTGCATGAAATGTTAGGGTAAAATTGCATTTAGAATACTAACAAGTTCTTAGACTTTCATGGATCGTGTACAAGGAAATATTTTTTTAAAAAAAAATCCATTATTTGATTATCCTTTACCTATGTTAGGGCATAGAGGTGATAACTGAATTGAGTTTAAACTTTTATATACTCAAAACCTGCACTTTAGGAACAAGTACTCATTGCTAGATATGAAGAGATCAATTAAACATTATTTAGGATGTATTAATATATTAAACGCACCATGTGCATGCGAGATAAGTTTGATTAGAAAATTCTGCATAGCATGGCACTAAGAGAGGATGGAAAGAATGTATGACAAAGTCTTGCAATATACTGTGTTTTGAAGATTACTAAGTATGTTAAAAGACGTGCAAAGAATTGAGGGTTCACAACTTGGAACCCTAGAATAAAATCCAGGGGAAAGAGAGATTCAAAAGAAGTTGAGTGATTAAACACACGTGCTATGAGTTGTTCTTAATGATCTTGTCTTGGATTACTGGAAGTGGATACCCTCCTAGTTTAAGCTAGGATAGTAACCTGACTCCAAATGGAATGTTGATCAAGGCTTATGCTTGGTTGTCTTGAAAAGAATATTTCTAAGTGAATTTGGTTGGTTGCCTTGGTAAGAGGAGATCCTACTAAGGACAAGTGGTTTATAAGAAAAGTGATTGCTTGATGTAGAAAATGATATTTTCTTGATTGGAAATGAAAGGGATGTTTTCCTTAGTAATTGTTTGTAAGTTGAGTGCTTCAGCTGTGATTGATTCCCTAAAGGAATAATTAAGGAAGGATGGTGCTAGCTACCCCCCGCGAGCTGCTAAACCCTAACCCAGGGGGTTATGATTCCGCACCCGGAATGTGGACCGAACTCGCCGCGAGAGGTCTCTCTATGGAAATTACTTGGAGTAGGAGGATGCTTGGGTGCCAGTGGGGGCTCTAGCCGTAAATCCCAATGCCTCCGGGCCCTACACAAGTGTTCTCCGTGACTTGAGATGGGATCTCGAGGCCTTGATACTAGTTACAAGGTGGAATCTTGGGAGAATAAACCTTCCGGTTTTATTGCCGGGAGACGGAAGGATTTTTCTGCGGAGGCAGAAAGGAACACTTAATTCTCCTATATGGGTAGGAGACAAACATTAATCTGAAGATAAGTTAAGGAAGTGTTTGATCTTGTTTGATCTTATTTTCATGTCAGTGCCCTAAATTACGTAAAGGAACCTCTGATAATAGGGTTAATTAAGGAAGTTGTTTTCATGTATCAAATATAATGTGGTAGGTATTTAGATAACTAAAACAACCCCCAAGTGAAGCGTGGTGGATGTGACCAATGGGTCTATCCTACGGAAGGGTGGTCTCGGTTAGCCGAGAGGTTTCCTCAAAAGGAAATGTTAACGAGTAATGTTAGGGAAGGATGGGCAATGGCCTTAGACAATGTTGGTTAGAATCCTGATTCATACCGTTTTAGGGGACCGGAATGGGACTATGCCCTACGGGCAGAAAGGTGGAGCGATGCATTCCTCTCATTTCCCATTCTCTTTGAACCAAGTGCGGTATGAGTCTGATTCGATCCACTTGTATCTATGTAAAGTGGAGTAGCTATAGACTGAAGCTAGAAGGTTGTTAGGAAGACTCAACTACTAGGAACCCGGAATTTAGGTCGATCCTAGTGGGAACTGCCGGATAAGTTCTGTTGCAGGGCACACTCAAGAGACCCTAGTTGGCAAACCCCGTGTCATTCCTTGGGAGTGTCGGGCGGTGTCTTCTAGATTGATCTCTCGGTGGGCTGCTAAGACGTGTCTCGCAATTTGAGGGGCACGCACGTTACAGTTGGTATCAGAGAAAAACTTCTTAATGATGCATGATTGATTAATGTTCAAAATATAGACATAACCTAACTAACCTAAGTGGTATGGCTTGATTGTCAGGCACCTTCTGCACCTATGAATGCTGACATGCAAGAGAAGAAGTTCCTTCTCAAGCAAATTAGGCCACCCGAGTTTGATCAAGGGAAGGACTGTTCAAGTGGACGCCAAGATCTAGATTGAGTCCATGGAGGACTATTTTGAGGCAGCAAGTACTGCACCTGCTAACCAAGCCATGCTCGCCAAACTTAAACATATAGGCAAAGTGAGACTTTGGTGGAAACAATGGTGCAGAGACCAAGCGATCTCAGAGGGGATAGTCACTTGAAACAAGCTTAAGGAAGCTGTACGAGGGAGATATCTGCCACTTGCCTATCGCAAACAGAAGATGAATGAATTCTATGAATTAAAGCAGCTTGGACTATCCCTTGATGCATACTATTCAAAATTCGTCTCTCTCTTAAAGTACGCGCCAAAAATGGACATGACACAACAGGTGTCAAAGTTCTGTGCTAGGTTGAATCCACCCATAAACACTTGATTGGAATCAATGTGCCCAACGGATTGGTAAGACGCATTACTCCGAGAGAATCTAATCGTCCAAGAGCTTAAATCAGGCAACTATGATGTAGATTACTGATGGGATCAAGATAAGAGGTGCAACAAGTGCGGTGAGATAGGTCACATCCATAAAAGATGTCCCAACCACCGATGTTTCCACTTCAATGAACTAGGACACATCCAAACTGATTGTCCTAGGTTGCACCGTGAGAATCAGGAACATGCGATCAAACGAAGCCGTCTAAACTCTGCTTTAGGCGCACATTATGAACCATATGATGATGAAGGCTTGGAGCATGTTGTAACCTTTGAGGATGACTAGATATCCTAAGAAGATTCTCTTGAGGTAATAAGTCTTGTACTTGGAATAAATCCTATTCAACCCTACGAGTTGTGACAAGTTGTAATTTTAAATTAAGAATTTGAGTAATCAGAGTAGCGCAGCGAAAGCATAATGGGCCCTAACCCACAGGCTCTAAGGCCCAGTAATGCTTGTCTCCCCATCGAGATGAGGACATCTCGATTCCTCTAAGGGGGAGAGGATGTAACGTCCCCGCGCCCCCATAGGAACTCACCCTCCCCCCTTTTTAAAAAAAAAATAGTTTGAAAATTTTTTAAATCTCTCCCTCTCCCCCCTGTTGTGTGCATGGCGGGGGGAGAGAGAGAGAGAGAGAGTATGTGTGTGTTATGTGGAAGATGGGGGGGCATGCAGCCCCCCAGGTGGTGGGTGGCACCGCCGTGCCACCTCCCCCCTCCACCTATAAACCTCTCCCTCCCCTCCTGTGTTGCAGGTCGTGGGCCTCCTCCAACTAGGTAGCAGTGCCCCTCTCCCCTGTCGTTGCGAAACGATTCTCCTTCCTCCTACTGCTCTACGGCAGATTAGGTCCCCCCTCCAACGGGCGCAATAGAAAGCTCCCCCTCCCCTTTTATCATCAACTACAACGAACCCTCTTGCTGGCGATAAGAGTGATCCGCATGAAGGAGGAGAAAGAAGAGAATTAAAGGGAAGAGAAGAGAATTAAGGGAAAGAGAAAAGAAATAAGGGGAAGAGAAGGAGAGGAGGAGAAGAAGAAGGATGAGAGAGAAGAGAGAGAAGAGGAGGAGAAGAGAAGGAAGAGAAGGGAAGAAGAGTGAGAGAAGAAGGGTGAGAGAGAAGAGAGAGAAGAGGAGGAGAAGAGAAGGAAGAGAAGGGAAGAAGAGTGAGAGTTTTTGGCTAGCTACTTACCATGGCCCCCAAGCACAAAGAAGGAGTGAAGACCGCGGGTGCTACCCAAATTGCTCAAGGGACAAGTACAGATGGAATTCATGGTGCAGTTGGAGCCGTTGGAATTGTGGCCATTAATGGAGCATTGGGTATAGCCAACGCAGGAATTAACACAACTCTAGACCCAGTCTTGCGGAACCAGGTTCTTCTTGGCCTAGGGAAGAACTATTGATTTCATTCTGCCACATGAAATGATAAGGTTTTCATAATATGTCACATAAAATGATAGACGTTCACTTAATTTAGTGCATGATTTGTCAACTATAGTCCATGGTTTACTTCCGTGATTAAAATAAATACATGAAATGTTAGCTTCCATTCATAGGATGCAACTGCACAGAAGCATAGAGGAGTTGACATCTATCTTGCATTCCATGCAGAAGATAGGTCTTGATCTTGCATACCACAAATAGGTTGTCTTATCCTATGATAGCCAATGTTTATGTTTGGAGACCGCATGAAATATTAGGGTAAAATTGCATTTAGAATAATAATACGTTCTTAAACTTTCATGGATCGCATACAAGGAAAGATTTTTTTAAAAAAATCCATTATATGATTATCTTTTACCTATGTTAGGGCATAGAGGTGATAACTGAATTAAGTTTAAACTTTTATATACTGAAGACCATGCACTTTAGGAACAAGTACTCATTGCCAGATATGAAGAGAGTTAAAGATTATTTAGGCTATACTAATATATTTAATACACCATGTGCATGCGAGATAAGTTTGATTAGAAAATTCTGCATAGCATCGCACTAAGAGAGGATTGAAAGAATGTATGACAAAGTCTTGCAATATATTGTGTTTTGAAGATTACCAAGTATGTTAAAAGAAGTGTGAAGAATTGAGGGTTCACAACTTGTAACCCTCGAATAAAACCCAGGGGAAAGAGAATTCAAAAGAAGTTGAGTGATTAAACACACGTGCTGTGAATTGTTCTTAATGATCTTGTCTTGGATTACTGGAAGTGGATACCCTCCTAGTTTAAGCTAGGATAGTAACCTCACTCCAAATGGAATGTTGATCAAGTCTTATGCTTGGTTGTCTTGAAAAGAATATTTCTAAGTGAATTTGGCTGGTTGCCTTGGTAAGAGGAGATCCTACTAAGGACAAGTGGTTTATAAGAAAAGTGATTGCTTGATGTAGAAAATAAAATTTTCTTGATTGGAAATGAAAGGGATGTTTTCCTTAGTAATTACTTGTAAGCTGGGTGCTTCAGCTATGATTGATTCCCTAAAGGAATAATTAATGGCGCTAGCTATCCCTCGCGAGCTGCCAAACCCTAACCAAGCGGGTTATGAATCCGTGCTACGAATGTAAACCTAACCCACGATGAGAGGTCTCTCCATGGAAATTAACTGGAGTAGGAGGACGCTTGGGTGCTAGTTGGTGCTCTTGCCATAAATCCGAATGCCTCCTGGCCCTACACAAGTGTTCTACATGACTCGAGATGGGATCTCGAGGCCTTGATACTAGTTACAAGGTGGAATCTTGGGAGGATAAACCTTCGGGTTTTATTGCCAGGAGAGGGAAGGATTTTTCTGCGGAGGCAGAAAGGAACACTGAATTCTCCTATATGGGTAGGAGACAAACATTAATCTGAAGATAAGTTACGGAAGTGTTTTATCTTGTTTTCGTGTCAATGCCCTAAATTACGTAAAGGAACCTCTGATTAATAGGATTAATTAAGGAAGTTATTTTTATGTGTCAAACATAATGTGATAGGTAATTAGATAACTAAAACAACCCCCAAGGGAAGTGTGGCGGATGTGACCAATGGGTCAATCCTATGGAAGGGTGGTCTCGGTTAGCCGAGAGCTCTCCTCAAAAGGAAATGTTAACGAGTAATGTTAGGGAAGGATGGGAAATGGCCTTAGACAATGTTGGTTCATATCTTGATTCATACCATTTTAGGGGACCGGAATGGGACTATGCCCTACGGGAAAAGAGGTCGAGGGGCGATGCATCCCTCTCGTTTCCCATTCTCTTTAAACCAAGTGTAGTATGAGTCTGCTTGGGTCCAGTTGTATCTACATAAAATGGAGCGGATGTAGACTGATGCTAGAAGGCTGTTAGGAAGACTCGACTGCTAGGAACCCGGAATTCAGGTTGATCCTAGTGGGAATGGCCGGATAAGTTCCGTTGCATGGCACACTCGAGAGACCCTAGTTGGCAAACCGCGTGTCATTCCTTGGGAGTGTCGGGCGGCATCTTCTAGATTGATCTCTCGATGGGCTGCTAAGACATGTCCCGCAGTTTGAGGGGCGGGCACGTTACAGTTGGTATCAGAGCAAAACTTCTTAATGATGCATGATTGATTAATGTTCAGAAGATAGACATAACCTAAATAAGGTAAGTGGTATGGCTTGACTAGCAGGCACCTTCTACACCTACGAATGCTGATATGCAAGAGAAGAAGTTCCTTCTCAAGCAAATTAGGCCACTCAAGTTTGATGGCAAGGGAAGGATTGTTCAAGTGGACGCCAAGATCCGGATTGAGTCCATGGAGGACTATTTTGAGGCAGCAAGTACTGCACCTGCTAACCAATCCATGCTCGCCAAGCTTAAACTTACAGGCGAAGTGATACTTTGGTGGAAACAGTGGTGCAGAGACTAAGCGATCTGGGAGGGGACAGTCACTTGGAACAAGCTTAAGGAAGCTGTGCGAGGGAGGTATCTGCCACCTGCCTATCGCACACAAAAGATGAATGAATTCTATGAATTAAAGCAGCTTGGCCTATCCCTTGATGCATACTATTCAAAATTTGTCTCTCTCTTAAAGTATGTGCCACAAATGGACATGACACAACCGGTGTCAAAGTTCTATGCTGGGTTGAATCCACCCATAAATACTCGATTGGAATTAATGCACCCAACGGATTTGCAAGAAGCATTATTCCAAGTGAAGCCATTTGTCCAAGAGCTTAAATTAGGCAACTATGATGTAGATGACTCACGGGATCAAGACAAGAGGTGCCACAAGTGCGGTGAGATAGGTCACATCCGTAAAATATGTCCCAACCGTCAATGTTTCCACTGCAATGAACTAGGACACATCCAAATAGATTGCCCTGAGTTGGACCCTAAGAATCAAGAACCTGTGGTCAAATGAAGCCGTCTAAACTCTTCTTTTGACGCACATTATGAACCATATGATGATGAAGGCTTGGGGCTTGTTGTAACCTTTGAGGATGACTAGATATCCTAAGAAGATCCTCTTGAGGTAATAAGTCTTGTACTTGGAGTAAATCGTATTCAACCCTACGAGTTGTGACAAATTGTTATTTTAAATTAAGAATTTGAGTAATCAGAGTAGTGTAGCGGAAGCATAATGGGCCCTAACCC
This sequence comes from Lygodium microphyllum, assembly GCF_053477565.2. NCBI lineage: Eukaryota > Viridiplantae > Streptophyta > Polypodiopsida > Schizaeales > Lygodiaceae > Lygodium > Lygodium microphyllum. The sequence goes on along the minus strand of NC_141138.1, from coordinate 181,423,711 downwards.
ACAAGCTCTAAGGCCCAGTAATGCTTGTCTCCCCATCGAGATGAGGACATCTCGATTCCTCTAAGGGGGAGAGGATGTAACGTCCCCGCACCCCCATAGGAACTCACCCTTCCACCCTTTTCTTAAAAATAAATAAATAAAATTTTGACAGTTTTTTTTAATCTCTACCTCTCCCCCCTGCTGTGTGCATGGCGGGGAGAGAGAGAGAGAGAGTATGTGTGTGTTATGTGGAAGATGGGGGGGATATGCAGCCCCCCCAGGTGGCGAGTGGCACCACCGTACCACCTCCCCCCTCCACCTATAAACCTCTTCCTCCCCTCCTTCATTGCAGGCCGCGGGCCTCCTCCGACTAGGTAGTAGTGCCCCTCCCCCTTGTCGTTGCGAAACGATTCCCCCCCCTTCCTACTGCTCTACGGCAGATCAGGCCCCCCCTCCAACGGGCGCAGTAGAAAGCTCCCCCTCCTCTTTTATCGTCAACTACAACGAACCCCCCTGCTAGCGATAACAGTGTCGCCCCCCCCATGATCCGCGTGAAGGAGGAGAAAGAAGCGAATTAAGGGGAAGAGAAGAGAATTAAGGGAAAGAGAAGAGAATTAAGGGGTAGAGAAGGAGAGGAGGAGAATAAGAAGGGTGAGAGAGAAGAGAGAGAAGAGGAGGAGAACAGAAGGAAGAGAAGGGAAGAAGAGTGAGAGAAGGAGAAGGGTGAGAGAGATGAGAGAGAAGAGGAGGAGAAGAGAAGGAAGAGAAGGGAAGAAGAGTGAGAGAAGGAGGAGAGGAGGAGAATAAGAAGGGTGGGAGAGAAGAGAGAGAAGAGGAGGAGAAGAGAAGGAAGAGAAGGGAAGAAGAGTGAGAGTTTTTGGCTAGCTACTTACCATGGCCCCCAAGCACAAAGAAGGAGTGAACACTACGGGAGCTACCCAAATTTCTCAAGGGACAAGTACAAATGGAATTCATGGTGCAGTTGGAGCCATTGGAATTGCGGCCATTAATGGAGCACCGGGTATGACCAACGCGGGAATTAGCATAACTCTAGACCCCATCTCGCAGAACCAGGTTCTCCTTGGCCTAGGGAAGAACTATTGATTTCATTCCGCCACATGAAATGAGAAGGCTTTCATAATATGTCACATAAAATGATAGACTTTCACTGAATTTAGTGCATGATTTGTCAACTATAGTCCATGGTTTACTTCCGTGATTAAAATAAATACATGAAATGTTAGCTTCCATTCATAGGATGCAACTGCACAGAACCATAGAGGACTTGTCATCTATCTTGCATTCCACATGGAAGATAAGTCTTGATCTTGCATACCACAAATAGGTTGTCTTATCCTATGATATCCAATGTTTATGCTTGGAGACCGCAGGAAATATTAGGGTAAAATTGCATTTAGAATACTAACAGGTTCTTAGACTTTCATGGATTGCATATAAGGAAAGATTTTTTAAAAAAATCCTTTATATGATTATCTTTTACCTATGTTAGGGCATAGAGGTAATAAGTGAATTGAGTTTAAACTTTTATATACTCAAGACCCTGCACTTTAGGAACAAGTACTCATTGCCAGATATGAAGAGAGTTAAAGATTAATTAGGCTGTACTAATATATTAAACGCACCGTGTGCATACGAGATAAGTTTGATTAGAAAATTCTGCATAGCATTGCACTAAGAGAGGATGGAAAGAATGTATGACAAAGTCTTGCAATATATTGTGTTTTGAAGATTACCAAGTATGTTAAAAGACATGCAAAGAATCGAGGATTCACAACTTGGAACCCTAGAATAAAATCCAGGGGAAAGAGAGATTCAAAAGAAGTTGAGTGATTAAACACACGTGCTGTGAATTGTTCTTAATGATCTTGTCTTGGATTACTGGAAGTGGATACCCTCCTAGTTTAAGCTAGGATAGTGACCTCACTCCAATGGAATGTTTATCAAGGCTTATACTTGGTTGTCTTGAAAAGAATATTTCTAAGTGAATTTGGCTGGTTGCCTTGGTAAAAGGAGATCCTACTAAGGACAAGTGGTTTATAAGCAAAGTGATTGCTTGATGTAGAAAATGATATTTTTTTAATTGGAAATGAAAGGAATGTTTTCCTTAGTAATTGTTTGTAAGTTGGGTGCTTCAGCTATGATTGATTCCCTAAAGGAATAATTAAGGGAGGATGGTGCTAGCTACCCCCCGCGAGCTACCAAACCCTAACCGAGGGAGTTATGAATTCACACGAGAAATGTGGACCGAACCCGCCGCGAGAGGTCTCTTCGTGGAAATTACTTGGAGTAGGAGGATGCTTGGGTGTCAGTGGGAGCTTTGGCTATAAATCCCAATGCCTCTAGGCGCTACACAAGTGTTCTACGTGACTCGAGATGGGATCTCGAGGCCTTGATACTAGTTACAAGGCAGCATCTTGGGAGGATAAACCTTTGGGTTTTATTGCGAGGAGATGGAAGGATTTTTCTGCGGAGGCAGAAAGGAACACTTAATTCTCCTGTATGGGTAGGAGACAAATATTAATCTGAAGATAAGTTAAGGAAGTATTTGATCTTGTTTTCATGTCAATGCCCTAAATTACGTAAAGGAACCTTTGATTAACATGGTTAATTAAGGAAGTTGTTTTTATGTGTCAAACATAATGTGGTAGGTTGTAACGTGTCCACTAGAACCATTCAGGACACGTCTTAGCAGTCCATCGAAAAGGATGTCTAGAAAACTCCGCCCGGCACTCCCATGGAATGTTATGGGTTTTGCAATCTAGGTCTTCCCGAGTCTGCCACGTAGCGGAAGTATCCTGGCCGTTCCCACTTAGGATCGACCTGAATTTGGGTTTCCCTGTTTGGTCATTAGCTAGCAACAACTAGCGTCAGACCCGAGCGAACTACTTTACGCAGAAACGCCAGGTCCGAAGCGGATTCACGCTGCACTTGGTTCAAGGAGAATGGGAAACGAGAGGGATGCAAGGCTCGACCTCTCTGCCATAAGGCATAGTCCCATTCCGTTCCCCTAAAACAACGTAAATCGGGTAGGATGTAAGTCTAGGTCATCATCCTCGTTATTCGCTTTGATGCTGAAGAATAACCTGCTGCTCGTCGAAGACTTTGAGAAAAGTTCCCGGCTAACCGGGACCACCCATCCGTAGGACGGACCCATGATCCATCCTCCGCACTTTCCTCGGTTTGTTTTAGTTATGTAATTACCTACCACATTAGTTTGACATATAACAAACAGCTTCCTTGATTAACCCTGTTAAGCACTGGTTCCTTCACGTAATCTTATCACAGGACATAAAGAAAACAATGCCAAACAACTTCTTTGTTATCATTTTATCCTTTTATCTTTGAAATACAAGGAGTTCCCGCCTGTAGGCGTATTCATAATCCGCCCGAAGGCTATCCAGTAATCCACCAGGGATCACTAACCCAAGTTTCCGCCCGTAGACTAGTATGCGGGCCTCAAGATCCAATCCCGAGTCACGTTAGTCTCTTGTGCAGGGCCCGGAAGGCAAGGGATTTACAGCCAGAGCCCCCTCTGGCACCCAAGCGTCCTCCTGCTCCAAGTAGAACTCAACGGAAAGACCTCTCACGGCGGGTTCGGTCCACGTTCCCGGCGCGGTTAACAACCCCCTTGGTTAGGGTTAGGCAGGCAGTCGGGGGTAACTGAAGCTGCCTCTCCCTTCAGGCTTCAACCTGAAGTATTTAGATATGTTTTCCTCCTTTAGTTCATTGAGCAAACAATGCAAACAGTGCTTTCTAAACTGTTACAAGCACAATCAAATTCCAGTGGTCGTTTGGCTGGCAAACCATTAAGGAGTGACTTCCTTTCCTCCGAATGCAACCCGCATTCGATCCGGAATCAATTGCAACTTGGCAAGATTCCTATCATTCTTGGGTTAGGGTCATACCCTACCCATACTTTAGGTTTGTTGTGGTAGGTTCCAGCGACCATGTCACTTTAGTTTATTGTCTGGTCATTTGCAAATACCTAACTTTCCTTTCCCTTGGCAATTATTTCCCAAGGAAAGTGAGTAACAGGATGATTACTCATCCTCTTGTAAGTTAAATTCCTTCAATAACTTGCCAACCTCATTTCGAGAGATGACAAAAACTCTCTTGTGGACAAATCTCAAGTCTATACAATGTTGCAGCTTTTTGCACATGTATTGCATCTAATTTCACGGGATCATTCCACCCATTGCTTAGCGTTTTCCGGTCACGGAATTTACCTTCAGGTTTTTAGGGTATTCTCCAAACCATTCCTAGTTATGTGGCCCATGGTACTAAAGATAGGCAACTCCGTCGGGGTTCCATCATTTTGAACGAATGATCCTTAGGATAAAACCTTAGATCATTTTATGCATAAGCACCCAATTGACTCGACATTCCGAATGTGTGTAAGATCTTAGGGTTTGCGGTTCTAACTTGGCAACAAATGTAAAACTAGGTCAATTCTTGCCGCATCAACCCTAGTTAGCACTTGGGATACTTATCATATCGACTGAACCATGCCCAAATGAATCCCTTGTGGTTTATGTGATTTAGACAATAGAGTATACTTGTCTTGCGACAAGGATGAACCTTTCCCAAAGGTGATAAACTAGATCAATAGTTACAACTACACCAATACGTGTAAACATGCGATTCACTGCTTCTACGCATCACATGGTTCACAATAACCCTATCCTTTCTTGGCAAAGTAAAAATAATGCCTGTTAATCTGAACACTAACTTTCCTAAGTCCTACTAGGATTTATGTCAAATAATCATGCCACTTGCAAGTCCATAGATCATTTTCGTGCCTTCTATTCCTTTTCGAATAACATCTTATGGGTGTTAACTTATTACAAGGAAGATTTATCCAAAAACGGGACATGCCATTAATCTTTCCATGCCTATTAAAAAGGTGTACCTCAATAATTTCAACCTTGTAATGAGGCAACAGATGTCCTAGGTTCGTCACTTTTGAATGCACAAAAGGAACTTACTAATAAGGTCCTGCGAATGCATAGACACCTTATGCTCTTTTCATTAACTCCATTGAACGTACCAATGATCAATTTCCATATCTTAGGCTATCTCTAATAAATGTTCAAATAGCCAATTCATTTTCCAATTGCACTTAACTTGACTAGTTGAATTCGAGCATGCATGAGTGCTTCCTAATCCGTGAAGTTATCGTGATTAATTCAATAGTTTTGTGTGGAATCCAAATAGATCAAACCTGGACTTGTGAATTCCGGGAAATGTCCACGTATGCTCGGGGTGAACCTTCCGCATCGCACCTTGTGATCTTTTTAGAGGCCATCGCGAATTCGATCTCCAGTTAGCCTTTGTGGGTTTCAACTTTTGGCCTTGGCTTGCAGTCTTATGACCTTGGTCCGTCTCCCTTGTATGCGCAACTCTCTTTGATATATGGCTTCCTTGACCGAAGTTCCGACTTGCGGAATTTGCCTTGGGAAGGCCTTAGGGTTCTTATGAGGTCCCTTTGACAATGGAGATTTGAGAGCTTTAATCCACCTTGAAATTCCGGGTTTAGGAAGGATTTTGTGGGCCCTTAAAGCAACCCCCTTCAATGGGCTTATGAGGAATTCGAGTGGGAAGGGCCTTTATGGGCTTCCTCTCTTATTCTTCAAAATCCCGGCCCAGGGATGACTGGGTGGAAGGGATTTTGTAGCCCCTCTTCTTTAAGTCTTGCGATAGACTTGTTGGTGATAGGTGAGAAGGCTCGTCGCCTCCTTCTCTTCAAAGTCCCGGGGTTGTGGATGGACTTGTGGGGGAAAGGTAGTGGGAAGGGGCTTTTGTCACCTCCTTTTCTTCAAATCCCGGGATAAAAATGGACTTATAAAGGCTCCACGGGAAGGGGGCTTAGAGAGGCCCCCTTAGAAGCTTCCTAGAGAAGCTTCTTAGGAAGCTTCTCCAGCACGTGGCCACGTTGGCAGAGGGGGGGGGAGTAGTGATTCGGCGTGGCGGCGGACTGGGCAGTCAGGCGGCAGCTATGGCAGACGGCGGCTGGCGGCTCCCTTCACGTGGCGACGGACCTAGTCTCCTCCAGCTCCTCCCACCCTCTCGTCCAGCACCCTCCTTCCCACGGCGCGTCCTCTCCTTCCACAGCGACGGCAGCACTCTGCTTCCCCCTTCTTCGGCAGCCTCCTCACAGTCCTTCCGTCACCATCGCCTCCTCACGGCCCTCCATCACCGTCGCCCTCACTTCACGGCAGCCTTCCCACGGTCCTTTTTTCACCCCTCCCCCCCCAAGAGGGGGGTTCTTATAGCCCAAGGGGGGTGAGGGGTCTTCCCCACGTGTCAGTTGCATGGCCTCTCCCCCACGTCCTCATGCTTCCCTAGCCCATCCCTTTCCCCCAGCCACACATCGGCTGGGGAGAATAATAAAAAAAAATTTGCTATAATTTCACCTTTATCCCCTTATCCTCCTCCCAAGAGGCTGTTTTCCCGCGGCTATGCCGGTTTGAATCCCCGACCCTATTTTCGCAAGGTGGAGTGTCTCCATTTCCCGCGTATGGCTGCTGGCACTAGTGATAATCTTTGCACGAGTTTACGATGAGAGCGGGAAGTTAATATTTACGGTAGGCAGTACGCGGAAATATTACATAGGTAATTAGATAACTAAAACAACCCCCGAGGGAAGCGTGGTGGATGTGACCAATGGGTCTATCCTACAGAACGGTGGTGTCGGTTAGCGGAGAGCTTTCCTCAAAAGGAAATGTTAACGAGTAATGTTAGGGAAGGACGGGCAATGGCCTTAGACAATGTTGGTTAGAATCTTGATTCATACCGTTTTAGGGGACCAGAATGGGACTATGCCCTACGGGAAGAGAGGTGGAGCGATGCATCCCTCTCATTTTCCATTCTCTTTGAACCAAGTGCGGTATGAGTCTGCTTGGGTCTAGTTGTATCTACGTAAAGTGGAGCGGTTGTAGACTGACGCTAGAAGGCTATTAGGAAGACTCGACTGCTAGGAACCTGGAATTCAGGTCGATCCTAGTGGGAACGGCCGGATAAGTTCCGTGGCAGGGCAGACTCGAGAGACCCTAGCTGGCAAACCCCATGTCATTCCTTTGAGTGTCGGGCGGTGTCTTCTAGATTGATCTCTTGATTGGCTGCTAAGACGTGTCCTGCAATTTGAGGGGTGGGCACATTATAGGATGTCCACAAGTCCAACATGTTAGTCGCTCTTGGTTAGTGGGTCCCCTCCTTGACCTCTATCTATTCCCCTACCTAAAGCTACAAGTGGCACTTGTCTCTAAAATCCTTCAATATAGGATTATCCTCCTCATCATAGGAGAGATAGTGGTTCACATACTTTTCATCCTCTAATGGCTCCTCTACAAAGTGTATTGGAGCATTGCTTGGTGGATGGGTCACTATGAGTGACAAAGACAGTAGTGAGATATGAAGAGACATTGTAGTGGCTCTGGTGCCTCTTCGACAAGACATACCTCTTGGAAGGTGTATCCATGACCTAAGAAGGATTATTGAGAGTCATTATTGAGTATTCTAGTGAGGAGATGATGTACTATTGAGAGAGAGAGCCAGAGATAGCCAATTCTATCAAAACGGTGTATCTTTCTATGAGAGATTGAGAAAGAAAACTATGAAGACATTGAAGATGAATACTATGTGACTGATTTCCATTAAAAAATGGTATTATCTTTTATATTATTTGTTCTATTCATGGATTCTATGAAGATGTTGAAGATTATGGTTGATTTTATCAAATCCGTGGGAGATATCTACTATGATGCTACGTGAAGAATTGTTGTTTTCTTTGTTTTAGTCATCGAATGAATGAAATAAAAGATTATTGATATTACAAGATAGACTTTCTTGCAGTAGAATCCCCTTTTCCTTGGTTTTTCTCTTGGGGCTCCATGTTTTTGGAGCGCAGCCAAGGAAACTTGCCAGCAACAAGCATCAAAAGAGGCTGAAAATGAAGGAAATGGTTTTGCCAAGGAGAGGAGAATTCAATGGATGTTTGCAAAGTTCCTTCTTCCATGGAAGAGTTGGAGATTCTTATTGCCAAAGCCACTTTCCACAATAATTTTATCCCACAATGGCGAAAAAATATTACCATCATGATGCAAGCTCTATGTGGTGGACTATTTCCTCTTCCTGTTGAAGCAACAGAGATGTGCATCTTGGTAGCAAATTGTTTGGAAAAAAAATAAAGAGCAGAAGCAAAGAGAATGATTATCCATGAAGATTTGGTATTCATTGAGAAGTTTCAAGACATCATTAAGTGTAAGATCGTGAAGAAGCTTCAGAAGTCGTGGTCTGTGTGGAGGTTCACGAAAACAAGAAGAAAAAGAGTTTGTTCGTGGATGCTCAACAGTAAGATACGTGGGATGCTTGGTGCACTAACAATCTTCTATTTGTCCAATTAACAACCCACTGGAAGTTGGTAGACAGAGTGTTTTTCACAACATACACTGTTGAAACCCTCAAAAGTTGGCATTATTATAATGATGGCACAACAACGATCCTAAGAAGAATGAGTTTTGATACTTTCAAAACGGAATATCTCCCCCTCTGTAGTGGTTTGAAAGCCAAATTTAGAGATGTTGAAAAGAAGGAAGTAGAAAAGATGTTAGCTAGAGAATCCCCCAAAGATTGAAGCCCTCTCTGATTCTATTCTGTCGAGTACAGAGCAATTGGTTGGAGCCAACCCCCTGATGAATGACACAATCAAGATGAAAACGTTAGAACGAGTCCAGAGATATGTGAGCAGAGAGAAGGCAAGAATCAAGGCGAAGAACGAGAAGCCTCCTTTGATGCCCTAAAAGCACTCTTTATAGAAGTCCCCATGGTGACTCAAGATCCCCTTCTTCCTAGTCAGATTCATCCTGAAAATATCGATGACAGGCCAGAAAATGTAGTCCCATTGCCAATTTTTAAGGGAGAGTACAATGAAGACCCTGATCTTCATATAGCAGAATTTATGGTAGCATGTGTGGCATGTGTGGCTAACAAAGCCAGAACCCCTGAGCATTGGTTAGCGATATTCCCTGCACTTTCAAAGGCACGACATTTCAATGGTATGAGAGACAAGCAGCAGGAACTTTTGGCACATGGGACAACTTGAAGTTGGCCTTCCTCACTAAATTCAGGCATGAAGGTTTTGAAGAGCAAATGCAAGAGGAGTTCATGAATTCAGTCCTCTGGAGAAAGAGTAGAAGCTTATGTCTCACGAATGGAATCCATCTTAAAGAGATGGACTAACCATCATTTGGATGAAGGCATTTAGAAAGGAGTGTTCCTTAGAGGCCTACAACCAGAAGTTCACAAGTTTGTGGAATTGAGAAGACCAGTCAATCTACAAGCTGCAGTGGAAGGTACAAGATTGTATGACGAAGTTGAAGCAAGGTTGTCAATGACTCCAGGAAGAGGAGTCTTACCTCCTCCCATGCTAGGAATGGTATATCCACCAAATGCAATCCTAGGGACAGTTCCCTACCCCTATCCCTAGATGCAAACAATGCCGCAATATAATGCACCTAATCCACTATGATCGCCACATATGATAGTGCCTCAAATGATGGTTCAACCACAACAACAGTGGCCTTAAACAATTCCTTCAATGACGACTCAACAACAGTAGAACCCTACCAATTGGAATCAAAAACTCCAAGTCTCAATAGGAGCTCTGAATCAGAACCAGAACAGAGGACCCACTCGATTGACCCAACCAGTGTATGCAATAATTACAGAAGCTTCACAAAATCCTACTACAAGTACTTCAGGAGGTGAAAATCTGAAGGACTACTTCTCCAACTCAATTGCAAGTATCAAGAAAGAGCTTATGGATGTGTTTACAGAGCAGCTACAGACGTTGAAAGGTGAATATCGACAATATATCCACTCTTGTGGGAGCTGGAAGAGATGTGATGCGTTCTAATACATGGTGCGAAAAGTGTCATCAAATAGGACATTTAGCCACTGAATGTACCCGAAAACCAACCATTCCTGGAGCCTTCTATTCCTACTATTTGAGGGAGAACCATAGAGAGGATATTTTCTCTTTGAAAGAGATGCACGAACGAAGATAGAAAGATGAAAATGCAAGATTCAACTTGCTAGAATCCAAAATGACAACATAGGATATTGGACCAAAGCCTAGGGAGTTTGGTCCTAATTTCGGTCCAAGGAGATTTCCCTCTCAAAGTTACAGAGGACGACAGTCTGCTGACGGTGGTTAGAGATTAGAAGTGGAATGTTATAGGTATGGAGAAAAGGGTCATATCTCCCCGAATTGTCCAAACCCTAGACGATCTGTGGTTTACAAGCCCTTATGTAGCCAATGCAAAGGAGAAGGCCACACTGCAAAGGACTGTCCAAGTCCATCCCCTATCAAGTCCAATGCCACTGATAGCCAATAGAAGGCACAAGAGCCTGCCTCCAATTTGGTAGAGTTGGAAGTTGCTACTATCACGCATGCCAAGAAGAAGGAACCAGTTGTTTAGAACAAAAATAATTCTCCTGATAAGACTGTGAAGTTCAACCTGCCAACAGAGGGACAGAGAAGTACAAGACAGAATAGTGCAGTACATAGCACTGTAATGCCATAGAGAGTCACAGAGACCATCCCAGAAACAAGGCCAGAGGTCTAGGAGATGGACGATATAGAAGCACATCCAAAAACACAAGAAATGCCGATATTGCCATTGCTAGAAGAAAAAGGAAAGATGAAAATGGGTGTAGCCCCATTTCCTAGCAGGTTAAAGAAGCCCCTAGATCCTATCAAAGAATATGACTTGGTAAAAGACCTAGACACTTTTAAACTAAACTTAACATTCCGACCCAGCTCTCGAAAGAAATTCAAAAGCATCTTGACAAGAAGACGTGGACTAAGGATAGCTCCTTCAATAGCGACCAAGACCAATAAGGCCCCAGATCCTTAAAGGAAGTAGATGTGGCTAACACCTTCCTAGATCCTGGAACCCCAGAGATTAGTTTATGGATAGAAGGATGCTTTATTTCAGATGCATTGATTGATGGAGGCTCATCAGTAAACATAATGATGGATGTGACAATGATAACCTTAGGGTTGCAAGGAATTCAACCTACACAGTGGCTTATCAGATTGGCAGACAAAGCAGAATTAAACCATTGGGCATCCTCCCATATGTAAAAACAACCATTGCAGGAAGAGACTATTGGCTGACATATTTGGTGGTGAAACCAAGTTCTTATAGGACCTCATACCCTCTGCTATTGGGAAGATCTTGGCTTTTTGAAGCAAGAGCTAGGATGGGGACTGGTTCAAAGGAACCCTAACCCTAGGCAGAGGATCCAACAAAGTGGCGTTGAAGTTGTATGGATCACAAAAAGGCAATGGATCCACATCCATCGAAGTCATAATTGACTCCTCCAATGAAGTAGCAGATGGTACATCAGGAGACAAAGATGTTGTTAAACAGATCTTTCCCAAGAAAATAGAGGCACAGTCCCTAACAGTGGGCACTATAAGCCAACTATCAAGGGAAGAAAAGTCCTTGTCCATGGGAGAATACCTCTTGCCTCAAATAGAATCGACTTCTGAAATCACCTCTGATAGTGAAATAGAAGCATGGATGTACTGTTCTCCCTGTTACATGGCAATCGTAGAGATAGTAGCAGGGACGGAGCCGGAGACAGAAGCAGAAGCAGAAATAGACACAGAGGCAGAGGATCTATTCTTCTTTTATAGAGCCTCTACAGAAGCACAAAGACAGAACCTCCAGAGGAAGAGGATGAAAATGATGAGGAAGAAAATGAAGCAGGATATGAAAGTACAGAAGAAGAATTTCCTTCGATAGCAGATGATCTTGTTGATGGCCCTACAAAGACCTTAGAGGCCGAAGATATCAGGGTCTTGGATGGAATGACCATGGTTCCATTTGGGTTGACCAATGGACCACAAAGTATGCAGAATCTACATTAGTAATGGATCAAAGGCATAAAAATTAAGTTCACCAATGGCTCCTCTCGCCCTGACCATTCAGTCTAGAGAAAAGATAATGATGATGTCCCCTGCCAACAGAAGCCAAAGCTTTCAAAGCCCTGGCTTCTAAAAGGTCCGTGCTATGTGACATTCCTAGACGCATCCTCTGAAGATGAATCCCTAAGTCCAAAAGAAATCACCACTCACACAAAAGCAAACAAAGCACTGATACCCTTCCAGAAATCCAACAGAAAAATGAGTCATCTGTTCAGAAGGAGGACATTGGTTCTAGTGGAACATCAGACGATGACACTACTCCCTTGAAAGAGTCAGACCTCTATCCAGAAGCAATTCGTGGGACATTTATCCGTGAAGTGGAAGGTGAAAGACGAGTAATGTTCTTGGATACTGACGGTATTGAACGTCACTTAAAAGTGGGCCTCAATCTTCCAGAAGAAGAATTAGTGGTCCTGCGAGACCTACTCAAAGAGAACTTAGACGTGTTTGCTTGGTCATATAAAGATCTAAAGGAGATTGATCCCACAGTATGCCAACATCACATTGACCTAGAGCCTGATGCCAAACCTATAAGGCAAAGATAAGGGCGTATGAATCCTAATTATTCTACTCTAGTGAAGGCTGAATTATTGAAACTTCTTGAAGTCAAGTTCATTTATCCCATGGCTAACAGTGAATGGGTTTCACCCATTGTGATTGTACCCAAGAAGAACAGAAAACTTCGAATATGTGTAGACTTTTGAAAGCTGAACTCGAAGACGAAGAAGGATCATTTCCCTATCCCTTTTACAGACCAACTGTTGGACACAGTGGTAGGCCATGAGCTCTATTCCCTCTTAGATGGATTCAGTGGATATAACCAAGTCCAAATTGCAGAGGAGGACCAACCCAAAACAACCTTCAACAAAGAATGGGGGACCTATGCCTATAGAGTGATGCCATTTGGGCTCTGTAATGCTCATGCCATCTTCCAACGAGTAATGATGGCTGCTTTCCAGAATCATTTGCATGATTTCATTGAGGTGTATCTTGATGACTTCTATGTCTATAGCTTAATCCATGAGTACTGGGGACACCTAGAGCAATGTTTTGACAGATGCTGAGAGTATGGGATTTCTCTCAACCCTGACAAATGTGTCTTTGGCATCTCATCAGGAGTTCTTTTGGGCCATATTTTCTCTGCACAAGGGATTGCAATAGACCTGACGAAGATTGAGAAGATTGCCACCTTGACAACACCAATAAACCTCAAGAAATTGAGAGGATTTATTGGCCATGTGGGCTACTACAGAAGATTTATTGCACATTTTGCAACCAAGCTAGCCCCTCTGCACAAGCTCCTAAGGAAAGATGAGGATTTTCTTTGGATTGATGACTGTGAAGGAGCCTTTAATACCCTAAAACAGTGCATTATCCAAGCATGTATCTTGCAGCCTCCTGATTGGACGAAGGAGTTTCATGTGCACACAGATGCATCAGTTGAAGGGCTAGGTGTTGTCCTATGTCAAAAGGGCCCCTCTAAATTAGATCAACCAATATATTATGCAAGTTGAAAGGTCACTGATAGGGAACATAACTACACAGTGGACAGAGGTTGAGTGCTTAGCAATGGTGCTTGCATAGAGAAGTTTAGACACTATCTATTGTCAATGCATTTCAAGTTCTACGTGGATCATGAAGCCTTGTCCTTCCTTATGAACAAAGCATATGTTAAAGGATGACTGATGAGATGGTTGCTCCTATTTCAGGAGTTTGATTTTGAAGTGGTCACTAAGCCTGGCTATTCCCATGTCCTAGTCAATCATCTATCATGGATCCCTCAAACTGCAGAAGAGGAACACGATGATCCAGACCTTCCTGATGCTTCCTTGTTTCTAGTTGAAACAGTTACTCCCTGGTATGCAGACATAGCCAACCTTCTGGAAAATCAACAGTATCCTCCTGGCATCTCAAGCCGTGAGAAGAAGAAGCTTTTGTTAGAATCAGCCCCCTACACCTTGCTAGGCGGTGCACTGTACAAGAGAGGCAAAGATGAAGTGCTGCAAAGATGTATTGCAAGGGATGAAATCGGCATAGTATTGAAAGAATGTCATGACGAACCATGTGGTGGACACTTTGCAAGAGAAGCAACAGCCAGAAAGGCTCTATTAGCAGGATATTGGTGCCTGACCCTCCACAAGGATGCACATGACTACTGTAAAAGATGTGATGCTTGTCAGCAAATGGGAAAACCCACCAAAACAATTGCCATGCCACTACAACCTATTCTTCCCCTAAAGCCATTCGAGAAGTGGGGGACTGATTTTGTGGGTCCCATTGATCCACCCACCAAACAAAAGCAGAACAGATACATCTTAATATGTACGAATTATGTCACAAAGTGGTATGAAGCTAAAGCCTTGAAACGGGATGATGTTAACAGTGTAGCTGTGTTCATGTGCAAAAATATTACCACCCATTTTGGCAGTCCCCTTGAGCTCGTAAGTGACAGAAGTACTCATTTCCACTACAAGATATAGGCCTTATACTGATGTTAAAAGTGACAAAAATGCAAATAACAAAATTTTTCCTCGTCGTCGCAAAAAGCGTCGTTATTGGCGATGCCATAGAATAGTCGGTATCAACATTGCTATCAACATCGGTATTGGCATCGATATCAACGTCGCATATCGGCGTCAATATACTGATGCCAATACTGATGCTGATAGCGATGGTTTAAGACGCAAATAATGACGCCAATAATGACGCGAGCAATAAAATTTGCAACGCTAATAGCGATGGTAACAGGAAAAAAAAATTTGTGGATAGCATTGTGTGCTTTATTAGAGCCATACAAAATAGTTTCTGCACTGTGTACAATGCGCTTGCAAACAAAAACAAAGTATACTGAAATCATAACACTGATACATGAAATAAATACATGATCGCATAATAAGCGATTGGTACAATCATGACAAGATATCAGTGATACATAGAAAATGTCTACATAGATCAGGCGACCAAAAAATAAAGGTGTGTGAGCTCTAAGGATCCAAGGGCGAGCTACATATCCTCGCCCTCCGAAAGCTCGTCCCACCACAAAGGGGCATCGAACGGACTCTGCAAAAAAAAGAAACAAGAACACATCAGTCCACCATACAATAATGCATTCTAATTAAACATGGTAACTACGGATAAGAAAGATGAGTGACTTACAGGGCTGCCGCGTCTATACAATCGGTCGATCAATGAAGTGAGACCGTGCCTCTCTGCATATCGAGTCTCAAGGCCGATCGGATCGCGATTTGTAATGGAGTGCTGCAAAGAAAACAAAATGCTAACTGTTAGAAAGATGATTGTCAGTACAAAGGATATTGCAAAAAAATAAACAAGCAAAACAAAAGAAAAACTTACAAAGTCCTCCAAATATGTCCTGTAGCCGCCACTCCCAAGATGATGGACCACTCCGACCTCGAGTCGTGCCCTCGTCGCCTCGCGCTGACTCCAACGTCCTGGAGAATCTATAGCCTCCTCCCTTAGTCGGTGCCAATCGTTCGTATCTAACCACTCGAGCTTTGTAGCCCCACTCTTGATTTTCTTGCGTGCGTCGGATCGTCCATGCGACATATATGCACGCATGCAATCCATCATCCAGTCTGTAGAAAATCTATCTAGTGAGGCTGGAACCGGAAACTCGTCATGCAAGGATATTACTATGTAGTCCTTACTTCCCTCCAGTATGTTCTTCCAATGATCTAAGACGTTGTGTCGAAAAACTTATTGGCACAACTCTCTCATGCGAGCCATCACCCTCCTCCCCTCATCATTCATGATAATGGCTCCTGACCTATCATCGACTAGATATGCATATCCCCCTGAGGTCTGCCTAAGATGGGTCCTCTCTTATCTGTGTCCATACTTCTGGGAATATCCATGAGACCCTTGTGCATTCGGTGTACCGACCAGGGTAATATCTCTCGGAGTGGCACCCATAGGGATGCCACATGCTAACGGCTAAGCAAAAGCCAGAGTAACTAGAGTAGACATCCCCACAGGTATGACAAATCCTGGAGGTGATGCAACTCCAGCTGAATGACGAGACGGAGACACCTCATCCGTGCCTCCACAACATCCACCTGAGCTTGAGCCACGCTCCCTGGAACTGCCACAAGAGCGAGGAGTCGCACCTGTATCCCATGTTGACCGTGGGCTCATTGCATCCGTATCTCTATAGCATCCCCTTGACCCTGAAGCACTCCCTCCCTCTGGCCCAAGTTTGGAGCGTCGAGCTCGTCTACTCGAAGCTAAAGCATTCGATCGCGTTGAAGTAGATCTAGCAGAGCGCCTTGACAAAGACCGAGACAGCTTATGGTCTGCTATATCTCTGAATCTGGTGATCTGGTCTGGAGACATGCGTGTGAAGATATCCTGTAACTCCTCATCGCTCATCCCTCGACTCATCTTGAAAATGTCACCTGTACAAAAAAAAAAGATGTTAGAATAATCAATTTAAATCATACAAAGCACGGTAATATAAATCCTAAAAAAAAGATCTCACTTAAAATACATATCTTATGTATCCTTATAAGTGATTAGTCAATGAATTGAGTAAGTGGATGCTCCAAGTATGAAGAATCGTATGGTCCCATGTCAATCTCCTGACACAACTCTGCATATACTGGAAGGTCGATAGACATGTCACCACAAAAGGATGAGTTCACCTCGTTCTCAAAGAATTCTTGGACCCCTTTATTTCCATCATTGTTAGCCGATGCTGGCTCCAAGCTTTCGGTGGCCTCCACCCCTTGCAATATTGACCCCTCTATTTGCATATTGTCTTCATCTATGCTCGGAACATCGCTTTGATCATATACTCTGGCACTTCAGGGAGTTGAAGGTATAACATACCACCATCAAGGTTGTCAGGGGTTTGGATAGAAGATTACCTATTCACAAACATGTACAAGAGAGTTTAAACCATTGTGACATGTACCATGTCATAATACAATCAACAAACAAATGAGTCCATGCACCTATTCACAATGGGCCAGCAACACAAAGGTGTTGCGCAAATCCATCCATTTTTTTTCGGAATCTATTTCGAGAAATCCAGATGGACCTCATCGAATTGTTACTCCAGCTCCTCCAAGTATCACTTTGAACCACTGTACATCGAATAGTATCATGGAGAAGCTACGGTAATCCACCATAACAATACTTTGCAAGTTTCCAAAATACTCCATCTTATCCACAACCGTATTTGGATCCGTTGCTCGTCGCCGGCTCTCTTGCTCGAATCTTGCCATGATACCACAGTCCATTGTGGAGCGCATTTTGTCAATACGCTCCACGCAAAAATGCCGTCCGTGTGACCACGCTGCACTATATATTTTGTACTCTATATTAAAACACTCAAATTAGATGTCACATATAAAATTTAGATACGGCAAATCCTAAACACCTCATCACCTTTGGACTACATCCCCTCAAGAATTCCCACTCTTCCATTGAGACCTCTGTCCCTTCGCGAGACGCTACGGTCAAATCTCCATGCAACCATCGTGTTGACATGAACCGCGGCATCTCCTCCATGTCCTCGGGATATCGAATCAGTCAATGATATGTACTACGTCAGAATTCATTTCACGCTTCCTCTCGATCTTGCCTAGCGATCTAGTACTTGGCGAGCCACATCTCCATAGAGGCATGGTGCAACATACAAAAGCGATTCACCTTCTCCTCCATTGAGGCATCCATTCTTTTTTCTATCCCATTTCCAACCACCACATCTCCAATCAGTCTATCATTGTCCTTCAACGACCATAGCATTTCGTTATCTGGATCCATCATTGGTAGCCATTGTGAAATATGCACTAGCGCCTCAGACACCAACCAACCTTCAGCCATGCTACCTTCTGGCCGAGCTCTTTGTCACACAAATCCTTTCGGTGGGGGGAGAGAGAGAGAGAGAGAGTATGTGTGTGTTATGTGGAAAATGGGGGGGCATGCAGCCCCCCAGGTGGTGGGTGGCACCGCCATGCCACCTCCCCCCTCCACCTATAAACCTCTCCCTCCCCTCCTGTGTTGCAGGCTGTGGGCCTCCTCCAACTAGGTAGCAGTGCGCCTCTCCCCTGTCGTTGCGAAACGATTCTCCTCCCTCCTACTGCTCTACGGCAGATTAGGCCCCCCCTCCAACAGGCGCAATAGAAAGCTCCCCCTCCCCTTTTATCATCAACTACAACAAACCCTCTTGCTGGCGATAAGAGTGATCCGCATGAAGGAGGAGAAAGAAGAGAATTAAAGGGAAGAGAAGAGAATTAAGGGAAAGAGAAAAGAAATAAGGGGAAGAGAAGGAGAGGAGGAGAAGAAGAAGGATGAGAGAGAAGAGGAGGAGAAGAGAAGGAAGAGAAGGGAAGAAGAGTGAGAGAAGAAGGGTGAGAGAAGAGAGAGAAGAGGAGGAGAAGAGAAGGAAGAGAAGGGAAGAAGAGTGAGAGTTTTTGGCTAGCTACTTACCATGGCCCCCAAGCACAAAGAAGGAGTGAAGACCGCGGGTGCTACCCAAATTGCTCAAGGGACAAGTACAGATGGAATTCATGGTGCAGTTGGAGCCGTTGGAATTGTGGCCATTAATGGAGCACTGGGTATAGCCAACGCAGGAATTAACACAACTCTAGACCCAGTCTTGCGGAACCAGGTTCTTCTTGGCCTAGGGAAGAACTATTGATTTCATTATGCCACATGAAATGATAAGGTTTTCATAATATGTCACATAAAATGATAGACGTTCACTTAATTTAGTGCATGATTTGTCAACTATAGTCCATGGTTTACTTCCGTGATTAAAATAAATACATGAAATGTTAGCTTCCATTCATAGGATGCAACTGCACAGAAGCATAGAGGAGTTGACATCTATCTTGCATTCCACGCAGAAGATAGGTCTTGATCTTGCATACCACAAATAGGTTGTCTTATCCTATGATAGCCAATGTTTATGTTTGGAGACCGCATGAAATATTAGGGTAAAATTGCATTTAGAATAATAATACGTTCTTAAACTTTCATGGATCGCATACAAGGAAAGATTTTTTTAAAAAAATCCATTATATGATTATCTTTTACCTATGTTAGGGCATAGAGGTGATAACTGAATTAAGTTTAAACTTTTATATACTGAAGACCCTGCACTTTAGGAACAAGTACTCATTGCCAGATATGAAGAGAGTTAAAGATTATTTAGGCTATACTAATATATTTAATACACCATGTGCATGCGAGATAAGTTTGATTAGAAAATTCTGCATAGCATCGCACTAAGAGAGGATGGAAAGAATGTATGACAAAGTCTTGCAATATATTATGTTTTGAAGATTACCAAGTATGTTAAAAGAAGTGTGAAGAATTGAGGGTTCACAACTTGTAACCCTCGAATAAAACCCAGGGGAAAGAGAATTCAAAAGAAGTTGAGTGATTAAACACACGTGCTGTGAATTGTTCTTAATGATCTTGTCTTGGATTACTGGAAGTGGATACCCTCCTAGTTTAAGCTAGGATAGTAACCTCACTCCAAATGGAATGTTGATCAAGTCTTATGCTTGGTTGTCTTGAAAAGAATATTTCTAAGTGAATTTGGCTGGTTGCCTTGGTAAGAGGAGATCCTACTAAGGACAAGTGGTTTATAAGAAAAGTGATTGCTTGATGTAGAAAATAAAATTTTCTTGATTGGAAATGAAAGGGATGTTTTCCTTAGTAATTACTTGTAAGCTGGGTGCTTCAGCTATGATTGATTCCCTAAAGGAATAATTAATGGCGCTAGCTATCCCTCGCGAGCTGCCAAACCCTAACCAAGCGGGTTATGAATCCGTGCTGCGAATGTAAACCTAACCCACGGTGAGAGGTCTCTCCGTGGAAATTAACTGGAGTAGGAGGACGCTTGGGTGCTAGTTGGTGCTCTTGCTGTAAATCCGAATGCCTCCTGGCCCTACACAAGTGTTCTACATGACTCGAGATGGGATCTCGAGGCCTTGATACTAGTTACAAGGTGGAATCTTGGGAGGATAAACCTTCGGGTTTTATTGCCAGGAGACCGAAGGATTTTTCTGCGGAGGCAGAAAGGAACACTGAATTCTCCTGTATGGGTAGGAGACAAACATTAATCTGAAGATAAGTTAAGGAAGTGTTTTATCTTGTTTTCGTGTCAATGCCCTAAATTACGTAAAGGAACCTGTGATTAATAGGATTAATTAAGGAAGTTATTTTTATGTGTCAAACATAATGTGATAGGTAATTAGATAACTAAAACAACCCCCAAGGGAAGTGTGGCGGATGTGACCAATGGGTCAATCCTATGGAAGGGTGGTCTCGGTTAGCCGAGAGCTCTCCTCAAAAGGAAATGTTAACGAGTAATGTTAGGGAAGGACGGGAAATGGCCTTAGACAATGTTGGTTAATATCTTGATTCATACCATTTTAGGGGACCGGAATGGGACTATGCCCTACGGGAAAAGAGGTCGAGGGGCGATGCATCCCTCTCGTTTCCCATTCTCTTTAAACCAAGTGTAGTATGAGTCTGCTTGGGTCCAGTTGTATCTACGTAAAATGGAGCGGATGTAGACTGATGCTAGAAGGCTGTTAGGAAGACTCGACTGCTAGGAACCCGGAATTCAGGTTGATCCTAGTGGGAATGGCCGGATAAGTTCCGTTGCATGGCACACTCAAGAGACCCTAGTTGGCAAACCCCGTGTCATTCCTTGGGAGTGTCGGGCGGCATCTTCTAGATTGATCTCTCCATGGGCTGCTAAGACATGTCCCGCAGTTTGAGGGGCGGGCACGTTACAGTTGGTATCAGAGAAAAACTTCTTAATGATGCATGATTGATTAATGTTCAGAAGATAGACATAACCTAAATAAGGTAAGTGGTATGGCTTGACTAGCAGGCACCTTCTGCACCTACGAATGCTGACATGCAAGAGAAGAAGTTCCTTCTCAAGCAAATTAGGCCACTCGAGTTCCTCCATAGCCCTGTGTGAGACAAGAGAAGAGAATAAGAGAGGAGATGATGGAGAGCTTCTTCTCCTCAATCCCTCACCCTTAGACACTCACTCCCTCACACTCTCACACTCCCTCTCTCAAGCATACACAAGCAAGCAAGAAGGAGAGAAGAAGAAGAGATCACATTTGCCACACACCAAAGAATGAGCTTCTCATTCACTTTTTGAGTTTATATAAATCCCTTTTGGTGGGTGGTCATCCCCTTTTTTACATGGCCAGCTAGGCCCTCTTTCCCATTGTCCTCCTATTTTCTTAGCTTTCTTTCTACCACCCGTCTACCCTTACAATTTGCAGAGGAGGGAGCCTAGCGCTATTTTACAAAAGTTTCAGGGGTGCCTTGCATTTAAAAATACGCTTTTGCCTTTGAATTAGCTTTTGAGGCCGCCCTTGTGCTTTCATCTGTGTCCCTTCCTACTTCTTCCATTGTGTCGGATTTTCTTCTGGGACGTCTCTTTCAACTCCTGACTTGCACTTTTCCACTTTTTTTACTTTTTCTTGTGTTGAGGTTGACATTACCAACCTCCTAGCTGAGTGCCAGTCCCATGGCAATGACGAGTAATAGTTGGAAGGTGGGATGGGTGTACACAAGCCCTTCCTAAGGATGGTTTTGGATGGATCTTCCCTTGAAATTGAAGATGAAGTTGGGGAAGTTCCCTCCCTAATGCTGATGGTGGGTGGATCTGTATTTTGAAATTGCAGATGGTGTTGGACAGATCCTTCTGAGAGAATGGTGGGTGGGTGGATCTATCCTTGAAATTGAATATGGTGTTGGACGGATCCTCTTGAGAGAATGACAGGTGGGTGGATTTGTCCTTGAAATTGAATATGGTGTTGGACAGATCCCCCTTAGAAAATGATGGGTGGGCGGATCTGTCCCTTGAAATTGACGATGGTATTGGATGGATCCCCCCTCTTGTCCTTCAAGGTCGATATGATGCAATCCTAACCTAGCTTTTCCGTATTCCCTTCAAGTTGCCTTATCCCTTCTCCTATGTTCGTTTAGACTATACAACTTGCACAGGAGGGAGCTTGGAACTCTTATAAAATGAATTACATTGCGCTTTGCACTTTCCTTTTGAGAGCCCTCAAAGGTTCTCCCTCACCCTTGAGAGAGCCTTGCTAGAATATTCGGTGCTTCCCCACTTTCTTTCTAAGTACCTTGCTAGAATATTTGGTGCTTTCCTTCACCCTTGAGAGCACCTTGCTTTCTCCTCTAGTTTTGCTACCTAGGTAGAATGATATTCTTCATTCACTTTTTGACTTGGGATTTCTTAGTCTTCCATTGCTTCATTTTGGTTGCATGGTGATATGTCTTGCAACAACATGCGTGTAAGTTGATGATGATGGGGTTTTGTAGGGATTGGTCCTAGGAAGAAATTGATCAACCGGTTGAGGTGGTGGAGGCCGAGAGTGAATTGAGTGGATGATGGGGCCTCCAAAGTTGGTGGGTTGCAATATTGGTATTTACTTGAAAAGAAAAGAAGGTGCACTACTTGGGGGTGTGTCTACCTTACCGTGTGGTATATTGTGCTCGTGCTAGTGGAACTAGGAGTTGGGTCAAACAAGCCTAGGCACCATCCCACAGTTGAGGACCTAGTTTGTGCATCATTGTACGTGTGGTGCATGGCTTAGGGACACAGGTCTGGAAGTCTTGCCCTTGAGGTGCCCTCAACGTGAAGTGGGGGGTGGGGCTACGTAAAAAATCCTAGGTGCAATGATTGTGGCACTCGAATGATTTGAGGAACTTAGCCTTTTCCTCCTTTTTTTTTTTGAATTACATACACATGACAAGAAACTAGTCTTCGTCATTTGAGTCGTGAGAGGGTAGTTCTGGGGGCTTAAGAGATTTTTCAAGAAATTTATAGCTCTGCATGTACCCTTTGAGGTTTAGACGTACTTGGAGAGGGGTGGTGGAAAGAAATGGATGATTACAGTGGGTGAAGCGGCTATCATTCATATCTTCTAGGAGGGCTAGGCAAAATGAGGGGACTAGAATAGCTCGCATCATTAATCTAGCCATAACATAACTATTTATGCTACCGTTGGGATTAAAAAAGAGTGCTAGGAGAGGCGGTGCTCTTGTGGTGTTGGGTCTTGCCTTAGTAGTATCCTAAGTAATCTAAGATAGTTACACATGGTGATGAAGGCGGGATTGAGGCAAGAAGAGAATTCATTAATGAAGCAGATTATTGAGGCGTAGAGGTCCTCTGATGTGAAGACTAGGGCTTCTTCGTGTTTAGTAGCATTCGCAAGATAGATCAATGAAAAATCATATCTGCCATGGATGCTTGGGTTAAAATCCATTCCTACCCGTTTTGGATATGACATGAAGGTTGGGTCATTCCTTTTGAAGGGTGGGGTGTTACAAAATGCCATCAAGGCATCCATGTTTACATCCAAAATGCACCTTCTCCATGCAAGTTGGCATTCATAGCATTTTACTACTTGGGCACTTCAAAACTTTCTTCTGCCAAAAATCTACATCCTTTGTCCCTAATAAAGTAGGGTTCTGTCCCCTCTCCAATATCCATTTGTCTCTCAGCCTCCTTTGACATTAATTACCTCTTCCACCACCTTGACTAGTAGTACTCTGCACAAGTTGGCGGGAAATTGGAAATTAAAGTCAAAGGGTTTACGAGCATTCTCTTGTTATTCCAAGATTATGAGTTCAGCATTAAAGCTTGCTGGGAAGTCATCTTGGCTTGGCAGGATAATAGGTGCTGTTGGTACTACTACTGGTTGAAGCTTTCAGCCTCCTGTATGCTTGCTCTACCATGTGTTCTCTATTCCTTTTAAGCGTAGCTCTCCTTTTTGCAGAGGTTTCCACTTGCTGCTGCTACTCTTTTGATCGAGGGGAAGGGGGCAGTGGGATGAGTTTTTCCTCTCGAGGTCCCATCTCAAAACTTATTTCTACCTCTTCCTCTTATCTATTGTCCTGTTGTACTTCCTTAATGAACCTTAGACCGTCCACTTCTTGTGGGGTCAAAGCCTGCTCTTAGTAGATGACTCCTTTGTTCTTTGAGGCCGAGGCAGCCGATACCCATTAGTTGCACTGGCAAATGCAATCCTGCTCTTAGAGCCCTATGAGCAATACCCAACTTCCTCTTTAATGGTTCAATGGCCTCCCCTTCTTCTATTTGAGTGACGTCTAGGATTGTGTGAAGGAAGGCATGTTGTTGGGTCTCTAAGCTTACTTAAGCAACCTCTACCTTGCTCTCTGCTAACACTTTATCTCCTTCCACACGGGCCAGATGATGCGCTAGGTCCCTGACTCTTCTTTCATTCTAATTAGTCCAATCCTCCCCTCTTCTTTTCATTTCTTCTAGACTCTCCCCTTGCCTTTGAGCCATGATCATGAGTCTTTGCTCTTGATTTTCAATCTCTCTCTCTCCAACCTCTTTTGCTTCTCCTGCCCCAAGACTACTTCTTTTTTTTCAAATTCTCTATCTCCACTTGATACCTGCGTGCCCTCTCCTCTCGTGTTGTCTCTAACGTTTCCGTGGCGCCTACATTCTTCATTTCTTCTTATAGCTCTTCATACAACCATGCCATCTCCTCAATGCATCCTTCTTTGTCCCCCTTAGCTATGAGCTTTACCTTCAGTTCATGTATTTCTTTTTGGCACAGAGCTACTTGGTGAGCCTTCTCTAATTGGAGTGCTGCCATAGACTCATTTTGGGCTTCCAACTCAGCCACCATTGCTACCTTCTTATCCTCCTTTGCTTTCTCTAACTACGAGAGAAGCTCTTGGACATACTCGTCATAGTTTGTAGGTAGCGTCATCGTTGTGGGGATGGAGGTCTCCAACCTCTGCCTCTCTTAGGGTCCCGACATCTGCTACTGCTGGCCTCTTAGTTCATGCCTTAGGAGTTCCTTCACCTACCCCTTGGGCCATTTCCTTATTCACCAAGAATTGCACCCAGGCAAAGACGTTGTTGGCATTGATTTTAGGCATGGAGCCTTGGGTGGTTGTGGTTGTAGGGGTGGTGGAGGGCACTAGGAGAGTAGGGATGGGATCCATTGGGTCCTTGCCCTTGCCTTTGTTCACTGAAGGTAGCGTGATCTCTAGAACTTGGGCACTTGAGCTTGGTCCTTTGTCTCGTGGTGGGCTCATGGCACCTAGCTCGTCTTGTCGGCACTACTGTTTGATTGACATGCATGCTACTAGCATGATGTCCTCTTCTTC
Organism: Lygodium microphyllum; assembly: GCF_053477565.2. Lineage (NCBI taxonomy): Eukaryota > Viridiplantae > Streptophyta > Polypodiopsida > Schizaeales > Lygodiaceae > Lygodium > Lygodium microphyllum. The sequence continues at coordinate 181,398,540 of NC_141138.1, read as the reverse complement.
CTTCCTTCTCAATTCTTTCTCTCTTTTAGCTTTTTCCTCCTCCTCTCCTGTTTGGTTCTCTTTGATTCTTCTTTTAACCTCTCTGACTCCTCCTTTTCCTTCTTTTTTCTTCTTTCCTCTACTTTCTTAGACTCTTTCTTCACCTTTTCTAAGTTAGCCTTCTCCATTTTCCTACTTTCTTCTTCTTGCTTATCTTGTGTAGTCTGTTTCTTTGCTTTCTTAGCCCTTCCATGGCTACATCGTGTTTCCTTTTCCTCCTCTTTGTCATTTATCATTCTTTCATTGGATTTCTCTCGTTCATGGTGGGGAGGCGACTGTCTGACATTTCATCGAATCCTCCTTCTTCATTCTATACCTCTTTCATTGCCTCTTGGATAAGAGCACTCAATAGCACACCACTGTATCCAATGAACGAGACTTTTGACGACGGTTTCTTTCTTTTAGCTCCTACCTTTGACATTGGGGATTCCCGACCTGCCGGTTTGCTTCCTAGGGCTAGTGCCTTGGCTGATTGGTCGATTGTCTTTCTCACATACCCGTTCCAATACACCTCATCTAATGAATGGGCTGCCAAGCTCTCCAACATGGGCACACTAATTTTGTGCATAAGCAAATTATACTTTTAGCTAAAGAACAAGGAGTGGATGTCTTTTTCCTGAAGCCTTACTTCTGGGTCTGGGATGTCTTGGATGTTGATGCCACCATTGGTTAGAACCTGGTCCTTCTTCATGTTCGACATTACATAGACATCCCTTTTGGACCTCCTTTCCACTTTGTGCTCTAGTCCTAGTGTCTCCTCCACCAAGGCTTTACTCAACTAGACCTGTACCTGCTTGGCTCATTCTCCTCTTTTGACTATCACTGTGCCACATTCTCTATTGGGATCGTAGGTTCTCAAGAACTCTATGCACTTAGTGCGGTCAGTATCTTGCCCAAATTTTTTGACACATTAAGCAAAATTGCATTGTTCCACAACTCTTTTGGCAACCTTCTCCTTGGCCATGACTTCTCTAATGTCGTGGATAGTCCTGAACTTCAGCTGGTTATAGGCATGGTTCTTGAGGGAGATGTGGTACCTTGCCCTTTGTTCTTCTATGAATGGGAGTTGATGGGCCTTGTTGTGCTGCCATCTTGAGTTCCTGCCATGATACCATAGTTCACCATTAGTGTCCTTAAGATAATTTCTTGTTGAAAGGTAAGTATGAATTGATTACGCTTTTATGGAAAGAATAACATGTTTAAGTACAAAAATAGAAATTTTCCTTCAAGCAGTCCATTCATTCCAAAAATTTTAATACTTTTTTCCTCAATCACGAGTTGATTTTCATCCACTCTCTTCCACTCTTGGACATAGATTGAGGCTTTTTTCCTCGTGTTTTATTTACCTTACATGTTTACATGTTTGATTTCACCTTACCCTCCCCCCTTTGGAATTGAGAAGAATCCTTCACAGGATTAAGGTTTGAGAGGTCAAGGGCATTCAACGCGTGTTGTGGTGTTTTAGTTTTATATGAGCCAAGCATAGAAGTTCATATCATATTCTAGATTAGCATAGTGGTCAATGTCAAAAGGACGGATGCCTACTTGAGTGATGTAGGTGAGAACATTCGTGAGGAAGTCACTGGAGTTGATCCTACTAGCAATATGTAGCTCTTCTTCAATAAGGACTTGATCTAGGTAAGGGTGGCTCATGACATGATCTTCCAATGGTCGATTGTGAGTAATGGCCAATACCCTAAAAGAGGTAGGAGCTACGTAAGTGGGATCATACTAGGAGGTATTAATGGCATGTTGTTGCTCAGCATTGGTCATGATTTGGCAGCCCTCTTGCTCCCATTGAAGTTTGAGAGCATACCATTTGGTTAAGAAAGAGGAGTCAGAGTCGTCTAGCTTTGTCAACTTTTCTAGCTCTTGGCCTGTTGCAGCAACTTTGCTCCTACGATATGATGGGATTAGCTCCCAAGTGCATGGAAAGGAGTGCAATCCCATTTCTAATGTCTTATCGAGGAGGCCTAAGTCTAGCTGTTCATAGTTCTTGGCTAGCGTGGTGAATGTGGTGTCCAAGCATTTGATGCAGGTGACTAAATTGTCCCCCGCATTTGTAGCTAGGTCCATGGCCATTGTAAGGATAGACTTATGCTTATAGGAGGGTTTGAGACTTGTGGAGGTTGGGGTTTGGTTGAGGAGCTGGATAGCTCAACTATTGATGCCTATCCTGTGGGCTATTCAATGGGGAGTCCATCGACCACTTGTGTGATAGATTGGTCATGCGGCTTGGTTGATGTACTACTCTCGGGCTGTGGAGCTGTTGAGACCCTGGAAGTGTTAGGTTGAGTTGGCCTAGGGCCAATTGCGGCTTTGGTTGATAGACTCCATGAGGTTCTATGGATTTTGCAATTTTTGATACAATGGATTTCTCATCACTAGTCGGCTCACCACTGGCTGGAGGGCTTGGATTGAGGAGCATGCATGTAGTTCCTGGACTTGGGCAACCAAATCCAGTTGTTGTCTTTCTAGTAGCCTTGAGCGTGCAATGGGTCCTCGAGTACCCATTGTGGCTTGACTATTCGTCTACTTTGCTAGTGCTGCCAGCTTTGCCTTCTAGGCCTAGGACATGACATTCTGTGGTCACGAGTTTGTGAGGGTTGGCTTCTAGGTGGCTACAATTGTCGTTTGGGCACCCATTTGAGCTCCTTCTCAATGGCCTAGGATGTGTCTCCTTTAGGATGCATCCAACTTGTCTTCGCTCGCAGGATGGGTCAAGTTATAACCCCCCTCCTTATACCTTACATTAGGTTCCTCCATCTGTGGCATTGTAGGCTTTGATGGAGCTGCGTTGCCCTTGCTGGAAGCTGTCATATCCAAACATTGCTAATGGCAAGGTGAATGCATTGTGAGTCATAGTTGACATTGCAATGTGCTTGTTTCTTGAATGCGTGTCCTAGCAATGATTCTTTACCAATGGTCTTAGTGTTAGGCATAACATAGAAGATCATAGGTAGGCTTTCATTCTCGATAGAGATCGCTATTTTGCACTTTTCGAGCAGCGAGTAGGACTTTTCCCCAAATAAATCGAGTTTAGTGTTTGTAGGCTATAGCTGGGCTAACCAATGAGGTTCCAATGATCATGCATAAGGATGTTACAGTTAGCTCCCTTGTCGATGAGTATGTCAAAGACGTGTGCCTTCTGGGCAGTCATTGATATGTGTAGGTAGGCAGGTGCCACTACTTCCTCATCTTCATCTTCAATTTTCTTGATGGTGGCCACTCATATCTTAACAGGGTTGGGTTGTCTATGCGAGCTCCTTGCCATCATGTAGACTGGTATTGGGCATGTGTCACTAGGCTTACCAATTGCCTTAGTGACTTGCTTGTACTCCTCACTATTTGAGAATGGTAGATTGATTGTGTCTAGCACATGCATCTAATCTTGCTCATCCTCAAGACAAGGGATATACTTGGTGAGTGGCCAATACAATTTCCTAACTTGCGTAGCACCCTTCAGCATGGTTGAGATGGCATCTAAGTTGACCGATGTAGCCTTTCAAGTATCCATCTCTACCCTTACCACTTTCGTTTGATTGCCTAGGAAGATCAGACCGTTGCCCTAGTCTTCTATGACTCGTGCGTTGCACATCTAGGGTTGACCTAATAGGATGCCATAATCCACTCCCTTCATGACAATGAAGTTCACAGAAAACTGGACACCTGCGATCTTCAATGGAAAATTCTTCAACACTTTGAATGGCCTAACTTTCACTCCATTGGCTAGTGTAACATTAAACCTAGCATTTTCGACAGGTGGATTACCCCAAGCCTAGAGTATTGTATGGCTAAGCGTAGTGACTCTTGGCTCCTTGTCCATGATCCCTTTTCGTGTGGCATCTCCTAATACTAGGACTGGTAGGATTGCATGCATCTCTCTGCCCTCCCAAAAAGGATTAACATACAAGGACTTGGGCACTAAGTGCATCATCAACTGGGTATCTAAGTTATCGCATCATGATCTTGTAGATCAACTGCTCCTTGCTCCATTGGTCCTTCAACCCATTGCTTTAGTTCTTACCATAGTGTCGGATGTTGCCTAAGCAGATCTTCTAAACCTAGAGTCATTAGGGTGGTCACTAGCATTATAAGAAGATTGCTAGCTACTTGCTCTTCTTCTAATCTTGCGTCCCTTAGCCAATGACCTTGATTGGTTTGCTAGCACGTAGCATATAAACTCCGTCTAACGGCACTATTGCTTGTGGTGTAGATACATTTTTGGGGCCTCTTTCACCCACTTCTTGACCTTCTTTGTGGGGCCTCTTTCACCCACTTCTTGAGCTTCTTTTTGGGGCCTCTTTCACCCACTTCTTGACCTTCTTTGTGGCTTTGAGTTGGTGTTTTGGATTGGGGTACTCCCTCACCCTAGCACTTTCCTTCTCAGCAGTCCTTGGAGCAGATGTCTTTGCCTCTGCATCAGTGACTTTCTTTCCTGTGGGCAATGTCGTAGCACTCTCCATTTTAAGTGTGACCTTGGACTCTGTCCTCTTCTTCCTTCACCTACGGCTCTTTTTCCCTATCGAGGCTACATCTAGATTGCTGGGTCTAGGAGGTTGTGAGATGCTAGCCTGCTTTGTCTGTGCTCAAGTCATGACATGTAATGGGATAGGTGTGTCCTGTTTGTCAAATTTCTCAATCCCAAACAACCCCAATGGTACTGATGGCCCGTTTGCCACACTAGAGGGTGGCTTTCTTCTAGGGGATTTGGCAAATAGGTGAGTGATTCCACATTATGGGCATCTAAGATGCATTTTCTCAATTAGCTTGCTCCTGTTTAGGGCAGCATGAGGAGATGTGTCCTAGGTGACCACAAATCCAACAAGAAATTGGTTCTTGGATCTACCCCCTAAGCCTTTGTCTCTACCTCTACCTAGTGCCATTAGCGACACTAGTTGATAGTCCATGAGGATTGGATTTCCCTCTTTGACATATGATATGTAAGGGTTCACATAGGGCTCATCTGGCTCCTCCACATAGTGGACTTGGTGGAGCATCCCTCATTGAATGGGTTATGAAAGGTCCAGGTGGTTGGGTTATGCTTGTGGGATTTATCTCCATCCTAGGGATGACTGGTTTAGCATCATTAGGTGCCAGGAGAGCCAATGGAGCTCCCCTCCTGAAGAAATTTGGTGGCCTATTCTCTATATGTAAGGTTGGTTGTAAGGTTGCAAGTATGGGAGTCATCTCGATAGTCTACAATGCATGGAATCGTGACTGAACCTACCGCAATTTGGTGCAAGATTGGGACCTAGGGTCCTTACACTCAACTGATAGGTGGTTTTTGCCACAATACATGCACTGGATGTGTGGGTGCATTGGATGTGTGGATGTGTGTGTGTGCATCACATAATCCTTGATATCCTCTCGATCTCTCTACTTCACGTTCATGAGCTGTACGATCAGGTTGTTTGAGCACCCACCTAGCCTCCAAGAATCTCTTATTAAAGAGGTTCTTGAGATGGTTGAAGTTCTTACATTTTGCAGCATTTAAGTTGGTGTACCAAGTCCTTCCCTTATCGCCTAAGCATAGACCAAAGGCTTGCGAGCACTGGGTGAAATCGAGGAGGCCCTTGGCCTCATAGACGTGCTCGAATTGCTCTACGAAGCTGTAGGGATAGTTGTTTGATTGGTTCTTGTCTAACTACTTAGAAATGATAGGGATTTTTGATTGGGTCTTTGAGCCTTGGTTGACTCCTAGCCCTGTAAGCAATGAGGTCACATGTGCTGTTGTGCCATGCTCTAAAGAGGTGTTGTCTAATAGTTGCTTCATGAGAAGCTTGCTTAATGTAAAGTCTCCTTCTAATGCTCTCTCTCTCTCTCTCTCTCTCTCTCTCTCTCTCTCTATGTCAGGTCCTGATTGATTTCTATTTGCTAAGGCTAATACTCGTTGGATCTCTTCTGTGTTCTGTTTTGCAAATCATGATTGTAGGCCACTATGCCTCATAAAGCTTACCGCGCTAGTCTCCTCTACTCTTCCAAGTCTGCTATGATATCCTTGGATGGCCTACCATGGTGGTCCATCTGGGTTTGCAAGTCGTACTTGCTCACCATCTGTTGGATTTCATTCGGGAAATCCCTTATATTGAGCTCTTTGTTGCGTTCGCGGTTCGGGCTAGTCTTTGCCATATGTGCGGTCTCTTGTTCCACCAGGGTGTCGATGAGGTTGATTATATCGAGTAGATTCACTCTGGCAATGATGTTGGGGACCTTCAATTCGTCTAGCTCTTGCTTCATGTATTCCTCTTGGTTCTACCACTTGGGGTTCTTGGTCATCCGTCTGTGTTTCAGGGTCTTCTCCTATTGGCAGGTTTGTTCAGTTTCTTAAGTCTACGTGAGTTCCTTGTTATTTGCAAATAGTCCTTAATTAACTGGCACTTAGTGTATATGTGTGTGTGCTCTTTTCTGTGCACTATGCGAAATCAGACTTTCAGTTTTTCTTCAGGTGCACTTCAAGTGTCGAAAAACAATGTGGGATGCAATGTAGAATTGTAAATGCAACTTCAGTACTCTCGTCTATAATCTTGGCCTAATAGGGCTTTAAGCTCAATCACGCTGGCCACTCTCAATGGTCTCTAGGGTTTGTGTTGTGTCCTTATTCTCAATCAAGGTCTAGCTCAAGGTCTATGGTTTAGTTTGGTGCTCTTAGAGAGGTGGACAACTAGCATTGCTTCTAGGTTTGCGATTCACCAGTTCTCTCGTTTCTTGCACCAAAAAAATGTTCTATTTTTTTGTTGTATCTCTCTCAGGGGTTTGTACAGGTATAGTCCAGGTCAGTTAGGACCTACAGATGTCAAATTTGACAGATTCTAGATTCGGCCCAGCTAGTTCAAATTGCAGAGTCTGAATGTCAAATTTGGCTTGACTGAGTGGCCTAGGGCCGAATGATATTAGGGCCGAGTGTCCAAGGGCCGACCGTTCGAATTCCATGTGGCAAGGTGGGCCGAATGGCTGCTTGTTCGATTCGGATAGGATGAATACTATGGTTTGAGTGGTCAGGGCAAAGTGGCCATGTGGGCAGGTTCGGGCCGAGTGGGTCGAATATGAGTGGTCGAGGGCTGATTCTAGGACTCAATCCAAAGTGGCCGTCTGAATCTGGGAGTGTCTGAATTCCAAGGATCGGATGTCCGAGTGTCCGATTCTGGAAATCATACCTCTATGGACCCTGTTTGATTATGTCAGCACGTAAACAACGGCAACAAAAAATTGGTTCATGGCAACAATTTTTGCCATGCCTATAAGCAAGGCTCTCCAGAATCCAAGGATAGATACATAGGAAGGTTTCTACATACCTAATTAACCTTATTATTTCTAGTTGGGAAAATCAATTACTCAAGGTCAATTCCTTGTGTAAAGCGATTTATAAGAATGCTAGGACGTTGCATCCAAAATTGACCTTGAAATATTTACTAAAGGTGAATCTAAACAGTTGGCAGGATGATGCAATTGATGCAGATGCTAAATCTGATGGCTGTGAGAGTAGCCTTAGCATGTTGATGCTACTGATATCATATTTGGTTGTGATTCAAATAAACAAGCTATTGACATGGATTTGGTATAAGTTGGATATGAAGAGCAATATGCTAATTAAATAGGTTGCCTCTAAATTTGTCAGAAAAGAGAACAATGATTTCAAATTTGATGCTTCAAGGAATGCAAAAAAGAGGGCAGTTTGTAGATGCCTAAGTCTAAAGGCCAAATGCATCCTAAGAAGAAGATGAAAATTGGGAAAATTTGATTAAGAATTATGCATATGCAAGATAACAAGAATTAGGATACTTCTTATGAACCTCATTTCATGCCAACAATCAAGCTATGGATGTTCATGTGGACCTAAACTTTGTGTCAATTGTGAAGCTATGGATGAACATGTGGATGTTCATGAGGCTAATGTTCCTTATACTTTTATGCATTCTATGGCTTGCTAGTAGTATGACAGATGTGTTTGATGTCATGTAGAAAGTTATGGGTTATTTGTAATAGTTTGACAAGGTGAGTACTTGGACAATGGCATTGGTTAAAAAGCTATAGGTTTAGCTTCATGATCAGCTACAATAGAAATCCAAAAACTTGGCTCATCATTACATACAAAATAGCACGAGTGTGATGCATTGGAATTAAAGTATGCCAAGAAGATTTCCGAGATGCAGCAAGTGATTGACAAGGGCAAGATGTTGATAGCTATTGAGATATGGAATCAAGAACTCAACAAGTAAATGCATTGTTGAAATGGATAGCTTTATGGAGATGTATGTCAAGTTGTAGGTTGAGCATAAGATCTTACTTGAGAGGTTTCAGCCTCTAAAATAGGTGGAGAAGCACGTTTTACAAAACATAGAGGTTGATATGGATGCATGGGTAGTGCTGAAATCTGATTTTTAGGATATGAGAAATGCTTTACTAGTTGATGTAGAAAATGCATGGGACATGGTAGTTGAGATATTTACTAGTGTTATATCTGGGCCATATACCATGATTAAGGATTTATTTGTCTCAATGGATAATGATTCATTATTGCAAGAAAAGGAGGCATTGGTCATGAGGTGCATGATTTGGAGACTAACTGTTTGGACTTGATTGAAAGATTGGAAAATGCCTTAGGTGCAAAAAGGAAAATGAATGATTATGTTGCTTCTCCAATGTAGCAGAAAGAGTTTAAGATTTCTGATAAGGATGAGGTGCTTAAAGAAGTATTCCATGAAGTGAATGAAGAGTTGAAGGCCATGGACCATGAATCTTCTTTAGTTCTTAGTGGTGATCCACAAGTTTTAGAGATGTCTTCATGCATGGCTATCACACCTTATATACCTAGACATAGTCTCTAGTTTCTATTTTAGTTGTACTTTTTGTTTACCTTCATTACATTCACTAGCTTCATTTTGTTGACACTGAGGACTAGTTATACAATTGCATCATAGAGCTTTAAGTATCCTAGAGGGGCTCTACTCATCACTGCTACTCAGTGTGGCTTGTCACGGGGTGCAAGGCCTATGGCAATGTATAACTATGTTCTATGAGTTAGTCTTCATGCTACTTAGTTTTCATGCTTTATACTACTTAGTTGCATGTTGATGGGTTCGAGTCTTGACTATCCCAATCATCCGCTGGGTTGTGCTAGGTGTTAGTGCTTGGATTGCATCATCCACCTTAGTACTTATATGCATGTAGGTGCATGGATTCAACATGTGTAAAGTGACCTTGGATGTCATGAGACTTCATTTGAAAAGATGGTGCATGTCCTAGGTATTCAAGTTTATCTTTTCAAACATTTTTGGTCACGAGAAATGCAAGAACTTTAGGGTAGTGCCTATATAGGGTCATTAATGCTCGATTCTATGACTCTGTTCTTGTTTCCTGAAAATTAGTGCTATTTGTGATAAGTTATCTATTCAGGAATGATTGTGCTAAGAGTATTTTGATTGATAATTTTCAAGAGAGTAGTGCTTTGTGAATGATTATAATGTATATTTTATATTTGCATATTAGTCCTAAAGAGTAAATGGTTATTATATCTGCAAATCAATTCAAGGAGTTGTATGCAGTAGTACGAATATTTCACGCAGAACTTGTGTTTCTATGTTTTTGTTTAGGTCTTGAGAGGCCATTACAATCAAGAGCCTCAAGGTCCGCATTGCTAGTTTCTCTATTTCTATGGATGTTTGGATAGGCTCTTGGACTCCAAACATGCTGCGAATACAAGGCAGCATTGATGGAAAACATGCTTTTATTCTTGTGGATAGTGGTAGTACTCTCAAATTTGTGAACAAATCAGCCATTGATAGTTTGAGATGTTCCCACTAAATTAGAATAGCCCCTAAGAGTGAAAGTGGAAAATGGTGATGAGGAAATCAACACTCAAATATGCTCTAGAGTGCCCTTATGCTTGGCTGAAAATTATGTGTCAATTGTGAACTTGATTGCACTTGATATGGGCCCCATTGAGTTTTGGGTTGCGATTGACTGAAGCACTTGGGTAAGATTTCCATGAATTTGTCTTAGCTTTACATGGAGTTTTTTATGCATGGACAACTCATACACTTAAGGATTAGTGGGCTATGATTGATGGACATTCCATCTTATTCTTTTGCACAAGCACTTTTATATACTCACATCCATTGTAATATTTTGTAAACTTTGTTCTATTACAAAAGAGGGCATGTCACATAAGACTATATGATTTTTTGTGTGATTGAGTCTCTGTCAAAATGTCCTCTTGGGCTAACGAGATAATTCACAAAATGACCATCTAGTATGTCACGAATCGCGTGGTGGGAGGACTTGCTCAAGATGCTGCGCCGAACACACACAGAATGCACAAGGAGAAGCTCACTCAAGAGACAAGAAGAGAGATGGAGGCCAAAACGTTTTCTTGCTGGTTTCTTCTTCTTCTTCCACATACTTTTCAATGTACACAAAGTATAGATAAGATACAACATAAAGGAAAGTGGCCTACTAAGTCAAACAGTGCATAACCGACTACACTAGTCGACTGGTGCTATAACTATGCCAGCTCTGTAAATAGGTATAACAACCTGAATATAATAAGTAATGAGTCAGTGGCCATTTGAGAGTCATAATGACCACTGACATGCTAAGTGTAGATGTGTGGACCCATCTAACCAGGCGGTCCATCATTAATGTCCGCATGTGTTGAGCTTGTCATCTCAATACTCCCCCTCAAGCTCAACTGCATCTTTGCAACTCTAAGTAAGCTTCGAAACTTTTGAAGCTTCTCTGTACCCAATGCCTTCGTGAAGATGTCAACTATCTAATCCTGTGTGCTGACATACACCAAGTCAATCTCACCTGCTAGTACCTTCTCTCTCATAAAGTGGTAGTGTACCTCAATATGTTTTGTCCTGGCATGGAACACAGGTTCCTAGCCAACTGTATATTACTCATGTTGTCACAATAAATGACAACTGGACCTTCCACCTGCACATCTAAATCAACCAATAACTTTTGCAACCATACTACCTCACATGCTGCAATAGCACCACTCTATACTCAGCTTCTATACTCGACAAGGTAAGTGTAGATTGCTTTTTGCTGCTCCAAGTAACTACTGTACTACCAAGAGAGAACATGTATCCATTGGTAGATCTTCTATCAGATATACTACCAGCCCAATTTTCATTTGTGTATCCAAACACTTGTACATTTGTACCTGCCTCATAGAAAAGTCCATAATGTAATGTGGACTTCACATATCTCAATATGTGTCTGATTGCATCCAAATGTGGCTTTCTAGGTACTTGCACAAACTGACTCACAAGACCAACAGCGTAGCTCAAGTCTAGCCTTGTAATGGTCATGTAGATCAAACTCCCCACTATCCTCCTGAACATAGTAGGGTCTTCTATCTCATCCCCAACATCAGCACTCAACTTTACATTCTGCTCCAACAGGACTGAAAGTGGTTTACATGTTGTCATACCATACTTGGACAACATATCCAAGCCATACTGTCTTTGGGACAATCATATACCATCATCACATCTGATCACCTCAATGCCAAGGAAGTACCTTAGCTCACCTAAATCCTTCATCTCAACCTTCTTCTTCAAAAAGTCCTTGACTTCAGCAATCCCATTATCACTATCACCTGTAATAATCAAGTCATCCACATAGATAACTATGTTACCAAACCTGCATCTCCCTTTCTCACATAAAGCAAGTGATCAGCATCAGAAACATAAAAGCCAATATTGACAAGATACTCTCTGATCTTGTCAGACCATGCTCTAGGTGCTTGCTTGAGCCCATAGAGCGCCTTCTTCAACCTGCACACATACGTGGGATGCTCTAAATCTTCATAACCTGCTGGGTGATCCATATACACTTCTTCTTGCAAATCACCATGCAAGAAGGCATTCTTCACATCCATTTGCTGCAACTTCCAACCTTTGGCTACTGCCAAAGCAATCACACATCTCAGTTGCCATCCTAGCAAACTGGACTGAAGGTTTCTTTATAATCTATGCCATATGTCTGGGCATAGCCTTTTGCAACTAGCCTAGCTTTGTACCTACTAATAGAACCATCTGCATTGTGCTTAATCTTATAAACCTACTTACATCCAATAGCTTTCTTGCCCTTTGGCAATGATACTAGATCCCAAGTCTTATTGGCCTCTAATGTAGCCATCTCCTCATCCATTACTGCATCCCAATGAGTATGACCAATAGCATCCTCAAAACAAGTGGACTCAACATCCTCAACTAGTTTCACCATATAAGCATAATGGTGAGCTGCATAACCTTCAAAACCAAATCTTTTAACAGGGTATTTGACCTTGCTAGATCTGCGTACCACTGGATCACTCAATGGAGCCTTTACATTACTATGAGCTCTCTATACACCTGGTGTCCTGACAGAAGGAATACCAAGCTTATCATCCAAGCTCTTTGAGCCACTAGAGTCTCCATCAAGAACTGCATCAATGCCATCTGACACTTTATTCTTTCCTTTGTCTTTACCTGTAGTGCTACTAGATGCACCTGAAGATGTAGAGCTACTCCTTAGTCTCCCAGACCAAGGACTACCAGATGATGTCTCTGGTCCACTAAGAGTCTGTGATTCTTGCTTTTCAGCCTGCACATGAGTGTCATGATCATCATCATCATCCAATGCATCACCACTAGATGCATACCAACAACTGCTCATTTCATCAAAGATGACATCCCTGCTCACTCTGAACTTACACGTGACAGGGTTATAACAGCGATACCCTTTTTGCTCTAAAGAGTATCCAATAAAGACAATTTTTTTTGCCTTTGGATCAAGCTTCTTTTGTAGCTCATCTGGCACATGAACATATGCAACACAGCCAAATACCTTCAAGTGCAATACATCAGGCTTCTTGCCAGTAAAGCATTCTTCAAGAGTCATCCTATGAACTGCAGCTGTGGGAGTTCTATTCATAATTTAGACAGCAGTATGGATAGCCTCAGACAAAAAATGTTTAGGCATATTCTTTTCAGCCATTAATGCCTGTGCAACTTTTGCAATATGCCTGTTTTTTCTTTCTGCAACACCATTTTGCTGTGGGGTATACCTGCATGTGGAACCCCAAGAGGAACACCAAGGAAAAGGGAATTCTCTTGCAAGAAAATCTATCTTGTAACATCAACAAGCTTGTTTATTATGTTTCATATGATCACAATGAAGAAAAGAACACCAGGCAAGCACAACAAATCTTCATACAGCATCATGTAGATCTCCCACGGATTTGATAGAATCAACCATATTCTTCAATATCTTCACAAAATCCATCAATATAACAAAGAAAGCAAAGGAATACACCATCTCTAAATGGAAATACATCACATAGTATTCATCTTCAATATCGTCATAGTCTTCTCTCTCAATCTCTCATATACAATCACTCTATTTTAATAGAATTGGCTATCTCTGACTCTCTCTCTCTCTCCATCAATAATACATCATATCCTCACTACAATCTCTCAAAATCACTCTCAATAATCCTTCTTAGGTCGTGGATACCCCTCCCAAGATGTATGTCTGATATGAAGAGTCACCAGAGCCACTACAATGTCTTTTCATAGCTCACTACTGTCATTGTCACTTAGTCTTCACTTAAGTCTTCAGCAGCTACTTCTTTCACTTCTTTAAGCTCTTTTGCACTTGTATTGTTAGATATGATCAATGCCCCACCCTCATTAGGTGCTACCAATGATCCATGGTGCTCAAAGTTGTAAGGCCCCCATTATGAGGAGAAGCCAAATGTGAGCCCGGACATTGGTGGAGTCCTGACTTGTATATCAGATGAGGTCTATGTGACCGGATGGCAAAAAGGTGACTGTTGTGGGTCTAATCTTTGGGTTAGACGGAGTGGTTAAGCTGGTAGCAACTCGAGGCACATTGCATTGAGTTGCGTGGTAAGGGAGTTAAAAGGGGCCCCTATTGTGGGGTCCGGGGGCCGCGGAAGCGGCCCCTGGCTGGGGGGTCCCAGGGGGGCCAGCGGCCCCCCTGGCGGGGGTCCGGGGGCAGCGCCCCCGGCCCGATGGTAAAGGGAATATTCCCTGGAATATTCCCTGGCCGACTAGTGGAGGTTCATATGGTAGGTCGGTCAGCAGGCCGACCTAACGACCTACGCGGGCTATAAAAGCTAAACCCCTTCGCAGCCATCTCACACTCATCTTTCACCCAGTCAAAGTTGTTGTTCCAGCTAGCCTTAAGCTCTTCGCCTATCTTCTGTCTAGATCGCCATCTAAGCTTCACTCAGTGGAAGCGCACGGGTGGACAGAGCCATCTTTGTATCAGTTGTTTGGAGTTAAAGAATTTTACTGATTCTCCTCTTATCTGTTGTGTACTCTCTATCTCTTTCTCAGATTCTGTTCGCTGCGCTGTGTAATATTTTACATGGTATCAGAGCCCAGGGGGCTCTAGAGATCGGAGAGAGTGCAAGAGGCAAAGGCTTCAACAGCAAAGAGAAACGATGTCGACTCCGGGAAGCAGTTCTGGCGCATCAGGAAGCGGTGCAGGAGGTGGTGCTGCTGTACCGGCTATTCAAACACTGAGGATTCGTCCACCAACCTTCAGCGAAGGCAAGTTAGATGGTACAAACTACACCTTGTGGAAGTTCAAAATTACTACTATCCTTGATTCTTATGAGCTTCTGGAGACTGTGCTGGGGACTGACGCAGAACCACAGCCTACCCCCGACCCATCAAATCCTAGTGTGATGATTCCTCCGAATGCAGATCTTCTACGAGCTTGGAAACGAAGGAATGCAGATGCATTGTGTGCCTTAGTTACAAGCTGTTCTGACAGTGTTTTGACTCTGATTCAGCATACAACCAAAGCGTCAGAGGCTTGGAATGTACTAAGGAGTCAGTATGAAACACGAAACCAAACAAGGATTCAAAACTTGGAGAATCAACTAGCAGCGGAGAAGTTTGCTGAAGGAGAGACGGTTGAAGCATTCATCACTCGGATTAAGAATCTGCGCGACCAGATGGCTGGCGCTGGGATACAAAAGACTAGCGAAGAGCTAGCTCGGAGGTGTCTTCGGATTTGTCCACAAAAGTTTGATGGACTAGTAACTGCCCTTAATACTCAGGTGAGACCTCAAGCTTTGACTTTTGAGGAGTTTTGTGCATTATTAATGGAGGAGGAGTTGAGGCTGAAAGCCCGAGAAGGAAGCAACAATGGAGATGCTGCATTCTCTGCCAATGCAAAAGGCAAAGGTGTTTCCTCCACCAAAAATGATGGTGACAAAAAGAAGAAGGGCGGCAAGAAGAAGTTTCAAGGAGAGTGCTTCTACTGTAAGAAGAAAAGACATGCAATTGCAGATTGTCGTGTCAAGAAGGCAGATGAAAAGAATGGTACCCTTAAAAGTAAAGGGAAAGAGACAGCCAATACGGCTGAAGCAGAGTTGGAATTATTCATGGCGACCATTGAGGAAGTGTGCTCCTCGGCGCAAGAAGAATCTACCACTGACTCTTGGGTGTTGGATAGTGGGGCCTCCCGTCACATGACCAACAAGAAAGGTCTATACAGTTCTATGCAGCCTCTACAAGAATCCATCACTGTGACGGTTGGAAATGATGCTAAATGCCCTGCTGCGGGCACAGGTACTATTTCTTTTGTTGCTGCAAATGGTGAAGTAAAAAAGCTTTCAAATGTGTTGTATGTTCCCGAAATCAGGAGAAATCTCTTATCAGTTGCTGCCATAACTGATCTTGGTCATGAAGTGAGGTTCAAGAAGACAGGTGCAGAAATTATTGATAGTGCTGGCACAATTGTTGGCAAAGGAGAAAGGAGGAACAACCTGTATGAGCTAAGTGCTCTTACAGCCACCGCTGGAGTGGGCACAAGTAAGCTTTGGCATGAAAGGTTTGGACACATCGGATTTGCAGTATTGAAGGAGATGCAAAAGCAAGGTATGGTTGCTCACCTACCTACAATAACTGAATTGAAGGAACCATGTGAAGCTTGTATGATGGGCAAGCAACAGAGAAAGGCATTTCCACAAGAAAGCAAGAATAGAGCACATGCTCCTCTAGAGTTGGTGCATGCTGACTTGTGTGGTAAGATGCCTACACAGGCCTTGGGGGGATCTTCTTATTTTATGTTGATTGTCGACGACTACAGTAGGAAGATGTGGGTGTACTTCCTTCGTGATAAGGCTCAAGCTTTTGGTAAGTTTAAAGAATGGCTAATACTTGTTGAGAATGAAACAGGGAAAAGTGTGAAGAAATTTAGAACAGATGGTGGTGGTGAGTTCAACTCAAAGGAGTTTGAAGGCTTTTGCAAGAGCAAAGGGATCAAGCGTCAATTGACGACGCCTCACACACCTCAGCAGAATGGTGTTGTGGAACGCAGGAATCGTACCATTGTGGAGATGGCAAGATGCATGCTAAAGGGCAAGGGATTGCCTAACCATTTTTGGGCTGAAGCTGTTAATACTGCAGTCTACATTCTAAATCGGAGCTACACAAAGGCTCTCAAGGGAAAAACACCTCATGAGGCTTACACTGGTAAGAAACCATCTGTTTCACATTTCAGAATTTTTGGATGTGAATGTTATGCACATGTTCCAGATGAGAAGAGAAACAAGTTACAACCAAAAAGCAGAAAATGTATCTTCTTGGGTTATAGTGATGAGCAGAAGGCTTACAAGTTATATGACCAAGAGGCAAAGAAGATCATCGCGAGCCGTGATGTGGTGTTCAAGGAGGAGCCGCATACAGTGGAGGAGGAGAAGGCAAGGTCTTCCACTTTATCATCAAGCGAAGAAGTAGTCCACTATGAACCTGTCCCGAGAGCTATCCCTATCCTTAAGGAGGAGGAAGCATCATCTTCAGATGATGAGGAAAAAGTTCACCAACCTGACATCACCCCACCGGAAAAGCCATTGCCGCGCTGGGTGAAGCAGCTCTATGACCACAATAATCCTATGCCTGCATCTGTTGAGGAGAAGGCAGACGGACCAAGGAGGTCTCAGAGAATAGAGGAGCAAAGGAGGGCTTCTGCTCACATAGTCAACATGGCCTTGATGGTTGAGATTATGAGAGAAGTAAAGGAGCCAACTGACTTAGAAGAAGCACTTGCAGATCCATCATGGAAGGCTGCTATGCAGGCGGAGTATGACAGCATAATGAAGAATGACACTTGGGAGCTAGTGGATCGGCCAGCAAAGCGGAAGATTATTGGCACCAAGTGGATCTGGAAGGTAAAGTACAAGGCTGATGGTACCTTAGAAAAGTACAAAGCTAGACTGGTTGCCCAAGGATTTTCACAAGTTGAAGGGTTTGATTTTCAAGAGTCATTTGCCCCAACTGCCAGAATGACCACTATTCGCACGGTACTTGCAGTGGCTGCCCACAAGAAGTGGCCAGTGTACCAAATGGATGTTAAGTCAGCGTTCTTAAATGGTGACCTCAAGGAGGAGGTGTACGTGGCTCAGCCACCAGGGTTTGAGGCCCCCCATTCTGAGAACAAAGTGTGTAAACTGAAGAAGGCATTGTATGGGCTGAAACAAGCCCCTAGAGCATGGTACCAGCGGATAGATAGGTTCTTTTTAAACCTAAACTTCAAAAGATGTGCCTCAGATGCTAACTTGTATGTTTACAGGGATGGTAAAAAGTCTGTAGTGATTGTCCTATATGTGGACGACCTTCTTATTACAGGTGACTATGAAGATATGATCAACCAAACTCGAAAGGCTTTGAGTTTTGAGTTTGAAATGACAGACTTGGGCTTGCTGCACTATTGTTTGGGGATTGAAGTCTGGCAAGAGCCAGGAAAGATCTTCATCTCTCAGAAGAAGTATGCATGGGAGATCTTGAAGGCATTTGGCATGACCGAGTGCAAGGAGATAGCTACACCTATGGAGGTGAATGCAAAGTTATCCGTCGAGGATACATCAGCATTAGCAGACATTGGGAGGTATAGGAGGTTGGTCGGCAGTCTGATCTACTTGTGTAACACCAGACCAGATATCAGTTTTGCTGTTGGTGTTTTGAGCAGGTTCTCAAACAAACCTCATGAGAGTCATTGGAAGGCTGGGATGCGGGTGCTCAGATACTTGAAGAAAACTCTTGACTATGGTATCACATACAGTTTCGGAACTTCTCTTGTGGGGAACTGTGACTCAGATTGGGCAGGAGACATTGATTCCAGGAAGTCAGTTTCTGGTTATTGTTTCTCTTTGGGTTCAGGAATTTTCTCTTGGATTAGTAAGAAGCAACCAACAGTGGCATTGTCTTCTACCGAAGCAGAGTACAAGGCAGCTTGTTTTGCTGCATGTGAGGCCGTATGGTTGAGAAGGATTCTATGGCATATGGGAGTGCAGGATGAAGAACCAACTGTGCTGAGATGTGACAATCAGAGTTGCATCGCCATTGCCAAAAATCCAGTGTTTCATGCACGCACCAAACATATAGAGATCCAGTATCACTATGTGCGTGATTTGATGGAGGATGGGATAGTGGAATTGGTCTACTGTCCAACAGAGGAGAATGGAGCAGATATCTTCACCAAAGCACTTACGAAGGATCTGCTTCAAGTTCATCTTCAGAGACTCGGCATTGGGCCGAGGAGATAGTTCACCTATGGGTGGACATTGAGGGGGGGTGTTAGATATGATCAATGCCCCACCCTCATTAGGTGCTACCAATGATCCATGGTGCTCAAAGTTGTAAGGCCCCCATTATGAGGAGAAGCCAAATGTGAGCCCGGACATTGGTGGAGTCCTGACTTGTATATCAGATGAGGTCTATGTGATCGGATGGCAAAAAGGTGACTGTTGTGGGTCTAATCTTTGGGTTAGACGGAGTGGTTAAGCTGGTAGCAACTCGAGGCACATTGCATTGAGTTGCGTGGTAAGGGAGTTAAAAGGGGCCCCTATTGTGGGGTCCGGGGGCCGCGGAAGCGGCCCCTGGCTGGGGGGTCCCAGGGGGGCCAGCGGCCCCCCTGGCGGGGGTCCGGGGGCAGCGCCCCCGGCCCGATGGTAAAGGGAATATTCCCTGGAATATTCCCTGGCCGACTAGTGGAGGTTCATATGGTAGGTCGGTCAGCAGGCCGACCTAACGACCTACGCGGGCTATAAAAGCTAAACCCCTTCGCAGCCATCTCACACTCATCTTTCACCCAGTCAAAGTTGTTGTTCCAGCTAGCCTTAAGCTCTTCGCCTATCTTCTGTCTAGATCGCCATCTAAGCTTCACTCAGTGGAAGCGCACGGGTGGACAGAGCCATCTTTGTATCAGTTGTTTGGAGTTAAAGAATTTTACTGATTCTCCTCTTATCTGTTGTGTACTCTCTATCTCTTTCTCAGATTCTGTTCGCTGCGCTGTGTAATATTTTACAGTATTCACCTCTTTCCAAGGCTAGAAAACTTTCCCAAGCTACACTCTCATCCAACAGAACACATACAGAAGCATACAGAACAGTCTACAGAACAGTACCAGAACAACTACAGTACAGAACAAAATAGAGACAGAAGCTCTACAGAAGACCTACAGAAGGTTACAGAAGGTCATCAAAACCACATAACTCATACTCAAACCATTCCAAACTCTCACAAACTATTCAATAAGCTTTCACATGATCTCAATCTTCATCAATCAATACTCCATCCCTCCTTACAGAAGACAATCAGAACAAAACAGAACAAAACAGAAGCTATACAGAACCAATCATAACATCACAGAACCTCATATCTCCACTAATAAATATCATGAAATTCCAAAATACAATCAATATCATCCAAAAAACTCTCAAACCAATCAATCATTTCATAAAATCAACCATTCAGCTCTCAAAAACAACAAAAATCAGCAAAAAAACAAGTCATTTCAACACTCAACAGATCCCCACACTTAATAAGGAAGCGTCCTCGCGACCCATGAAAAAGGGAATACAAGTTCATTCAAAAAGCTCAACTTTGATCTTCAATATCTCTTCAAAAACAATCCATCCAACCATGACCCCAACTTATCACCTGTATCTGAGATAAAAATACAACGAAAGGAAAACCCTTTATACATTAACACGTCTTATCAAACTAGAAATCACAACAAACTTGTAAAGGATATAAGAGGTTTCTGTTTCTTCTTCCTCATCAGCATCTTCAACTCTCCAACCACGACCCCATCACCACAATTCTCCAAAATGTAGCTCGCACGAAATCTAATCCAATAGGAAACCACCACGATCTTTTTACATAAATTAACCCAAAACACAAACACTACACACAACACAACCATCTGAATGACTCCTCCAAAAAGAGAGATTTTCATTAAAAAGCATCCACCATACATTGGAAAAGGTATCAATGAAGATGATCCCTCTTGAAAGATTGATGATTTCGGAAACGATCCATAGACAAGGATTCATCTACAAATGTTTTGGAAGGATTCTGAAAAAGCTGAAGATAGCACATCCTTTCCAACAGGACCAGGTATCTGTTAGGCAAACAAAGGGCATGAAAATACAATATATCCAGCTGCTGGGAATCAATACTCACATTGACATTCATGCACAACTTTGGAATAGGCTTGGAATCATTATGAGAGTGCCTATGCATATACGCCAGGTACAAAGCAAAGTGAGCAGTTAATCTCACTGAAGGATCTGCAGACTGTGAATACTGTTGAGCAAAATGAATATAGTTCTGATAAGCTTGATTGGCAGCTGTCCATTCTCCTGGAATTACTAGCCAATTTATCTGAGGTCCTGTAAGGGAATCATTCGAGCTCCATCCCCTTCTTCTGGAAATCTGATGATCATACCCGTCATAGTCACTAACCAACTGAGGTGGTTGAGATATAGAAGTGTTAGGAGAGGAAGTGGAATAAGAAAAAGTGGATAAAGTGAGGGGTAGGCAAAATCATAAAAGGAAGAATGATTTAAAGAAGGAGTGGCTGAAATTTGTATGGAATCAGTAAGGAAGGGTGTTAACTGATAAATAGGAAAGGTGGAAGGTACATGAATGGATGGAGAAGGACATGGTGGAGAAGGGGAAAATACTCTATCCTCAATAAAGGAGCAGTATGTAAAAATGAAAATTTGAGGGAAAGATGAAGGTTGGAAAAGAAGGGGTAAAATAGTTGTGGAATTAGATTGACAAAGAGAAAGATATAGATCATATCGATGAGCCATTTTTTGGTAATACAGGAGGGTAGGAACAGAAGGTCCTAAGAGAGATCTTCTATGATAGGCATCAAAGAAGGTAGAATCAAACGGATTATGTTTTGAAAGATAAGCTAAGAGATCCACCCTCAGTTGATTAGTACTCTGGGCATAGGTAGGGGCTATGTTTTGTCTTTGATTTAGGACCACAGAATCAATCATGGTATGCCAGGAATTATCAGGGCAATTAGCCACTTTGGAAGAGTAACTTTGGAACATGTCATCTATTCGCAACTCCAAATGGTTAATATACAAAACAACTTGTAGAACCACGTCCCCCACATACCAAGCCATATCCACCTCATCTGGAATTAACAAGTCTCCTCGTAGGTACATGTAGGACATCAACATGGTATCTGTCGCGATAGAATCTTCAAACACCATCCTTACCACCTCTGTCAGCAAGTCAGCAGACCAAGCCCCACTCCATCCATCCTCTGGAAGAGGTAAATCCATCGTGGAAAGCTTCATGTAGAAGGCCAACTTTTGTAAGTGATAGTGGACAAAGAAAGAATGGTCTGGAGGAACATATTCTTGAAACCGCTCAAATGTAGACCATAACAAATCCATTCTAGATTGCAATCTTTCCACTTTATCTTGGAAGAGAGGACACAAGGTAGCTTGTCTCTGAAGAGCAGCCAAGTCCTGCTGTGAGAGAGAAGGGATCAAGGGAACATGAGGGCTTGGAGGAACAGACCGTGACTTTGCCAGTTGATCTTGCAAATGCTTGATTTGGGAAGCTTGGGATTCCATTGTGTCATTAGTAGTCTGTAAGGTTGAAAGTTTGTCATCTAAGAGAGTTTGGAACTCCTGCGCTTCTCTGGACATCCTCTCCTTCTCCTCTGAAAGGCTAGTAACCTCTGATTGTGCCTCTGTTAATTGAATCTTCAAAGAAGAGATCTCATCTCGTTGGGTTGCAACCAGTTGGGTTTGTTGCTCCATCTGCTTAAACAAATCTGCTAGGGTATCCTTAGCAGAGGCTAACTCGGATGTTGCCTTATGCAACTGGTCCTTAGACTGCATCAGCTCTTCATAAAAGGAAGCGTACAGCTGTTGAACACAGGCTGTCACTGACAATTCAATGGAACTCTGAATGTCTTTACAAAGGAAAGGAATTGCATCTCCCGAGACTAGACTGTTCAGTGAGGGAATTGATATATCCAACGAACCTTCTCGATGTGCTTTGAACAGGTTATTACAAGTGAGATAACCAGGGAGATCACTGCCAGAGGTAGCAGGAATGGGCACTGAAGGAAGAATTGAAGGAGCTTTATCTGCTACCCGCTTCAAGCGTTTGCGCTGTATGACCAGGGAAGGCGGAGAATCATCATCCTCTATATCAATGGGTTTTGACTCATCTGAAGGTGGAGGAGGAGGAAGTGGATCTGATGGAGGAGGTGGAGGCACACTCTTCTGTAAATCTGAATAGGTCAAGAAGGCAGACAAGTACGATCCATAGGTGACATTGGTAACATTACCCCTGGTGACTTTGACAAAATGTTGATCCATTTTAGTGAGGAGGTAAGTGCTCCAATCAATAGCGACTCCTTTCAACACCATCCTTGAAGCTGTGAAAAGCTCTTTGGATAAGTACTAGGATGGCGTTTTGGCAGGCATAAACTTGTCCTGGAGAAACTGAGAGACCATCTTTCACACAGGATCAGTGATCATGGAAAAGAAAACTCCTAAAGAGTTGATCACCTTCTTAACATCCAGCATTTCCCTTGTCTGTTTTTGTAACAGCTTCAAAATCTCTTTATTCGAGAAAAGCTGATGAGTGGTAACAAAAGGTTCACCTTTGGAGGGAAGAGACAGAGCCTTCCCTAGGCCTCGAGGTGTCAAAGTCATAGAAATACCCTGGACTAGTCCCGACTTCTTGCTGTAGGAGGCTAGAAACTCATCACACATCGATGGATCCTCTGGAAGCAATGGAAAGGAGGTAGACACAAAAGCAGCGAGTCCCGCCTTCATGAGAGGCTCAAAAGTGAGTAGGGAAGAGTAATCCCTACTAACTAGTGGGACATACTGGATAGGGGGAGGAGCGTGAGAAGGCGCCATTCAGATGGTTACACACACACCACAAACACAGACAAACAAGGAGAATGCCTGCAAAGCAATAGACAAAAAACCAAGGATAAGAGAACAACAAAAACAATAAAACGTGACTCGACCAACTATCCCCAAGCAAACCATAGCCTAGAAAAAAAATTCGACATGACCTTGAGACATATGCGACCGGAAGCTTCATGCTATGCATCATACAAACACCCAAATCCCCGTATCAGGCAATAAAGAAAAAAAACTACACACCGTACCCGTAACCGTAACAAAGACTCTAAACCAAAACATCACAACAACCTACACACATCAAGACCACAATTTTGATAAACCGGTGTTTGACCATGGAAATAACTCCAAAGACTGCGCATACCCATCCCACGAAACCGGGTTTATTAAGAAGGGGAATTAAGTGCAGTGAGGGGGAATTAATTTAATGAAAGGTTCATTTTAATAAATTATTAAGAATGGGTGAATTTTTATTAAGTGATAAACCTTAGCAAGAAAATGGTGTTTCCTTCTTAAAAATTTAATTACCAATTATTAGGTGAAAGCGGTGCTTTAATTCGAATCCCGGACTTCGATACCCAGACTAGGTCTCTAAATGCAAGTTCATTGATTACAAATTAAGGTGATGTGGAGCGCTTTTTTGCCACTGCATGCTCTTGTGATGGCTGGTTCATTTTAATTAAAAATTATTAAAGTGACTCTTTAGCGCACTCAACGCGTGCTAAGTGAACGACGGGTTTATTTTTATTAAAAAAAAGGTGTGTTTAGTGCGAATGCGCATGCTATGGTGGTGTGGAGGGTTCATTTTTTTTAGTATTTGTTTGTTTTTTTTTGTGATTTTTTTTAAATTTTTGAATTAACTGTGGGTTTTGGGATAGCTGAAAAAAATAACAAATAAAACAAAAAATATCTGGTAGTGGGTGAATGGAAATGTAAAGAATACGCTCTCCTCAATCTAAAAATATCCGGATTTTTTTCTAAATGTTGAGTTCGTGTTTGGATGAAAAAGAATGTTTGTGATTTTTTTTTGTATTTTTAAATAATTGAGGTGTGAAATGAAATATTATGACAGCTTAGAAAAATATACCAAAAATAAATAAAAATATTAAGGGAAGTGTTAGAAATTTTTCAGAAATTAATTTGGAAATTTTTAGCATTTTTAATGAATTGTTTTTCATATTTTTGGGTATTTTTAAAAGATTGAGGAATTTTAAAATGGTCAGAAATGGTTTTTTTGAAATTTACAGGTTTAGAAAAATATGGCCATGGGTTGTAGAAATAGTAGGAAATTTTCTAGATTTTTCTGAATTTTTTTCAGAATTTTAAAGGTTGTTTTGTGTTTAATTTTTATTTTTTTATTGTTTTTTTTAGTGTTTTAAAGGTTTCGGGTGTTTGAATTAAAAATCTAGGAAAATACCCAGAAATAAGCTGCGTGTCAACAACGGACGAACAAGCTCCCGCACTCGCGCACGATCACGAACAATCGATCTCAATCACCCACTCGCGTGTGTGGCGGCGTCGCGAGGGTGTCGGTGGGTGGGACGGGGGTTGATAAAGGGGGTTGCTGTGGTTCAGCCGTGCAGCGGGGCTGCAGCGTGGGATAGGGGGCTTACAGGGTGTGCGTGTTAGTGGGGGACACGTGGTAATGGGGGGAATGGGGGTGAGTGGAGGGTCAGTGTGTGTGTGCTGGGGGGGAATGGGGGCTAGGTAGGGGATGGGGGGGAAGTGTGTTTGTTGGGGGGGAATGGGGGCTAGGTAGGGGGTGGGGGGGAAGTGTGGGTAGGGCACGTGGCAGTGGGACGTGGAGGAGACCACGGCGATGTGGCAGCTGCAGGAGTGTAGGACGGCGGCTGCAGGAGGCCATGGCGAAGAGGAGCACGCGGTCGTCATGGCGTGGAGCAGGGCGGCAGACTGGCGTGGTACACGGCGTCACAGGGCGGGGAGGCAGGGCACAGAGGGCGACTGCAGAGGTGGGGCCTAGGGCGGCTGCAGAGACGGACAAGGCGGCGGGGAGGTCAACGGGGCGGCGCGGCGTCGTCACGGCGGCACAGGGCGGATGGCGGCGGGCAGCAGTCGAGGTAGGGACGTGGCAGGGCAGCGGGCACAAGGCCACGAGGGCATCAGCAGCCACAGGTGGGTGCAATGGCGGCATTGCTCGAGGAGTAGAGGGAGGGGAAGGAGGGGAAGGAGAGGAGGAGTTGGGGATGAAGAGAAGGAGATGGAGCAGGGCAGGCGGGAGAATAGGGAGGGAGGAGAGGAAGGATATGGAGGGGGGGGGGGGGGGGGGGCATGCATGGAACGGGAAGGGAGAAAGGGAGGGAGGTAGTTGGGGTGGGGAGGTGTCGGGGAGAGAGAAGGGTGCGGTGGGGGATAGGGAAGGGTGTGGGGGGGTAAGGGCGGGGTAGAGTGAGGGGTAAGGTGAGTGGTTAGGTCATAGGGGGGGTGCCCAATGGGTAGGGTAGGGGGAGGGCCCAAAAAGGAGGCGCCCCCCAGTCCTGCGCGCATGCGCGGGGTGGGGGTAAAAAAATTTGCCGTGACGGGATTGAAAGGGCACCCGGATGCGGGGACGAGGCACGCGGATGCGACCGGGGCGCGTTAAGACGCGTAAAATAAAAAACGAGCGCGTTCACGCGCGGGACGGGGCACGTAAAAACACATTAAAAAAAGAAAAATTAATATCTCCCAATCCGAACGTAAAAAAGAAATGGCATAAAAACAAAAAGTGGGTAGGAAAACTGGGGAAGACAAGAAAATGTGCAACGGAGGTTTCGGGGGAAAGACAGGGCAATCACATGCAAAAAACCCCAAAAACGGATAAAAAACTCAATTAAAAATTAATATTGGAAGATCCGTGCATCAAAACGAGGTGCAAGAAAAAGGAAAAATGTGTAGAAAGAGGTGCCCAAAAATCCTTTAATGTGAAAACATAGTTTCGACTAAGATAAGATGCGTTCACGTGGGAAAAACCCAAAAAACAAACCCAAAAATGGGATCGAAAATTAATATTGGAGGAACCGTTCACTGGAATGACATATAGTAAGAAGGAAAAATGTCAGCAAGAAGGGGAGGTAGAGGGTTGTCATGTTAAATCGCAGTTCCGGTGGAAGTAGGAGGGGTTCACATGCAAAAAACACCAAAAATACACCCGAAAACACATTGAAAAATTAATAATTAATAATCCAGAAGTCGAAAGAGGGTGGAGGAAAAATGGAAAAGGTAGGGAAAGGCACGGGGAACACATCTGTCAAATCAAATTGGAATTCCGATGCAAACAGGGCAGGTTCACATGGAAAAATGTCAAAAAGACGCACGAAAAAGTCTTGAAAAACCGGAAAATTAATATTGGAAAAACCGTGCATCGGAATGACTCGGAGTAAAAAGGAAAAATGTCAGGGGAAAAGTGATTGTCAGGGCTATGATGTGAGATCACTGTTCCAAAGCAAGAAAAGCGCGTTCACATGGAAAACCGACTAATTTGCGCAAAATGCTTCAAAAATTAATAACTCAAAAACCGTGAAGCGGAACAGGGGTAGGTAAAAAGGAAAAATGGTCAGTTCAGAGGGAGGAACATGGCTATAAGGTTGGATGTGGACTTTGGTGAACGTAGGGTGCACATGGCATGACATCAAAAGCAGGGAATTAAGGAAAACTACAAGGGAACAGTCCCAAGGGTGGGTGGAAAATAAACGGGTAGGTGGGAAGGGACCCCATTAGGGTAATAACAAGGCATGGCATAGAGGCACTAGCAGGTTGAGACATATGCAGAAGGGTATGCAATGTAGATGCGCAGGGACGCGTCCCCACACTTAAAACATTAACGGATAGGGTTAACTGAACAACAGGGACCTAAGACCATGCCACAGACCAGCCACTAACGTCCCCACACTTAAAACATGAACATCACTAAGAAACAAAAGGTGTAGGGTTAGAAAAACTTAGCCCATGCTGTCGAGAATCAAGGTTGATTGTCGATGGCACTTCCACTGTCTTTATCGGCTGCAGGAGGTACCAAGGCATCTTCACAGTACACATCCATCATGGCAGGGACCACGCAGCAGCACCCAGGGAGGTAGCTGGTTGAAGGAATTGCAGGAAATTCGTTGATTATAAGGAATGTTGCACTCAACTCACAGTCACTCAAATGAAATGAAAGAACTATCACTCGCCCCATAACTAATATCACTCGAGGAAGAATGATTGAAACCCATATCTCATACCCAGTTTAGAAATCGACAAGGGGGATGGTGCAGAGAGAGTATGCCAGGGTGCACAGTTGATGGTGCATTAGTGTGTCCAACCCGTCTGGCATAAGTGCAAGGAGGAAGGCAAGGGAGCCTTACAGTGCAGTGTACAGAACATGGCGACGTGTTCTGTGTTGACGGCAGAGACCCATCCTGTGGGTGCATAGGGAAATGGGAACATACATGACTCCAAGTGTCGTAACGTCCCTCAATCTCACCTCTCGATAATTGATTGAAGAAACTCCAGTCACACTCAACCCACCCTCTGTCTCATTCTCTGTTAATAGATACAGGAGGGCAGCCATGTCCTGAAACCCGTTGATGTAATCCTCACGGTCACTTGTGCAAAGGTTGTATGCCTTGTGCGCATTTGATGGTGCAACTGTGCATCCCGCCCTGTGCCGGCATACGGTGCGAGAAGGAAGGCCAGGGAGCCTTATAGTGCAGTGTACAGAAACAAATTGTGCTTTGTGCATTGAGAGGCCCGTCCCATGTGTGCAACACTTCATTCACACTACTCACCTCTCATTTGATTTGAAGGGAAAAGACTGGTCACTCGCCCCACCCTCTATCTCACTCGTTGTTGATAGTTACAGAGGGTAACCCATACTCACGTCCCCATCCGGTTAGGATGAAAGCTCACATCACTCAATTGTTTGTCGATGAAGATCACGTCGTCAGGTGTTGAAGAGGCGTACCCAGGGAGGTAGCCATCAAATCGAACGTTGGGTTGGATAGGAACATGTCATCTGCTAGAGGACAGTTAGACGCTCTGCAGAGAGACCCAGGACACAGCGTACCAAGGGAGGCAGCTTCGGAACTGCACCACCTTTTCCACAGCCAGCTTCTCTCGCCCAAGGCTATGTGCCACCTTTTCTTGGAACGAGGCTTGCTATGACAGGGAATTGCTTCCTTTTCTCCCATAACAGATTTGTTTGTCTTATTTTTTCTTTCTTTTTCTCCTACTCCCGAGGGTGTTTCCACCTTTTCTCGAAGAATAGGTCGGCATGAAAGGGACCTAAGTCCTTTTCTCCCATGACCGATATTTTTTTTCTTTTTTTTTTTTACCATGTATCAGAACCAACCTTGCCACTGTTGCTGGTGGAAAATAGAGGATAGAAGATTAGGGCTGGAAGGTGGGGCTGAGGGGACAGAGGGTTGCGTCCACCTCATCAGAAGTGGTTGAAGAAAGGCTATCATAATTAGCATCATAAGAGTTACAATGCCACACCAATGAGGGAAAGGATCAGGTGACAGTGATTGTCAAGATCCCCAAGGAGGAAAGTACTTCTTCAGGCGATATCCATTGATCAGAAAGGGATCATCATAGGCATCAATGGTCTGCACTTGGACAGAGCCATTAGGGTTGACGGCAAGTACCTTATATGGGCCCATCCACTGCTGTTGGAGCTTGCCAGGAAACTTACCAAATCGTGAATCATAGGCTAGGACCAAATCACATTCTTTGAACTCCTTGTGCTTGATGAAGCTGTCATGGTAAGCCTTGCGTCGAGCTTGTGTGGCTTCCATGCACTGTAGAGCCATCCTACGAGTTTCGTCCAAACATTCCAAGTGCAGGAGATGGCGTTGCAGTGAATCATCGTCCCCCAGACGCTCTTTGATAGCCACTCTCAAAGAGGGTAATTCTAGTTCAACAGGGAAAACAGCTTCTGTACCATACACCAGCTGGAAGGGTGTCTGTTCTATTGCTGCTTTATGGGAGGTTCTATACGCCCGGAGGGCCTCTGTAAGTCGATCATCCTAATCATGACGATGTGCGGCAATCGTTCTTGTCAGAATCGAGCAGAGGATGCGATTGGTGACTTCGACTTGGCCGTTGGCTCTGGGGTAATAAGGAGTGAACTTGCAATGGCGGATCTTATACAACTTTGTCAACTCTTCCATGACTTTGTTAAGGAAATGAATGCCTCTGTCACTTACTAGCTCTAAGGGACTGCCAAAAAGGGTGATGATATTCTCGTACATGAACAGGGCCACGCTGTTACCATCGTCCCTCTTTAGGGCTTTAGCTTCACACCACTTTGTGACATAATCTGTACATACAAGGATGTATCGGTTCTGCTTCCTTTTGGTGGGAGGCTCAATCAGGCCTACGAAGTCAATGCCCCACTTCTCAAACGGCTTCAAAGGAGGAATAGGCTGCAGTGGCATGGCACTTGTCTTGGTAGGTTTCCCCATTCTCTGACAAGCATCACATCTTTTACAGTAAGCATAGGCATCCTTATGAATGGTAGGCCACCAGTATCCTGCTAGCAGAGCCTTCTTGGCTGTAGCTTCTCCTGCAAAGTGGCCTCCACATGGCTCGTCATGGCAAGCCTTCAAAACAATCCCAATCTCATCTCCTGCAACACATCTTCGGAGCACTTCATCTTTGCCTTTCTTGTACAGTGCACCGCCTAACAGGGTGTAGGGGGTTGATTCTAACATAAGCTTCTTTCTTTCCCGATTAGAGATACCAGGAGGGTATTGTTGGGTTGCCAGCAGATTGGCAATGTGTGCATACCAGGGGGTACAGTTTCTACCAGGATAGGGAAGCATCAGGGAGGTCTGGATCATCCTGCTCCTCGTCTATAGTTTGTGGGATACACGACAGATGATCAGCCAGAACATGGGAACGACTAGGCTTAGTAATTACCTCAAAGTCGAACTCCTGGAATAGAAGGAGCCATCTCATCATTCGTCCTTTCACATATGCTTTGTTCATCAGGAAGGACAGGGCCTCATGATCCACATAAAATTTAAAGTGGGTAGATAGGAGGTAGTGGCGGAACTTCTCTAGGGCAAACACCATTGCGAAGCACTCAAGCTCTGTCACTGTATAGTTCCGTTCCCTATCAGTGACTTTTCAGCTTGCGTAATAGATCGATTGATCCAACTTCGAGGAGCCCTTTTGGCAGAGGACAACACCTAAGCCTTCAATAGATGCATCAGTATGTACACGGAACTCTTTCGTCCAATTAGGAGGTTGAAGAATGGGTGCCTAAATTAAACACTACTTCAAAGTGGTGAAGGCTTTGTTACATTCTTCCGTCCAAGTAAACTTTGCATCTTTCCTCAGAAGCTTGTGCAAGGAGGTTGCCTTTGTTGCAAAATGGGCTATGAACCTTCTGTAGTAACCCACATGGCCTAGGAATCCCCTCAACTGTTCGAGGTTGGTGAGTGTTGTCAGAGCTGCGATCTTTTCGATCTTTGTAGGGTCTGTTGATATCCCTTGTGCAGAGACAATGTGGCCCAACAGAACTCCAGAAGAGACCCCAAAGATACATTTGTTGGGGTTGAGGGAAATCCCATGCTCCCGGCATCGGTCAAAGCATTGTTCCAAATGTCCCCATTGTTCACGGATCAAACTATAGACACAGAAGTCATCCAAATATACCTCAATAAAGTCGTGCAGATGATTTTGGAATGCGGCCATCATGACTCACAGAAAAGTAGCAGGGGCATGGCAGAGCCCAAACGACATCACTCGGTAAGCGTAGGTTCCCCATTTTGTGGTGAAGGTTGTTTTAGACTGGTCCTCTTCTGCGATTTGGACTTGGTTGTATCCGCTAAATCCATCCAAAAGGGAATAAAGCTCATGTCCTGCCACTGTGTCCAACAGTTGGTCTGTGAAAGGAATCGGAAAGTGATCCTTCTTTGTCTTGGAATTGAGCTTTCGGAAATCCACACATATTCGAAATTTGCCATTCTTCTTGGGTACAACCACGATGGGTGAAACCCATTCACTATTTGCCACTGGATAGACGAACTCGGCTTCCAGAAGCTTCAGTAGCTCTGCTTTCACCAATGTGGAATAATTCGGGTTCATTCGCCTCTATCGTTGCCGTACTGGCTTGGCATCATGCTCCAAGTGAATATGATGCTGACATATTGTGGGATCAATCCCCTTTAGGTCTTTGTAGGACCAAGCAAACACGTCCAAATTTTCTTTCAACAAGTTATACAAGGTTGACAACTCCTCTTCTGGGAGGCTGCTACCCACCTTCAAGTGGCGTTCAGTGCCATCTGCATCCACAAAGGTTAACTGCCTTTCACCTTCTACTTCACGGATGAAGGTCCCACGGACTGCTTCTGGGTACAGATCCGACTCCTTCAAGGGAGTGGTGTCCTCTTCTGATGTCCCACTAGAACCAACTTCTTCTTTTGGTGGAGACTTAGGTTGCTCCTGGAGATGTTAAAATGGGATTAGGGCTGTTTCAGGCTTGGTTTCAAGATTAATTACCTCTTGGCTGGAAGACTCATCTTCTGATGACACATCCAAGAATGTCACATAACAGGGACCCTTTGATTTCTGTTGGGCTTGTGAGACTGGTGCTTGTTGGCACGGTGCATCATCATCATCTTTTCTTGGCAAAGGTGGTTGAGGACAGCAAGAGCCACCGCTAAAAGACGGCTTAGTCTTCTTAATCCATTTCTTATAAAGATTTTACATATGAGAAGATCCATTTACCAGACCAAATGGTACCATCGCCATTCTGTCCCATAGCATGAGCTCGTCTGCTTCTAATGCTTCTGGAACTTCTTCTTCATATGTAACCTCTTCGGATGGGATAGATTCTTCTGTCTCGCTTTCATAACCTTCTTCTTCCATATCATCTCCATCCTCTTTTGTCTCTGTCTCTATCTCTGTCTCTGTCTCTGTCTCTGTCTCTATCTCTGTAGGAGCTTTGTAAGAGAAGAACAGGTTCTCTGTTTCATCTTCTGCCTCTGTGTCTGGCTCTGCTTTGGCCATGTAACAGGGAGAGCAGTACATCCATGCTTCTATCTCACTGCCAGAAGTGATTTCAGAAATTGTTCCTGGTTCAGGCAGGAAGTATTCTCCCATTGACAATGGCTTTGCATCTTTTGGGAGCTGGCTTACAGTATCCACTGTCAAGGAACGTGCCACTGGTTTCTTGGGAAGAATCTGTTTGACAGCATCTTCGTCTGCTGATGTTCCATCTGTAGCCTCATTAGGTGAGTCAGAAGATAATTCCAAGGAGGTCGATCCATGTCCTTTTTGAGAACCATATAGCTTCAGCACCACTTTGTTGGGTCCTCGTCCCAAGGTCAAGGTTCCTTTGAACCAATCCATCCTTGCTCGGGCTTCAAAAAGCCATGGTCTGCCCACAGAGGATAGGATGTACCATAAGAGTTTGGCGTCACCACCAGATAGGTTAGCCAATAATCTTTTCCAGCCACTATAGTCTTCACATATGGGAGAATGCCCAAAGGCTTGATTCTGCTCTGATCCGCCAGTCTGATGAGCCATTGGGTGGGTTGCACACCTTGTAGGCCTAGATCCTTCATTGTCACATCCGTCATAATGTTCACTGATGAACCTCCATCAATCAGTGCATTTGCAATGAAGCAGCCTTCAATCCACATGCCAGTCTCTGGGGTACCTGGATCTAGGAAGGCGTTAGCCACATCCACTTCTTTGACAGGCTCTGGAGCTTTGTTGGACTTTGTTGCTGTTGAGGGAGAAATCCTTAAGCCACGTCTTCTTGTCAGTACACTTTTGAACCTTTTTCGGCAATTGGGAGACAACACCAATAATTGTCAAAATGTGAGGTTTGGTTTAAAGGTATCTAGATCTCTGACCAGATCGTATTCCTTAATAGGATCCACTGGCTTCTCTAACCGGTTAGGGAATGGGGCAACACCCATTTTCATCTTCCCTCTTTCTTCCAACAGGGGCATCATGGAAACTTCTTCTGCCCCTTGTGGCACTTCCTCCTCTTCTATCTCCTGGACCTCTGGTCTTGTCTTTGGAACTGTCTCTGTGACTCTCTGTGGCACTGTAGTGCTCTGTACGGCACTGTCAGGCTCTGTTCTGTTCTGTTCTTCTGGTGGAAGATTGAACTTCACTATTCAGGAGGATTATTTTCTTTCTGGATAGGTGGTTCCTTCTTTGCACGTGTGATGGTAGCAACTTCCAATTCCACTAAATTGGAGGTAGGCTCTTTGGCCTTAGCCGGACTATTAGTAGCACTGTTTTTCACTGGGGCTAGGCTTGGACAGTCTTTTGCAATGTGGCCTTCTCCTTTGCATCGACTGCATAAGGGCTTGTAATCCACTGACCTTCTGGGATTTGGACAATTTGGTGAAATGTGTCCCTTTTCTCCGCATCTATAACACTCTAATTCTGATCTCTGACCACTGCCAGACTGTCTTCCTCTGTAACTTTGTGAGGGAAATCTTCTGGGTCCGAAATTAGGACCAAAATCCTTAGGCTTGGGTCCAATATCCTGTGTTGTCATTTTGGATTCCAGCAAGTTGAATCTTGCGTCTTCTTCCTTTCTTCTCCTATCATGCATCTCCTTCAGAGAGCAAATGTCCTCTATATGGTTCTTCCGCAAACAGTAGGAACAGAAAGCTCCAGGAATGGTTGGTTTTCGTGTACATTTAGTGCCTAAATGGCTTGCTTGATGACACTTACCACACCAAGTATTTGACCGCATCACATCTCTTCCTGCTCCTGCTACATTGGATATGCTAGCAGTATTCACTTTTAACGTCTGTAGCTGCTCTGTAATCACATCCATCAACTCCTTTTTGATATTTGCAACTGAGTTAGATAAGTAATCCTTCAAGCTTTCTCCTCCTGAGGTACTGATTGTAGGCGTTTGAGGAGTCTTTGTAATCACCGCATAAACAGGTTGGGCTGGTGCAGAGGGATCTCTGTTCTGATTCTGATTCAGAGCTCCTGTTTGAACTGTTGGATGTTGGCTCCAGTTGGTAGGATTCCATTGTTGCTGCTGATTTGGCATTGAGAAAATTGGTTGGGACCATTGTTGTTGTGGTTGAACCATCATTTGAGGCATGGCTTGTGGCCACTGTGGATTTGGTGTACTATACTGTGATATTGGGGGCATCTGTTGGTAGGGGTAGGGGACTGTCCCTGGGACTGCATTTGGTGGGTACATCATTCCTGGCATCAGAGGAGGTAGGACTCCTCTTCTTGGATTCATTGCCAATCTAGCTTCCACTTCATCGTACAGTCTTGCACCTTCTGTTGCAGCTTGCACTGTGGCTGGTCTTTGCAGCTCCACAAACTTACGGACTTCTGGTTGTAATTCTCTGAGAAACACCCCCTTTTGAATGCCATCATCTAGATTATGGTTAGTCCATCTCTTTAGGATGGATTCCATTCGTGAGACATAAGCTTATACTCTTTCTCCAGAGGACTGACTTAGGTTCATAAATTCCTCTCGCATCCGCTCTTCAAAACCTTCACTCCTGAATTTAGTGAGGAAGGCCAACTTCAGGTCGTCCCATGTGCCAAAAGTTCCTGTTGCTTGTCTCTCATACCACTGAAACGCCGCGCCCTTGAAAGTGGCGGGGAATATTGCTAACCAATGCTCAGGGGTTCTGGCATTGTTAGCCACACATGCTACCATAAACTCTGCTACATGAAGATCGAGGTCTTCATTGTACTCTCCCTTAAAAACTGGCAACGGGACTACTTTTGCTGGCTTGTCATCAATATTTCCAGGACGGATCTGGCTTGGAAGTGGACCTCCAACACAAGAGGATGAAGGGCTTGATGTGCCATTGGGACTTCTGTAAAGAGTTCCACAAGGGCATCAAAGGCGGCTGCTACTGTGAGCTCATTCTCAGCTCTGATTTTTGCTTTCTCTCTTTTCACGTACCTCTGGAGTTGTTCTAACGCTTGCCTCTTTATTGCATCATTCATCAGGGGGTTGGCTCCACTAAGTTGTTAGTGCTCCACAGACGGTTAACAGAAGGCTTCAGTCTTTGGAGGACTCTCTTGCCAACATTTCCTCTACTTCTTCCTTTTCAACATCTCTAAATTTTGCTTTCATGCCATTGCACAGAGGAAGGTATTCGGTTCTGAAGGTATCAAAATGCATATGTTTGAGCATTGTGGTGGTGCCATCATCATAGTAATGCTAGCTTCTGATGGTTTCAACAGTGTATGTTGTGAAAAACACTCTGTCTACCAACTTCCAGTGGGTTGCTAATTGAACAAATAGAAGATTATCAGTGCACCAAGCATCCCATGTATCTTGTTGTTGAGCATCCATAAACAAATTCCAACTCTTTTCCTTCTTGTCTCTGTGAACCTCCACAGATCAAGACTCCTGAAGCTTCTTCACAATCTCCCACTTGATGATGTTTGGAAACTTCTCAATGAATGCCAAATCTTCCATGTATGGTCATTCTCTCTGTTTCTGCTCTTCAGTTTGTTCCCAAATAGTTTGCCACCAAGATGCAAGTTTCTGCTGCTTCAACAGGAAGAGGAAACTGTCCACTACATAGAGCATGCATAATGATGGTGATGTGTTTCCGCCATTGTGGGATGAACTTCTTGTGGAAAGTGGCTTTGATTATGAGAAATTCCAACTCTTCAGTGGAAGAAGGAACTTTACAAACATCCATTGAATTCTTCTCTTCTTGGCAATGCCAATTTCTTCATTTTCAGCCTCTTCTGATGCTTGTTGATGGCAAGTTTCCTTGGCTGCACACCAAAAACATGGAGCCCCAAGAGGAACACCAAGGAAAAGGGAAATCTCTTGCAAGAAAATATATCTTGTAACATCAACAAGCTTGTTTATTATGTTTCATATGATCACAATGAAGAAAAGAACACCAGGCAAGCACAATAAATCTTCATACAGCATCATGTAGATCTCCCACGGATTTGATAGAATCAACCATATTCTTCAATATCTTCACAAAATCCATCAATATAACAAAGAAATAAAAGGAATACACAATATTTTAATGAAAATACATCACATAGTATTCATCTTCAATATCTTCATAGTCTTCTCTCTCAATCTCTCATATACAATCACTCTATTTTAATAGAATTGGCTATCTCTGACTCTCTCTCTCTCTCTCTCCATCAATAATACATCATATCCTCACTACAATCTCTCAAAATCACTCTCAATAATCCTTCTTAGGTCGTGGATACCCCTCCCAAGAGGTATGTCTGATATGAAGAGTCACTAGAGCCACTACAGTGTCTTTTCATAGCTCACTACTGTCATTGTCACTTAGTCTTCGCTTAAGTCTTCAGCAGCTACTTCTTTCACTTCTTTTAGCTCTTTTGCACTTGTATTCACCTCTTTCCAAGGCTAGAAAACTTTTCCAAGCTACACTCTCATCCAACAGAACACATATAGAACAGTCTATAGAACAGTACCAGAACAGCTACAGTACAGAACAGAACAGAGACATAAGCTCTACAGAAGACCTACAGAAGGTTACAGAATGTCATCAAAACCACATAACTCATACTCAAACCATTCCAAACTCTCACAAACTATTCAATAAGCTTTCACAAGATCTCAATCTTCATCAATCAATACTCCATCCCTCCTTACAGAAGACAATCAGAACAAAACAAAACAAAACAGAAGCTATACGGAAGGTATACATAACCAATCAGAACATCACAGAACCTCATATCTCCACCAATAAACATCATGAACTTCCAAAATACAATCAATATAATCCAAAACACTCTCAAACCACTTTCAAACCAATCAATCATTTCATAAAATCAACCATTTATCTCTCAAAAACAACAAAAATCAGCCAAAAAACAAGTCATTTCAACACTCAACAGCATGTAAACTCTCTTTATCCCATGAGACCTTAGAAAATCACTGAACTCATTCGAGAGGTACTCTCTCCCTGTAACGTGTCCCCTAGAATCATCCCGGACACGTCTTAGCAGTCCATCGGAAAGGATGTCTAGAAAGCTCCGCCCGGCACTCCCATGGAATGTTACGGGACTTGCGATCTAGGTCTTCCCGCGTCTGCCACGTAGCGGAAGTATCCTGGCCGTTCCCACTTAGGATCGACCTGAATTTGGGTTTTCCTGTTTGGTCATTAGCTAGCAGCAACTAGCGTCAGACCCGAGCGAACTACTTTACGCAGAAACGCCAGGTCCGAAGCGGAATCACGCTGCACTTGGTTCAAGGAGAATGGGAACGAGAGGGATGCAAAACTCAACCTCTCTGCCATAAGGCATAGTCCCATTCCGTTCCCCCTAAAACAGCGTAAATTAGGTAAAACATAATTCTCGGTCATTGCTTTCGATGAACCTCCCGCTGCTCTTCGAGATTTTTGAGAAAAGTTCCCGGCTAACCGGGACCACCCATCCGTAGGACGGACCCATGGTCCATCCTCCGCACTTTCCTCGGTTTGTTTTAGTTATGTAATTACCTAACACATTAATTTGACATATAACAAACAGCTTCTTTGATTACCCCTGTTAAACACTGGTTCCTTCACGTAATCTTATCACGTGACATAGAAAAACAATGTCAAACAACTTCTTTATTATCATTTTATCCTTTTATCTTTGAAATACAAGGAGTTCCGCCCGTAGGCCTGTTCATAATCCGCCCGAAGGCTATCCAGTAATCCACCAGGGATCACTATTCCAAGCTTCTGCCCGTAGACTAGTATGCGGGCCTCGAGATCCAATCCCGAGTCACGTTAGCCTCTTGTGCAGGACCCGGAAGGCGAGGGATTTACGGCCAGAGCCCCCCCTGGCACCCAAGCGTCCTCCTGCTCCAAGTAGAACTCAACGGAGAGACCTCTCACGGCGGGTTCGGTCCACGTTCCCGGCGCGGTCAACAACCCCCTTGGTTAGGGTCCTACCCTGCCAATACTTTAGTTTTTGTTTATGGTAGATTCCGGCGACCATGTCGCTTTAGTTTATTGACTAATCACTTGCGTCCAAGCAAATACCTAGCTTCCCTTAACTTGACAAATTTTCCCTAATGAGGATAGAGTAAGAGGATGACTACCCTTTCCCCTTGCAAGTTAAACTCGCGCAAGAACCTGCCAACCTTAATCCACGGAATGGCAAAACTTCTTACGATCAACCCGCAAGGCTAAGTGACGTTGCAATTTACTGCATAAGTGTCGCCTCCATTCCAAGAGATCATTTCGCCTAATGAATGGCGTATTCAGGTCACGGAATTAACTTCAGACGAGAAGGAGGGTTTAGGGTGTCTTTTTACCCGCCCCATCCTTAATTTCACTAAATCGACAATGTTTAGTCCTAGGGTTCCAACTCAATTCGAGTTTCATCATTTTAAACGCTTGGTCCTTAAGGTAGGAATCCTAGATTATTGTTTACATGAGCATCCAATTAACTCAACATTTTGGGAGTGTGGTTAGGACTATTGGGCTTGAAGGTTTCGACATAGCGACAATTGGAAAACTTGGCCGAATCCTTAACGTGCTAATCCCTAGTTAGTGTTTGGGGTATCTATCGTATTGACTGAACCTTGCCCATACGAATCCTTTGCGGCTAGGTGATTTGGGTAATTCACTATGCTTGTCTCGCGACAAGGATGAATCCTTCCTAGAGATAATAAACTAGATCTAAAGACGAAAGATGGTTTCGACTACCACCATACATGTAAACATGCAACTCACTCTATCTTTTATTGGTAAAGTAAAAATACATAATAAGCTGGATACGAACTTTCTTAGGACCTACTAGGCCTTACTTCAAATAATCATATCTGCTACCTTGTTATCTTCACTTTAGAAACTCATGCTTGTTTAAATCCTACAACCTTTCCTAAAGGCAACACTTGATGGATGAATTTTTATGCACGATGAAAGTGCAACATGCAACCCTTACATAACTACAACGTAGTTAATTGAGATTACTGTAGAGTTAGTGTTGGTATATTCTTTCTTGCAAGCACATGCCACATGCCAATCCCTAGATTCAATTTGTGATATGCCACCATTACTTTTGGGATAACCTCCTACGGGTGTCAACAATTTTTCGCCATGAACCATTACAATAAAGATTTTTCCTAAATTGCGACATAAGCTTATTCTTTCCATGTCTAGTCGAAATACACTTAATAACTTTAGCCTTATAATGATAGGCGGTAGGTGTTCTAGACTCTTTCTTTGAAATGCATGATAAGGCAACATAATACTAAGGTCGTAAGATGATAGACCACTCACGATCATCATATTGAAATTATTATTAACTCCATTTCATGTCACGAGATAATAGACAAATTTTCCTCAATTTCCTTTTTATTCGGCTTGATAAATTTGAACATGCATAGGTGCTTTCAATCCCGTAAGAGTTATCATACCTAATGCATTACTTTCGCGTAGAATCGAAATCATAAAAACCTGGGTCTGTGGGCTCGGGGAGATATCCACTTGAATGCTTGGAGATGAACCTCCCGCAGGCGCACCTTGTGACTTTTTAGGGGCCATCGTAGGCGTGGTTTCGGCTTCTGGTTAGCCTTTGCGGTCTATGAATTTACTTGCCTTGGTATGCAGCCTCCAGACCTTTGCCTTTTTCCCTCGTACGCAGGAGATTCCTTTGCGGGACTTTGGATAAATGGTGCTTGGGGAAGAGGGCTTTATGAGTTCTTTAGGAAAAACCCGGGTGGCTAGGAATGAGTTCACGAATGGCTTGTGGGCTTTGAAGCCTATTTGCGGAAAGCCTCTTACGATGGGTCTTGCGGGAGGGCTTTATAGCTTCTTCTTCTTCTCTTCAAAATCCCGGGGGGGGGGGGGGGGGTATGAATGGACTTATGGGGATCTAGTGGGAAGGGGGCTTAAGAAAGCCCCCTTAGAAGCTTCTTAAGAAGCTTCTAAGAAGCTTCTAGGCTTCTGCAACAACGTCGGGGGGGGGGGGGGGGGGGAGGCGGGGCGGGGGGGGTCGTGATCAAGGCGAGGTGGCGGCGGGCTGTGGCGGCCTGGCGGACCGTGGCGGTGGACTATGGCGGCTGGCAGCTTCCTGCACGGCGGCGACGGCACCTTGGTCTCCCTCCTTTCCCCAACGGCGGGGCAGCAGCGTCCCCTCCTCCCTCTCACAGCACCGTCCCTTTTTTTCTTCCTCTTCTCTCCCTAACGGGAGTTCATATAGGCAAGGGGGGGGGGGAGGGAAGAGAAAGCCTCCACACACGTGGCCAGTGCATGGGTTCCCCCCCTCCCATGCAGGCCACGACTCATCCATGGGCCATCCCCCCACACTCCCTCTTCTCCAGCCATGCATCGGCTGGGGAAAAGGGATTAAAGTAAAAAAATTTGCCTTGAATATTCAAAATTGCCCCTCCCAAGAGGGTGTTTACGCGGGAATTTCGATTTTGAACCTCGGCTTGCTTTTTCCAATGCGAATGGTCTCGATTTCTCACGTGCAGGTTACACATTATACTGCCGGTAGATCCAATATGTGGGATAACCTTTGTACAAGGTTTACGCAGTGTGCGGGAAGTCAATATTTACGGTACGCAGTGTGCGGGAAGTCAATATTCACGGTTGGGAATATTACATTCTCTCCCCCTTAGAAGAATCGAGATGTCCTCATCTCGAGATAAACTGGGGATATTGAAGATTGAGAGAGCTTTCATCCATCCAGGTAGCATCCTCTTCGGGGTAATCTTTCCACTGGACGAGGCATTCCTTCAAGGTTCTAGATCTTAACTGTCTCTTCCTGACATCTAAAATCTTTTCCGGTCTTAGTTCAAGGACTCCTTGACTAGGCATTACAACTTGTTGGTCATCAAGTACATGGCTAGGATTAGGTACATACTTGTTCAATAGGCTGATATGGAATACATTATGAACCTTTAGGTTCTCAGGGAGTTTCAGTCTATAAGCATTGGGTCCTAGGTATTTGAGGATCTTGTATGGTCCACAATACCTTGGACTTAGCTTCTTGCAATCCCCTAAGGATAGGGAACTCTTCTTTGGGCATACGTGAATGAAGACCATGTCTCCTTCCTCAAATATTCTATCTTGACACTTCAATTCCGTGTATGCCTTCTGTCTATCCTTCGCAGCTTTGATGTCCCGAGAAAGTGAAATCATGAGCTTCGCACAATCTCTTCTGTTTAAGTAACTGGCTTGCCGGTATACATGCTCTCATTCTATAGCAGACATGTCCATTATTGACAGAGAATTCATGACCTTTGGCCTATAGCTTTTGTTCCTGGTCCTTGATAGAGATTTTCCTTAGCACCTTTTGATAGGCTAGATCATGGCATGCTTCCTCTCTAGCTAGTTCGAAAATAGGGTTGCTTGGCATAGATACCTTTGTAGCTAGAGATCTAGCTATTGATGGATTCTGCAAGATTAGGGAATTTAGGAATGCCTTGCGACTGAGTGCATCAGCAACTACATACTCCTTTACAGTTCGGTACTTGATCTTAAGGTCATACTCCTCCAGCACTTCAATCAATTGACATTGCCTCATGTTGAGCTTGTTCTAGGTAAAGTTCCACTTGAGACTTTTTATGATCAGTCACTAGTGTAAACTTGTTACCCAGCAAGTAGTGTCTCCAAAGCTTGACAACTAAAAGTTCAAGATCATGGGTGGCATAATTCTTTTCATGGATCTTCAGTTTCTTGAAGATTTGGCTATAGGATGACTTTTCTACATAAGCATGCTAGTATCAGTTACTACCTCTACTCCTTACTATGGTCTAGAAGTTTTAGGATCGGTACTAATACCAAACTTTGCTTCAACCTATCAAAGCTAGTTTGTTCGGCAGTTGACCATGCAATGGAGGTTTGCTTCTTCAATAATTCTGTCAAAGGTGTTGCAATCAAAGCATAGTTTTTGATGAAGACCCCATACCGTCTTGTCAATCCAAGAAAGCTGAGTATTTCTTTGACAGTTGTTGGTATTTGGCCATCCTAGAACATTTCTAACTTAGGCTGGCTCCACTGAGATTCCTTCTACTGATATGATGAATCCCGGATAACCAATTTGATGTTTGGGGAATGCACATTTCGTCATCTTAGCATACAGCTTGTATGACCTCCTTGTCTCAAGGAAAATCCGAAGTTGGGGTTCATGATCTCCTTCCTGTTTGGAATAGTCTAGAGTGTCATCAAAGAAGACGAGCACAAAGTTTATCAAGATATGGTCTAAAGATATCCTTCATTAACCTATTGAATGTGGCAGGCACATTCGTAAGCCCTAATGACATAACTAGAACTCAAGTGTCCATATCTAGTGTTGAAGGTCGTCTTTGGGATATCTTCTTCCTTGATTCTTATCTGATAGTAACCAGACCTAAGATAATCTTGGAGAAGATTTTAACACCCTGAAGACTATCAAGAAGCTCATCTATTCTAAGAATATGATATTTGTTCTTGACTGTTGATTGATTCAACCCACTGTGATCAATATATAGTTGAAGTGTTCCATCTTTCTTTTTCTGGAACAGTACTGGTGCTTCCCATGGTGACTGTTAGGACGGATGTAGCCCTAATCTAGTAGTTGCTTGAGTTGTTCCTTCAACTCAATTGCTTCCGATATAGACATTCTATATGGTCTCTTCGCAATTGGCGCAGCTCCTATTACTGGCTTGATCTCATGATCTACTTCTCTTTGAAGCGGGAGTTCTGTTAACTCTTCAGAAACTACGTCCCGTATTTCTTCAGCCAAGTGACCAAATCACTTTAGTTCTCTATCAATATTCACAGTCAAGACAATCGTTGATTTTTTAAACAAAAATTTATTCCATTCATATCAGCATAGCCCTTACAATTATTTCTTGGGGCGATGGAACAAGTTAATACATTAATTCGAGGAGAATAAGATGTTGTTGCATTCAGCTACAGGAACTGAGTAGTAGTACGGATTGGGGTCATCGATTTTCAGGAATCGATAGTTCATTGGAAGATTAGGGTATCTCTTCCTTCGATATCCATTCTTCTCATGACGCCCCAAAACCTTGATTCGGTCGGCAGGGATTCTTTGAATCACTTCTCCATACACATACTTATTCTGGTTAACCCTTCAACCCCCGACCTGTAGGGACGCGTTCGCGTGAGCCTCAACAAAGACGAACAGCTTCACGATCTTTAAATCCTCCATCCACTTGATTCTCTTCAAGTTAATTTGAAGGTACGCAGGTTGATAGGCAGTTATGTAATAGATCCCTGTAACACCCATCCATCTCCGTTCCACGTACACAGGCGATGGATTGTAAATGCGGTCTAGGATGTTCATCATCTCAACCCTTTGTCGATAATCCGTGGAATGCATCGCGGTCATAAACATGACTCGGAACACTAAGAATTTGTTCCATGCTTCATAATTCTGCAAGACAGCATTGAAAGTAAGGAAATGTTTGGGACAGTGGCATTTGCTTTACTTCGTCTTATTAAAATTTCTTAAAAACCAGTCTTTTGTTAGTTGGCTCTAATACCAACTGTAACGTGTCCCCTAGAATCATCCCGGACACGTCTTAGCAGTCCATCGGAAAGGATGTCTAGAAAGCTCCGCCCGGCACTCCCATGGAATGTTACGGGACTTGCGATCTAGGTCTTCCCGCGTCTGCCACGTAGCGGAAGTATCCTGGCCGTTCCCACTTAGGATCGACCTGAATTTGGGTTTTCCTGTTTGGTCATTAGCTAGCAGCAACTAGCGTCAGACCCGAGCGAACTACTTTACGCAGAAACGCCAGGTCCGAAGCGGAATCACACTGCACTTGGTTCAAGGAGAATGGGAACGAGAGGGATGCAAAACTCAACCTCTCTGCCATAAGGCATAGTCCCATTCCGTTCCCCCTAAAACAGCGTAAATTAGGTAAAACATAATTCTCGGTCATTGCTTTCGATGAACCTCCCGCTGCTCTTCGAGATTTTTGAGAAAAGTTCCCGGCTAACCGGGACCACCCATCCGTAGGACGGACCCATGGTCCATCCTCCGCACTTTCCTCGGTTTTTTTTAGTTATGTAATTACCTAACACATTAATTTGACATATAACAAACAGCTTCTTTGATTACCCCTGTTAAACACTGGTTCCTTCACGTAATCTTATCACGTGACATAGAAAAACAATGTCAAACAACTTCTTTATTATCATTTTATCCTTTTATCTTTGAAATACAAGGAGTTCCGCCCGTAGGCCTGTTCATAATCCGCCCGAAGGCTATCCAGTAATCCACCAGGGATCACTATTCCAAGCTTCTGCCCGTAGACTAGTATGCGGGCCTCGAGATCCAATCCCGAGTCACGTTAGCCTCTTGTGCAGGACCCGGAAGGCGAGGGATTTACGGCCAGAGCCCCCCCTGGCACCCAAGCGTCCTCCTGCTCCAAGTAGAACTCAACGGAGAGACCTCTCACGGCGGGTTCGGTCCACGTTCCCGGCGCGGTCAACAACCCCCTTGGTTAGGGTCCTACCCTGCCAATACTTTAGTTTTTGTTTATGGTAGATTCCGGCGACCATGTCGCTTTAGTTTATTGACTAATCACTTGCGTCCAAGCAAATACCTAGCTTCCCTTAACTTGACAAATTTTCCCTAATGAGGATAGAGTAAGAGGATGACTACCCTTTCCCCTTGCAAGTTAAACTCGCGCAAGAACCTGCCAACCTTAATCCACGGAATGGCAAAACTTCTTACGATCAACCCGCAAGGCTAAGTGACGTTGCAATTTACTACAT
The DNA here is from genome assembly GCF_053477565.2 of Lygodium microphyllum. Taxonomy (NCBI): domain Eukaryota; kingdom Viridiplantae; phylum Streptophyta; class Polypodiopsida; order Schizaeales; family Lygodiaceae; genus Lygodium; species Lygodium microphyllum. The sequence goes on along the minus strand of NC_141138.1, from coordinate 181,353,591 downwards.
AAGTGTCGCCTCCATTCCAAGAGATCATTTCGCCTAATGAATGGCGTATTCAGGTCACGGAATTAACTTCAGACGAGAAGGAGGGTTTAGGGTGTCTTTTTACCCGCCCCATCCTTAATTTCACTAAATCGACAATGTTTAGTCCTAGGGTTCCAACTCAATTCGAGTTTCATCATTTTAAACGCTTGGTCCTTAAGGTAGGAATCCTAGATTATTGTTTACATGAGCATCCAATTAACTCAACATTTTGGGAGTGTGGTTAGGACTATTGGGCTTGAAGGTTTCGACATAGCGACAATTGGAAAACTTGGCCGAATCCTTAACGTGCTAATCCCTAGTTAGTGTTTGGGGTATCTATCGTATTGACTGAACCTTGCCCATACGAATCCTTTGCGGCTAGGTGATTTGGGTAATTCACTATGCTTGTCTCGCGACAAGGATGAATCCTTCCTAGAGATAATAAACTAGATCTAAAGACGAAAGATGGTTTCGACTACCACCATACATGTAAACATGCAACTCACTCTATCTTTTATTGGTAAAGTAAAAATACATAATAAGCTGGATACGAACTTTCTTAGGACCTACTAGGCCTTACTTCAAATAATCATATCTGCTACCTTGTTATCTTCACTTTAGAAACTCATGCTTGTTTAAATCCTACAACCTTTCCTAAAGGCAACACTTGATGGATGAATTTTTATGCACGATGAAAGTGCAACATGCAACCCTTACATAACTACAACGTAGTTAATTGAGATTACTGTAGAGTTAGTGTTGGTATATTCTTTCTTGCAAGCACATGCCACATGCCAATCCCTAGATTCAATTTGTGATATGCCACCATTACTTTTGGGATAACCTCCTACGGGTGTCAACAATTTTTCGCCATGAACCATTACAATAAAGATTTTTCCTAAATTGCGACATAAGCTTATTCTTTCCATGTCTAGTCGAAATACACTTAATAACTTTAGCCTTATAATGATAGGCGGTAGGTGTTCTAGACTCTTTCTTTGAAATGCATGATAAGGCAACATAATACTAAGGTCGTAAGATGATAGACCACTCACGATCATCATATTGAAATTATTATTAACTCCATTTCATGTCACGAGATAATAGACAAATTTTCCTCAATTTCCTTTTTATTCGGCTTGATAAATTTGAACATGCATAGGTGCTTTCAATCCCGTAAGAGTTATCATACCTAATGCATTACTTTCGCGTAGAATCGAAATCATAAAAACCTGGGTCTGTGGGCTCGGGGAGATATCCACTTGAATGCTTGAAGATGAACCTCCCGCAGGCGCACCTTGTGACTTTTTAGGGGCCATCGTAGGCGTGGTTTCGGCTTCTGGTTAGCCTTTGCGGTCTATGAATTTACTTGCCTTGGTATGCAGCCTCCAGACCTTTGCCTTTTTCCCTCGTACGCAGGAGATTCCTTTGCGGGACTTTGGATAAATGGTGCTTGGGGAAGAGGGCTTTATGAGTTCTTTAGGAAAAACCCGGGTGGCTAGGAATGGGTTCACGAATGGCTTGTGGGCTTTGAAGCCTATTTGCGGAAAGCCTCTTACGATGGGTCTTGCGGGAGGGCTTTATAGCTTCTTCTTCTTCTCTTCAAAATCCCGGGGGGGGGGGGGGGGGGGGGGTATGAATGGACTTATGGGGATCTAGTGGGAAGGGGGCTTAAGAAAGCCCCCTTAGAAGCTTCTTAAGAAGCTTCTAAGAAGCTTCTAGGCTTCTGCAGCAACGTCGGGGGGGGGGGGGGGGGGAGGCGGGGCGGGGGGGGGTCGTGATCAAGGCGAGGTGGCGGCGGGCTGTGGCGGCCTGGCGGACCGTGGCGGTGGACTATGGCGGCTGGCGGCTTCCTGCACGGCGGCGACGGCACCTTGGTCTCCCTCCTTTCCCCAACGGCGGGGCAGCAGCGTCCCCTCCTCCCTCTCACAGCACCGTCCCTTTTTTTCTTCCTCTTCTCTCCCTAACGGGAGTTCATATAGGCAAGGGGGGGGGAGGGAAGAGAAAGCCTCCACACACGTGGCCAGTGCATGGGTTCCCCCCCTCCCATGCAGGCCACGACTCATCCATGGGCCATCCCCCCACACTCCCTCTTCTCCAGCCATGCATCGGCTGGGGAAAAGGGATTAAAGTAAAAAAATTTGCCTTGAATATTCAAAATTGCCCCTCCCAAGAGGGTGTTTACGCGGGAATTTCGATTTTGAACCTCGGCTTGCTTTTTCCAATGCGAATGGTCTCGATTTCTCACGTGCAGGTTACACATTATACTGCCGGTAGATCCAATATGTGGGATAACCTTTGTACAAGGTTTACGCAGTGTGCGGGAAGTCAATATTTACGGTACGCAGTGTGCGGGAAGTCAATATTCACGGTTGGGAATATTACACTCCCTCTATCTAACCTCAAGCATTTCAGTTTCAAGCCCATTTCTTTTTCAACTGTAGCCTTGAAAGTTCTAAAGTGCTCAAATGCTTCACTCTTTTCCTTTATAAAATATACCCACAGCTTTCTAGAACAATCATCAATGAATGTGACAAAGTATGAACTTCCTCCACGAGATACATTTTGTGTAGGTCCCTAAATATATGTATGCACAACATCAATAATATTTCTGCTTACATCTCTGTCATGTGAAAAGGGTTGTCTTGCCTGCTTACCAAACTGACATGCTTCGCATACCTTATGAAATTCTACAATTCTAAATGTAGGCAAACTTGTAACCAACCCTTTGGAATGCATTAATTTCAGCCTTTGTACATTTGCATGTCTAATGCGTTTGTGCCAAATTTCAATATCTGCAACACCTTTTCCTTTAGCATACATAGCAGCATTCATAGTAGGAATTCTAGCATCCAAAGTGAACATACATCCAACTCTACTTCCCTTTGCAACCAACTTGCACTTGTTATTGAAGTCTTCTACAAAGTAGCCCTTTGCATTAAATCTGACTTGTAGCCCTTGCTCTACCATCTGACCAACTGACACCAAGTTCTTTGTAATAGATGGCACATGTAATACATCTAAAAGAATCTTTGTCTTACCATCATGCAAAGACAAGGGAACTTTTCCAATGTGTGAGATTGGGTGGCATGAATCATCACCCATCTGCACGTAACCTGTATTTTGCAAATCCTACATCTCTCCAAACCATTCTGCATGGCTGGTCATATGATTGGATGCACCTAAATCAACATACCAAACATCATCATGTGTTCCCTTTCCTGTAATAGGATTCAGCATATGCTGCATAACAAACAGACGTTCATTTTTGTCTTCATTTTGTCGTGAAGACGATGCATAGTTTCCTTGCTGCAACTTACCACTGTGAATAGCATCTTTCTTAGCATAATATTGGGCTGCAATATGACCTGTTTTGCCACAGTAGTGACACACAATACCAGAGTTGTTAGAACCTCTGTTCTGCCATCTACCTCTTCCTCTAAAGCCCCCCTGCCTCTAAAGTTACCATGACCTCTTGAAACCTGCATATCGCTAAATTACTGATTCAATCTGTTTTGCTGGTTGTCACTATCACATCCTATACCATAGCCTCTTGAAGAGGACTTGCCATGTCCCCTTCCTAAACTAGAGTAGAAAGCTTGGACCTATTCACCACTTTTTTCAGATGTCTCACTTTGCATCTTGATCTCTTCAGTGATCATAAGAGAGACCAACTCATCAAAATTTGGAAATGGCTTTCTGATATATACGGAAGTTACAAAAGACTTCCAAGCCTTATCATTGTTAAGTCCACCCAAGGTAGATGACACCAAATCATCATCGTCGGAAATTGCATCAATCGCTTCCAAGGCATCTGCAATGCTCCTTACCTTCAGTGCATACTCATTGATAGACATCTTCCCTTTCTTCAATGTATTCAACTCTTGCTTGAGTTGAATCTTTCATGCCTTTGTATTTACGAAAAACATACTTTCAAGTATGGTCCAAGCTGCATATGAATTCTCTGCATTTCTAATATTTCCCAGCATATTATTGTCAATTACTGCAGATAGCCAATACATGACCTTTTTGTCTTTTGCATTCCATTCCTTCTGTGCCTTTGTCTCTTTTGCAGTTGGAGGATCACTCACCTGTGGCTCCTTTTCTTCACTTGAAACAAACTCGTAGAGGCCTTTTCCAATAAGGATGTTCGTGACATGGAACTTCCATGAAGGGTAGTTGTTCTTGCTGAGCTTCTCAATGATGGGGTTTTCACTATTCTTTGCCATTATTACAAAACTAATATCAAACAACAAGCAAATCTTCTGCAACCCTGGACCTGTAGTGCATAACAATACACTAGACAACCTTTTTCACTGTCTGCTCAACAATACATGAAATCTGCAACCAGTTTGTAGATAAACCTTGTGTTTATTCATTGGTAAACACCTTTGAACTTACAGATCTAAAATTTGTAACCTGTGCACCTGTATACAGCAGACACAGGTGAAATTGCAGGATATCTTGAACTGCTGTCCGCAACCTTGCGAGCCTAAAACAAGGCCTGAAATGACCTCGGATGGCCAAAATAGCAACAGGAGAGCCCTGAAGGGAAAATATGCAAAATATGCAGCGCTCTTCGCACACACCAAATCTCAATGCGATCTGAGATTTTTGCTCTGTCCTGCTTCCAGTGCCTCCACAGGCACTGTCCAAGAGAAGAAGTAGAGAATGGAAGAGCTTCTTACCCGTTGCTTGCTTGCTCGAATCCTTGGCTCCTCTCCTTTGCTTTAGCCTTCAAAACTAGCCTCAATGAGTGGTGCAGCTCTAATACCATGTCACAAATCGCGTGGTGGGGGGACTTGCTCATGATGCTGTACTGAACACACACAGAATACACAAGGAGAAGCTCATTCAAGAGACAAGAAGAGAGATGGAGGCCAAAACGTTTTCTTACTGGTTTCTTCTTCTTCTTCCACACACTTTTCAATGTACACAAAGTATAGATAAGATACAACATAAAGAAAAGTGGCCTACTAAGTCAAACAATGCATAACCGACTACACTAGTCGACTAGTGCTATAACTATGCCAGCTATAAATAGGTGTAACAACCTGAATATAATAAGTAATGAGTCAGTGGCCATGTGAGAGTCATAATGACCACCGACATGTTAAGTGTAGATGTGTGGATCCATCTAACCAGGCGGTCCATCATTAATGTCCGCATGTGTTGAGCTTGTCATCTCAACACAGTAGTGTACTGCTCACTAAACGCATCAGGTTATTGGCTAACCCCCTACATAAACAACAAGGGGTGTCTGATGAATAAGCTGATAGTAGAGGATGCATAACATGCACAATCCCTCCTTCCTTGTTGAACTCGATAGGAATACTCATTAGAATTCATTGACAATGGTGGTAGTAAACTTTAATATCCCACATGAAAGATCCATCTTGCCACTCAATAACCTGGTAACCTTTAATCCCCCAGATACTCAACCTTAGTGGTAACGTTGCTCTAAATATGAATGCTCAAGGTAAGGAATGATTCTTTCCATTCGATTGTCTTGGCTACTATAAGTTAAAGCTAAATCATGAAGGATCTACACAGCCGAGTTCGACATCAGTCCTTGCACGTAGTAAGGCTTTAGCTTATTAAAGCTAACTTTATTGTTAAACTCTACCCCTTGCAAATATGCTAAAAGGGTTGTAGAGATATTCTTTCCTATACATACAATTTTATACAGCCCATCCCATTTGGGTTCTAGTTTACCAAAATACCTCATAACGAGTATCATAGTACATCATTTATATTTCTTGGCCCAAAGGTTGTGAAGTGCTCTCATTCTCTTGTTCCATATCTCTTGATGTAATAAAGTCTGCAATCGAATTTTATGAAGATGCGCAAGAGAAATAAATATTTCTTGCAATACTCCTGCCTCACCCAATGAATGATTGAGAGCAAAATGCATATTAGGTAGCTCTATTTCCAATGGTAAGACACGCTCTTGCCCATATACTAGCTTGAACAGTGTGTGGCATGTAGCTCTCTTAAATGTTGTATTGTAAGACCAAACCGCCACAAAAAATTTCTTATTCCAATCTCACTTACTTTCAGACACTATCCTGGATAAGATCCCTACAAGTTGTTTATTCATACTCCCAACTTGACCATTTTCTTATGGATTATACAGGGTAGTTTTATTGTGTTTAATCTTCAAAGCTTTCATCAAGAGGCTATGATAACCTTATTCAGGAAGTGTGTCCCTCGATTAGACACTATCTCCTTAGATGGACCAAAATGGCAAACAATCTGCTCCATAATAAAACTGGCCATCTCCTTAGCGTTATCCTTCATCGTTGCTCGAGCTTCAAACCACTTCGTAAAGTAGTCCATCACTACAATAATTTAATGCTTTTGTGTAGTCGATGAAGGGCATATTGGTCCCACAAAATCAATACCCCATTTTTCAAAGGGTAGTGTAACTAAAATAGGGTTTAGAGGCCGCTTATGATTCTCCCTGGCATCGTGTCTTTGGCAGACATCACATCGCTTAACATAACTAAAAGCATATTGGAAAATTGATGCCACTAATATCTAGCACCACAGAGAGATTTTCGGGCAATAAGCCATATAGCAAAATGTCCCCCACATACTGAATCACGGCATTCCTCAAGAATAAATGGTACCTCATCACGTACTACACATTGGTGATAAATCTCGTCCACACCTTTTTGATATAAGACACCCACTATAATTGAAAAGTGTAGTGCTTATGCTGCTTAATCTTTCTCTTCTCAAACTTTGATAGAGCACCCCTGAATCCCTTTGTAGAAAGATAATGGGTGCTTTTAGGATTGGTGCTTTTGCTAGTTCTTGCTTCACATCCTCAAAGGATATCTGACAAGCTTCTCTCCAATTAAATAGATAGGTAAAAGATAGCAAGTCCGTCAATGACAAAGTTCTTTCTACCAATGCATTGATAAATCTCAAATAATATCCCATTGATAACTAGCCATAGGCATGGCCACACTAGGAGGGGTTGGCAACATGGGCACATTTGGAATCATACTTTCTCTTATATTTGGAATCATACTTTCTCTTGATAACTAGCCATAGGCATGGGCACACTAGGAGGGGTTGGCAACATGGGCACACTAGAAGGGGCATGGGCACACTAGGAGGGGTTGGCAACATGGGCACATTTGGAATCCCATTGATAACTAGCCATAGGCATGGCCACACTAGGAGGGGTTGGCAACGTGGGCACACTAGGAGGGGCATGGCCACACTAGGAGGGGCTGGCAACATGGGCACATTTGGAATCATACTTTCTCTTATATTAGAAGTACTCATGGGCATCCCTTGGCCTCGATTTGTCAATATCAAAGTATTTCCAACACTTAAGACTCAAATCCCAGTTTGCCCTAGAGGTATAGGCCACTTGTAATCACAACTCTACCTCCTTTGTGTCATGAAGGAGACCTGAAAGAGAGAGAGAGAGAGAGAGAGAGAGAGAGAGAGAGAGAGAGAGAGAGAGAGAGAGAGAGAGAGAAGAAGAAGACTACATAAGAGAGAGGAAGAGAGCAGAGGAGAGAGGAAGACTAGGAGAAGAGAGAGAAAGATAGAAAAAGAGAGAGAAAGAGGTGAGAGAGGGGGAAGCCATGGGAGCTGAAGGTGAAGGTGAAGAGACAGATTTGTGTTTATCAAATGGTACCCTAATCAGGTCCTTGTACACCTTAAATACCCCATCGGTATAACCGGGTATTCACACGTGCTAACCGCGTGTTAACCCTGTGTAAGACCCTCTAATCCCATTCTTTACATTCCATCCCAACCCAGAAGGTTTTTGCCCTCAAAAACAAAAAGAGGACATATTGGTATGGCTGGGTGGGGGGGGGGGAATCTTGTGGAACGGTGGCCTATGAGCATGTATGCAGCGTGAGCATGAGGGAAGAAGGTAACTCGGTACAAAGATAGGCACCAATTCCAAACAAGAAGGGTTGGACAACACTGGACATCATGCTGTCTCGAACAGGCCTACAGTGGAAAACTAATCATAACTTGCCATGGGCAACTCCAAATGAGACTTTCCGCATGTCAAAATGAAGCTCGTTGAGCGTACTTTCAGCCCAGGTAGGTCATGCATGGGTGCAATTAATGCAGGCCCAAAACTGTTCAAAAATCGATGGCTGTCTACTACAAAATAGGCCCAAATCGAGTTGTCCTTCAGCCAAGGTTGCCGCCTCAAGGTGAGGGGACTACACTGGGGGAGTGCTAATGTAGATAGAGCTTTTTTTCAACCCTCGGGATCAAATGGATAACCTGTATGGTAAGCATCACCAACATACAAGTCATCCATGCAAGCGTGGGTCTCTGCACTCACATCGGGGTCAAATAGAAAGTGGTTATCCTTTCCATGCATCAGGTTACCATCCACAGGTAAAGCTAGAATGGTCAGAACCACTAGCTGTTGCATTGAGTCTGCCGTAAGCATCATATGATTAAGCTCGGTCTATACTTGGATGTCGTCAATAACACACGGGGTTGCGTAAGCTAAAAATTTTATTGCATCAGCCCCTAAGTGCTGCATATTCATGTACCCTGCATTCTTAGTGATGTCCAAGCATTCAAACTGTAGGTCTGTGGACTGAAGGGGCTCTCGCATGGGGTCATGATCATCCAAATCCACATGCTGCCCATGATATTCTTTCTTGAACTGAAGGTCTTGTTTTTGACCCGCACCAAAATGGTCTTTAGGAAGATCTTCTCCATCCTTTGCATCATAATACTCTGATACCAAGAGTATTTTTGCAAGCTTGGCCTTGCATGTGGCTTGATGATCACAAGACATCGGCCCGCAACATGTAGTTCCCGTATCGTATCACTAGCAAGGTGTCTAATACGTTTAGCCTTAGATAGCAATCTACACACATGCTCATCACCATCAATCAGCTCAGTAATAGTTCTAACATGCTGCTCATAGTTATCTTGCTGCTCATGTACAATAGATGGCTATCCATGCTCATTATCATAATGCTCATGCTGTCCATATGGATGGTCATACCAATGTGGCTGCTGATCATAATGATATTCATGCTGTCCATACTGCATATGGTGATAATAGCCCTGCTGCTCATATACATCTATTTGATGCTGACTATTACCAAAACTTTGGCCATATTGTTGCCCATAAACATGCTGCCCAAGATTGCATGATGACTGTCCAACATGACTACAATGGTGTCCTTGCATCCTAGGCTGACCATAAGTATGATAAGTGACAAGTCCATGAGCATAAGTAACGGAATGATGCTGGTCATAATCACTAGCTTGTTGCTCCTGCATTGCATAAGAATCTCCATATGCGTGCTGTTGACCAATGCTGTATGAGCTACCATTTACATGCCCATGATCATGACTTGCATAAGAGATATGTTGCTGCATAAAGGAATGCTTGTAAGCATAATCATGCTGTCCATGATAGCCATACTGCTGATCAAATCCCTTGGAGTACGATCCACCCTCATGACAAGGTACGTAGCCTAGGTGTTGCTCAAAGTCGTATTGTACAATACTTTGGTTATCAAAATTGCCCATATGTGATTTAGCTTAGCACCGGCAAACAACTGACCTCACAGTGCATCTCTAGGTAGGTGCAGTTCCATCAAAGTGTTCAATTAAGTAAACCTGCCAATGGGGTTACAGACTCCAGAATGGACCTCCCTATGGCATTAATTCTGCTGCATTAATTCTATTGCAGATGACTGCAAGAATTGCACCGCCAATTGATCAACAAGGAAGTCAAGATGGTCATTGTCTGACACACATCAACTGCTTCTTTATCGAGCTCTCAAAGATCTCAGTAGTAGTGTCTACCAGCTGCTTTTACACACATCAATAAGCAGCATCAATAAGCAGCCTCAATTTTGAAATGCAACATGCATTACACTTTCTTGTCATGACATCCCAAACTCCATTGCATATGCCAATACAATAAATTCATCATCTACATTCATATCCACTCGATTGCATGTGCCAATGTCATCTGCTCTTCCCTGCAACTAGTTTGGTTCAGCCAGTTACTCAACTTGCCTTTGACAGAATTTCTGTTCCTGTATTTTCATCTATCTCACAAGCAACATTTGAAGCACATGTGATATTTGGTCAATTGCTCAAACAAGAAGAGCAGCCTACAAAAGTGCCATAGCTGGCACAGAAAACCATACAATTCCAAGCTTGTGTATCTGAAGCACCGTTCTGGAACTAGTCCTAATTATGGGAGAGCAGATCCAAATTATGTCATGAATACTCCAAGCAAAGAGTGTTCTGTGAAACGAATGCCATGAAAAGAAGTAGGCCCAGAGAACCCCAACTGGTTACAGGGTACTGCAGATTCTGTCAAGCAGTACCTATGGCTTTTTGAGGAGCAACGAAGCATGGAGTTCCTTATCCTAGCAAGAAAGCTGTGGATGATGAGATAAACCTTTACTGGTGGGTGTTGCTGAAGAATGATTCTGATACGATTATGGAGACCTTGGATCTTGAAGTGAAGAACACTTGCAGTGATACTACAATAGTCAGAAAGGCTTTGCAGTTTGTTCTGTTATGTAGTAACAAGCAGCCTTCTTTCATGTGGATTGCAAGCATCAAGAGGCCATCCACAAGCTGGGAAGGGATTCAAGTTCCTATGATAAGTTTGCTATCAAAATCCAACACTCAACCAGAAGTTATGATTTCATCTGAGCATCATGTTGGTCTGAAGAAAGATAATGGCTATGGCACGATGGGGAAATGTCAGTCTATATCACTGCCCTTGGTAGCCCCCGTTAAGATAACTAGTGTAGATATCTGTTGCAACATGAAAGACAGATGCCATAAGGGGCTGCTTGATAATCAAAGAGCTCTTTGCAGCAACACTCTCAGCAACAGAGTGTTGCTCCACCACCTCCTATACATGTCCTTGATGTTGTAGAAGACGACATGTCAATTGGCTCTCTTACACTAGAGGCAAATCCATCCAATTTGAATGAAGAGAATGTGTTGAATGAAGCCAAGGTTAACCAGGATTCTGCTGTTTATGAGGAGCACGAGCTAATGGACAGTGCAAGCGACATGGTGCAAGCAGATGCGTTCTCGAAAACCATAGAAAATGGGAGATGCAGCTCCATTGTATTTGCTGCTTCAAAAGTCCCAGAGACTGTGGCTAGAAGACTAAGCACTTCATGCATAAAACATGACCAAGGGGAGTCTGGATTCCCACCTTAAAAACAATGGCCTCTTTAGTGACCTCTCTGTACTACATCTTTGTTATCATGCTTCGAGGGAGTTGAAGAGACGATGGATATGGATTACCCGCCATAAATAGCACCAACATCTTCTCTGCCCTCGAGAGCCACCACCGCAAGTCCAGCAAGAAGAGATCAGACAAGGATAATGCTGAATCTGCTGGGAAAGAGGTGCAACCTGTTGTCACTGCTTGGGCTTCCGCGCCTGTCTCTGTCACCTCCTGGGCTGATTGCAGGATGATGACGAGGAGGATTTCGCAATGCGAGCACTGCCCCCGCTTCTAGATCAGCAGCAGATGGAGAACATTGATGACATCAGTAATGGCGATGCCCACGAAAGCCTAAGCAAGGAAGAAGTAAGTGAAGAAGAAGAAGAAGTTGAAGGGGAACCTGATGATGATGGAAATGACGAGTGTTTGAGTTCTCACTTGCTGATCTTCAGCAAGATGAAGATCAGTCACCAAGGAAGATAAAGCTTTGTGTAGAGGATGTCTAGGGGAAAAATGTCCTCACAAACTTCTGGGGATGGACTTCGCCACCACTGATAAGTTGAGGTCATTGGTCTGCAAGTGGCAATCTTTGATTGAAGCCCATGTAGATGTAAAGACTATCGACAACTATACCTTAAGAATGTAATGCTTGTAGGATAAGAAATGGAGCTGAATACTGCTGTATGTGGTGCTTGATTTGAAGCTTAGCAAGCAAGGAAATGTCCCATGCTATCCATTGTAGCAGAGAGATGAAGATCTTGACAAGAAATGGAGTAGAGATCTTGGTTGCACCATGAAAGCTTGAAGAGAAGCTTGAAAGTTGAAGAAGAAGAAGACTCACTTTTGGAGAAGTAACCCCATTTAGACCTCTGTCAAGTCCTGTAGTGACCTCCTTCACCCAAAACCCCTAAAATTTTACCTCAAAGTTGAAAACGAGCTGTCATTTTTGGTCTCCTTGCCTCCAGATTTAACTGAGCCTCCTGCCATAGCTTGTGTGGAGTCCAAGAAAGCTGCCAACACCTTGTGGTACTCCATTAATTATCTTTATAGCTCCTGTACCCATTTGACCAGGGTTTTCTCTCTCTCTCTCTCTCTCTCTCTCTCTCTCTCTCTCTCTCTTTGTTGAAAACTACAACTAGATGTGAGGAAGGAGAGAGAAGACTGGATCAAAGACCGAAGCTCTGATACCAACTATCAAGGAGAGGAACTGGGAGAGAGAAATAGGAGAGAGAAGTCTGTCGAGAAGAAGAAGAAGAAGAGCAAAAGAGAGAGAAAGACATTTACGAGGAGAGAGAAATACTAGGAGAAGAGAGAGAAAGATAGAAAAAGAGAGAGAAAGAGAGAGAAAGAGGTGAGGGAGGGAGGGGAAGCCATGGGAGTTGAAGGTGAAGGTGAAGAGACAGATTTGTATTTATCAAATGGTACCCTAATCAGGTCCTTGTACACCTTAAATAACCCATCCATGAAACTAGGTATTCGCATGTGCTAACCCCGTGTAAGACCCTCTAATCCCATTCTTTACACTCTGCTTGTGTAATAGCCATATTAATGTCAACAATAGGAACACTGCTCAACTACACTTGGATGTTAAAGTTTAGCCCATGCAAAAAGTATTGCAACTGAGTAGTAATTAGATTAGGAATATAAGTTTGCAACTTACAGAATACTTTCTTCAATTTCTTGGCATAGCCTCGAACATTCTCATGAGGTTCTTGATGTGTTACATTGAGAATACGTAGCCAGTAACGACCTCCCATTTTAGGGGGAAACTCTCTTCAGAAGACCACAAAAAATACATCAATTTTAGTTATAGTTTTAGCCTCTAAGCTATGATACCATACTGCAGCTCGTCCTTTCCAAGTCATGTTAAAGAACATCATTAAGTGTCCTTCATCTTGGATTCGATAGTTAAACATTAATACTTGGAACTCATTAATATGAAGTTCCGCATCTTCCTCTGCTGACCCATTAAAAATGGATAGAGGAAATCCTAAGGCTAGCAAGTTTGGCATTCTTTCTAGGATTGCGATGGGTTGCACCATGGTAATAATCAAATTCGCCAAAGGGGTTTGAACGGATGGTACTGCTACCCTACTCAAAGTGGCATGACTAATTGGAAGAGGGGAAGTACTAGAACTTTCTCCTCCTAATGGACCATGTGTGCAGCTAGGGTTCCTAAGACCCCTCTCTTGTAGGGATATCAAACCACTCCTTTGGGGAGAATATCTCCTAATAATTTCAGCCCATGGTCGGGCCCATTTAGCTCTTTCTTGGTTTTGAAGCTCGGCTTGACAATCTCTTAGATCTATTTCACTGCCTTTTGGCATACACTAATAAATTGGTCCCTAGTATCGATTGAGATTTGGAGACCACCACTTATTAGTGGGTCGTGGCAAACACACCACCTATTGTTGGGACCTAAAACGGTCCCACACCGTGGGCTGTAAGGCACTAGCCGAGCCTCTACTACACACTCAAACCACCCCTCACAGCCTCGTGGCTAGGAACATCTAAGGGATATGCTACCCTCACCTCTAATGTAGAACTTCATGTTTGTATGGATTGTAATTCAATGGATAACCCTTCTCACACTCCTTAGAGGGGAGTCCCTACACATATCAATGTTATACACCATGTAAGCACAAACAAAGGGAGCGCCCCTCCACTGATTGCCATGGCCCCACTATAGCTCTCCTACACCTTGGGGATGGGCCCCAAGATGTGCCGTGAATATGTAAAGCATGTACGACACATGCTCCACTCTTTTAATTGATCGATCTAGGAGATAACAAATAGTCCTTACTAAATATTTCCCAAATAACAAACCACTAACCCTACAACAACTTAGGGTACCTCTTCTCCTCAACGTAGGCCATTGTTTATGAAAACGATTGTTGTGCATCCAGGATGATACCATATATTGCATGCAATGCAATTGTGTATGATTCTTAGTGCTCAAACAAGCTTATTCATCAACAACCAACATTGTGAAGGTGCAAAAACATGTCTTTTCATGCCTTTTCTCTAAATCGAGGTTGCTATGTTGCTTAGGGCCAGCACTGAGCATTCTCGTGCTATTGGACTCTCTTAACTTTAAACCACACGTGTTCTATATGCCATGCATTTAAAAAATATATAATTCAACATATTTTAAAAACTTAACACTCCCCTTCTCCCTACTACTTAAGATTATATGTTCGGTGGTAGGTTTAGAGCGTAATTTTTAATGTATTTTTCCTTCATGAAAGCAATAAAAATTCACTTTAACATAGAGATTGGACTGACTAAGGATAAACCTCATGCCTTAGCCTTATTATACATTTATAAACACAAATATTATTTTTTATTTTTCAAATGAAAAAACCCATTTTTATTTTCCTTATTTTCACTATTTATTTATATTTTTTATTTTTTGATTTATACTGATTAATCTTATTGAGAATTATTTTTCTATCATATTCCATTCCATACGAATACTATACGCAGAACAAAACCCCAAAACCGCATGATTTCCCTTATAACTACAATGTTGTAGGTTTTGTGTGTTTATAAAAAAATTGTTAAATGAATTATTTTTCTTGATTTCTCTAACATTTTTGATAGATAAGAGCATTGATGGCCAAATGCAACCATTTTCAACTAAAATTTATCATAAAACAATAAAATCTACCACTTATAAAATCGAGCCTTATGACACACGTGTCTTGTGATGATTGAAGGCCTGCTGACACTTTCCAACAGCCGATGACAATCCTTCCAATCTTGATCTATGCTTCTTTATTGTCAAGCATCATCTTCCAATTAAAATCTCTCATCTCAGCCCACCCCATTCTCTCATAGAATCAACCATGGAAACATACAATAAGAGGAGAGAGGAGAGAGAATAGAGAAAGTTTGAAAATCAACATTTTGATTCTTTGGCTATAAATTTGTGTGTCCATAGTCAAATTGAAGCCCTTGAGGAGTAGATCAGAGATATGCAATCAATCCTCGATGATCCCCAGCATTTGAGAGCTACAAATCTAATGATTTTTGGGGCGCAAAAAAATTTGCACCCCCTCCCTACCCACGATTTTGTTTTTTGGACCTTTCTTTCTTTAATCAAGCTTAAGGCTTGAAATTTTAAAATATCTAGTTCAAGTTTTGTGTTTTCACACTGCTGCAAGTGGTTTTTTGCATTTTGGAGGCGTAAATGAACTCAAATTCGAGATTCGACTAGCGAGCCAGCTTTATGGTACCGAAATCTATAAACTTGACCTTTGTCATGCACTTTTTGACTCCTGAATCACATAGTTTCTTTATAGTACAAAACCTTACGGGGATTACGTGGGGGGTCAAATGGACTCCGATCGACAAACGAAGACTTGCATTGCATTCCTGGCATCAAATATTTAGGAAAACTCCAGCTCATCGATCCATAACCATTTCATTTTGCATGAAAAATTGGTCTTTTAAACATATCAAGCACTTTTTGGCTTCAAAAACGGGTCCTGAAATCTAGCTCTTAGGAAGCTAAAAATCCAAACCCCATTGATGAGCTAGAAAAATGAAAGAAGGAATGATGAAGAGAGATTTGATCTTAGCTTGTCATTGTCATTTGCAATGACTCATTGCATTACAAGTTTTTCCCAACTTACCATCCAAATGATTTTCTTGTTGGATACAACAATGATCGGCCAATTAGGAAAAGATACCTTAGAGCATTAAATGCCAACATTTAATTATGTATTACATCAAATGGATACAAGCATTCCATGGTCATGATAATGGAAGTTAAAGAATTACTTCAAAAAATCCTATGTGAGCTCTATATGTTGCCCAATCAAGAAAATTGATCAAGGATTACTCCTAATCTCTCTCTCAGCAATTAGAGAGGCCAAGAAAGGGGATTAAAGAGAGATTAGAGAGTGTAATACTTAATGGTACCTAAATAATAGATGAAGGTGGTTGTTGAAGCTGAGATGAACAATCCCTCCTTAATCAATCATTAATTCATGAATGCCTCTTGTTGTAAGTGATTGAGTTTGATCAAATTCAATTATAAAAAGTTGAATTCTTGATTAGAGTGTTCAATAATATTGACACAGACTCCTACCCTTTGGTGCAAGCTTTGTTGCTGAAAAAAATACTAAAATTTGAATCAATTCTTTTAAAATGTATGTTTTCCCTATTCAAGAGAGGGAAATGCTGCAAGATCCTTCCATAGATCAATAGTCCCGATCAAGATTAAGCAGGATAAACTTTCTCTTATAACTCTAAAGTGATTTAGCACAAAAGCCCCTTGAATAGGAGCACAATAGACCAAGATTTCATAAAGATTCGATGATGCCCTATTGTAATGGTTGTCAAGGGAGAAAAAAACTCATCAAATCCTGAAGAAATAATGAAGTCTTTGTTAAACCTTGAAGTATATTGGAGAAGAATTTCCCTAAAGTGATTAAAGGAAAAAAGCCACCTCAAATGGCCAAGATTAAGCCAAAATTTTAGAGAATTCCTATGCTTTTCTATTTATGGAAGCCATGGAAGAAGAATGATCAAGCTTTAATGATAAAGAAAGAGGGCAAAGCTTTGAGGAAGGCTCAGAGATGTCTCAAAGCTTGACAAGGCAAGCTTGAGATGGTTGACAATGCTTCGGAGATGAAACATACAACTGTTGTCCTAAATCTCATAAAGAAGAGAGAGATCCTTCATTAATCACCTCAAGAATCTTGAAAGGATGCTTCAATCTTGTTGAACCTCCATTCTAGAGTGTAGAAATAATGATTTGAAGCATTGTTGTGAAGCAATTATGGAGATAAAGCTTGCTATTTACTGCCCATTGTCACAACCTAAAAAAAGGTGGAATTTGTACTGAGTATCTTATCTTGTCGCAGCCCATATCGCAAGAGATATGGTGCTTATCTTGTAGCAAACAACCTCAAGAATCAAGCTCTATAACCATTCTTGGCATTAGGAAGCAAGGGAAGAAGATTGGAGCTCAAACAATCCATGGATCTTGAAGAAGAAGAGGAAAGTAAAAGTTTCCAAGAAAAATAACCATAGTTTTAACCTTCTCTAAACTCCATGAGCGCCACTTTTTCTACCTTGCTCCAAAATTGGTCTTCAAAGATGTCATGACCTGCTAAAATAACAAGAATTTAGCCATTTCTTCAACAATCTTGTCAATGTGACAACCAAAACTATCACGATTTGCTATTGTATTTACAATGCCACTGATGAATTCAAAACCTTGGCAAGGTTTCAACTAAGGACCCTAAGGCAATTGAGTTGGTGGAGCAGTGGGACTTGCAAAAATAAGTATAGAAATTTGAAGCTAAATTGGATTAGTCCAATTGCACATAGTTTATGACAATCTATGATGATAGTATGCAAACATGAAAAGTAATTTTATATATATATATATATATATATATATATAGAGAGAGAGAGAGAGAGAGAGAGAGAGAGAGGGCTACATCAAGTGGAGATACCACAAAGAGCAAATGTAGTGCAAAGAGTGCCAGAATGGCCTAAGGGGTTGAAAAAGGTACCCAAACAAAACTTGGATCCTTCACCAAATTTAGACTATTAAAGCAATAAATAAATAGTAATGATGGGATTACAATTGAAGCCATTCCCAACCCTATACTAAGAATGTAGGTCAAGTTGGTTCACACGTTTTTCCCCAGCACAAAGCATAACTCTACCATATACAAGATTCATGGGGTTGTTGGAAGACCTAGTGACGAGGAGGGGTTTCAAGAAATAGGAATGTAATGCTTATACTAGGGAGACCATCCACATAGTTGCAAAATCCCTAAGCCTTGAAGCGCAATGAACCAAATATTTAGACTACATCCCAGTGGCAAACAAAAGGGTGAAAGAGAAAGAGTAGTTGGAATGACATTCATGGTAGGATTAAGGGGCATTGTGATGGCCATCATTTAGGAGGTCATGGGACACCTCCTCAACCTTGTTTTTTGAATAATCTGGGGATTCTGTCCCCCTAGCCATTGGATTTTTCTCTCTTTGAGTGAGCCATCAGTCTCACCAAGCCTTCTTCCCGTGGCAATTACTTCTGTTACCGCTTCAGTGGATAGTACTTTTCTCAAGGTCATCGGGTATCGGAAGGTGAAATCGAAGGGTTGGTGGCAATTTTCCCACTACTCCCAAACTGATAGCTCTGTATTCCAGTTCATAGGTGAGTAGTCCCATTTTGGAGGGATGGGAGACTGTCGAACTGCAAGTGGTTGTGCTTTCTCCCTTTGCATGCTTGGTCCAACATTCAGGCCCTCTTCTTTTTCACTTATGCCCTCCTTTTTGCTATGGCATCTTGTTCTTGAGGGGGCTCCGGTTGTGGTGAGGGGGGTGGTGGAATCCACTCCTCATCTCATTGTGCTCCTTCATGGCTTGACCTTGCTTTTGCCTCTTGAGATTGTTCTTCTTGGAGTTCCAATGTGTCAACCTCCTTTGGCATCAAGCCTTCTCTCAACAAATTCTCTCGTTGATCTTGCCCAATCGGATTGAGACTTGTGGCTTGAACCTGGGAGCACAACCCTTGTTTAACCGCCTTGTAGGCTATTTCCAGTTTTCTTTTAAGCACCTCAACTTCCTCCTCCTCCTCAGAGAGTGTGATGTCTAAGATTGTGTTGAGGAAGGCATGTTGTTGGGCTTTGAGACTAGCTTGAGTGGCACCTACCCTACTTTCTGGTAGTATTCTACTTCCTTCTGCCAGGGTGAAGCGGCTTGCTAGGTCCTTCACTTTCTTCTCGCTCTTGGCCTCCCATTCCCTTGCCTTCTTTTTCATCTCTTCCAAGCCCTCACTTTTCCATTTTTGTACAAGTTCCTCTTTTTCTTCTGTCAGGCACCCAATCTCCTTTTCTAATCTTGCTTGTTTTTCCCTTTGTCTTTACATTTCACACTGTGCTTCTTCCCTCTCTTTTTTCCACTCATCTTGTTTTTACACTCTCTTTGCTTCCAGCACATCGAGCTATTCCATGCCCTCTTGGAGTTTTCTCATCTGCGTTTCAAGCTTTGCCTATTGTAGAACTAGGAGTTTGTACTCCCTTTGCATTTCGACCAGCTCCTGGTTCTCTTCTTCCAGTCTTTTTTGCCATCGTTCCTCTTCATCTTCCCTTGCCCTCAGCTCTACTTTTAGCGCATGGATTTATTTTGGTTGCAAGGCCACTTGGCAGGTCTTTTCTAGTTGGATGGCATTTGACATTTTTCTTTCCATTTCTAGCTTTGCCATTGCTACTCTCTTCTCCTCCTTTGCCCTTTCCAATTGAGCATAAAGCTCCCTAACATGCTCGTCCTGGTGGCCAGTGGGTTGCGACTCCATGGTAGTAGTACCTATTCTTGGTTGCTTGGGCCCCTATTGAGATTCAACATCCGCAACTACCGGTCTTTTCATTCCTGTAGTTGGGGTTCTTGTACTAGAGGTGGGCATTGGCGTATGTGCCTTATTGACCAAGAACTGCACCCATGCCATGAGGTTATTGGCGTCTACTGTGGTTGGAGTTCTTGGCGTTGCTGCGATGGTCGGGGTATTTGGCAAGATGGTAGGGAGGGTTAGGTGGAGTGCAGCCTTGCCCTTTCCCTCTGGGATGGGTGGAGGTAAGTTTTCTGATGCTTGGCCATTGGTTTCCACTAGCCCGCGTCCTGCCTTCACAGGCACATTGCTGCTAGCTCCTCATGCGTTGGAGCCCCAAGAGGAACACCAAGGAAAAGGGAATTCTCTTGCAATAAAATCTATCTTGTAACATTAACAAGCTTTTATTTCATTCTTTTGATAATCAAAACAAAGAAAACAACAATTCTTCATGCAACATCATAGTAGATATCTCCCACGGATTTGATAGAATCAACCATATTCTCCAACATCTTCACAAAATCCATCAAAATAACAAAAAACACAAGGGAATACACCATCTTTGAATGGAAATAAATCACATATTATCCATCTTCAATATCTTCATAGTTCTCTCTCTCAATCTCTCATATAAAATCACATTGTTTTAATAAAATTGACTATCTCTGATTCTCTCTCTCTCTCTCTCCATCAATAGTACATCATATCCTCACTACAATGCTCTCATAATAACCCTCAATAATCCTTCTTAAGTCGTGGATGCACCTCCCAAGAGGTATGTCTGATATGAAGAGTCACCAGAGTCACTACAATGTCTTTTCACAGCTCACTACTGTTACTGTCACTTAGTCTTCTCTTCAATCTTCAGCAGCTGTTTCTTCCACCTGTTTTAGTTATTTTGAACTTAGATTCATCCTTTCCAAAGGTTAGAAAACATTCCCAAATTCACACATACATTCTATAGAACTCCTACAGAAGGTCTACAGAACAGTCATAGTACAATACCAGAACAACTACAGTACAGTTACAGTACAGAGACAGAAGCTCTACAGAAGATATACAGAAGGTTACAGAAGGTCATCAAAACCTCATAACTCATACTCAAACCATTACAAACTTTGAAAAACTATTCAATAAGATTTCACAAGATCTCAATCTTCATCAATCATCAATCCATGCTTCATACAGAAGACAATCAGAACAAAACAGAAGCTATACAGAACCAATCAGAACCTATTAGAACATCACAGAATCTCATATCTCCACTGAAAATCATCATGAACTTCCAAAACATAATCAATATGATCCAAAACACTCTCAAATACTTCCATTAACAATCATACATCACTCTAAATCCACAAAAAATCAATCATTCAGACCTCAAAAACAACAAAATTAGTCAAAAATTTAGTCTTTTTCCACTTTGGAGCCCCAAGAGGAACACCAAGAAAAATCTATTTTGTAACATTAACAAGCTTTTATTTCATTCTTTTGATTATCAAAACAAAGAAAACAGCAATTCTTCACGCAGCATCATAGTAGATATCTCCCACGGATTTGATAGCATCAACCATATTCTCCAACATCTTCACAAAATCCATCAAAATAACAAAGAAAACAAGGGAATATACCATCTTTTAATGGAAATCAATCACATATTATCCATCTTCAATGTCTTCATAGTTCTCTCTCTCAATCTCTTATATACAATCACATTGTTTTGATAGAATTGACTATCTCTGATTCTCTCTCTCTCTCTCTCCATCAATAGTACACCATATCCTCACTACAATGCTCTCATAATAACCCTCAATAATCCTTCTTAAGTCGTGGATGCACCTCCTAAGAGGTATGTCTGATATGAAGAGTCACCAGAGTCGCTACAGTGTCTTTTCACAACTCACTACTGTCACTATCACTTAGTCTTCTCTTCAGTCTTTAGCAGCTGTTTCTTCCACCTGTTTTAGCTATTTTGAATTTAGATTTATCATTTCCAAAGGTTAGAAAACTTTCCCAGAGTCACACATACATTCTACAGAACACCTACAGAAGGTCTATAGAACAGTCACAGTACAATACCAGAACAGCTACAGTATAGTTACAGTACAGAGACAGAAGCTCTACAGAAGATATACAGAAGGTTACAGAAGGCCATCAAAACCTCATAACTCATACTCAAACCATTCCAAACTCTAAAAAACTATTCAGTAAGCTTTCACAAGATCTCAATCTTCATCAATCATCAATCCATGCTTCATACAGAAGACAATCAGAACAAAACAGAAGCTATACAGAACCAATCAGAACATATTAGAACATCACAAAACCTCATATCTCCACTGAAAATCATTATGAACTTCTAAAACATAATCAATATCATCCAAAACACTCTCAAATACTTCCATTAACAATCATAAATCACTCTAAATCCAACAAAAATCAATCATTCAGACCTCAAAAACAACAAAAATTAGTCAAAAATTTAGTCTTTTCCCACTCTGGAGACCCAAGAGGAACACCAAGGAAAAGGGAATTCTCTTGCAAGAAAATCTATCTTGTAACATTAACAATCTTTTATTTCATTCTCTTGATCATCAAAACAAAGAAAACAACAATTCTTCACGTAGCATCATAGTAGATATCTCCCACGGATTTGATAGAGTCAACCATATTCTCCAACATCTTCACAAAATCCATCAAAATAACAAATAACACAAGGGAATACACCATCTTTGAATGGAAATTAATCATATATTATCCATCTTCAATGTCTTCATAGTTCTCTCTCTCAATCTCACATATACAATCACATTGTTTTGATAGAATTGACTATATCTGATTCTCTCTCTCTCTCTCCATCAATAGTACATTATATCCTCACTAAAATGCTCTCATAATAACCCTCAATAATCCTTATCAAGTCCTGGATGCACCTCCCAAGAGGTATGTTTGATATGAAGAGTCACCAGAGCCGCTACAGTGTCTTTTCACAGCTCACTACTGTCACTGTCACTTAGTCTTCTCTTTAGTCTTCAGTAGCTGTTTCTTCCACCTATTTTAGCTCTTTTGAACTTAGATTCATCCTTTCCAAAGGTTAGAAAACATTTCCAAAGTCACACATACATTCTATAGAACACCTACAAAAGGTCTACAGAACAGTCACAGTACAGTACCAGAACAGCTACAGTACAGTTATAGTACAGAGACAGAAGCTCTACAGAAGATATACAGAAGGTAATCAAAACCTCATAACTCATACTCAAACCATTCCAAACTCTAAAAAACTATTCAATAAGCTTTCACAAGATCTCAATATTCATCAATCATCAATCCATGCTTCATATAGAAGACAATCAGAACAAAACAGAAGCTATACAGAAGGTATACAGAACCAATCAGAACCTATTAGAACATCACAGAACCTCATATCTCCACTGAAAATCATCATGAACTTCCAAAACATAATCAATATCATCCAAAACACTCTCAAATACTTCCATTAACAATCATATATCACTCTAAATCCACCAAAAATCAATCATTTAGACCTCAAAAATAACAAAAATTAGTCAAAAATTCAGTCTTTTTCCACTCTCAACATTCTCTGATAGGCATAAAAAAAGGTAGAATCAAATGGATTATGTTTGGAAAGATAAGCTAAGAGATCCACCTCAATTGGTTAGTGCTCTGTACATAGGTAGGGGCTGTGTTCTATCTTTGATTTAGGACCACAGAATCAATCATGGAATGCCAAGAATTATCAGGGCAAGTAGCCACTTTGGAGGAGTAACTCTGAAACATGTCATCTATTCGCAACTCCAAATGGTTAATATACAAAACAGCTTGTAGAACCATGTCCCCCACATACCAAGCCATATCCACCTCATCTGGAATTAACAAGTCTCCTCGTAGGTACATGTAGGACATCAACATGGTATCTGTTGTGACAGAATCTTCAAACACCATCCTTACCACCTCTGTCAGCAAGTCAGCAGATCAAGCCCCACTCCATCCATCCTCTGGAAGAGGTAAATCCATCGTGGAAAGCTTCATGTAGAAGGCCAACTTCTGTAAGTGATAGTGGACAAAGAAAGAATGGTCTGGAGGAACATATTCCTGGAATTGCTCAAATGTAGACCATAGCAGATCCATCCTGAAATGCAATCTTTCCACTTTATCTTAGAAGAGAGGACACAAGGTAGCCTGTCTCTGAAGAACTGCCAAGTCGTGCTATGAGAGAGAAGGGATCAAGGGAACATTAAGGCTTGGAGGAATAGACCGTGACTTTGCCAGTTGATCTTGCAACTGCTTGATTTGGAAAGCTTGTGATTCCACTGTGTCATTAGCAATCTGTAAGGCTGAAAGTTTGACATCTAAGAGAGTTTGGAACTCTTGCGCTTCTTTGGACATCCTCTCCATCTCCTCTGAGAGGCTAGTAACCTCAGATTGAGCCTCTGTTAACTGAATCTTCAAAGAAGATATCTCATCTCTTTGGATTTCAATCAGTTGGGTTTGTTGCGCCATTTGCTTGAACAAATCTGCCAGGGTATCCTTAGCAGAGGCTAACTCGGATGTTGCCTTATGCAACTGGTCCTTAGACTGCATCAGTTCTTAATAAAAGGAAGCGTACAACTGTTGAACACAGGCTGTCATTGACAGTTCAATGGAACTCTGAATGTCTTTACATAGGAAAGGAATGGCATCTCCCGAGACTAGACTATTCAGTGAGGGGACTGATATGTCCAACGAACCTTCTCGATGTGCTCTGAACAGGTTATTACATGTGAGATAAGCAAAGAGATCATTGCCAGAGGTAGCAGGAATGGGCACGAAAGGAAGAACTGAAGGAGCTTTATCTGCTACCCGCTTCAAGCGTTTGCGCTGTATGATCAGGGGAGGTGGAGAATCCAAATTCTCTTTATCAATTGGTTCGAACTCATCTGAAGGTGGTGGGGGAGGTACTGGATCAGATGGAGGAGGTGGAGGCACACTCTTCTGTAAACCTGAATAGGTCAAGAAAGCAGACAAGTACGATCCATAGGTGACATTGGTAACATTGCCCTTGGTGACTTTGACAAAATGTTGATTCATCTTAGTGAGTAGGTAAGTGCTCCAATCAATAGCTACTCCTTGTAACACCATCCTTGAAGCTGTAAAGAGCTCTTTGGACAAGTAATGGGATGGTGTTTTTGCAGGCATAAACCTGTCTTGGAGAAACTGACAGACCAACTTCCATACAGGATCAGTGGTCATGGAAAAAGAAACTCCTGAAGAGTTGATCACCTTCTTAACATCCAAAATTTCCCTGGTCTATTTTTGTAACAGCTTCAAAATCTCATCGTTAGAGAAAAGCTAGTGAGTTGTAACAAAGGGTTCACCTTTGTAGGGAAGAGACAGAGCCTTCCCTAGGCCTCGAGGTGTCAAAGTCATGGAAGTACCCTGGACCAGCCCCGACTTCTTGCTGTAGGAGGCCAGAAACTCATCACACATTGATGGATCCTCTGGAAGCAATGGAAAGGAGGCAGCCACGAAAGTTGCGAGTCCCACCTTCGTGAGAGGCTCAAAAGTGAGTAGGGAAGAGTAATCCCTACTGACTAGTGGGACATACTGGATAGGGGGAGGAGTGTGAGGCGCCATTCAGATGGTAAACACACACACCACAACACAGACAATCACAAAGAATGCCTGCAAAATAACCAAAAGGCGATAAAAAATGAATGAATCCAAAACAAGGACACTCATACAAATATAGACGTAACTAACCCAAGTATCACCCCAGACAATACACAACCTAGAAAAAATTTGGCATGACCTCTATACATATGCGACCGAAAGCTTCATGCGATGCAACATGCAAGCACCCAAATCCTCGTATCAGGTAATAAAGAAAAAAACTACACACCGTACCTGTAATCGTAACACATGGACAAATCAGACTACCATAAAAAAAGGACATCAAGACTGGACCATAACTTGACCATCAGGGTCAACTAATAGACTTTTACACGCCCATCCCACGAAGCGAGTTCATTATAAGGGGAAATAAGTGCAGTGAGGGGGGATTAATTTAATGAAAGGTTCATTGGAATAAATTATCAACAATGGGTGACATTTTATTAGGTTATAAACCTTAATAAGAAAACGGAGGTTCCTTCTTAAAATTTTAATTACAAATTATTAAGTTGAAATGGTGCTTTAATGCAACCCGGACTTCGATGCCCAGACTGGTCTCTAAATGCAAATTCCTTAATTAAAAATTAAGAGTGATGTGGAGCACTTTTTTGCCAGCACGTGTTCTTGTGACGGTTGGTTCATTTTTATTATAAATTAAAGTGCCTCTTAAGTGCACGTAGCACGCGCAAAGTGAACGACTGGTTGATTTTTATTATGATGAAATTGTGTGTTTAGCGCGAACGTAGGTGGAAAATGTGGGTAAATAAATATTACATTTTAATAATTAATTTGTGATTAAGGGAGAAATGAAAATAAATAAAGCACATAAAATAAATACCTGGAAGGGGTGTGTATGCAATGGCCTGAAGGCGCACGGAAGAGTCCCCCAAAAGCAATGAATCCAGTAAAAGAAAAGTAAAGACCACTGAGACTGAACAACAAAGACAACACCTTAGTGGATGTGTTGAGTTTGAGTATGATTTTTAATGTGATTATGATGTATTAGGAGAGTTTTTGTTTTTAAAAAAATTATTGTGTTGGTTTGGTATTTTAGGGGGTATTATGTGTGGTGATTGGAGTTATGTGTGTTTTTTTGGATTTGTTTTGTAATAAATTGTATGTGGTTGTGTATTGAGTGGTTTTTTTTTTCAAAAGGAAGAATAATTAAAGATGGATATGGGATGAAGTAAAAAGAAAATTTCAGCCAGTTAGGAAATATCCACAAGTTAGGGTATGAAAATAACATGGGGATTTTTATGGTGAAGTGGTGTGTGTTTGGTTTTTTTTGTTGTTTTTTGTTGAATTTTTTAAAATAGGGATACTGTGTACAAAAAAAATTTAAAGGAAAAAAAATGAATGGGAAAAGGTTAGGGAGGATGGGTGGAATTTTTTAGAATTTTTTTTGTATTTTTGTCGAATTTTAAATGAATTTTTGTGTATTTTTAGGCAATTTTAGAATAAATTGGCAAATATGGAATTTTTCGGAATTTTAAGGGTTGAAATTTCTAGCTAAAAAATTTCCAAAAATTTACAGAAAGTGAAAGAAATTTTTTAGAAATATTTTTGAAATTTTTCTGAGTGGAAATTAATTTATAAATTAATTAAATCAGTTAAATCAAGAAAATCAACTTAGTTTGGTAAGTAAGGTCAAATTAAGTCAGCTAAGGCATGGAAGTCAGGGTAAGTCATATAAGTCAAGCTAGGTTAGGTCAGGTTAGTCAAATGGAACTAGGTTAGTGTGGGTTAGGCAAAGTCAGATAAGTAAGTTAAGGCAAGTCAGTGGAGACTAACCTAAGGGGGGTTAGGGTAACTAGGCTAGGGTTAGGTTAACTGAACTAGGGTTAGTGGACCTAAGTATGGTTAGTCTAACTAGGGTAAGGGTAACCTAACTAACCAGGGTTAGGTCAAATAGGCTAGGGTTAGTGGACCTAAGTATGGTTAGTCTAACTAGGGTAAGGGTAACCTAACTAACTAGGATTAGGTCAACTAGGCTAGGGTTAGATAACTAAACTTAGGTTAGGGTAACCATGATAGGGTTAGTGTAACTAGGGAGGGGTTAGGTTAACCTAGTATTGAGATATCGAGCTCCACTCGTGATACGCCAGGGTGACCGTTGTGTATTTATGTCACCGACTTGTCAGTTGCAGACGCGGTTGGTACACCGCCCATGAATAATAGCTACATGATAGCTATCCTTATCTACTCTAGTTCGTGGCTCAGTTAGTATGCCACCTTAGTTAGTTGAGTTTGGTTTGAGACCCATATATAGGGTTATTCTATTTCTTTGTACTTGAGTTCTTTTTTTGGCTTACACAACTAAGAAGAGGAAAACTGTTTTCAGCCTCCACCCTTGTGTGTATTCCCCCATTGTGCAAGCAAGAAAGCTTCAAGTGAGACTCCTTCCTTCTCTCCTACAATCTTGACATGGTATCAGAGCCTTGTTCGTGGTAAGGAGCTCAAGAAAGCAAGCCAAGCTCGCGGTGTTCTGGTAAGAGGAGCAGTGTTGCTTTCATTTTCTGTTTTGGGAGCAGATCTCTGCAGGTAGCACAACCAGAAAGTGTAGGAGTGCATTGTCTCAGGTTGAGACGCCCTTCACGGTGAAGCAAGAGGGCAGTATATGTTGCGGGATAGGGATTTAGCCCTTGGCGACCTTGTTTTTTTGATTTGAGGCCATTTCGGGGCCTGTTTTGGAGGCGGAAGTTTTCTACACGCACTCAAGAAAAGGCCCAGTTTTATGCTGTGCAGCCACTGTTCTACAGGTCGGTGAATAGTTACTGTAAAAATTGCATTGTATGCTTGTGCGCAGAGACATTGGGAGTTACAGAATCATCCCTGTTGCCTGTTGATGCAAAATCGTCACTAGGAAGTGACTGTGTGGTCAAATACCACTTTCGCCAGTTTTGCAGATTTTCCCTTGTGAGGGTGAAGCTGTGGTTTTTGCAGTGACAGAATTTTTTGCAGTCTTCTGTAATGGCATCTGATTCTCTTTCACAGATTGTCACTGAAAAGCTTGACAAGAACAACTTCCAAGCATGGAAGTTTAGAATGACGAATTTCCTTATGGGAAAAGGATATTGGGAATTTGTTGCAGGAAATGAAGAAGAACCAGTTCTTCCTGATGTTCCCAATCAACAACAAATGCAGGCATTTAAAGCATGGCATGAGAGAGCCAGGAAAGTTATGTATTGGCTGTCTATCAGCATTTCAGACTCTATGATTGTGCATATTCAGGATGCAAGTACGCCAAAGGAGGCATGGGATACTTTGTCAAAAATGTATAGCACAAATACGCAAGCCAGGAAAATGCAGCTCAAGCAAGAGTTGCACAATGTGCAAAGAGAAAATATGAGCATCAACGACTACCACATGAAGGTGAAGAAGATTGCAGATGCACTTGCTTCCATTGGGTCACCAGTGGAAGATGATGATTTAGTTTCTGTGACCCTGAATGGTCTAGGAAAGGATTATGCACAGTTTCGGACATCCATTTCAGTTCGTGAAAGATTTCCTGATTTTGAGGAGTTGATTGCTCTTCTAATTTCTGAGGAACAGAGAAATGGTGGTGCATCTTCTTCAGGAGGAACTTCAAAAGAAGCTGTCTTCTACTCAAATGCTGGAAGAGGTAGAGGAGGCCGATATGGAGGCCGTGGTAGAAATCAGAATATGCAGCAAACTCAAGAAAACCAGTCCTATGGAGGAGGACGTGGTAACTCTAGAGGCAGGGGGAGTCAAAGAGGTCGTGGTGGATGGCAAAGAGGCCAAAATGCAAACAATAATGTTGAATGCTACTACTGTGGTAAAATGGGTCATATGGCTAAAGACTGCTATAAAAAGCAGAATGACATCATGAATGGAAAACTGCAACAAGGGAATTATGCATCTTCTAGTAGACAGGGTGATGACAAAAATGAGCACTTGTTTATGGTGCAGCACATGAACAATTCTGTGACAAGTGCAGAAGAAAGCAATGATGTATGGTATGTTGACTCGGGTGCATCAAACCACATGACAGGTCATGCAGAATGGATGGAGGATGCAAGAAAAATGGAAAAACCAGGATTTGTGGAGAGTGGTGATGATACTGCACATCCTATTGTGCAGATTGGAAAAATTCCTTTGTCTATGCAGGATGGGAAAAAGAAATACCTCTCCGATGTATTTCATGTTCCGAATATCACCAAGAATCTGGTTTCTGTTGGTCAAATGGTTGAGCAGGGCTTGCAGGTCAGATTTAATCCTCATGGATGCTTTGTTGAGGATATGAAAAATAAAGGTCGCTTGATAGCAAAAGGAAAGAAGAAGGGCAGAATGTTTACATTGGATGCAGACATGTCTGAATTGAGTGCAGCAATGTTTGCACATGGGACCGGTGTAGTTGCAGATATTGATATCTGGCATAAACGCATTGGTCATATTAATGTACAACGACTTAAATCAATGCAGGCCCAAAATATTGTTGCAGGTTTGCCAAAATTCAAGGTTGCAGAAATGCATAAGGTATGTGAAGCCTATCAGTTTGGAAAACATGCAAGGAAACCATTTCCTAGACATGTTCAAGAGAGTAAGAAGCCATTGGAATTAATCCACTCTGATGTGTGGACAACTAAAGCTGCATCTCTTGGAGGCTGTCATTATTTTGTCAGTTTTATTGATGACTATAGTAGAAAAGTTTGGGTGTATTTTATGAAAAAGAAAAGTGAAGTTTTTGGGCATTTCAAAACTCTTAAAGCGATGGTTGAAAAAGAAACTGGCCTGCAGATAAAATGCCTAAGGTCAGATGGAGGTGGAGAGTACCTCTCAAATGAGTTTGCAAGGTTCCTGCAGGAGCATGGCATAAAGCAGGAATATTCATGCAGTCATACCCCACAACAAAATGGAATTGCAGAAAGGAAAAACAGGCATATTGGAGAGGTATCTGGTGCCATGGTCAATGAAAAAGACTTGCCAGATTTTTATTGGGCTGAAGCAGTTGCTATAGCAGTCTACATAATGAACAGGACTCCCACTGCAGCAATACATGGAATGACTCCAGAGGAGAGGTATACTGGTAGGAAACCAGATATTTCTCATTTGAAAATTTTTGGTTGCATTGCCTATGTACATGTGCCAGATGAGTTGAGATCCAAGTTGGATCCAAAAGCTGAGAAGTGCATCTTTATTGGTTACTCTTTGCAACAGAAAGGGTATAGATGCTATAACCCTTCTACTCGTAAGTTTACAGTGAGCAGAGATGTTGTTTTTGATGAGATGAGTAGCTGGTATAAACCAGTATATGTGATTGATGATGTAGATGCACAAAATGGTAATGCTGCACAAAATTCACAGCAGCAGTCACAAAATATTAGTGGACCTGGAGCGTCCTCTAGTAGTGGTTCACATTCTTTGCCATGGACAGGCAGATTGAGATCAGGAGAATCTTCTCAAAGTAATGCAGATAGTGGTATGCAGGTATCACGAAAAGGAAAAGAGAAGGTTGATCAGCCCATGTTTGATGTGAATGCAGGTCACTCTTATGTGGATGGTGAATCCAGTGGCTCAGAACAGAGCATTGATGATGAGTTGGGTATTCCTTCTATTGTTACACCTGGAGTAAGGAAGACCAGGGATGTTTTGAGAGTACCTGGGAGTGAACCTACTTTGCGCAGGTCTATGAGAGCTAGGTATCCTGTGGATAGGCTGAAATATGATGGATTTACAGCCATTCACTATGCATATATGGTCAAAGTGATATAGGAACCAGAACCCACTTCTTTTGAGCAAGCCATGGGAAGAGAAAAATGGGAGAAAGCCATGGATGAAGAAATGGATGCCTTGGAAGCAAATGCTACATGGGAATTGGTACCTTTGCCTAAAGGTAAAAATGCAATTGGCTGTAAGTGGGTTTATAAGGTGAAGCACAATGCAGATGGTTCTGTGAACAGATACAAGGCAAGATTAGTAGTCAAGGGGTATGCACAAACATACGGCATTGACTATGAAGAAACATTCAGTCCGGTTGCAAGGATGGCAACCGTAAGAGCAGTCATTGCTATGGCTGCATCAAAGGGATGGTCTTTACATCAGATGGATGTAAAGAATGCCTTCTTGCATGGTGATTTGCAAGAAGAGGTCTATATGGAGCAGCCACCAGGTTATGTGCATGCTGTTCATCCTGAGTTGTTTGCAGGTTGAAGAAAGCCTTGTATGGCTTGAAGCAAGCACCTAGAGCATGGTCTGACAATAGGACAGTATCTTGTCACTATTGGCTTTCAGATTTCCAAGGCAGATTTCTCACTTTATGTGAGAAAAACAGAGAAATGTATTATGCTACTTGTCATTTATGTTGATGATTTGATTATGACAGGTGACAATGATGAAGATATCCTTCATGTGAAAATGCTATTGAAGCAGAAGTTTGAGATGAAGGATTTGGGAGAGCTATGTTATTTCTTGGGCATTGAGGTGATTAGATCACCAAGTGGGATACAGCTCTTGCAGAGGCAGTATGGATTGGACATGCTGTCCAAATATGGGATGACAGGCTGTAAGCCTATTTCAGTTCCTTTGGAGCAGAATGTGAAGTTGAGCACAGATGTAGGTGGGCTTCTAGAAGACCCTACTATGTACAGACGCATAGTAGGAAGTTTGATTTATATGACTATTACCAGGCCAGATTTGAGCTATGCTGTTGGATTGGTAAGTCAGTTTATGCAGGCTCCAAGGAAACCACATTTGGATGCGGCTAGACGCATACTCAGGTATGTGAAGTCCACATTGCAGTATGGACTATTTTATGAGACTGGGGTTCAGATACAGTTGCATGGATACACTGATGCTGATTGGGTTGGTAGTATTTCTGATAGACGATCTACCAGTGGATATGTGTTCTCTTTTGGGAGTGCTGCAGTCACTTGGAGCAGCAAGAAACAGCCTACAGTTGCCTTGTCGAGCACAGAGGCTGAGTACAGGGGTGCAGCAATGGCTGCATGTGAGGTAGCTTGGTTGCATAAGCTACTTTATGATATGCATCAGTCTACAGATGGACCAGTTGTCATTTATTGTGACAACATAAGTAGTATACACTTGGCAAATAACCTAGTCTATCATGTTAGAACAAAGCACATTGAGGTGCATTATCACTATGTGCGAGAGAGGGTTTTACTAGGTCTTATTGATCTAGTTTATGTCAGCACAGAGGATCAGGTAGCTGACATATTCACGAAGGCATTGGGCGCAGAGAAGCTGCGCAAGTTCAGAGATCTGCTTGGTGTGCAAAAATTGGGATTGAGCTCGAGGGGGAGTGTTGAGATATCGAGCTCCACTCGTGATACGCCAGGGTGACCGTTGTGTATTTATGTCACCGACTTGTCAGTTGCAAACGCGGTTGGTACACCGCCCATGAATAATAGCTACATGATAGCTATCCTTATCTACTGTAGTTCGTGGCTCAGTTAGTATGCCACCTTAGTTAGTTGAGTTTGGTTTGAGACCCATATATAGGGTTCTTCTATTTCTTTGTACTTGAGTTCTTTTTTTGGCTTACATAACTAAGAAGAGGAAAACTGTTTTCAGCCTCCACCCTTGTGTGTATTCCCCCATTGTGCAAGCAAGAAAGCTTCAAGTGAGACTCCTTCCTTCTCTCCCACAATCTTGACACCTAGGGGGGGTTAGACTAACTACATTAGGGTTAGTTTAACCTAGGGGGAGTTAGACTAACTACAATAGGGCTAGTGTAACCTAGGGGGGTTAGACTAACTATATTAGGGTTAGTGTAACCTAGGGGGGGTTAGACTAACTACATTAGGGTTAGTGTAACCTAGGGGGGGTTAGACTAACTACATTAGGGTTAGTTTAACCTAGGGGGGTTAGACTAACCACAGTAGGGTTAGTGTAACCTAGGGGGTGTTAGGTTAAGTTAATTATGGTTAGATTAACTTAATTAGGGTTAACCTAACTAACTAAGTTTAGTATAACTAAACTAGAAGTAACTAATAAGGTTAGTAGAACTAACCTAAGGAGGGTTAGTGAGGAGGAGGAGGAGGTGGAGGGAGAGGAGGGCGACGGCTACGGTGGGCGGCGGCGGCTACGGCGGATCTGCGACCTGGTGGTGGGCGGCAACCTACACGGCGGTGGTGACCAGGTGGTGGCGAGTGGCCCTGACGACGGCGAGCGGCCCTGGCGGTGGAGGGAGGCCCTGGCGATGGTGAGCGGCCTTGGCGACGACGAGTGGGTGCTGGTGGCGGCGAGCGGCCCTGGCAGCGGAGGGAGGCCCTGGCGACGGCGATGAGTGGCCCTGGCGGCGGAGGGTGGAGGGGGGAGAAGAGGGAGGGAAAAGGAAGAGTAGGAAGGTGGTGAAGGGAGGAGGGAGGGGAAGGAGGAGGGGAGGGAGGGAGAGGATGAATGGGGAGAAGGAGAAAAGGGAGCGGGAGGGAGCAGAGGAGGAGGGTGATGGAGGGAGGAGGGGAGGGAAGGGAGGGAGTGAGATGGTGGTGGTAGGAGGGAGGGAGAGGGGCGTAGAAGGAGGAGGGGGAAGAAGGAGGAAGTTACGGGGAGAGAGAGGGAGGGGGAGGAGAGAGAAAAAAAGAACAAGAAGGGAGAGATAGAGAGAAGGAGAGAGAGAAGAGGGAAGGGGGGTGTGTGGTTGGAATGGACGTGGGAGGGGGAGGTAAAATGTTTTTTTTTTTAAAATAAAGATTTTATTTTTGAAAAATAATAAAGATTCGTTGGGTGTGTTAAAATAATAAAGAAATGATTGAAAAGAAAGGCGTGCCCCCGTCCCGTGCGCATGCGCGGGGTGGGGTAAAAACGTCGGTACGGGGTGCGCCAATCAGGCGTGGCAAGACGCATAAAACCAAAAATGCGGGCGTTCACGCGTGAGATGAGTCGGGCGAAACACGTCCAAATAAAGAAAAATTAATATCTTACAATCCGATCATCGAAACGAAATGGTGTAAAAGCAAAAAATGTACTAGACGGCACGGGGAAGATAGGGGAAAAGGTCAACAAGGGGTTTTGGGGGAATAAAGGGCGTGCACATGCAAAAAACACGAAAAACGACCCCGAAAACACATACGGGGATTAATTTTGGGAAATCCGCTCGTCGGAATGTAGGGCGGAAAGAAGAAAAAATGTGCAAAAGAATGCGCCCGACAACCCTATTATGTCAAAACACAGTTTTGACCATGAGAGGACGTGTTCACATGGGAAAAATATAAAAATGACACATGAAAATACGGTCGGAAATTAATAACAAAAGATCAGTTCACCGAAACAGAGGGCAGCAAAAATGAAAAATGTGCAGGGGATGGGGTTGCACATGACTGTCACATTAAAACGCAGCTTTGATAGGGTTAAGAGACATTCATATGCAAAAAACACCATATGATACTTAAAAACACTTTTAAAAATTAATAATTAAAAATAAAAAA
Organism: Lygodium microphyllum; assembly: GCF_053477565.2. Classification (NCBI taxonomy): domain Eukaryota; kingdom Viridiplantae; phylum Streptophyta; class Polypodiopsida; order Schizaeales; family Lygodiaceae; genus Lygodium; species Lygodium microphyllum. The sequence goes on along the minus strand of NC_141138.1, from coordinate 181,318,922 downwards.
GTTGGAATAGGGGAGAGAAAAAGGAAAACTATAGGGAAAGGCGCGATGGATACGACTGTCAAGTCAAACTAGAATTCCGATGCAAACAAGGCAGGTTTACATGGAAAAATATCAAAAAGACACATGAAAAGGTCTCGAGAAATCGCAAAAATTAATATTGGACAAACCGTGCATCGGAAGGACACGGAGTAAAAAGGAAAAATGTCAGGGGGAAAGTGGTTGTCAGGGCTATGATGTCAGATCACGGTTCCAAAGCAAGAAAAGTGCGTTCACATGGAAAACTATCTAATGTATGCAAAATCCTTAAAAAATTAATAACTTAAAAACCGTGCATCAAAACAGTGGTAGGTAAAAATAAAAATTGGACAGTTTGAAGGGATGAACAGGGCTATAAAGGTAGATGGGGATTCTGCTGAATGTAGGGTGCGTTCACTTAGAAACACATCAAAATAAAGGAGAAAGAGAAATGGAGGAGGAACAACCCCAAGGGAGGGGTGACAGTGAATGGGTGGGTGGGTAAAAGAAAGTCATGGCGTACATGCATGATCAAAGTGAGACATATGCAGGGCGGTATGCAATGTAGACACGCAGGGACGCGTCCCCACACCTAAAACCTTAACGGGTAGGGTTGACCGAGCAACAGGGACCTAATACCACATGACAGACCAACCGCTAACGTTCCCACACCTAAAACCTTAACGGATAGGGTTGACCGAGCAACAGGGACCTAATACCACACAAAAGACCAACCGCTAACGTCCCCACACTTAAAACATGACCGTCACTGTTGACAACAAAAAGTGTAGGGTTAGAAAAACTTGGCCCATGTTGTCGAGAATCAAGGTTGACTGTCGATGGCACGTCCACTGTCGTTGTCAGCTGTAGGAGGTACCAAGGTATCTTCACAGCACATATTCGTTGTGGCAGGGACCACGCGGCAGCACCTAGGGAGGTAGCCGATGGATGAATCGTGTCGAGTTGGTGTCGCTGACGAAGGAGAGTCACTCAGCTTACAACACTCAGATGGGATGAGAGAATAGTCACTCGCCCCATTACGAACATCACTCGATGAATAATGATTGAAACCCATATCTCACACCCGATTTAGGAATTGACAAGGGGGATGGTGCAGAGGGAGTATGCCAGGGTGCACAGTTGATGGTGCATTAGTGCATCCAACCCGACTGGCATAGGTGCAATGCGAAAGGCGAGGGAGCCTTGTAGTACAGTGTATAAAGCAAAATGATGTGTCATGTGTTGATGGCAGACACCCAGCCCATGGATGCATAGGGAAATGGAAACGTACCTGACTCCAAAGGTCGTAACGTCCCTCAATCCTCACCTCTCGGTAATTGATTGAAGAAACTCCAGTCACACTTAGCGCACCCTCTATCGCACGCTCTATTGATAGATACAGGAGGGCAGCCATGTCCTGAAGTTCATTGATGTAATCCTCACGGTCACTTGTGCAAAGGTTGTATGCCTTGTGCGCATTTGATGGTGCAACTGTGCATCCCACCCTGTGTCGGCATACAGTGCGAGAAGGAAGGCTAGGGAGCCTTATGCTACAGTGCACAGAAACAGATCGTGTTTTGTGCATTGAGAGGCCCATCCCGTGCATGCAACACTTCATTCACACTTCTCACCTCTCATTTGATTTGAAGGGAAAGACTGGTCACTCGCCCCACCCTCTGTCTCACTCTCTGTTGATAGTTACAGAGGGCAACCATACTCACTTCCCCACCTGGTTAGGATGAAAGCTCGCGTCACTCAATTGTTTGTCGATGAAGATTGCGTCATCAGTTGTTGAAAAGGCATACCCAGGGAGGTAGCCATCAGATCAAACGTGGGGTTAGATAGGAACATGGCGTCTGCTAGAGGACTGCCAAACACTCTGCAGAAAGGCACAGGACATAGCGTACCAAGGGAGGCAGCTTCGGAACTGGATCCTGGGGATGTCAATTGATGAATCCACTTTCTGGACTGCTGGGTGTTGCCACCTTTTCCACAGCTAGCTTTCCCGCCCAAGGGTGTTGACCACCTTTTCTTGGAACGAGGCCTGCTATGACAGGGAATTTCTTCCTTTTCTCCCATAACAGTTTTTTTCTTTTTTTCTTGTTTTTTTTTTCTTTTCTTTTCTTTTGTTTATGTTTTGTTGTTGTTTTTTTTCACCTATTCTCGAGGGTGTCTCCACCTTTTCTCGAAGAATAGGTCGGCATGACAGGGGACCGAAGTCCTTTTCTCCCATGATCGATATGTATATTTTTTTCCTTTTTTCGAATTAAGCAGGGGAATGGTAGAAATACCATTTGTCAAAACCAACCTCGTCACTGCCGCTGGTGGAAAATAGAGGATAAGAGATTAGGGCTAGAAGGTGGGGTTGAGGGGACAGAGGGTTGCATCCACCTCATCAGGAGTGGCTGAAGAATGGCTATCAAAAGTAGCATCATAAGAGTTACAGTGCCACGCCAACGGGGGAAAGGATCAGGTGACCGTGATTATCAAGATCCCCAAGGAGGGAAGTACTTCTTCAGGCGATATCCATTGATCAGGAAGGGATCATCAGAGGCATCAATGGTCTGCACATGAATAGAGCCATTAGGGTTGATAGCAAGTACCTTATATGGGCCCATCCACCGCTGTTGGAGCTTGCCAGGAAACTTGCCAAATCGTGAATCATAGGCTAGGACCAAATCACCTTCTTTGAACTCCTTATGCTTGATGAAGTTGTCATGGTAAGCCTTACGTCGAGCTTGCGTGGCTTCCATGCACTGTAGAGCCATCCTACGAGTTTCGTCCAAATATTCCAAGTGCAGGAGACAGCATTGTAGTGAATCATTGTCTCCCAAATGCTCTTTGATAGCCACTCGCAAAGAGGGCAATTCCAATTCAACAGGGAAAACAACTTCTGTACCATACACTAGCTGGAAGGGTGTCTGTCCTGTAGCTGCTTTATGGGAGGTTCTGTACGCCCAAAGGGCCTCTGTAAGTCGATCATCCCAATCACGACGATGTGTGGCAATTGTTCTTGTCAGGATTGAGCAGAGGATGCGATTCGTGACTTTAACTTGGCCATTGGCTTTGGGGTAATAAGGAGTGGACTTGCGATGGCGGATCTTATACAACTTTGTCAACTCTTCCAGGACTTTATTAATGAAATGAGTGCCTTTGTCACTTACCAGCTCTAGGGGACTGCCAAAACGGGTGATGATATTCTCGTACATGAACAGGGCCACGTTGTTACCATCGTCCCGCTTTAGAGCTTTAGCTTCACACCACTTTGTGACATAATCTATACATACCAAGATGTATCTGTTCTGTTTTCTTCTGGTGGGTGGATCAATTGGGCCGACGAAGTCAATGCCCCACTTCTTGAACGGCTTCAAAGGAAGGATAGGTTGCAGTGGCATAGCGCTGTTCTTGGTGGGTTTCCCCATCCTCTAACAGGCATCACATCGCTTGCAATAATCATATGCATCCTTGTGGAGGGTTGGCCACCAGTAACTTGCTAGCAGAGCTTTCCTGGCTGTAGCTTCTCCTGTAAAGTGGCCTCCACATGGCTCGTCATGGCAAGACTTCAAAACAATCCCAATCTCATCTCCTGCAACACATCTTCTGAGCACTTCATCTTTGCCTTTCTTGTATAGTGCACCACCTAACAGGGTGTAGGGGGCTGATTCTAATATAAGCTTCTTCCTTTCCCGACTAGAAATACCAGGAGGGTACTGTTGGGTTGCCAGCAGATTTGCAATGTATGCATACCAGGGGGTTACAGTTTCTACCAGGAATAGGGAAGCATTAGGGAGGTCTGGATCATCTTGCTCCTCGTCTGCAGTCTGTGGGATACGCGACAGATGATCAGCCCAGAACATGGGAACGACCAGGTTTGGTAATCACCTCAAAGTTGAACTCCTAGAATAGAAGGAGCCATCTCATCATTCGTCCTTTCATGTCTGCTTTGTTCATCAGGAAGGATAGGGCCTCATGATCCACATAAAATTTAAAGTGGGTAGACAGTAGGTAGTGGCAAAACTTCTGTAGGGCAAACACCATTGCCAAGCACTCAAGCTCTGTCACTGTGTAGTTCTGTTCCCTATCAGTGACCTTTCAGCTTGCATAATATATCGGTTGATCTAATTTGGAGGGGCCCTTTTGAGATAGGACAACACCTAGCCCTTCAACTGATGCATCTGTGTGCACATGGAACTCCTTCGTCCAATCAGGAGGTTGTAAAATAGGTGCCTGGATCAGGCATTGTTTTAGGGTATTAAAGGCTTCTTCACAGTCATCCGTCCAAAGGAAATCAACTTCTTTCCTTAGGAGCTTGTGCAGAGGGGCTGCCTTAGTTGCAAAATGTGCAATAAATCTTCTGTAATAGCCCACATGGCCCAGAAATCCTCTCAAATGTTTGAGGTTTGTCAGTGCTGTTAAGGCGGCAATCTTTTCAATCTTTGCCGGGTCTGTTGTAATTCCTTGTGCAGAGACAATATGGCCCAAAAGAACTCCTGAGGGGACACCAAAGACACATTTGTCAGGGTTGAGAGAGATCCCATACTCTCGGCATTTGTCAAAACATTGCTCTAGGTGTCCCCAGTGCTCATGGATCAAACTATAGACACAGAAGTCATCAAGGTACACCTCAATGAAATCATGCAGATGGTTCTGGAAGGCCGCCATCATTACTCGTTGGAAGGTGGCAGGAGCATTACAGAGCCCAAATGACATCACTCTGTAGGCATACGTCCCCATTCCATGGTGAAGGTTGTTTTAGATTGGTCCTCTTTTGCGATTTGGACTTGGTTATATCCATTGAATCCATCCAAGAGGGAATACAACTCATGGCCTGCCACTGTGCCCAACAGTTGGTCTGTAAAAGGGATAGGGAAATGATCCTTCTTCATCTTTGAATTGAGCTTTCGGAAGTCAACACATATTCGGAGCTTCCTGTTCTTCTTGGGTACTACCACAATGGGCGAAACCCATTCACTGTTAGCCACGGGATAAATGAACTCTGCTTCAAGAAGTTTCAATAATTCGGCCTTTACCAGAGCAGAGTAATTAGGATTCATCCATCTTTGTCTTTGCCTTACAGGTTTGGCATCGGGCTCTAGGTCAATGTGATGTTGACATACTGTAGGATCAATCCCCTTTAGGTCTTTGTAGGACCAAGTGAACACATCTAAGTTCTCCTTTAGTAGGTCTCGAAGGACCACTAATTCCTCTTCTGGAAGATTGAGACCCACTTTCAGGTGACGTTCGGTTCCTTCAGCATCCAAGAACGTTACTTGTCTTTCACCTTCCACTTCGTGAATAAATGTCCCATGGATTGCTTCTGGGTAGAGGTCTGACTCCTTTAAGAGAGTCATATCCTCGTCTAATGTCCCACTAGAACTAGTGACCTCCTTCTGAACAGATGACTCATTCGTCTGTTTAATTTGCTGAAAGGGTATCAGAGCCTTATTTGCTTTTGTTTGAGTGGTGACCTCTTCAGGACTCAAGGCTTCATCTTCAGAGGATGCATCCAGGAATGTCACATAGCACAGACCTGCTAGATGCTGTGACTTTGAGGGCTTGGGCTTCTGTTGGCAGGGGGCATCATCATCATCATCTTCTCTTTGGACTGAATAGTCAGGGCGATAGGAGCCATTGGTGAACTTAATTTTTATTCTTTTAATCCATTGCTTATACAGATTCTGCATACTTTGGAGTCCATTGACCAACCCAAATGGAACCATGGTCATTCCATCCAATATCCTGAGATATTCGGCCTCTGAGGTCTCTGTAGGGATATCAACCAGATCATCCGCTATCAAAGGAAATTCTTCATCTGCACTTCCATAGAATACTTCATTTTCTTCCTCATTAGTTTCATTCTCATCTTATGGAGGCTCTGCCTCGGCCTTTGTAGAGGCTCTGTAGGAGAAGAATAGATCGTCCGCCTCTGCATCTGCTTCTGCTTCTGTCACCAGTTTTGACTCTACTTCTGCTTTTGGTTTTGGCTCTGTATCTGTTACTGTCTCTGTATCCGCTCTGTCTCTATACTGTCTCTGATCTGTAATTGTACAGTCTCTGTACTGACTCTGCTCTGTCTCTATGACTGTCATGTAACAGGGAGAACATTATATCCATGCTTCTATTTCACTGTCAGAGGTGATTTCAGAAGTTAATTCTAATTGAGGTAGGAGATATTCACCCATGGTCAAGGATTTTACTTCCCTTGGCAGTTGGCTTACAGTGCCCACTGTTAGGGACAGTGCCTCCATTTTCTTAGGAAAGATTTGCTTAACAGCCTCTTCATCTCCTAATGTACCATCTGTTACCTCATTAGAGGAGTCAGTTATGACTTCAATGGATGTGGATCCATTGCCTTTTTGCAATCCATACACCTTTAACACCGCTTTATTGGGTCCTCTTCCTAGGATTAGGGTTCCTTTGAACAAGTCCGTCCTAGCTCTTGCTTCAAAAAGCCAAGGTCTTCCCAATAGCAGAGGGTATGAGGTCCCATAAGAATTTGGTTTGACCACCAAATATGTCAGCCAATAGTCTCTTCCTGCAAGGGTTGTTTTTACATATGGGAGGATGCCCAACGGTTTGACTCTACTTTGGTCTGCCAATCTGATAAGCCACTGTGTAGGTTGAATTTCTTGCAACCCTAAGTCCTTCATGGTGACATCTGTCATTATGTTTACTGATGAGCCTCCATCAATCAATGCATCTAAAATAAAGCATCCTTCTATCCATACACTTATCTCTGGGGTTCTAGGATCTAGGACGGCATTAGCCACATCGACTTCCTTTACAAGCTCTGGGGTCTTATTGGTCTTGGTCGCTATTGAAGGAGCGATCCTAAGTCCACGCCTTCTTGTCAAGATGCTTTTGAATCTCTTTTGGCAGCTGGGAGACAGCATCATCAACTGTCGGAATGTTAAGTTTGGTTTAAAAGTATCTAGGTCTTTGACCAAGTCATAATCTTTAATAGGATCCATAGGCTTCTCCAACCGGCTAGGGAATGGGGCTAGACCCATTTTCATATTTCCTTTTTCTGCTAACAATTGCTGCATCGGCACTTCCTCTATTTCTGAAAGTGCTTCTGTATCATCTATCTCTTGGATCTTTGGTCTTGTCTCAGGGACTGTCTCTGTAGCCTTCTGTGGCACTGTAGTGCTCTGTACTGTACTGTACTGTTATGTACTGCTCTGTCCCTCTGTAGGTAGGTTGAACTTCACAGTCTTGGCAGGAGAGTTATTTCCATTCTGAACCACTGGTTTCTTCTTCTTGGTGCGAGTTACATTGGAAGCAGGTTCTTGTACCTTCTGTTGGCTATTAGTGACATTGGCCTTTACAGGGACTGGATTGGGTTAGTCCTTTTCAGTGTGGCCTTCTCCTTTGCATCGACTGCATAAGGGCTTGTAATCCACTGATCGTCTAGGGTTTGGGCAATTTGGGGAGATATGTCCCTTTTCTCCACACCTATAACATTCCACCTCGGATCTCTGACCACCGCCAGACTGTCGTCCTCTGTAACTTTGAGAGGGAAATCTCCTTGGACTGAAATTAGGACCAAACTCTCTAGGCTTGGGTCCAATATCTTTTGTTGTCATTTTAGATTCCAGCAAATTGAATCTTCCATTTTCATCCTTCTGTCTTCGTTCATGCATCTCTTTTAGAGAGCAAATATCCTCTGTATGGTTCTTTCGCAAACAGTAAGAACAGAAGGCTCCAGGAATGGTTGGTTTTCGGGTACATTCAGTGGCTAAATGTCCCGCTTGATGACACTTTCCACACCAGGTATTAGAGCGCATCACATCTCTTCCGGCTCCTACAGGAGTGGATATATTGGCGGTATTCACCTTCAATGTTTGTAACTGCTCTGTAATCACATCCAGAAGCTCTTTCTTGATACTTGCAACTAAATTGGATAAGTAGTCCTTCAGATTTTCACCTCTTACAGTGCTTGTTGTAGGGTTTTGGGAAGCTTCTGTATTTATTGCATACACTGGTTGGGTAGATCCAGAAGGTCCTCTGTTCTGGTTTTGATTTAAAGCTCTTGTTGAGACTTGGGGTTGTTGATTCCAGTTGGTAGGATTCCATTGTTGTTGAGTCACCATTGGAAGAACTGTTTGAGGCCACTGTTGTTGTGGTTGAACCATCATCTGAGGCACTGTCGTCTGCCAGTGGGTTACTAATTGAACAAACATAAGATTATCAGTGCACCAAGTTGAGCATCCACGAACAAATTCCAACTTTTTTCCTTCTTGTCTTCGTGAACCTCTACAGACCAAGACTCCTGAAGCTTCTTCACAATCTCCCACTTGATGATGTCTCGAAACTTCTCAATGAATGCCAAATCTTCCATGGATGGTCATTCTCTTTGTTTCTACTCTTTAGTTTGTTCCCAAACAGTTTGCCACCAAGATGCAAGTTTCTGCTGCTTCAATAAGAAGAGGAAATAGCCCACCACATAGAGTATGCATCATGATGGTGATGTGTTTCCGCCATTGTGGGATGAACTGATTGTGGAAAGTGGCTTTGATTATGAAAAATTCCAACTCTTCAGTGGAAGAAGGAACTTTACAAACATCCATTGAATTCTTCTCTTCTTGGCAATGCCATTTCCTTCATTTTCAGCCTTTTCTGGTGCTTGTTGATGGCAAGTTTCCCCGGCTGTGCACCAAAAATATGGAGCCCCAAGAGGAACACCAAGGAAAAGGGAATTCTCTTGCAAGAAAATATATCTTGTAACATTAACAAGCTTTTATTTCATTCTTTTGATAATCAAAACAAAGAAAACAACAATTCTTCACGCAGCATCATAGTAGATATCTCCCACGGATTTGATAGAATCAACCATATTCTCCAACATCTTCACAAAATACATCAAAATAACAAAGAACACAAGGGAATACACCATATTTGAATGGAAATCAATCACATATTATCCATCTTCAATGTTTTCATAGTTCTCTCTCTCAATCTCTCATATACAATCACATTGTTTTGATAGAATTGACTATCTCTGATTCTCTCTCTCTCTCTCTCCATCAATAGTACATCATATCATCACTACAATGCTCTCATAATAACCCTCAATAATCATTATTAAGTCGTGGATGCACCTCCCAAGAGGTATATCTGATATGAAGAGTCACCAGAGTCGCTACAGTGTCTTTTCACAGCTCACTACTGTTACTGTCACTTAGTCTTCTCTTCAGTCTTCAGCAGCTGTTTCTTCCACCTGTTTTAGCTATTTTGAACTTAGATTCATCCTTTCCAAAGGTTAGAAAACTTTCCCAAAGTCACACATACATTCTACAGAACACCTACAGAAGGTCTATAGAACAGTCACAGTACAGTACCAGAACAACTACAGTACAGCTACAGTACAGAGACAGAAGCTCTACAGAAGATCTATAGAAGGTCATCAAAACCTCATAACTCATACTCAAACCATTCCAAACTCTAAAAAATTATTAAATAAGCTTTCACAAGATCTCAATCTTCATCAATCATCAATCCATGCTTCATACAGAAGATAATCATAACAAAACAGAAGCTATACAGAAGGTATACAGAACCAATCAAAACCTATCAGAACATCACAGAACCTCATATCTCCACTGAAAATCATCATGAACTTCCAAAAAATAATCAATATCATCCAAAAAACTCTCAAATACTTCCATTAATAATCATACATCACTCTAAATCCACCAAAAATCAATCATTCAGACCTCAAAAACAACAAAAATCAGTCAAAAATTCAGTCTTTTTCCACTCTCAACATGCGTGCATTGTTGCTCGATGGACATGTGCATAGCTTGTACCAAGTTCTCCTCTCCTCTTCTTCTCAACTCCTCTTGTTTGATAGCTTTTCTCTTCCTCTCTTCCTCAGCTCTTTTTGACTCATTCGTGGCTTTTTGCAGGTTTACTTCCTCGTTTCTCTTCCTCTTTTCCTCCTTTTTTTGCATCGTCTTCTTTTTAGGCATCCTTGCCTTACTCTTGGTGGATTGAGGTTCTTGCTCTCCCTCTTCTTCATTAACCATCCTCTCACTTGATTGTTACTTGTCTTGATAAGGAGGTGACCTATCAGGTGTTTCATCTGCTCCCTCTTCTCCGTCTTGTGCCTCTTTTATCACCTCTTGGATAAGGGCGGTCAAGACTCCTCCATACCCTATGAGTGAGGCCTTGGTTGAGGGCTTCTTCCTGTCGGTTCCTTTCGATGCTGGGGATTCTCCATCTACTGCCGGTCTACTTCCAAGGCCTAGTGTTTTGGCTGATTGGTCTATGGTTTTCCTAATGTAGGCATTCCAATCCACCTCATGCAATGAATGAGCCACCATGCTGATTGGTCTATGATTTTCCTAATGTAGGCATTCCAATCCACCTCATGCAATGAATGAGCCGCCATGCTCTTTAGCATGAGCACATTGATCTTATACATGAGTGAATTGTATCTTTGGCTGGAGAAGAGGGAGTGGATCACCTTGGCTTGCAGCTTGACCTCTATGTTGGGAGTGTCATGGATGCTTATGACATCATTCATCAAGACACTCTCCTTCCTCATCCCCAGCATGGCATAGACAATCTCTTTTTTGCCTCTTCTCCACCTTTGGTTCCAATCCCAACGCCTTTTCCACTGAAGCCTTGTTGAGTAGGACCTGCACCTACTTGATTCCTTCTATGCTTGCCAAGGATATTGTCCCACACTCCTTATCGGGGTCATATGTCTTCAGGATTTCCATGCACTTAGTGTGGTCAGAACTTTTCGATGTATGTGGCGAGGTTGCACTCGTCTATGATCCTCATGTGGTCTCCTCACTGGTCACTACTTCTTCCATGTTGTGAATGCTCTTAAATTTGAGTTGGCTGCATGCTCAGTTCTCAAGGGAGAGGCCATACTTTACTCTTTCTTCTTCCATGAAGGGGAGGCAATGGGCTCGGTCTTGCTACAACATCTTCAGCTTCTATCATAAGACATGGTTTGTCATTAGTGCTTTTCCAAACAGTCACTTGTTGGAAGAAAAAACTTAATCCTTGGCACATTAAAATGTTTTTAGTACAATACTAGACTTTTTTCTCCAAGTAGTCTATTGATTTAAAATTTTATTGACATTTCGTCAATCACAAGTTGTTTCATCCTACCATCGAGGTCCCTCATGTGTGCTTTTCCTTTATTGTTTTCCTTATGTGTTTGGTTTGATTCACCTTATCTCCTCCCCCCCTTTGAATTGAGAAGAATCCTTTCTAGGATTAAGGGTTTAGAGGATGAAGGGCCTACATCACATAATCTTAGTATTTTACTCTCGCATGATCCAAGCATAGAAATTCGAGTTATATTCTAAAGTAGCATAATTTTCCATGTCCAAAGGGCGTATATCCACATGCGTAATATAAGTGAGGATATCAAGCAATTGGAGTCCACTCAACTAGGGATGTGCAGCTCTTCCTGAGTGAGGATGTGATCTAAATAAGGATGTCCCATATTGTGTTCCTCTAGGGGTTGATTTACGAATGGTAGTCAACACCCTATAGGAAGTTGGGGCTACATATGTTGGGTCATATTCCAATGACTTGATTGTGTGTCACTGCTTAGCATTGGTCATGATTTGGTATCCTTCTAGTTTCCATTGCAATTGAAGAGTGTACCGTTTTTGCAAGAAGGAGGATTTGTTGTTGGCAAGCTATTGTGAGACTGAGTGATTTCTTGGTTTATGGCCATGATTGTAGTTTTGTTATATGACCTAATGATTCGCTATGTGGTTGCCTGTTCTTTGGATATCTTAGTTGCAATTAACTCCTCAGCTGCTTTGGAAGCCTTTACGAATACAAATTTTGACCCTTCCTAGGAGCAAGGGAGCGTGCGTACTTCCATTGCTGTAGGCTCCTCTAAGAGACCTAGGCCCAGTCTATTGTAGTTTTTAGAAATGTCAGGAAAGTAGCGTCCAAGCGTCTTAGGCAAGCAACCAAGTCATGACCCATATTTTTAGCTAAGTCTGCAGCCAAGGTTAGAATTATTGCTGCGTATAAGAGGGTTTACAGCCAGTAGGTGGTTAAGGTTTGATGTTAATAGAGAGTTCAACAGCTGTACTGATTGCATTTGGTTTGTGCTTGAGAGTGTAGCTTGGCCTCATGTTTGATGGGTTTGGGTGTAGCTACAGTTGTCATGCTACTAGATGTTTTTGAGATTTGAGGGGCACCATCGGTGCTAGATTTGGCCAGTTTGTTAGTAGTAGGCTGCGCTTTTGGGTGATAGATTGGTTTGGGCCTCACTAATCTAGGTTTTGGAGGTTATAAGGATGTAGTGGCCTGATTATCTTGTGGCATGAGTGTCTCTGGCTTAATGTTTCATGTGGTCAAGTTTGAGGGTGGCATTTGAGTAGGGCCTTTGGTTGTCTTGGCTTTAGGTAGCCAAATCCAGGTGTTACCCTCATAGTAGCCTTGCATTTGCAATAAGGTATTAGGGACCCATTGCTGCTTGATCATGCATCATTTTTTATAGTTTTGTCTTGGCCTCCTAGGCTTCAAGTGTGGGTCATTAGCCTTGTGCGAATGTGGGTTTCTGGTTCTAGGTGGTAGTCCTTGATGTTTAGGTACGCCAATTTTTCAACACTCTGAATGGTCTCACCTTCATTCTGTTAGCCAGTGTGACAGTGAACCTACCAGTATCGATCGATGGGTTACCCTAAGTTTGGAGTATCGCATGGCTTAGCACACTTACTCCTACCCTTGTGTCTATGATCCCCTTTCTTGTGACATCCCCCAAAGCTAAGACTGGGAGGTCTGTATGCATTTTTGTGCCTTTCCAAAAAGCATTGACATGCAAGGATTTAGGCATGGAGTGCAACGTTAGACTCAGTATTTGCATTTTTGTCTTGTGCTCAGGCAAGTCTATGGTAACTGGCTCATCTGATTCCTCGACCCACTATTTCAGCTCCTGTCATAGAGTTGGATGCTACCTAAGCAGGTCGCCTAAGCTTAGAGACACAGGGGTGGTTGCCAGTCTATTAAGGAGGTTGCTAGCCACTTTCCTTTCTCCCAACTCTACGGTTCATGGCCAATGGCCCTGATTGGTTTGTTGGCCCGGAGCATTTAGACTTTATCTAGGTGCCCCTACTTATGGTGCCATAGCCTCCCTTGATTTTGGTCATGGAAGAGAGACTGGCATGCTTATGCTTGAGAGATCATTGATCTCGTCTTCTAATATGGGCTTAGCATCTTTTAGGTGCTTATGGGCCTCCTTCGCCCACTCTTTCACCTTCTTGATGGCTTTGAGTTGGTGCTTCGGGTTGCGACCTTAGCACTTTCTTTTTCAGTCCTTCGTGGAGTCGATGTTTCTTCCTCTATATCAATGACTTTCCCTCCAACAGGCAGCATTGTGGCACTCTTGGTTTTGAGAGCGACCTTAGTGTTTGGTCTTTTCTTCCTTTGTCTCTGACTCTTCTTTCCAATTGAGGCTGCATCAAGGTTGCTAGGCCCTAGCAATGATATGCCGGCCTGCTTTGTCTGCGCGTGGATCATGGCATGCAATGGGATAGACGGGGCCTCCCCATCGAGTGTCCCGATGCTGAACAACCCCAATGGAACCGATGGCTTGTTTGCTGAACTAGATGATGGCCTTCGTCTAGGACAATCGACAAAGAGATGAGTGATTTCACACTTAACACATCTCAAGTTAGCCTTATCTCTATTTGCTTGCTCCCTCTCGAGGCAGTGTGAAGAAAGGTGTCTTGGGTGACTGCAAGTCCAACACACAATTGGCTCTTGGGTCTATGCTCCTAGGCCTTTGTCTCTCCCTCTACCTAATGCGATCATCGGTATTGGTCAGTAGTCCATAAGGACTGCGTTGCCTTCTTCATCGTATGATACATATGGGTTTACATTGGGCTCGTCCTACTAGGCTCGTCCACATAGTGGACTGAAGTATCACTCGATGGATGGGTCATGTAGGGTCTAGGTGGTCTAGGGATACCTATAGGATTTATCTTCATTCTACGGATGGACTACTTAGCGTCATTAGGTGCTGGGAGGGCCAATGGGGCTTCCCTTCCCAAGAATTTTGGTGGCATGTTTGCAAGGTAGGGTTGACCATAGGGCTGCGGGTATGGGGGTCTCTGAGGTAATTAACAATGCATAGCATCATGGCCGAACCTACTGCAATTAGCGCAAGGTCGTGACCTAGGGTCCCGACACTCAGCTGGTAGGTGGTTCTTGCTGCAATGCATGCATTGGACGTGTGGGCGAGTTGGTTGTCTCATCATCTCCTATAGTTTAGCTATTTCCATCTTCATCTATGCTAGCTCTTGTCTTGAGTCTGTGTCCTTTCCTTTGTCTTGAGCACTTGGGCCTGATCTCTCACTCAACATTGAAGCCCTCTCGCAATCCCTGGCGCTGGACTCTTCTTGACTCAAGCTTCTGGAGCTTCTCTCTTTGAGCATGTCATCCACTCAAATAGCTTCTTCAAAGACCCTCGCTAGTGCATCTTGCTGCAAGCTCAAGTTATCGACAAAGGCTTTATAGAGCTCTTCACTTCGTATTCTGTTAATAAATACTGTGGAAACCGCTCTTTTTGTTGGTCACTCGCCCATAGGGATTCTCTTGAAGAGGGTTCTCACATGGGTCACATAATCCCATATGTCCTCTTTCTCTTTTTTCTTGACATTCATGAGTTGTACTAGTACGTTATCGGAGTACCCAGGTTCGAAAAATCTCTTAATGAAGAGATTTTTTAGGCCGTTGAAATTGGCTTTCTCTGCAACATCTAGACTTGCGTACCAGGTCCGCCCTCGTTTTCTAAGCACATTCTGAAAGCTTGGAAGCGTTGAGTAGGATCAATGAAGCCGTTGGCCTTGTAGGCCTGCTCAAACTGCTCCACAAAGTTGTATGGGTCATTGGTTTCTTGATATTTGTCTAGTTGCTTTGCTACCACACAGATTTTTGATTGGCTCTTAGATCCTTGATTAACTCCCAACCCTACCAGTAGTGATGTTGCCAATGCTACAACACTCTGTTCTATTGCGATGTTATCTAGTAGCTGCTTCGTTAGAAGTTCACTCAGTGTGAGGTTTCCTTCTAGCACTCTCTTGCTCTCCGATTGATTTTTGCTTACTAGGGCTAGCACTCTTTGGATCTCTCACATTTCCATGCTTTGGCGTAAACTCCTAGTTTGTTGGTTCTAGTTGTATGCAACTGGGCCTTGTAGAGCCCTACGTGCCAACTTCCTCTCCTCCTCAAGGTTTGATATGATGTCCTCTACAAGTTTACTGCGGTGTTCTAGCCAGGTTTGAGAATTGTATTTGTTCACTAACTACTGGACAGCCTCAGGAAAATCTCCTAGGTCAAGTTTTTTTTTGCTTCTACAGCCCGAGCTTCCCTCTTCCATATCCAAGGCATAGGTAAAGACATAGCTGAAAGTGGATTTTCTACTATCTGCATGTCTTGCATAATCGGAGTTTGTGTAGCCCACAACTCATGTATCCTAGCTGCCATAGCAAATACACATATCTGCTATGCTCTTCAGGTATCTCATGATACAATTTACGGTATCCCAATGCTTTTTGCCAGGTGTAGCCATATAACGTGCCACAACACCAACTACAAAGGAAATATCTGAACGAGTGGCTATCATGGTATACATCAAACTGCCCACGGTTGATGCATAAGGGATCTTGGCCATCTCGGCCCTCTGCTCATCTGCCTGTGGACAATCAACCTGTGAAACCTTCACATAAGAAGGTAATGGATAGCCAATAGGCTTTACGTCCTGCATGTGGAAATGCTCAAGGAATTTATGAATGTACTCCCGCTATGAGAGGTAGAGTAGTCCCTAATGTCTGTCGCGCTTAATGCACATACCAAGAATGTGAGAGGCATGTCCCAAATCCTTCATCTCAAAGCTCTTCTTTAGCTGAGTTTTAAGAGTGTCCAGCTCATCATGAGCTTTCTCTGCTATCAGCATATCATCCACATAAAGTACCAAAATAAGCAATGAGCCATCACGAGCTTTCTTTGCATAAAGACACGGATCCATAGCACTCCTGTTGTAGCCCCGTGATTGCATAAAGACATCAAATTTATGATACCACTCCCTAGGTGCCTACTTCAAGCCATAAAGTCTCTTCTTCAACTTGCACACTAGGTGCTCCCTGCCAGGTTTTGCAAAACCCTTAAGCTGCTCCATGTACATCTCATCATGCAAATCCCCATGCAAGAATGCAGTCTCGACATCCATATGGTACAAGTCCAAGTCAAGCTGCACGACTAAGGCCAAAACCACGTATAGGGTGGTCCTCTTGACCACAGGAGAAAAGATTTCATCAAAGTTTGCTCCATGCTCCTGTTTAAAATCCTTAGTGACAAGTCTTGCCTTATAAGCCAGCTGGGGGGTTTCCAAGGGTACTTTTCAACTTGTACACCCAATTGCATGGCAAAGCGTTCTTGCCTTGAGGCAATGCAACCAAATCCCAAGTCATATTCTTGTGGAGGGAGTCGATCTCAGACTGCATAGCTGTCTCCTAGGAGTGACTGTCATCCTGCGCATAGCCTCATCATAGGTGAGAGGCTCTCCTATATATGTAACCAAGACATAATGCATCGAGGGCTCAAATCTATTAGGTGGATGTCTATCTCTAGTAGACTGGCTCTGTAGTTAGTCCAACACCTTGGCCATGTGTACCAAATGCTGCTGCAGGTTGTCCAACTGGCTGTGTAGGAGTACATGGCTCCTCCTGGAATATAACAGTGAGTATCTCTAACATCTTCTCAGGCTGCCTAATGCATCTTGTCTTCATGGAAGACTACATCATGGCTACAGATGACTTTTCATACTTGCGGATTCCAGAGGAAGTAACCCATCTCACATGCATCCCCATAGCCAAGGAAAATGCATTTGACACTCTTAGGATCCAACTTGGTACACTTGTCTTTGGGCACATGGTAGAATGCCTCACATCCAAAGACATGTAGGTGCGCATAAGACGGAGGTTTCCCAATCCATACCTCCTCTACAAGAAACCTGGAAATCCAAACCACTAGAAGGTGATCTATTTATGACATACACAGCTGTACTAACTACATCAGTCCAAAAGCTCTGTGGTAAGCCTGCATGGCTAAGCATAATACGTACACGATCCTGGATGGTTCTATTCATCCACTTGGCCAAATCATTCTGGGATGGGGTATAGGGGGCCGTGAATTGACGCTTAATATCCCTCTCATCACATAGTTTCTCAAAAGCACGTGACACATATTCTCCCCCATTGTTACTCCTAAGGCATTTCAACCTATGCCCAATCTGGTTCTCAATCAATGCAAGCCATATTTGAAATATAGCCAAGACTTTGGACTTAAGCTTAATGGGGTAAGCCCAGACTTTATGTGAAAAATCGTCAATGAATGTCACAAAATACTTTGCACCACCCATAGACTGACAAGGCATGGGTCCACAGACATTCGAATGTACCAATGCCAAGGGCTCACTCATGCGTGTCCTACAAGACTTCTTATGCGTATTCCTAGTCTGTCTACCATAAAGAAAATGCTCACATGAATCAAAACATGCGTAGTCAAGGGCAGTAAGTATTGCAAACCAGAAAGCATTTTCATTCCCTTCAAGGACATATGGCCCAAACGGGCATACCAACGAGATACATGTGGGATGGAACCCACTAACAAGACATGGTCAACAGAGGATCCATCAACCACAAGAGGATAGAGGCCGCTAGCTTTGGCACCTCTAGCAAGCACAAGTTTGCCACGAGTGATCTTCCAGGAAGAATCCCCAAATGAAACATGAAACCCAGCATCATCAAGCTGCTCTAATACAGACATAAGACTACGTGTAAGCGGAGGTACATGATGTACATCCTGTAACAGAAAAGTACTGCCAGTAGAGAACTGTAGCTGTACATCCCCAATGCCAACAATAGCAAGTGACCTATCATCACCCAAGCAAACTAAACTAGAGACAATGCAGTAGGAGTGGAACCACTCACGGCATGGTGTAACATGAAATGAAGCACCAGAATCCAAAAGCTAGCACTGCGCATACAAAGAGTGAACATTGGTCAATGATGTAGCATCACAAGAACTAGCTGCAAGTATGTAGTCCCCATTGGAGTCATCATTCTGCATGACATTTATCTCCTCGATTTCACACTAGATTTCACAGGCATAAGGCTGTGATCAAATGAATTTTCCTGTACTTTGTCTTTTTCCTTCTCTTTGCACTTCTGATTGCTCAACTCATGACACTGTGGGGGTATGTGACCCTTCTTGCCGCAATGATGACATGTCATATTAGCATTTCTCCCACGAGACTTGCTATGCGACTTACCATGCGACTTAGACCTAGACTTCTGCAAGTATCTGCCACGGCCATTCCCATGGTCATTCTTGCCATTACCATCTCTGTCTCTAACAGTCAAAGCATGCAACACACGAGAGGCATCCAAGTTCTTATGGTTAATCTCTTCCTGCAGAAGAGCACTCTCTACATCAGGGAAGTTCAAAATAGAAGCAAGAGCACATAAGGCAGTGCTGAATACATCCCATGACTCACTTAGAGTCCCAAGCAAAAACAATGGAGTAACCTCATCATTAAAGGTAATACCCTACAAAGTCAAGTTCTTGAGAATAGCATGGAATTGGCTCAAATGAGCAGACATTGGTGCGTAGATCGGATGCTGTACGCTTGCGTAGTGAATGCCAAAAGGACCCCAAGAACAAAAAAACTCTACTTTTTGCACAAAACTCAAGGTAAAAAGCATGCACGACATGAACAAGAGACCAATTGGGTGTAATCTCCCCCCATGCCTTGTGTGAGCGCTCCACAAAGCATGTATTTTATGTATTAATCATCTTCAAGCTCAAATAATAGCCCAAATTACAAAATAGCAAGCTTTTAGCTTTTGAGTTTGCTTTAGCACAAAATAGAAATAAAGCTAACAGGCGGTGCCCAAAGAGTCTGGCATACCCAATACAATGTCCAAGTACAAATAACATAATCGTGCGCCCATGCACATACAAAATAATAAATAAATATCCAATGTCTCAATAAATAGGTGCGACAAAATATAGGAGCCATGCCTAAGGTATGCGCCCATCAAAATATAAATGATAAATCAAATACTCGCTATCCTCCAATGCTTTCCTCTGCCACTGCTGCTATCTCTACACATCAACTGAAGCATTCACAATCGTTAGTAAAATAATACAATTAAACTGACAAAAGTGAATACCTAGCAGTCTTCAGCTACATAAATAAATCAACTGGTTAGAAATCAATCCTAACCTTAATTTATTACGAGTGCGCACTCTAAACTCATAAACATTTATCAATTTAATATGCATTTTGCGGAATCACCCGCTATGGAATCACCCATGTACACACTAAATTAATGAAACGCCCGAAAAGGATAGGCATCCCCATCAACTTCTCGCACAAAGAATCCACTTTGTGTATGAGCCCCGGTCATCAAAGTTTACGGAATCCACCGTAAAACCTCACGGAATCCACCGTGAAATATGCCTCCTAGCATCATACCCCCGGGATGGGATAGCAATTGACCTCAATTGCTATTAGCTCAATGTGGAGCTAGCAGAGTGGGGAAAGCATTTAAGTCTCTAGCGTGCATCCATTGGGCTTCTTCTACAGGATGGTTCTTAAATTAGACTAGATATCTAGAATATCTTCGGCCAGTTCTAGTGGTCATAAAGTCAGTGTCTATGATAGCTTCAGGTTCAAGTATTTCAGTCTCTTCCTCTAACAAAGGTGGGTTTTCATAAATAGGGTGTATAGGTAATTGGCCTCTAAAGGGTCGTAATAAACTAATGTGAAATGTGTTGTGAATTTTCCAGTGAGGTTGTAATTCTAACTTGAATGCATTGTCATTAATTTTGTGAATGATCCTAAATGGTCCATAGAATCTAGGTGCTAATTTCACAACTAGGTGTCTATCTACACTTTGTAATCTACGTTTTTCTATTCTCAACCAAACATAGTCATCAACTTTGAAATTCATTGCTTGTCTTTTCTTATTGGCTTGTTTGGTATATGATTGCTGGGCTTTGGCAATCATGTCTTTAACCTCATCAAAAATAGTATTGTGCATACTAGCAATATCATCAGCACTCTGAATTCTATTTGATAAAGATGCAATAGGCGTAGACAATCTATAGCCATAAATCACTTCAAACGGTGCTTTCTTTGTAGATGTGTGTGGTGTATTGTTATATGCAAACTGTAATAAATGCAAATGTGTATCCCATGTCTGTGTTTTAGAAATAGTATAAGCACATAAAAGATCTAGTATAGTATTGTTAGTGGCTTCTGTTTGTCCATTAGTTTCAGGATGAAATGCAGATGAGAAATCAATTTTTGTGCCTAGGTTAGAAAACAAAGTAATCCAAAAGTTGTTACAAAATCGAGAATCACGATCAGAAATAATAACTTTTGGTAATCCATGGTTAGTAAAAACAGTTTTCAAAAATGATTCTGCTGCTTGTGATGCTGTTAAAGTTTTCTTACATGGAATGAAATATGCTTGTTTACTAAACCTGTCTACTACTGTCCAAATCATATCATGGTTAGATTTAGTATTAGGTAAACCAGTGATAAAATCCATAGAAATTTGTTCCCATGGTCTCGATGGAATAGATAAAGGCATAAGTAATCCATACTGTTTACCATGATGTCTCTTAACTCTTTGACAAATCAAACATTCAGAAACAAAGTTAGATACATTAGTGTCCATATGTGGCCAATAAAAATCTTCAGTTAATGTACGCAAAGTAGATATGATACCTCTATGACCTTGATATGGAGGACAATGAATCTCATTCAAAATAAAAGATCTGAATGGAACTGTCACACATAATCTCTTTTCATAAAACATAAATCCATCATTATAAGACAGTGAATCAATAGGAATCTAGTTATTTTGAACTAATTTATTCCAATCAGCATGAAAAGTAATGTCCTGATGATAAGTATCTTTCATAGGAGTTAAAGAATCAAATGATATAACAGAAATATTATGAATGGCAGGTCTTCTACTTAATGCATCAGCTACTACATTTTCTTTACCGGGTTGATATTGAATGATAGGATGAAAACTCTGAATAAAGGCTGCCCATTTGATATGTCGGTCAGATATTTGAGGTTGGCTAAGTAAATGTCTAATACTTTGTTGATCGGTCTTAATCATAAATTCAGAACCCATTAAATAATGTTTCCACTGTCTTAAGGCTTGTACTACATCTAATAATTCTTTATCATATGTGGAATATTTCTGTTCGGAGGGTTTCAGCTTACAATTAGAATAGGCTATAGGATGGTTGTCCTGCATAAGTACGGCTCCTATTCCTGATCCGCTAGCATCAGTCACTACTAAAAAGAATGGTCTATTAAAATCAAGCAGTTGTAATACAGGAGCATGGGTTAATGCATGCTTCAATAAGTCAAAGGATTTCTGTTGATTATTGGACCAATAATAAACAATACATTTCTTCAAAAGTTTAGTCAATGGTAAAGCAAGTAATGAAAAATTACGCACAAACTTCCTGTAGAAACTAGCAAGACCTAGGAATGATCATAACTCATGCACATTTTTAGGTATAGGCCAATTCAATATTGCTTCTATTTTCTTAGGGTCAACCTTAATACCATCAGATGATACAATATGACCTAAATACTCAATTTCTGTTTTAAAGAACTCACTCTTTTCCGGATTGGCATACAGTTGATTATCTTTTAATAACTGGAAAACCAATGACAAATGCTCTTAATGTTCTTTCTCATTTTGACTAAACACCAAAATATCATCAAAGAAGACAATAACACAATGCTGATATTTCAAAAATATATGATTCATCATTCTACTAAATGTAGCAAGTGCATTAGTCAATCCGAAAGGCATCACTAAAAATTCATAATGACCAGATTGTGTCCTAAATGCAGTCTTGAATATGTCACAGACTTATCTAGTCTCACCTAATGATAACCAGATTTAAGGTCTATTTTACTAAATATGACAGAACCTTGCAGTTTATCCATAAGGTCATCGACTCTAGGAATTCGATACCTATTCTTTACAGTGATCTTATTTAAAGCTCGATAGTAGTCAATGCACATACGATAGGTATTATTTTTCTTCTTTACTAACATAACAGGGTCACCAAATGGAGAACTACTAGGTCTAATCAATCCTCTATTTAGTAATTCCTCAACTTGATTTTGAAAATTCTTTTTGCTCTATCTGGTTATGCCTATATGGTGCTTTACAAGGTGGTTGTGTGCCAGGAATCAAATCTATTTTATGGTCTTCTGGACGTGAAGGAGGTAAACCAGGTGGTAGATCTCCTGCAAAATAGTCTTTAAAGTGTGCAAGAAATTCTTTATGCCTAGGGTGCGTATGATTTCTTTAACTTGCAGTTCATTCACCCAAATGAGATAAGATTTACTACTTTTGCGTAATGCACGTTTAGCTTGAGTATGCGAAAGTAGTGGAAAAGAATTAGATGCATGCATACCATACAATGTAATATGTTTTCCTTGAAATTTAATATTAATTGAATGTGTGGAATAATCTATATCAGGGTTATGCTGATGACGCCAAGGCATACCTAAAATAATGTCACTGGACTGTAATGGTACAACTAGAAAATTTCTTCTTTTAGTGTATTCACCAATTTGAATTTCTAAGTCATATACTTCTTGTGTACCATTATACCTAGTGCCTAAGAATGCTTCTTTAATGTGATAATGCGTAGATACAGTCTGTAATTTCAATTCTTTCACTAGTTTTGCAGAAATAAAATCATGAGTACTACCATCATCATGCAAAATAATCTTTTCCTTTCCATGCACTAAACATTTCATTGTCAATAAAGAATGTTGAGTTGGCATACCTGGTAAAGTATCCGAAGGAGTGGTAATGTTGTCTTCATCTTCCGTGAAATCAGGCATTTCTTCATGTTCATCATCTTCCATTGCTCCAAGGTAGTTGATATGGTTAGGTGGCTTCTTCGAATGGCAATTTGTTGCTAAATGTCCAGGGTGGTGGCATTTATAACATATTATAGGCTTGGCTTTGGTTACATTGTTTGCAATGGCGGGAAGTCTAGGGATATTAGGATTTGGTTGTGAAATAGGCTTAGGGTTTTGATTGGCATTGGATGGTAAAGCAGGTGGTTTTGCCCAATTTTTACGAAAAGATGATGAAGGAAAACGACCTTGATTAAATCTTCTAAAATTTGAGTTGAATTGCTTAGATCCATAGTTACCATTGGGTTGGAATTGCTGTGGATGCTTGTCTCTTCCTCGTAGCTTGTCTTCAGTGTCATGAGCTAATGAAATTGCGTCTTCAAGAGTTACAGGCTTGAACATATTAACTTCAGCGTAGTAATGCCCAAGTAATCCAGACATATACTTGCGCTTGTGTGCCGCTTCAGGTACATCTTCAAGCATGCGTAACTAGAGTAATGCATTCCAAAAGCGCTCGGTGTACTGAGGAATAGGCTCACGATCCCGTTGGCTGAAGAAGGTCCCATTGCTTTATGGCTTTTTCATGGAATTGTGGAGGAAGGAAATTTTGCATAAACTTCTTCTTGAAATTCTCCCAGGTAGTGGGACAATCTATACTCTTACGAACCACGGTCCACCAAAGAGATGCTCTATCCACTAAATGATTAGTGACACACTTGATTTTATCTTTTTCTGCATATGTTTCCTCATGAAAGTAGTCATCAAACTGACTAATGAATGCAAGAATAGTTTTTCCCTCTCGAGTGCCATTGAAAGTATGGAATTTGAAATTTCTTTTACTTATCTTTGTTTCCTTGCAGATGGATTGAGCTTCGAGAGTCGCATCGATGGTACATCGAATAAGGTCTTCAGATTGAGGTTCCTCTTTGTTGGTAGTCGTTCTTTGTAAATTAGCCAATTGAACTTGCAATGCTTGCCTAGCTCGTCGTTCTTCATCCAACTACATCATAATTAAGTTTAGCTTTTGCTCCATCGTAGGTTCAGGTAGGTCGCCTTCAACCATGAAATCATCCATATGTGATTCCGTCATCTTGCAAAACTTCAAAAGACCTCACAATCTCAAAATCAAATTAGTGGGATGAGAGTAGCTCAAGATCGGGTGTACAAGGCTTATATATTTTTGTGTGTGGCTTTCACAATCTTCGTCTTTGACTATTGTGGGATTTGTAATCTTTGAAAAATCTACATTTTATCCTTTTGCGTGTGCTGAAAATGGTTCAGCAAACCTGCGTATGTGAAGAGTACCTTCCAATGAACAACTTTGCAGTTCGGAGTTTCTGTGCAGGAACATCCCTTCTATGAGTTTTGAATAGAAGTCAGTTTTGACTTCAGATGACTTGTCTGACTTGCAGAGTTACAGACTTATGTGACTTGCAGAGTTCCAGGACTTGTAGAACTTGGTTGATTTATCTGACTTGTAGGATTTAGACTTGGAAGACTTGCAGAACTTGAGAGCTTTTATGTGACTTGCAGAATTGATAGGACTTATGTGATTGGAGCTTAAGTAACTAAGCTTTTAAGCTTAGTAATTTTAAAAACGTTGAATCGTTGGGGGGGGGGGAGGCATTGTTTTTTTGACGCCAAAAATTCCGCGGACATCTTCTTATACCAGGTGTTGACGATTTGTTTGGTTTAAGCTTTTTAAGCTTAAACCAAGCTTATTAAGCTTATGAAGCTTTAAAACTTTTGAGATTATGAGAGCTTATCTTTGTTTCTTGACGACTTGATGTAGGAGATATCCACGTGGTCCTCCGCTGCTGCAGGCTGGTCCTTCGCGATCTGATGATGGAAACAGAGGTTCTTGATCGCAAGGAATCCACCCGTATCGACCGTTCGCGACAAGATTGACCATAGAGCTCGATCGTTCTAGGAGCTCTGCCTTCGCACATGATGGGTAGCGATTGGAAGCTCTTGATCTCAGCTTCGCTCTGATACCACTGGTGCGCAGATCAGATGTTGTACACTCGCGTAGTGAATGCCGGAAGGTCCCCAAGAACAAAAGAACTCTACTTTTTGCACAAAACTCAAGGTCAAAAGCATGCACGACATGAACAAGAGACCAATTGGGTGCAATCTCCCCCCATGCCTTGTGTGAGCGCTCCACAAAGCATGTATTTTATGTATTAATCATCTTCAAGCTCAAATAATAGCCCAAATTACAAAATAGCAAGCTTTTAGCTTTTGAGTTTGCTTTAGCACAAAATAGAAATAAAGCTAACGGGCGGTGCCCAAAGTGTCTGGCATACCCAATACAATGTCCAAGTACAAATAACATAATCGTGCGCCCATGTGCATACAAAATAATAAATAAATATCCAATGCCTCAATAAATAGGTGCGACAAAATATAGGCGCCATGCCTAAGGTATGCGCCCATCAAAATATAAATGATAAATCGAATACTCGCTATCCTCCAATGCTTTCCTCTGCCACTGCTGCTATCTCTACACATCAACTGAAGCATTCACAATCGTTAGTAAAATAATACAATTAAACCGACAAAAGTGAATACCTAGCAGTCTTCAGCTACATAAATAAATCAATTGGTTAGAAATCAATCCTAACCTTAATTTATTACGAGTGTGCACTCTAAACTCATAAACATTTATTAATTTAATATGCATTTTGCAGAATCACCTGCTATGGAATCACCCATTGTAACGTGTCCACTAGAATCCTCTAGGACACGTCTTAGCAGTCCATCGGAAAGGTTGTCTAGAAAGTTCCACCCGGCACTCCCATGGAATGTTGCGGGTTTTGCCATCTAGGACTTTCCGCGTCTGCCACGTAACGGAAGTGTCCTGGCCGTTTCCCACTTAGGATCGACCGGAATTGTTTGGTCATTTACTAGCAACAACTAGCGTCAGACCCGAGCGAACTACTTTACGCAGAAACGCCAGGTCTGAAGCGGATTCATGCTGCACTTGGTTCAAGGAGAATGGGAAACGAGAGGGATGCAAGGCTCGACCTCTCTGCCATAAGGCATAGTCCCATTCCGTTCCCCTAAAACAGCGTGAATCGGGTAATAGTTAATTCCAAGTCATCGTTCTCGTTACTTGCTTTGGGGATGACGATCGTTCTCTGTTCGTCGAAGACTTTGAGAAAAGTTCCCGGCTAACCGGGACCACCCATCCGTAGGACGGACCCATGGTCCATCCTCCGCACTTTCCTCGGTTTGTTTTAGTTATGTAATTACCTACCACATTAGTTTGACATATAACAAACAGCTTCCTTGATTAACCCTGTTAAGCACTGGTTCCTTCACGTAATCTTATCACAGGACATAAAGAAAACAATGCTAAACAACTTCTTTATTATCATTTTATCCTTTTATCTTTGCAATACAAGGAGTTCCTGCCCGTAGGCGTATTCATAATCCGCCCGAAGGCTATCCAGTAATCCACCAGGGATCACTAATCCAAGTTTCCGCCCGTAGACTAGTATGCGGGCCTCGAGATCCAATCCCGAGTCACGTTAGTCTCTTGTGCAGGGCCCGGAAGGCGAGGGATTTACAGCCAGAGCCCCCCCTGGCACCCAAGCGTCCTCCTGCTCCAAGTAGAGCTCAACGGCAAGACCTCTCACGGCGGGTTCGGTCCACGTTCCCGGCGCGGCTAACACCCCCCTTGGTTAGGGTCAGGCAGGCAGTCGGGGGTAACTGAAGCTGCCTCTCCCTTCAAGCTTCAACCTGAAGTATTTAGATATGTTTTCGTCCTTTAGTTCATTGAGCAAACAATGCAAACAGTGCTTCCTAAACTGTTACAAGCACAATCAAATTCTAGTGGTCGTTTAGCTGGCAAACTGTTAAGGAGTGACTCCTTTTCTCCGAATGCAACCCGCATTCGATCCGGAATCAATTGCAACTTGGCAAGATTCCAAGTATTCTTGGGTTAGGGTCATACCCTACCAATACTTTAGGTTTTGTTGTGATAGGTTCCAGCGACCGTGTCGCTTTAGTTTATTGTCTGGTCATTTGCTCCAAGGCAAATACCTAACCTTCCTTTTCCTTGGTAATTATCCCCCAAGAAAAGTGAGTAACAGGATGATTACTCATCCTCTTGTAAGTTAAATTCTTTCAATAACTTGCCAACCTCATTTCGAGAGACGATAAAACTCTCTTGTGGACAAATCTTAAGTCTATACAATATTGCAGCTTTTTGCACATGTATTGTATCTATTCCACGGGATCATTCTACCCATTGCTTAGCGTTTTCTGGTCACGGAATTTACCTCCAGCCGAATAGCAGGGTTTTAGGGTATCCTCCAACCCATTCCTAATTATGTTGGCCCATGGTCTTAGAAGTTTGCAACTCCGTCGGAGTTTCATCATTTGAACGAATGATCCTTAAACCTTAGATCATTTCATGCAGGAACATCCAATTGCTTTGACATTTCGTGATCGTGTGTAAGATCTTTAGATTCGCAGGTTTTGTCTTGGCAACCAGTGTAAAACTAGGTCAAATTATTATTGCGCTAAACCCTAGTTAACACTTGGGATACCTATCATATCGACTCAATCATGCCCATATGAATCCTTGTGGTTTAGGTGACCTAGTCAACTCAATAAACTTGTCTTGTGTCAAGGATGATCCTTTCCTCAAGGTAATAAACTAAATCTAATGGCGAACAATAGTTACAACTACACCAATACGCGTAAACATGCGATTTATTGCTTCTATGCATCACATGGTTCACGATAACCCTATCCTTCCTTGGTAAGGTAAAATGCTTGATAATCTGTACACTAACTTTCCTAGGTCCTACTAGGATTTACATCAATTAATCTTACCTACAACCTTGTTGTCTACCTTCGAATCTTATGCTTTGACGAACCATGCAACCTTTCCTAAATGCGGCTTCTGATGGATGACGTTTTCGCATGATGACTATGCAATACGCAACATTCTCCTAGCTACAATGTGGTTAACGAAGTTTATACCAAACTAAAGCTAGAGTCAACTCATTCCATTTTACATGCTATTTGCAAGTTCATAAGATCATTTTCGTATTCTATTATTTCCTTTTGGGATAATACCTTATGGTGTTAACCTTGCCTCATGAAATCATTACGAGGAGGATGTTGCCTAACATGTGGCACACGCTTATTCCTACCATGTCTAGGATGAAAGAGAATGCACTTATAAATTCCATTTCTTTGCCTAAGTTTAGACTCATTACTTTGATAATGTACCAAAAAAACTACATGCGACTAGTCTTCTAAGGTGGATAACTCGTTCAAATTCATGATATATTTCCAATCTTGCCTAATGTTTCAAGAGATGCTTTATCAAATGTATTTTTTTCCAATTTCCATATGCATTAAGCGTAAAAATGCAATTCCCTTCATGAACTAAGCGCGCCTAATCATTTCTTTATGCGGAAATAACTCGAAAGAACCTGGACTTGAGGGCTCGGGGAGATGTCCACTTGTATATTCGGAGATGAACCTCCCGCGGTCGCACCTTGTGATCTTTTTGGGGCCATCGTAGACGTGGATTCGACTTATGATTTTCCTTTGTGGTCTACGAAGTGACTGGCCTCGGAATGCGGCCTTCTGACCTTTGCCTTTATCCTTGTATGTGGAAGATTCCTTTGCGGGATGGCGCTTGCGGCAAAGGGCTTTAGGAGTCTTTTAGGAAAAACTCGAGTCGGCACGGAATTGATTCTTGGATGGCTTGCGGCTTTAAAGTCTTTTTGCAAAAGCCTTTTCGATGGGTCTTGTGTGGGTCTTTACGGCTTCACCTTCCCCTCTTCAAAGTCCCAGGGAGGGGTATGAATGCCCTTTGGGAAATGTGGTGGGAAGGGGGCTTAAGGAGGCCCCCCCCTTAGAAGCTTCTAAAGAAGCTTGTGAGAAGCTTCTGCTTCTACAGAACACGTGGGGGGGGGGGGGTCGTGATCAGCGTGGTGGCGGACTGAAGGCCTGGCGACTGGCGGACTGGGCGGCTGCGGCGGACTGGGCGGCAGAGCGATCGGTGGACTGGGCGGCAGCGCAGCGCTCCACGGCGACCTCCTTCTCCTCTCAGCCGGCCTCCTCCCTTCACGTCGGCACCTCCTCTAGCTCCTCTAGCTCTCCCTCTCTCTGCACGGCCCGTCCTCCTCCCAGCTCCTCTAGCACACCCCCTTGCTAGGGGGTGTTTATATAGGTATGGGGGGTGGGGAAGAGGGCCTCCACACACGTGGAGGACTCCCCCTCATGCAGACCTGACATCACTTCCCCTTGGCCATTCCCCCCCACACTCCCTCTCCTCCAGCCATGCATCGTCTGGGGGAAGGGATAATAATAAAAAAATTTGCCTTGAATTTATCCATTTGCCCTTCCCAAGCGGTCGTTTCCTCGCGGTTTTACGGTCTTTAACCCCGGCCTTTAATTCTCGACGTGGAGACCTCATTTTCGAGCGTGCATGGTGTGGATTAGGTTACCAATAATCACGAAGTAGGGAATACTCTTGCACAGGGTTTACACGGCGTGCGGGAAGTTAATATTTGCGGTACGGGGTACGCGGAAATATTACATTCTCTCCCCCTTAGAAGAATCGAGATGTCCTCATCTCGAGATAAACTGGGGATATTGAAGATTGAGAGAGCTTTCATCCATCCAGGTAGCATCCTCTTCGGGATAATCTTTCCACTGGACGAGGCATTCTCTCAAGGTTCTAGATCTCAACTGTCTCTCCCTAACATCTAAAATCTTTTCCGGTCTTAGTTCAAGGACTCCTTGACTAGGCATTACAATTTGTTGGTCATCAAGTACGTGATTTGGGTTGGGTACATACTTTTTTAAGAGACTAATATGGAATACATTGTGAACCTTTAGGTTATCAGGAAGTTGCAATTTATAAGCATTGGGTCCCAGGCATTTGAGGATTTTATACGGTCCACAATACCTTGGACTTAGCTTCTTGCATTCACCTAGAGATAAAGAGCTCCTCTTGGGGCGTACACGAATAAAAACCATGTATCCTTCTCCGAAGACCCTCTCTTGGTGCTTCAAATCCGCATATGCCTTTTGTCTATCTTTGGCTGCTTGTATGTCTTGTCTTATTGACCTTATTTGGTCATCCATGTCCTCCAACATTTGTCTTGAAGCTTCCACTCTCAGGGTAGGATCTGAAAAATTTAGAGGACTTCGACAATCATGACCATACAATGCCTGAAAAGGAGTCATTTGAATGCTCTGCTGGTAAGAAGCATTGTAAGCAAATTCTACTAACGGCAAATATTGAATCCATCTCTTTGGCTCTCGACAGCAGTAAGCCCTAAGCATATCCTCAATGATTTGATTTACTCGCTCTGTTTGTCCATCTGTTTGGGGATGGTAGGCAGTGCTAAAACAGAGTTGGGTTCCAATAGCTTCAAAGATAGCTCTCCAGAAGTGAGAAGTGAAAAGAGAATCTCGATCGCTAATGATCCTTCTAAGTAACCCATGTAGCTTGAATATTTCTTTGATAAACACTCTTGCAATATCGGAGGCTTTATAGTTTGTCTTTACTGGAATCAGGTGTGCAACCTTAGTAAGCATGTCAACTACAACCATAATGGAGTTGTATCCTCCTTGGACTTGAGGTAAGCCCACCACAAAATCCATACTGATGAATTCCCATTTCATTTGGGGAATGTCAAGTGGTTGTAATTTTCCTGGCATCATGACATGTTCAGCCTTGATACGTTGGCAAGACAAACATTCGGTGACATATTTGAGGACGTCACCTTTGAGCCTCTCCCAATGATAGCTCTTCCTGACTGCATTGAGAGTTTTTGCATAGCCAGGATGTCCTGCGAAAGGGGAGTCATGAGCTTCCCACAATATCTTCTGCTTAAGTGACTGGCTTGCTGGTATACATAGCCTTGTTCTATAGTAAATAAGTCCATTGTCAACAGAAAATTCATGATACTTGGCCTGTAACTTCAAATTCTGATCCTTGGTAGATATTTCTTTTATCATTGCTTGGTAGGCTAAGTCATGGCATGCTTCCTCTCTAGCTAGTTCGAGTATAGGGTTGCTTGGCATAGATACCTTTGTAGCCAGAGATCCGGCCGTTGATGGATTCTGCAAGATTAGTGAGTTTAGGAACGCCTTGCGACTGAGTGCATCGGCAACCACATTCTCCTTTCCTGGCCGATACTTGATTTCAAAATCATACTCCTCCAATACTTCGATCCATCGACGTTGCCTCATGTTGAGCTCGTTCTGGGTAAAAATCCATTTGAGACTCTTATGATCTGTTACTAGAGTAAACTTGTTACCCAACAGGTAGTGTCTCCAAAGCTTTAGAGCATGGATGACAGCTAATAACTCCAGATCATGCGTGGCATAATTCTTTTCATGACTCTTCAATTTCCTTGAAGAGTATGCTACTGGATGACCTTCCTGCATAAGAACACACCCCAAGGCAAGAATGCTGGCATCGGTTACTACCTCGAATTCCTTATTGAGATCAGGAAGTTTCAGAATAGGTGCTGATACCAAACATTGCTTCAATTGGTCGAAGCTATTTTGCTCGGGAGTTGACCATGTAATAGAAGTCTGCTTCTTTAATAAGTCGGTAAGAGGTGCTGCAATCAAAGCATAGTTTTTGATAAAGATCCTATACCATCCTGTCAAGCCAAGAAAACTACGTATCTCTTTGACGGATATTGGTATTGGCCATTCAAGCACATCTCTGACTTTGGCCGGATCTACTGATATTCCTTCTGATGATACTATGAATCCTAGATATTCAATCTGACGTTTGAAGAATGCACACTTCTTCATTTTTGCATACAACTTATGAGACCTCATTGTCTCCAACACAATTCGTAGTTGGGGTTCATGATCTTCTTCCTGTTTAGAATAGACTAAAATGTCATCGAAGAAGACAAGCACGAAATCATCAAGATATGGTCTAAAAATATCCTGCATTAGTCTATTGAAGGTGGCCGGTGCATTTGTAAGGCCGAATGACATAACCAAGAATTCAAAGTGCCCATATCTTGTATTGAAGGCCGTTTTTGGAATATCCTCATCCTTGATCCTGATTTGATAGTAGCCTGACCTGAGATCAATTTTGGAGAAGATCTTTGCACCTTGAAGGCGATCAAGAAGCTCATCTATTCTAGGAATAGGGTACTTGTTCTTGACTGTTGATTGATTCAACCCACGGTAATCAATACATAGTCGAAGTGTCCCATCTTTCTTTTTCTGGAATAGGACTGGAGCTCTCCATGGTGAACTGGTAGGATGGATGTAGCCCTAATCTAGTAGTTGCTTGAGTTGTTCCTTCAACTCAATAGCTTCCGATATAGACATTCTATAGGGTCTCTTCGCAATTGGCGCAGCTCCTATTATTAGCTTGATCTCATGATCTACTTCTCTTTAAAGCGGGAGTTCTGTTAACTCTTCAGAACTACGTCCACGTATTCCTTCAGCCAAGTGACCAATTTACTTTACTACTTTTATCAATATTCACAGTCAAGACAATCGGGAAAAAGTTTTATTTCGTTCATATCAGCATAGCCCTTTCGGGGCACAATTATTTCTTGGGTCGATGGAACAAGTTAACACATTAATTCGAGGAGAATAAGATATTATTGCATTCAGCTACAGGAACTGAGTAGTAGTACGGATTGGGGTCATCGATTTTCAGGAATTGATAGTTCATTGGAAGATTAGGGTATCTTTTCCTTTGATATCCATTCTTCTCATGACGTCCCAAAACCTTGATTCGGTCGGCAGGGATTCTTTGAATCACTTCTCCGTACACATACTTATTCTGGTTAACCCTTCGACCTCCAACCTGTAGAGTCGCGTTTGCGTGAGCCTCAACAAAGACGAACATCTTCACGATTTTCAAATCCTCCATCCACTTGATTCTCTTCAAGTTAATTTGAAGGTACGCAGGTCGATAGGCAGTTATGTAATAGATCCCTGAAACACCCATCCATCTCTGTTCCACGTACACAGGTGATGGATTGTAAATGCGGTCTAGGATGTTCATCATTTCAATTCTCTGCCTATAATGCGGAGAATGCATCGCAGTCATGAACATGATCCGGAACACCAAAAACTTATTCCACGCCTCGTAATTCTGCAAGACAGTATTGAAGATGAGAAAATGTTTGGACAGGAACAATTTCTTTACTTCTCTTCTAATGAAATCTTATGAAAACAATTCCATTGTAAGTCGGCTCTGATACCAACTGTAACGTGTCCACTAGAATCCTCTAGGACACGTCTTAGCAGTCCATCGGAAAGGTTGTCTAGAAAGTTCCACCCGGCACTCCCATGGAATGTTGCGGGTTTTGCCATCTAGGACTTTCCGCGTCTGCCATGTAACGGAAGTGTCCTGGCCGTTTCCCACTTAGGATCGACCGGAATTGTTTGGTCATTTACTAGCAACAACTAGCGTCAGACCCGAGCGAACTACTTTACGCAGAAACGCCAGGTCTGAAGCGGATTCATGCTGCACTTGGTTCAAGGAGAATGGGAAACGAGAGGGATGCAAGGCTCGACCTCTCTGCCATAAGGCATAGTCCCATTCCGTTCCCCTAAAACAGCGTGAATCGGGTAATAGTTAATTCCAAGTCATCGTTCTTAGCCGGGAACTTTTCTCAAAGTCTTCGACGAACAGAGAACGATCGTCATCCCCAAAGCAAGTAACGAGAACGATGACTTGGAATTAACTATTACCCGATTCACGCTGTTTTAGGGGAACGGAATGGGACTATGCCTTATGGCAGAGAGGTCGAGCCTTGCATCCCTCTCGTTTCCCATTCTCCTTGAACCAAGTGCAGCATGAATCCGCTTCAGACCTGGCGTTTCTGCGTAAAGTAGTTCGCTCGGGTCTGACGCTAGTTGTTGCTAGTAAATAACCAAACAATTCTGGTCGATCCTAAGTGG
Source organism: Lygodium microphyllum (assembly GCF_053477565.2). Classification (NCBI taxonomy): domain Eukaryota; kingdom Viridiplantae; phylum Streptophyta; class Polypodiopsida; order Schizaeales; family Lygodiaceae; genus Lygodium; species Lygodium microphyllum. The sequence goes on along the minus strand of NC_141138.1, from coordinate 181,285,009 downwards.
GAAACGGCCAGGACACTTCCATTACGTGGCAGACGCGGAAAGTCCTAGATGGCAAAACCCGCAACATTCCATGGGAGTGCCGGGTGGAACTTTCTAGACAACCTTTCCGATGGACTGCTAAGACGTGTCCTAGAGGATTCTAGTGGACACGTTACACCCATGCACACACTAAATTAATGAAATGCCCAAAAAGGATAGGCATCCCCATCAACTTCTCGCAAAAGAATCCACTTTGTGTATGAGCCCCGGTCATCAAAGTTTACGGAATCCACCGTGAAATATGCCTCCTGGCATCAGACATTGTCATATTCTCCTTCATGGACAGGTCCATAAGCTGCTTCAGCCAATACATCTGACTTGCTGGACTTTTCTTGTCATAGAGGTTCTTAATTTTATCCCAAAGTTTCCAAGCACTCTGTGCTTCCTAAACCACATTTTAATGCACCTGTTCAGTGAGAGACAAGATGAGGGTAGACTTGCATAACTCATCAAGCTCATCCCATTTGCCATGCATCCTTAGTGGCTTTATCTACAATTTTTGCACCAATACCTGCCAAACTTGGCTCTTCCAATAGGCATAATTTGTACCATCAAGCTTAGTGATGTTGAAGATAGCACTGTCAATGGAACAAGAACCCATAATGCAGTCCAAAACAGTGTAGACAGTTCAAAATTGCTTGATATTTTTTGTTGTAAATAGCCAAAAATACCACCAAAACCAAGGCAAAATGACCACAAATTGATAGCTAATGATGCTGCCCATCAAATACCATCAAAAGTACATAAAATCAGGATGATTCATCATGAAAATTCCACATCAGTCCATACATAACTGCTTGCTGTAATAAATTACAGCCAGGTACAATGAGAGCAAACTGTAAGCAAAATCAATGCACCAAGAGGTGTATGCTCAGGGAGTGCGAAGCCCAAATCAACCTAAGTACATGTATGAGGACCACGACATATCAACCATGCAACATCCAAGTGAAGAAGATCCTAGTCTCAGAAGACTCAAAGCTCAATAGCATAAACCATATGCTCAATGTTTGTCAAACATCCAATGATGCTCCCACTAGCACATATGCTCAATGTTTGTCAAACATCCAATGATGCTCCCACTAGCACAAAAGCCATATGGATCAAGCCAAGAAGCTCAAGAAGGGCATATGAGAGCACCAATGAGACAAAAGATCCAAGACCAGACATCAATAAGACATCATGAGCATATAGGCTATGTAGCCTCCAATTAGAGTATCCATAGACATCAATTGTATTCCAAATACAATTCTGGCAAGCCACGAAAATTTCCAAGTAAGTTCCTGGAAGCTAGATGCAAGCCAAGACAAGGCACAAGTAGCAATCGGCTCCAAACAATGTAAGTAGCATGTAGTAGTGGCATAGGCCAAGCATGTCAAGAACGGTCAAATATACGTAACATACATGCCATATGTACATCCAAGACGGAGCATCGAATGCATTCCAAAACCAAGCTCAAGCTCAAATGAAGATCCGGAACCAAAGACAAGCTCGAGTCGTATCCCAAAGGTCAATACTTCATTGCATATCCCAAAGACATAGCTCGAAACCAATAGGCATAACCAAATTGGAGGTAAAATAACATGTCAACCAAGGTAGCATAAGTCCCAACCAACAACAAAGTTTCTGAATCCAAATCAAGGCTCAATAGCTCTCAAATAACAGATCTGGGCATAAACCATGATGACCAAGAATCAATACATCCAATAGGACACCCGAATGTCAACAAAGAGCATTATGCATAAGCCGTCTCTGATAAAACCTTACTGCCCAAACAATGTACAACAGTAAATCTCTGCATAAATCGAGCTATGGAAGCTCAAACCAAGTCCCAAAGCATCTCAAAACATTAGGCAAACATCTCCAAAGCATCTGGGCGCATCAAATACCAAGCCTCGGGAGTATCACATAAGCTAAGAGCATGACATTTTCTTACTGTAAATCAACTCAGATCTGTTGCATAAAATGTTGCTATTTGAATTTGGTAGATTTGACATCACCATCACATCCGGAGCATGCAAAAACCCCAAGTTAGACTCTTACATTGCCTTAATCGGGTTCCAGATGCTCGAGATATGAGAAAAAAATTGGATTTTTGAGCCAGATTTTGAAACAAGTGTAAAAGAAACTTGAGCTGCTACTGTGGGGCCTCCTGGTTATGCTGAGGACAAGGGGACAAATGGGGGGGTAATTATTATCATGTCTATTCTTGTATTGTTTGGGAAAAATATGATTAGTTTTGTTGGTTGATTAAACAATACCCTAAATGTTTTTTTTTTCAATCAACTAATCGTTGCATTGTGATTTTTATAAAGAAGATGACATTAGGCTGATTGCCTTGATTCTTAATTGGATCAATTAAGGAAGGATATTTTGCACACATGGATCATCTCCAAGATCGGATTATGGATTACCCCGAGAGGGCTTTGCTCAATTCACAGACCGATGGTCAAGTGGTGAAAAGGGCAACCACGGAAAGTGTATCTCACTCCTAGGTCGCTTGGGGTTAGGGGAGCTTTGGGACACCCCTTGTCGAGTTTAGAACGGAGCTGTAGACTACCGTGAGCCCAACATATGGAGGCATTGGAAGATCCTATTCTAGATAAAGGATGGAAATTTTAGCGCCATGTGATTTGGACCAAGTACTTTTGTTGGATAGAAGGGATACATAATTCTCCTATATGGGTAGGAGACAAAGATTAACTTGAAGATAAGTTAATGAACTTGTTTGTCAAAAGGACTGCTTATTTTGTTTTCGTGTCCGTGCTGTAAATTAGTGAATGAACCTTGTTCCGTAAAAGGCTTAATTAATGAAGCTAATTTTAAATGTTGCAAATAAATGTGGTAGGACCTAATTAGAAAACTAAAGCTATCAAGGGAAGCGGGTGGATGGAATCCCCAATGGATTCATTCTACGACTGGGTGGTCCTAGAGAACTGGGAGGCTTCTCACAAGGTTTTACCAAGGATGACTTTAGGTATTGTTAAGTTAGAACCTGATTCATGCCATTTTAGGGGAGCGGAATGGGACTATGCCCTATGGGCAGAGAGGTTGAGTGGCGCATCCCGCTCATTTTCCATTCTCTTTGAACCAATTGTGGTATGGATCTGCTTCGGATTGGGTATCTCTACATAAAGTAGGATATCCAAAACACCCGACGCTAGGATGTTGTCAAGAGACTTTGTCTACTAGGAACCCAAATTTTAGGTTGATCATAGTGGGTTTGGCCGTGGACATTCCGTTGCGAGGCGGACTCTGGAAACCCTAGGCGAAAAACCTCGAAACATTCCATGGGAGTGCACGATGGTGACGCCTAGAATTGTTTCTTGATGGACCGCTAAAACGTGCTTGGACACTCGATAGACAGGCACGCTATAGGTTCTCATTGATGGCGACCTAATAAGTTTGGATTTGATGATGTTGTGATTGCACAAGAGGTCACCTTTGACATTGGAGTCTCTCTTTGGACTAGTTTCGATCTTGTTCACCTATTATTGATTTTGATTTTTCTTTCTAAGGTTTCACAAATCCTTAATAAGGCAAATAATATCTCTCTCTTTCTCTTAGAAGGGCCCACACAAGCTCTCCCTCAAATTTTAAAATATTGGTAGCGGAAAATTAAAAAGAGAGAAGGAGAGAGTAGGTGAAGAGAAAACTTAAGAGAGAATTTAGGAGAATGATGATGTAGGTAATTGAAGGACTCTAGAGAAGGTAAATGATATAAACTAAGAGAAGAGGATGTAGGAAAGGATAAGAGTGGGTTAGTAGATGAAGGGTGAGAATAAAGAGAAGAGAGAGTAGAATATTTGAAGGCTCCAAGGGAGGTAGGTGAAAAATGATAAAAAGAAAAGTGCTAAGAGTGATAACTAGTGTCTTATGATGTCCTAATAGAGAACTAATTTTGCAAGATCTAGATGTAGGGGCATTGCTTGCTTTGATACCATGTTTCACTACAAGGATTTAAGCTTAAAGCGACGGCAGGTAGCAACGCGGGTAGCGCCGTCGCCATTTGCATCGCTATTTGCGTTGCAAAAGCGACGCAAATAGCGACGCTCCACAGGGAAAACAAACAGGCCGAAATCGAGCATAGCTTTATTTTGCGTTTTTGCGTTTTGTGTTTTGAGAGCGAGAGCAAGGGAGAGAGCGACCGTCGTGAGAGAAGGAGAGGAAGAAGACTTGCCACCGCCGCCGTCGTTCGCGAAGGAGAGGATGAGCCTTCATTGCGAAGAGGAGCCGCACCACAGTCACCATATCTCATCGGTGAGTCTCCCTCTCTCCTTTTTTTGCTTGTTTAATGTGTAAATCACTCTCTCTTTTGCTTGTTTAAGGTTTAAATCACACTCTCTCTTTTGCTTGTTTAAGAGAGGAAATGAGAGAGAAAGAGAGGGAGAAAGAGAGGGAGGGAGAGAAAGAGAAAGAGAAAGAGAAAGAGAAAGAGAAAGAGAGGGAGAGGGAGAGGGAGGGGGAGGAAATGAGAGAGGGAGAGAAAGAGAAAGAGAGGGAGAGGGAGAGGGAGAGGGAGAGGGAGAGGGAGAGGGAGGGAGAGTGCATTCTCTCTCTCCCTCTGCCTTTTGCTTTTGGAGAGTGTTAGGATATATTGTGAGAGGGAGAGGAAATGAGAGAGAAAGAGAGGGAGAGGGAGAGGGAGGGAGAGAAAGAGAGAGAGAGAGGGAGAAAGAGAGAGAGAAAGAGAGGGAGGGAGAGAAAGAGAAAGAGAAAGAGAAAGAGAAAGAGAAAGAGAGGGAAAGGGAGAGGGAGAGGGAGGGGGAGGAAATGAGAGAGGGAGAGAAAGAGAAAGAGAGGGAGAGTGCATTCTCTCTCTCCCTCTCCCTTTTGCTTTTGGAGAGTGTTAGGATATATTGTGAGAGGGAGAGGAAATGAGAGAGAAAGAGAGAGAGAGGGAGAGAGAGGGGGAGGGAATGAGAGAGGGAGAGAAAGAGAAAGAGATGTATACTCAAATGGATAGCTTTATGGAGATGTATGTCTACTCAAATGGATAGCTTTTGTCTACTCAAGATGTAGTCCACTTGTGTGTGTACAGATTGGAACGATAACATATCCATGATTATGGTAATGGTATGCACTTTGCTTTTTTTATGGGTACCATTACATCGACTCCTTAAGAGGGCTAAAAATTGGTCATACACTTTATAAAGTCTAATTAGGAGATTTAAGATGCACAATAATAGACTTATCGATAATGGTATGCAATGTGCTTTACCATGGGCCACGTACATTGGTGACTCTTTAAGTTGGCTTAAAATTGGTCATATCCTTCATAATGTCCAAATAGGGGATCTAATTGTGATATGCATAATTCCTCGTTTTTGTATTAACTTTATAGGCATAACAAATTAGTAATCATGACAACTAGTCAACGGAAGGACTAAAAGAAAATGATCCCCTAGCTAATGGTCATTATGGTACTTCATCAAAATGAATCCAAAAGTATTGCCATAGAAGAAGAATCCCTTAAATTGAGCATAGGATATTTTCTTCAAATGTTATGACTATGAGTATAATTGATTGGAAAAAATTTTATAACTATGGTACACACACACACATCCCCACATAGGCACAAACATTTTTACTATTTGATATTGTTTTTGATATGGTAACCTTGTATTACATTGTTGCATTTGATGTCTTCCAATCATTACAATAAAAGTTGATAAATTTCATAGATGGCATTAATTTTTATACATGGACGTAGGACAAAAAAACCACATTACTAAGATGCTTTTTGTTGAGACTGATTTATTATTAGACTAAGAGATCCTCAATGATACTCATAAATTTTGTTGACTAGGATTACTTATACTCAAAGCCCTCTAGTACAGTTGTATAAGTAATCCTAGTAGAGCCCCTCTAAGATACTCAAAGTACATAACCTAGAGACCGTAGCTAGGTATATAAGGTATAATGGCCATACAAGAAGACACCTCAATAATTGACTGATCACCACTAAATCCCAAAGAAGAATCGTGTTCTATCCCCTTCAACTCTATATTCACCTCGTGAAGAACTTCATTAATCAAAGCATCCTTGTCACCAATCTTTTTGTTGCAATGATGAAGTAACATATTCATCACTTTTCCTTTTAGCATCTAAGGCATTATCCAATCTTTTAGTCAAGTCCAAACATTTAGTCTTCAACTCATGAACCTTATGAACCAATGCTTTGTTTTTCTACAATAATGAATAATTATCTACTGGGACAAACAAATCCTTGAGCATGGTATATGGCCGAGATATAACATCAATAAATCTCTCAACTACTATGTCCCATGCATTTTTTACATCAATCAATAAAGTATTTCTTATATCTTGAAGTTTAGATTTCAACACCATGGATGCATCAATATCAACCTCAATGTTTTTCAAAATTTGCTTCTCAACCTCTTTCCAAGGCTAAAACCTCTCAAGCAAGAGCTTATGGTCAACTTGCAACTTGACATACATCTCCATAAAGCTATCCATTTGAGCCTCGTTTTTCCAAATTGTATTACAAGTCATTAAATTGTTTGTTGTAATGTAGACAAGATGGAAAACGAAGAAGGTCTTGTTGTTCAAGATCGCGAGGCGTATCTTAATCAGCGTGTCCCATGTCCTTGCTCTCAATGCAAGTTGGCAATTAGACGAAAATACCGATTGTCTATAGAAAACGTACGACGATTTGGCGAGTTTCAATCTGAGATCATTGATTAGGCGATTGCGAATTTTCAGCAAATGGTAATTTGAAGTTAATATCAATCATGCATTGTACTCGCAAGCTAATTGAATACCATATACAATAAGATTGGGTCTTGCTGGCAAATTTGCTATCCAGGGAGGTGATGTCTCATCCCAAGGGGGAGTGCACCCTTTGTGGCCAATTACAAGAGTTCGTGGGCGTGCGATGGATGGAGAGTAGGAGCCAATCCACCACTCGCAAGGCCAATCTATACCATCAATGCCAAAGGAGACAGACAACCTTCCAGACCTATCTACAATCTTGGAGCCTGAGATGGAGGCAATGATCGATGCATTGATTCCCATGGATGTTGAGACTTCTGATCCGCTTAGAGAGGAAGCATCTATACCATTATATGATGGATGCCGAGTATCTCAGTTGAAGACACTACTTGTACTCTTAAGTGTGCAAGCAAAATACGGGTGGAGTGATACGAGTGTGACCGAGTTGTTCAGGTACCTTGCACATAGGCTTCATTGATTTTTTTTTTGACACTATTATTACAAACATTTATGCTTTTTCAAGGTGTTTTATGATTTTTTTCAGGTTATTGAAATATCATATATTACCACCTGCAAATACCATGCCCGAGTCTCGTGATGATACATGACATGTTTTACGGAAGCTTGGCATGGACTACAATAACATCCATGCATGTATCAACGATTGCATACTGTTTTGAGGAGAATACGAGACTATGGAGACATGTCCAAAGTGTGGTGCTCACAGGTATCGATAGGACTTGCAAGGGCAAACCATCCCTCAAAAAGTTCTTAGATACTTTCCGCTCATCCCTCGCATAAACCACATGTTTCGTACGTCCGGCATGGCGAGCTTGACAACGTGGCATGTGCAGAATAGGTCCATGGATGGAGTTCAACGAATATCAGCAGATTCACGCGCATGGAGCCACATTGACTCTACCATTCCAGGCTTTGTGCGAGAGCCAAGGAATCTTCGGCTCGATCTTTCAATGGATGGCGTGAACCCATTTGGTCTGCGCTCAACTTCTTACAATGTGTGGCCTATAGTCCTTGTCGACTACAACATCCCTCCATGGCTTTCTATGAAGAAAGGACATCTCATCCTTAGATTGCTCGTCCTAGGTCGCTACAAAGTAAAAAATATGGACATGTATCTTCGTCCATTAGTCGATGAGCTTAAGATTTTGTGGGAGGAGGGAGTCACTGTGCAAGATATGAGCAGGCGCAATGGTCGGCGGTCAGCCAATATTCGAGCCATTCTCATGTGGACAATGCATGACTTTCCGAGATTGGGAGAGTGCTCAGGTGAGCAGGCCTCTAGTCTTGCTGGTAATATCTATATTTTATCTCATTCAATCAAGTATTCACTAGGTCGTGGTGTTGGAACAGGTCTGGTTACCTCAAGTTATCATGCATGTCCATTGTGCGGGCCACAGCTAGACTCCCGAAGGTCACGAACCATGAAGAAGATGGTATATCAAGGACACACTACTTTCTTGCCGGAGGATTATGAACTCAGGGAAGGTTTCCTTGGACGACCTCCAACACGTATGAACACCGCAAGTTAGTACGAGTTGAAAATGGTTAACGCGGAATCACATCCAAATGGAATGCGACGGTTCTCAGTTTTCTACGAGTTTCCATATTGGACCCACTTACAGGTCAACCACTTGTTGGATCCCATGCATATTTTCAAGAATGTGGGCAGCTTGCTATGGGACCACATCACAGGAAAGAGAGACACTATAGAGGCACCAATGGATTTGAAGGAGGTAGGTAAGATGGAGGCGCTTTGGCCGCAGTCGAGTGCTGATGGTCACTGTAGCTTCCTCGCACTCCTTGGGTTTTGTCCACTAAAGAAGAGTGCATTGTGAAGCAAGTAATCAAGTCTATCCGCACTCCGACAGGTATGATGCGTTCTCTTAGGTCCGCATTTTCTAAAGATGACCAATTGTCGGGGCTAAAATCCAATGATTAGTATAAGATATGTCAGGTTTGTGCTACGAATGGATTGTAATTAGCATGGGCATTTTGCTATTTGGAATGTCCACCTTTTCATATCTTGCCCCTTTTGTGGCCATTTCCTTGTCCTGGCTCCCATTCGAGTACTCTAAATTTCTGCGTATCCGGCTTGACATCCCGCATTGATTGGCAACTCTTGACAACCCGCACGGCATTCTGAAAAATTATCAAAAATCCACAAGTTATGCTCTGGCGCCTTTTAAAAAGTCGTGAATCTATAGCCTCCTCCCTCAATTGGCGCCATTCGTTTGCATCTAACCGCTCGGGCTTTGCAGCCCCACTCTTGATTGCCTTGCATGTGTCGAATCGTCTATGTGACATGTATGCACGCAGGCAATCCATCATCCACAGTCCGTAGAGAATCTATCTATTGCGGCTGGCACCGGAAACTCCTCGTGCAAGGATGTTACTATGTAGTCCTTGCTCCCCTCCGGTATGTTCTTCCAATGATCCAAGACGTTATGCTGGAAAACTTGTTGGCACAACTCTCTCATGCGAGCCATCACCCTCCTCCCCTCATCATTCATGATGATGGCTCATAACCTACTATCGACCAGATATCCATAACCCCTAGGAGTCTGTCTAAGATGGGTCCTCTCCCATCTGCGTCCACGCTCCTGGGCATATCCAGGAGACTCCTCTGCCTCCAGTGTACCGACGGGGGTAATCTCTCTTGGAGTGGCATCCAAAGGGGTGCCACCTGCTGAAGGTTGTGCAAAAGCCGGAGTAACTGGAGTAGACGTCCCCACAGGTGTGACAAATCTTGAAGGTGACGCAGCTCCAGCTGAATGACGAGACAGAGACACCACATCCGTGTCTCCACAACAGCATCCCCCTGATCCCGATGCACTCCCTCTCTCCGGCCCTAGTCGTGAGCGTCGAGATCGTCTGCTCGAAGCTGAAGCATCCGATCGCACTGAAGTAGATCTAGTAGAGCACCTTGACGAAGAACGAGACAGCTCCTGGTATGCCATCTCTCTGAATCTGGCGATCTAGTCTGGAGACATGCGTGTGACGATATCCTGTAACTCCTCATCACTCATCCCTCGACTCATCCTGAAAATGTCACTTGCACAGATAAAAAATGATGTTAGAATAATCAATTTAAATCATACAAAGCACAGTAATATAAATCATTTAAAAAAAATCTCACTTAAAATGCATATCTTATGTACCTTTATAAGAGATTGGTCAACGAATTGAGTAAGCGGATGCTCCAAGTATGAAGCATCCTATGGTCCCATGTTAATCTCCTGACACAACTCCGCATACACTGAAAGGTCGATAGACATGTCACCACAAAAGAATGAGTCCGTCTCGTTCTCAAAAAATTCTTAGACTCCTGTATTTCCTCCAAGCTTTTGACGGCCTCCACCCCTTGCAATATCGACCCCTCTTTTTGCATATTATCTTCATCTATGCTCGGAACATCGCTTTGATCATATACTCTCGCACTTCGGGGAGTTGAAGGTATAACATACCACCATCAAGGTTGTCGGGGGTTTGGATAGAAGATTTCCTGTTTACAAACATGTACAAGAGAGTTCAAACCATTGTGACATAAACCATGTCGTAATATAATTAGCAAGCAAATGACTTCATGCACCTGTTCACAATGGGCCGGCAATACAAAGGTGTCGCGCAAATCCGTCCATTTTTTTTCGAAATCTATTTCGAGAAATCCAGATAGACCTTGCCGAACTGTTGCTCAGCTCTTTTAAGTACCACTTTGAACCACTGCACATCGAATAGTATCATGGAGAAGCTACGGTAATCCACTGTAATAATACTTTGCAAGTTCCCAAAATACTCCATCTCATCCACAACCGTGTTTGGATCCGTTGCTCGTCGCCGGCTCTCTTGCTCGAACCTTGCCATGATACCACAGTCCATTGTGGAGCACATTTTGTCAATACGCTCCACATGAAAATGCCGTCCGCGTGACCATGCTGCACTATATATTTTGTACTGTACATTGAAACACTCAAATTAGATGTCGCATATAAAATTTAGATACGACATATTCTAAACCCCTCATCACCTTTGGACTACATCCCCTCGAGAATTCCCACTCCTCCATTGAGACCTCTGTCCCTTTGCGAGATGTTGTGGTCAAGGCTCCATGCAACCATCGCGGCATCTCCTTTATGCCTTCAGGATATCGAATCGGTCGATGATGCATACTATGTCAAAATTCAGCTCGCGCTTCCTCTCGATCTTGCCTTGCAATCTAGTACTTAGCGAGTCACGTCTCCATGGAGGCATGGTGCAATATACAAAAGCGATTCACCTTCTCTTCCATTGAGGCATCCATTCATTTTTCTACCCCATTTCCAACCACCACATCTCCAGTCAGTCTATCATCGTCCTTCAGTGACCATAGCATTTCATTGTCTGGTTCCACCGTTGGTAGCCATTGTGACATATGCACTAGCGCCTCAGACACCAACCAACCTTCGGCCATGCTACCTTTTGGCCGAGCTTGTTGTCGCACAAAGCCTTTCAGGTTTTTCATGAAGCACTCCAGGAAGAATATCCATCGCGTATGGACAGGTCCAGCAATCTCCACTTCGTCCACAAGATGCACAAGAAGGTGGATTTGTATCGTAAGCATGCTGGTGGGCAGGTATTTCTCAAAGAGACAGACCGTCTCCACTGCTCCCCGCCTCGCGGATTCAATAGAGGACGTCTTAATCTCTTTCTGTGAGATCCATTGCACCAAAGTCGACAACTTGTAAGACATTGGAGTCAGCTGCGCGAGGCGGCGAGGGCACGACTCGAGGCTGGAGTGGTCCATCATCTTGGGAGTGGTGGCCATAGGACATATTTGGAGGACTTTGTAAGTTTTTCTTTTGTTTTTCTTATTTGTTTTTTTAAAATATTCTTTATACTGACAATCATGTTTCTAATAGTTAGCATTTTGTTTTCTTTGCAGCACTCCATTACAAATCGCAATCCGACTGGCCTTGAGACTCGATATGCAGAGAGGCACGGTCTCACTGCATTGATCGACCGATTGTATAGACGTGGCGGTCCTGTAAGTCGCTCATCTTTCTTGTCCGTAGTTACCATGAGATATTTGAATGCATTATTGTATGGTGGATTGATGTGTTGTTTCTTTTTCTGCAGAGTCTGTTCGATGCTCCTTTGCGACGGGACGAGCTTTTAGGGGACGAGGATTTGTAGCTCGCCCTTGGATCCCCGGAGCTCACACACCTTTATTTTTGAGTCGCCTGATCTATGTAGACATTTTCTATGTATTAGTGATATCCTGTCATGATTGTACCAATCACTTTTTATGCAATCATGTATTTATTTCATGTATCAGTTTTATGATTTTAGTATACATTCTTTTTGTTTGTAAGCGCATTGTACACAGTAGTGCAGAAACTATTTTGTATGGCTCTCATAAAGCACACAGTGCTATATGTGCTGCCCTACCACAAATTTTTTTAATCCCTGTTACCGTCGCTATTAGCATCGCAAATTTTACTGCTCGCATCGCTATTGGCGTCGCTATGCGTGTCGCAAACCGTCGCTATCAGTGTTGCATTTGCGACGCTGATAGCGACGCCAATACCGACGTTTCTATGGCGTCGTTAATAATGACGTTTTTTGCGATGACGGGGGAAAATTTTGTTGTTTGTATTTTCGTCGCTTTAAACGTCAGTATAAGGCCTATATCTTGTAGTGTTTGAAAATTTAGTATCCACATGATCATGAGCTTCACAACATAGGTATGGTGGATGATACCTTAAAGTGCTCTTATGGTGATACCTTAAAGTGCTCATGGTTGTGTGAGAAAGAGGATGCGTATGTGGAGATGAATAAAAGAAAGTATGATAGACAAGCTAGAAGCAAAGTAGATTTGTATTCATGTTAATACATCATAGAGTTTTTTGGTACACTGAGAATGTGCTTCTTACATAGGATTAGGCAAGTTTCTTGATTACGTCATTATGATGTTAGAGTCACATGGATCCAACTACTTCTCTCAAATGGGTCCAAATACATCTCCCTTTTTTCTACCAAATAGAGGAGGATTCATATGACTTCTTAGAGATGCATATTTCAACACCCTCCCTAGCTCGAACAATAGGAAAAAGATAAGATAGACAAGATAAGTAGGATAAATAGAATAGATTCCTTAGATAGGATAGAGGGATAAATGGGATAGGTGGTACTCACTCTAAAATGATAGATGACAAGACATCTAGAACTTACCTTAACAAGTCCAAGATTGCTCAAGTCATCTACAACTTATATGGTGTCTAGGATAATAAAACATGTAGAGGGCAAATATTGCAAGGGAAAAAAACATGTAGAACTTACATAACAAGTCCAGGAATATAGGAAATATTTGAGGAGATACATAAGGGAAAAAAACCTAGTCATTATAAAATGATTTTTAATTCATGATCTTCGAATTCTCCTAGCGAGAGGTCACACACAGTTAATTATGCTCAATGGTAAGCACATATTGTGACTCTCAATAGAAGAGAGAAGTTGAGCATATAATAATAAAGTATGTTGATCTTGGTGAGAGTAGTTTGTGAATGAAGAACTTCTTTGTTGAATAAGGATATTTGAGATGATGTAGATTCAACATCTTGTGTATTGGTTCTCTTGATGGCCAATAATAGTATTGGGAGCCCTCCCATGCTTTACAATATGGAAATAGAATGATATCCTCATGGAATACACATCAAGCATTGGGTTTGAGTTGTTGTTGTGATCCTCAAGATGTGCCTTTTGGGGCCAAAATATTGTGCTCTTTCAATACATGCTTGTTGATAAAATAAAGCAGGCATAAATAAGTGCTCGTGCAAATAATGCTTCTTCTTGTGTGAATAGGCACTAAGAGGGACTTCAATATGGTCAAGGGCTAGAGCCTTTAATGGTGTGAATGGAGACTTAAGTATTATTAAGTTTATTAACCTTAATAGAAATCTTCTAAGTTAAAAAACTTACATATCACAAAAATATCAGTGATGTGCGCTAATCGCCTAAGGGGACCCTTGATGTGTGCATGGAATTGTTGTTTTCTATGTTGAGCTAGTTGAGCTAATGTGGACATAGATGTGGAATCTGCTAGGTGGATTGGTATTGAGATAGCCATGATTGATGCGGATGGTTGCCTATTGAGATAGACCTTACGATGTTTTGACTCCATAGGAGGTCACCTTTCATATTGGAGCCTCTCTTTGGACTAGATCCACTCTTGATCACATGTTATTGATTTTGCTTTTTCAGCTATCTAAGGTTTCACAAAACCTTAATATAGTAAAGAATCACTCCCTCTTTCTCTTAGAAGGGTCCCACAAAAGCTCTCCCTCAAATCCCAAAAGAATGGTAGATGAAAAGGAAAAAAAGAAAGAAAGGAGAGAGTAGGTGAAGGGACGATGTAAGAAAGAATATAAGAGAACGAGGATCTAGATAATTGAAGAACTCTAAAGAAGGTAGATGAGATAAAATAAGAGAAGAAAATTTAGGAAAGGATAAGAGTGGGTGAGTAGATGAAGGGTGAGAATAAAGAGGAGAGAGAGTAAAAGATTTTAGGGCTCCAAGGAAGGCAAGTGAAAAATGATTAAAAAAATGAAGTGTACGGAAGAGACATTAGTGCCTAATGATGTCCTAATAGAGAACTAATTGTGCAAGGTCTAGATCTAAGGATACTGCTAGAATTTTGGGTATCCACATGATCATGAGCTTCACAACATAGTTATAGTGGATAATACATTAGAGTGCTCACGGTTGTGTGTGAGAGAGAATGTGATTTTGTAATCTTGCGTCTCTTGTTTCTACTTTTTTAAGTGTGAATTGTGGAGCTCAATTATGAACATATTACAAATGCACCTTGCAAAGGTCTGGTATTATTACTGCTTATTAACAACAAAGCCTTTACTTCATGCTTTTAATTTGCCATGAATATATTGCAAGTTAAGAAACATTGGATTCAATACCACTATAGGAAAGGTTAAGATGAAGCATGTTCACGTTGGCATCATCTAGCGTTCATGAAACACCAAGGACCAAGGTTTACCGTTTGAGTGAACTTGTAAAGGTTTGAGAAAAAAGCCTCCAAAGTTTCGAGGCAAGGTTTAAAAGTGATAAAGAATCGGAAATGGCATTGATGAGAGCCATGGAAAACACCTACAGGCTACGAACGTTCAAGGTTTCTTGAAAATGCTCTCCATGTGCACATCATAAATTTGCTCAACTAACGGAGCTGGACAATTGCCATTGACAATTTGTCCTCGTAAGGAAGCAAGCACGTAGCTTTTAGGAGAAGCACTGTGGCATGTGCCCTTGGTAAGCTGGTACGCCAACAACCACTCCGTGGGCAACATGGATGTGATCATGACAGCCCTTGGGCACCTCCATGCTAGTAGTTTTCTCAAAACGCAGATGAAGAGAGAGTTACAAAGAGGCTGATGGGAGGACTGGGGAAGGAATTATGGCTGGCCCATCGCAATTAAAGACGGTGGCTGAACAGCTAGCTAGACATGGACACACCCTGGTCCACACGCGCGCACACACACACACACACACACACACAGAGGCGTAGTACACAGACACGATAAGATCATCCCATGGAGGCCCAATATAAAACGGCGGGGCGAGAGGAGGGTTGCCGAGAGGCAGAGAAAGAGATCAGAGAATCAGGAACAAGAGTAATTAGGTATGGCTGGCAGGTACAGCTGCAGCAGTCGACCGGCGCCGTGGCTAGGCATAGGCTTGCTGGCCCTCTTCATGATCCTCTGCTTGGTCGGGTCTGCAGCAGCGCGCGAGTACAAGCAGCAGGTCTCTGAGGCCCTGCAACACAAAGGTAACTAACTATCACAGCTCACTCGTACATCCTCTCAGCTCTGCTCTCCTGTTGGTCTCCATAGCTCTATATGCTTCATCAATGGCCTTCTCCATATTAATTGATAGTATCTTTGATTCTCGCTGGATTCTCGTAATGCACTTCGCTATCCCTTGTGCCACCATGCATGTTTTCTATGCTACGTCGTACTTCACACGCAGCTTGCAATCGTCGTCTGCTTCCGACCGACGAATTCCGCACTCAAACGATGCGAATATGTGGCTCATATTCTATCTTCGACTAACAAGAACAAGTGCAATCTTGTTCATATCCTAGGCTCTAGCTTTGACGGCAAAGAGCCTCAACATCAACTGGCAATGACGTTAATGACAAATGTACCAACGAGCGGCATGCCCGTTGGCAGCCTGGATAAGTGCTGCATGACGTATGCGATGTCAAGTTTCACATCTTGTATGGCTTGCCCTTCGGAGCACAGAGATTCGGATGAAGCCTACACGGTCATTTAGATAATATAAAGCAAACCTAAGTCAGTTATGTGGTGCCCCTTTTGATGATTTAAGCGAAGGATTAATTGGTATCGGGTAAATTAGTTATGGAATAGTTATCCGGTAGTGTTTGGGTGGTTCAAAGATGTGATTAAGAGTTGTTATTACAATGAGGTCCTCCTTTTGCTTGCTGATTTCAAACGAACATCACTTGGTATGGGGTAAATGCAGATGCTCAAGCCACTTACTTCTACAAACCGCCTATGGAGAAACCGCCTATGAAGAAACCGCCTATGGAGAAACCGCCTATGAAGAAACCGCCTATGGAGAAACCGCCCATGGAGAAACCGCCTATGGAGAAACCGCCCATGGAGAAACCACCCATGGAGAAACCACCTGTTTACAAACTCCCTAAATTCAAATTCCCCAAATTCCAATTCCCCAAATTCAAATTCCCTTTCCCCAAAGAGAAGTATCCATATCCTCCTAAGCCATGAGACTTGCCTTAATGCACTATTGTTGCACCATGATACCGTTGTCTATATGTCTATCTTCTTTGCCAAGTTATTCTTACTATTTAAGCTTATGTAAATGAAGGCTCTTTAGCCATATGAACTTTCACTTACTCTTGTTATGAGCATCATGAAAAATGTGTGAGCACCGAATTGACACAATGGCATCATGTCATAGTTGCTAATAATGTCAGAAGGCATATACTATATTAAGGTGAAGCATGAAGGGTAGCTCAATTAAGAAATCTTCAAATGGAGTGTTGTCTTTACAAGCCCTCTATTCCTAAGGTTTTCCATGAATCTAGTCCTCCCAACACACACACACACACACACACACACACACACACACACACCCCTATTAGTGCATAGGTTCTCTAATAGCTGCAGGGTAGAAATTGCACTTCACATGTCTAAAACATCCTAAACACTTTAATGCTTAATTAGCTCATATGCAAGGTTGATGTAAGGAATGTGCCTCAAAACTTGCTAATAGGGGTGAGCACCAAGTTTTTGTTCGAGGTGTTCATGAGCATAAAAAAAGGCATCAGATTTTTTTTAAGGTGTTCAAGGGAGGTGAGCAACCTGATCACCAATCCCTAGTGTAAGGCCTCTGAAGCATACGAACTCAAATATACATAAGCATATGCCTGGTTTAATTCACATTCCCACCCTCCACGGCATGTACACATGCACATTGATCTCACTCCCTCTACTAACCAAAGAATATAGAACTTTTCTTGAGATATCACTAATCTGTTTCACTACTAATATTAGGACATCCTTATTAAGACTAATAATCATTGATCATTCCTAGTTTGCAAAGTTCTTTTTTTCTAGTGACATATGTAGTGTGTCTTGTTTGTGTTGTTGCCTTGAGTGTGAGTTTGGAATGAACCAAATCTCTATTCATATTATTATTATTGGTGACCTAAGCATGGGTGCTTGTGAGTCCGAAATAATGCATGTATTGTCTAAGAAATAGACCATATTTTCTCACAATAGTGGGACATTGAAGAAGTGCAAAAAAAGTCAACTAGATACAATCAATCACAATAAAAAGCAAAAATGTATTGCATCTTATCACTACAATGTGAAAATAGGAGAGTAGAATTGGAAGTTCAAAAGGGGTTCCCATGGAATGTAGATGAAAACGAAAAGTATTAACATAATCACATGCGCATGCATCAATGTAAACAAGTAATTATTTTATGAAGTAAAATAAACTAGGAGAGAAGAGGTTTGGGTCATCCGAGACCATGTTACAATATATATACACAAAGATTTATTTGATTGTGTTGTTATGAGTAATGTGTCCCCATACTTAAGCTGAGGACAATTTGAGAGAGCAAAAACCAATTGATGACATCATCTTGCTATAATTGGTTAATGCACCATGGAAATTAACAAAGAAAGGAATTTAAAAACATAGCCCATGAGTTCTTTAATAGTGAATGTGTGACTTGTCAGTCGTAGAAAATACCTCAAAGGGATCAACAAGCTATAGAATAATAAACCATGTGACAATAGGCTACTAGTTGAATTCTATGTGGTGACGCCCAATGAGGCACCAAAATATGCTCAGAAACCAGGCTGTAGAGTGGCATCTATAATGCCCGACCTTCAAAATCTGTAGAAACTCTTACTCTTCCACCCCAAATGAACACCCATACCCATCCATCAGCACACAAAGGCTCTACATCCTCACCATCTTCAAGCTCTCCCTCTTCCGTTAGAACGAACGGGAATGTGCAAAGGGAAAGAGACAAGAAAGTTGTGCCCAAAGAGAGAGACGGAGAAGGTCATGGAGAGGAAGAGATAAAAGGAGACGAGAGAGGAAGTTACAACTTCTCTCAATGTCCACTTCTTTCTTCCCCACGACTCCTAAATCCTCCTTTTTCTTTATTACCACATTAATATTTGTACATTGCTATGTTTCTAAGGTTCAATGGCCTTTCCAAAAGTAAGAACACCTAGTCTAGCATGTGCCATGACTTTATAGTAATGAGTCATGCCAATTTTACATAATGGTGTTATAATAAGAGCATAAATATTACAAAGGAAATAGCCAAACGTTAGGGATATGTGGATGTAGTGTCCACTTTCGTGCCTTCTTTTTGCACAAATATTGGGTCTATCACTATGCTACAATATGGGATCTTTGTTCATAGGACCTATGTGATCGTCTCAATAAATTTTAAGAAATTGGTGCCTAGTCTCAAACTATGAGATAATAGACTATTGGTTGAATTCTATGCTACACTATGGGGTCTTTGTTCATAGGGCCTATGCGGTCTTCTCAATAATTTTTAAGAAATTAGTGCCTAGTCTCAAAGTGCCAATCAAGGAGAAGGCTCTCGAATCATTAGACCCCATTAACTATGTTTAACATTCCTTAAAAGGTAATGAGAAAAGCATTAATAGAGTAAAGGTCAAGTTTGTTTTATCTAGTTGATTCATAAAATGAACTATGTGTTTGTATATGGTTGAAGAACACATGAAGGTATATTGAATATAACCCCTAGTATACATAATGCATCTAATAATATAGGTAATTTTTTGTTGATCAATATTGACCTTGAGAAGGTCTATTGTAGAGTGAGCTACTGCAAAATTAATAGAATGTGCACCCACATTGTTTATTTAAGGTGAAATAAGTAATGGGGACATTACAACCATACACAAAAGGTGTGCAAATGTAACATACATACATACGTACGTACATGTGTGTGTGTGTGTGTGTGTGTGTGTGTGTGTGTGTGTGTGTAAAATGATCTACTCTTATTTAATAGGCATTGATTTTGAAAAATTTTGGCAATTGAAACTCAAAGGCTCCCCCCCAAATGCTAAGTGATAGGCCATATCAAGTTGCTATTCAAGAGGGACAAAATTTGCAATACAAGGAAATCTTGAAAGCCAATAGGCAAGGACCTCACTAACTCATATCTTGAAGACCACATGATGCTTGGAGGGAGGTAGCCTATAAGCCACTTCATTGACAAGTGTAGAATACCAATGCCTATGAAGCTACCAATGTTGGTTGCTATTTGGCCTAGCTCATTACGGTATATATCCAACTAGAAGAGCTTTTTGAGGTTAAAGATGGAGAGTGAGCTTATTGTTGGATAAGTCAAGGTTGGATAGATGAAGAAGATTATTGAGATTAGGTAGGATGGGCCCCTCAAGGTTACAAGAGGCCAATCACATGTATTTGGGAATTTAACAACTTTTAGCTTAATTAAAGTGGATGAAGCATGTATCAAAAGGGTTTTTTAGGAAATTCAAAGGTAATGAAGGTTGGCTAGCTAGCTGAAATGCAAGGAATGGTGACATTGAGTTGGTTGTTAAATAGTTTCAATGGCTGGAGATGTAGAAGGTAGCCAAAGGCTTTCAAGATGGAGCCGAAAAGTTATTGTAGGACAATGTTAAGATTTGAAGGGAGATTTCTAGCATGTCCACACATTGAGGCAATGTGCCCAGCTACAAAGAAATAATATTCTCTCTCTCTCTCTCTCCCCCCTTGCTACAAAGAAATAATGTTCTCTCTCTCTCTCTCTCTCTCTCTCTCTCTCTCTCTCTCTCTCTCTCTCTCTCTCTCTCTCTCTCTCCCCCCTTGCTAAAAAATGAGATCGAGAAGTGTTAGGCCAATGCAATGAATGCAACATCATCCCATTACTGAAGGAAAGGAGCCCCACAAAGAAGGCTAGCAAGGAGTAGTAGACAATGATATGTAATTATCTCTCTCTTTCTATGCTTGCCTATTTCTATGCATGGTGACATTGTGTTGCAATCAAGGAAGTACAATCAATGGAGCTAGGCACATGAGTTATGGACCACCACATAGGGTAGAGGACTTTTTGGATTCCTTGATGTTCCTTTTTCTACAAGTATCATAGACACTATCTACATAAGGCAGTAGATTTATAAGGCCCAAAAAACAAATCATTTCCACACTCAACATATCCCCACTGTTAGAAAGGAAGCGTTGTCACTACCTCAGAAAGAAAAGGAGAATAAAAGCTTTAATATCTGCTAAAAAGAATCTTCAATCCATCACAAGTCATCAACTACTATCGCCTCCCCAACATATCAACCTCATAGAACCTATATCTAAAACACGTATGAAAGGAAAACCAATAATACCAAGAACCATTCCAACATCATAAAACAAAAATAACTCAAACTATTAAAGGATATAGAAGTTCGGCATCCAAGTCTTCAACTACAACCATGTTATAACTAACATCATCAATCTTCATAGCTTCATCTTCATTAGCTCCACATGATGAAAAATAAAAAAAACACATCACCCAACACAAAAAATACCCATATACAAATATAGTCTGAATGGCATGGATCCCCAAAAATTGGAGAGCAATAAGAAGTTTCCATTAATAAAAAGATGATACAATCATGAAAAGATCCATTGCTAAGTAGGATGAAGGTATCTCTCTTAAATTGCATACTAAGCTTGAGGCGCTCCGAAGCTTTACTCTCATAAACAAAGTGCTGAGGCATATTCTGGAGGAACTATAAACAACACATCCTTTCCAGTAAGATAATGAACCTGGTAGGGAAGGCATGTGCAAAGTAGTACAATACATCCATTTGAGCAACAATCACATCCACATTTGGATTGATGGTCAATGGGGGGATACTCTTCTGAGCATTCAAATTTGATTGTTTATGCATGAAAGAAAGATAACAACAAAAATGAGTTGCAAGACAGATAGTGGTATCCTTAGAAGTAACATGCACTCTGGAAAAATGAACATAAGAGTTCAAACATGCGATAGACGTATCCTAGGACCCTGGAATAACATGCCAATTAAATATCGGGTCCTATCATAGAATCATGCAGCATCCATTGTCGTCGACTGAGAATGTCATGATCATAACCAGGAGTATCCAGCACTAACTGAGGAGGAAGGTTAATATAATCGGAGGGAGAGGGTAATGGAATAAGAGGAGAACATTGTAAAGGAGGATAAGACAAATCATAAAATGAAGGTAAATGAAGTGATAAGGAAGATGGAAAAGATGGAGAATTCAACAAAAAGGTTCGAAGGGAATCCGCTGAGAAAATATAAGGAATAGGAGTAGTAGGTGGTGAGGTTCAAAAGGGGTAGGAGATAATGTGGGATCGGCAATAAAAGGACAATTTAATGGTAAACACAGGAATATGAAGAGATCCAGAAGGGGTAAAAGATAAAAGTGGAATGGTATTAGGACTAGAGGAAAGAAGGGAAACATAAAAAGGGAAACGATACGCCATAAGAGAATAAGAAAGGAGATCAACAGGATCCAACGAATAAAAAGAACAACGAAAATTAAGATCTTGGAAAAAGGACTCAGTAAATAACGGATGATCATCAATAAAGCTCAACAACTAGGTTTGTAATGGTTGGTTATCATATTTATGAAATACACTCATGAGACGACGAGGTTCCAAAGCATCAGCCTCCAAAGATGGGTGCCAAGAATGTCCTCTACACCAAGATGTCTGCTCATGATAAGTCTTCAAACTCTCTGCTAGTAGAAGCTCAACTGCATGCACATACATGGAAGCTTGCAAGATCATGGAGCCCCAAGAGGAACACCAAGGAAAAGGGAATTCTCTTGCAAGAAAATCTATCTTGTAACATCAACAAGCTTGTTTATCATGTTTCATATGATCACAATGAAGAAAAGAACACCAGGCACAACAAATCTTCATACAGCATCATGTAGATCTCCCACGGATTTTATAGGATCAACCATATTCTTCAATATCTTCACAAAATCCATCAATAGAACAAAGAAATCAAAGGAATACACCATCTTTGAATGAAAATACATCACATAGTATTCATCTTCAATATCTTCATAATCTTCTCTCTCAATCTCTCATATACAATCACTCTGTTTGAGTAGAATTGGCTATCTCTGACTCTCTCTCTCTCTCTCTCCATCAATAATACATCATATCCTCACTAAAATCTCTCAAAAATCACACTCAATAATTCCTCTTAGGTCATGGATACCCCTCCCAAGAGGTATGTCTGATATGAAGAGTCACCAGAGCCACTACAGTGTCCTTTCATAGCTCACTACTGTCACTTCACTCTAGTCTTCACTTGAGTCTTCAACAGCTACTTCTTTGACTTCTTTTACCTCTTTTGCACTTGTATTCACCTCTTTCCAAGGCTAGAAAACTTTCCCAAGCTACACTCTCATCCATCAGAACACATACAGAAGCATACAGAATAGTCTACAGAACAGTACCAAAACAGTTACAGTACAGAACATAACAGAACAGAGACAGAAGCTCTACAGAAGACCTACAGAAGGTTACAGAAGGTCATCAAAACCACTTAACTCATTCTCAAACCATTCCAAACTCTCACAAACCATTCAATAAACTTTCACAATATCTGAATCTTCATCAATCAATACTCCATCCCTCCTTACAGAAGATAATCAGAACAAAACAGACCAAAACAGAGCAAAACAGAAGGTATACAAAACCAATCAATCACAGAACTACCAATAAACATCACATCATGAACTTCCAAAACACAATCATTATCATACAAAACACTCTCAAACCACTTCCAAATCAATCAATCATCTCATAAAATCAACCATTCAGCTCTCAAAAACAACAAAAATCAGCCAAAAAACAAGTCATTTCAACACTCAACAGATCACATCCCCCACATAAACATTCAAGTCCTCCTCATCATGGATTTGAAAATGGCCTGTAAGATACATGAAATATAACAATCGAACCTCATGGGAAACTAGCTTATCCACAAATCTATCAAATACCGCTCTCAATAAGTCTACAGATCATAGATTTGATCACCCATCCTCTAGAGGTTCCAAATCCACATTGCTTAAAGAAATATACAAGGGAAACCTTTGCTGATTATATTTGATCCAAAAGGATGGAGGAGGAGACACCAATTCAGTATAACTAATAAAATCTTGTTTCATGCAATCCATACGCTGTTGAAGGCGGTCCACTTTAGCAGAAAACCCATCACACAGTTTAGCTGTATGTTGCAACTGATCAAGATCCTCTTTGAAAGACAAAACAAAAGATACAGGAGAGCTAGAGGAGGAATAGAAAGAATAGCCACCTTTTGTTGAAGTTTTGCAATAAGGTTCTTTTGGGACTCTATAGTTTCTTGAGAGTGCTGCAATTCACCCTCACTAGTACCAAGTTTACTAGCAAAAATGACAATTTCCTCAAGGGCAGATTTTTTTTCAATCGTCAAATATGCATTCTCCTCCCCCAATTTAGCAATCTTAAATTCCAGCTCTTGAATGGTTGCCTTCTGTGAATCCATTAAGGCTGTGGCAACAATCATTTATTTATGGATGTCATTGAGTGTAGCTCTTTCTAAAGAGAGATCCTCCAATGCCTTTCTCAACTGACTAGTTAGAGAATCCACCTTGTATTGCATGGAAGTGTAAAAACTTGTGTACAGTGTCTGAAGACAAGAAGTGAGGGAGGTTTCCAGAGTAGACTGGACACTTGAAACCATTTGGGGAAGCATGGGTCTAGATAATATGGTTTGTAAAGATGAAAGGACCTGCGAATCTAGTTGTCCTTCCCTTTGTGTTGCAAATAAATTGGTACAGGAGAGGAATGAAGGAAGGGCACTGCCAAAAATAGCAAGAGGAGATGCTTGTATAGGTGAATCTAGTACAAGAGGACTGGAAGGACCCTTCATACAAAGGCGTTTTTGTCAAAGAAAAGCAACATGGGACTCTTCATCTTCTGAATTAGGTTGCATGGACAGAGGAGGGATTGAAGGTGGAGACTGCATTGGCAAAGGAACTGGATCACGCACTCGGACGCCACCAAGAGGAGGTGCAAAAGTGATAGTGCACTGTAAGAAGGTACCATAAGAGACATTACTAAGTTGACCCTTCCATACTCGTTGAAAATGTTGATCCATTTTGGATAGTAGAAAGCTTGCCCAATTGAATTTAGCACCCTCTAGAAACTTCACAGAAGCTGTGAGAAGTTCCTTGGATAGATACTTAGATGCAAGTTTGCCCGCCGACATAAACTCGACATAAACCAGTCTTGGAGGAACTCACATAGCTACTTCCATATTGGAGAAGCAATATGGGCAATAGATACCCTTGAATTGTTAATAAGCTAGTTGAGAAGCAAGGGGGTAGAAGTTTCCTTCTTCAAGAGCGTGACAATCTCTTCAATAGTAAGTAACTGGTTATCGCTGGGCAAACTGAAGTAGAAATGGGCAAGCACAGTGCTTCATTGATATTAGCTATAGATAAACAAAAGGTGCGGTTATAAACCAGACCAGACTGGTTTTTATAAGAAGCCAAGAAGGAGTAACAAAGCTTCTCATCTATACAGGTAGCAATGTGAGGGCAACAAGTGGTCGGAGGCCTGCACGTCGGATGCAATTTGCCTCTAAAAGGAGAGAATAATCATGGACTGCGAGGGAAACATGATGTACCACAATTGGAGGGGTAGAAGAAGGTGCCATTCAGACTATATTAAAAATCCAAACACACACAAAACTAGGAATAAAAAGAGAAACCTGCAAAATCCACAAACAAAACTACCACTGAGACCATCGACAGGAGAAAGATTTATGACAAGACTGATTGGACTAGACCAGACCATTCCAAGCAAACCACATCCTACAGAAAATTCGACATGACCTACACGCATATGCGACTGAAAGCTTCGTGATATGCATAACACTCAAGCACCATGATCCCCATAATCAAACACACAACAGAAAACAAAAGTGTCACGCATATTGTAACCCAGACATAGACTCAAAAAGTATGACTAAAAAAAAAACTTTGATCGAAAATATAAAGAACACCAATCAAACTAATAATCCCAAATCCCACGTAACGTTCAACGTCCTACAGTGCGGTGAAGTGGGTGGGTGTGGAGCCCCAAGAGGGACGCCAAGGAAAAGGGGATTCTACTTCAAGAAAATCTATCTTGTAACATCAACAAGCTTTTATTTCATACTTTTGATGACCAAAACAAAGAAAACATCAATTCTTTACACAATACCATAGTAGATATCTCCCACGGATTTGATAGAATGAACCATAATATTCAATATCTTCACAAAATCCACCAATAGGACAAGGAACATAAAAGAATACACCATTTTTGAATGGAAATCAATCACATAGTATTCATCTTCAATGTCTTCATAGTTTTCTCTCTAAATCTCTCATATATAGATACATTGATAGAATTGGCTCTCTGGCTCTCTGGCTCTCTCTCTCTCTCTCTCTCTC
The DNA here is from genome assembly GCF_053477565.2 of Lygodium microphyllum. NCBI lineage: Eukaryota > Viridiplantae > Streptophyta > Polypodiopsida > Schizaeales > Lygodiaceae > Lygodium > Lygodium microphyllum. The sequence continues at coordinate 181,259,120 of NC_141138.1, read as the reverse complement.
TCTCTCTCTCTATATATATATATATATATATATATATATATATATATAAAATACATCATATCCTTACTACAATACTCAATAATGACACTAAATAATCCCTCTTAGGTCGTGGATGCACCTCCCACAAGGTATGGGAGGTATGAAAGGGCACCAGAAAACACTATACTATCTCTTCATAGCTCACTACTGCCACTGTCACTTCAGTCTTCACTTCGGTCTTCTTTTCAGTCTTCATTAGCTGCTTCTTCCATTTTTTTAGCTCTTTTGAACTTAGATTCATCCTTTTCGAAAGTTAGAAAACTTTTCCAAAGTCACACATACATTCTATAGAACACTTACAGAAGATCTACAGAACAAAACAAAATAGGAACAGAGCAGAGACAGAGGCTCCACAGAAGGTCTACAAAGGGTCATCAGAGAACAACAAATCCTCATAACTCATACTAAAACCATTCTAAACTATCAAAAAATATTCAATAAACCTTGAAACAAAATATTTCAACCTTTATCAATCATCAATCCATGCTTCATACAGAAGAAAATCAGCACAAAACAGAAGCTATACAGAAGGTATCAGAACCAATCATAACCTCAACATAACCTATCAAAACATCACAGAGCCTCATATTTATATTGAGAATCATCACGAACTTCCAAAACATAATCAATATCATCCAAAAAAAATCATCAAAAATCAACCATTCAGACCTCAAAAATAACAAAAATCAGTCAAAAATTCAGTCTTTTTCCACTCTCAACATGTCCCCACACTTAGAAAGGAAGAGTCCTCGTGACCTAAGAAAAAGAAGAATGTAAGTTCAGTAAAGAGCTCAATTTTATCTTCTTTAGTATCTTCAACAATCACTCCACCACGACCCCAACTTATCACCTGTATCTAGGAAAGGATACTACTAAAGGAAAACTTTGTTATTCATTAACACATTTGATAAACAATAAAAAGTCATGTCAAATTTGTAAAGGATATAAGAGGTTCTTCAGCTTTGGATCATAGGTTTGCCATCCACCATCACCATCAATAGTTGAAAAGAGAGCTCTTGAAAAAATTATTCAACGAGCACGAACTCATCTCATACAAATTATTATAGCACAAACACAAACACAACCATCTGAATGGCACCTCCAAAAAATATCTCATCAAGAAGCATAGAAGATACATTCAGGGGTATCAGTGAAGATGATCCCTCTTGAAGTCTTGATGATTACGAAAGCGATCCAGGGATAAAGACTCATCTACAAAAGTTTTTGGAGGATTCTGAAAGAATTGAAGGCAACACATCCATTCTAGCAAAACATGGTATCTGCTAGGAAGACAAAGGGCATGAAAATATAGGACATCCAACTATTGGGAATCAATGTTCACATTAACATTCATACAAAGCTTGGGAATGGCCTTTTGATCGTTATGAGAATGTCTATGCATATATGCTAGGTACCAAGCAAAATGGGCTGTCAATCTCATTGAAGGATCCAGAGATTGTGAATATTGTTGAGAAAAATGGAGGCAATTTGGTATTCTTGACTAGCAACTATCCAGTCCCTTGGAATTAATGGCCAATTAATCTGTGGTCCTGTGAGAGAATCAGTTGAGCTCCATCCTCTTTTTCTCGGAATTTGCTGATCAAATCCTTCGTACCCACTAACCAACTGAGGGGGTTGAGAAATAAAAGTGGCAAGAGATGGAAGAGGAATAAATAAAAGAGAATGAAGAGATGGGTAGGCAAAATCATAAAATGAGGAATCAGCTAAAGAAGGAGTGGCTGAAAATTTAAGCAAATTAGTTAGGAAAGGTGTCAATTGATAAGTAGGAAAAGTAGAAGGTATATGGATAGATGGGGAAGGACATGGCGGAGAAGGGGAAAAGACTCGATCTTCAATGAAAGAACAATAGGTAAATATTGGAATTTGAGGAAAACCTCGAGGTTGAAAAAGAAGAGGTAAGATAGCTCTAAGATAGTTGTTGAGTTAGATTGATAAAGGGAAAAATAAGCATCATAGCGATGAGGAATTTGTTGATAATACAATAAGCATCATGGGTAAGGATATTATGTAATAAGATCCTTTGTCAATCAAAGCCTTGGTGACATACTCTCATTTTGTGGCTAGTTTGACCCTAAGATAGGTAGGTGAGATTACATCTTTATCTTTGGGGTTGATAGTTATCACCTTGGCTGAGATGTTACATCCACCAAACCATTTTGTGCACTATTGAATGGTTGGTGTTTAGGGAAATCTCGATGTATGTGAGTAAAGCCACATTCAATTGATGGTTCTCCTATAAGATGTGTAGAGGGCCATTGGGGGGTAGGTTATGATGGGGCTAGGAGGCTTAGGAATTCCTGATGGATTGATTACAACTCTAGGAGTATTATGTCCTTGATTGCATGGAGCTAGAGCCCACTAAAGCTAGTTGTGAGACTTGTTGGGGTTGTCTCTAAAAATTGAGATTGCAATTACAATGTTGATAGCCAGAATTTGGGCTAGGGCATGTGAGTCTTTGAGGAACTCTACAATAAGTGGCTTCATTCCCAAAGCATCCATAGTTGTATTCTGGCATTGGTTCAGGACTACAGAATCAATCATTGAATGCCATAAAGTGTCAGGGCAAGTAGCCACTTTAGAATAATAGCACTAGAACATTTCATCTATCCTCAACTCCAAATGGTTGACATATAAGACAGCTTGTAAGACCACATCCCCCACATACCAAGCTAGGTCGACATCATTTGAAATTAATAGATGACCTCGTAGATACATATAAGACATCAACATGGTATCCATTGTCACAAAATCTTCAAAGACCATACGGACAATTTTTATTAGCAAATCAGAAGACCAAGCCCCAACTCCAACCATCCTTTGGAAGAGGGAGATCCATCATTGAGAGCTTAATATAGAAGGCCAACTTCTACAAAACTGATAATGGACAAAAAAGGAATGGTCGGGAGGAACATACTCTTGAAATTGCTCAAATGTAGACCACAATAAATCCATCCTAGACTGCAACAAGTCCTATTCAGATATAGAAGGAATTATGGAGACACTAGGAATTGGAGGGATGGATCGTGACTGCGCCAGTTGGTCCTTCAACTGTTTAATCTAGGAAGCTTGGGATTCCACTATATTGTGAGCAGTCTGCAAAGTTGACAGTTTCGTATCCAAAAGAGTCTTAAACTCTTGAACTTTTTTGGACATTTTCTCTTTCTCTTCCGAAACTCTAGTAACCTCTGAATGAGCCTATGCTAACTGAGTTTTCAAAGAAGATATTTCTTCTCTTTGGATCTCAATCATTTGTGTCTATTGCTCCATCTGCTTAAACACATCGGCAAGAGTGTCTTTAGCAGAGGCTAACTCTGTGGTTGCCTTATGCATCTAGTCTTTGGATTGCATCAATTCTTCATAGAAAGAAGCATATAATTGTTGAACATAAGTGGTCACTAAGAGTTCAATAGAACTCTAGATGTTGTTACAAAGGAAAGGAATGGCATCCCCGGGATGCTGACACTAAGCTGTTCAGCGAAGGAATTGATATTTCCAAAGAACCCTCTCGACGTGCCTTGAATAAGTTGTTTCATGTGAGGTAGGCAAGGAGGCCACTTCTAGAGGTGGCAGGAACGGACACTAAAGGAGTGACTGGTGGAGTTTTCTCTGCTACACGCTTCAAGCGCTTCCGCTGAATGACCAATGGAGGAGGGGAGTCAATATCCTCTATGTCAATGGGTTCTGAATCTTCTAAAGGTGGAGGGGGAGCGACTGGATCAGATGGAGGAGGTAGCACACCCTTCTTAAGGCCTGAATATGTCAAGAAAGCATATAAATATGAACCATATGTTACATTGGTAACATTCCTTCAAGTCACTTTGACAAAATGCTGGTCCATCTTCGTAAGAAGATAAGTACTCCAATCAATGTAAACCCCTTAACCATCCTGGAAGCTGTGAAGAGCTCCTTGGACAAATAGTGAGATGGTGTCTTGGCAGGCATGAATCTCTCATGGAGAAATTGGCAGACTAGCTTCCAGAGAGGATTAGTGATCATTGAGAAAGACACTCATGAAGTGTTAATCACCTTCTTGACATCGAGGACATCTTTAGTCTGCTTCTGCAACAACTTGAGGATCTCTTCATTTGAGAATAATTGTCTAGTTGTGACAAAGGGTTCTCCTTTGTAAGGAAGAGACAAAGCCTTCCCTAACCCTCTAGGTGTCAGGACCATGGAAGTACCATGCACCAAGTCCGATTTCTTACTGTGTGACGCACGAAACTCTTAAAAAAGGGCTGGATTGTCTGGAATCAAAGGGAGTGAAGTAGCCACAAAAGATGCAAGGCTAGCTTTCGCAATAGACTCAAAAGTCAGTAGGGAAGAATAATCCCTACTGATCAATGGGACATAGTGAATAGGAGGAGGAGCTTGAGGTGCCATTCAGATGGAATATACACACACACCATATACATAGACAATCACAGTGAATGTCTGCAAAACAACAAAATATCTATAAAAAAGAAATCGATCAAAATAAGCACACACATGCATAGCTAACCAACTGATCACCCCAAACAACCCACATCCTAGAAAAAATTCGGCATGACCCCTACACATATGCGATCGAAAGCTTCATGCTATTATGCAACAAATAGGCACCCATTACTCTGTATTAGGCAAAAAAGAAAACTACAGACCACATCCATAATTGTATCATACAATCAAACCATAATACATCAATAATCTAATCAGGACACAAACAGAACTTTGATAAACAATATCAGCTTAAAGGACTACACGTACTCATCCCATGAAGCGTATTTATGAAAAAGGGAAAAAAGTGCAGTGAGGGGAATGATTTTAGTGAAGGGTTCGTTTTAATAAATTATAAACAATGATTGAAATTTTATTAGGTTGTAAACCTTAATAAGAAAACGGGTTCATTTTTAAATTGTTAGTTACAATTTATTAATGTGAAACGGTGCTTTTAACGAAGCCCAAACTTCGATACCCAGACTCAGGTCTCTAAATGCATATTCATTGATTTAAAAATTAATTTATCTGAAGCGCTCTTCTTTTTTAGTGCATGCATTTTTGTGACAGCTGGTTCATTTTTATTTAAAATTAAAGTGCCTCTGAAGCGCACATAACGCATGCAAAGTGAATGACGTGTGGATTTTAATTAATTAGAAAAATGTGTGTTTGGCACGAGCGCCCGTGGAAAAGTGGGTGAATAAAGTTCATTTTAACAATTAACCGTGGTTAAGGGATGACCAAAAATAAATAAAACACAAAAGATAGATACCTGGTAGGGGTGTGTATGCAAGAGACTAAGGGCACACGGAGTAGTCCAAAATGCAAGGAATCCAACAAAAAAGTAAAAACCATTGACTTGAAAAAATAAAACACCTTATTATTTAAAAAAAACAAAAGAAATATCAAGACGATATTAGTGGGATCACATTTGGTTTAGTTAATGTGGATTAGTATTTGGGTGATATTATTATTTTTTAATAGTAATTTAGGTGTGTTTTTATTTTTCTCTGTTTTTAATTTGTTTGTATCATTATTATTATATTTTTAAATATGTATGTTTGATTTATTAGGATATCCATTAAACTTAAGCGAGAATGGAACCATCAGGCTTCAACGATGGATCTATTTTTTTGTTTGGTAATTTTGTAGTCTATTTTTTACTTTTAAAATGAATTTTCTATGAATTTTAAATTAAAAGTTTATCATTTAGGTCCGAAAATAATAGAATGATCATGTGTCAAGACTTTTTCAGCTTATAAAATATTCCAAAAGTAGTCAAATGTATTGATGGAAATTTTTGTGATTTTTTTGAATTTAATTCTGATTTTTAGGGTTTTTAATGAGATTTTCTCAATTTTTAATGAATTTTAAAAAGGATTTTAAATATTATTAATTTTTTGTAATTAATTCTCTGTATTATAATTAGCAAGATAACCCAAAAAATTACCCAATTTAGTAAGTATTTTTTAGTATTTTTTTTGTTTTTAATTGATTTTTAATAATTTTTAAAATATTTTTATGTGTTTTTAGGTATTTTTTGCGGGTTTGTGGAAAATCAAAGGAGATACTCGGACTTCGTGTGAACAGTTGCGTGTGCTTGGGGACGGCACACATAATCGCACGGATAGGACCCAACGCACGTCCTCGCGCGTGAACACCCACTAGCAGCTCACATACACACAGGCACACCTCAATGCCCGCGCGAACACATGAGTGCAAGGGACGACCAGGCAGAAAAGGGGCCTGCGTGTGGGGGGCGATGGTGCGGTGAGGTAAAGTCGGTTTTGTTGTGTTGTTGGGGTGTTTGGGTGTGGGAGTGCGGGTGGAGGTGGTGGGAACGGGGGCTCGGAGGGGGATAATGGATGTAAGGGTGTGAAAAGGGGCTAGGGTGGAGGGAATTGGGGTTAGGGGTGTGGATAGGTTAGGAGGGTGTGGTTAGGTTAGAGGGATGGTTAGGTTAGGGGGATGGTTAGGTTAGGGAGGTGGTGGTTAGGTCAGAGGGATGAAGGAGGAGGAGGAGGAGGAGGAGGAGCGGCAGGAAGAGGAGCAACTTAGGGGGAGGAAGAGGGAGGGAGAAGGCGCAGGAGGGAAGGTGTGGCAGGAGGAGGTGCAGAGGAAAGGGGAGAAGGGAGGGAGAAGAGGGGAGGGCGCGGCGGGAAAATGCGCAAAGGGAAGGGAGGAGGGCGAGGAGGAAGGGAGAAGAGGAGAGGGCGCGGTGGGAGGAGGCGCAGAGGGAAGGGAGAAGGGCATGGAGGGAGGGCGCGGCGGGAGGATAGAGGGAAGGGCGCAAAGGAAGGGAGAAGAGAGGAGGGCAGAGGGAGAGAGAAGGCATAGGAGGGTGCCACGGGACGTTCAATAGGTAAGTGGTTTTTTTTGTTCTCTTTTTTCTTATTTTTATAGTCTTTTTTTTTGGGTTGTGTTTTCGTTTTTTCTTTTGTCTTTTTTGTTTTTTTTTTTAAAAAATTCCTCATTTTTTGTGTGTTTTTCTTATTGTCTTGTTTTTTTTTTCTTGGTTTTTTTTCTTTATTTGTGATATTCTTGTTTTTTGGTTTTTTTTGGTGTTTTTTATGGGTTTTTTCTTTTGTTGGTTGAATTATTGTATTTCTGTGTGTGTGGGTGTTTGTGTTTTTTTTTAAAAAATTGTGGTTTTGGTTTAGGTTTTGTTTTTAATGGATGTTGTTCTTTGTTTTTGTTGGTTTTTTTTTTTTGGGGTTTGTGTGTGTGTGTGTGTGTTTTTTTTTGGGTGTGTTTTGCAAAATTCATTAAAAGGTGAGAGCACCCTCGTCTCGCGCGCATGCGCGGGGCGGGAGTAAAAAAATTTGCATCAACAAGATCAGACGGGGCGAGGATGGTGACACGCGATGCACAGAGGCTATGGGGGTGGCCCTAGGTGCTTAAAACCAAAAGCATGTGCGTTCACGCGCGACACGAGAGACGCAGCCACATGTCAAGAGGAAGAAAAATTAATAAAACCCAAACCATATGCAGAGCGAAAAGAAGGAAAAATGTACCAAATAGCATATCCGACAACCCTATCATATCAACACACTGTTCTGACCGAGAGAGGAGGCGTTCACATGGAAAAAACCCAAAAAACGGACCCAAAAATAGACTCAAAGATGAATACGGAAAGAATTGAGGAGTGAAATGAAGGGCACTAAAAAGGAAAAATGTCCGTGGGAAGGGGATGCATAGCATAGGTCTGTCATGTCGAAACTCACTCCGGTGGAGTTAGAAGGGGTTCACATGCAAAAAACACAAAAAACGAAACCGAAAATATATTGAAAAATTAATAACGAAAAATAGAGCAATCGAAATAGGGTGGAAAAAAAGGAGAAATGTGGGGAAAGGTTGGTGGGACACAATAGTCAAATGAAATTGGAATTCGGATGAAAAGAGGGCATGTTCACATGAAAAAAGGTAAAAAATATGCACGAAAATGGCCCGAAAACACACAAAAATTAATATCAGATGAATTGTGCATCGGAAGGACAAGGAGAAAAAAGGAAAAATGTCAAGGGGAAGGTGGAGGATAGGGCTGTCATATCAGATTGTTATTCGGAAGAAATAAAGGTACATTCACATGGAAAACCGTCCAATTTACGAGAAATGCTTCAAAAATGAATAACTCAAGAACCGGCGATTGAAATAGGGGTTAGCAAAAAGGAAAAACGGTCAGGTCATCAAAGGGATGAATAGGGCTATAAGGTTGGATATGGGTTTCGGTGAACATAGAATACGTTCACATGAAGAAACGTCACAACAAGGAATAAAGGGAAAAAGAGAAGGAATGGCCCCAAGGGTGGGTTGAACATGGACGGGTGGGTGGGGAAGGGACCCCATCAGGGTAAAATTGGGTCATGGCATACATGCATGATTAAATTGAGGCATATCCAAGTGGTATGTATCATAAATGCGCAGGGACGCGTTCCCACACTGAAAACCTTCAAGGACAGGGTTAGATGTAGCAACACAGTCTAGGACTTGTCAACTGACTGGACTCAGGTGTCCTTACACTTAAAACATAATGTACACTTGGAATCATAAGGATAAGGTTAGAAAGACTTGACCCATTCCGCATATGGTCGAAGGAACTGCCACTGCTACAGAAAGGTTGGAGTCGGCTGTAAGAGGTACCACAGCTCGCTCTAGTGTTCAGCCAACATGGTAGGGACCATGCAGCAGCACCAGGGAGGTACCTGGTTGATGAAGCCCATCGGGTAGGTGTCATTGATGAAGGATAGTCACTCAATTCACGGGCACTTAAGAGGATGATAGAATAGTCGCTCACCCCATTATGCACATCGCTCAATGAATAAGCATGAAATCCCATAACTCACGGCCATTGTAGAATTGAACAAGGGGAAACTGATTTGAAGGGAGTATGCCAATATGCGCAATTGATGGTGCATTCATGCATTCCACCCATTTGGCATAGGTGCAAGGAGGAAGGCCAGGGAGCCTTGTAGTGTAGTGCACAGAATAGAGTGGCATGTCTTGTGATGATGGCAAAGACCCATCCCGTGGGTGTATAGGAAAATAGAAACGTACTTGACGCCAATTTCCGTTACGTCCCTCAAGCCTCACCTCTCAATAATTAATTGAAGAAACACCAGTAAAATCTGCCCACCCTCTGTCTCACTCTCTGTTGAAAGATACAGGAGGACAACACGTTCTTGAAACCCATTGATGTAATCTTCATTGTCACTTGTGCAGAAGTTGTATGCATTGTGCGCATTTGATGGTGCAATTGTGTGTCCTACCTTGTGCGGCATACAGTGTAAGAAGGAAGGCCAGGGAGCCTTATGGTGCAGTGCACATGAACAGATCGTGCGTTGTGTATTGAGAGGCCCATCCTGTGTGCACAACACTCAAGTCACACATCTCACCTCTCTTTTTATTTGAAGGAAAAAACTGGTCACTCAGCCCACCCTCTGTCTCACACTCACTGATAGATACAGAGGGCAGCACCATACTCACGTCCCCATCCTATTAGGATGAAAGCTCACATCACTCAAGGGGTTGGTGATGAAGATCGTGTTGGCTGTTGTTGTCATTATGATATTGAAGAGGAGGTGTACCCAGGGAGGCAACCAACAAATCTGGTACTTCAATGATTTGTAAAAAATGTCGTCTGTTAAGAAGGGAAAATAGACCAATATTGCAGAGACTGTGCACCAAGGGAGGTGGCTTCAAATTACTTACTGGAAAGGTTATGTTGGTGAGTTAGCTATCCTAAACTGCAGGGTGTTACCACCTTTTCCACAGTCAGCTTCCCGCCAAGGGTGTTTCCACCTTTTCTTGGAACAAGGCCTATTATGACAGGGGATTTCTTCCTTTTCTCCCATAACAGTTTTGTCTTTTTTTTTTGTATTTTTTGTTTTTTCGTTAAAAAAGAGAATGGTAGAAATACCATGTGTCAGGACCAACCTCGCCACCTTTGTTAGATCAAACGAGAAGAGAACAAGGTAGGATTGAGAGGTATCTATGAGGGGCTAGCAGAACGAGACCGCCTCATGAGAAAGATCATAAGGGCTATCAGAAGCACGAAGAGAATGACAGTGAGATTCCCAAAAGGGAGAGGGTAGATTGATTATGATTATCAAGATCCCCAAGGAGGGAAGTACTTCTACAGACGATAACCAGATCAGAAAAGGATCATTAGAGGCATCAACGGTCTACACCTGAACAGAGCCATTAGGATTGATAGCAAGTACCTTGTACGGGCCCATCCAGCATTGTTGAAGCTTGCTAGGAAACCTTCCAAACCTCGAATCATAGGCTAGGACATCACCTTCTTGGAACTCCTTGTGCTTGATGAAACTGTCGTGATAGGCCTTGCGTCGTGCTTGAGTGGTTTCCATACATTGTAGGGCCATCCACTGAATCTCATCCAAACATTCCAAGTGTAGAAGGTGGGATTGCAGTGACTCATCATCTCCCAAGAGTTCGTTAACTGCCACTCACAAAGAGGGCAATTCCAGTTCAACAAGGAAGACGACTTATATACCATACACCAGATGGAAAGGGGTCTGTCTTGTAGCAGCCTTATGGGAGGTTTTGTATGCTCAGAGGGCCTTTGTAAGTCGATCGTTCCAATCACAATGATGTGCGGCAATCGTTCTTATCAGGATCGAGCAGAGGATGCGATTGGTGATTTCAACTTGGCTGTTGGCTCTAGGATAGTAAGGAGTGGACTTGCGATGGCGGATCTTATACAGCTCCATCAGCTCCTCCATGATTTTGTTAAGGAAATGAGTACCTCTATCAATTACCAACTCAAGGGGATTGCCAAAATGGGTAATAATATTCTCATACATGAACAGAGCTATGTTGTTACCATCGTCTTGCTTCAGAGCTTTAGCTTCACACCACTTTGTGACATAATTCGTACATACTAAGATTGTATCTATTCTGCTTCCGTCTGGTAGGTGGATCAGTGGGACCCACAAAATCAATCCCCCACTTCTTGAACGGCTTTAGCGGAAGAATAGGTTGTAGTGGCATGGCACTTGTTTTGGTGGGTTTTCCCATTCGCTGATAAGCATCACATCTCTTGTAGTAGTCATGTGCATCCTTGTGGAGGGTCGACCACCAGTATCCCACCAACAGAGCGTTCTTGGCTGTCGCTTCTCCTGCGAAGTGTCCACCACATGGTTCATCATGGCATGCTTTCAATACTATGCCGATTTCATCTCCTACAACACATCTTCGCAATACTTCATATTTGCCTCTCTTGTACAGTGCACCGCCTAGCAAAGTGTAGGGGGCTGATTCTAACAGAAGCTTCTTCTTCTCATTGCTTGAGATGCTAGGAGGATACAATTGAGTTGCCAGGAGGTTGGCTATGTTGCATACTAGGGAGTAATTGTTTCAACTAGAAACAAGGAAGCATTAGGAAGGTCTGGATCATCATGTTAGGCTAGGACATGGAAATGGTCAGGCTTAGTGACCACTTCAAAATCGAACTCCTGGAATAGGAGCAACCATCTCATCGGTCATCCTTTAACATATACTTTATTCATAAGGAAGAACAGGGCTTCATGATCCACGTAGAACTTGAAATGCGTTGACAATAGATAGTGTCGAAACTTCTCTAGTGCAAACACCATTGCCAAGCACTCAAGCTCTGTCACTGTATAGTTCCACTCGCAGTCGATTACTTTCCAACTTGCATAATAGATTGGTTGATCTAATTTAGAGGGGACCTTTTGACATAGGATAGCACCTAGCCCTTCAACTAATGCATTTGTGTACACATGGAACTCCTTTGTCCAGTCAGGAGGCTGCAAAATAGGTGCTTGGATTAGGCATTGTTTTAGGGTATTAAAGGCTTCTTCGCAGTCATCAGTCCAAAGCAAAATCCGCATCTTTCCTTAGGAGCTTGTGCAGAGGGGCTGCCTTGGTTGCAAAATGTGTAATAAATCTTCTGTAGTAGCCCACATGGCCAAGAAATCCTCTCAATTGCTTGAGGTTTGTTGGTGTTGTCAAGGCGGAAATCTTCTCAATCTTTGTCGGGTCTCTTGCAATCCCTTGTGTAGAGACAATATGGCCCAAAAGAACTCCTGATGAGATGCCAAAGACACATTTGTCGGGGTTGAGAGAAATCCCATACTCTCGAACATTGCTCTAGGTGTCCCTAGTGCTCATGGATTAAACTAGAGACACAGAACTCATCAAGATACACCTCAATTATATCATGCAAATGATTCTGGAAGGCAGTCATCATTACTCGTTGGAAGGTGGCAGGAGCATTACAGAACCCGAATGGCATCACTCTATAGGCATAGGTCCCCCATTCTGTGGTAAAGGTTGTTTTGGATTGGTCCTCTTCTGCGATTTGGATTTGGTTATATCTGTTAAATCCATCCAAGAGGGAATACAGCTCATGGCCTGCCACTGTGTCCAACAGTTGGTCTGTAAACGGGATAGGGAAATGATCCTTCTTTGTCTTTGAGTTTAGCTTTCGAAAAGCTACACATATTCTAAGTTTTCCGTTCTTCTTGGGTACAACCACAATGGGCAAAACCCATTCACTGTTAGCCACGGGATAAATGAACTCGGCTTCAAGAAGTTTTAATAATTTAGCCTTCACTAGAGTAGAATAATTAGGATTCATACACCTTTGTCTTTGCCTTACAGGTTCGGCATCAAGATCTAGGTCAATATGATGTTGGCATACTGTGGGATCAATCCCCTTTAGGTCTTTGTACAACCAAGCAAACACGTCTAAGTTCTCCTTTAGTAAGTCTTGCAGAACCACTAGTTTTTCTTCTAGAAGATTGAGACCCACTTTCAAGTGACGTTCGGTACCATCAGTATCCAGGAATGTCACTTGCCTTTCACCTTCCACTTTGCGGATAAATGTCCCACAAATTGCTTCTGGATAGAGGTCAGACTCCTTCAAGGAAGTAGTGTCCTCGTTTGATGTCCACTAGAACCAATGTCCTCCTTCCGAACAAATGACTCATTTGTCTATTGAGATTGCTTGAAGGGTATCAGAGCTTTGTTTGCTTCTGTGTGAGTGGTGATTTCTTCTCGACTTAGGGATTCATCCTCAGAGGATACATCTAGGAATGTCACATAGCACAGACCTTCTAGAAGCCATGGCTCTAATGGCTTTAGCTTTTGTTGACAAGGGCCATCATCATCATATTTTCTCCAAAATAAATGGTCAAGGCGACAAGAGCCACTGGTGAACTTAATTTTTATGTCTTTGATCCATTGCTTATATAGATTATGCATACTTTGTGATCCATTGGTCAACTCAAATGGAACCATGGTCATTCCCTCCAACACCTTGAGATCTTCAGCCTCTGAAGTCTCTGGTAGGGACATCAACAAGATCATCGGCTATCAGAGAATCTTCTTCAATTGCACTTTCATAACCTACTTCATTTTCTTCCTCATCATTTTCATCCTCTTTCTCTGGAGGCTCTGTCTCTGCTTCTGTAGAGGCTCTATAGGAGAAGAACAAATACTCCACCTCTGTGTCTGTTTCTGGTTCTACTTCTGTCTCTGGCTCTGTCTCTACTACTGTCTCTGCGACTGCCATGTAATAGGGAGAACAGTACATCATGCTTCTATTTCGCTATTAGAGGTGATTTCAGAAGTCAATTCTAGTTGAGGCAGGAGGTATTCTCCCATAGACAAAGACTTGGCTTCCTTTGGTAGTTGGCTTACAGTGCCCACTACTAGGGACTGTGCCTCTATTTTCTCTAGAAAGATCTGTTTAACAACCTCTTCGTCTCCTGATGTACCATCTGTTACTTCATTGGAGGAGTTTGTTATGACTTCGATGGATGTGGATCCATTGTCTTTTTGTGATCCATACAATTTCAACACCACTTTATTGGGTCCTTTGCCAAGGGTTAGAGTTCCTTTGAACCAGTCCGTCGTGGCTCTTACTTCAAAAAGCAAGGTCTTCCCAGCAGCAGAGGGTATGATGTTCCATAAGAATTTTGTTTGACTACCAAATATGTCAGCCAATAGTCTCTTCCTGCAAGGGTTGCTACCAAATAAGAATTTCAACACCACTTTATTGGGTCCTTTGCCTAGGGTTAGAGTTCCTTTGAACCAGTCCGTCCTGGCTCTTGCTTCAAAAAGCCAAGGTCTTCCCACCAGCAGAGGGTACGAGGTTCCATAAGAATTTTTTTTGACTACCAAATATGTCAGCCAATAGTCTCTTCCTGCAAGGGTTGTTTTTACGTATGGGAGGATGCCCAACGGTTTAATTCTGCTTTGGTCTGCTAATCTGATAAGCCAATGCGTAGGTTGAATTCCTTGCAACCCTAAGTCCTTCATTGTCACATCCATCATTATGTTAACTAATGAGCCTCCATCAATCAATGCATGTGAAATAAAGCATCCTTCTATCCATACACTAATCTACGGATTATACCACCAAGTGGTGTGAAGCTAAAGCTCTGAAGTGGGATGATGGTAATAGTGTGGCCTTGTTCCTGTAGTACGAGAATATCATCACCCCTTTTGGTCGTCCTCTAGAGCTTGTCAATGACAGAGGTACCCACTTCCTTAACAAAATCATGGAAGAATTGACATAACTATATAAGATCGGCCATCGCAAGTCCATTCCCTATTATCCCCAGAGCCAATGACTAACTTGAAGTTACCAATCGCATCCTCTTCTCGATCCTGACAAAGACGATTGCCACACATTGCCATGATTGGGATGATTGACTTACAGAGGCCCTTTGGGCGTATAGAACCTCCCATAAAGCATATTGAAGGCAGACCCCCTTTCAGCTAGTATATGGTACACAAGCTGTCTTTCCTATTGAATTGGGCCATCAATGAATGCTCGGGAGATGCCGAGTCTTGCAACACCATCTATTGCACTTGGAGTGTCTTAATGAGGTCCAAAGGATGGCCCTATAGTGCATGGAAGCCACACAAGCTCGCAGAAAGGTCTATCATGACAGCTTTATCAAGCAAAAAGAGTTCAAAGAAGGTGACATCGTCCTAGCCTATGACTCAAGATTTGGCAAGTTTCCTAGCAAGCTTCAACAATGATGGATGGGCCCTTGTAAGGTACTTGCTATCAATCCAAATAGCTCAGTCCAAGTCTAGACAGTTGACGCTTCGGATGATCTCTTCCTTATTAATGGCTATTGCCTCAAGAAGTTTTACTCCCCCTGGGGATCCTGACAATCACTTTTGATAGCTTCCTCATTCCTTGTATGAAGGTCGATATTTTCCTTTATCTCATGCTCATGATAACCCTCTTGCTGATCTTGATGATATGGTTTCGTCTTGATAGCCCGTCACAGCCACCTTCCCCCTACCCTTGGCTTACTTTTTGTCTGATATAATAAAGGTGGTGAGGATGGTTCTGATATATGGTGTCCTTGCTATTTAATTCTTCAAAAAAAATAATTAAAAAAAATAAAAATATATGGATCATGGGAGAAAAGGACTTCGGTCCCTATCATGCCAATTTATTCTTCGAGAAAAGGTGGAACCACCCTTGGGAGTAGGAAAGAAAAAGAAAAAGAAAACAAATATAGAAAACAAATTGTTATGGGAGAAAAGGAAGCAATTCCTTGTCATAGCAACTCTCGTTTTGAGAAAAGGTGGAAACGCCCTTGGATGGAAAGCTGGCTGTGGAAAAGGTGGTAACACCCCGCAGACCAAGATAGCCAATCCTCATCAGCAAATACTTTTCCATAAGAAATTCCAAAGCCACCTCCCTTGGTGTGCTGTCTTTGTACTCTTCGCAAAACATGTAATTCCCTAACACAAACAACATGATCTCCCGAAAATCTACAGTACCGGATATGTGGGCTACCTCCTTGGGTACACCTCGTCATCAACTGCTTGACACTAGCAACAGATGAGACAATTTTCATTGACAACCCCTTGAGTGATGCGAGCTTTCATCCTACTAGGATGGGGATGTGAGTGTGGGCTGCCCTATGTATTTATCAACAGAGCATGAGACAAAGGGTGGGGTAAGTGACTAGTCCTTACCCTTTACATTTAATAGAGAGGTGCAATGTGTGAATGGAGTGTTGCTGATAGATGATTTTTGATGCCGAGAAGTGCTTAAAAATAGCCAAAATTCACAAATTTTAGGGAAAAAATATACTTCATTGAAGGCGGCGGTGGCAATCAGTACAATTTTAAGCGGCAATGCTCGGAAAAGGCTTGAAAGACCCACTTGACAACAGTTAGTGAATTTTCATCATTTTTTTGGCATGTTAGATGAGACCCTGGGAGATGTGTGATAGTGGAGGACTTCAAGTCGAACGCCCAGGATTTTTCAGACTTCAATTTGCACATCGGACGTGGAAGAGGGAGTGCCCGGGAGGTCAAGGTCCAAAGGAAGTGTGAGTGGGACTTAAGGGATGCTAAAGGGCATGACCCTTGGGGGCTCCCTAAAGGGGGCCCAATCAAAAAAACGTTTTTTTTAAGGAAAGAAGAAGGCGGCTGATTTTTCACGCCAAGAAGAAGATGGGGCCATCATTCTTGGGCAAGAAATGGAATATGGGGGCTGCAAACAACCCCCCCAACCGATTACATGCCTGAGATACTCTTGATCTTTGCAAGGGGCAGTTTCTGCGTGTGAAGAAGAATGAAGCGCGATTGATGAATGCTCGTCCGGCATGGTACCAGATTGCTTCCCAATTGAAGGTGGGCTGAAGATTATAGTGTGGAGGCAGGCTGAGCATCAAACATGCCCTGATTTGCAAGCCCGCAAGAAGTTTCAAAACTCGAAATAATGAAAAATACACGGTAATGACATTTTTACAAAGAAAATGGCTCTTTTTTCACATTTGATGAGGTTAGCAATGTTCATATGGGCCAAAAATTGATGGACATGTTGGTTGCTATTGGATCTAGTCTTTCATAATAAAAAACTCAAAAAATATACACTTAAAGTGTGGGAAATAAATGGGAAAAACCCGAAAAGCATAGTTTTTAGAGTAAAAATGGGGGTTTAGGCTTAAAATTGGATAAGCATGAAACAAAACGCCAATAAAATCTACATGGTCATTGTTTAAGGACTCAAAGAGCCACAGCTTTGAAATAATGCTAATTTTCTTCCATTTTTATTGATAATAAAAAGGGAAAAATAAGAAAAAAATGATCTTTAAAAGGGAGAAAAATAGGAAATGGACGACGAAAATTATGAAAAATTATGGATGTGTTTGTGAGTGTATAATGAGGATAAAGCATGAGGGTTTGCCTCAAGTTATCTCCATTTATATGTTTTTGTGAGTATTTACTGCTTATTTTGTGCGAAATACACATGAAATTACCCTTTTACCTATCATCGCAAGCAAAACCCTAAATGGTAGGGAGAGAGGGGAGTTTGAGCACTGAAATATGTTATAAAATCTTATGTATTTTCTGCATTATTCATATAGGATGATGTTAAGTTAAATAAAGGGAAGTACAGCACGAGTGTAAGGCTCGGTGTCTTCTCTCATTACAACAATCATGCATTAGTGTATGGAAGCATGAAAAGAATGGATTTGTACAATGCACAAGGCTATTTTTCAATTGTTTGAGCATTTAATCATATACACATTTGCATTAAGCATCGTTAAAAGGTATCAATTACAAGCTCTTGGATGCATAGCACTTGGTTTCTTTAGGACGACCCACGTAGAGAGAGTGAGCAACTTGGCTGTAGGTTTAGATGGTGGGTCAAAAGGGAATGGATAAGTGAGGATAGGTGCATTCCTAAAACATTAAATATATTGGCGCTAAGAGGGGAGTTTGTTTCGAATGTGTCTATATGTGGAAGCAGCGCATCAAGGGGCCAATCCTCAAGATGTAGGAGAGCTGTAGTAGGGCCACGTCAATCGGCCGGTGGGGTGCCCTTGTGTCTATAATATGTGGCATTTATTTCCGAATCTCCCTCTGAGGAGACAGGAAAAGGAAATATCCATTGGACTTCAGATTATAAATGTGCAGTGATTAGTGTTTAGGATAGTGTATCCCTCGACAGATGTTCCTGGTCGTGTTTTGCTATTTTCCATCATCTTCACTAGCATACATGTATGCCCTTAGAAACCTTTAATAGTTTTAGCTTCTTTGTATCCTCCTCTATATACAGTAAAAACCTTAGCATCTCGTGCTACCTCATCATGCTTTCCTCTCTTCTTCAACTGCTAGCAGTACATTCTTCTAGCTATGTAAACAAAGAAACTCTCACATTACCAATAACTATTAAGATGTGGGCTCAATAATCACATAGACTAGGTAGTGCTACAAAAAAGTCATCTCAAAGTGATGTTTTTGGGAGCAGAGAGGACCCAAAGCTTCTCGTTATAAATTTTGGGCCATCTTGATGGCACAGTTTGTGGCAACGCAGTAATAATCAGAGAGATACCCAGTCATGCTCGAACTCCTTTTGTCTTATATGATGAGGGCATGGTGGAAGGCCTTAGTGTGATGGAGTTAACGATTGTTTCACAGCAAGTGAGCATTCATATGAGCTACCACACACAGACATACAGATGGGTTATTTGTGCATGAGTACTACTCAGCGAATATGAAAAATTTAGGATGGAACCAAGCAATCAAAATTTCAAACTAACAGTTCAAAATGAATGGCAAACGAAAAGATACACACAATGGAAAACAAATTCCTAATGACGCTGACTAATGAGTTCAAATTCCTGGTGAAAAACTCCACCCTCAGGTTTGCACTGGTGGACATGTAGCGTCACCACAATGGGAGATTTATTGGCAAGTTAATTCTATAAATTGATCAATAGGATAGAGATTAATTCTCTTCTCATTGAAATAGCCTATTACATTGAATTTCAGCATTCCTTTCAATCTTATTTCATCATGGGCCATTATGCTTTACCCATATTTGGACCAGATTCTTAGTGAGTAGAGCTTCACTTTGCCAAAAGAATAGGTTCATGAGATTTTCTAATTGATATCCTAGCCTACATGACATATGTTGACATACACCCACATGACATGGATCAATAGATGATGTGCAAATGTAACCTTCACTTTTATGATTGGTTGCTATCAAAGTAGCTATGTGTAATATCACTATATATATATATATATATATATATATAGTGATATATATATATATAAATATATAAATGTACATGCATATGATAATCAAAAACCACTTTGTACATGCCATCTCCTCAGCATTATCCTTCATCGTTGCTCGAGCTTCAGACCACTTCGTAAAGTAGACCATCAATACAATAATTTAATGCTTCTGTGTAGCTGATGAAGGGTATATTGGTCTCACAAAATCAATACCCCATTTTTCAAAGGGTAACGTAACTAAAATAGGGTTTAGAGGCCGCTTATGATTCTCCTTGGCATCGTGTCTTTGGCAAACATCACATCACTTAACATAACTAAAAGCATATTGGAAAATTGATGCCACTAATATCTAGCACCACAGAGAGATTTTCGGGCAATAAGCCATATATCAAAATATCCCCCACATGCTGAATCACGACATTCCTCAAGAATAAATGGTACCTCATCAGGTACTACACATTGATGATAAATCTCGTCCACACCTTTTTGATATAAGACACCCATTATAATCTAAAAGTGTAGTGCTTATGTTGCTTAATGTTTCTCCTCTCAACCTTTGATAGAGCAACCCTGAATCCCCCTATAGAAAGATAATGGGTGCTTTTAGGATTGGTGCTTTTGCTAGTTTTTGCTTCACATCCTCAAAGGATACTTGACAAGCTTCTCTCCAATTAAACATATAGGTAAAAGATAACGAGTCCGTCAAGGAAAACATTCTTTCTACCAATGCATTCATAAATCTCGGATAATATCCCATTGATGAGATAGAAAGACGTGCATCTCTTTTGGAGTGCATGGCAGACTCATAACGACTGTAACCTTTATCTTTTCCAGGTCAGCAATCACAATACCAGCCAAGTTAACCACATGGTCCAATAACAACCCATAGGGCACCCCAAAGTCACACTTTCATGGATTAAGAGCAATGGATAACTATTTGCAACACTAAAAACATTTGCTTAAAATGATTAGGGGCCCCTAGGTCATTGATAAAAACTTTTAACTCCTTTGGGGAGATGTGACCAAAAGTCTTATCAACTGTATGTTGCCAAGAACCAATCACATTGCATAATCCAAAGGCCATCACATGATATGAAAAGGTACCAAAGATAGTGATAAACATTGTTTTTAGCTTATCTTCCTTCGCAATAGCCATTTGGTTATATCTAGCAAAGCAATCCATAAATGAATAGATTTTCCTACCTGCTAATTGATCTAAGATCTAATCAATAAATGGCAACGGATAGTAATCCTTAATCATCTGATTATTAAGCTCTCTGAAATCTATGCAAAGCTAAATTTGATTATTATTATTATTCTTGGTAACAACTGGTGAACACCACTTGGTGTGCTGAATTGGAAATATTAGGTCAGCTTTTTGTAAATTTGTCAACTCCTCGAATAGCCTGCCCCTTAGTTTGAAAGGCATACACCAGCTTCAATCTTGTTGATTATCCATTCTAGAGTGTAGAAAAAATGATTTGAAGCATTGTTGTGAAGCCAATTATGGAGATAAAGATTGCTATTTACTACCCATTGTCGCAGCCCAAAAAAAAAGGTGGAATTTGTACTGAGTAATGAGCAATCCATTGGTATCAAGGGCAAGAGATATGGTGCTTATCTTGTAGCAAACAACCTCAAGAATCAAGCTCTATAACCATTCTTGGCATTAGGAAGCAAGGGAAGAAGATTGGAGCTCAAACCATCCATGGATCTTGAAGAAGACGAGGAAAGTAAGGGTTTCCAAGAAAAATAACCATAGTTTTAACCTTCTCTAAACTCTATGAGTGCCATTTTTTCTACGTTGCTCTAAAATTGGTCTTCAAAGAGGTCATGACCTGCTAAAATAACAAGAATTTAGCCATTTCTTCAAGAATCTTGTCAATGTGACAACCAAAACAATCATGATTTCCTATTGTATTTACAATGCCACCGATGAATCCAAAATCTTGGCAAGGTTTCAACTAAGGACCCTAAGGCAATTGAGTTGGTGGAGTAGTGGGACTTGCAAAAATAAGTATAGAAATTTGAAGCTAAATTGGATTAGTTCAATTGCACCTAGTTTATGAAAATCTATGATGATAGTAGGCAAACATGAAAAGTAATGAGAGAGAGAGAGAGAGAGAGAGAGAGAGAGAGAGAGAGAGAGAGAGAGAGAGAGAGAGAGAGAGAGAGAGAGAGAGAGAGAGAGAGAGAGAGAGAGAGAGAGAGCTACATCAAGTGGAGATACTACAAAGAGCAAATGTAGTGCAAAGAGTGCCAGAATGACCTAAGGGGTTGAAAAAGGTACCCAAAAAAAAGTTGGACCCTTCACCAAATTTAGACTATTAAAGCAATAAATAAATAGTAATAATGGGATTACAATTGAAGCCATTCCTAACTCTATACTAAGAAAGTATGCCAAGTTGGTTCACACATTTTTCCCTAGCACAAAGCATAACTCTTCCATGAACAAGATTCATAGGGCTGTTGGAAGACCTAGTGACTAGGAGGGGTTTCAAGAAATAGGAATGTAATGCTTATACTAGGGAGACCATCCACATAGTTGCAAAATCCCTAAGCCTTGAAGCGCAATGAACCAAATATTTAGACTACATCCTAGTGGAAAGCAAAAGGGTGCAATAAAAAGGGTAGTTGGAATGACATTCATGATAGGATTGAGGGGCATTGTGATGACTATCATTTAGGAGGCCATGGGACACCTCCTCAATCTTTTTTTTCCAATAATCTGGGGATTCTGTCCCCTTAGCCATTGGATTTTTCTCTATTTCAATGAGTCATCGGTCACCAAGCCTTCTTCCCATGGCAATTACTTTCGTTACCACTTTAGTGGATAGTACTTTTCTTATGGCTGCTGGGTATTGGAAGGTGAAATCGAAGGGTTGGTGGAAACTTTCCGACTACTCCCAAACTGATAGCTTCGTATTCCAGTTCATAGGTGATCAGTCCCTTTTTGGTGGGATGGGAGACTGTCGAACTGCAAGCGGTTGCACTTTCTCCCTTTTGCTTGCTTGGTCCAACATTTGAGGCCTCTTCTTTTTCGCTTAGGCCCTCCTTTCTGCTATGGCATCTTATTCTTGAGGGGGCTTCAGTTGTGGTGAGGGGGGTGGTGGAATCCACTCCTCATCTTGTTGTGCTCCTTTATGGCTTGACCCGGCTTGCTCTCAACAAATTCTCTCGCTGATCTTGCCCAATCGGATTGAGACTTGTGTCTTGGACCTGGGAGCATAGCCCTTGTTTAATCGCCTTACAGGCTATTTCTAGTTTTCTTTTAAGCACCTCAACTTCCTCCTCCTCCTCAGAGAGTGTGATGTCTAAGATTGTGTTGAGAAAGGCATGTTGTTGGGCTTCGAGACTAGCTTGAGCGGAACCTACCCTACTTTCTGCTAGTGTTCTGCTTCCTTTTGCCAGGGTGAAGCGGCCTTTTGTAGAACCAAGAGTTTATACTCCCTTTGCATTTTGACCAAATCCTGGTTCTCTTCTTCCAGTCTTTTTCGCCACTGTTCCTCTTCATCTTCCATGGCCCTCAGCTCTGCTTTTAGTGCATGGATTTCCTTTTGTTGCAAGGCCACTTGGCAGGTCTTTTCTACAGCTAGAAAGCATTTGACATTTCCCTTTCCCTTTCTAGCTTTGCCATTATTGCTCTCTTCTCCTCCTTTGCCCTTTCCAATTAAGCGTAAAGCTCCCTAACATGCTCGTCTTGGTGGCTAGTGGGTTGTGACTTCATGGTAGTAGTACCTGTTCTTGGTTGCTTAGGCCCCTGTTGAGATTTGGCATCCACAGCTGCGGGTCTTTTCATTCCTATTGTTGGGGTTCTTGCACTAGAGGTGGGAATTGGGGTATGTGCCTTATTGACCAAGAACTGCACCCATACCATGAAGTTACTAGCATCTACTATGGTTGGAGTTCCTAGCATTGTTGCGATAGTCGGGGTATTTGGCAAGATAGTAGGCGGGGTCAGGTGGAGTGTGGCCTGGCCCTTTCCTTTTGGGATGGGTGGAGATAAGTCTTCTGATGCTTGGTCACTAGTTCTCGGCTCGTCCTACCTTGACAGGCTCATTGTTGCTAGCTCCTCATGCCTGCACTGTTGCTCGATGGACTTGTGCATGGCTTGTGCCGAGTCCTCCTCTTCTTTTCTTTTCAATTCCTCCTTTTCGGCGGCTTTTCTCTTCCTCTCTTCCTCAGCTCTTTTTGACTCATTCTTGGCTTTTTGCAGGTATTCTTTCTTGTTTCTCTTCCTCTTTTCCTCCTACTTTTTTTGCATCATCTTCTCTTTAGGCATCCTTTCCTTCCTCTTGCTGGATTGAGCTTCTTGCTCTCCCTCTTCTTCACTAACTGTCCTCTCACTTGATTGTTCCTTGTCCTGACAAGGAGGTGACCTATTAGGTGTTTCATCTACTCCCTCTTCTCCATCTTGCGCTTCTTTTATCGCCTCTTGGATAAGGGTGGTCAAGACTCCTCCATACCCTATGAGTGAGGCCTTGGCTAAGGGCTTCTTCCTATTAGTTCCTTTTGATACAAGAATTCTCCACATGCCGCCTCCGGTCTGCTTCCAAGGGCTAGTGTTCTGGCTGATTGGTCTATGGTTTTCCTAATTTAGCCATTCCAATCCACCTCATGCAATGAATGAGCCACCACGCTCTTCAACATGGGCATGTTGATCTTATGCATGAGTGAATCCTATCTTTGGCTGGAGAAGAGGGAGTGGATCACCTTGGCTTGCAGCTTGACCTCTATGTTGGGAGTGTCGTGGATGCTTATGACATCATTCGTCAAGACACTCTCCTTCCTCATCCCTAGCATGGCATAGACAATCTCTTTTCTGCCTCTTCTCTTTGGTCTTTTCCACTGAGGCCTTACTGAGTGGGACTTGCACATGCTTGATTCCTTCTATGCTTGCCAAGGATATTGTTGCACACTCCTTATCGGGGTCATATGTCTTCAGGAATTCCATGCACTTGGTGTGCTCATTAGAACTTTTTGATGTACGTGGCAAGGTTGCATTGGTCTATTATCCTCATGATGGTCTCCTCACTGATCGCTAATTCTTCGATGTTGTGGATGCTCCTAAATCTGAGTTGGCAATACGCTAGGTTCTCAAGGGAGAGGCTGTACTTTACTCTTTCCTCTTCCATGAAGGGGAGGCGATGGGCTTGGTCTCGCTAGGACATCTTCAGCTTCTGTCATAAGCCATGGTTTGTCATTAGTGCTTTTCCAAACAGTCACTTGCTGGAAGAAAAAACTTAATACTTAGGAGATTAAAATGTTTTTAGTACAAAAGTAGACATTTTCCTCCAAGTAGTCTATTGATTTAAA
Organism: Lygodium microphyllum; assembly: GCF_053477565.2. Taxonomy (NCBI): domain Eukaryota; kingdom Viridiplantae; phylum Streptophyta; class Polypodiopsida; order Schizaeales; family Lygodiaceae; genus Lygodium; species Lygodium microphyllum. The sequence goes on along the minus strand of NC_141138.1, from coordinate 181,234,715 downwards.
ATTTTATTGACACTTCCTCAATCACAAGTTGTTTCATCCTACCATTGAGGTCCCTCATGTGTGCTTTTCATTTATTGTTTTCCTTATGTGTTTGGTTTGATTCACCTTACCTCCTCTCCCCCTTTGAATTGAGAAGAATCCTTTCTATGATTAAGGTTTTAGAGGATGAAGGGCCTACATCACATAATCTTAGTGTTTTACTCTCGCCGCATGAGCCAAGCATAGAAAATTGGGTTATATTCTAAAGTAGCATAATTTTCCATGTCCAAAGGGCGTATATCCACATGCTCTATATAAGTGAGGACATCAAGCAAGAAGTCACTGAAGTCCACTCGGCTAGTCATGTGTAGCTCTTCCTCAATGAGGATGTGATCTAAATAAGGATGTCCCTTAATGTGTTCCTCCAGGGGTTGATTTACGAATGGTAGTAAACACCCTATAGGAAGTTGGGGCTACAAATATTGGGTCATATTCCAATGACTTGATTGCGTGTCACTGCTCAGCATTGGTCATGATTTGGCATCCTTCTAGTTTCCATTGCAATTGAAGAGTGTACCATTTTTGCAAGAAGGAGGATTTGTTATCGACAAGCTGTTGTGACTACGTGATTTCTTAGTTTATGGCCATGATTGCGGTTTTGTTATACGACCTAATGAGTCGCTGTGTGGTTGCCTGTTTTTTGAATATCTTAGTTGCAATTAACTTCTCAGCTGCTTCGGAAGCCTTTATGAATACAAATTTCGACTCTTTTGAGGAGTAAGGGAGCGTGCGTACTTGCATTGTTGTAGGATCTTCTAAGAGACCTAGGTCTAGTCTATTGTAGTTTTTAGCCAATATCATGAAGGTAGTGTCCAAGCGTCTTAGGCAAGCAACCAAGTAATGACTCATATTTTTATCTAAGTCTACGGCCAATGTTAGAATTGATCACTGCTTATAAGAGGGTTTGCAGCCAGCATGTGGTTGAGGTTTGACAATAATAGAGAGTTCAATAGCTACTGATTACTATTTGGTTTGTGCCTGAGGGTGTAGCTACAATTATCACTCTACTAGATGTTTTTGAGATCTGAGGGACACCATTGGTGCTAGATTTGGGTAGTTTGTCAGTAGAGTAGGCTGCAGTTTTGGATGATAGATTGGTTTGGGCCTCGTGCTGATCTAGATTTTGGAGGTTCTATGGATGTAGTGGCCTGATTCTCTTGTGGCCCGAGTGTCTCTGGCTTAATGTTTCATGTGGTGAACTTTGAGGGTGGCATTTGAGTAGAGCCTTTGGTTGTGTTGGCTTCAGGTAGCCAAATCCAAGTGTTACCCTCATAGTAGCCTTGCGCTTGCAATAAGGTCTTGGGGACCCATTTTTGCTTGATCGTTTGTCATTTTTTATAGTTTTGTCTTGGCCTCCTAGGCTTTGAGTGTGGGTCATTAGCTTTACACAGCTGTGGGTTTCTGGTTCTAGGTGGGAGTCCTTGATGCTTAGGTACCCATTTGAGCTAGGGTTCATGGGCTCCAACATCGGGTTTAGGGGTTTTCTGGCATTGAGGTTTGATGGGTGGTGATGAGTCACGACCCCCCCCCTCCCTTATACTTGACAGTGGGGTTCTCTACTGGTCACTTTGCAGACTTGGAAAGAGTCATGTTGCCCTTGCTAAAAGGTGTAACTATTTGGATGTTGCCTAGGGATAGGTGGATACGTTGTGACACTCGTAGAGTCGACAATACAACAAGCTCACTTTCTAAAGGTTTGTTCTAATAGTGATTCTGTGCCTGCATCTTTAGTGTTGGGCAACACATAGAAGATCATCAACATACTTTCAAACTTGATAGAAACTACAACTTTGCACTTTTCCAAAAGTGTGTGGGGTCAGCCTCCATAAGGACTCACCTTAGATTAGTGGGATGCAACAGCGGTTTTTGCCAATTTGGATCCAATGGTCATGGGCTAAGACATTAAAATCAGCTCCCTCATCGATCAATGCATTGATGGTGCATGTGTGCTTGACAGTGACCATTATTGTAATAAAGCAATTTTCATGCTACTTTAATTAGACCAATTTAGTCTATTTTAGGCTAGAGTATAAAAGGCAAGAGAGTACCAATGTAACATATCTTTTTCAATTCATTTCTTGAAACTCCACTTCTTGGAGCTAGAAGGTTTATTCCTTCCCACCATTGCAAAGGGTGTGTACCTTGCAGCAACTATCATCATAGTATTCTCAACAAGCAGCCATGGCTTCAACATTTGTATTTCTTCTTCTCATTGAATATGAATGGCAAGCTATGGTTTGTTAATAGCATTTCTTGGATATGGCAAAATTCCATTTCATTGGTATCAGAGCATGGATTTTGATCCATGGGAAGGGTCATTTTCATGGTGAATTTTAGACACGGACTTGTTACAGGGTAACTGGGAGGACAAGATTTGGTCACAGGCTTAGTTACAGTTCAAACTGTGACTAGCCATGGCTATCTGCATCAAGTCGTCACTATTTTTGAGGTTCTTGGAGGTTCTATGGTGAAAATAATAGCTCGTGGTCAATTCATAGGTCATTTTGGAGGGAGATTGGACTAACTGAAGTTAAACAGGGATTAGGGAGGAGTAAACAGGGTTACTTTTTGTTAACCAAGGATTTCTTCTTCTCTTTCCTCTTTCTCTCAAGCTTCCCTACAAGCTGCCATAGAGATCTTTGCTCATATCTTCCTCCCATGGCTTCTATCCATCAAACGGCTTGGTAGGAATCTTCTTTGGGTTATAAGCTTGCCATAGAGTACCTATATGGTACACTTCTCATCGATTTGCTCATGATGGTAAAGGAGTATGTGATCAGCAATTTTGTGCCAATTTTCAGCATGTCTTCTTACCACATGATCAAAACAATTTGATGCTTCAAGCCTTGAGCACTATGGCATGGATATTTGGAGCATTATCTTGAAGATCTTGGCCTCAAACATCTTCTTCTTCACAACATTGGAGTTCTTGAAGCTTACATGAAACCCTAGCTATGGCAGATTTTAGGACAACACTCAAAATTTTTGGAAATTCTTGAAGAGATCAAGGAGATTTTACTCCATTTTACTTCTTGGAGCTTCCTCAACACTTAAGGGACCAACATTGAAGCATTCTTGGACTTGAAGCTTCAAAGAGAGTTGGCTATGGAGTCAAAACAGGGCAGCAAGCTATAGGCTTGAAATTTTTGGTGTATTCTCTTCTATTTTATGGGGCTTTGGTCTTAAATGACTTCAGGGACCTTCCTGCTACTCCAAACACTCAAGTTTTTGAAGGCTTTAAGCAATGGATCCAAGATTGAAGGCCAATCTTCTCTTGGACTTTAGCATGACAGGGATTGAAGAATTTCTTGGAAATCTCAGTCACAAAGAGGCTCCAATTACAAAGGATCTTCCATTTATTTGGCTTCTTGGAGTTGAAAACTCACTCAAGGCATCATCCTTGGATCATACTTGGAGCTATTGTATGGAATTATGGAGTATTACTCTCTCTTGATCAATTGGAGGATTTATGAAGTTGGGCTATCACTCTTTATGGCTGAGGTTTGAGACAAGAAACATCTTCTTCTCCAAGCATTGAAAGAGGTACTTCTAATACTCTTTTTAATCTCTCCAATCATTAATCCACTTGTTGACTGCATCTCCTATTGTTGAAGGAGAGATTAAGAGAGTAATCTAAGCAATGACTTGCTTCATAGACTTTACCTTCAACATTGATTGATAATGAATCATCAAAATTCATACAATAAGTATTCAATTTGGATTGTCAAGCATTGATTGAGTATCTACTCAGTCATTCAACCATTCATTGATTGAGTTTTGATCATCCCATTGATCTATTGCATTTGATTGATTGAAGACTTCAAAATTCATCATATAATCCTTCATATTTTGATTGAGATTTACCTAGCTCTAACCCATGAGTTTGTGTTGACCCAATCTTTGAGAATTTTCCAAAATAAATTTGTAAAGGTGAGCATAGTATGCAGTGAGTCATTGTTACTATTGGTAAGCCTATCTCAGCCCATTTTCATTCAAGATACCTTCCCAATACATGCATATCATGAAAGGATCAATGTCTTGATTCGGTCTTGCATATCATACCTTGTTTGTTAGAATACTAGCTCTCCAATGTTCAATACCAACCGAGGAAAAAGGTCAAAGTCGGACGAGATAGCAAGACAATAGTGAGGTGACCCTCCCTTGCTATTGATGACTCTGTAAGGGTGCACAACCTGGCCCGGAAGAAACTTTGCACACCTTCCGGAGTGTCAGAGCCCATTTAGGTGCCTGTTCCATCTTTTTATCCCTCACCACAGGTGGTAGACCATGGAAGACCACTCAGGATGAGAGTGGAAAAGATTTGAAGACACTTGGTACAAACAGGGCAGTTTGATCACAGTTTTGAACAGTTTGATAGGTCTATAGGTGCTACAGATTTGATTCCAGGTGGTGATTATAGCCTACAGGTTGCCCTTCAGTGCCCATACGAGGTTTACCATGGTCTATATGCCTATGGGATGAAACAGTGCTCAAACAATGCTTTTACAGGGTTTTATAGGGTGCAGTCCCAATTTGGACAGTCATAAAGAACCTATTACAAGAAAGGAAATTTTAATTATTCAATAATAATTCTTCTTCTCAATACGTAGAGCTCAAAGTCCTCTTCGATCCTAGCTATAGTATGCCTCATTTGGAGTAGCGAAGCTCAAGTTATAGCCCATTTTGTGACAGGTGGTCACTACAAACTGCACTTTGACAGGCAGGTAGAGACATACTGTTTTGGTCTGGAACCATTATATACCTTTTCCAAAGTGCTTATTTCAGTAAATCTCGTATATATAAATATTGTAAGCTCTGTTTGGAGCTATAAAGAACTTGGATCGGGGAAGCATAGCTCAAGATATAGACCAATCTTTGACTGATAGTGCTGAAATTACAACATGACAAGGAACAAGAAGAAAGAGCAAATGTTAGACCACATTGAGGAAGGCTTGGAGGAGTATAATGCTGAGACAAATGACAATAATAGAGCCAAAAATTAGAGGCTATAATTCATGGGAGTTTTTGTTTGTACCACCAATCACAAAGTGCAATGGCCAAAGAACCCTCATGTCATAGATCAGGGGAATGAAGTAAACATCTCACGTGATTCTAACGACTTCCAACAAATGTCTAAGCAACTTGGCAACATGAATGATGGTTTACTTCAGCTTATCCACTCCATGGATGATAAATTTAATAAGATGATTTCTCATATGGAGCAACAGAGTAGTAGATTGGATACCAAGTTTGATCAGCTGATCACTATATTCAGCAATTTGGGAGATAGATTTCAAAGTAAACCACCACCCCATGTTGAAGAAGTGCCACTTATTCATGGGAATGTGAGATCTACTACAGCTCGTCAACATATACCATCGACTTATGAACATGATGGCCCTTATAGAGTCATGAAACCACTCAGCCACATGCTAATTCATGGAATAGAGGCAGGCCTAAATTTCCTATCTTAAGAGAACATGGACAGCAAGGTCATTCACTGCATGAAGATGAAGAAGAGTTTATTCATGGATGTCACCCCTCTTATAAAGAGTTTGATACTCATCATGCTCAAACTCCTAATGTAAGAGAACTTATGTTAACCCCAACACGAAGAAAGCAAAAGGGAATAAAAAAGACGCAGGTCAAAGGCAGAAAAAAGGTAGCTCGACTGAAGAAAGAAGAGGAGAAAAGGCCAAAAGCACAAGGGCAACCTTAAAAAGTCCAAGGCAACTGCAAAAGGGAAAGGGTGCATTTTAAAATACCAAGGCGCACCTTGAAATCTTGTAGAAGAGTGCCAGGCAGTGGAAAATCCAGAAAGCTAAAACAAAAGACAGAGACAAAGGCCAAGGCTAAGAGAAACGAAAGACAAAGGCGCAGAAGGAAAAGCGCAAGTCAAAACTATTGTAAAATAGCACAAGCGCATCATGGTTTAATTCAAGGAGCGGCGGGCTCTCACTTGGGACTCTCACATGTGCAATTTATAAATGTAGATGGGCGGTGGAAAGGAAGCTAGGAAGATAGAAGAACAATAGGAAAAAGGGCCTAGGCTACGCCCGGCCATGTAAAAAAGGGGATGACGGCCCAAAAGGGATTTAGGGTTTTATATATAAAGTTGAAAAGTGAATGAGAAGCTCATTCTTGTGTGTGGCAAAAAGTGTCTCTCTTGTTCTTGTTCTTGCTTGCTTGAGCTTGTGCTTGAGAGAGGGAGTGTGGGAGTGTGAGGGAGTGAGTGTGTGAGGGTGAGGGACCGTGGGATGGAGAAGCTCTCCATCTTCTCGTCTCTTCTTCTCTTCTCTTCTCTTCTTTTCTCTTCTCTTCTCTTTCTCGTGGTGATGGAGCTTGGAGCGTAGAGCTTGAGGATGGAGCTTGCTTGAAGCTTGCACTTGGATCGTGGGGCTACCGAGGTGTGCGAGGGAGGAGGCTACTCACATCGGCATCAAGGTAAGCTCACTACACCCCGCAGATATGGATGGCGCATCGGCTATGTGAGAGGTAGCCATTAGTGCTCGGCTTGGAACGCTTGAAACAATAAGCAGTCCATGGGTCTTGGCCGTTGAGCGAAAGCTCCCACATTTTGGTTCCATTGCCAGTACCAATGGATTCAAGCCTTGAGCGCTTGAGCGCTTCGAATCGAGCATCCAAGTAAGGGTTTCCTCGAACCGGTGCTTGAGATAGGTAGGTAGTGAGGGGGTTGAAGATGATATTCGATATCCTTGGAAAGTAGGTTTTTTTCTTTTTGAGAGTTATGTAGTGAGATGGAGTAGAGTAGGTATTTACTTTGTGAGTTGTATGCATTAGAGTAGGAGAAAACAAAGAAAAACAAAGAAAATAAGCATTAGGGTTACTGTTGCAAAATAGGGCAGAAATAGGGCAAGAATCGTGCAAAAGTAGTAAAAAACTTACTTGTGATGCCTAAGGTCGGTAAGTGAGTTATTGGGGGTGCCAATACCATACCCGGAAGAGGGTATAAGGGCCAAAAGTGGCAAGAAAGGCCACATTGTGCATTGTAGGGTTTCAGGAGAGCAGGAGAGAAGAGGAAATCTTGGCGAGGAAATCCGCTTTAATCTTGGCATCACGGAGATCTTCAGCTAGCCCAAGTAATTCTACACCTTCCCCTAGAGTAGTAGGACCAATCTGGAGTTGCTCAACAAGGGGGAAGGCCCCCAGCGCCCTACACGACGAATTTTGCGAGCTTCGTCGGTGAAAACATGGGCGGCGTTCGACGCATTCGAGTCACGTCAACTCTGGTCCGAGGCCCAAACTTGGCCCTCAAACCACCTGGCCCACTCGGCCAAGTCGTCCCTTGGAACCATTCGAGGCAAACCGTCCGAGTCGACCCATTCGGCCGTCTGAATCAAAAGTTTTTGCTACGTGGTACATTCGACCTCGGTCCGAATGACCCATCCGAGCCTCAAATTCGGCCCTTAGCCACGTCCCACATTCAACCCTCGGCCCAAGTGCCTCATCCCGTTCGAATCACCTCGTCCGAATTTGCCATTTGGCCATCCGAATCAAAACAATCCGAGTCAGACCCTAAAATTCGGGCCTCGGCCCTGTGCCTTGGCCCGTCCATGTGACCCACTCGGACCCTACAATTCGGGCCAATTGGTCCGAGTGTAATTTTTAATTAAAATTTCAGAATTTTTTAATCAAAATTTCAGAAATGCAGTAGTGCGAATTGTCGGAAGCCCGTAGGACACCCAGAACGCTATTCTAGCTCATGGAATAGGCAAAATCGTAGGGTGCAATCGTTTAGCAGCTAGAGGCAGGCAATTACAAGACCAGGGACTTAGGCGCAATCCGCCGAGGGGGAAAGCCTGATTAGACCCAAAAATGCACAAGACAACGAAGTGGAAAAGGAGCGCCGAGCCCCAAAATTGACCCCACAGGCTACATAGAATGAAAGGCACACTGCAGACCCACGACTGGGCGGAACCCTCGAGTAAGTGGTTCAAGATTTTTGCGGAACGATCCTCCAAGCTGTGCATGGTGCCTACCATAATGACCCTGTGGGTTGAGGAGTGGACCGCCTCCAGGACCCCCACAAAGGGGGCCCTACCCCCTCCTTTTCCACCCCAAGTAGGTTGGAGAGAGAACGCGCACTGTGACAGGCCCTCCAACTTAGACCCTCGGGAAGTAATGGCCCTACGCGAGCATGGAGGCTCCCTTGCAAAGGAGCAACTAGAAGCCCGCACTCGAATAGAGGCAAAAACAGACCCTAGAACCTTAACGGGCCAATCTAGTCATCAAGGGCAAAAGGGCCACACCCCGAGAACACAAAGACATTGTGTTCAAACCATGTCTAATCAGAGCGAAATGCAACATCAGCAAGCTGCAAATGCCAAGATGACTAGACATGACACTCTTGACGAGAGATATACCTTGAGCAACACTGCACAGACAACCCAAGACATTGGTGGAGAATCCATGTCTGGTCATGCAAGTGTGGATTCAAGGGCATCTGTCAAAAGGCTTGAATTTACAAGCCAAGACCCGAAAGATGAAGACATAGTACCACCTACTTATCTTAGGGTCAAACTCACCACAAAAAGAGAGCATACTGTTGATGCTCTGATTGATGAAGGAGCAGATTTTAACATCTTGACCTATGAATCATGAACCCTACTAGGCCAACCAGAACTCACATCGACTAGTGGAACTCTTAGCCCTTATGGGGGACACCCACAAGCACTCATAGGAAAGTGCAAAATCCTTGCGACAATTGAAACAGAAAGCTTGCCTATCCTATTTCATGTTCCCCCAAATAGTGCTAGCTGCGGGAAAGAAACCCTCCTAGGAAGACCCTTCAAAAGGGTGACCAAGTGTGAGGCTGAATACGTAGAATAGAGGATACACCTGACATTACTAGCTGTGAGGATAGTCACAACCTTCAGCAAGGGTGACCTCATCGAACCTCGAGGGAAAGACAAGGAAGGTGCTGACGTAACAGTGAATCCTACTAATGAGAGCGAGGACTTCTAGGAAAAACTGATACAAGCACAAGTCGAACAACGAGAACCAGTGAGTGAGGCCATGCCTGAAACAAGAAGGTCAAGAGACAATGCCAAGGACGGGCTTTGGACTCAGGCTTTGGACTTACAAATATTGTAGAAGACCCCAAAAGAAGCCCAAGCCTTATAGACGCGGGCATCGATGGAGGGCCAACACAATGTCGCAATGGATATCCAAGGCGTTGCTACGTGCTCAAGGATACTACGCAGGTAACTAATGGATTTGGGTACCAAAATCCCCTGCTAAACTACCTCTATCAGTTGAAGGCCAGAGTGCATCAAAACCAATGAAGCACAGGAGGAAATCTAAGAGAAACTCTTGGTCTCGAGGCAAGAAACCAGACATGATTGTTCGAAAGAAAGAACCTCAGCCTAGCATGCTAAATAGACAGATGTCATATGTAGCTATTGAGTATGCACAAAAATCATTAGTGCCCAAAGAGCCTTTGATTTCCCAAGGGGAGAACAAGCATCATAGGCACAACATTGCCCATGGCAAGGCTGCTCACTCAACAAAGCAAATGGCACAATCGTCTAATAGCCTTGAATAAATCATCTAGCTAGTGCCACGTCCACCTATGAGTCCTAGATCTCCTACGCCCTCTTTTCCCAAACAGACACAGGAAGCACTACAACAGTTGTCAAGGGCAACTGCTCAATTCTAATCTCTATCTCCATCTAAGCTTCCAAATGTCCAAGAGGTGGGACATGACGCCATCTGTAGCTCTCGACCCAAGGATATGCCTGAGAAACCTAATGTGACTAGATCAACTCATGCTCGATCTACATAGATGAGTGCTCAAAGGGCAGCAAAAGACACGACCACTTCCGATCGCCCTAGGGACTTAACACTACAATCCACCAAGGGTAGCCAGCCCACTAAACTAGCTACTACTACTTCCAATCCGGGATCACAGCAGTCACAGCCCTTGGCCGTGACAATGCCCCTTGTGGAACGTGTCCTTAGTAGTTTACCTGTGGAGGAGGTGTCGCAACCAACTTCATTAATAACTCCAGCACTTCCAAAGAGCCTAAAGCCTGGGCTGGAGGAGTTAAACACATGGGAATTAGCTGAAGAGCTAGACTCCCCTAAAAGGGAGACAGTTGTATCCACGCAACCTGTCAAGGCTATTCCGCAGGCCATGACTAGGTCCCATGAGGATACACTAGAGAAGGGAAATGCTGAGGCCCAACCAAGCACATTAGCGATTGACCTAGCCCAAGGTCATGAGCCATTAAATGCACCTGCACTGACCACGAAACAGAGGATAAAACAACGAAAACAATAGCAATTGTAGGTGGTTGTGGACCCCAAGAACATTGGGATGAAGAGTGCTGAAGAGTTGATGAATAAAGCATTGAGTCCATCCACCAATGAGCCCACTGATGCCTCTCCTAATAGCGGTGAAACCTCAGACACATCTGTGTGCTCTGACAAATTGAAGCAGTCATCACCATCAATGGTTGCTTGCAACACTCTATCCACTGGCAATAGAACTCGCATTGACAAATCAAAAGTGGATGCAACACTGTCACAACGGGGTGACAAATTCACACCAGTCACACTGAAGGAGAACCATGACTCAATAACAAAGCCTCAAGAGAAACATGGAAAACCCAAGAGCATGAGAAATCCTAGCGTTGACCAATCTTGCTCATATAGGCCTAAACCCCCAACTATGCTAAAGCCTAGGAAAACTCCTAGAACCTTGCATAAGATGGCAACCAAGAAAGCCCTCATTGAACATAGAAGTGTCGTAGAATGCTTACTTGAGTTGGATGCTAAGCTCAAGGTATTCGCATGAGTTTATGTCCTTGTGGACATGGGCACGATCCTCAAGGAGTAGCTTGGAGATTACTTACCCTTCCATTTATCTTGGGAAGAGTAGGAACACCTTGATGAGCACTATAGCAGGATCCTACACGAACGCTTGCGACTGATCTCGGGCAAGGAAGTTGACAAATTGCACTTAACCATCACGTTCAATGAAGTACTCTGCCAACCGAATCTTGTAGACATAGAGCAACTAAAGCGACTATCAGCAGGCCAGAGTCAATTTTGTAAAATATTACACGGCACAGTGAACAGAATCTAAGAAAGAGATAGAGAGTACACAACAGATAAGAGGAGAATCAGTAAATTCTTTAACTCCAAACAACTGATACAAAGATGGCTCTGTCCACCCGTGCGCTTCCACTGTGTGAAGCTTAGATGGCGATCTAGACAGAAGATAGGTGAAGAGTTTAAGGCTAGCTGGAACAACAACTCTGACTGGGTGAAAGATGAGTGAGTGATGGCTGCGAAGGGGTTTAGCTTTTATAGCCCGCAAAGGTCGTTAGGTCGGCCTGCTGACCGACCTTCCATATGAGCCTCCACTAGTCGGCCAAGGAATATTCCAGGGAATATTCCCTTTACCATCGGGCAAGGGGCGCTGCCTGCGGACCCCCGCCAGGGGGCCAGCGGCCCCCCTAGGACCCCCCAGCCAGGGGCTGCTTCCACGGCCCCCGAACCCCACAATAGGGGCCCCTTTTAACTCCCTTACCACGCAACTCAATGCAATGTGCCTCGAGTTGCTACCAGCTTAACCACTCCGTCTAACCCAAAGATTAGACCCACAACAATCACCTTTTTGCCATCCGGTCCAATAGACCTCATCTGATATACAAGTCAGGACTCAACCAATGTCCGGCTCACATTTGGCTTCTCCTCATAATGGGGGCCTTACAACTTTGAGCACCATGGATCATTGATAGCACCTTATGAGGGTGGGGCATTCATCATATCTAACAAATTTGAGCAGCATTGGTGCAAAGGCCATGTTGCAATGGCCGAACTAGGAGCTCAGATCATGACAGTCTCTGAGGAGCGATTGGTGAAATGGCGATCCCAAAGAGACCGAACCTATGTGGCACCAACTTCCCTTCGAGTGATGACTGCCATTCGGGGCAAGGACTTGGCCGAACCAAGCCAAGAAAACCCTCTGTTTGATAAAGTTCTTGCTGAGGAGGAGTTGCATGTCACCAGTAGACTCGGACAAGGGTCCATGCTACTCAATGTGGCGAAATATTTATCAGTATTGAGTAAGCTACCACGTGTGCTAGATGCGTGTGCCACGCTTCAATACAATCCCGAGTTCTACCATTGGTTTCTATCCTAGTGAAGTGACAAGGGTTCGGACAAATGTATGTACACATATATATATACAATGATTTTCGTGTCACCTTGTATAGACATTATCAACACACACAAGCCATAACAAGTCAAGCGCAGACAAACAAATCAGGGCTGCCAAGCTATGCTAGGCCGGTTCCATGTTCACCAGATCATGCCTGCCTCCAAGCAAAGAGCATGTGCTCTGCATTACCACCAGGGTAGCTCTGTCGAAAGGACGTAAGCAGGGCGTAGTCTCTCTCTCTCTCTCTCTATCCACGATCCCCTCCCCGGCCTATCCTTCCTAGGAGGAGCCTTCCAAACGTAGAACCACCAGCCGATGTAACTCTGCGTGAGCCAAGACCTCCTAATTGCGAGAGGCTGAGTCAACATCATCATGAGGGCCACCCCGCTACAACGAGCACATCACATCCCACTCTGCCTCTTCTAAGTCATATGCGTTTGATAATCCACACAATAATTCCGCCATGTGAACGGTCTTATTCCGTAGCAAGGCCTAACCCTTGGTTTGCATATTGCAGGTCCCCCTACAAGAGAAACATGGAAAGCCTAGGGCAGCTCGCTTGCAGAGATGCTCTCCGCGGGTGACGGGAACATGCGTCACATGCCCCTCCACCGGTGCGCTACGTGCCCACCCTCAAAAGGTACACGAAGAAGCGAGGCCCTAAGAGACACCGTCCATGACAAAGGCCGAAGAATCCCTGGGCCAAGAAAGTCGAGACTCAAAGAAACACGCAGCATGTGGCAATGCCAGTTGCACAGACCCCCAATGCACACTCGGGCACCAGGTGCTCACGAAGTGACAAGGCGGCCCAGGATAGGGAAGAATTTAATGAATTGTTAAAAGACATTCTGGAAAGGGTAGCGGCCTGGGACTACACCATTCATGTCCCGGCCGACATGTTCCCTGCCCAGCCTCATGGGATCCCCGCACTAGCACCACCTCGGTCGCCTAGCCAACCAAACTCACCCTGCCTCATACCTATCGACTAAACCCCTATGATGTACACGTAGTTTGACAAGTCAGCATGCCATAACTTTTTGTTTTTGATGAGTAAAGGGGCAAGATCCCCACTTGTACACATTTCCGTTACCTCTTGTTAATGTATGTGACCTTAATAAGCAATGAAATAGGCATCCCAATAGACATTATAGAATTTTGAAAAATTATGTCTTAACATGATTGCATTTGATTAACGCAAGCGAGCATATACTCTCACGAAGTGACAAGTGGATGCAGGATGACACAGGTCTTCGCGCAAACGTGTCCAATGGCCAGGCCACCACAAGACCACCAACCGCACACGAATCGCAACATAGCCACGATGCGGAACACAAAAAATCACCCTTGCGAGTACCCACATTGCATGCACCAAAGCATGGTCATGGGCTACACTCTCTTCTTAGGCCAAACGCTACAGTGAGCTCACGACGAGTGTCCCCGCAATCGCACCAGTATCGCAACAACAACTTCCCTAACAATGAGGCTCGGGCACAATCATCATTGTCATATCCATTTCCTGAGCCTTCTAGGCTTGACATTTTCCAGCCAAGAAGGCTCATACCCTCAGCATATTGCAGTGGTTGTACTTTGGCAAAAAAAAAGGGGAAAATAAGAAGCACCCATGATCAAAGCACTGCACCCAGGGGTCCTTACGTTAAGTGCATGTAGTGACCTTGGTTGGCTGGCTCCGTCCCTAGTCCCCTAACCCCCTAGCATCACCCACAATAGTTCAGGGCACATCAAGGCCAAGACATACCGAGGGAGCTTGTCTCGCCTATGGTTAGACCTGTCACCCTAACCCACTTGCACAGTCCCCTCTGGCACTCTACTTTAATACCATTGTGATCAATGGTGGTAAGCATCTCACGATTGGCCATGAAAAGTACACCGTCCTCAACAAAGCAAGTCCAATAGCTTCTAACTACCGAAAGTGCGGTGTTCCTGTATTCAATTATGCTACGTCGTGCAGTCACAAGGCAAAGGATGTCTCATACACCTTCACGAGAACTTCTCAACATGGACAACTTTGCTTCATCCACACATTGTTACGAGAAACTAGCTCGTGGCCTTCTAACTACATAATATCTAAGTATGCACGCGCACTCACATAATATCTACACTAAGTCTATACACAGTTTGGGTCCTCAAGTGTGAGACAATACTCCTGGCTTGCTTAGAGTTCGACCTGTCTCCCAAACTAATCCAAATATGTCTTATGCACGCTACGAAAACTAGCACTACCCCTTAGGGAGAGACCACCTAAGAGGTTTTCCAATTATAGGTATTAAAGACTCCAACAAAAGTGCCGTCAACTCTACATCAACACTCAACTCTGAACTCTTGTCCTTTACTTCATTATGCAAACCACCTACCAATCGTCACGAGCAGGATCCACCATGAGTGAGAGCGGAGTTTTGAGCTCAAGATGTGCCTAAAATTTGCCAAAAATCCGAAATTTAGGGAAAAAATATTCGACATCGAAGGCGGCGACTCCAATTAGGACGATTTTAAGCACCAAGTGAAATACGACTCTTAAAAGGCACCCGAGCGACACTTGGTGATTTTTGATAATTTTTTAGACTTCAATTATATCATGCAAATGATTCTGGAAGGCAGCCATCATTACTCGTTGGAAGGTGGCAGGAGCATTACAGAACTCGAATGGCATCACTCTATAGGCATAGGTCCCCCATTCTGTGGTAAAGGTTGTTTTGGATTGGTCCTCTTCTGCGATTTGGATTTGGTTATTTCTGCTAAGTCCATCCAAGAGGGAATACAGCTCATGGCCTGCCACTATGTCCAAAAGTTGGTCTGTAAATGGGATAGGGAAATGATCCTTCTTTGTCTTCGAGTTTAGCTTTCGAAAATCTACACATATTCTAAGTTTTCCGTTCTTCTTGGGTACAACCACAATGGGCAAAACCCATTCATTGTTAGCCACGGGATAAATGAACTCGGCTTCAAGAAGTTTCAATAATTTAGCCTTCACTAGAGTAGAATAATTAGGATTCATACACCTTTGTCTTTGCCTTACAGGTTCGGCATCAAGATCTAGGTCAATATGATGTTGGCATACTGTGGGATCAATCCCCTTTAGGTCTTTGTACAACCAAGCAAACACGTCTAAGTTCTCCTTTAGTAAGTCTTGTAGAACCATTAGTTCTTCTTCTAGAAGATTGAGACCCACTTTCAAGTGACGTTCGGTACCATCAGTATCCAGGAATGTCACTTGCCTTTCACCTTCCACTTTGCGGATAAATGTCCCACAAATTGCTTCTGGATAGAGGTCAGACTCCTTCAAGGAAGTAGTGTCCTCATTTGATGTCCACTAGAACCAATGTCCTCCTTCCAAACAAATGACTCATTTGTCTATTGAGATTGCTTGAAGGGTATCAGAGCTTTGTTTGCTTCTGTGTGAGTGGCGATTTCTTCTCGACTTAGGGATTCATCTTCAGAGGATGCATCTAGGAATGTCACATAGCACAGACCTTCTAGAAGCCGTGGCCCTAATGGCTTTAGCTTTTGTTGACAAGGGCCATCATCATCATATTTTCTCCAAAATAAATGGTCAAGGCGACAGGAGCCACTGGTGAACTTAATTTTTATGTCTTTGATCCATTGCTTATATAGATTATGCATACTTTGTGATCCATTGGTCAACTCAAATGGAACCATGGTCATTCCCTCCAACACCTTGAGATCTTCGACTTCTGAAGTCTTTGGTAGGGACATCAACAAGATCATCCGCTATCAGAGAATCTTCTTCAATTGCACTTTCATAACCTACTTCGTTTTCTTCCTCATCATTTTCATCCTCTTTCTCTGGAGGCTCTGTCTCTGCTTCTGTAGAGGCTCTATAGGAGAAGAACAAATCCTCCACCTCTGTGTCTGTTTCTGGTTCTACTTCTGTCTCTGGCTCTGTCTCTGCTACTATCTCTGCGACTGCCATGTAACAGGGAGAATAGTACATCATGCTTCTATTTCGCTATCAGAGGTGATTTCAAAAGTCAATTCTAGTTGAGGCAGGAGGTATTCTCCCATAGACAAAGACTTGGCTTCCTTTGGTAGTTGGCTTACAGTGCCCAGTACTAGGGACTGTGCCTCTATTTTCTCTAGAAAGATCTGTTTGACAACCTCTTCGTCTCCTGATGTACCATCTGTTACTTCATCGGTGGAGTTTGTTATGACTTCGATGGATGTGGATCCATTGCCTTTTTGTGATCCATACAATTTCAACACCACTTTATTGGGTCCTTTGCCTAGGGTTAGAGTTCCTTTGAACCAGTCCGTCGTGGCTCTTGCTTCAAAAAGCCAAGGTCTTCCTAGCAGTAGAGGGTATGAGGTTCCATAAGAATTTTGTTTGACTACCAAATATGTCAGCCAATAGTCTCTTCCTGCAAGGGTTGCTACCAAATAAGAATTTCAACACCACTTTATTGGGTCCTTTGCCTAGGGTTAGAGTTCCTTTGAACCAATCCGTCCTGGCTCTTGCTTCAAAAAGCCAAGGTCTTCCCAGCAGCAAAGGGTATGAGGTTCCATAAGAATTTTGTTTGACTACCAAATATGTCTGCCAATAGTCTCTTCCTGCAAGGGTTGTTTTTACGTATGGGAGGATGCCCAATGATTTAATTCTACTTTGGTCTGCTAATATGATAAGCCAATGCGTAGGTTGAATTCCTTGCAACCCTAAGTCCTTCATTGTCACATCTGTCATTATGTTAACTAATGAGCCTTCATCAATCAATGCATGTGAAATAAAGCATCCTTCTATCCATACACTAATCTACAGATTATACCACCAAGTGGTGTGAAGCTAAAGCTCTGAAGTGGGATGATGGTAATAGTGTGGCCTTGTTCCTGTAGTACGAGAATATCATCACCCCTTTTGGCAGTCCTCTAGAGCTTGTCAATGACAGAGGTACCCACTTCCTTAACAAAATCATGGAAGAATTGACATAACTATATAAGATCGGCCATCGCAAGTCCATTCCCTATTATCCCCAGAGCCAATGACTAACTTGAAGTTACCAATCGCATCCTCTTCTTGATCTTGACAAGGACGATTGCCACACATTGCCATGATTGGGATGATTGACTTATAGAGGCCCTTCGGGCGTATAGAATCTCCCATAAAGCATATAGAAGATAGACCCCCTTTCAGCTAGTATATGGTACAAAAGCTGTCTTTCCTATTGAATTGGGCCATCAATGAATGCTCGGGAGATGCCGAGTCTTGCAACACCATCTATTGCACTTGGAGTGTCTTGATGAGGTCCATAGGATGGCCCTACAGTGCATGGAAGCCACACAAGCTCGCAGAAAGGTCTATCGTGACAGCTTTATCAAGCAAAAAGAGTTCAAAGAAGGTGACATTGTCCTAGCCTATGACTCAAGATTTGGCAAGTTTCCTAGCAAGCTTCAACAACGATGGATGGGCCCTTATAATGTACTTGCCGTCAATCCAAATAGCTCAGTCCAAGTCCAGACAGATGATGCTTCGGATGATCTCTTCCTTATTAATGGCTATTGCCTCAAGAAGTTTTACTCCCCCTGGGGATCCTGACAATCACTGTTGATAGCTTCCTCATTCCTTGTATGAAGGTCGATATGCCTTTATCTCATGCTCATGATAACCCTCTTGTTGATCTTGATGATATGGTTTCCTCCTGATAGCCCCTCACAGCCACCTTCCCCCTACCCTTGGCTTACTTTTTGTCTGATATAATAAAGGTGGTGAGGATGGTTTTGATATATGGTGTCCTTGCTATTTGATGCTTCAAAGAAAATAATTTAAAAAAAATAAAAAATATATGGATCATGGGAGAAAAGGACTTCGGTCCCTATCATGCCAATTTATTCTTCAAGAAAAGGTGGAACCACCCTTGGGAGTAGGAAAGAAAAAGAAAAAGAAAACAAATATAGAAAACAAATTGTTATGGGAGAAAAGGAAGCAATTCGCTGTCATAGCAAGTCTCGTTCTGAGAAAAGGTGGAAACGCCCTTGGATGGAAAGCTGGCTGTGGAAAAGGTGGTAACACCCCGTAGACCAGGATAGCCAATCCTCATCAGCAAATACTTTTCCATAAGAAATTCCAAAGCCACCTCCCTTGGTGTGCTGTCTTTGTACTCCTCGCAAAACATATAATTCCCTAACACAAACAACATGATCTCCCGAAAGTCTACAGTACCGGATATGTGGGCTACCTCCTTGGGTACACCTCGTCGTCAACTGCTTGACACTAGCAACAGATGAGACGATTTTCATCGACAACCCCTTGAGTGATGCAAGCTTTCATCCTATTAGGATGGGGATGTGAGTATGGGCTGCCCTATGTATTTATCAACAGAGCATGAGACAAAGGGTGGGGTGAGTGACTAGTCCTTACCCTTTACATTTAATAGAGAGGTGCAATGTGTGAATGGAGTGTTGCCGATAGATGATTTTTGATGCCGAGAAGTGCTTAAAAATAGCCAAAAATTACAAATTTTAGGAAAAAAATATACTTCATCGAAGGCGGCGGTGGCAATCACTACAATTTTAAGCGGAAATTCCTGGAAAAGGCTTGAAAGACCCACTTGACGACAGGTAGTGAATTTTCATCATTTATTTGGCATGTCAGACGAGACCTTGGGAGATGCGCGACAGTGGAGGACTTCAAGTCGAACGTCCAGGATTTTTCAGACTTCAATTTGCATATCAGACGTGGAAGAGGGAGTGCCCGGGAGGCCAAGGTCCAAAGGAAGTGTGAGTGGGACTTAAGGGATGCTAAAGGGCATGACCCTTGGGGGCTCCCTAAAGGGGGCCCAATCAAAAAAACGTTTCTTTTAAGGGAAGAAGAAGGCGGCTGATTTTTCACACCAAGAAGAAGATGGGGCCATCATTCTTGGGCAAGAAATGGAATATGGGGGCTGCAAACAACCCCCCCAACCGATTACATGCCTGAGATACTCTTGATCTTTGCAAGGGGCAGTTTCTGCGTGTGAAGAAGAATGAAGCGCGATTGATGAATGCTCGTCCGACATGGTACCAGATTGCTTCCCAATTGAAGGTGGGCTGAAGATTGTAGTGTGGAGGTAGGCTGAGCATCAAACATACCCTGATTTGCAAGCCCGCAAGAAGTTTCAAAACTCGAAATAATGAAAAATACAAGGTAATGACATTTTTACAAAGAAAATGGCTCTTTTTTCACATTTGATGAGGTTAGCAATGTTCATATGGGCCAAAAATTGATGGACATGTTGGTTGCTATTGGATCTAGTCTTTCATAATAAAAAACTCAAAAAATATACGCTTAAAGTGTGGGAAATAAATGGGAAAAACCCGAAAAGCATAGTTTTTAGAGTAAAAATGGGGGTTTAGACTTAAAATTGGATAAGTATGAAACAAAACGCCAATAAAATCTACATGGTCATTGTTTAAGGACTCAAAGAGCCACAGCTTTGAAATAATGCTAATTTTCTTCCATTTTTATTGATAATAAAAAGGGAAAAATAAGAAAAAATGATCTTATAAGGGAGAAAAATAGAAAATGGACGACGAAAATTATGAAAAATTATGGATGTGTTTGTGAGTGTATAATGAGGATAAAGCATGAGGGTTTGCCTCAAGTTATCCCCATTTATATGTTTTTGTGAGTATTTACTGCTTATTTTGTGCGAAATACACATGAAATTACCCTTTTACCTATCATCGCAAGCAAAACCCTAAATGGTAGGGAGAGAGAGGAGTTTGAGCACTGAAATATGTTATAAAATCTGATGTATTTGCTGCATTATTCATATAGGATGATGTTAAGTTAAATAAAGGGAAGTACAGCACGAGTGTAAGGCTCGGTGTCTTCTCTCATTAAATCAATCATGCATTAGTGTATGGAAGCATGAAAAGAATGGATTTGCATAATGCACGAGGCTGTTTTTCAATTGTTTGAGCACTTAATCATATACACATTTGCATTAAGCATCGTTAAAAGGTATCAATTACAAGCTCTTGAATGCATAGCACTTGGTTTCTTTAGGACGACCCACGTAGAGAGAGTGAGCAACTTGGCTGTAGGTTTAGATGGTGGGTCAAAAGGGAATGGATAAGTGAGGATAGGTGCATTCCTAAAACATTAAATATATTGGCGCTAAGAGGGGAGTTTGTTTCGAATGTGTCTATATGTGGAAGCAGCGCATCAAGGGGCCAATCCTCAAGATGTAGGAGATTTGTAGTAGGGCCACGTCAATCGGCTGGTGGGGTGCCCTTGTGTCTATAATATGTGGCATTTATTTCCGAATCTCCCTCTGAGGAGACAGGAAAAGGAAATATCCATTGGACTTCAGACTATAAATGTGCAGTGATTAATGTTTAGGATAGTGTATCCCTCGACAGATGTTCCTGGTCCGCGAGGCCATGAGGTGGGGTTGTTTGTTGAGGGCATGAGGTCCCGCTAGTGCCTTAGCCAGTGTCGGCCCATTTTAGGTCCCATCAGTGGTGTGTCTGCTGGGAGTTGTGAACAAGTGGTGGTTCTCGCCCGTTGCACATAAGATGCAGTGATTCTAGTAACCTAAGTATTACAAGTAACTCTTCGAGTGCAAGTGGAAGTCCTAGTACTTCCCTACTTCCAGTTAATCAACCCACAATAAGTGGGGGTGTAGTTTTACCTATACAAACTCCTATTGTCAATCCGGTTGTAGCCATGGCACAACCTATCGCAATTCCAACAGGGACATAGGATTTTCCGACGTTAGGAGCATCGTTGCCCATTTTCCATGGGTTAGCAGAAGAAGATGGAGAACTCCACATTAAGGAGTTTCAGACACTCATGTTTAATTATTGAATCCAAGATGAAGGACACCTAATGATGTTCTTTAACATGACATTAAAAGGAAGAGCGATAGTATGGTACCACAGTCTCGAAGCCGGAACCATAACTAGCAGTGCCCAATTCTTTACGGCTTTCCGTAGAGAGTTTGCCTCTGAGAAGGGTGGACAATATTGGTTGCGTGTCTTGAATGTAACACGCAAAGAGCTAAATGAGAATGTCTAGGCCTATGCCAAGAAATTAAAGCAAGTTCTTCGTAAAATAAATACTTATATCCCCATTTCATAGTTACAATATTTTCTACATGGATTGGATTTTAATATCCGGGTGCAACTGAGTAGTGTTGCTTTGGCTAACATTGACACTGCTATTACCCAAGCAGAAGGAGTAGAGTTGCACTTGCAAGTAGCTTATGCAACAAGGATAAATTGGAATGGTAATAACTTGGCCTTGACCAATGGGAGTTAAGGAGATCCCATGTCAAATGGGAATGGGACAGGAGGTATCATGCCGAATTTGCCTATGTTACCAGCTCCTCCTAGGATGACTATGCCCATGGCTAGTCAGGTGGCCTCACTAAATAGTGGGAGACAAATAATGAGTCCTAATGTGGTCCCAGTAGTTCAACATCCAATCCTTAATCAAGTGGTTAGGCCCATGGGACGACAAATTGACGATTGCGGCTACGAGTCGAGTGCCTCTAATGTCCTTGGTGAAGTTAAGGACATGATGAAACACTACACCAATATGATATCTGAACAGTATCGACAAATAGCTATGGATGTCAATTTCCTTAAGAAGAAATAGAATTTGATAGGGAGTCGATGCCCCGAAGAGGGCGGCCCCTCAAGATTTAGCTATAAGTGGTGTGGTGGCCAACATTTCCCTAGGAATTGCCTGAATGTCAAATGTGATATTTGCGAAAAGTATGGCCACTTAGCTGCTACTTGTTGGAGTAAGATCAGTTCTCTCCAACAAGGAAGTAAACAACTTGGTCCAGTTAACCATCGTGCACAAGGGAATAATCTCCAGTAAGATGAGGAACCAAGGCAAATACTGCAACGAGGAAAGGATTTTGTAGAGGAGTTGCTTCATGGCAGTGGAGTCAGCCTTATTGAGGCTGTACATGTCAATGATGCAAAAACTTCTAATCTACGAGCCATAACAAGAGGGCAAAAGATTAAAGAGGGTGATAAAGGGACTGTAAAACCTGTCGAGGGAAACCCTAAGCAGGATGCTAGGGAAAAGCGAGTCCTAAATCCGGATATGGAAGGTGGACTTATAAGGCCTGTTGATGGTAAAGTAGATCCTGAGAAGGATAGAGAGGTGCCAAGAAAGAAGATAAAAGTAAAAAAAGAAGCACTAAAGTAGGCAGTCCAACAACCAAAGGAAAGAATAGTCTGGCGCGAGAAGAGAACTTTGGCTAATTATCATGACTTTGACCTAGCAAGTTCTCTTTGCAAAGTCAAACCAAATGTGAACCTCCTGCAATTGATTAAACTTTCTCCAGGAGCACGCAAGGAATTCAAGAAAATCCTGCATATCGAGTATATAGTAGAACCTTTGGGCATAGCTAGGGTGGGCAAGGATTGGTTTGATCATGCTAAAAAGCACTGCCCTAGGGTTCCAGCGTATGTGGATGGAATATTAGTGGAGCACGCTATTGTGGACACTGGATCCTCCGTCAATATCATAAGTTCAGACTTGATGGAGTGGCTAGGTCTTGAAATTCAAAAAGATGGCTCCATGCTTCTTAGGATGGCGGATGATAGTCTAAGACAATCAGAAGGTTGCATCACTAAAGTCCACGTTACTATGGCAAGCATGGAATGCTATCTGGACTTTAGGGTGATAAGGTTTGCAGGATGTCCTAGCCATCAATTTTTGCTAGGAAAGCCTTGGATTTTACGAACAGACTGTCAAGTTCATATACCCATTGGTCGAGTGATTTTAGGCCGAGGTGCCCATCGTGCAATAGTAGATGCTTACCTTGAGTCTACTCATAGTGAGAGAGCTCCTTTATCCTCCACTAAACTAGAAATTGTAGATGATCCATCTAATAGTGAGATGTCATCGAGCGATGGATCTAAGGAAGGGTCCACTACAGAGGATATTTATCAGATAACCTTGAATGAGCCGATAGAGCCTCATGATCGAATAAGAGACGTGGATGTTATTGAGCTGGACCTTGGTACACCTAATGATTCGCGGCCAATCAAATTGGGTTCTATGCTCAGTTCAGAAGAGAGAGAGGACTATGTGTCCCCGATTCAGGAGTTTCGTAACATCTTTGCTTGGAGCTATGACGAACTTAGGGGTATTCCTCCCAGTCTAGTTGTGCATACTATTCCTGTAAAGGAAGGTACCCACCCTGTACATCAAAAAGTAAGGCATATTCCTTTTGAATTAAGGGATGGGTTGTTCGAGGAACTACAGAAGTTGCAGAAAGAGGGTTTGATCTTCCATGTTCAGCATACTGAATGGTGGTCACCAGTTGTGATCAGGAAGAAGAAGAACAATCAGATCTGGCTTTGCAAAGATTTTAGAGAGTTGAACAAGAAAACTATTAAAGATTACTACCTATTGTCCTTTATTGACCAAATTTTGGATCAACTAGCAGGTAGGGAAATCTATTCATTTATGGACTGCTTTGCAGGGTATAACCAAATGGCAATGGCTGAGCAAGACAAGCTAAAAACGACATTCATTACTATCTTCGTTACCTTTGCATACCATGTGATGGAATTTGGGTTATGTAATGCACAAGGTTCATGGCAGAGAATAGCCGACAAAACTTTTGGTGACATTTCCCCTGACGAATTGAAAGTATTCATTGACGATCTGGGGGCAACCACTGTAAGGGATAGACAATTAATTATCTTACGGAAGTGTTTTGAGAATCGCAGACAATTCTGCATAGCTCTCAACCCACGGAAGTGCATCTTTGGAGTTCCTTATGGGCTCTTGTTAGGCCATGTGGTCATTTCTGTAGGGATTGCGACCGATCCTGAAAAGATCAATGTCATAGTCGCCATGAGTCCATCGCCTACTCCAAAGGAAGTGCATAGCTTTCTATCATTGGTAGGGTATTATCGGAGGTTTATCAATGCCTTTGCAGAAAGAACGTTGCCACTGACGAACCTATTATCCTTTAATTGTCAGTTTTCATGGAGTGATACTTGAAAAGTACCTTTTGACGATGTAAAGCAGGACCTTGCCAGAGAACCTATTTTAAAAGTACCAAAAAGGGGTGAAATATTCTATATATTTTCAGCAGCAACTATGTATAGTATCAGTTGTTGTTTGGCCCAAATTTGGGAGGAAAAGTGTTATCATCCGATAGCTTTTGCTAGTCGGAAGTTGGGCATATCGGAAATTAACTACACCTCTATGGAGAAGTTGTGCCTTGCGATGGTATTTGCGACCAAGAAGTTTAGGCACTACATTCTTTATGACAGGGTGGTTTTTTATACGAAGGTGGAAGGGCTTTGATTGTTGTTGAATAAGTTACAGCCGCCTGATCATTTAGCAAAGTGGTTAATCACTTTGCAAGAGTTTGATTATGAGATTAAGAGCAAGCCGCCGAAGCTTTAGGGCATTGTCGAGTGTCTTGTGGATTTCAGAGAGCCAAAAGAGGTTGTTGCTGAAGGAAGTCACATGGAAACATTGTTTAAGATTGATATGACGTCTATTCCCTCTTGGTATGCTGCTATAACACACTATCTTTCTA